>NC_140588.1:1027371083-1029771083 GCF_964204655.1 Triturus cristatus | reverse complement strand
TGGCACTCATCAAGAACACTCAATAAATGATTGTCCAGTCAGTACATCTTCTTTAGAAAAAGAAGTACATTTATTAGACACACATTGCTAATTACTACATACTAATTTGCAAAGATGCACATTGGTTGATGGAAAATACCATATATGACATTACTGCAGGCCAAAGGTTAGCAAAACTGCCCACAAAGGCAGTTTTTTTCATCCCTCTGTGTATAACAAAGTATTGCTACAGACAAAGCAGTGAATCACACATTCCCTATAAATGTACACGAACTTTATAACCTATTTAACATATAAACATTATATCTAATCCTGAAAAGTCTCCCTGCGCCAGGCTGCCTGTGCGCAGTTAAAAGGTATGTACACAACAGAAATCTCCCACATGCAGCCTGCACACGTGCACACACATATGCCTCTGTTCACATGTAACGAGCCAAGTGCCCCTTACCCTTGCTGCGTCACAGCACCCTTATCTTAAAAGGCTGACACTGGCAAAAACACATGCAGTCCATTTGCCATTTGATTATCATGGTGAAACACATGTAGTGAGAGTCACCCACAGTTAAAAAGTCAACAAGAATCGGTAAGGCCAATAAGTTTCGCCTATGCAAATTCTATTGATAGTGTCAATGTTTTTTTTTACTTTTACATTTTGAGACAGTCAAGACTTCTGAACCTGTTGACACAAATGACAAAAATATCTTCCCTAGAAAGAGGCATCCATCCTTTTAAGAACATTCTCAAAAATGCTTGCATCGTAATTGGTACAAACTGTCATAAGGTTAAACCATGTGCTTTGAACATCAAAGTGAAAATGCCGAAATTGTTGAGATTTTGTTAAAACCTGGCAGCCTCTTTCCTGTGATGATATCTTATCTATTTGCATCAACAGTTTCTGCAGCCTCACTGTGAATGAGCCATAAACAGTGTGGAGTGCCCATAATCACCATAAATTACAGTGACGCTGAGACTCAAATGCTGGTTTTGCACTTTAAAATGTTCATGCTCCGTGTGTAAATGCCCAGTCTGTCAAAGTAATTACTACTATGCTAATGGAGCGCATTTGTTGTATATGAAAGGAGAAGAACAAAGATATTTAAACTTGCAAGGAAACAAAGATTTGTTCTACATAGAAAAGAAGGCGTACAATTTCAACAAACACATTGCATGTGTTAAATGCCCAAAATGTCTTCTTGTTCTATCGGAAGCCTCCTGGTGAATGCATTGAGATGTAGGAGATATATAACATCAATAAATCAGCTGGTAGCTATGTTTAAAATGGGCAAGACAAAAGATATACATCTCCATACCTGCTGTCAAACAATGTAATGGTCATTCTACAAAGAGACATACGTAATATACCTATTGTAGTTACACATGCTGTATTTGATGTCTATAAACATGCCACAAAATTAAGTACAAGATAACACAAATAATTATTTGTAAATTCAGGAATTCAGGTTGAAAGTTTGCGCGAGCACAAGCAAGTACTGTGAAGTCGCTAATTAATTACAATCCTGAACTAATTGATACAAATGTTTGTATCAAATAATGAGATCTGTGAAAGAAAACATGGTTTCTTTCCAATGAAGTCTCAAAGCTGTCAAAGGCTCGCCAACCAGAAGCAGCTTCTACAGGGCGGCTTTAGGTAATTTCCTATAATAGTTACATTAAACTCAACTGTAGTAAATTGTTGGATTTAATGTGACCATTAATTTGATACTTTGAATGAGATTGCCATTTAGCTCTAAAACAAAGATAGACTTTATTAAGTTTTTTAAACAGCCTTCTCATGTTAGCCTATGGGGCTAGCAGCACTAAATAGGAAAAAGCATTTGCAATAGGTATCGCATTTGGGTGAGCTAGAGCTATTCACGTTGTAAACAACCAGTGCTTAATTTGTAAAATATGAAGTGCCAGGGCTCTGACCAGAAGACCACTGCAGCTTGCACCACCCATCGCCCCTGCCATCTCTGCCAAAACAACTACTGAACATCTCTCTCGCATGTGAATGCGACAGATCAGATTATTCTAGGTCCCTAAAGCTAAAGGAATGGCTGGGGAGGCAGGTATTAGTAATTTATTTATGTATTTTGTTTTCCTAAACACTGTTATACTGCTAATCTCTAAATTACATGAGCAGCGCCACCTTGTGGCAGACTGCCCTAAGTGTGGTCTTGACAATTAGGTGCCGGGCACCGGAAACCAATTAAGTGCCGGTGCTCAGCACCGGAAAGCTCCGGCCCAAATTAAGCACTGTAAACAACAATGTCTTTTATCCATGTGTTTTGGTTTGGAGTAGATGTATGTGCATGCAAATATTTGGTTTTGATGAAAACTGTAAAAAATAAACATGGAAATGAGATCTAATGCACAAAAAAGAAATAGAACGGACAAAAAGCAGCGCAACCCAAACATAACGTTTTCAGAAAGAATGGCATGAGTGAACAGATGCAGCCCTGAAAGAGAAATGACGAATCATTAACACTAAACTCCTCAAAATGGAGTAACCAAAGCTTCGGACGGAAAAACGTGGGCTGAATCACAAAGCTGTTTGCACTTTTAAATTTACAAATGCAACTACTGAGCATACTACTGTTAGGCTTTATGAAAGATGGGAGGACCGACACAGAGGGAAAATGCGTCTGGCGTGCACGTGTTTCTTGTATTAACTATGGCATGCTGTTTAAAGAATGGGCAGAGCACCCGTATTTAGTTATTCAAACTAAATGTAAACAGTAAGACGCCCATTTATTTACCAACAAAATCAGTCCTCTACAGCTGTCCTGGAACCATAGAGTTCAAAAGAATGAAAACAGCAGCCGGCTTCAGTGCTAACATGCTGAGAAATTTGAAAGGCGCGCCTTGTTTACGTCACAAACCTTAAAGCAGGCAGAAAGTACAGCACCCCATAAAGACCATCACCGTCAAAGAAAGTAAAAAAGTACCGCAATTATGGAGTTGCGCTGTTTCCAAATACTGGCAGAATCGGAAAGGTTAGTTGGCAATCTAAAGGTTTTTTATACACAGCCCCGTCTCCTTTTCCTATCATGAAAAAATAACACAACCTCTAAGCAATTTTTAGGTCTCGTGTAGACAGTGTATGCGTTGTCGCAAGACCTATAGTAAACACAATATGTAGGGTCATTTCTCCTATCGCTTGCCATTGGTTGATTCTGGCATTGCTCTTCTTATCTGGCTCACTGTTGGCTGTTGATCCAAAATGTCACTTCCGTTTTTGTAGGAAGCACCACCGACCAACTAAAGTTTCCCTACACTGTGAGTGTTTATATATTATTTTGGGGACTACTTCTTTTTACGTCGAGCATCACACACACAGACATGCATACATAATCAGCAGGGCGCCCTTTTACGAGCGCCGCACTGTTAATGATTTCTTCCACCATGCTCTCGCTCTCACTCCCCCCTCCATTCTCCCCCTCCCTCCTTGTGAAACAGCTTGCTGGAGCTCCGTTGTCATCAAAGCGTCGCAGGCCTTCACAAATACATTTTTTTAAGAGCGCTGAAACGTCGCGCTTTAACTTTATTTTGTAATTGTTTCCTGCTAGTTTAATTTCCTTTCCAATGCTGTTTCCGTGGAGGCATTGCAGCTCCGCCCACATTTCCTTTCTGTTGACATCCCTTTAAAAATACATGTAAACAAAGCATAACACCCACCAGCTAGGTTAACCAACTATATGTAATTTTCATGGTCTGCCCGTGAATTTACTGTAATGTACGTTTTCCGGGAAGTTTCCACAGGTGGCATTTGTCTGGTATTTTAGCCTTTGAGCTGAATGACATAGTACCCCCAGGGGCACCCCGCTTTCCCCCCTCCCCCAAATTAGGTTACCCAAAGAAGACACAAGAAACAGTTGTAAATGGGTAACAAATGCTGCAGGATTTATTACATAATTCCAGGATATGTAATAGGTGGGTTATCTTACGGGCGATCCAGGGGCAGGCGGCCATCTACTTCACCTGCCCCGCCTGATGAGCCGGGCAGCACGGGAACGACCCGCAAGTGCTGCCCCCCAAGTGATTCTTTTTTCGATCACGTGCCGTTGAAATTCTACTCACACCCCCCCTCTCGGGGCGGAGCGTCGCATAGCAAGCCCCCGGTTGTTCAGGCCCACAACCGCCCGCAGGCCTAGCGGGGCGCCGACCGGCTTCCGGGACCTCTCTGGAGGCTCCTCGTTTTGGCTCAGGCACCACGTGGTGCCGCGCAGAGGTACCCTTTGTACCGGCCTGCTTCCAGATCGCCCTGTAACTCCGCCTGAAACGAAAAGAAAAACATTAAAACGTTCAGCCAAAAACCCCACCCCACCACACCACGCCGGGTAAGCGGTAGGGAGGGTAAAAAGGCGAGGTGGGCGACAAAGAGGTCGCCAGTGAGGGTGGGGAAAGGCTAAATAGCCTTCCCCTCACACCTGGGCCCGGAAGTGACGCGCCTTGCGCGTCACTTCCGGCCCCCGACACGGAGGGGGGGCAACAATCAGGATCCCTGCCCCCGCCCCCCACGAAGGAGGGAGTGGGGAGGGGTGACCGGGGCCCCGGGGCCACTAAGGCGCCGACCGCCGAGTGGCCCCCTGCGGGGGCCGCGGTCAGCGGCATAGTACCCCCAGGGGCACCCCGCTTTCCCCCCTCCCCCAAATTAGGTTACCCAAAGAAGACACAAGAAACAGTTGTAAATGGGTAACAAATGCTGCAGGATTTATTACATAATTCCAGGATATGTAATAGGTGGGTTATCTTACGGGCGATCCAGGGGCAGGCGGCCATCTACTTCACCTGCCCCGCCTGATGAGCCGGGCAGCACGGGAACGACCCGCAAGTGCTGCCCCCCAAGTGATTCTTTTTTCAATCACGTGCCGTTGAAATTCTACTCACACCCCCCCTCTCGGGGCGGAGCGTCGCATAGCAAGCCCCCGGTTGTTCAGGCCCACAACCGCCCGCAGGCCTAGCGGGGCGCCGACCGGCTTCCGGGACCTCTCTGGAGGCTCCTCGTTTTGGCTCAGGCACCACGTGGTGCCGCGCAGAGGTACCCTTTGTACCGGCCTGCTTCCAGATCGCCCTGTAACTCCGCCACAGCCCTGGAGGCGGCTAACCGTCGCAGCCAGGGCCCCCCACCAACCTAGCTCTTTACCTGCACCCTCTATTCACCAATGCTTCGCTTAAATCCAATAAAAACAGGTCCATGCCTATTTGGGAGAGGTGTACTCCATCCAAGTCGAAGTACCCCTTTACATTCCCCCGAATCATCTCATGGCGAATAAAGCCCAAACCCCTTTGGGCGGGACTCAAACCCTGTGAGATCCCTTATAACCACAGGCCCAAGACATACCAGTGAGCTATAGCTCCTGGATTGTAGATGGCCCCATCTATGTCCCCAATCCCTAGACGCTATCCCAATCGGATAGGGTCTGTTTGAAATAGAGGGGCCTGTGAAGATGTGCGATAACTATTCGCCCCCCAGCGGGAAGGTTACACCTATTCACACCTGGGCCTGCCCGCTTTGACTATTATGACGAGAAGGGTTACTTAACATTTGTACAGTCCCCTCAGATAGTTAACCTGGGGCACAGGAGTGCACCTCACTGCCAGCGCGTGACCATGGGCAAGGGGCTACTCTTGCCCCTGCCCACCATCCCTTATACCTTATAGGAATTATGCCCCTACGGATCCCTCAGTGATGATCCCTTAGGCATACCAGCTTCGGGAATCTGTTTGGCTTAAGCGTTGCGCGCTGTCATAATGTCCCCTTGTGTTTGCCCCGCTGACACCCCAGATATTGGGACAGCAGCACCAGTCTCCTGCAGCTGCCGTACGCGACCAGTGATTCCAGTGGGGGGTGCCACCAACCGCAATGGTCCTCCAAGCATTACGGAAAGCCCATTTTTACCTGGGCCTCTCTCCAATTGATGGTGATTACACCCAGCTGAAGGCCAGAGGCCCGCCTAAGGAGCCTATGCACTTGTTTTGCTACCCGGCTCCCTTGTGGGAGGGCCACAGAGTTAGGGCAACGCGTGTGCTCCCAGGGCACGGTGCTGCTGGAAAGCAGATATCTGATACTCACACGCTGGTACCTTATCTGTTGCTAAATGTCCTACTGCAGGAAGTTTCCCAAGAACCGTAGACTTCGCGGTCCCACCTAACTTGATCCCATCACCTGGGGGGAACCCAGTGGTGGCAGGACCTGAATGGTAACTCCATCCCGGCGTAGCTATCGCTTATTTGTGCCGCCGAAGCAGGCAATGCCCCCTTAGTCTCAAGTTCTACCCCTAGAGGATAACCTTGGGAGCAGACAAGTCAGTGGGAACCAACCGGAAACTTTGGTGCAAATACCGGCCCTATTCTGAATGTAGCGAGTGCTGCACGGTCAATAATGCCCTGATGCCCTGGGGCTCTACGTGGTCTTTACCAAACTTTGAACGACCGCACACTTGCTATATAACAACCATACCACTCCTCCTGCAGGCCTAACTCTTGGTTATGGTGCCCAGCTCAGTGTTCTGCAGGCCAATCGGCTCAGAGGTAAACCACGGGTTGCAATCCGCTCGCGAGCGGCGCACCCGCCACCACTTGGACAATCACGCCGGTAACCTTGTGCCGTGATTTAGGCCCTAGTGATGCGCTATGTGGTGACCACTTATTCTTTTGCCGCTATGTCAGAGCGTCCCCGAATTCAATGCGATTGGGGCGCTGAGCTGCACCCATATCTAACCCATCTAGTGGCTCAATCCAGACTTCCTTTAGCCTTAGATAATAACTACCATTCTATCTCGGTTGCGTTGCCCTGCCCGACTAGGCACCCACCCGGGTGTCTAGGTTACAGTTAGATATGTGTGAGTTCCCCTTGTCAGTGACCGTTGAAGGCGGCCCCCATAAGCATGTTGGCGGGGCCAGTTGCGGGCTTAAGCATACCTCTTTTAGACTGTCGGCAGCGACCCGTGTTTAACTGTTACTAACATGGCAATGACAGTTCTACGTTAGGACTATCCCCACACTGGTCCGCCCTGCCCAAGGACTGATGCACCTGGGAGGGCGAGGCCGTAAGCAATGGGGGTGGGTAACGAGACAACAATGACAAGCGACCCAAGCCCCCTTTCAGCAAAAGGTTGGAGACGAGCGACACGTGGCCACGTGTGGTCAGGATCGGACTGCGCGACCCTTACTGTAATTAGCCCTCACACCCTCACACCTGGGCCCGGAAGTGACGCGCCTTGCGCGTCACTTCAGGCCCCCGACACGGAGGGGGGGCAACAATCAGGATCCCTGCCCCCGCCCCCCCCGAAGGAGGGAGTGGGGAGGGGTGACCGGGGCCCCGGGGCCACTAAGGCGCCGACCGCCGAGTGGCCCCCTGCGGGGGCCGCGGTCAGCGGCAAATCCTCAGCAGTTTAGATGGCTCAGCTGAAGCAGAAGGGAGGGGCTCTCCTGAGCAGTGATTCAGAAGTCCAGAATTTAGTGCTGAAAAAGGCATTCATACACGTGAAACCCATTTGTCATGACTGCATGCCAGGCAGCAATACCCCAGCAGAGAGTGGGAGAGCGCGAGGGGGTCTCCGAGGGGCATCGGTCACTGGTCTCTTTTTACACGACCAATCATTTTAAAGTCCTCATTTGAAATTCGCTTTTGCAACAGCTTGCTTATACAAATAAGTCTTTGTGAACCAGGCTGTTGGTGTCTGGACGTGTTTGACCGCCCAGTAAATGACCGTGGGGCACACCTCTTTATTCCTTTAAACTTGCCCTTCAGACATTTCACATAATCTTGGCACCCTTCAAAAAGCGTGGCTTTGGAAAAGCCCTTGCCCAGTTTTCAATACGCTTATAAAAACGGCACTGGGAATTCGAGTTGTATTTCGGCTGAAAATGTTTACTGGATGTGGAGTCGATCATTTTAGCAAGTTCTGTGATTCTTTCAGGGCATTTCTGGTATCAGGAGGCGCCTGCTATTAGATGGTTATTAGGGAATAAATTACTGTGAGCTGTACAACGACATTCTACGAGTCCTTTCTGCCAGCACTCAATTGCCTCTGCGTGATCAGAGAAATCCTTACTGACTTGAAGTTAATGGGACTTGGTACTATTATGGCAGAATGGTCTTTACCAGTGGCGGCTGGTGACATTTGAAAGTGGCAGGGCGTAAAATAATTGTCGTACTGCGCTGTGGCGAGCGAGCTTAGCGAGCACAAATAACCTGCGGGGGATATTGGGGGGAGCTCCTTCCGAAGAAATTTTTTTGAAAAAAAGAGTGGACAAATGGTGCATTTTCAAGCAAATTTGAGGTCACAGAAACCCCCCTTGACTAATTTGCAAATGTCCACTTTCACCTCGCCAATGTTAATACCAATGAGTGGCTGAACAAAGTGCTGCGCCTGACCTGCACAATGACGCCATCAGACAAGGCATCCTGTCTTCCGTGGTTTTACTGCCCCATAAGAACAACATTTCAATTGCTCAGTGACAAAGGCCTGCCAGAAATGCTCCATCTTCTACAGATGGGTGTCTCAAAGTATTCAGAAAAAATCCACCTTGTGACTAACATAACTAAACATGTTGGTATGGTTACTTATTGCAACCGAACCGCACTGTCCAGTGTTTCAAATACTGTTTTCAATAAACATTATTCTGCGGAAGACACGTACGTTATTAAAGCTAAGAGAACCTGAAATAAACATGCAGTATAACAAATACAAAAAGCCGTCTTTGTGTACTTTGTCACCAGAACCCCTACCGTGATGGAGCATACATATCACTGAAAAAGTATAATTTTTCTCTCTCCACACTCTCTCTCTCTCTTACACACACACATGCAAACACACAAACACCACATGCACACACTGCACTTCGAAAATTAAAGATTTAGCAAAATCTTAATTGCAGAATAAAATCGATGCTCATTCCTAAATAGGATTGAGAAAGTGAGCCACAGTACACCATCTAAACCAGAGTGCCTGGAAACACTTGCTGGCCTGAGGACTAGGGTTAAACCTTCCTGGGACCAAATTTAAGAGCTGGCAGGTTGGGATCCTTATAGCCAATTGGAAGGCTCTGTGTACAACAGGGGCCGCGGTGACAGACAGCCATGCCTGTCCGGAGCAGTGGGAAACTGGCCTAGGTGGAAATCATGACCGTCATTTCCCCGGCCCTCCCGGCCTTTCAAAATCAAGCACAGTCGGCAGATCTTTCTATTTTCTTGTAAGCCTGAGGCAATGTGGTAACCTCAGAGAAGGGCCCTAATATATGAACGGACCACCCCGCACCCCCAATCAACATGTGTTAATAAAAAACAGCTATAATTTGGGGATGCAATGGGCCCCTCTGATTCCGGGGTTGTGGTGCCACTGACCTTGCTGCACGTTTGATATCTACGTCTCTTGCTGTAAGGAAGGAGAGTAATGAAATCAGGAATGCGGATAATATACACCAAATCGCTTTATTTATTTACCTGGGAATTGGACAGCAAGCCGTTGCATACAAAAAGGCAAGAATCAGAAAACTCTGCAGTTACGAAGCGCTCTATAAATTTCCACCCAATGGAATACAATGTTGTGGTAAATGGCGCTGTCTCTTAAAAAATTAAACACTGTTGAGACACACTGGACTTGCATTGATTAATTAACACCACAAACAATGCAGGCCGTTAACTTGTAAGACACTATGCTAATGGAGTAGACGTGGGCTCATGGGTGTTCTTCAAGTGACAACAAAACACAACCAGAAACAGCATAGAGTCCCCCCCCTCCGCGTACCACCAACAGAAGAAGTGCAGACAGAGATCATGAGACGCCAGCTGTCCAGCGGCAGGACAGCCTACCCAGTCAGTAAAACACAAAACTTTCAATCCCAGTGATAGAACCCTAGGCTCTCAACCAAAAACTGAAGCGCCAAATACCGCACAAAGCCAATGACAGCACGAGAAACCACCAAAGAGTGGGGAGCACTGGACCACACACACGCAGTGACTGGAGAACCAACAGTGTCAGTGAAAGCTCGAGAACCCTCAACCCACCCGAACAGGGACAGGAAACTCGCCAGGGTAATTACAAGAAAACGCACCCAGGTAGGGAATTATCCCAATAATATTGACAACAGGAAGCTGCTCCTAGAGTGGTGTGACCCTACTACAGTTGTAGAACTGTTGTGAGTTGGGACATCTCACAAAAAGTGACGAGGAGCAACACCTTAGGCTGAATACGGGACACTCTGCCTCAGACAATTGAACAGGAGTGTCTCCTCCCTTCCCCCCATGTGGCAAGTAGTTTGTCTAACTAGGGCTTGACAGTTGGAAGCCATCTAGGTAGTGGAGTGTGGCTCCCGCCACACCCGCGCAGTGGTAATTTCTTGCTACCTGTTGGTAAGAACGGAGCCCCCTTTTTGTAACTCTAGGTCCTGATGAATGCCCTGGACCCGCTCGGGCCAACTAGGCAGAAACATGTAAAAAAAATTAAAAAGACCTTACACTAGACGGCTAGGGGACATTATATACCCCACCCGCCGTCACTTTGTTTTTAGTATCCTATAGTTATTGATCACATTAAAAATATCCTGGTAACTATAATGATTTTTAACCTCACGTTCCACCCCATGGGTCCCCACTCTTTGGCTTAGAAGTGCATCCCTGTCTCCAGGTGTATGCCCGCCCTCCATCAAACGAAGGTTTTGGAGGGCGAGGACTGGTCGATGATGAAGCATGACACCAGGTGGTGTGTGAGGCCAGTCCGTCACTTTTTGTGAGATGTCCCAACTCACAACAGTTCTACAACTGTAGTAGGGTCACACCACTCTAGGAGCAGCTTCCTGTGGTCAATATTATTAATGGAGGCCGCTAGCTCCTAGAACCCCGCGCCGCCCGTTCCCCCCTCCACACCCTGTGGAGTTCCTCTAGTGATTGCTAGGGAATTATCCCACCCAAGCAGGGACAGAAAACTCTAGCCAGCCAGCGACAGCAAAAGAACGGGCATCATACTCACTACGCCGCTGCCTCCAAAAATGGGGACTGCACAGACGAGGGTGCATAAGGGGCAGTCGTGGCTCACGCTCCAATACTCGCGGGGGAGGGAGGGGGGGTGTTGGGGGTCGCGCGCGGTGTGGGGAAATTAATAAAATAAAGCACCCTTAGAAAAGTGCTCTCACCCCAGCCGGGCAACAATCCGCTGTGACTGCACTGCAGTATATAGTTTGCGCCAGACGCCAGTGCTGGTTTCCCTCCTGAACAGCCAACGTGAAACCTGCTGCGCGCTGATTCTCCCGGAAATTAAATCGGAGCTGCGTAGACAAACTCTTCCACAGCCCACTCCCCGAGCTTTCAACATCCAATCAGCATGAAGGGAGTGCTTCTGTTGTTGCCACCCACTTCACTTTGTCCATGTAGGCCAGCCCTGCCCCTTACCATTTATTTCAATGGGGCTCTGCTGAAAACGCCTGGGCTTCAGCATAAGCGCCCCATTGAAAAGTACACCATTGCTGCTTCCTCCGGCCACTCCCATCATCCTGACATCACTCTCCTCGTGTGTATCTCGAGGGCGAGCAATAGCCCTCGCCCTGGCCAGCACTGCACATGCGCCGGAGGACTCCCCTCTCTGACCTCACTCCTCCTTCCTTCAAAAAAAAAAATAGAATTTTTATTTAAATTGGAATTAGCAGGAAGCACGAAGCAGTGAGCGCTTAAAGCTACTCAATGCATTGTTCATCATTCTCTCTGTTCTCGGATGGTAGTAGGGCACGCCCCGCTTTCGCCCGTCGCCGAGTTTAGTGGGGCAACGCCCCTTTCGCCCCTATGCACCAGCCGCCACTGGTCTTTACTGGTGCGTAGTCCGTGTTAGTGCACCAATTATTTTTGAATAGACAGCGTCTTCGCAGTGAAGTTGTGTGCTGTGTTACTATTTCCCGCGCAGCACTCCTGGCCATGCTGAGGTCTGCCCCAGACAGACTATGTATAGCACATGTGTGAAGGGATAAACACATTTTCTCAAAATCTTCCTCATTTTAGAGTTGATTTGAGGGCTGATTATGGGATTCTGTATGGATATTTTCGCCCCTTTTGCCCCCCTAAAAAAAAACATCTTTTCTGGTGGCTCCTGCCTGGGGTCACTTGAGATTGCTGTCCTTGTATCCCAATGTTGAAACCCAAATATATTCAGGACTCCCACCCAAGTCATCCCCAGTGTTTTCAAGAGTTGCGACTCAAATGCTGAACAAGTGTCCCACCCCCCCTTCTTGAATGCGCACATTTTATTGGCTGTGTTTCTGCACTGATCTCTTTGCGCGCATACCTGTGGCAGGACAAAAGGGCAGCTTTTTTTTGGGGGGGGGGCGGACCCTTCCATTGGTTTTTGTGGCTTTCAAACAGAACCCCCCTACCCCTCCCCCACACACACCTATAATCCTGAAGAAAATGCAAACTCTTTGGTTGCAGCCACTGGATGGTCCTGTTACATCTTTCTTCCACTTGGTCTTTGATTGTATTCGGTGCGTTGTTTGTTAATGCTTTAATCTTTGACACTGCATCAGTGGTTCCCATGCCCACCAGCGATCCGGGTTCCAGTAGGGAACCTTCAGGGAGCACCTTCCACATTTGGACCTAGTTATTCACTGCATGTCTTACTTGGATGTATGTAAAAAATTATCTAGGTGAAGTTCAATTCCTTAGCTTAATTGTTTGAACTATACCCTCCCGTATCTCCTTCAGAAGTCTCCTACTTTTAAAACACCTATCAGATCACATTTACTTAATTCGGAAAGTTCAATGATGTCGCACATGTAGTTTCTGCCCCAAACTGGGGTTTCTTGGGTTACTTACCTTTACATCCCATGTTGGAGCTTGCTGTTTCCTCTGCTTTTACAACTACTTAGGTAGGATTTAGCATCACAGCCATACTCTTCCTCCACAACTATAATGTAAATATCTGACTCCTCCCATTCTGTATCTGTCCAGATGTAGTGAGTTCAGCCTGTGCCTTAGAGCTTGTACTGTGCTTTAGTGCTCCCTTCACCCTCCAGGTGTATTTACAGATCACTAGTATTTGTTTATTGTGGTCAGAGAAATCCTATGCCCCTCTCCTTTCAACAAGAAATTGCTGCAACTTCTCTTTAAAAAAAATAATAATAATAACACATTGGCTGGACTTTTAGTACCTTTTTGAGTATCATATTTTAGGAATGTTTAATCTAGAGTACTGTATTGTAAGAGGGACATGCAGAGGTCATATATTCTAGTTCTGCCCATTACCAGGCCATCTTTTCAATTGGCTCCTGTTACAGTCCTTTCAAAATCGTTGCTTTTCATTCGTGAATAGGCTTACTAGTCTTTTAACTTGTGTTCTTACACAGGCTGCTTTATCTAGTTGGTGAGCACTATTTTCTTTAATGGTCTTCCCCTATTCCACCCAGGACGTTGACGCCCACTTTTACATTGTTGTTATTAATGTAATTATTTTAAATTTGCAGCATAGTCCGCTTTCACTTTAGTGGTTGCGCTTTTTTATTTATTTAACTTGCACCATGGTCCGCTTGCACTTTACCGGCTGCGCTGCAGAATTTGCTTTCTATTGTTTGTGAAAGCTCCCCTACCGCACTTTCACTTTAACGTTAACCGCACCGCTTTCTTTAGACGCTGATTACTGTAACCTGACTACAGTGAGCAGCATCTAAAGAAAAGGTTGTGGCCACCATGAACTTGGTCTCGCATTTGCAAGAGTTTGAGCTATTGGCATTAGCAATGACAATGCCTTTTTTATATGTGTTGCTTTTGAAAACACTTAAATAAAAGGCATTGCTATTTACAATGCCAATATCTTAAACTCTCGCAAATGTGAGACCTATTGCATTGCAAATGCTTGTTAAGCTGTGTATGCACTCTAATAAATTCAAGTTAATTTTAACAAGTGCCCCAAAAGTCTTATAACATGCTTTGTGTGTGTCCGTGTCACTGTCACAGCACTTTACCATTTATGCATCGGAGCGACGTCAGGACCAAGGCATGGGGAGGGGGTTAGAGAGTGGAAAGTGCCTGTTTGAAGGCTGGGCATGCCCCAGCCCTGCCGTTATCACGCATCAGGCGTCAGACTAACGTATTTTAGTGTGGTGGTCCGCATCATCACACTGAAATACAACCTCACGCATAATAGGCTTAGCGCCTCCTGGGCTGTGAAGTCCTAGCGCTACTAATCATGCGCCATTAATGCTAATTAAAACTAAAGCTGAAGTCGGCAGCGCGCAAGGCCGGCAGACTTCGGGAAGACTGGCTGAGAACTGCTACAATTGTAGCAATAGGATTCACGTGGAATTCCTGATTGATTACATCATGAGAGAGTACGGCTGCGCAATCGGGTAATTGCAGGTCATGAAGTTAGGTTGTGGGAGGCTGCAGCCAGTGGCAATGCCAGTGCAGCTTGCACGCAGTCATTTTTGTTTAAAACAACAGGAACGATCTCTGCGACCGGACCAAACCCCAACCCCATGCACCACTATGCAGCTGCTGCTGTTGAGCCTGAGAGTCATGGCACAGAGGAGCAGGCGAGGCTTCGTAGGTGCTCTTGGACACCTCCTTTCCTCGTGCTTGCCGCTATCGCTTGCCGGGCTTCGCAGCTCCTGGGGGACGCTCTGGCCAATGGGGCCCTGCTGCTGGCCGCGCTGGATCTCCGGTCACGGTGAGTGCGCACCAGCCTGTCCCCCACGCCTCCCTTATTCCACGCTGGTTCTCTGCTACACGGTCAGGCGGCCTTTCTATCTACTTGCAGTTCTTCCTGATGTGCTTTCCTGGTGCACGGATCGGCCCACTGTTGAGGCTTGATGGCGGCCCGCTTTCCCGCTGGCATTCTGGTCGGACTGACTCCTGTTCACGCTATGCTCCGAGGCCCCTACTATTACTGCCCGAAGCAATTCCACATCTCATGGGCGCATGAGACTCGGCCTTCCTCTTTATGATACCTCCTTCCAGCTCCCCCCCCCCCCCCCCCCATGAGAGGGGTGATGTCTTGCTGGCAGTGGCCCGATTGGAGCAACAATAGAGAACTGGTCCTAGGGGTGGCCGTTGAGAGATGTGGGCGTCCTGGCTGGCTGTGACCTTTGGGGGTGAGCTGGGGAGTTCTCAGAAATTACGGTTTTCTTTTATGTTCGCTTATTCGAGAACTGGCACGCACATTCCAGTAGCTTCATTTGTAGACTACAACAGGACTAACAGACACGTGCTCTCAAAGAGCCCACGTGGTATTAGTCTGGGTCTTCTCAGATCCTTTTTGGGCCTTTGTGATTCTAGTTTGATCCCTTGGAGCTCATGGGCCTATTTGAATCCTGCTAGGACACGGGAGGGCGTAAGCAGCAGTGCAGCACTATTTAGAGCTCCGAGGCCTGGAACTGCCAGGCTTTCATTAGAACAAACACTAACCCATGTCTCTGTAGGCTGATGGCACCTAATTGAGTTGATTATAAACCCAGTCTTCCTTTTTCAGAGGTCTTGTAGCTATTTCAAGTAGTTTTTAGAGCTTCTTATTGCTCGAATGGATGTAATGTCTGATATTTTTCTCTTTCTGTGCATTTCATTGCTTGGTTTTACTTGTTAAAAAATGTCACTCATAGTCTCTGAAATGTCACTCATAATTACATCGGAATTATGAAAATGTCACACATAGCAGTCTGAAACCTTGGCAGCTGTGATGCCTTGGGTGGTGCGCCTTATCAAGCAGGATGGACGCAATTATGTTTTGCGCGCCCCTTCTAAGCCCCGCCCACTCCTCGTTGTTCACAGTGGTTGCTCCCAGGGCTCATAAGGACAGTACGGTGGCAGAGCCGCTATATGATTTCTAAAGCTGTTCTTACAGGAAATGCGGCAATACCCGTCCTTCGTCACTTTTACAACGATGTCAGGACCAAGGCAGGGGTAGGCAGATGGGGGGGTTAGAGAGTGGGAAGTGCCAGTTTGAAGGCTGGGCATGCCCTGGGCGGTGCGCCTTATCAAGCAGGATGGACGCAATTATGTTTTGTGCGCCCCTTCTAAGCCCTGCCCACTCCTCGTTGTTTATAGTGGTTGCTCCCAGGGCTCTTAAGGACAGTATGGTTGGAGAGCCACTATATTATTTCTAAAGCTGTTCTTAAAGGAAATGTGGCTCCCTGTAGAAAAGAAAATACCTGCCTTTTGCCACTTTTACAACGACATCAGGACCAAGGCAGGGGGAGAAAGTGGAGAAGCGGATGGGGGTTAGAGAGTGGGAGGTGCCTTTTAGAGGAGGCTGGGCCTGCCCTGGGAAGTGTGCGGCTTATTAAGCAAGAGGGACGTGATTATAGCTGGGGAGAATGATGTGCTTTCAGCCTTAAGCAAGAGCCTGGACACTTCTTAGCTTTGCACTCTCGGGAACTGCCACCCCCCACCACCTCCTCCCACCTTTCCCCAGAGAGCTGAAGTGTGTGTCATGTCCTGTGGTTTGAATGTGCTTTAAGGTGACCTATTTTCTTTCTTTCATTAGTGGGCCCTTTTTTAGGTCTTGCCTAGCGTTGCATCGCTTTGCGAGGTATGCAGCATACACTATAGTGTGGAAGCTTCGTGGTAGCTCCGCCCACTCTCCGGCTCATCTTCTACATTGGCTTAGGTTATAAATGCTGCCTTCCGATTGGTTTTAAGCTCGTTAGTCCCTCCCCATGACAGCCATGTCAGTAATGTGTATCCTTCCACGGCTATGGGCCCCTTTACAGCACAGACTACTTTCTTCCTGTCCCTCCCTACCCCCCCTCAGTGCGTGACTTCTTGGGGCCCCCTGCTCCCCTCCCGCACACTCCCCATCGTGCTCGTGCCTTCTCGTGCCCGCCCGCACTCCCGTTTTCAATGCAATATGTCTCGCGTAAATGCGATTCCTATTGCATTGCCAATCCTCGTTTTCCAGGAGACTCCTCTTTCGTCTGAGTTCAGTCCGAGGGGCACTGTTGAGTTGAGTATTACGGAGGTCTCGGCTGGCCCAATGTCAAGAGAGGGGGGTTCCGCCTGTTCTCTTTCATCTGTCATCAACATTTAGCCTGCCGCAACGAGCAGTTTCACTTTTTAGATAGTAAACACGGAGACACGAGTTCCGTTGTGCTTACTAGTATTGCAGGGCTGACAAAACAGGATTGAAAACCCCTATCCAGCAGGCGCGCAATGCCCATTGGACTCAAAGGGCTTCAGCACCCCCCCTTCGTGTGTGTATGCCTGGGCTGAGACAGCTTCCCAGGGAACACACACAGCCGCACTGAGTAGTTCACAGGTCTATAAAAGACCATTTGCTTGTTAATGAGGCTTTGGTGTTTTGTCACCCATTCTTAGAGCCCCTGTATCTCCACTCTGCCTATTTCTGATAGAATTGCCCTCCCCCCCGAAATTTTTATTTAGCCCCCAACCTCCTCCCCCATGAAATGTGGCTCTGGTTGCATCGCTGCTATTCCGGTATCTGGACAGCTTTGAGTGGAACACTTTTTCCCATCCCATATGTTTCACACTTAAAGGACTCACACCTATTGTCCATGTTTATCACTTTCCCACTCTGGGTCTTCAAAATATCCTACCAGGCTACACTATACGCTAGCACGATCAAGACCGGACCCTACATCAGTCTCAGAGGACGCTCATTATAACTTTGCCTGGGCCTGTTTAGCAGAGCCCAAGGCACTTTCAGTTTTAGTGCCCACCAGTATCAGCCAAAAAATGGGGGTGATCAGGGTAAAAAGAATTACTTTCTGGAAGGAAGGAAGCAAGCAAACAAGAAGGAAGGAAAGAGAAAGAGAAAGAGAAAGGAAGGAAGGAAGGAAGAAAGAAAGGTATTGGGTAGTAGAAATGGGAAGCCATGTTAGAGAAATAAATTACATCTTTCATCAGCAGGTTTCTTTCCTACAGTTTCAGTTTCGTTCCTAAGTTAACAGCAAAGGTATAAAAAGGGACAAGCACCTGTATCTCTGTGATAGAATTTATGTAGTGCTAACCTAGTTGGGAAGCAAGGCAAGGGTGTTCAAGTATTGTATTATCTCACGGAACAAACGATAAAAGATTGTGGACTGTAATGAAGAAGGAAGAGGGATATGAAAATTAGCTGCTAAGCAGGCAGCCTAGCCTCGCTGAACCTCTGTAAACTTGAACCACAATGTTCATGATCAGGAAGTGCACCAAAGGCTTGTGATCTGACTTGCTTTAAAATACCCCAGAGGTCAGGCCCCGCAGCTTCCACTGCCCTGCTGAATGCCTGGTGTTGCCAGCATCCCCACTGAAGATGGCGGGAAAAGAGTCACACACTGTAACTCTTAGTTAACAATGGCCTCATTAGGAGTCCCATGCTATTCTTAAGGCAGTGGTAACATGTGTTATCTTGGAGTGAGGCATAAACCACACACAGTAAATATCCCCTATTACGACATGTTAACTTGCAAATGAGGCGAGGGGTATATTCACAAGAACGTGTGATAACTACCCCAAGAGTAGCATAACACAACTTCCAATATCGCAGCCCATCGCGGGAAAATAACCCCGTGTCAACGTGGAATTTACAACAAGGTGGTACCTTGCGATAGCCGCCAGAGAACGCGTCAAATGTCAGCGTCAAAATCAAGGCCACACCGAAAAAATGCGAAACGCGAAAAATCATGTGATGAGGCCAATCGCGGTTCAAAAATTAGCAAAGACCAGCCCCAGGCCTGCAAATCCCATGCATCTGGTGGGAAAAAGCACCATAAAAGCATGAAAAAACCCCCCAAAAAACAATTCAAACTGCGTAGCAGCATGGATGCACCCGGACTGAGTGCAGAAGACAAGCCGAACACCACAAGCCCCACGGAGGAACAGCCAGGAACCCCGCATTTGTGGAAGGGCAAGGACAAGAGGAAGACTGGGTTCAGTCCGCAGGAAGACCGGATCCTCGTCACGGAGGTGACCGAACACCATCAACAACTTTTCGGCCCCTCCACTGTGGCACTGGCAACCCAAACCGAAATATGGCAGGCCATCGTTACCAACGTCAATGCAGTCGGAGTGTCGAGGAGGTCACTGGAGAAAGTCAAGAGGCGCTGGCATGATCCGAAAAGGCACACCAAACATAAGCTCGCCGCCAACAGGAAGGCAGCAACGGCGACTGGAGGTGGGCCTCCTGTGACACAGGAGTAGCTGGATGAGCTGGAGCAAATGGTAGCCACAGACAGTAGTGAGGAGAAGGTAGCAGGATTGGGGGGCCTGGACACAGCATGATATGACCTGACCCAACAGCAACAGGGTGAGTAACGACCAGGGACAGGGGGAGATGGGCACAATGGCACCTATGCACAAGTATGCGTAGCACACTGCACACCCACAATGATCGTGGACAATGTCCCTGATTGCCTTTGGCACACTGCAGCACACAGAAATGCCAAGTAGGCCCCCCCATTACCAATATTACAACCGACACATAAACATGAGCTGGATCCAGCAAAGCAGCGGCTCTGTGACCCACACTGACTATGCAAGTAACACTGCATGTCGGATAGCAGCCCAAAAAAAGACATGCCCCATGAATCGACATGTAGGTAGCCCAGTGCAGATCACATCCGTAAAGGACATGTCCACGTGCACACACAACCCATGCCGTACAATACTGGCAGCAGATGAACAATGCTCCAGGCCACAAAATATGTCCGAGCACATATGACCCAAGTCAAAAGCAAATCAAGCCCCGAAAAGCATACAATTCAAAGGCACTCTGCCTCAAAGGGAGAAGGCCACACAAAATCAGAGCTGCAGGGGCAACTCCCCCACAATGCAGCACAGACACATAGCAATCACATGACATCAGCAACTACGGCAATGTGGTACAATGTGCAACACCAGCACCACAGGACAGAGCTCACAACAGGTTCTGCTTGTGCATAGTAACTGTCCACTCACATCTGGCATTGCCTGACAAAGTGTGATGACAATGAACGGGTACTACCACACATACGTCATGTATTCAGAAAACACACAGACTGCCATCAAATAGCCAGCTCCTCCAAAACAGTCACAATGTACATTGGTATGCAGTCTGAACGTAAACATCTGCAAATCTCAGAGGGACAATCAACACTTACTGCAGAGCAGACCACAAACTCTATCATTGATGATGTAGAGGAGAACCTGCACATATGTCAAGATACCCTCCAATGGATACCGGACAGCCTCTGCACCCCACCCCCAGGAGCACGTCGGGCCAGCTGCCTCAAGGTCACCCCACCACCTGCACAGACAAACAGCAGGAAACACACACCACCACGGCTGTCTCCCAGGACCCCCTGAACAATACATGGAGCACGTACAATGTGTGTGGTCTTCCCAGTTGGAGTTGGCTGAACAGCTGCAGGTGGGTTTTGAGCTCATGGCAGCCAAACTCAATGCCATATGTGGGTGTCTGAATCCCATCAGTGACCACGTACAGTCCCTATCGGACACCCCCTGTCCACACCATGCTCCGCCACAGACCTTGGCTTACCTCGCTGGTGCCATGAATTGTACACAGGAACTGTGTGGGCAGACAGGCACCAGCCATGACAGAACAGAGTTGGCACAGATGTGGAGGTCAATGGAGACCATGGAGCAGATGCATGCTGGAAGGATGTCTGACACGGGGAACATCCTTAACATCGCGGTTAGTACACCGCGATGCAGTTACATCGCAATCGTTACAACAACTGCAATGTTACCACGCCATGCCATTACAACGCAAGTCTTTACATCGACTTGCGCTAGCTGGCGTGCTAACATTACAAATAGTGTAGTTTACTATCCCAACACCTTCCCTACTGTTAAGTGGACTGGAGTTGGAATAGTAAATTACACTTTTCTAATGTTAGCACGCCATCTAGTGCAAGTTGATGTAAAGACTTGCGTTGGAAAGGCATGGCCTGGTAACATCGCAGTCGTTGTAACGACCGCGATGTAACGGTACGCTTTGTAAAAACTCGCGTTGTAACATCGTACATCCGTCTGACACAGATGGAAACCAGTGAGTAGTAGCTGGGGACTTCAATGCCCTGCAGTACTTCATCTTGCCATTGCTGCCACGGAGCCATTCCCAGATGACTGCAGCAGGAACATCGACACACACAGCCCCGACCCCTGATGTGTCCGTGACACACAGTGATGCAGCCCCATCAACCTTCGCAGTCTGAGGTGTCACTGGCACACAGTGATGCAGCCATCACCCCGCCACACACACGGGACACACGGACACAGAACCTGTATCAGGAAGGTAAGAAGGGGATGTGAACTACTGTATGAGGAAGGAGGCAGTAGCAGCCATCACCGCCGTATGGCCTGTCCCTGCCTGGTTATGACCTATGCATCACGGCCTGGGAAACACCTCCTAGTGACCCCTGGAACACTCAGCGACTTTCAACCGGACCCCGACACAGACTGCCATTTCTTCACTGCTGGCCAATTACACAGCTATCCTGCTGCGGACTGCACTCTCCCTCTTCCCAATCACTGTGCAATCCCCAAAGGACTCTGATTGGCACACCACTGGGGTTCCATGTGATGTGGGCTTAGATGGCCATATACAGACCAGCTCCGTCAATCACCTGAATGTGAATAAAACATTCTAAATCACACAGATGTGTCATCACTGTGTTCACTCACGTATGGAGGTATGGCTGGATGTAGGAACAATGATTCCACATGAAGGTACACCCTGGTAACTGACATCTATGTGCATGTGTATCCCTGAGACACATGGCCAATTGGATGACTGTGAAGGTGAGTACTAGCTGTGTCCCCATTGCACATCAACAACAATCTCACAACCCCCAACGTAGGCACACGTCCATGTATTGAATAGGGCTGTTTGTAGGACTGACCCAAACTAAAGCAGTCCAGGAGTGGTGTCCTACACCACAATTGACACCAGAAGTTCACGTTGCATACTTACTCACACACATCTGTGTGGACACATTCTGTTGTGATATATTGCTCCACATGGTCAGAGGTTGGACACCATACTCACATTGCTGAAGTCACGTAAGTGCACATGTCGTCCAGCACCTATCCAAAATCAATGTCTGGCTCACAGAGGTGGAGCTTGCCAAAGGACCACACCCCCATTGCACATGCGTCAGTCAGTTTCTCCCTGTGTAGAGACAATGCTCATTGTGGCACACGAGTGGAGAATCCAAACAACACACCTCACAGTTAGACACCAGTGGAGTTACATAGACGTTATTGGCATGTGCGTGTCAGTAGGGACGAGGCAATGGCCACAACAGGCAGGGACATTCTTAAGACACTTAGACGTAGCATGGGTACATGTTGAGGTTCAGAAAATGTTGGGGCTAAAATGGGCAACATTCATCACAGATGGCAACGCTCTCAGCCCACCTTGCCTTGCTGGATGAGTCATGTGTTGTTTGGTGTCTGCCCATTACCCCGTGTGACGGGGCATGACTCACTGCCCATGGGATCTGCATAGTGCTCTGCCTCCGGAGTGCCCCGATTGTCTGCTCTGCTGACAGTGATCAGGTGTGAGGGTCCGACAGGTTCACATGTCGTGCTACATTGCCATGTGTGTGCTCTTCCCCAGCAGTGTGTCCAAATTGACAACGTTGCCAAACGTCGCTGAGTTGCACCGAGCATGGACCTGCATCACCTTGCATCCAGAGCCCGGACGAAGGCAGGCGTGTCCTCTGTGCTGGTGGGATATGTGAGCAATCCCCATGATGCAACAAGTTGTTGGTACATGTGCTGTGGGTGACAATCGGATGTGGCTGCAGGAACGTAGTTATTCGTCTATGAATGACCGTGTAGCTTCTTGTGCAATGTGTTCCAATTGTACGTCGTTGTGGTGTTCAAGGAACACCAGGGTGAGCCAATCCATTAAGTGGTCCAGGCAGGTGTGCTCAGCCCACGCTGTTTCACCAATCCGCAACACAACCCAATAGTGGAGCACCTCGATGTGGTCACTGCACACGAGGAATTGTGCAATCTCTCATGCACAACTACCAATACATACGCAGTATGTCAGGGCATCCCATGCACGGCTGTCTCGGTTACACTCCTGTTCGTGATCCAACAGGGGGCGCAGACAAGAGTCATAGTCCAATTCATCAACAGTTGTGTTGGATAGGCAGACATCCATGGGACACTCAAATGTGCATGTTCTGCAGTGGAACCAGGGCTGGACGCAGGTGACGTAGGCAATGCGGAAGCTGAGCCAGTAACTGATCTGCAGCACTGCCAGTGGCAGTGCACCCAGTAAATGCAGCATACGTGCACAGTACTGTTCCACGTGACGGGGGTTGTGCATGCGCCATGTATGGCCTGCCATTGTGTTGGTGCGTCTCGTGGAACCGGCACTCTTCTGAACTGCGGCAGTTGTGTGAAGGATATGCCACAGCTCTGAGCAATGATTCGAATGTGTGTGCAACTATGGGGAGAGTGAGTTGCTGTTTTCCGTGAGTGTCAAGGGCATCCCATGTGGGGGTACCACAGGCAGGGGCTTCTGTGTGCGGGGTGTGGATGTGTCGGATAGTTCATTTGCGGAATGTGTATTGTGGGAGTCATCCCAGTCTGCCATTGCATCTCTCAGGGTGTTCCAGGCGCGTTTTGAACCAAGGTCAAAGGTGCAGGTGTCCTTCCGCCTTCTGCTTCGGAACAATGGATCTTTCATCCCTGATGTTTGTCTGACTACTTCTTGCATTTTCTGAATGTGATGTGGCTTTGGCGCTGAGATTGGGACACGGCCTAGGGCTCATGGTGTACGGATGGCGATACACACTCACATGTTGGCATGTGGAGCCAGGTGCCCAAGAGGCCTTCCGCTGCTTGTGCAATCTCACTCCATCTCTCTTCCTCGCTCTCTCCCTCTCTTTCCTTTGTTGGGCGCACGGCACACCTTCTTCTCTTGGATTTGGTCTTCCAGGCTGTGTGCTACGGATTGCACAGTGAAGAGCCGCTAGGACTCGTCCTAAGGGTTGTGTCGGATTTTGTTTGTATGGTGTTTTGTATTGGTGATTGCATTGCTATTTGACTGAGTCTCCATTTTCTGGCCACGCAGGTCTGTTGATTTTCCTGCTTGTGCGACATCAGGCAAAATGTTTGTATTGGGATTCATGGTGTTGGTGTGCAGTTTCTAAGTCCGGGGTTGGGGGTGGTCCCGGAGGGGATGGGGGGTTGCAGGCCTGGGTGTGGTGTCCGTGGGTGTTGTGGCCTTCTTGGGTGTCCGGGCCGCATGATGTGTGGCTCCATGGCATATGTTGCCCTTCCGATGTAGCCCTGGGCTGTGCTCCCTTTTGTGGTGCTGGCTGCTGTCCGACTTTACACCAGGTGAGAGCAGGTGTAGAGTTCCTGCTGCTAACGTGCCTTATCGCCTGTTTTGTGTTTTTTTCGCCGATCTGGCTGCTCGTTGTGAATGTTGAGGTGTGATGTTGTCACGCCTTTTGGCACGGAAACGCCCACTCTGCATCTCATTAGCGATAGTTAGGGGGCCTCTGTGGCGATGTTTTTAGCGGCTGCTATTGCAGGAAAGCTGGTGCTGTGGACCAACTTGTGAATGGGGAGGTGAATTTATCATGACTTTGGCTGCGATAAAGTGCCATTAATTCGGCGATAGCTCCTTGTGAATATGCCGCCAACATGTTAACACTTCAAAATGTCCATGTTATGTCTTTATTACAGGCCTTTTTCCTTAATACATTTTGGCACGTTTGACCCCGACGGAATCTATAAGGAGAAAACTGCGAGGTTGCGACAGTTTTAATGTAACTCGTAATTCTGATCCTTGTTCAATCCCATTTTGCACACGGATCTGAACATAGACATGAACTTGTAATAAGGTCCAAAGAGTCCAAACCATAATTAGGGATAATCCCCCAGGAATTAGTGAAACACACAATATGAGAAAATCCAGAGGGACTACGGGCTGTTTTCTAGCCCACTCAGTATGAGATCTGACTGCAGGACAGGCAAGGAGCGGTATGTTAGCCAAGTGGACAGGGATTTACTGTTCTCATTGGAGAATTAATAAAGACATTAGGTGTTAAATTAATCAGAGATTCATTATCTACTTTGTTAGTCAATATCAATTTGACAGGCAATTTGGCAGTTAATTAAATACTGATTATTCCAACAGTCAACATTTTTCAATTAATCAGAGCTTCATTATATAGTTAATTAGTCAATATTAAAGTAGCAGGTAGTTAGGCGTTAATTAAATAGGGAATACTTTCTACAGATGCCCATTCTTGTCAGGCCAGGTTCTCCAAGGCACGTAGTCACAGGTACCACTGAGCTCTCCCAAGAGAGAAATCTGCGGCCGTTGACACCATCTCCCATAGTACTTTAGTACATCGGCCCTGTGAGATTGGTGTCAAAACTATCTAACTGACCATGTTACAATGGTCCAGGTGGGAAACACTGTCTCATGTAGTTGGCCGGTCAAGATGGGAGTGCCACAGGGCTCCATCCTGAGTCCGACACTTTTTAATCTGTACATGACTCCACTGGCTGGGGTGATCAGATCATATGGTTTTGATGTTGTGTCATACGCTGACGACACACAGCTCTTGGTCACCCTTGGCAAAGATCCATCAGCAACTAAACAGCGTTTAAAAAAATTTATGTCCCACATTGACAGGTGGATGAGCTCAAATCATCACCAATTAAATGGAGGTAAGTCTGAGATCATGCTCTTTGGCAAAGCCAGCGAGCATTGGTCTCATGACTGGTGGCCCCTGAACCTTGACTCCTGTCCAATACCTAAACCTACTGTGCCAAATTTAGGCTTCCACATGGACAGTCAGTTGTCAATGAAAACTCAGATCAGCCATATAGTTGGCTCTTGATTTGGAGTGATGCGTAATCTTTGGAAGGTTTTCAAATAGATCCCTACGCAGGCCAGGAAACCACTAGTACAGGGCCTGATAATAAATTGCATGGATTATGGAAATGCCCTGCTGTCCTCGATAAACGAAAGTTATTTGACTAAACTCCAAATCCTGCAGAACACGGCGGCGAGATTGGTTTTGAACCTTCCGCCTAGTTCCCCGTCTGCCCCCTGTCTGAGGTCTCTACATTGGCTTCCTGTTAGACAGAGTCCAGTTTAAGACCGTCTGTCTGACTCATAAAAACATGTATGGAAACGGCCCTGGTTATTGGTCCAAAAAACTACGATGGTACCAGCCCGGCAGGTTGCTCAGATCAAGAAATGAGTCCCTCCTAACGCCCCTCAGAATTCGCACGGCAAGATATGGAGGAAGGTCTTTTTCCTATCTTGCCCCTGCATCCTGGAATAAACTCCCTCTCAATCTACGCACCATTTCAGATCATAACTGTTTCCGAAAAAAATTGAAAGCATGGCTATTTGACAACTAAGCAAGTATCTTATCAGAGCCATCATGCAAGCGCCATGAGACTTCCGAGTTATATGTGCGCCATACAAATGTCCCTGATTTGATTTTGATTTGAACCTGAGGGTTGCTGGTAACATGTACTCAAGATACAAAGGGAGCACTTTATCAAGGTTTCATGCAGGTGCATGAAAGGGAGGGGGCAGGAATGCGTCCGATTTAACATTATATGGCACACTCCTAACTTCTCTTTGTGCTGGAGCCTTGCGCCAACACAGGCATCCTTGCTCTTTGGTGCAAGGGTGCCTGCGATGTAAGCAGGATTGTTTTCTTGCAGTTAGGGGCACGTTCCTGTACAAAAACAATCCTCAGAGTCATTTTCCTCTTAATAAATGTGCTGCAGAATGCAGCACATTTAGATAACAAAACAACGAGTTGTGCCTTCCTTGGGAAGGTGTAGAATTTTGACACATTCCAGGATTAACTATCTTGAAAAATCTAGGAATGTATTAAAATCCATGGGTGGATGAGTGGGAACACCCATGCTCCACCCAAGGACCACCTTCCCGGGGCAGAGTAATGCAAGGCAGCAACTTGCACTGCCTTGTGTTACTCCAGATTTTCCAAGCCACGCAATGTGGCCCTGTGTGGTTTTGTAAATCTGATTCCAGGTTTTGCGTCACCTTGCGTGGTGCAAGGGAGACACACAACCTTTATTAATTTGGCCCAAAGTCTGCTATGGGGAGTGAGCCTCAGGTGAGCCTCCTTGACTCTCTGGGTAGACGTGGGCTAGCAGCCAAGGTTTAACTCAAGGGGGGTGGGATTGGGGCTAGCTTATGTACATGACAATCATCACCGCCAGCTGCATATGTACGAAATATCTTTAACATTACAAACAAAAGTCAGAAAATGGAAAGCATACACTGCTCAAAAGAAATGCATAATCATGCAGTGAAACTAGCAATCTCCTAATAAGAGTAGAAGTGCCACTTAGAAGAAATAATAAGATAAATAATATGTTAATAAGACTAGACAGGAATGAAACCATGGTAAAAGATATTATATAATGTTTGAAAAATTATAATATTCTGGAAACAGTAATGTTTGCGATGCCCCAATTTTCTTGAAGCTCAAAACATGCCTATCATAAGCAAAACACAAAGCCAACCTAAGTACAGAAATAGCTATATGGTAGCACGAGGTTCTCAAATGGCACTGTGGTCAATGTTCCCTCCAAAACCAGTGACTTTCTATAATTTTAGTATTGATTAAGGTGCCTACATCACGGAGCAGAGGTAACGAAATGGCAACTGCAGTATTGATGGTGCCTGCAAATGATTGAACCATGTCTCGAATTTCATATGTACATGCTTACAGACACGAAGGAGGTATGCCGACCTTGAGGGTTCGAGATAAATATGGACTACAAGACCAACCCCGCAGGAGGCTCACAATGGACTATGAGCGGTCCAGGCATCCAGCTAGCGTTTGACACTGTGGACCATGCAATACTCACCCGGAGAATCGCAGATGTGGGCATAAAAGATAGCATGTTAAAATGGCTAATGTCTATTCTTAAGGATAGGAATTTTCAAGTGCTAGATCAAAGGTGCTAATTAAATACTTTCCCCTTGAAATGCAGAGTGCCTCAGGGCTCGACTCTAAGCCCTACCCTCTTCAATCTCTATATGCATCCCCTCACTAATATCGTGTGAGCTTTTAGGTTGTCAATAGTCTCGTACGCGGAAAACACCCAAATAGTCATGTCCATCTCTCCAGAATATTATTCTAACTCTCAACAACTTGCACTCTGTTTAAAGGAGGTGGCTAATTGGATGGCTAGCTGTTGCCTCAAACTTAACGGGGAGAAGACTGAGATTGTGCTACTGGGTAACAACCTTAATAATCAGTCACTGAATCCCTGGCTGGACTGTCTAGGTAACACACCCAGCCCCAAAAACCCTATAGAGAGCTTGCGTGTCTGGCTAGATGACACTCTCACTATGGAAATCCAAGCCAAGAATCTCGCAACGAGTTGCTATGGCAAATTTAGAATGCTCATGAAAGTGCTAGATCTTCTTCCTTTCTTTCCAGAAGGCCTATTAAATAGGCATTCGTAATCTATCATTTGGATTACAGGAAATCTGTATTTTAGCTCCGCTTACTTCATAATAAAAAGACAACAGGACATACTAATTGTAGCAACCCACCTCCTTTAAATATTCCTAGGCATCAGTCAGTAAAAAGGGACTGGTAGACCTTCACTGGCTCCTGATCGACCAGTAGATGCAGTTCAAGGCCCTTTGCATTGCATGTAGGGCCTACTACAACAAATCCTCAGCTACTACTGTCTCTTGTTTAACCCTATATTCCTGGAAGGGCTTTGTGTTTGATGAACGTCCATCTCATGATGGTACCAAAAATCCTCGGAGTAAGATAGGGAGGCCATTTGTTTGAGTATCTGGCCCACAAGCTATGGAACTCCTAGACAATCATATTCCATCGAATAGACTTATTTAATATTTATTTATTTATGTATTTATTTAGTGTTTTGTATAGCACGAATGTGACCCGTTAAGAGCGCTTTACAGCAGTAGCAAGTTATTTACCAGATTTAGTAAAAACAAGTTAGGTACAAATTAGAGCAGGCGAACATGAGAAGACAGTGCAGGGCAAAACAGGCTATTTACAGGGAGCAGGAGTGGCGATCAAGAATACAGTTGGGGAGCTAGCAAGAGGACGTTGGCAGAAGCAGAGGGAGACTGCAGAGCACCAGTCTTTGCCCTTAAAGTGACAGTGAGGTGGAACAGAATGCAGAGTGGTAAGCAGCAACACTGGAAAAGGAATCACGTGGTTTATATATATGAGAGCAAAGTCGGCAACCTCTGTAGAGTTCAAATACAGAACACTAGCAAATCGCTGGGCTGCTGAAACTGTAGAAGCACTGAGAGAGTTAAGGTTATGAATGTGCCCATTAGGAAAGTTTTCGCTTCCTTTTTGAATCTTGATGGAGATGGTATTCTTCTGATGTAAGGCGGCAGTGAGTTCCAGATTCTGGGGGCAGCCCCAGAGAAAGCTCTGTTGTATGTTTTCTTCTTCCGGAAGAGGGGTGATTTCAAAACAGAATCCCTGGCACACCCCGAGTGCCTACCTCCTCCGGAAACTATGATTTTCTGAGCAAGATACGCAGGAGACTTGGAGTGTACTGCTTTATTTGTGATACAGGCCAGTTTGAGATGGATTCTGGCTTCATACGGCAGCTAATTCAACGCCTTCAGGTACAGTGAAATGTGGCTGAATTTTTTTGAGCCTGTTAGGAGACTTGTGTCTGCTTTAAGACAGGCTTTTAGGGGAGGTGTTGAGATCTTGGGTAGGCCAGATAAGGTTGAGCATCCGTATTCGATCCTAGAGATAACTTAAGCCTGAACTGCCATTGTTAGGTCCAATGTATCTAGGAATGGTTTGAGATCTTCCAGGTAGCTCAGGTGAAACCTGGCATTTTTGCCCAGTGTGTTGATGTGGGCTCACATATTCAGGTTTTTGTCCAGTGTGATTCCTAGGGATAGTCCACTATGGTCGGGTGCAGTTCAGCGCAGTGATCGAGTTGGTCCATTCTAGTATGTCAGGGGAGTTTTTTGGAGGTGAAATTAATAAGAATTTGTTTTTTTTAGCATTAAGTTTGAGCTGGTTGCTAGCAAGCCATTGAACCGTCAGTTTCACAGCTTCATTCATTGTTTTGATCCCCTAAAGAGATGACATTTTGATGTAGAACCTAGTGTCATCTGCGTACATGTTGAAAGAGATGTTGGTGATACGTAGAATTTCAGCTAATGGTTCCAAATCGAGGTTAAAGAGAGTTGTGGAGAGAGTTGAACCTTGGGTGAGACCAATCATAATCGGGGATGGGGAGGATAGATTGCTATTAACTAAGAATCTCTGGGAGCGGTTCTGTAGGAAGGATGTGAACCACTCGAGAATGGCTCCCCCTAGTCCCATCCTGATTTCCAGACGTTCTAGTAGCTTTTCATGGTTGACTGTGTTGAACGCCGATGTTAGATCCAAAAGAATTAAGACACATATTTTGCCTTGGTCTAGTGCTTGGAGGGCGTCATCTACTATGTGGAGAATAGTAGTTTCAGTACTGTGATCTGGCCTGAAACCAGAGTGGCACTCATCTAGCAAGCTGAAAGTGGCAATGTGTAGGCTAAGTTGTTGTTGCACGCGTTTCTCAAGTAGTTTTGCTAGTAGAGGAATATTAGATATTGGTCTGGTTCAGCAGGATTCAGTGAGGGTTTTTTTCAGAATGGGTATAACTTGAGTAGTTTTTAACGAGTCTGGTATGGACCCTTGCATTACAGAGGCGTTGATTATTGCGGTCCAGATGGGTATGATAAATTGGTTGGCTGCGGATAAGCAGTTGGATGGGAGCAGGTCATTGAAGTGGTTGATCGGTTTAATGGACAATAGGATTTTTGATATGCTATGGTCATCATATAAGTTGAAGGTGGTCCAGTGGGCTTGGTATTTGGGTACTGCTTGTGGGGAGTGTGTAGAGACGTTTGGAAGTGTCACCGAAGGGTGTGAGAGGGCAATAGCGGCGGAATACAGCTTGTTTCCCAGGGAGTTGATTTTAGCCGAGAAGAAGGAGGAAAACTCATCACAACTTATTAAGGATTTAGTTGTTTCTTTAGAGGTTTTTGCCAGTTCATCTCCCATTTGCTGATATCCCATTTGCAGCGCAAAAAAGGGTTTTACATCTGGCCCTTAGAGTCCACTTTTGGAAAATGTTTAAAAACCTGGCTCTTTGTGCACCAGTTGTTCTTTTTGACTTTGTATGCAGATACAGTGCCGGTTGTGCTGGTTGTTCTAAGCACTGGGAAGCCTTTGGATAGCCATGTGCTCTACAAATCCAATAGAATAGAATAGCTCTATAGTTAACCCCTTCGCTGCTTGGCCTCCCCCCCCCCCCCCCGTGCTAAGCCTTTTTTTGGCTATTTGGGGTAGTTCGCGCTTAGGTCTCTGTACGTTTTTGACCACATGAGGTATTCACACCAAATTTGTGTCCTTTTCTTCCAACATCATCGGGATTCTAAAGGTACCCAGGGTTTGTGGTTTCCCCTGGAGGGGACACAGAAATTGGCCAAAATACAGCTAAATTTAGTTTTTGGGGGAAAATTGGAAAAAAGGGCTACAGATGAAAGCGTCTGTTTTTTTTCCCTGCAAATGGTATCAAGAAAGGGGTTGTGGTGCTGAAATCACAATCTTCCCAGCTTTCAGGGACAAGCAGACTTTTGTCAGAAAACCAACATTTTTTTGACACAGTTTTGGCATTTTTCTAGGACATAGCCTATTTTTGCCATTTTTTTATGCTTTCAACCTCCTTCCAGTTAATGGTAGAAAGGGGAATGAAAGCAATAATGGATCCTAGAAAGCTATACATTTTATAAAAGTAGACAAAGTCTGAATTCAGCAAGAGGTCATTTGTGTAGATCCTTCAAGGTTTCTTTAAAGAAAATAACCGTTGAGTATAGGAAAAATTGAAAATTAGTTGAAAAAAACAACAATTTGTGTCAACATTTTCACCTGTAACTTCTTCTAATTATGACAGCTGTTAGAAAACAATATACCGTTGCATCCGCTGGACTTTTCTGGTTGTGGTTGTAGGTTGTTGTTGCATTGGTCGCTTCACGGCTTGATTATTGCAACGCTCTCTATGCCGGCATAAATAAGGGCCTTGTGCAACGCCTGCAAACTGCCCAGAATCCGGCAGCTAAATTTGTGCTAGAGGCCCCTAGGCTTTTTCCAGCTACAGCTGCTAGGAAGAGTCTGCACTGGCTCCCGATCCATGCCAGGATTGCTTTTAAGACCCTGTGCCTGACTTATGGGGCGCTATCCGGCCATGGGGCTGGGGGGGTGAAGGACTTGCTGGTACCTTATGCCCCCTGCAGAAACCTTCGCTCTGTGAGAAAGAGCCTGTTGTCAGTGCCCCGTTTTCGAAGAGTTAAATGGGGTGGAAGGGCTTTTTCGACTTTAGCCCCTAAACTGTGGAACACCCTTCCCACTGAAATCAAAACTCAACATTCTGTCCTGACGTTCAGGAAGGCACTAAAGATTTGGCTCTTTGCCAAGGCATATCCGTAATTTGGTTTCCTGGTCTGTTTGATGTTTTTTGGTTAGGCGCCTTGATGCCTTTGGGCTTAGTCGCGCATTATAAGATTTCCTTCATTCATTCATTCAGGTTCACCAAGAACCCGACGAACCCAGAGCCAATCTCTAAGCAGCGTCTTGCAATGGTTTTTTATTATGTTTCGGGTATATAGCAATTAATTTGGGAAAATATATACATGGAAAAATTGGTTTGAGAGACACCTATGTATTTCTGAAATTGGAACAAAACATAGAGTTTAGAAACAGTAGATATTTGCACATTTCCAAAATTGTGAGTACCCATACTAGCATGAGAATTATAGGTCATTTTTAAAAATTACTTCTTTTTTACACATTGTCTTTCATGTGAAAGGCAGAAATGCATCGAAAGTCAATAGGTAATAACAGTTGCTCTACAATTCTGTGTTACCCTAAGTCTCCCGATAAAAATGGTACCTCACTTGTGTGGGTAGGCCTAGTGCCCGCGACAGAAAACAGCTCAAAACGCAACGTGGACACACTTTATTTTTACAGTGAAAACTGACCCTTTTTTTGCAAAGTGCCTAGCTGTAGATTTTGAACCCTAGCTCTGCCGGCACCTAGGGAAACCTAGCACACCTATACATTTTGGAAAACTAGACTCCCAGGGGAATCCTGGATGGGGTGACTTGACTGGCTCCCATCAGATTATATTACCCAGAATCCCTTGCAAACTTAAACATTTGTTAAAAAAACACATTATCCTCACATTTCTGTGGTGGAAAGTTCTGGAAACTGCTTGGATCCACAAAATTTCACCCACCCGGCGTTCCCCAAAGTCTTCTGAGAAAAATGGTACCTCACTTGTGTGGGTAGGCCTAGTGCCCGCAACAGGAAATGGCCCAAAACACAATGTGGATACACCACATTTTCACTGTGAAAATGGACCCTTTTTCTGCAAAGTGCCTAGCTGTAGATTTTGAACCCTAGTTCTGCCGGCACCTAGGGAAACCTAGCAAACCTATACATTTTTGAAAACTAGATACCCAGGGGAATCGAAGATGGGGTGACTTGACTGGCTCTCACCAGCTTCTTACCCAGGATCCCTTGCAAACCTAAAAATGTGTTAAAAAAAACACATTTTCCTCACATTTCTGTGGTGGAAAGTTCTGGAATCCGCGTGGCTCCACAAAATTCTACCCACCCCGCGTTCCCCAAAGTCTTCCGAGAAAAATGGTACCTCACTTGTGTGGGTAGGCCTAGTGCCTCCATGGTTATCTCTTATTGTAGAAAAAGGTGATTTTTCCGCTCTTTTTGAGGTTTGCAGGGAATTCTGGGCAGGAAAAGGTTGGGGGATCAACAAAAGCCATACTTTGCTGGACTCCCCCAGTTGTCTAGTTTTAGAAATGTGTGGGTTTGATAGATTTCCCAAGATGGCTGCCGAGCCCGGGGCCCAAAACCCAGGAGACCCCCCCCTTGCAAAACCAGGTTGTTTTGTGATTGGCTATTTTGATGTCTCCTCAATACGTTTTGGCCTCTTGACAGTCGCTGGTACTTAACCCACCCACGAGAGTGAGGAATCATTTTTATTGGGGGACCTAGGGGAACGCTGGGTGGTAGGAAATTTGTGGATCCACTTAGATTCCAGAACTTTCCCACACAGAAATTTGAGAAAAAAGTGTTTTTTTTCAGCTAAATTTGAGGTTTGCAGGGCATTCTGGGTAGGAAAACGTTGGAGGATGTATCTGTGTTGTACACTGCTAGGATGAAAGTCCAGAACAATCACAGGTGCTGTGTCAATCACATCAATTTTTTTTTGTTCAGAGATGCTTCCTTGCATTTTTGCATTTTTTGCAGGGGGTAATCCTTAGTAAGACTCAAGTTGACATTCTGATGCATGTGTGGAGAAAGGGGTGAACCTCCAATGGTTTTCCCTTATTGTAGAATGTAGAGGACCCAATGCATCAGTTTGTAGTGTTGCAGACTAATTGCTCTGCGGTTGGGTCAAAAAAAGGAATGTTGCCGCGGTGCAATGTCCTCGTAAATGAGGCCCCCAATGTTCAGCACACTTTCTCAAACAATGGTCTGAAGACATTTTGAATGAATTAATAAGTGTCCCCAATAAAACATGGTGGACAGCATCCTCTTGAGAAAGCATTCAGCAGTCCTGAATTCCCAGCCTCTGAATCATGCCTACTGTCTAGAATGCAGCACTGATGGGGTCACTGTGACTGGCACTGAAACAGGTGTGGGCTACAAGGTTTGGCACGTATTCACTTCTCAGACGGGGGCTGCAATGCCACATCCTCCAGGCTTCAGTCCCTGCTCTCCTTGCTGTAGTTGAGAGCTAAAGAACATTTTTTAGTTTACCCCACCATGCTGAGTGATATTCTGTGACAAAGTACAACCCATGTAACTTTTAACAATCGAGACCGCTACAACCTCTTCTCCATCACCCTCATTGTGTGGGGCTTTAGTAGGTGGTTCTGTGGCTTCATCGGTCAGCTGTGTGTGTGTGCGTGTTTGTACAGGTGTATGTGGCGGATGGCAGAGTTGCCTCTGGGTCCACCCCCTACACTGACCTTACACAGTAGACTCCAAGAAGAACAGGGAGTGAGGTGGGACTGTTTGTATTTCACTAGTCAGCTCTTGCTACCCTCACTTTTATTCAGAAGTAAAGTAGCAACATACTGTCATTCAACACGATTGCCACTCCTGTCAGATAAAATCTGTACGGTGGGCTCGAAATAAAAGTGAATGACACTACCACCAAGCCAGTGGCTGAAGAAGTGTCACCCACTGTCCCACACTATGCATGCTGTCCTGTATGCTGATCCAAAATGTGAATGATACACCAACAAAGTGGACCTTGAAGGGGGATGACCCAAACACACTCTCTATGTAGTCTTTTTTTTAATTCTTAAAATCTTCATTAGATGTTTGGTGTGCATCAAAGTGCTGACATTGTAAAACCAAACCTAAAAAGGAAATATAGGGATCACCTACTTGACTGGCTCCCACCAGGTTCTATTACCCAGAACCCCTTGCAAACTTAAACATTTGAAAAAAAACACATTATCCTCACATCTCTGTGGTGGAAAGTTCTGGAAATTATGTGGATCAACAAAATTCCACCCACTGCACGTTCCCAAAGTTTCCTGAGAAAAAATGGTACTTCACTTGTGTGGGTAGGCCCAGTGCCCGCGACAGGAAAAGGCCCTAAACGCAACGTGGACACACCACATTTTCACAGTGAAAACCGACACTTTTTCTGCAAAGTGCCTAGCTGTAGATTTTGAACCCTAGCTTTGCCGGCACCTAGGGAAACTTAGCAAACCTATACATTTTTGAAAACTAGACACCCAGGGGAATCCAGGATGGGGTGACTTGACTGGCTCTCACCAGGTTCTGTTACCCAGAATCCCTTGCAAACCTAAACATTTGTGTAAAAAGAAAACACATTTTCCTCACATTTCTGTGGTGGAAAGTTCTGGAATCTGCGTGACTTCACAAAATTCCACCCACCCTGCCTACCCCAGAGTCTTCCAAGAAAAATGGCACCTCACTTGTGTGGGTAGGCCTTGTGCCCGCGACAGGAAATGGCCCAAAACACAATGTGGACACACCACATTTTCACAGTGAAAACGGACCCTTTTTTTGCAAAGTGCCTAACTAGATTTTGAACCCTAACTCTGTCAGCATCTAGGGAAACCTAGCAAACCTATGCATTTTTCAAAACTAGACACACAGGGGAATCCAGGATGGGGTGACTTGACTGGCTCTCACCAGGTTCTGTTACCCAGAATCCCTTCCAAACCTAAAAATGTGTCCAAAAAAGCAAATTTTCCTCACGTTTCTCTGGTGGAAAGTTCTGGAATCTGCAACGATCCACAAAATACCACCCACCCCGCGTGCCCCAAAGTCTTCCCAAAACAACTGGTACCTCACTTGGGCCTAGTGCCCGTAACAGGAAAAGGCCCAAAACACAACGAAGACACACCACATTATCACAGTGAAAACTGACTCTTTTATTTGCAAAGTGCCTAGGTGAAGATTTTGAACCCTAGCTCTGACGGCACATAAGGAAACCTAGCAAACCTATACATTTTTGGGCATTCTGGGTAGGAAAACGTTGGGGGATCCATGCAAGCCATACCTCGCTGGACTCTCCACAGTGTCTGTTTTTCATAATTGTGTGGGTTTGGTAGTTTCCCAAGATGGCCGCTGAGTTCGGGGCCAAAAACCCAGGTGACCCCCCTTGCAAAACCAGGTTGTATTGTGATAGGTAATTTTGATGTCTCCTCAATATGTTTTGGGCCCTTGCCTGTCGCGGGCACTTGACCCACCCACGCAAGTGAGGTATCATTTTTATCGAGAGACCTGGGGGAATGCTGGGTGATAGGAAATTTGTAGATCCACATAGATTCCGGAACTTTCCCACACAGAAATTTGAGAAAAAAGTGATTTTTTTCAGCTAAATTTGAGGTTTGCAGGGCATTCTGGATAAGAAAACGTTGGGGGATCTAAGAAAGCCATACCTCGCTGGGATCTCCCCGATGTCTAGTTTTCAGAAATGTGTGGGTTTGGTAGTTTCTCAAGATGGCCACCGAGGCCGGGGCCAAAAACCCAGATGACCCCTCTTGCAAAACCAGGTTGTTTTGTGATAGGTCATTTTGATGTCTCCTCAATACGTTTTGGGCCCTTGCCTGTCGCTGTTACTTGCCCCACCTACGCGAGTGAGGTATCATTTTTATCGGGGGACGTGGGGGAACGTTGGGTGGTAGGAAATTTGTGGATCCACATAGATTCCAGAACTTTGCCACACACAAATTTTAGAAAAAGGTGATTTTTTTAGCTAAATTTGAGGTTTGCAGGGCATTCTGGGTAGGAAAACGTTGGAGGATTTATTTGTGTTGTACACTGCTAGGATGACAGTCCAGAACAATCACAGGTGCTGTGTCAATCACATAAAATTTTCTTTGTTCAGAGATGCTTCCTTGCATTTTTGCATTTGTTGCAGGGGGTAATCCTTAGAAAGACTCAAGTTGACATTCTGATGCATGTGTGGAGAAAGGGGTGAACCTCCTATGGTTTTCCCTTATTGTAGGATGTAGAGGACCCAATGCATCAGTTTGTAGATAAGGAGTAGTGTTGCAGACTAATTGCTCTGCCGTTGGGTCAAAAAAAGGGATGTTGCCGAAGTGCAATGTGCTTGTAAATGAGGCCCCCAATGTTCAGCACACTTTCTCAAACAATGGTCTGAAGACATTTTGAATGAATTAATAAGTGTCCCCAATAAAACATGGTGGACAGCATCCTCTTGAGAAAGCATTCAGCAGTCCTGAATTCCTAGCCTCTGAATCATACCTACTGTCTAGAAGGCAGCACTGATGGGGGCACTCTGACTGACTTTGAAATAGGTGTGGGCTACAAGGTTGGCACTTATCCACTTTTCAGACGGGAGCTGCAATGCCACATCCTCCAGGCTTCAGTCCCTGCTCTTCTTGCTGCAGTTGAAAACTAAAGAACATTTTTTTGTTTACCCCACCATGCTGGCTGACATCCTGTGACAAAGTACAACCCATGTAACTTTTAACAATCGAGACCGCTACAACCTCTTCTCGATCACCCTCATTGTGTGGGGCTTTAGTAGGTGGCTCCGTGGCTTCATCGATCAGCTGTGTGTGTGCGTGTTTGCACAGGTGTATGTGGCGGATGGCAAAGTTGCCTCTGGGTCCACCCCCTACACTGTCCTTACACAGTAGACTCCAAGGAGGACAGGGAGTGAGGTGGGACTGTTTGTATTTCACTAGTCAGCTCTTGCTACCCTCACTTTTATTCAGAAGTAAAGTAGCGACATACTGTCATTCAACATGACTGCCACTCCTGTCAGATAAAATCTGTACGGTGGGCTCAATCAAAAAGTGACACTACCACCAAACCAGTGGCTGAAGAAGTGTGACCTATTGTCCCACACTATGCATGCTGTCCTGTATGCTGATCCAAAATGTGAATGATACGATAAGACGATCTCTGTGTATTCTTTTTTTTAATTCTTAAAATCTTCATTAGATGTGTAGTGTGCATCAAAGAGCTGACATTGTAAAACAAAACCTAAAAAGGAAATATAGGGATTACCTGTTAAAATAATTAAGCATTGATCCGATGACGATCTGAAGACTTTCTAAAAGAATGTTCAGCATAATTACTGCCTTTAAATTAACGCACTTTGAAATGATTGGCCATAAAAAAGACCAATATTTTAAGCCATAAAACAAGAATGGGCCACCTTCCTACCATAGACACCTACAATTGATCTATTATCATGTAATATTGACAATTATGCAATCAATTATATTGCAATAAATATTCCATGAAACTTTACACTGAAATTCGTTTTCAAAAGAGATTATGCCTCAACATAGCATAATTATCAAACAGGATCCATGAGACACACAATGAGCAGGTATTAAAAAACAGTTTCAGGGTGAAATGGTATTGAAAAAGACATATAAGCTGTCCGAAAACTCCATATTTTCTGGGTTTAAAATTAAACTCCGTCAATTGCATTCATTCTATTCGTATATCAGATTAAGATGGTTCAACTGAGAAGCCGAGTGCCTTGATCACTTTGGTGACGCTTCTCCATCATCCGTGAAGGATAATAAAGATGCAAGGTCATCCTTTCAATAAAACATACTGTTTGGCTCATTATGAATCTTTCTTTTTTCCTTGGTGTGAACACTCAAACATATTTTTTTCTTCCACATCTTGATTTCCGCTCCCACTAATGAATAATACTTGAATAACACTGCATTAGCTAAAAGGTTCTGTATGTTTGTCTCAAGTGCATCCACCTTGAGTTGCATGAGTTACACAATAACCACAGAACAGCATTAGTCAAACATTATGAGTCATTACTTAAGAATAGTATTTTCTTAGAGTAAAGTTGTCTTTTTCTTTTAACTAGTTATAGGCCTTTTGCTCCATCTTTTACACATTAAGGACCACATGTTTGAAACTATTTTGCATTCGGAGATGGTGCATCACATTGTTTGGGCAAACAGAGGATAACATCCATTATACATATAGACTAAATTCAGCTATAATCTTGGACCTAGTTGCTGTACTGCATTCACAACTGCAGCATCAGATTTGCAAGACCAATGCCATTCCCATACATGTGCAGGTCCAATGTTCACTGCACCTTCTAGCTGCAGGGAGCTACTAGGGGGTATAGCAGCAGCAGGAGGGGTCTCCCAAAGCGCCCTGTTGCATTTGGTTAATGCGGTTCTGGTTGCTATGTTGCTGAGGATACACCAGTACATCAGATTTCCCTCAATACCATAGCAATTGCAGCAAACTAAATTACGTTTTTACCAGATAGCCCAATTTCCCCAAGTAATTGGGTGCAATGATGGGACGCATGTAAGCTGTATGTCCCTCTCCAGTTAATGAGTATGTTTACAGGAACAGGACATTCTATCGTTGATTGAACATCCGAGTCATATTCAATGCCTTAGACTCATAATCACAGACATGGTAGCACGATACTCAGATAGTACGTATGATTTGTTCATCTTCACAGACATACATGTCTCCTTAGGGGTGAATATGGAGAAGGATACCAGCTACTTAAATGCATGTAACACAGTCATGCAGACTCTCTGGATATGGCGACACATTACAATGAGTAATCTATTAATTTTCCCCCAGGAGTGACACTGCATATGCTGTCCGCTTCTTCATTCTCATCCCATACCTAAATCCAACTACTCCAAGAGAGCAGTGGTACAATTCTGCACACAAGACTACACACAACGTGATAGACACCGTCTCCCACCGCACACTAGCCACCAGACTCCACGACTCAGGTATCCAGGGAACTGCCTTATACTGGATTCGATCTTTTCTCTCAGGCAGAACATAAAGAAAAAGACTCCCGCCCTTCCTCTCCGAACCCACAGAGATCAGATGCGGAGTACCCCAAGGATCCTCCCTCAGCCCCTTGCTCTTCAACATCTACATGGCCCCCCCTCGCAACCATCATCAAAAAAGACGGACTCAACATAGTATCATATGGCGACGACACCCAGCTCATCCTCTCCCTCGCCAAGAAACCCGACATCACCAGGCACAATTTTCAAGACGGAATGAAGGACGTCGCTTTCTCGATGAGCAGCCGGTGCCTGAAGCTCAACTCAGGGAAAACAGAAGTCCTCATCCTCGAGTTCACCCCCTTGGCATGGGAAAGCACCTATTGGCCCCCGATCTTGGCGACCCACTCACCCCTACGGACCACGAGTGCATCCTTGGCATCATATTCGACTCCTTACTCACCATGAACCGGCAGATCAACGCTGTGTCTTCCACATGCTTCAACACCCTCTGCATACTCCGCAAGACCTTCAAATGGATTCACCCTGACTCCAGGAAGACCGTCACCCACGCACTCATCCCCAGCAGACTGGACAATGGAAATGCGCTCTAAGTCGGAATCAACAAAACACACCTTCGCACACTTCAGACCGTCTAGAACGCCACAGACAGACTCATCCTTAGCATCCCACGACATGACTACATCACCCAGCACCTCCGCAACCACCACTGGCTCCCCGTCAAAAAAAGAATAATCTTCAAACTGCTCACACATGCCTACAGAGCCCTCCAGAACACTGGACCCAAATACCTCAACAAAAGAATCTCCTTCCATGCCCCCAAGAGAAACATCTGCTCCGCCACCCTAGCCACTCTCTTCCACATTCACTGGACCAGAACGGGTGGTGGATTCTTCTCCTACATCGCGGCCAAGACCTGGAACAAACTCCCCCTCAGCATCAAATGAAGCCCGACACTGCACCTATTCAGAAAGGACCTCAAGACCTGGCTCTTCGGATGACCAGGGAGCTGCCCCCACCCCCTCAGCGCCTTTAAGACCCTCACGGGTGAGAAGTGCGCTCTATAAATCCCTGATTGATTGATTGATTGCTTGCTTGATTGATTGATAGAGAGGACCTTCGGATTACTGAAGAGTAGGTTCCGCTGCCTATATAAAAGTGGAGGAGCTCTGCAGTACAGTCCTGAGATATGCTGTAAAATTGTTGCGACTTGTTCCATGTTGCACAACATTTCGACTTCCTGAGGCATACTACTGGACCTATCAAATCCAGACACAGTTGAGGAGGATGGGTCATATAGGGCACACCAACCTGGAGATGGATCAAGGGCAGCAGAGGGCAGACAATGTTGCGTGGAAATAACACATAATTTTTATTAGGATGAGTAATGATGAGACAACTCACTTCATGACTTAAATGCTACTGTGTTTTATTTACCTTAATCTCAGGTAAATTGTATACACAGAGCCATTATCATGATACATGTATGAGAATATGTAGTACATAACTGGATTTTCAAAAACAACATGCACAACAGTCAGCACTGAGTACCACATGCAACAGGTTAATTCACCTATTCACATGCCAGGGTCCAATCCATATCTACTTTTTACGGGCACACACAGCACTGGAACGGTCATTGTGTACACTGGCCTTCTTTGATGAGACCTCAGATGTCGTACTGTGCCTCGCACTCTGCCTCTGCTTTCAGTCACTGGGGCAGTGATGCTGCTTAGGCCAGAGGCCTCCTCATTGTCCCCTGCACCCAGTACACTTGTCCCAGCTATTGTAGCTGTCTGTCATTGTTTGATAGCATTGGTGACCTGCATCAATCCCCTGACCACGTCAGAACTACAGTGGGCCATTTCCAAACGCATGGCCACAGTGTGTCTAGACAGAACAGCTGTGGCTTTGTTCAGACTGGTGATTGCCATGGTATAACTATCCAAATGGCCCAATAGGTGGTGGTTTTGTCTGTGATGAGAGGTATGCTCCTTCTGCATGGTGTTAGAGAGGCCACTGATGGCATCTGTCATGTCCCTGAGGCTATCTGCATTTTCCTTATGGCTCTCCACCAGTGTGTTGGTCAAATCCCTAATGCTGTCCTTAATGTCCACTGTGTTGTTCTTCAGACACACAAGCGGGGATTGCCTTGATCACATGTGTCTTAATTGCAGGTGTTGTACCTTCACCATGGTGCCCTCCACACCAACAAAGACAGAGGAGCCCTCTCCTACCTCAGATGCACCGTGTGCTCTTGCTCTGTGTCTCCTGCTATAGGTGTTGTGATGCTGCGAGTGGGGCTGGTCACTTTGGGTGTGTGCCTGCTCATTTGGCGTTGACTGCAGCTCTTCTTGGATGTCATCACCTTCGACCTTGAATACTGGTAGGGATACACAGTGTACCTGTGTGTTGTTGGTGCATGTCTTGTTGGCAGGGCAGCCTTTAGTGCTGGTGGTGCCCGTTGCAACAATGTTTGTTGGCACCCCCCAATGACCTCTGTCTACACTGATTCCCTCACTACCACCCTTTGAAAGTGCCCCTCAAGTCTCCATAACCACTCTCTCTATCATGCATTTCTTTTATTTAATAGTGCCACTCATACCAGTGTAAGGCCTCGGAGCACTTTACATTACATACACAGTATCCAGAGACAATGAATCATAAGTGTGTAAATCACTGTATAGGAAATGTTACATCAGACAGAGGTCTACAAGGTGTAGTGTCACAAGTCATCCCTACTGGTAGGCAAAGTAGTTTAAGAGTGCTTGGTCTGGAGAAGCACAAACTCAGAATTTAAAACGTAATACACCATGGTTGGCGGTTGGCTTTATTAATAAGAATTGATTTCGACCCAAGTGAACCCTTTTTTGCATCATTAGGATAATGAAAGACTGGGGGAAAAAATATAACGCTCTAATCTATACCCTGCAGTTTGATGATAGTTACTAGCTGACTTTTATATTAGGATTTAAATTTATAAGCTGCAAGTAACAAAAGGGACTCACTGACAGAAGCAGTAACGCACTGACCTATTTACATTGTATGCACTTTGTGATCTCCATCATGTACATACTTTGTAGCAGGTTCATTTTAACCTCTTGTACTAGTTTATGTCGAGTCAAAACTTCCACTAGACAAAACTCTAAAGCAGGATCATAATTCAACAGAGCTACTTGACATTTTTATGGTTGTCTGATAATTGCCGGAGGTAAGGAACACTGCAGCAAGTGCTTTTAAAACCACATTGTGCTTCAAAACACGTAGCCCCCCCCCAAAGTCAGCGCCCAGTGCGGTGGTACCGATTGCACTGGTTGTTGACATTGTGGTAACTGTCTCATCTTCCCCTGCCTGGGCCTGGTTCTCTTCTGTGTCACGTGTTGTTGTGTCGTCAGCCTGTGGCACTGGTGTATCTGTGAAAGTAACAGAACTACTTCAGCATGATGTGTGTACAGCTTTGTAATAAAATGTATTTCATTTTGCAAAATACTCTGTGTCTATTTGTCATGTGCATGTATTACTTAAATGTGCCTATGCTGCTAGCATTTGTCTGCTCTTTTAGCAGCTTGTGTTCCTGACTACAAATCCCATGATGCTTTGATGGGAGTCAGCTAAGAAGTGGACTGGAGTGGCAGTTCAACAAATTTACTTGGCCTTACTAAGAGTACATTTTGTCACTTATAGGGGGCAAGTGTACTTTAGCATGCATCTTACCTTGGCTGTTGCAGGGGGCGACTGAGGTGTCAATTTCTGTGACACCAACGATGAATTCAGGCTGTAGGGTAGACTTCAGCAATTCCCCAAGGGGCGTTGACTCAGGCTGGGTTAATGGTCCTCTGTCGGTCTTCCTACCTCAGCAAGCCTGCTTACCACTTTCTCCTTTCCCTTATCCACAAGTCATACCAGCGCTTACGTATTTCTTCAATGGAGCGCTGTGTGACCCCCCTTCCTGTGCAGTTTTTTTCTTGAATGTTCAGCTAGGTTTTCCGCTTCTGCAGCTCTGGAAGAAGGGGGGAGTTCTTTCCAACCAAGGCTCTTGACCACTTCCTCTATTAGGACCTCCAATTCTTTATTATTACATTTTAATTTTCTTTTCCATCTTCCAGCCTTCCTTGTGTTATCCTGGGATGCCATCCTGGGTGGCTGCACCTTTCTCTTCACTGTGGATGTGCTCCTGAGTGTTGAGCTCATACTCTCTGCCTCCTAATCAGCCACAGACCCTCTGCAAGAGCATGGCCAGCCTCACTTCCTGGTTATGAGGTCATCATGCTGTTCCTATTCGCAATTCGCAATAAAGATCGCTATTTAGCAATCTTTGTGAATAGGTAATCGCTAATTGTGATTGTGATTTGGTAAAATTCGCTAATAGGTAATCGCGTATTGTGATTTTTCTACATTGGCCCGTTGGGCCTTAATACAACTCTGGCGGACCTTCAGTGGATGGTGCAATGTGCTGTCTGCTGTAGGTCTGCCAAAGCTGTGGTGTGACTGACCACCAGATTTTTTAGTTAAATCCTGGTTTGGAGGGAAGTCCTGCAACAGTCTGATGGCGGCTGTCTGCTAGGCTAATAGAAGAGTCTATCATGCAGACCACCACAGTCAGAGTGCCAACTGCATCTTCCTGCTCGCTGTGGCATATACACCACACCGTGCAGGAAGGGAGGTGCAAATCCTCAAGGGCACTACATGTGCCCCCGCATGCACCCCCAGGCCCAAATCTAGCCCCCTTTTTTTGCCATTCCAACACTCTTTTAATGATGAGTTCACTGCCATGAAGAGGGTAGGGAAATGGCAACTCGGAATCTGCTCTGGGGTGCTGGCTATGGCACCACCAGCATATTCCTGCCCGTGAAAGACTGCCAAGCCAGCGGGATCCATAATCCTGGTGGTGCCAGCAGTTTGACCACCGCAGTCATAATACCACAGTGTGGCGTCGTTGGACCGCCACCACACATACGGCGGTCCTATAGACCACAGTACTTGTAATAAGGAGGCCTATTTCTCTTCTAGGTTTGAACTCAATGGATCTGCTTAGAGCCACCGTTCAATGTACATTTGTGTGGTTGCTTTCTCCGTAATGATAAGTGGCATGTCATTTTACATCAGTGCCAGGGAAAACAAACGACCAGTGCTTCGCACACGATGGGTAAAATATTCCACTTGCATTGCAATGTGAACCCCTGCAATTGTTGGAGTGTTGCATTAAAATAGAAATATAAAAACCCTCCTCACATGGGAAACTGCTAGCAGAGCAGGCTGCACCTACAAGCACTGTGACCACACTACAATATATAGGACAGTAAAAAAATAAATGTCACAGAAATAAAATGCATGTAAGGCAATGAGGCCAGCTTCTACTCTGTTCATTGGCAACAGATGATAAGGGTGACTACCGCCACCTCAGGGGCTCGTTCCCACACAGAACAGTTCCATCACACCATGGGATAAGATGTGTCATCATTTGTCCTCTAATGGAAAGCAGGACTGGGGTCACAGCAAAGAACTGTTTGTCCCCCATCACCCACGCCCAGAGAGGTCCTGGACCAGCAGAAGAAGAGAAGCAGAGTGGAGATGCCAGGTCCATGGGTGAGTAGGTCCAGATATGACATCTGTGCTGCTCCTTTCTATACCGCTGTAGACAAACAGGCTAAATGAGGCAGGGCACGGTGACCCAAGGGAGGGTAGGATGGCAAAGGTAATCCGAAAGAGGGACATTAAATCTTGCACATGCGATGCTCCAAATAATTTACTGCAAGGTGATAACTCAGTGGTACTTAATTGACACCTTTATGGTACTGAGTAGATCTCCACTGAGCAATAGTTAGGGGCCACTGGAATTATGCAGTTGTTTAGCCACTGCATTTTTTGCACAAATATGGATCTTCCGCATTTGCCACATAATCCATTATTTGCTGCATAATTTATAGATTTTAATTGAGAAAAAAGATTTTCTAGCTCAAATGGTTAAAAAGTTAGCAACAACCCGTGTTCCAGGACAGTTGAAGGCCATTTTGCAAAGGTTGACTGTTCACCTTTCTGTTGCTTATTGCTATATTTGGCTGTTAAACTAGTACTAATGAGACGTACCCCATGGCCAGACAGTGTTAACAAGTGTAAAAAAAAAAACGAATGAAGTGCATCTTTTGCAATAATCAAACATTATACAAATTTAAAAAACTTATGCAAATACCACTCTGTACCTCAAGTCTTTATTAAGTAAATATGTAGTAAAGTGGAGTATTATGTGGTCATGCTGGTTAGGCTTCATTATGAAATACTCACAGACCTCAAACATCGTCCTTAGATTCACAACCAGTCTGTACCTCAAGTCTTTATTAAGTAAATATGTAGTAAAGTGGAGTATTATGTGGTCATGCTGGTTAGGCTTCATTATGAAATACTCACAGACCTCAAACATCGTCCTTAGATTCACAACCAGTCTGTACCTCAAGTCTTTATTAAGTAAATATGTAGTAAAGTGGAGTATTATGTGGTCATGCTGGTTAGGCTTCATTATGAAATACTCACAGACCTCAAACATCGTCCTTAGATTCACAATAAAAAGTTTTTCCATCAGTCTGGTAGAACAGTCAGTCTTAAGCATTTCAGAGTATCAACATAGATGATAAGTAATTGACACGATTCAATGGAAATCCGACACTAATTTATGAATATAAAGTGTATTTTTATCTTAATTTACACCCAAAATAAACGTGATCAGATACATATAACCGCAGTTATGCATTTTAAAAGAAAACACACATCACAGCAATTCAATACTACAGAACTACTGCACTGTGGTCAATGGGAAAAAGTGTTAGTGACAATGGGTTATTTGCAGGTACAGTTGCGTTTAACCCAAAGAGGGTAAAGGTGATGCGTGTCCCAAGCCACGACGGTCAGTTCAATTTTATCTGGCCCATGGAGCCCGGTAGCAGAGTTGTCCTAGCTGTCCTTTGTGCTGAACGGGAGCTCCAGGAGCATTGCTTTTTAGAGCTTGCATGCTGCTGCATGAAAACAGGGTGCAAAATGTATTCAACTACGCCATTGCTGACTTCGCATGAAGGCTTTGTGGAGTGCCCTATATGTGCAGTGTCGAGTGCAGGGGTCAGTTGACGGACTGGCAACCAACAAGTCTGGGCAGCAGTAGGCCGTGCAGATAGTTACTTTGATGTCCAGTGGCCCAAGGGAACACAGTAGCTGCTTAAACTTCAAGGAATGCAGGGCTACTTTTCCCATAATGAATGCACTAGACCCTCTGCTTTTGGCCAATGGACAGTGTTTTTCAGATCGGAGCATTGTTTTACCTGCAGTGTGCTGGGAACTAGTGCCACTAGTTCAAGGGAGCCTGAGGTTACTTCTGGCTCTCGAAGGGTTGCCTCTGTCTGGAAAAATCTAACTTTAGCCTAGGATGAGTCTCAATCATGCAAATCCAGGAGAATTGCCACAGGTGCAGAATATCTCTCTTTTGGTTTCTACAAGTCTTGCAGTTGCAGACAATGATCTCTGCTTTGTCCTTTTTGATGTAAGTTGGATTAGAACTGAGGTTCTGTTGTCCGGGGTAGCCCTTAAATCCTAGATTTAGGGGTGTGGATGCATGTGGTCAAATGGCTACTTGCCTCAACGGTTAATCGGTCCCTGAGGTCACCACATCCAAGGACTGAGGGTCATCTTTTCTACCCAGAACCGACTATTTCTACCACTTTTAAAAATGGAAGAGGTCTTCCTTATCTGTACAGTCCAGGCAACACACTATAGAGGTGTGGCTAGCCTTTTGGGGGTTTACACCTCATGCATACCTAATTTCCTGGCTGTTTCCTCCTTTGGGAGGTGTAGCCTTTGAAACTCCCTGCCTTGATGTGCCACCTCACTAGACATCCTAAGAGGGAAGAGGGGTGACCTCCTTCCTGCTCAGGCTTTATTCCTGACTCCTGGGAGTGTTCACACTGCCAGGCAGGAGGTCAGAATACTGCTTTGGCAGCAGCAGCTGCAGGCTGGCAGCAAGAGCACAGAGAAGCTGGGGCAACCAGGTGGGCAATCTCTAAGCATGCCACATTGCTCTTGATGCAATTTTCATGTCAGGGGTGAGAAGGCCCATTGTATGATACCAAACACAACATATTTAGGTGGTACCATTGTGGAGCTAGCACCCCAGGGCTTGCTTTTATGCAAGCCCATGTTATCCTATGCACCGCCTCTCAATTATAGTGTACTTTAATGGTAAAGGCCACAATAGGGACATATAAGCTAGCATTTACATGCCTACACCTTTAAGATAACAAGAAGATGCTGTTTCCTCCTGAGCTCAGGAGGCCTTCCTTAGGAGGAAACAGCATCTTCTTCAGCCACACCATGGATCTGGACTGACCACAACCGCATCCATTTCTCCTTTAGTAAACCCACCGTACACATGCACTTGCGCTGCCTCCCATGCACAATCTTGAACAAATTCTCTGAAGACCACCCCGTCTCCGTCCTCACCTGCACTCCACCCCCAATGATGACAGACGCCAACACCGGGGCAAGCCACTTCCAACAATGGATCAACCACAGTGCCAACATACTCGCTCCCCTCCAGAACGCCACAAGAAGAAACAACAAGAAAGCAAACTTGTGCACCACAGCACTCCAAGAATCCAAACGCTCCTGCCAATGATAGGAAAAGATGTGGAGAAACAGCAAAACTCCGGAAGCACGCTCGGTCTACAAAACAGCCATCGTGGCACACCACCAACAAATCAAATCCACAAAGAAGAATTTCCTCCAAGACAGAATCCTCTCCAATGCCCACATCTCCAAGGAACTCGGAACCATAATACAGGAATTTGCCAAACTCAACAGTAAAATACAGATGACCCTCCCTCCCAAGACCTCTATGACAGACTGAGCTCCTTCTTCCATCTCAAGATCAAAATGCTCTTCAACAACTTCGATGACCAAGACCTTTGCACCGCCCCAACCCACACCCCCAACGAACCCACCCAACAGACCATACTCACCTGGAACCCACTCACGACCAAAGCCTATGAAGAGCATCCACTCCAGAGCACCTTCTGACCCCTGCCTGCTGCACATCTTCCACAGGGCCGCCACAGCCATCGCACCTTAGCTACATTGAACCATCAACTGCTTCTTTGCGACTGCCACATTCCCTGACAAGTGAAAGAGCGCCAAAGTCAACCCCCTCCTGAAGAAATCGTCCACAGACCCGACGGACCTCAAGAACTTCAGGCCCATCTCACTGCTTCCTTTCGCAGCCAAAGTCATCGAAAAGGCCATCAACACCCAGCTAGCACATTTCATCGAAGCCAACAACATCCTAGACACCTCTCGATCTGGATTCCACAGCAGACATAGCACGATAACGCCCTCCTCGCCACCACAGATGACATCTGCGCCCACCTCGACCAAGGCCAAACAGCAGCCCTCATCCTCTTGGACCCATCAGCAGCCTTCAACACCATCTCCCACCGTTCACTAGCCACCAGATTCCACGACGCCGGCATCCATGGAAAGGCCCTAGACTGGTTACACTCATTCCACACAGGTATAACACTGAGAATAAGACTCCTGCCCTTCCTCTCAGAACTGACAGAGATCAGATGCGGAGTACTCCAAGGATCCTCCCTCAGCCCCTCCCTCTTCAATGCCTACATGGACCCCCTCACAACCATCGTCAGAAACCACAGGCTCTACATTGTCTACTACCCCGATGACACTCAGCTCATCCTCTCCCTCACCAAGGAACCCAACATCAGCAGACACAACTACCAAAAAGGGATGAAAGCCATTGCAACCTGGATGAAGAACAGCTGCCTGAAACTCAACTTCGAGAAAACAGAAGTCCTCATCCTGGGCTCCATGGCCTCTGCATGGGACAACACCTGCTGGACCCCCGCCCTCAGGAACACACCCACCCCGACGGCCCATGCATGCAAACTCTGCATCATACTGGACTCATCACTCACTATGAATCGCCAGATCAACGCCGTCTCCTTTGCATGCTTCAACACCCTTTGCATACTACGTGAGACATTTAAGTGGATCGCCCCCGACTTCAGGAAAATCGCCACTCACGCACCAGCAGACTGGACTATGGCAACACCCTCTATGCCGGAATCAACCAAAAACTCCTCTGCAAACTCCAGGCCATTCAAAAGCCACAGCCAGACTAATCCTCAACATCCCATGTCACAACCACATCACCCATCACCGCTGTGATCTCCACTGGCTCCCCGTCGGAAGAAGAATACAGTTTAAGATGCTCATGCACGATTACAAGGCCCTCCACAACAACGGACCTCAATACATCAATGACTGCTTCTACTTCCATGCCCCCAAGAGAAACCTCTGCTCAGCCGACCTCTCCCTTGCCACCATCCCAGGCTTCTAAAAGACCAGAGTGGGTGGTAGGTCCTTCTCCTACCTCTCAGCCAAGACCTTGAATGATCTCCCCTTTCACTTCCGGCAAAGCCCGACACTGCACCAATTCAGGAAGGACCTCCAGACCTGGCTCTTCGAATTACCATAATGGAGCTGCTAACACGCACTACTCACTGCAAAGTGCCTTGAGACCTTAGCGGGTAAGTAGTGCACTCTACAAAACCCTGATTGATTGATTGATTGATTGATTGACTGACATATATCAAAAGCAGTGCATTGACTTTGCCACACATGGTGAGGGCAAAGTAGAAATGGAGCAGTTTACACTGTTCCCCCAGTCTGCAATGGCGGGTCTGCTGTAAGTAGTTTACTTGGGTCCCTCAGGGTGGCACAAACAGTGCTCCAAGACATGGGGACCCCTGTGCCACTGGTACTATATACTAGGGACTTAAAAAGGGGGAGGATAAAGTCCATGTCAATTTGGATTGCCAATTTACACATAGCAGTTTGTGGGAGAGACCACTGGCACTGGAACCTGGTTAACAGGCTTCAGTGCACTGTCAGAGTCTAAAAATCAGCATATAGCAGCCCAAATGGGGCAAAACATGGGGGGACATGTGCAAAAAGCCCGGTTTTCTCGAAAAAATGTACCACATTACGCAACATAATTTACCTTTTTGCCACATAATTTGGTCCGCCTTGCCGCATAATTTGATCCTTTCCTGCCACATAATTCCAGTGGCCCTGGCTGTAGTGCAGCAAAGAGCCCACAGTGCCTGCCGAGGGTTCAGTGGCTCATCAATGCACAGGCACGGAAGACTCGCTACTAACCAGGTAAACAACACAAAGGACGCATGGAATGAATGACCCAAATGTAAACAAGATGTGAGGTCGAACAACATATAACTAAGGGTGGGTGTAGTTCGCGAAGTAGCACTTCGCGAAGCTACGCAAAGTGCAGTTCGCACTACGCGAGCTACGCGTAGCACTTCGCGAACTGCGTAGTAACATGTTCGCACTGTGCAAGATGTTGTTTTCAATGATTGCACAGTGCGGACAAGCAACCAGCACTGTGCAATCATTGAAAATGGCATCTTGCACAGTGCGAGCTGTAGTTTTCTGCTGCTCGAGTAGATTTTTACTCGAGCGGCAGCTTTCTCAACGCGAACTGGTAGTTTCTCATCGCGAGCGGTCGCGAGCATACGCGACCCCTCGCAATGAGAAACCTGACATCCTCGCATTGGGAATCTCGCCGGGAGGTTTATTTTCCATGCTCGCGATCGCCAACTTGATGTTGCTGATCGCGAACAAGGAAAAAGTCTCGCCGGGATGTAATTTTGCTTGCTCGCGGTCGCCAACTTGACGTTGAGGACCGCGAGCAAGCAAAAAATGACCGCAGCACTACGCAAGACTACGCTATGCGTGTTCGCACTGTGCTACGTGCAATTCGCGTAGTGCGAAGTAGCGCGAACTTCGCAAACTACGCGAGCGTAGCGTAGTGCTTTGCCCAGGCCTACATATAACAGTGGCATGATTGGCAGGCGGCAACACATCAAAACCGAGATCGTTGAAACTGTGAAGCAGGGAAGGAAAAATCATGTGAGAACACACAAAAAACAATCATAACAGAAAATGATGCAAAGAAATATAAGGCAAATAAGGTGCATACTTAAACTACAAAATATCTCCTCCCTAACAACACAAAAACATATCACTTCTAAAATGTGCGTGAAAGTTTAAACATCACACTAAGGCTCTAATTAAAACAGGCCCACATTTTGATTAGATAATTTCTGCTTGGGTAAAACCTGACACCAATGTGTTCAGATGTTATTAGTTGCCATAATCGCACATTCCAGGTTTTGGGTCAATAATAACATATTAATGCTCACTGCACTAAAATCCACATGTCCCAGATAAAGCAAATCCACTCTCCCTTGTGAAATTCTAAGAGGTTCAATCTGTCGAACTTTAGTGAAATTTAACAAATGGTACAATCTTTATTGTACCTGAGAATTTCAAGGTGCAATAAACATTGCAGCACTTGTAATTGTTATCCATGAACTAGCATGTGTTTGTGAATGGATCACAATATATTAGCCCACTTGTAATCTTGGCAATAGTTTTTTAGGTGTCTGATAGGCACCTCCTTTTGGCAGATGTCTTTCATGCCATCTTCCTTCTACAACTCCTCAGCTGTTTGTCTCATGTCAAACTCCTGCAGATGTATGCCAACATTTTCCAACACATGGCTTACTTGAGAAAGCAAACTTTGAGCAAATGAGCTATCCAAAGTGTTATTATCCTTTTTAAACTTGAGATCCCAACTAATGTCCACATTACATTTTTCCTGCACAAACATTTGAGAATTTCTCTCTTACTTGTTTCCTTTGCCAACTTTGTTGACAGTCCCCAGTTCCTATATTTCAATTTGGCTAAAGATGTAAACACATATCTCCTTAAGTATAAATACTTAGACACCCCTTTGATCCCATGTTTAGAGTTTTTAATCTTGATCCAATCACCTTATCAATTGTTCTATATTTAGCTTCTTCTAGAATCACATATCAATTTACTCTTAAATTGTTTAGCCAAAAATGTGATTATAGCATTCTAATGCATATTAGAATCACAGCTTCTAGGTATGAGATGAGTAAGTCACTTGGGTCAAAAGTCAGAGTAAGACCATTTGCATTATTTCTACTAAGATTGTATTTACCCACTCAGCAAGACCCTTAATACAAAGAGAATGGAGAGGAGTGTGGTTATGAACAATGCCATTGTCTTGAAGAACATCTGACATCATGTGTGAAGTAAACTGTGCTCCATTGTCTGTGGTAATAGGTAAAGAAGCTGTGCCTGAAAAAGCAATCTTTCAGAAAAGACAATGCAACGAGTGTATTGGGATCTTTGACAAACTCCACTTCACTCATTTTGAAAAACTAATCCACTTACACTAAAATATATCTGCATGAATAAGATGTGTGGAATGGTTAAAAAAATCAGTGGCACGATTTTGACATGGTCCTTCAGGAAATTGACTTAAAAATAAAGGTGGATTGCATGCCTTCACTGTTTTGCCAGAACTGCCAGAAGTGCAATTCCTAACAAAGTTACCACCAGTGACCCTGCTGGGATTGAGACTAAGCTAACAAAAAAGAGAGCTAGTTCTTTGTAGGCACAAGGTAGCTCTGGAGGAGGGGTTTAGTGTACATAAGGTAGAATCTAAAAGTCTGGAAGGAGAAGTACAAGATAGAAGCTGGGGACTAGAAGAGGTTGGAACAGACAGGGATCGGAATACTGGACCTGAACTTGGAATGACTGCAAAGGAAAAAATAAACAAAGCATATAATATACAAGAATTGATAGGAAATCAGCAGAATGTACTAGGCAGAGTAACAACACACAAACATTTATATGTGATAGTTTGTATGGCCCGAGGAAGGTGATCTCTCTGTGAGAGGAAAAGATCTCACCATCTGGAAAGGAACTCTTAATCTCACAGAGTCGAGGAAGACAGCTAAGATCTTATGGAAGAAGAGTGCTGCTGCGTGAGTCTCTGTGCCAAGGGCACCTAGCTTCAGCATCTCATTGGCACCCCACCCTTGGCAATAACAATCAATTGCAAGAGTCGGCAAAGAAACACTGAAATCAGGAATGGACTCAGGAAAATGCCAAACCAGCTTCTAAAAATGGCAACAAGACTGGACACCGAGGGGCCTATTCACAAAGGTAAACTAACACATGAGCAAATATATAAATGTAAAGTTTAATCTTACAGTTTTGACTAGCGTTACCACTCTAACTATTTACCATTTATAACTGTACTCAAAAGTTTAGACTTACATGTCTCCACCCCTGAAACTAAATTTACAAGTGCAAAGTTACTACAGCCAGAAAGAAGCAGCAGCAAGTCCAGCACCACACATGGTCAATAACTGATACTAGAACTACCTCCCATTGAAAATAATAGAGGCAGAGAATTAAACTAGAACCCTGTAGAATACAATATTAATTGAAAATAGTATATTCAACTTTTAACACATTCATAAACATTAAACTGAATGTTTTAAAAAGTGAAGACAATTTAAAAATAAAAACTATTCAATGATAAAATATGTTAATACTCTATATATATTAAGAGAATGATAGGAATTGGTTCGGGGCTTTGTATGTCCTCCCAAATAATAGGTATGCATGAAATGTGTGTGTCGTTCCTTAGGACTGTAATTTTTTGAGGTTACAGATGCTCTACTATCTGTTATACCGTGGCTTGTCCCTAAGGAGAATCCTTTTCAAGGTGCACATACTCTCAGCCACCAAGGTGGCATGCTTCATCATTGGTTTGTGCTCCAATTTGAGTGGTAGTGAAAAACCTAATGGTCTTCTCTCTGAACTCTTTTTAAAAAATCCTTCCTTCTTACATTCAGTGATCCAAACCGACCACAGGAATGTAACCCCTTTCAAGTTGTGGGTGAAAGAGATACAATTAGTTATGGATAACTGATGTGGTCATTGGTTAAATCCATGACGACATCAAAATTGAGGTGAAATAACCAATAAATTCATATGTTGGTTGGCATGTTTTTTGCCAAACTAGTCCACGTTATTTATAAGTATACAGAATATATTTTCCAACATATTAAAAATTTAACTATAAACATACTTCAAATTATACCAGCAATTAGGGAAGCATACATTAAGCATTTTTTGTAATTGGGAGGTTTGATAGAAACAAAGATTTCCTCAGGATTAAAAGAAATCAAGACACTTTACTTGGTGATGCACTTGTGATAAATATTCACGGAAACTTGATTACCATCCATTTTACTAGTACAAATGCATGTCTAAGAAAAATTAGTGGCCATTCAATGGTAAATGTGCCATCTGTAAATGACAGTGCACTACTTCACCAGTGCTCCACAATACACCACCAGCCACATACCACAACCTTTCCACTTTCCTACTAATTGGGGAATGGCACATTTGCTACAAATATTTTTCCTATGATGCTTAGATCTTTCACAATCCCCATGATTTCAGGGACATAGGATTTATGGCAGCAACACCACTCTACAAATTGGTCTACCCCCACTGACTCTAGCTCAGAGCTGGAGAGCATTTACTACTTTTTTGTGTCCATTTGGCTGAAATAACTGCAAGTGCAATTTGTGAATAGCTATGTGCCTTTGTGGGTGGGTTTCTGACCACCCTAAACTCCTTCTCATCCTTTCCTTAACTCCTTCATAATCATCCCTAAACCCCACCAATTTCTCAACTAGTATGCACCATTTTTCAACCATTTCCCTTGGTACCTTCCACATTTACTACTAATAAGCAATCTTACATGTGTGAGGATCTTCGCACAGAAACAATAGGAGAGGTGGACATTGAGACACTACTATAACATGATATAGTAATATTTCAGAAGTACAAAAAGTATGAATTGGATTTTGTGAATAGGCCCTAAAGTCAGCAGTTGTAGCAACTGTGAAGTCCAAGAAAGGGAAACTACAACAAACAAGGACAGAATAGGAGCAATGATTGGAGAATAAGCAACACAAGAATCCAAGACGAATGATCTGCAAACAAACAATGCCAGGACAGGGCGTGCACTGACATAACTAGAAGCACTGACATACAAAGAAGGAAAGAAAGGCAGTAACAGCAAAGAACAGAAATAGGTAAATCAAAGAAACAATACAGGATGTAGGGAGCAAGAAATAAGGGAAACCAAGGTGCACAGAATAAAGGTACAGGCCTGAAAACAGAGCAGCAAGAGAGCATCTGAAGAAGCAGTGACACCGCAAAAAAGACAAAGCAGGAGGACGTGCCCTAAGTCCTTGTCTTCCAACCGAACAGCTAATTTTTAACTATTGATTTTATTAAGTTGGTCTCATGTGAACTTTCCATTGATATCTGGCTGTTTATTCCACAAAATCGGTGACATAACCATATAGAATGCAAGCACCCAATATAATTCATACAATATAATTAAGTTAGAGCGCTCAGAGAAAAGAGGGTACATACATTTCCAAATTAATTCTTGTGTCATATGATTGACAGTTTATCAATTGTTCCATTAGAATTTTTATTCTTGTACACCAGTGGTGAAAGAATCACATCTGACAGACAACACGTGTTTTACCCCTCGCTGGTGCGCAGGCCTGATGCTTTTTTAAGTGCCTGGGAAAGGGTTCTCCCAGAGAGGGTACACTTAATTTGAAAGTGTTACCCATGATATTGATGGCAGAAAGTTATATCTATTGCGTCTCACCAGGATGAAAGGCTGAAGAATCAATCATGAGAGGCAAAATTGCATGACATTGGCGAATAAGGTGGTTCTTCTGGAGAAATGTGTAATTCATATAATGCTGAGGGTGACAAGCATCCAGACTTAGTTGTTTTTTGGTTCCAGACCTGAATTTGAACTTGATCTTGGGAATGGCCTTATCACTCATTGCCCCACCCAAGCTCAGTGTTACACACACCTTGACTCCTTTCCAAAAACAATTTGACATTTCAAAAAAATCTTCAGACTCTATCGTCATGTTCTACCTCTGAGATGCATTGTGTTGGAAAGGAAGTTTCTGGATTAAGTGTCATTCCCAAGCTGCCTTGTTGCTGCCATCTCAGTAAACGCTGCCCTTGTTGGCAAGATAAACTTTACTCAAAATCATGCTGTTCTTAAACTCCATATAAATAGGTTCTTATGTCAAGATTTTCTTACCCAATTTCTCTCAATGTTTTTCGAAAAAAATATCAGAAATGATAGTAAAAGAATCCGAGTCAGCTATCACTTTGGTGCAAACACCATTAATGCTAATTTCACACTGAGTAGAGATGTAGGGTTCTTCAACCACCCCAAAAGGCTATTCCTGTAGTTCAAGTTTAGCTTGTTCCCTATACACAAAATCAAACTAAACTATTCAGCATCAGAAATACCACACATTTGTATCACATAAACCTATCTAAGGTATTGTTAGACTCTTACCTATTACACATACTAGAATAAATGGCTGATTCGTTTTTACATCTGAAACAAACTTTGCTAGCAGGACCATTCTTGAAGTGGGAAGCAGGAGCTTTGAGCCACAAGAATAGCACTGTGTTTTGTAATAGTTGTATCCATCCATAGTTTCTTTGTTTATCCTTGTGTTTTTCAATACACTTGTCTAACATACTTAGGGGCATATGCATCAACATTGGCATTTGCTATTCCTTATTAGCGAAAAATAAGGAATCGCTAATAAGGAATAGCAAAAGGCTATCCCAAATAGAGATTCCTTAAATTAAGGAATCTCAATTTGGGATTCCTTAAATGCTATCGCTATTTAAGGAATCGCTATTTAAGGATTCCTTAAATAGCGATTTTTGCTTTTGGGTTTATGCATTGGGATTGGGTATTTTTAACTCAATACCGGGAGCTATTAGCGAATCGGTATTTTACCGACTGGATTTTGGCTTGATGCATGAGGCTGTTAGGGCCTAATTATGATGTTGGGTGAACAGCCACCCGTCAGCTCGACGAGGCTTTCTGCATGACATCATAGATTTCCGTCTGACTGCCATATTACAATACTGGGGAAACCCGCGGGGGAATTCTGCTGCGCTTCTGACAGGCTCACATAGCCTATCAGGACGGTGGGCGGAATTGTAATCCCATAATGATGGCTGAGTGAGCCGCGACTCCTCCGTCTGGATTACGATGTTGCTTTCCACCTGCCCTTTTATGGTAGTCCATCCGCCTTGAAAAGGCAAGCGAAAAAGTGACTTTGGAGGCCACTAGCAGCGCCCCCTTCCCACCTGGCCCTCAGCTACGGGGCCTGGGGCCACCTTTGGTGCTTCCCTTATCATACCTGTACCTTGTGGCAGGCACCGCATGGTGCCTGCCACACGGTGCAGGAATGTTTCAAAACTTCCATTTTTCGATTGCAGCTTGTGTTGCGGTTCTTTTCCGGCTGTCCCACAAGCTGCTATTGAGAAAATGGAGGTTTCCAATGGCTCATAGGGTGGTCACATCCTAATTCATTTGGTGGAATAGCAGCTATGGTGTTGGACGGATGCTTGTCCGACCAACGTCGTAATTAGCCTCTAGGTTGACTGAAACAGGGCCAATAGGTTTGTTTTCTGAGGAGTTTGTTTGCTGTCTGAAATTTCGTTGGCAGAGCATATGACTATTTGAACATTTTTGTCTTTGTCAACTGTGTCCTTGAGCAAGGGGTTCCTGTGGGACAACAGCTGCTCTAGACATTTTTTGCTGTAGCAATAGACACAAATTTGGTATCTGATGTCAACTGCCCATCAAACATACACTGTGAGGTAAGTATTCTTATAGCACCTAGTCAGGATTCAATTGGTTCACTAGGTAATTGATACCTATTATAGAACTTGTGACTACATAACAATATTTGGATCATCTTTCAAGTGTAAACTTCGATCTGTCAAATGCTTCTATAAAGTCACCATTGTCACTAGCAGTGGTGCCTATTGTAGGTGTGTATCTAGGTAAGAGCTTAAACACATATTACACTTCTCCTCCCAGTAGATTTAATAGTAGAGCTTTCTACCTTATGGCTGCATTTGCCATTAAAACAATTAAATAATTGTTTAAAAGGTCAAAGCATGTTCGCCATTCATCTTAGCTTCACCGAGGTTTTCCAGGAATAGTTGAGGTTGATTACAACCCTGTATAGTGAATATTAAAGAGCACGTCAGATCTAAATATAGCTTGAAAAGTGTAAAGATAGAGCTTATTTGTGAAATGGAGAATAAACATATGTCTTGTTATTTCTAGGTTTTTGAAAAAGAAATTGAAGAAATATGGTTTAAGAAAATATCCTGTATATCATATTTCAGCCCTTCATAAAGAGAATACTAGCCCTTTAATAATAATAGTTTTTTTCTTCCTTTTTGTAATCTGATAGGGAACGTATAGTTTCCAGCAGTTTAATTTTTCACAATTAGTTGGCCATGTTTTGACTCGAAAGCCCAAATGACACTCATTACGGAAGAAATGAAAGAGGCAGAAAAGCGGCTTGGAATAGGATTATGCAGAAATGGAGCGAAGAAAATTCCAAATGTCCTCCAAGGCAGAAGTCCCACAATGAGGAGCCAATCAGATGCGGCCGCCACAGCAGAAGGGTGAGAGAGATCCCCGGGGGCTCCAGACTCATCCCAAATGTGATAATGATGAAACTTCTGGTAGCCACGAGGAAGAGAATGACTACAAGCTTTATTGCAGCAAAGAGCCCCTTGTGCAGGCAGAGGAATCTGTAGCTCACCCATCAACAGGCATGAAAGACCCATTACTAAACCGGTATCACAAATTACGAGAGTAATTGCACTACTAGTAATTTTAGTAGTAGTAAAATTACAGTTATAAAATCAATATTAGTAAAATTACACTCGCAGTTTGTGATTACCAAAACAGTAGTAAACTTACAACAGCAAGGGTAAACTTACACAAAAACCTTTGTGAATCAGGCCCCAGGTGTCCCAAAGGAGCCAATGCTGAGGACACACAGAACTAACGGAGCACCTGAAGGTAAACAAGCATGAGGAAAGACAATATGTGACACCGTGACACGAGAGGCTGGTGGTGACACATCAAAATCACTGGTAGCCCAAGACCGGGAATGCAGTGAGGCAAGTAACAACAGGCCCAAGAGGATACACGAGGAACACAATAAAATATAATGGTGCAATATAAAAATTATGCAAATAAGATACATACATAACTGCCACAGTCCCTCAAGTGTCAATCCCCATTCACTATACTATGCACTTAGACCCACTTTAAATAACACTTTGCAATGGGTTTGCACCACAAAATTGGTTAGCTTGAACAAACTTCAAGGAGCTGCACAAAATATGCTCTGACATTTCCAAAGTGCAGGGATGCACCCTATTTACAAGAATACAGCACACCTGTGTGTTCCCTAGTGCTGATGCAAAAATTAGCTGTCTGGCGTCAACTCAGGCACCTTTGCACCATAATGCAAGGGTGCCTGCGCTTCAGAGAATGATTGCTTAGGTGAAGGAAGTAGTCACAAAGCCAACAGAACTTGCTAAAAGTGATTCTTTGGCAGCGCTATCCCCTTGTTAATATACCCCTTCATGTTTAAAATATGCCTATGAAACAGCCGTACCACATTTCGCTAAAGCAATTTAGCTGGATATGGAATCTAGGAAATTGTGTGAAAGGTCCCAGTAGAACCGTAGAATCAATATCATGCATGTACTAAGAAGACATACATGGTGAGAACCTACATGCTAACCAAAGGAGGGTTGAAAGTAAGTTATGTCCGAGGTTGATTTCTGAAAAATAATTTTTGAAGATTTATCCATTTATTCATTTATTTTCAAAGCTCTCACCCCTAGAGACCTTTATGACGCTGGTTTCATTTTTGAAAAAAACACGTGGAGTTTGTGGTGGAAACATTTTCTAGCTTTACAAACATCTATGACACCTCACGCATTGCATGATTTTATGTTCTTTTCCCTTGGAACATTTATTTGACTGTAAATTTATGCGTGCTTGTTGGTCTTATGATAAAGAACTGGGTGCCTCTCAAGAACAAGCCGTTGGCATCTGAAGATGGTATCTGTGAGGCTTTGAAAGATAATTTACTAAACCATCTGTGAATATGATTTTAGCAAACTAATATAATCCATAGAACACACAAAGGGCCTGATTACGACTTTTGACAGTGCAGGAGAGGGCGGTATGCCTCCATCGCGCTCCTGCATGGCCAAAGGTCACTGCCACCCACCCGCCAGATTACAAGTTTAAAGTGGGCGGGCGGTGTTGCGGTCCCATTTGCAGTGCCTTAGTAAACAGGCACCGCGATGCGACCGCACAGCAAGGTTTCTGCGCCGCGTGGAGTCACAGGGCCATGTCGTCCAGGAACGGGGGAGTGAGCACATAGGAGGGCACCTAATGTGCCCCCCACATGCATCCTCATTTGAAGGTGGCACAGGGGGCTCTGTATTGCTCTCTTTGTTTCCTCTCCGCCATGGTCTTCATGGAGTAGGAAACTCCATGATACTCCCGGCGGAAAGGAAACTCGTAATTTGCCTGGCGGGACCTCCAAGCATATTATTTATTTATTTATTTAGTGTTTTATAGAGCGCGAACTTGACCCGTGAGAATATCAGAGTGCTTTACATGATGTACAGAGGTGAACACACAAAGTCTAACGTGCAGAAATATACAAAACTATACAAAAGGTTGGCAAGGGGCAGGGGTGTTGAGAACATAGAGGGAAAAGGGGGATACAAAGATATGATTGCAATCATAGTTAGAGTCAGTAGAAACAAAGGCCCCACATATTCTCTGCGGGGAGAGTTGGTGATCTGGGGAAGAAGCGATAGTCTTAGATTCATCAGGCACAGTGTGGTGGTTGATGGCAGGCATAAGCTGAGGAATTTACCCATGAGGCCTCCTTCTTGAAACGTGCCAGAGAAGGGATTCTTCTGATGGCGGGTGGGAAAGAGTACCAAATTCTTGGTGCTGCCCCGGTGCGCACCCTATTGTAGGTTTATTTTTTCTGAAAAATGGTGGGTTGGAGCAAGAGGTTTCTAGCGGACCGGGAGAGTTCCTGCTTCCTCCAGATACCACTAGTTTCTGTGCCAGATAAGCAGGGGAGTTTGAGTATAGAGCCTTGTGTGTAATGCATGCCAGTTTCAACTGAATTCTGGCCTCTAGAGGGAGCCAGTTCAGCGCTTTCATATGTGGAGAGATGTGGTTGAATTTCCTGGTGCCAGTGAGTAGTCTGGCAGCCGCATTGAGGCAAGCTTTTAAAGGTGCTAGGGAGATCTTGGGTAGACCAGTAAGGGTGGAACATCCATATTCCAGTCTAGAGATGACTAGTGCTTGAACTGCCATTTTTAAGTCAGGAGCATCAATTAAGGGTTTCAGCTTCCATAGGTAGCTCAGGTGGAATCTAGCTGCTTTAGCCATTGAGTTAATGTGGTCTCGCATGTTCAGGTTACAGTCTAGGATTATGTCCAGGGATTTGGCTGAGTTCACAATGGTCGGCGGGCAGTTTAGGGCTGTGATGGCCTTGATCCACATCTGAATCTCTGGGTTGGCTTTTGAAGGGGAGCTTAGGAGAAATTCAGTTTTCTTTGCGTTGAGTTTGAGTTGTTTAGAGGCTAGCCATTGGACAGTCAGTTTCAGGGTCTCGTTCAGGGAGAGGATCTCCTCGAGCAAAGAGATATTGATGTATATTGGGGTATCATCCGCATACATATGGTAAGAGATGTTGGCGGTACAAAGAACTTTGGTGAGTGGCTCTAAGTAAAGATTAAAGAGGGTGGGGGACAGGGTTGAACCTTGGGGGACTCCAACCGTGACCAGGGTGGGAGCTGATAGGTTGCCGTTAATGAGGAATCTCTGAGATCGGTTATGGAGGAAGGACCTGAACCATTCTAGGACCTCACCATCCAGACCCATCGTGAGTTTGAGGCGTCCGAGTAGTTTATCATGGTGGACCGTATCGAAGGCGGGGGATAGATCTAAGAGGATTAGAAGGCAGGTGTTGCCTTGGTCTAGGGCTTGGAGGGCATCGTTCACACTGTGGAGCATAGTAGTTTCAGTAGTAACTGAGAAAATCAAAAGTAAAATCACATATATATCTGGGCGGAGCCTAACCACACATCTCATCGTGAGATGTGATTGGCTGTCAGCACTTCATCCAAGAAGTGTTGGCAGCCATCTAGGGACCAATATACATGATAGCACCTCATTAAAAAGCCTTGCAGTTAATAAAAGGTTTTAAGACTTTAGTTACATTGTAAATTATTTGTTGATGGTACCATACTCATTTTAGGAATTGTGGTGTGTTCTAAGGTGATTTTACCATGTGAAAAAGCCTTCTGCTGTGATATCATGAATCATGTGTGAGAGAAAACTATTTTCTCATGCTTTTCCCACAGAGGTTTGGAAGGTGATCTATAAGCTAAACAGAGCATATTTTCTGTAAATTCACATTATCTTTCTCAGTCATGGGAGAATAAAGTCTGACATTCTCAGTAAAACATGTACATCCAACAAGGGCAGAGACTGTCAGTTGATTCCTTTGTGTTCTACTGCAGCTTCCCAGAGTGTTCTAAAGAACAACTAGAGCGCTTACAGTCCTACTTATGACAAAAGTATGGCACACCTGAAGCCATCTTGGTTGGAATAAAGTGGTAACTCTTAAAACATTTAATTTAAAAAGGAACAAAATGAGGGGGTTCATTTTGCCATAGAAAGTATGATTAGTGCTGCAGAAAGAAAAATTAGGGCACATTTTGAGTGACTTCTCAAATCCTCATCTATTTCATTAAAAGATTCTGACATGCAGACTGAAACATGCACTTCCAATACCAGCAGCAGACTTCCATGGTGAGCAGTAGCTTTACTACAGTGATCTAATAAGCAACTAGAATGCTAACATTCTGAATTTATGGCAAATGTGTGACACATCTGAATGCCTTCTTGATGGAATCAAAGTAAAAAACTGAAAGTTTTTCCTACTGAGGAGACTGTAGTAAATGAGGAAATTAGGAAACATCATTACAAATAAGTCTCCCAAAATGGCCACCAGAGACAAAAGAGCCCAAATGTAGCCCAAATATCACCCAGATGTAGCCCAAGTATAGCCCAATGACAGAATGTCCCAGAGTGTTCTAACGAACAACTAGAGCGCTAACAGTCTTACTTATGACAAAAGTATGGCACACCTGAAGGCATCTTGATTGGAATAAAGTGGTAACACTTAAAACATTTAATTTACAAAGGAACAAACTGAGGGTTTTCATTTTGCCATAGCAATTATGATTCGTGCTGCAGAAAGAAAAATTAGGGCACATTTTGACTTCTCAAATCCTCTATTTCATAAAAAACTTCTGACATGCAGACTGAAACATGCACTTTGAATACCAGCAGCAGACTTCCCTGGTGAGCAGTAGCTTTACTACAGTGATCTAATGAGCAACTAGAGTGCTAACATTCAGAATTTATGGCAAATGTGTGACACATCTGAATGCCTTCTTGATGGAACCAAACTAAAAAACTGAAAGTATTTCCTGCTGAGGAGACTGCAGTAAATGAGGAAATTAGTAAACTTCATAACAAATAAATCTCCCAAGATGGCCACCAGAGACAAAAGAGCCCAAATGTAGCCCAAATATCACCCAGATGTAGCCCAAGTATAGCCCAATGACAGAATGTCCCAGAGTGTTCTAACAAACAACTAGAGCGCTAAAAGTCTTACTTATGACAAAAGTATGGCACACCTGAAGCCATCTTGATTGGAATAAAGTGGTAACACTTAAAACATTTAATTTACAATGGAACAAAATGAGGGGGTTCATTTTCCCATAGAAATTATGAATAGTTCTGCAGAAAGAAAAATTAGGGCACATTTTGACTTCTCAAATTCTCTTCTATTTCATAAAAATATTCTGACATGCAGACTGAAACATACACTTTTAATACCAGCAGCAGACTTCCGTGGTGAGCAGTAGCTTTACTACAGTGATCTAATGGGCAACTGGAGTGCTAACATTCAGAATTTATGGCAAATGTGTGACATATCTGAAGACCTTCTTGATGGAATCAAAGTAAAAAACTGAAAGCATTTCCTACTGAGGAGACTGCAGTAAATGAGGAAATTAGGAAACTTCATAACAAATAAATCTCCCAAGATGGCCACCAGAGACAAAAGAGCCCAAATGCAGCACAAATATCACCCAGATGTAGCCCAAGTATAGCCCAATGACAGAATGTCCCAGAGTGTTCTAACGAACAACTAGAGCGCTAAAAGTCTTACTTATGACAAAAGTATGGCCCACCTGAAGCCATCTTGATTGGAATAAAGTGGTAACACTTAAAACATTTAATTTACAATGGAACAAAATGAGGGGGTTCATTTTCCCATAGAAATTATGAATAGTTCTGCAGAAAGAAAAATTAGGGCACATTTTGACTTCTCAAATTCTCTTCTATTTCATAAAAATATTCTGACATGCAGACTGAAACATACACTTTTAAAACCAGCAGCAGACTTCCGTGGTGAGCAGTAGCTTTACTACAGTGATCTAATGAGCAACTGGAGTGCTAACATTCAGAATTTATGGCAAATGTGTGACATATCTGAATACCTTCTTGATGGAATCAAAGTAAAAAACTGAAAGCATTTCCTACTGAGGAGACTGCAGTAAATTAGGAAATTAGGAAACTTCATAACAAATAAATCTCCCAAGATGGCCACCAGAGACAAAAGAGCCCAAATGCAGCACAAATATCACCCAGATGTAGCCCACATGTAGCCCAATGACAGAAGTGTGCAAAACACTTATTTTTTGTGTATTTGCAGTTTTATATAGTGCAGACTTGTCAGGTATTGGAGTGCTTTACATGAGCATTGGTTACATCACACAAGATCAAATTCATTTTGGTTGTAGACATGGGGAGATTAAGTGATTTGACCAGAATCACAGAATGTTGAGCTGAAGCAGAAACTCCAACCTGGTTCCCCAGTTGCAAAGTCTGCAGCTCTGGAAGTAACACCACATCCTCTCCCCTAGGTGCAACATTTAATCAAGTGGTCAACTGGATAAAAAAACATAAAGATTACAAAAAATTTAAAAGTTCTTTGTCGCTATTTGAAAACTCAGAAAATATGTCCTCATTTTAGTTTTTTAGAGCACTAACCATAATTTTGATGCAAATAAGACCCTCTCATATATGTAATTTCTAAAGGAAGTACTCTAGGTATTACAGTTTTGATTACATCAAGATGACGTAAGGCGTTCCACACTTTTGTAATAAATATAGAATGTTAGCAATCTAGTTGTTCATTGGGATACTGTTGAGAGGCAGAGGCCAGGGGCACGGACTCTGAAAATTGAAGGCAGGTAGGAGAGTGCAGAGGCAACAATTTGACCACACTGGGCAGGCAGGAAGGGCAGTGGCAGCACAACAGACTATGGAGGGCAGTGGAAAGGGTAGCAGGGGCAACAAACCAACAATACAGGACTGGCAAGAGAGGCTGTGGCAATATAATAGACCATTGTGGGCAGAAGGAAGAGGCAGTGGTAGTACAAGCATACATGCCAACAGACCTGTTTCAGCCAGGAAACGTCCAATGTTTCTAAGCTCAAATGGGCTTTCTTGATCTGTCTCCTGTCTACAATCTCCTCTTTTTTAATGTAACTCAAAGGGGAAAATAAATACCCCAGTGTTTTTTCAAAATCTCCCTCTTACCAAGTTCAAAATGTTTGCATGGACTCGGATAACAGAGGACAGGAGGTACATGGAGAGGTGCACCAAACTGACCCTACAGGGTAGGCATCAGGGAGTGCAGCACAACAATCCATGGAAAGCAATAGGGAGGGGACAGGACCATGCACATGGACAACAGAGAACAGAGGGGAACAGAGGGGAAAGAGGCAATGGTAGTTAGCTGACCATAATGGACAGACAGGAGAGAAAGCTGCAGCATAACAGACCATAAAGGGCAGGAGGGACGGATCAGGGGCATTACAATGGAACAGGCAAGCCAGGAGGGAGGGAATAGGGGTCTGCACATGGAAACAAAGGGCTGGGGGCAAGGGGGCAGGGCAGGAGCAGCAAGATGACCATGGAGGTCAGGCAGGATGGGCACTAGAAACAAGACACACCATGGAGAGCAACAATGAGACTATGATGTCATACACACAGACCATGGAGGGAAGGTGGGAGGGGGCAGGGGCAGCTAGCTGACCACACAGGGAAGGTGGGAGGGGCCATGGCAGCACAGAAGACCATGCATGGCAAGCAGGAGGGTTAGTGGCAGCACAATGGCTATGATGGGCAAGAAGGAGGGTGCAGGGGCATGCACAAAGGACCATGGAGGATAGAAGGTTGTAATATAAAATATGTGCTGGGGAGTGTAACGTTGCATATGCACTGTGACAATGATATGGATCCCAGATTGTAATATGTATGGCATAGCGCTGTGCGTTATATCATAGGCATCGAGGAAGGCACGTTAGATGGGGCAATATAACCCGTGTGAAGGCAAGTGTGGCATGACATATTCACGGGGTGGTGTTACAGTGCACATGGGCTAGAGAGTGTCATAGCATACGCACTAGCTGGTGGAATACAACACAGAGGTGTGCGGCACTCGGCAGGCACTGGTGGGTGTAACACAGCATTGGGCTCAGCCAATAGCACGCTCTGACTCAAGTGAGGTTCGTCTACTTTCCAGAGAGTAAAATAAAAACTATTACACATCCGGCGGTGGATGTGTGTTTTATTAACCATGAGGGGGGTTTCTTGCATAGTTTGGTCGAATTTTTGTCAAATCTCCTTTGAATGGCTTGGTGTGCGTGTGTATTAAATGTGCCCGTCAATAGCTACCCATGTTTGTATAAATAAACGTCAAGGGTGTCTACTTGGAGAGTACCAACCGGCGGGGGCGCCGGGATTAGGCTCGGTAGGGTGTCAGACACTTCAGTGCTTCACTAGCGGTGTAAAAACATTCCACGTGGATTCATTGTATGTATAGTGACCTTTTAATGAATATCATGAAAATCGTCATGGTGATAGGTACATACGGTTTGTCCAGCATGTCCTAGGTGTTTCTATAAATATATATATTTTTAAAATAATAAAAAACAAAGGTCGTCCCCGGGGGATGGGGTCCCCGGGGCCATAAGTGGCCGATTAAGGCTTGGGGAGGGGGCCACGCGGCCCCCTTCCAAATCAATTTTTTTCAACAAAAAAATGAGGTTGCATGCCCTGGGGAATGGGGTCCCCAGGGCCAATAAATTAGAAAAAGAAGGGGGGCCACACAGCCCTCCTTCTTAAAAAAATAAAATAAATAAAAGACCGGCATCGCGCCGGAGGCCACGCCCCCTCCTTGCAGCACTCTGCAAACGCGCCCCCTGGCCAGTTGTAAGTTGGGGAATTAATTCCCCTTCAATACTGAGGGTCCCTGAGGGCCAACTAGCCCAACAGGTATCTCCAGTATACGCCAGGGAGCTGCGTTGCAGGCAGGTGTTCTGAGGCCACGCCCCTTTTTACACCACTATGCAACGCAGCTCTGTGGCGCTTACTGGAGGTACCTAGTGGGCTAGTTTGACCCTAGGGACCCTTAGGATTCAAGGGGACTTAATCTCTCAACTTAGAATGGCCACAGGGCACGTTTACACAGTGGTGAAGGGAGGGGACTGGCCTGAGGTGACGTGTGCAAACACGCTCTGTGGCGCGTTTTAAGTTGGTGAAATAATTCCCTTTCAATCCTGAGGGACCCTGGGGGCCAACTAGCCCACCAGGTGCTTCCAGTAAGCGCCACTGCTCTGCGTTGCAGAGAGGTGGTTGCGGCCGTGCCCCTTTTTACACCTCTCTGCAATGGCGCTTACTGGACGTACCTAGTGGGCTATTTTGCCCCTAGGGACCCTCAGGATTCAAGGGGACTTAATCTCCCAACTTAAAATGGCCACAGGGCGTGTTTACACAGTGGGGAAGGGAGGGGATGGGGCCTGAGGTGACGTGTGCAAACACGCCCTATGGCGCATTTTAAATTGGGGAAATAATTCCCCTTCAATCCTGAGGGCCCCTGGGGACTAACTAGCCCACCAGGTGCTTCCAGTAAGCGCCACTGAGCTGCGTTGCAGAGAGGTGGTCCAGGCCGCGCCACTTTTTACACCTCTCTGCAACGCAGCTCTGTGGCGCTTACAGGAGGTACCTAGTGGTCTAGTTGGACCCTAGGGAGCCTCAGGATTCAAGGGGACTTAATCTCCCAACTTAAAACGGCCACAGGGCGTGTTTACACAGTGGGGAAGGGAGGGGACGGGCCTGAGGTGATGTGTGCAAACATGCCCTGTGGCGCGTTTTAAGAGGTAGTTTTAATCACCTGCCCTATTATATACTAGGGGCTTACAGAGGAGGTCATGCTAATCACAGGGGGACCCCAACGCATAGTGTTCCCTAGTGTATGTAGGTGTTTTCACTGTATTCTGAGTGTCTTTTAACATAGCACTGGCTCTAGGACTGGTTAGTCCGACTCAGTTACCACCAGTATCCGTCTGAAAAAGTTGAGGGCACAGGATGATTTTGCAACAAGGCTTCTTTCTGCTCTTCTGTTTGTACTTTCTGCACGTTATCCTAGGGAATTTCAATGGTTTTGTATGAGTGAAAAGTCCAGCTAACTATAACGCCCCTGAAACCTATGGTTTTTTCAGTGAATATACATATATATATTATCTACTGGCGGTCGCCAGTAGATAGTTATAGTTAGGACAGTGTTACCATAGGAAATCCGCAACATTCTATTTGGAATAACTTTGGCGCCGATTGACGAATCCTCGCGAAATTCTCAAAATAGGTGGGGCGCTCCGCTCCGCTCCTTCCCTGAAAGTCTCGGGGGGATTCGTCAAGCGGGGGCTGAGAAAAAGGGGGGGTCCCAAAATGCGTTTTCCCCATGCATTTTTCCATAGGACCTTTAGTCCGAGCTACAGCCCGAACGGCTGAACAGAATTACTTGAAATTTGGCAGAGAGGTAGCCCTCAGGTCAGGGATGTGCCTTTTGGAGGTCTCGTGTAAATCTGTTCAGTATTTTCTGAGAAAATAGCATTTAAATCAATATATATATCTATAGGCGCGCTCAGAGCGCGTACCGTAAGCTTACCGTACGCGCACGCTGCCGTGCGCGAGCGCGATTCTGATTGGTTGTTAGATCTTACTAAACATTCGAATCGGTCGAAACCAGGAAGTGTCGGCCGCCATTTTGTCTCTCGCACTCTGAGGAGGTGAAAAACAAAGGTGGAGAACGTGAAAAGGGGGCAGGGTGGACAGTTCCTGACCCCCTAGCCTTTGTCAGGGGGTCCCAGAAGGACCCCCAAGGGCAAAAATTAATTGTAATGTTTTTTTCGAAAAATCGCGGAATGCGCGTAGCGTACGCGCACGGCGTAAACGGAAAAATTCCGCGAACTACGCGTACCGTACGCGCACGGCAAGAATTTTTTTTCAAAAAGGAGAGATTAAAAAAAAATAAAAAAAATTGTGAGGTAAGGTTGGCTCTTATAGCGGTACGTTATAAACGGAAAAATTCCCAGAACGGTGCAACGTGGGTGCTCGGTGCGCAAAGCGCACCGAGCGCACACAGTGCGCGCACTAACAGCAGAGGATTGCGGTCGCGTGAGTTATAGTTGCCTGCACTAACTATAACGGGGGAATTTCAATGGTTTTTCACGAGTGAAATGTGCAGCTAACTATAACATGTAATTTAATTTAATTTAATAACGATTTCTAAAGCGCCTGGTGACCCAAGGGCATCCCCGCGCTATAAGAATTGTGATCCTGATGAGGGGGAGGGAGAGAGGAGAGACACTTATTGAGGGACTCTATTTCGGGAATAAGTGTGTCTTTAATTTTTTGCGGAATACCAGGTAATTGGGTTCAAGTCTGAGGGAGCGAGGAAGAGCGTTCCATCCAGCAGCTGCTTGAACGGAGAATCGTCGTCCTCCTGTGCGAGTCCTTTTGAATCTAGGAGTGTTGGCCAAGTTCTCATTCTGGGATCGAAGGGATCTGGGTGCTGTGTAGGGGGTGATCATGTTGCTAAGGATCGCCAGGCCAGATCCGTTGATCAGCTTATGTGTCGTGCACATGGCTTTGAATTGCACCCTTTGGCGCACAGGGAGCCAGTGCAGAGCTTTGAGGGCCGGCTTGGCGGACATTCTGGGGGGGAGGTTGGTGAGCAGGCGTGCTGCAGCGTTCTGTGTCCGCTGGAGTTTCGTCAGGGTGGCCTCAGGGGCTCCCAGGTAGACCAAATTGCTGTAGTCTAGGCGAGACAATACAAGTCCCTGGATAAGCAGTTTCCTGGAAGTAGGTGGCAGTAAGGGGAGAATCTTGCGGGTCGTGCGCATGAGCCCGAAGCAGGTGCCCGAAGTTTTAGCTGCTTGTGTCTTCATAGAAAGCTCTGGTTCGAGCCACACACCGAGTGTCTTAATTTCACGCTTCGGGGGGGGGGATTTCCCCGAACACGTCGGGCCAGAGTGCTGGAGGGATGGTCGTCCATTGTTTCCCCAGGAGCATCACCTCCGTCTTTGACCCATTAAGTTTTAATGATGAGTTATTCATCCAATTGTGGATTTCTATGAGACAATTGGTCAGGTTTTCTGGGTGGTCGATCAGTTGGGATAAGGAGACGACCAGCTGGGTGTCGTCAGCATAGCTTACCATTTTTATGTCAAATGGTGTCACTACGTCCTCAAGGGGGGCCATATATGCATTAAAAAGCGTCGGGCTCAGGGAAGAGCCCTGAGGGACACCGCTTGTAAGTGGAAGGGTGGACGAGTGGGGATTGTCATCCCACACTTGGAACGTGCGTCCTGTGAGGAAGGATTCAATCCAACTGAGTGCCTTCCCGGTAAGTCCTGCATCCGCCAGTCGATGTAAAAGGACACGGTGGTTGACTGTGTCGAAGGCTGCGCTCAGATCCAGGAGGATCACTGCCACTGACCCTCCTGAATCCAGTATGCGCCTTGCCTCCTCGATGACGGCAAGAAGGGCGGTGTCTGTGCCATGACCCGGGCGGAATCCAGTCTGGGATTGCCTAAGTACGTTGTTGGTCTCAAAGAACTGAGATAATTGTCCGTTGACCAGTTTCTCTGCTACCTTGCTGATACCAGGGAGGAGTGATATAGGTCGGTAATTTGACATGTCTGCTGGGTCGAGCTGTTTTTTTTTTTGAAGTGCCTTTACCACAGCACTCTTCCAGCTGTCCGGGACAGATCCCTGGGCAAGCGAGCTGTTGATAAGTTCCGTGACCGTGGGCACGATGACTGAGGCTACGGTTTTAAGGAACCTGATAGGTGCTGGGTCCAGAGGTGATCCGCTTTTCATTTTCGTCAAGGTTCGTTCTACCTCTAAGCGAGTTACTGGCCGGAATGTCGGCAGTGTGGGGCGTAGATTGCTTCCGGCCTGGTCATGGGATAAGCGGCCATCCTTGTGACTAGGGGGGCCGGGGGGTGGGAGGGAGGCCAGGATACGGGTGATTTTGTCGTTGAAGTAAGTAGCTAGTTCATTACTTCGGTCGACTCTAGGGGTGATGGAGGAGGGAGTGTTGGGTACTTTAAGCAGCTCCTTTACAATTAGGAAGGATTCCCTGACTGAGTTGGATGATTCTTGTATCCGCTTGTCGTAATGTGAAGCTTTTGCGAGTCTGATGGCCTCTTTGTAGAGCCTGACTGTGTTCTGGTAAGCTTCTTTGTTGGCGTGCTGCCAGTTTCTCCTCCAAAGCCGTTCGGCTTTTTTGCAGTTTTTGCGAAGTAGTCGGAGGTCCGCGGTATACCACGGGGCCGAACCAGGTTTGCCGTTTTTGTCCTCCCTAGTTCTAAGTGGGAGCACTGAGTCCAGGGAGGAGGTGATCCACTCTCGGAATTTTTTGTCGGCGATAGTCGGATCTTCCGCGTATGCAGGGGTGGTCCTTTTTAGGATCTTGGCCCATTCTTCAGTAGGGAGTCTAGACCAGGTCCTGTCCCTGCTGTAGGTGGGCGGTTTTTGAGGTTTCCTGAAGGTTCCAGGTAGTTGGAAGGAGACTAAGAAGTGGTCTGTCCAAGGAAGGGGAAGAGCCTCCTTCGCTTGCATCGAGGGGGAGCTAGTGAACACCGGGTCCAATAGATGACCCTTGATGTGGGTGGCTCCGGAGTTAAGGAGGCGGATGTCAAGTGCCGCCAGATCCAATATCAGGTCATTAGCTACCGGGTCTACCGGGTCGTCGAGATGAATGTTCAGGTCACCTGCTATCATGAAGTTCGATAGAGAGTGGGCCTGGGTTGTTACTGAGTCCAGGAGGGAACTAGCGAAGGGACCTGGGGGGCCGGGAGGACGGTACACAAGTATTCCCGTTAGTGAGTTGGTTGGGTTTAACTTGATAGTAAACTGAAGACTTTCTGATTCGGGAATCTGCGCATCACTGGTTTTACAGTGAAGATAGTCCCGGTGAATAATGGCGACACCACCACCTCTACCTAGGGGGCGGGGTAGTGCAGTGGTCTTTGTGTAGTGCGCAGCACATGTGCTACGTCGCTAGGTGAGACCTAAAAAGCATTGCACCAAGATGGCTGCCAACACTTCCTGGATTGAAGTGTTGGCAGCCAATTAGAGCCAAGCTCGTGCTTGTGTAGTTAGGTCCCGCCCAGATATATAAAGGTTTTTTCCTTTAATATCTCGAAATCTACTGAACAGATTTACACCATTTAAAAAAAAGGTCTCTTTCTGAACCAAGGGCTACCTTCTTGCCAAATTTGGTGTAATTCCGTTCAGCAGTTCGGGCTGTAGTTGTGCCTAAAATTTCCTATGGGAATTAACATGGAGAAAACACGTTTTGGGACCCCCCTTTTTGATCGGCCCCCGCTTGACGAATCACCCCGAAACTTTCAGGATAGGAACTGACCGGAGCGGGACCAACGTTTTGAAAATTTCGCAAAGTTTCGTCAACCTGCGCCAAAGTTACTGGGAAAAGAAAAAACGCTTTTTGAATAGAAACAAGGTCCTAACTATAACTATCTACTGGAGACCGCCAGTAGATAATATATATACATATAAATCAACCAAAGTTTGCCCTGCAATCAAGCCCGCACTCCCAACACAGGTAAGTTGAACACCAACTATTTATTTCGATGAAGCAAGCATTTTAGTCCGGGTATTTTCCTTGTTTTCTGCCCGACCCGTTCTAAAGATCCTTATCTTCTTTTTCAAAGGAGCATGAATTCACATCATTTCCCTCGCCACAGTCCCACTTTGTGCTCTGATGATTAATTACACCTGCCGGTGAGCTCTTGCAAGCCTTCCTGCTTTACTGCATGATTGTGACTCCGATATGCTCTTGCAATGCATTGTGGTACTTCTGATTTCCGACTCTTTACCCTCAAATAGGTTTCCATGATTATCACAATTTTTGAAAGAAATAGCCCCCCAGTGGTCTAGCAGACTGAAAGTCCTGCTTCCATCACTTTAGGTACCTGCTTGGCCTTTAACGATTTTCCATAATTCCAACGTTCAGGTTATATATGTATAGATGTATAGATAGATAGATAGATAGATAGATAGATAGATAGATAGATAGATACATAGATAGATAGATAGATGGATAGATATATGCATTAAAAGCAATTAATCAATTTACATAATTTTTTAAAAAAGGTTATCAATTAATAAATATTTGTAATTCAATTATCAATTAATTAACTTCCCATCCTGTTCCCCTACCAACCTAACAGAACCCACCTAAAATATATCTTAAGATAACTATTCAATAACTTACATATTTAAAACACATAAAATAATTAAAACAACAATTATTAATTGTTAAATACGTATTACTTATTTAACTTCCCACCATAGATCCCCACAAGTGTAGCATCCTGCAAATGAAAATAAATACTTATTTCACAATTTATATATTTAAAATAAATTAAAATGATCAATTTACAAATAATAGTAAATGTAATTATTGCTTAGTAAAATTCCCACCCTGTTCCCCAAGAAACCTAGCATCCCACAACTAAAATATAAGTAAAATAAATCAGTATTCCATATTTTGCAATAATAAAAATCAATTAAATAATGATAAATTGTTAATTGGCTATTACATATTTATCATCCCACCCTACACCCCTACGAATCTAGCAGTCCACAGCTAAAATATAAGTTGATAAATACGTATTTGATTAATTGCGTAAACAAACATCAATTACATAATTAATTGCTTCTTAATTATCGATTAATCATCTTCTCTGCCTATACCCCTACAAACTTAGCAGCCTGCAAATAACATATTATGAAAATAAATCTGTATTATATGAATTACATAATGAATATCAATCATACAATGAAAGCAAAAATATTAAATAATTTTTAATTATTACCTAAATAACTTCCCACTCTATCACTCTACAAACACAACCTGCTACAACACTATAAATTACCATACAAAATCACATAAAATGACAAGTTGTATTGTTAAAAATACACACGTGTGCAGGATGTACAAGTAGACGCTGTAGACGTGGCCAGGTAGGAGTAGATGAAGTTTATTGAGATCTTAGGCGTAGAAGAAGTAATCCCAGAACAGGCCCCAGATCAGGCTCCACAATAGGCCCCAGGATAGACCCCACCAGGAGCAGCATCCTAGCTGCTCAGCCCATCTTCCCAACTGTCTCAGTCCCACACAGTATCCAAGATATACACAACAGTAACACATAAAATTATTATATCAAATAAAACACATTTCAATAATTATAAACAAAATTTCTAATTACTATAGAAGTTAAAACTATACTAAAAAAATACCAATATTATTTAAGAAGATAGTACTTATTTCAAAAATCGATATTCTTGTCAACAATATTTGATATTTGTGCATCAAGATATTTGTGTTCACAGTATTTTTTTTCCAATATTTCTGTCTTCTGATATTTTTAACCCTATATTTTATCTAAATACAAAAAACAATGCTAATACCACATCACCCTCCTTTCAGATCCCCTGCCTTCTAGATCTTAGCACTGCTCTGTAAATTGAGATGACTCTCACAGGGTCAATATCCATTAGGCAGAGCAGATTCTTGCTGGTTTTGTCAATCTCAAAGTGCTCAAGAGTCCTGAAACACACACAGTCTGTTCTGCACATGTATGGACTCCCCAAACTGCAGCTAAATGTACCACCTGCCTTCTACTTGAGTTTCACTCACGCTATATTCTCATTCAGATGCCTGAGAATAGGAAGACAACTATAACAATCACCTTAAAAGATGTCCACTCACTGGAGATATTCTTTAGGCCTTTCCCAATAGAAATATATTTGTTCTTTTTTGATCAATGCCCATCTCCACGGCATATCCATTGAAGCAGCAGGCTAACTATTTCCAACTTTTCTCTTGCCACCTCCCCATCCCGCATCATCCTGTGATGGAAAATTGTCATTTAGGTGCTTTATAAAAAATGTAAATGAATAAATATATACGTCAATATAGATGATTATGAATGAGAATTTGTAGTGTAAGGGAATGCCACTGAGGTAGGATTAAGTGATAGTTCCACAGGGCAAATTCCTGTAAGCCAAAAGAAATGGTTCCTGTGGTAGGATTTTAGATGTCATTGTAAACTTGTGCAAACCGCATTTTTGCCCCAATTTACAATGTAAATCAGAGCTCCACACCATAGGTTTCCCCCAAGCTTTTAGGAGACTCTCATCCATTTATTTCATACTCCACAGATTTCCAAAAAGGCTTCTCTACTATAGCAGGAAAACAATCATCCTAAATATCCTAAATATAAGTTAAAATGTTTTTTATCCATGTGTCAAACATACTCTTCTGCTGAAATTGACTTAGCCTCAAGGTTTTCTTATCCTGAAAAAAACTGTTATACAATCTTGTCAATTACAATCATATCATCTATTTAAATGTATCCTGAATCGGTGACTCACGATATATTGAATTCCAAATTGCCTTTCTGGGCACATTAATTCTATTTGGATGCACAGAAATGTTCGTGAATTGGGCCCTAAAGATGAAGACTGACCTGAATGAGCACTCAGTCATGCAGAAGTTCTAAACTACATGGGGTAACCTAGACAGTGCTTCAAGTCTGGAGCCGTGTCCATCCACCCACCCACACCAATCTAATCCCACTATTCTGTAGTTATTCAGATCTCCATTCATTGTCCACAACTCTTTCTTTGATATCCAGTATGCTCCTTAAGTTATCATTACTATGCCTTAGTTCCTATAGATTCAATGCCTGTCTCTCCCTCATGTGTTTCTCAAGCTATCCCACCTTTTACTATTACAATTCAATCAATACCTATGTCTGTTGTGTACTGCCCCGCACGGATGACCTGCTGCATTTTCATCATGCAATATCACATAAAAGCAATAGCTCCATTTTTGATGGCACGTTCAATGTAGACAGCAGTTGTAATGTAAATCTTGGTAGAGGGCAATGTTTGCAAAAAAGTGAAGGCCGCTCGACAGTAGTGTATATTCGCCTCCTTTAAGATGGGTAACAAGTGTATGAAATCTACAAAAAAAATATAAAATGTATCAAGCAATGGGTTGAGCATTCATCACAAGGACACACAAGCAAATAAGAGGAATAAGAGCCCTGAACAGGAAAGGCAACAAGAAAGTGCACAGTGCATAATCTCAGTCTGATTAGCAACAATAGGTCACGCTGGCTGCTCACCCATGTTAAATATGGTTCAATGCTAGTACTAGTGTGAATCCCCATATAAGCCTGGACTGTTGGTTTGTGTACAGCACTCCGCATTCTCTCCTGCAGGCACCCGGTTAGAAAAGTATTCTTCACGGCGGTGAGAACATTAGCTGTCACCTTATTAGGAGAAGTAAACAGATCCTCCAGACCCACGCCAAGGCAGATGTTCCCAAAGTACCTGAGCCAGGGAATGCTCAGGCATCAATCTAAGTTCAAGCAATCAGCAAGGACAGCCCTGTTGAATGAGGTCTGGCTCTTTGTCCAGATTCAGAGCAAACAGCATTTGAAATAGCAAACCAGCAGAGACAGACATCTCTCCTGGAGGCCAGGAGAAGGCAGGCAGGAGGGTGGGTGAGAATATGACTAAGATAACTATTAGGACTTGGACCTATGATGATTATCCTCAAATAATCAGGCCATTCCCTCCTCCTCCACTGTCCTTTTCCCAGTCCTTACTAACTTGAGGATATACAGCCTTTGATTGTGTTATTATTTAGGGCTGTATGATATATTGTGGTTTAGAATGTTCCAAAGATGTGCCCTTCAAGAAACAACATAGGTGCACAGCTGAATTTGACACTATTCACGTTTGAAGCAGACATAATATTTGTACACCTTAAAGTAGACAAATGAGTGTGGATCATTGCTCTGCTCTCAAACCACAAGCAGCATGTGTGTATATCGTTGTGCTTGTGGAATGTGCTTGCATGTTGGAGACTATGTACAATCCTTTATGCATGACAACATTGTGACATCAGCATTTGTATGGCTATGAGATTTGTGAGCAGCAGCTTAACCGTTGAAAGAAATAAGTAGAGTTCACAAAAGTTACTCGATAGAAAGTGCTTTAGAGGTTTTCAAATTTCTGACAGGATGGGAAAGACATTGATTACTTAGTGCCAGATGGCAAACATTGCTAAAACATTTTCTTCATCTGTGTTCTGGAATAGGGCAGAGTCTTGTAGTCACCAATTCAGTCAATCCTCTGACACCCACGGAGTTGGTGAATAGTATAGATAATGAAATAGGCCTGGCTTTGTGCGTCTGTTGCAATAATCAAACATTATAAAAATGTGCATAACGTAAGAGCTTACCGCTCTGAACCTCAATGGCTCAAGAAGGTCCAAGGTTAGAACCGCTTCTCTAGGAGACTCAAAGCTCAGCAGACTTTCTCAAACAATGGTCAGAAGATATATTGAATTATTTAATAAGTGTCTCCAATAAAACATGGCAGACTGTAGTCACTTTAACCTTAACCTGTCCTGGATTCCCAGCCTCTGAATCATACCTACTGTTTAGAGGGCAGGACGGATGGGGAAGAAACTGACTTTCACGGAAGCAGGTGCGGGCTACAACGTTTCGCACTCATCAACTTCTCAGACAGGGGTTGCTATGCCACATTCTCCAGGCTTCAGTCCCTGCTCTCCTTGCTGCAGTTGAAATCTGAAGCACATTTTTTGTTTATGCCACCATGCTGCATGACATTTTGCGAGAATGTACAACCCATGTGACTTTCAAAATTCAAGACTACTACAACCTCTTCTCCGTCATCCTTAACGTGTGGGGCTTAGCGCATGGTGCTGTGGCTTTATTAGTCTCCTGTGTGCGTCTGTGTGTGCTCAGGTACATGTTGCGGGTGGCGGAGTTGCCTCTGGCTCCACCCCCTACACTGACCTCACACAGTAGACTTTAAGGAGGGGAGGCAGTGATGTAGGAATGTTTGCCTTTCACTATTCAACACTTCCTACTCCCATGCTTACTCAGAAGTGAAGTAGTGACATACTGTCATTCAACATGACTGCCACTTCTGTCACAGAAAATCTGTTCTGTGGGTTGAGTCAAAAAGTGACACTATCACCAAATGAGTGGCTGAAGAAGTGTGACTTATTGTCCCAAGCTATGCATGCTGTCCTGAATGCTGATCCAAAATGTGAATGATACACCAACAAAGTAGTACTTTAAGGCGGAGGACCCAAAGACGCTCTCTATGTAACATTTTGTAATTTTTTTTCCTTTAGATGTATAGTGTACAGCAAAGAGCTGACACCCGAAGACCAAACATACAAAGGAAATACAGGGATTACCTGTTAAGATAATTAACATTGATCCGATGTAATGTTCTGAAGACTTTCTCAAAGAATATTCAGCATAATTACTGCCTTTACATTAAGGCACTTTAAAAGGGTTTGGTCATAAAAAAGGACTAATATTTTAGGTCATAATTCAGGAACAGGCCTCCTTTCTACCATAGACACCTACAATAGATCTACTATCATGTAATGTTGACAATTATGCAATCGATTATATTCTAATAAATATTCCATGAAATTCGTGTTCAAAAGAGATTATACCTCAACATAGCATAATAATCAAACAGGATCCATGAGACACACAATGAGCAAGTATTAAAAAAAGTTTCAGCATAAAATTGTATTGAAAAAGAAATATAAGCTTTCTAAAAATTCCATATTTGCTGTGTTTTAATCACTCAATGAATTGCATTCATTCTATTCATATATCAGATTAAGATGGTGTAAGTGAGAAGCTATCTGAGCGCCTCAATCACTTTGGTGACGCTTCTCCTTCATTCGTGAAGGATACTAAAGACATGCAAGGTCATCCTTTAAATAAAACTTACTGTTTGGCTCGTTATTAATCTTTATTTTGCCTTGGTGTGAACACTCAAACATGTTTATTCTTCCACATCTTAATTTTCGCTCCCACTCATGACTCATAATTCAACACCACTGCATCAGCTCCCACAAGTTAAAAGGTTCTCTGTGTTTATCTCAGGAGCATCTACCTTGAGTTGCATAAGTAACACAATAACCACAGAACAGCATTAGTCAAATATTATGAGTCATAACTTAAGAATAGTCTTTTCTTAAAGTAAAGTTGTCTTTCTCTTTTACAATGTCTTTTTACTCATTAAGAGGCATATTTACAAGGAAGTGGGAGAGCAGGGTGTTAGCCATCTTGGTTAACGCTGCGCTCCACCACTTCCAAAGTGCAGGCCCGCACTGTGTTTACAAGGATACAGTGCAACCCTGAGTTTCCCCCTGCGCTGGCGATAATTTTAGCCGCCTAGCACCAACGCGGACACCCTTGCACCATAGTGCAAGGATGCATGCGAAGTAGGGGAAGATTGTTTATGTGCAGGAAGGTGTCCCTTCCTGCACATAAACAATCTGAAATGACATATTGAAAATGCTATGTGTGCTGCTTAATGCAACACACATAGAAGTTGCAAAACGTAATTTTTTTATTGATTGTTTATGTGCAGGAGGGTCACATTCCTATACAGAAACAGTCAATGGCCTTTTGTCGTTTCTATGCAGCACACATAGAAACATCAAAAATTTGTAGAAATGAAACATTTCTCCTTGTTGTGCCTATTTAAGACCAGGTTTTCCCTGGTTTTAATTTTGCTGCTGCTCCATATTTACGCCACCCTTGTAAATATTGGGCAGCGTCAAAATCAATGGGTGTTGTGGTGGAAAGCCCACTGCAACACCCATTGCCCTCCCCTTTCACGCTAAGTGACTTAACGCTACCTTGTAAATAAGGTGAAGCCCCCATCGCCACCATAACATCATGAAAAAGTGACGTTGTGGTGGGATAGGGGTTTGTAAATATGCCCCTAATTCTCTTCTAGGTTTGTACCAAATGGATCTGGTTTGAGCCACTGTTCAATATACATGTGTGTGGACGTTTGTTTATTCCGTAATGATAAGTGGCATGTCATTTTACAATTGCTAGGGAAAGCAAAGGACCCTTGGGGACTCCTTCCTATTTGCAAAAGGGTAACCACCTACTTGAAGTAGTCAGTAAAATACGAATGTTTTTCAACCATGTTTCGGTCGCAAAACATTCACACACACTACTGCGATTCGGTTTTAGTGAAGGACGCTCTAAACATCCCCCTTCCTAAAACCCAATTTGTTATTTAGTAATAGGTTACTGTGATTCGGCCCATTTGCAACCAGAAAATATTTTGTAAATATGACCCATTGTTCTTAACATCCTGCTCATCAGGAATGACAAGTATAGTTAACTTTGGGCCACATGTGCTATGAGTTTTAGTGGTCAGAAAATGACGATTGGACCATTTCTGACCACAGCAAGGCTTTTACATATGTACAAAACACAAATTGCAAATCCCAATTTGTGTTTGCGAATCAGTTTTTGGAAGGGGCGTGTTCAGGGCATCCCTTTTAAATACCAAATCTGAATGGAATGTGTATGAATGTTTGGCAAAAAACATTCATATTTTACTGACTCCTTGAAGGAGTTGGCATTCATTTTCAAATGAGAAGGGGCCCACCAGGTACCCCTTCGAGAATGGAAAACAAATATTTTTTTAAGAGCAGGCAGTGGTCTCAAACTGCAAAGTTTCATTTTTTCTTATAAAATGTATCTTGTTCTCCTTAAAGGAAAATGGCCTAAATCTAAAAAAAGATTACTTTATTAAAAAGCAATCACAGACGTGGTCTTCTGACCTCAGCAGGCACCCATCCCTGTAATGGCTGTGATTCCTAATGTGTCACAAATTGCTACCTACCTCATTAATATGCATGAGATAGGCCTCTTTGTGATCCACTAGGAATCGCTAATGAAACTCAAAAGAGTTTCATACATTAGGAATACAGATTTCCTAATTGCGATTCGGAGTTTCATGTAAGGGGTGAGAAGGCATGTTGTTTGAGATCAAACTCAACATATTCAGGTGGTACCATAAAGGACGTAGCTACCCCGGGTTTGCCTTTATGTAAGCCCAAATTTTGTGACTCCTGCCCTATCCACCCAACATTAGTGCTCACTGCTGGCCCACTGAAATATCATGTGTTAAGTAAAATACTTTTTAAATAATGAAATAGGCTATAACAGCAATGCACCATCAAAGGTGACCGAGTGCTGTGGGCAATATAGAATATTTAGCACCCAAAAATACAATGAAGGGAAAAAGTGCGCATGATCCAAGTCAATGGGTTAGCATCTTCTTTCATTTCCAGCGACGTACGATGAGAGGCGTAGATCGATTACGCTAATACGAGCGCTGCTCAAAGCTGATTGGTAGCAGTGACAGTGTTGATTTGAGCGATGGACAAGGCGGGGGAGCTGTATTTACTGTGAGGACATTGCGGTTGCCTGTCTCTGAAACGAAATACACACAATTGAAGAACGGAATGCGGAGTAAATCAAAAAACATTCACCCCCAGTCAAGAGATCTGGGTTAAATCCATCATTATTTTGCTCACCATGCCACCCCAGTTTAGACCTGGCCATTTGCAAATCAGTCTTGACCCTGTGCCTCATGGGAACAGTACAGCCTGAACTGCCAATCCAGGTCCTCTCTGGACCAGAAACAAGCATCCTAGGACCGGTTTCGGGGTTTCACCCATCATCAGCCAGGATAGCTTGAGTTCAGTGGCACAGTGAGCCTGGGACCCACGTCTGGGCATACCCGGTGCACTTAGGGCGAGAAGGCAAAAGACACACAATTGATGGACGGAATTCAGAGCAAATCAAAACCCCCGTCAAGAGATCTGGCAGTTCGGCTGAACTGTTCCAATTGGGTGCAGGGTCAAGACTGATTTGCATATGACTGGGTTTAAAATGGAATGGCATGGTGAGCAAAAGAACAATAGATTTAGGCCCAGATCTCTGTGCTGGGGTGAATGTATGACATTGTTCTGCATTCTGTCCATCAATTATTTTTTTTGCATTTGTCTCTGAAAAGAAGCAGGTGAGAGGGTACGAGGAGAAGCAGGGCAGAAGAGGCAAAGGGTGTTATATGGCCCTTAGGGACATTGTCGACATTGCTAAGTTAGCTTGAGCTTTGCTGCCATGATGCTGCTTTTGCGCAAGTTACTACATGACTTTATTTTTGCAAGACTCTTTATGCCTTTCACATGAGAATTGTCTGCTTTTCATGTTCTCTGCTGAGTTCCTGGAGTTTAGTCTGAACACGTTGTACAAGGTCAATAAACAATGCCCCTTGTTATTCTGGTCAGTCCCTAGCACCTAGACATAACATGCTAAACACAGATGCAATGCTGGAGACTCATGCTTTGATATTACGGGGATCCATGTTGTTTTAACACGCACTTGGAGAAAGCCTTTCCATGGAGAAGAGCTATGCTGTTCCTGTGATGTAAACCTTAAATCTAGGCTTTAAGGTATGGGGTCTGCTGTCAAGGCCCAGAGATCTTCTTTTATATAAATAAACTTCTTCCAGTCAAGGGGAGGGTGGTTAGGCCTTAACGTCGTCTTTCCACTGTCTTTATATAATGACTTCCCCCTTTGTACTCTATGGAATTGTAACAATGCTAAATGTTTTGAGTTATGCATTTTGCTGCTGGTAGTGGCTCGTATAATGTATTGTAGAGCACGATAGTTAAAATAAACATTTTGAACTATTACTATGACTCTGCCCATTCTTATTGTGGACAAGTACAAGTGAGCGAGTGAAAGGGTATGTCTTCCTACCGGGATTCCTGAGTGAGTTGGGAGTTTTGTGTTCTGGGTTGTCTTATCATTTGTAGCTTCGTGATATTTGGAGGAGAATGAATGAGACACTATAGCTAGTCGGTTTGGGGATTTTGGGTACTAAGGTGATAGGTTGGTACACCCCTATACACCAAGGTCCTGTTTTCCTGCACATAGTTCTGTGTAGGTGCAGAATCCCCGCAACAAGGGCAATTATAGGAAGTTATTAGGGCCATACCTGCAGCAGTGGGCAATAAGCTTTAATCAGTAACCAGTGGTCAGCAAAGACGGAGGAGTAATAACTAGAAAAGATCTAAATGGCTTTCCGGGCCGCCCCATGCCCATACTGCTCCACAGCAGAACCTTGCTGCTGCTTACAGTCATGTTGATGAATGTTAGCTCCACACCATTTTCATTTCAGACTGATGTCTAACAGCTCAGCAGCACCTTTGCGGATTGTCACCAGCTACGTAGTACCATGGCCTGCACCGTCCCACACCCATAGTAATATCTCACTGGCTGGGACTGCAGCTACGGGCCCTTCACTCACTTCTGTTGAAAAATAGAGCAGCATGATCGAAGCACTCCTTGCATTCACTGCCCACAATAAGCAGACCAGCAGCACCCCATTACGCTCTCTGGTGTATGGGTGGGCAAATGGGGCAACTTCGCCTGCTCGCAGAACTCTGTGGAATTCCACTGAGTTTTTATGCAGCTCCGTGGAAGTCCATATAGTGGAAGTCCACTAGCCCCGCCCAACCCTAATCCAAAGAGTTATTATCCTTTTTAAACTTGAGATCCCAACTAATGTCCATATTACCTTTTTCAGCCACAAACATTTGAGCATTTCTCCTTTACTTGTTTACTTTGCCAAGTTTGTTGAGATTCTGCTAAATCTGATCTTTCAGTTTGGATGAATTTGTAACTACATATATCCCTTTACATATAAATACTTAGCCACCCCTTTGGTCACATGTTTAGATTCTTGATCTTGACACAATCACCCTTAACAATTGTTCCATACTTAGCTTCTTCTATAATCACATACCAATTTACTTTTAAATTGTAGCCAAAATATTGCTTATAGCATTCTTATACTTATTAGGATAACAGCTTCCATGTTGTATTTAATCTCTCAGGAAGACCATTACTACTAAGAGAATAAAGGGGAGTGTAGTTATGAACTATGCCATTGGATTGAAGATCATCTGACACGTGTAAAGTAAAATGTGCTCCATTGTCTGTGGTAATAGGCAAAGAAAAGCTTTACCTGAAAAGGCAATCTTTCAAAAAATACAATACAACTTCAGTATTGGGATCTTCGACATACCTCCACTTCACTCATTGGAAAAATAATCCACTAACACAAAAATGTATCTGCATGAAGCAGATAATGTGTGGGACGGTCCTAAAAAAATCAGTGACATGATTCTGACATGGCCCTTTGGGAAATTGACTTAGAAATGAAGGTGTATTGCAGTCCTCACTGTTTCAATATGTGAAATACTAAACAAAGTAACTGTTAGGCACCCTGCTGGGATTGGTACTAGGCCAACAAAAAAGAGAGCTAGTCCTTTTTATGAACAAGGTAATTCTGGAGGAGGGGCTTAGTATGCATAAGTTAGTACCGGAAAGTCTGGAAGAAGAAGCTGAGGACTGGAACAGGCCGAAAGAGACAGGGATCAGAACACTGACCTTAACTGCATAATGCCACCAAAAAAAACTAAACATAGCATATAATATATAAGAATTGGTAGGAAGTCAGCAGAAAGTACTAGGCAGAGTATTGACACAAAAACTATTGTATGTGATAGTTTGTATGGCCTATGGAAGGTTATCTTTCTGTGAGGGAAAAAGATCTTACAATATGCCAAGCAACTCTTAATCTTACAGAGTCTTAGAAGACAGCTAAGCTTTTATGGAAGAAGAGTGCCGTGGTGTAAATCTCTGTGCCAAGGGTACCAAGCTTCAGAATCTCACTGGAACCCTCGGCAATAAAAATCAATCACAAGAATGGGCAAATGGGGATAGATAAAGAAGCAAGAAAAAAGCTGAACCAGATTCTTAAAACGGCAACCAGACTGGACACTGAGGGGCCTATTCACAAATGTAATTATTACTTTTGGCTATACACCATCTACAAACTGTGACGTTACTCATAAGTGTAGACTTACATGTCTCCAACACCTGAAACAGTAGGTGGAGCCAAATTTACAAGTGCAAAGTTACTACAGCCAAAAAGGAGGAGTAGCAAGTTCAGCACCACACATAGTCAACCACTGATACTGGAACTCACTCCCATAGAAAATAATAGAGGCAGTGACTTAAATTAGAACCCCATTGGTTACAATGGTAATAGTATATTTCAACATTTTGCACATTTGTAAAAATTAAACTGAATGTTTTTAAAAATAAAGCTATTTTACAAATAAATATTTTTTCGTGATAAACGATGTTATTACTCTATGGGGCATATTCTCAAGAACGTGTGATAACCATCGCAAATTTAGCTTAATGCAACTTCACATCGCAGTCTATCGCGGGAAAGCAACTCCGTGTTAACGTGTTATTCTCAATACGGCGGTACCATGCGATAGTCCCACGATAACGCGTCAAATGACCGTGTTAAAATAAACATGACGCCGAAAAAAAACGAAACACGAATGTGAAAATAGTAGCGATGAGGCCAATCGCTATACAAAAATCAGCGATAACCAGCGCTAGGCCTGCAATTCCCACGCGTCATGCAGGAAAATGCACCATAAAAGCAGAGTAAAAAACCGGTGAGATGACAATATAAGAGCACAATCCCACATCTGTGACGTAGAACAAATGACCATTGTCCTGCTTCAAATAGGCATCTCCTCACAGTCACAATGTACATTGACATGCAGTCTGCTTGTAAACTGCGTCAATGCTGAAACATGCATGGAACACACTGTGAAACCGCATCTCCCCTTCACATTGCAGAGGGACAAGCAACCCCTTCTGCACACAGACGTGTCATGACCATGATCAATCAATTATGAAAGCGTGGACGAATGTAGGGGCAGTGATTCCCACTTATGTACATGTTGCCCATGTTGAGTCTTGAGTCAAAGGGGGCATCCGTGCCTCATGGTGGTACATATCTGACCCCAAAAGGAGCCCTGTTGTCACCTGTAGGTCACAAATGGCAGCCAAAATGGAATGATTTGGGACACATGTGAAACGCCGAAGAGTGGGATTCCCTACTAACTGTGACACACAGAACTGGCAGTTCGAATACATGAGACCCTAAACAGCCTCTCTGCACAGAGGTGACACATCCACCATCCATGAACAAATCATAAAATTGTTAGCACTACATGTCGCACTCACACTTGTCTGAGTGATGTACCTGTACAGATGAGTGAAATTTTTGGAATACATTTATTTGCACATGCTGTACCAGTGGTCATTTTGTACTGTCCCATGATTTCTAAGGACTGTCACAATGTGACGTGCTCATGTGAAGAAATTGTCAATGATGATGTTCCTACGGGCTATTCCTGCTGCGGCTGCAGTGGGAGGTTGTACACCTGCCTCATCTTCATCATCATCATTGTCCGGTGCATCTGGCACTTGTATCTATGGGGCATTGCTGCATACACATATGTTGTGCAACACACAACATGCAACGAACATCTTGCACACGATGTCTGGGCTGTACAGGAGCCTTCCATCTGTGACGTCCAGGCACCTGAAACGTGACTTCAACACGCCAAATGTGTGTTCTACGATGCCCCTGGTGCGGTTGTGGGCCGCACTGTACTGCCTCTGGGCCTGTGTGATCCGGGCTTGGAGGGGTGTCATCATCCAAGCGCAGAGTGCATATCCTTGGTCACCTGTGACAGTGCAGAGAGACATGAGTCATTAGTTAGTTCTGCATGATGTGTTGGCATGCTCACTGGTTCATTGTTGTGTGATATGTGTGACTTTGTGATTCCTATATGACATGTACTGCTTGTTGCAAATAAGCGGCATCAATGTGTATTATGTAGCCTCACTGCTGCTCCTCCCTCCCCCGAGCCTATTTACTGGTGTGCGCAGCGCGGTTGCCTCACTTGCACCCCTACAGCACACCATTGTCATGCCTGTCTGCGCATGACCACAAGCCTGACAACGACACAGTGATGTTGTGCGCTGAAGGTGGGCGGCCACGTGTGTGTAGGCCCATGATAAGGACAGGGTGGACACAGATGTAGAGATCATGCCTGGCTGAACTCGCCATTCGGTTGAGGGTATATTTTTGGCTTATGCTGCGGAAATAGCAACACACACAACAGTTGGCATGTCTGATCCCTGACCCCGAGCGGGCTTGCGCACCCTCATGTACCCCTTGGCCGAGCCCACACTCTTGGGGCATGCTACATAGCAACATTGTATATTGCGTGACGGGTGGTGCAGACACAACACCAGAGACACACACATTAGTTACTTCCTTGGCAAGGCCTAAACTCAACCACACCCAGAGCCATGTGTTGAATGACCACACCCCTACGCCATACTGCCGTACGCCGGTTCACTCCCTTACGCTCACATGGGGGTCCGACACAGCTACATGTCCCAGGTCAACCCCACTGCCTGAGGTGACAAGGTTGCGCCCGCTCTAATCAATCAATCAATCAATCATATAGCATTTATAAAGTGCACTACATACCCACGAGGGTCTCAAGACACTGGGAGGGTAGAAGCAGCTACTGTTCAAAGAGCCAGGTCTTGAGGAGTCTCCTGAAGGTTAGAAGGTCTTCGGTCTGCCGCGGGCGGATGGGGAGGGTGTTCCATGTCTTGGCGGCGAGGTGGGAGAATGATCTGCCTTTGGTGGTTACTCTTTGGATACGGGGGACGGTGGTTAGGGCGCAGTCTGCGGAGCAGAGCTGGCGGGTGGGGGTGTAGAGGCTGAGTTGGCTGTTGAGGTACGCTGGTCTGGTGTTGTGGAGAGCCTTGTGTGCGTGGGTGAGGAGTTTGAAGGTGATCCTCTTGTTGATGGGGAGCCAGTGCAGGTCTCTCAGGTGGGGTGTGATGTGACTGCGGCAAGGGATGTCGAGGATCAGGCGCGTGGATGTGTTCTGGACGCGCTGGAGTCGTTTAAGGAGTTTGGCCGGGGCTCATGCGTAGAGTGCATTTCCGTAGTCCAGTCTGCTGCTGACGAGGGCCTGGGTGACCATCCTTCTTGTTTCGGTTGGGATCCACTTGAAGATCCTGCGAAGCAAGCGGAGGGTGTTGAAGCAGGAGGAGGAGACAGCGTTGACCTGCTTCTTCATGGAGAGCGTGGAGTCGAGGATGACTCCTAGCTTGCGTGCGTGGTCGGTGGGTGTGGGGTGTGCTCCTAGTGCATTCGGCCACCAGGAGTCGACCCAGGCCGAGGGGGTGGATCCAAGGATGAGGACCTCCGTCTTGTCCGAGTTCAGCTTCAGTCGGCTGTTTCTCATCCAGTCGGCGACAGCCTTCATTCCTTCATGGAGGTTGGTTTTGGCAGTGCGGGGCTCTTTGGTGAGGGAGAGGATCAGCTGGGTGTCGTCGGCGTAGGAGATGATGTTGAGGTCGTGGTGTCGTGCAACGTGGGCGAGTGCTGCCATGTAGACATTGAACAGAGTTGGGCTGAGGGATGAGCCTTGGGGTAGGCCGCAGATGATCTCGGTGGCTTCGGAGCAGAAGGGGGCGAGGCGGACGCTCTGTGGTCTTACAGAGAGGATGGAAGTGGTCCAGTCCAGGGCCTTCTCTTGAATTCTGGCGTCGTAGAGGCGTGTTCGTAGTGTGTGGTGGCAAACCGTGTCAAAGGCGGCTGACAGGTCCAGGAGGATGAGGGCCGCGGTTTCTCCGTTGTCGAGCAGAGTCCTGATGTCATCGGTGGCGGCGATGAGGGCAGTTTCAGTGCTGTGGTTGCTGCGGAAGCCGGACTAGGATGGGTCCAGGATGCTGTTCTCCTCGAGGAAGCTGGTCAGTTGTTTGTTGACGGCTTTTTCGATGACCTTCACTGGGAAAGGGAGCAGGGATATGGGTCGGAAGTTCTTGAGATCCTTGGGGTCCGCCTTGGGTTACTTGAGTAGGGCGGTGATCTCTGCGTGCTTCCAGGTCTCCGGGAAGGTCGCTGTCTCAAAGGAGATGTTGATGGTTTTCCGGAGATGGGGTGCGATGGTGCTGCTTACTTTGTTGAAGATGTGGTGTGGGCAGGGGTCTTCCGGGGATCTGGAGTGAATGGTGTTCATGATCTTGATGGTGTCGTCGTTGGTGATGTTGGTCCAGGCGAGCAGGCGGTTGGTGTGGGTGGTGGTCATGGGGGCGGAGGTTTCAGCGGTTGCCGGGGTGGAGATGGCAGCGAAGCTGTCGTGGATGTCTGCAATCTTGCGATGGTAGAAGGTGGCCAGCGAGTCGCACAGGTCTTGTGACGCTGGGATGTCGTTGGAGTTGGCGCTGGGGTTGGAGAGTTCCTTCACGATGTTGAAGAGCTCTTTGCTGTTGTGTGCATTGTTGTCTAGGCGGTTTTTGTAGGAGGTCCTTTTGGTGGATCTGATGAGGTGGTGGTGTCTGTGGGTGGCGTTCTTGTGGGCTGTGTAGCTTTCCGGTGTTTGTTCACGGATCCAGTTTTTCTTGAGTTTTTGGCAGGTTCGCTTGGAGGCCTGAAGGTCTTCGGTAAACCAGGTGGCTCTCTTGCTGGTGTGGGTGTTGGGGGGCTTCTTGAGCGGGGCGAGGTTGTTGGCGCAGTCGCCGATCCACTGTCTGAGGCTCCGGGCTGCGGCTTCGGGTTCGGTCGGGTCTGCTGGTGGGCACTGGGTGAGGGCGGTGGTTAGCTGGTCCTCGGTGACTTTGCTCAAGCGGCAAGGCATCTGCTGGGTGTGGTGGTGTGTGGTAGGTTTCCGGAAGGTAAAGTGGATGCAGATGTGGTCGGTCCAGTGGAGTTTGGTGGTGCAGTTGAAGAAGACGTGGGAGCTTGCTGAGATGATGGGGTCAAGCGTGTGGCCAGCGGTGTGGGTGGGTGTAGTGACGAGTTGTCTGAGTCCGAGGTTGGCGAGGTTGTCGATCAGGGTGGAAGAGTTGGGGTCGTTGTTGTTCTCGAGGTGGAAGTTCAGGTCCCCGAGGAGGATGTAGTCCGTGGAGGCGAGGGCATGTGTGCTGATGAAGTCAGCGATGGAGTCGCTGAACTGCGGTCGGGGTCCGGGGAGTCTGTAGATGAGGGTCCCTCTGAGGGTGGTGTTGGGGTCAGTGTGGATCTGGAAGTGCAGGTGTTCGGCGGAGCTCAGGGTGTCGTCGGTGTCTGTCGAGATTTTGAGAGTGTTCTTGAGGACGATGGCGAATCCTCCTCCTACTCCGTTTGTGCGGTCCTTACGGGTGATCTTGTAGCCTTCTGGGATGGCTATGGCGAGGGGTTCAGCCAGGTCTCCGTCAGAAAGGTGACGTCTGGGGTGTTGGTGTCGAGTAGGTCCCAGAGTTCGACGGCGTGTCTCCGGGCGGAGCGGGTGTTGAGAAGGATGCATCCGAGGAAGTTGGGTTCTTCGGTGGGTGGGCTGGCGGGCCGGATGCTGGTGAATCTGAAGTTCTGGCAGGAGAAGGGTCCTTGGGTGCGCTTCGGGGCAGCCAGGCAGCAGGTGCGTGATTGTCTGGCGTTGAGTGCGTGGAGGGTGCTGGAGTCGTAGCAGAGGTGGGCGTCGTGGCGGTTGTGGGGGCCAGGGGTCCTGGCGCTGGGCGCGGTCCTTGTATCGGATGGGCACTGCGCAGCCTCCATAAGAGGGGATGTGGGAGGGAGGAGCAGCTGGGAGGCAGGAGCGGGGTGGCAAATGGGAATGCGGGGGGTGGGGCCACAGGGACATAGTGGCGGGAAAAAGAGCGGGAGGAGTACGGCAGGGGAATGAGGGAAAAAAACAGTCACAACACGGGCAAAGAATAAGAAAGGCAGGGGGGAAACTATAAGAATGTCAGAGGAGAGAGAGGAACAGCAATTTGGCACAACAACAGTACAAAAAGCAATAAGCAACAAGGGCACAGAATAAAGAAAAGGCAGGGGGAAAAACGATTAGAGTGTCAGTGGGGAGAGAGGAACAGCAATTAAGGCACAACAACAGTACAGTAGGCAATAAGCAACAGCAGTGCAGGGACAGTCAGACCTGGCCGTGCGGCAGCGTGGGGAGCGACCTGAATGTAATGTGGTATGACCCAGGGCCCTCATGCATACATAATGACCACACGGACACACTGAGATAATTTGTGGAACTGGCTACGGGCACGTGCGCCCGGCACCTTTTATTGCCAGGGTTACACATCCAGTGATGCCTGTGCAGGATGGGGGTTGGGTTGGTGCTGGCAACAACTACAACAGTGCTCAGACAATCAGAAGTTCAAAGGATGCAGTCTGCAATGAGGCCAGTACAATGATATCAAATCTGCCATAAGTAAATCAAGACTGAGTTCCCAATGTGTGACCTACTCGACCGCAGTGTAGGACCAAGGCAGCGGTCAGCAGGGACCCACAGCCACGTGTCGTTGGCTCGCGATGCAGAGAGTTAGTGACACCAGAGCAGTTGTTGGTAGTGTTCGATCACCTCTGTAACGATGATCCTTTTTTCCTCCAGACCCAAACGCGTCTTCCTCTCACACCTCTCCTTGCTTGCAATGATATTAACTCTGCCATACACAAATCAAGACTCAGTTCCACATGTGTGACCTACTTGACCATAGTGTAGGCCAGAGGCAGCGGTAGAGTACGTCAACTAGAAAGAAGTACAGCGAGCCTGTATCGCTGAGGATGTGATGGTCTGAGGAGGCTGCCAAGGTCGCGTGCCCCAGGCTTGGAGCTTGCGCCGGCACATGGTGGGCCCTCTTTGACACACGCCGATGTTGGCAGGTGAGCAGTGAGGCCCCGCTGTGCAGGGGCAGGCAAGACGGGTTTGGGGACCAGTGGCCCAGGGTGCAGCAGGTGCACAGGATCGCAGGTAACACCACTCACGGCGATGGTGTCGGCGTTGGCCTCGTGACAGGGTGGGAGGCGCCACCCTGGCAGACACGTTGGGCACTCCAGAAGAGAACCATGCCCAGAGCTATGTGCTTTTTATTCACACCCCTATGCTGGCGTATGCCGGACCAGCCCACTCCACACACGTTTGCAGGGGGGTACGTCACAAGCTACATTTCCACGATCTTCCCCACTGGCTGAGGTGATATGGTTGCGTCCACTGTCCACTACACTCCAAACACCAGCAGTGCATGTAGACATGGATATGTCTGTGGTCTGCATACTGCAGTCTGTCCAGCTCATCTCCGCCACACTTGGCATTGTGTACATTCTCATTCATGGATCACTTGCCTCCTTCGCACATGCCTGGTTCCCACCTCACCTCACATTCCGCTATTGTGTGGCTGAGGTACCATGCCATTGATGGCTTATGTACATGGCTAGCCCAGGTTGCCACAGTAAGTTGTGCTGTCGTGTCTGGTGGGTGGGTATGTTGTTTGGCATGTTGCATGTGATTTTGTAACGTGTGCATTGCCAGAGTTGTGAGTTGCATGTTTGTGGTGTTGAGGTGTGTGGTGTGTTCATTTGGTACTTACCAATGAGCAGTGCATTCCCATAGGTGCCATCCTGGAAACACTGGTTGATGATGGACTGTCGGAAGATGTAGGAATCATGCACACTGCCTGGGTAGTTGGTGACAACATTAGTGAAGAGTTCCCGGTGGTCCACTATTGCCTGCACATTGATGGAATGCGTGTGCTTTCTGTTGCGGTAATTGTGTGCAGTGTCGAGAGGGGGCACAAGTAGGACATGTGTGCTGTCGATTGCCCCCAACACGTGCAAGAATCCACCTATGGCATATAGTCCTTGCTTGGTCTCCAGCTGTTCCTGCGCATTGTGGGGGATGTATAGGTACTGGGTTACCAAGCTGATGATGGCATCCAGGACAGGTGTAGAGAACTTGGATAGGGCTGGCTGTGAGACTCCTCCAACTCTGGCGGTTGTTGATTGGGAGGTACCAGAGACCAAAAGCTGCAGCACAGCCAGCAGCTTTGTTTGAGGTGAGATGTTGGTTGTCCGCTGTGTTGGTACCGTCAGACTGTGGGCAATGATGGTCAGATGCGGAGGATGGTTGTCCTTTTGAACCTGTAGTGGGAAATGACATTGTCTGGTGTTAGGTCTGTGAGGCTGGTGCATTTCCTGAAGGTCTGCTGTCTGTGTCTGCGCTGCCTCTGCGGTGGTCCGGGGGAGGGGTGGGGGGATCTAGAGGGTGTGGCGGTCCTGGGGCTGGTGGCGGTGGGTGTTGTGGCCCTGTTGGGGCTCCGAGCTGCATGATCAGTGGCTCCATGGCATCTGTTCATCTTCAGGTGTGGCTCTGGACTGGGCTCCCTTTTCTGGTGCAGGTTGTCGTCCAACTTTGCACCATGTCAGAGCAGGTGTTAATTTCCTGCTTGCCTTATTGCCTGTTCTGTGGTCTTATCGCTGATGTGGCTGGTCATTGAGAATGTTGGGGTATTGTGTTGTCGCAGCTTTTTCGTTGGGAATGCCTACTCTGCATCTCATTAGCGATAGTTGCTGGGGTCATCTGTGGCGATTTTTGTTACGGATGCTATCGCAGATAAACTGGTGGTATCGGTTGTTAGCACCAGCTTGTGAATGGGGCGATAAATTTATCGTGACTTTGGCTGTGATAACGTTCCGATAACTCGGCAATAGATCCTTGAGAATATGCCCCTATATATATTAGGAGAATGAGAGGAATTGGTTCAGGGCTTTACCTGTCCTCCCAAATAATATGTATGAACAGAAAGTGTGTGTCATTCCTTAGGATGGGGAATTCTTTTAGTTCAGAGATGGTCCTCTATCTCTAATAACCCCGACTTGGCCCTAAGGAGAATCCTTTTCAAGATGCACAGACCTTCATCCACCAAAATGGCATTGGGTTGTGCTTCATTTTGGGTGGGTGCACAATACTGAATAGGCTTCTCTTTGAGCACTTTTTTGGAGATCTTTACTTCTTACATTCAGTGATCCAAATCAACCACAGGAATGTAACCCACTTTCACCAATAAATCTATTTGTTGGTTGACATGTTCCTTGTCAAATTAGTCCATGTAATTTAATGCTATTTTTAATGCTAGCTTGATTTGTACCAATTACCAATAAAGAGAACCACTTTGGCTACCCCTGGAGCCTGGTCACTGTTACAACAGGTAGTGGATCATCTGTAACCTCAAAAAGTGAGCACCCTATGGAATGTAACACACTTTTTGTTCATAAAAAGTTTTTATTAACCGTTTTATTTGAAAAGAAACACATCTTTATATTTTGGAGAAAAAAAAATTAATATAAAATATTTATATAAATACATTGTTGCAAGTTTATAAAACTTTCTTCATTTTCCCTAGAATTTATCATAGGAGGAGCTCCACCCCAGTAGCAAAATGTCCCAATCATGAAGTATCAGGAAAAGTAAAAACATATTAAAAATATTTTTATATTAAATAGTCATATAAATTATTTGTATATATTTAGCTTAAAATCTATTATAAAATCAATAAAAGATTACAGCACTGTTATCTTAATTTTGAATTAAATATTTAATTAACTTACATATAATAAATTCATGTCTAAAATAAAAAATGATATTTTCAATATCTATTAATAAATATTGAAAGTGATGTATGCTATTAGTTAAAAGTAATTTAATTATATTTTCATAACAATAAAATTACATTAATTTCTAAACTCAAAAAGGTTAGCAGAATAATCTGTTTCGCATTAAATTGAATGTATTCATAATTTTAACTATTTTAAATAATTTACGTCAATTTAACATTATTTCCTATGGGGTTTTATTTTAAGTCCCTCCCGCCATTATTTTCTGTAGGACAGTGTTGCAGCATGTGTGGTGCTTGGCATACTCTGCCCATGTGCTGGAAGTAGAGGTGCTGGGCATTTGGCAGCACCGCCAGAAATAACCATGCTGGCTTTCAGAAGTTGAATGAGCAATAAAGATGGCTTTAGATTTTGTGTTTATCTTGTCATATTTGGTGATACTTCAAAGCAAAGTTCAAACATCAGGTACATCTTCTATCAAAGTGCTGCTTATTCAAAAACTGGCATGTACTTTTATTTTTCTCACTGGAAAGGGTTTTGTAAAAGGGATCTAGTTGTCAATCCTGCTGGGGTACAGGAAACAAAAGGAAATGACGTAGCATGTCAGTTTTTTTCAAACACATAACAACATTTGAACATCGGAAAATGAACTATACACAATTTTCAAACTATACCAGCAATTAGGAAACTACAAATGAAGCATTTTTTGTAATTTTGTAATTCTGAAGTGTGATGGAAACAAGGATTTCTTCGCAATCAAAAGAATTCAAGACACTTTACTTAGTGATGAAAAAGTGATAAATATTCACTGAAACTTGATTTCCACACATATTCGTCTATGCACTATATTTTTTGCTAGTAAAACTGCATGTCTAAGCAAATTTAGTGGCCATTTCAATAGAAACTCTGCCGTCTGTAAATGACTTCACCAGTGCTCCACAATAAACCACTAACTACATACCACAACTTTTCCACTCTCCTGCTAATTGGGAAACGGCACATTTGCTACAATTTGTTTTTGTATGACACTTTGATCTTCTTTCACACAATTTGTTTTTGTATGACACTTTGATCTTTCACAATTCCTATGACTTCAGTGATATAAGCTTGATAGCAACACCCCCACTCTTAGAATTGTTTCACCACCTCTGACTCTAGCTCTGAGCTGGAGTGCACTTACTACTGTTTTGTGTCCATTTAACTCCAATAACTGCAAGTGCAATTTGTGAATAGCAATGTGCCTGTGTGGGTAAACCCCTTCTTAACCATCTCTAAACCCCACCTGTTTGGCATGCCCCATCTTTCAATCACTTCCCTTGGTATCTCCCCCATTTACAGCTAATAAGTAATCTTACATGTGTGATGATCCCCCTACAGAAACAATAAGAGAGGTGGCATGGAGACAGTACTGTAAAATTTTATAGTAGTATTTCAGTGGTACAAAAGTAGTACAAATTGGGGTTTGTGAATAGGCCCCAAATTCTGCAGTTCTAGGAACAGTGAAATAAAAAAAAGAGGGAAACTACAACAGACAAGTACAGAATAGCAATAGAAAAAGCAACACATGAATTCAAGACTAATGATCTGCACACCAACAATGGCAGGACAGGCAGTGTGCTGACATAACTAGAAGCACTGATATCTATAAAAACGCAGGGAAACAGTAACAACAAAGAACAGAAATAGGGGAATCAAAGAAACAAAACAGAATGTAGGGAGCAAGAAATAAGGGAAACCAAGGTGCACAGAATAAAGGTACAGGCCTGAAAACAGAGCAGCAAGAGAGCATCTGAAGAAGCAGAGACACTGCAAGAAAGACTGAGCAGGAGAAAGGGCCCCAAGTCCTTGTATTGTTACTGAACAGCTGATTTTAACTATTGATTTTATTTTGTTGGTCTCATGTTGCCTTTCCATTGATAATTGGGCATGGATGTTTATTCCATAAAAAAGGTGACAATCATATAGAATGCAAGCACCCAATATAATTAATAGAATATCATTAATTTAGAGCGCTCAGAAGGAAACAGGGTACTACATACATTTCCAAATTAATTCTTGTGTCATATGTTTGACAATTTATCAATTATTCTATCAGAATTTCAATTCTTGTACACCAGTGGTCAAAGAATCACATCTGACAGCCAACACGTGTTTAACCCCTCGCTGGTGTGCAGGCCTGATGCTTTAAGCACCTGGGAAAGGGTTCTCCAGGAGAGAGCAAGCTTCATTTGAAAGTGTTACTCTTGATATCACTGGCAGAAAATGATATCTATAGAGTCTCACCAGGATGTAGAATCAACCACGAGAGGCAAAATTGCATGACTTTGGAGGATAAGGTGGTTATTCTAGAAAAGTGTGTAATCCATATAATGGGGGTAACAAGTATCCGGACTTGGTTGTTCTTTTTTTTATTCCAGACCTGAATTTGAACTTGATCTTGGGAATGGCCATAGCACTCATTGCCCCGCCCACCCTCCGTGTTACACACACCTTGACTCCTTTCCAAAAACAACGTTGACACTTGAAAAATTTCTTCAGACACTATTTTCATGTTCTACGTCTGAGATGCGTGATATAGGACAGGATGGTCCTGGCTTAAGTGTCATTCCAAAGCTGACTTGATGCTGCCATCTCAGTAAATGCTGCCCTTTGATGGCAAGGCAAACTTTACCCAAAATCATTCTGTTCTTGAACTGTATGTTGGTCATGAAAAACCCAACAAGATGAATGGTAATACCTCCATAAAAATAGGTTCTTAGATCATAATTTTCTAAGTTTCTCTCAATGCATTTCAAAAACATTATCAGAAATTATGTTAAAAGAATCAGAGTCAGCTATCACTTTGGTGCAAATATTATTAATGCTAATTTCACATTGAGTAGAGATGTAGGGTTCTTCAACCACCCCAAAATGCTATTCATGTATTTCAGGTTTAGCTTGTATCCTATACACGAAACCAAATTACACTATTCAGCATCAGTAATATCACACATCTGTATCAGATAAACTTATCTAAGGTATTGTTAGAGCTTTTACACATCTAAGGTATTGTAAGAGTTAAACTATTGCATCTGGAACATACTTTGCCCACAGCAGGATCATTTTTGAAGTGGGCAGCAGAAACTTTGCAGCCAAAACAATAGCACTGTGTTTTGTAATGGTTGTATCCATCTATAGTTTCGTTCTTTATCCTTGTGTTTTTCAAAACACTTGTCTAACATACTTAGGGCCTAATTATGATGTCAGTGAAAATCCATCAGACAGCTCATGAGACGATTTCCACCTGGTAGCGTAGGTTTCTGTCCGACTGCCATATTACCATACTGGCAGTCAGAGGGAAACCCGCAAGGGAATTCCGCTGTGCTTCTAACGGGCTCACAGAGCCCATCAGGGTGTAGGGCGAAGTAGTAATCCGATAATGATGGGATTTGGCTCTGCCATTGGGATTACGATGTCACTTTCCACCGGCCCTTTCATGGTGATCTGCCCGGTATGAAAATGCAAGTGGAAAGTGACTTTATGGACCCCTAGCACGGCGCCCTTCCCCCTAGCCCTCAACTATGGGTGCCTGCCTCACGGTGCAGGGATGTTTGAAGACTTCAATTATTTTAATGCAGCTTGTGCTGCAGCCCTGTACCGGCTGCAACACTAGCTGTTGTTGAAAAAAGGATGTTTCTCACCGCCCATAGGGCGGTTGCATCTTAATTCAGCGTATGGAACCGCCAACTTGTAGTCAGGTGGTTCCATCCTGCTACGGTGTTGGGGGGACACTCGTCCGACTGACATCCTAATTAGGCCCTAAGTTGACCATATTTCTTTTGCAGGGTGATTAGGTTTGTTTTCTGAAGAGATTTGTTTGATATCTGAAAATTCTTTGGCAGAGCAAATGGACATTTGAACATTTTTGTCTATGTCAACTGTGTCCTTGAGCAAGGGGTCCCTGTGTGACAACAATTGCTCTCGCAGTTTTTTGTTGTAGTACTGGACAAAAATTGGTCTCTGATGTTAACAGCTCATTAAACTTACACTGTAAGGTAAGTATTCTTAGAGCACCTAGATAAGATTCAGTTGGTTCAGTAGGTAATTGATACCAAGCATAGAACTTGTGACTCTGCATAACAACATGTGTCTCATCTTTGAAGTGTGACCTTCAATCTGTCAACTGCTTCTACAAATTCACCATAGTCACTAGCAGTGGTACCTATTGTAGGTGTGTATCTAGGTAAGAGCTTAAACACATATTACACCTCTCCTCCCAGTAGATTTAATAGTAGTGCTTTCTGCCTAATAGCAAGATCTGCCCCTAATAATAAATGATTGTTGAAAAGGTCAAACCATGCTTCCCATTCATCTTAGGTTTAAGGTTTTTCAGTTAAACTGGAGGTTGATTGCAACCCTGCATAGTGAATATTAAAGACCACGTCAGATCAAAATAGAACTTGAAAAGTACACAGATAGAGCTTATTTGTGAAATGGAGAATAAACATATGTCTTGTTATTTCTTTGTTTTTGAAAACGAAATTTGAAACATATTGTGTTGGAAAAGCCCTGTATATCATATTTCTGCCCTTCATAAAGAGAATACCAGCCCTTTAATAATTGTAGGTTTTTTCTTCCTTTTTGTAATCTGATAGGGAACGTATAGTTTCCAGCAGTTTAATTTTTCACAATTAGTTGGCCATGTTTTGACTCGAAAGCCCAAATGACACTTTTTACGGAAGAAATCAAAGCGGCAGAAAAGCGGCTTGAAATAGGATTATGCAGAAATGGAGCGAAGAAAATTCCAACTGTTCTCCAAGGCAGAAGCCCCACAATGAGGAGCCAATCAGATGCGGCCGCCACAGCAGAAGGGAGAGAGAGACCCCCGGGGGCTCCAGACTCATCTCCAAATGTGATAATGATGAAACTTCTGGTAGCCACGAGGAAGAGAATGACTACAAGCTTTATTGCAGCAAAGAGCCCCTTGTGCTGGCAGAGGAATCTGTAGCTCACCCATCAACAGGCATGAAAGACCCATTACTAAACCGGTATCACAAATTACAAGTGTAATTGCACTACTAGTAATTTTTGTATTAGTAAAATTACAGTTATAAAATCAATATTAGTAAAATTACACTCATATTTTGTGATTACCAAAACAGTATTAAACTTACAACAGCAAGTGTAAACTTACACAAAAACCTTTGTGAATCAGACCTCAGGTCTCCCAAAGGAGCCAACGCTAAGGACACACAAAACTAATGGAGCACCTGGAGGTAAACAAGCATGAGGAAAGACAACATGTGACACAGTGACACGAGAGGCAGGTGGTGACACAGCAAAATCACTGGTAGTACAAGACAGGGAATGTCATGAGGCAAGTAACAACAGGAACAAGAGGACACACAGGGAATACGATAACTGCTAAAATACTACCTTTTGATAACCCCCTTCAAGTGTCAATCCCCATTCACTATGCTATGCACTTATACCCACATTTACTAACACTTTGCACCAGGTTTGCATCATAAACCGGTTTTGCTTGAACAAACATATTGTTTAATATATGCCTATGAAACAGCCATACCACATCTCTCTAAAGCAATTTAGCTGGATAGGGAATCTAGGAAATTGGGTGAAAGGTCCTAATTGTACCAGTAGAATCAATATCATGTATGCACAAGAGAGACATGCATAGTGAAAACTTCCATGTAAACCAAGGGAGAATTGAAAGTGTGTTTTTTCAGAAGTCGATATCGGCACATTGAGATTTTGCAGATTTTTCCTCTTAATTTATTTTTCAAGTTCGCACACCTAAAGACCTTAATGAAGGTGGTTTCATTTTTGACAAAACACATGGAGTTTGTGGTGGAGTTTTTTCTAGCTTTCCAAACCTCTATGACACCTTTTGCGTTGCCTGATTTTATGAGCTTTTCCCTCGAAACATTTATTCAACTTCACATTTATGCATGCTGGTTGGTCATATGGTCAAGAACTGGCTGCCTCTCAAGAACAAGCAGTTGGCATCTGAATTTGGTACCTGTGAGGGTTTGAAAGCTAATTTACTAAACCATCTATGCAATATCATATCAGCAAACTCTAATATAATCCATAGAACATACAAAGCCTTTTAGACTGCCAGGTGTACTGATATAGTTTCTGAGATTTTACATTATATGAAAACCAGTTGCTAACTCAATAACATCAAGAACCGAGTCACAAGAAAACAGTAAAACAAAGTTGGAAAACAAGAAAAGGGTGCAGGGTAAAAGCACCTTGACCCCCTAGGTCTGTTAAGTGGGTTCCACAAGGACCCCCAAGTCCAAAAAAAGCATGAAATTCAGCGGAATGTGCTCTGGGTTCGCAAATCCCGCTGAAATTTTAAAAAAAATAAAGCGCTTGATTTAATTGAGGCCCCCGGGTGGGCCTGGTCCCGGGGGCATTCCTAAAAATATCAGCACTAGTTGAGAGGGGGGCCATGCGGCCCCCCTCCTGGAGCCCTCGATGGCCCTGGGGACCACCACCTCCCAGGGCCGGCTCCTGCAGTGTCCCACCCTGCCATAGCAAACTTGCTTTGGATTTTGGAAGCGAGAGCAGGAAACATGCTCTCACTTCCAAAATCCAAAGCCTATTGCTGTTCCACATGGGAAGCTGCATGTTAGCAGCTCCCAGTGTGGAAAAGCAATGCCGGCTACCGCAGGAGGCGGGGAGCCGGCGGGACTGTGGGGGCATTGGGGCTCCCCCCACAGTCCACAATAGACAGGCCCTGGGGGATGGGGTCCCTGGGGCGAATGTAAATTTATGAAAGTGGATGGTTTTTAAAAAAAAACTATTGGTGTTGTGACCCTAGCGTGGCTCTTAGTGTGAAGGGGTGCACGATTCCCAGCGCGGCCCTCTGGTGTGAACGCGAGGGGTGCACGGCTTCCAGTGCGGCCCCCTGGTGTGAACGCGAAGTGGTGCGCTGCGCTCAGCGTGGCCCCCTGGTGCAAACGCGATGGGTGCACCCCTTTAAGTCGCACTGGGTGAACAACTCCAAGCAAAGATAATTAAGATAATTTTTGGAAAAAAATGATTTATATGTTGGGTTACGACAAGTACAAATATATTATTTTTATAAATAGTTTAGATGATCTCTTGTTCTGATATGTACATTAAAGTTATATACATATAGTTTCAAGACATAATTTTTATTACGGGAGTCGCGCACCTACGCGACCTGGCACGTATATGACGTCACGCGGGTCCCGGCACTGCGCACCCATCACATACCTATCACGCACATGACGCGATCCCATACGTATATGCCGTTATGCGGGGCCACGCACCCGTCGTAAGCGAAACGCGGCTCCTTCTCAACTTTTCCAATATGGCAGCTTGAATTCGTGCACCCACCGTGATAGGTGCACGATGGGTGCGCGACTCCAATATTTTTTGAAGAAAAAAACCCATATATTTTAAAATTCACAGGACATTACATAATTAAATTAAAAGAACAAAATCAAAGAAAATAATTATACAATATTACAGTTACAAAATATTTTTTTTTTTTTTTTTTAATTTTCAGAAAAACATTAAAGGTTCTATAAATATTATAATAAAAAATTAGCATTTAAAAACATTAGAAATTCACTGAAAAAACCATAGGTTTCAATCCCGTTATAGTTAGAAATTAGCATTAAAAAAACCTTTGAAATTCACTGAAGAAACCATAGGTTTCAGGGACGTTATAGTTAGATATTAGCATTTAAAAAACCTTTTTTCAGAGAATTTCAAAGGTTTTTTAAATGAAGGGTTTAGGGTAGTGCAGTGGTGTTTTGGTAGTGTAGCGGGTCGTGCTGGGGTAGATTTAGGGTTTAGGGTAGTGCAGTGGTGTTTGTGTAGTGTTTTAGGGTTTAGGGTAGTGCAGTGGTGTTTGGGTAGTGTAGGGGGTCGTGCTGGGGTAGTGTTTTAGGGTTTAGGGCAGTGCAGTGGTGTTTGTCTAGTGCAGGGGGTCATGGTGGGGGTAGTGTTTTAGGGTTTAGGGTAGTGCAGTGGTGTTTGTGTAATATAGGGGTCGTGCTGGGAGTAGTGTTTTAGGGTTTAGAGTAGTGCAGTGGTGTTTGGGTAGTGTAGGAGGTCATGCTGGGGGTAGTGTCTTAGGGTTCCGGGTAGTGCAGTGGTGTTTTGGTAGTGTAGGGGGTCATGCTGGGGATAGTTTTAGGGTTTAGGGTAGTGCAGTGGTGTTCTGGTAGTGTAGGGGGTCGTGCTGGGGTAGATTTAGGGTTTAGGGTAGTGCAGTGTTGTTTGCGTAGTGTAGGGGTCATGCTGGGGGTAGTGTTTTAGGGTTTAGGGTAGTGTAGTGGTGTTTGGGTAGTGTAGGGGGTCGTGCTGGGGTAGTGTTTTAGGGTTTAGGGTAGTGCGGTGGTGATTGGGTAGTGTAGGGGGTCATGCTGGGGGTAGTGTTTTAGGGTATAGGGTAGTGTAGTGGTGTTTGGGTAGTGTAGGGGGTCATGCTGGGGTAGTGTTTTAGGGTTTAGGGTACTGCAGTGGTGTTTGGGTAGTGTAGGGGGCCGTGCTATTTAGGGTTTAGGTTAGTGCAGTGATGTTTGGGTAGTGTAGGTTGTCATGCTGGGGTAGTGTTTTAGGGTTTATGGTAGTGCAGTGGTGTTTGGGTAGTGTAGGGGGTCGTGCTGGGGGTAGTGTTTTAGCGTTTAGGGTAGTGCAGTGGTGTTTGGGTAGTGTAGGAGGTCATGCTGGGGGTAGCATTTTAGGGTTTAGGGTAGTGCAGTGTTTTAGTAGTGTAGGGGGTCGTGCTGGGGGTAGTGTTTTAGGGTTTAGGGTAGTGCAGTGGTGTTTGGGTAGTGTAGGGTGTCGTGGTGGGGGTAGTGTTAGAGGGTTTAGGGTAGTGCAGTGGTGTTTGTGTAGTAAAGGGGGTCGTGCTAGGGGTAGTGTTTCAGGGTTTAGGGTAGTGCAGTGGTGTTTGTGTAGTTTAGGGGGTTGTTCTGGGGGTAGTGTTTTAGGGTGTAGTGGTGTGTGCAGATTTAGATTCCGTATATAGGTTTCCCGATTTATGACCTTATATAGGTACAATTCACATTGCCCTTATTTGGACATTGTCTGTACAGACCAAATACAGGTATGGCCTCCTACATCCGTCCATCAACGTCACAACGAATTCTTGGAAAACCAGACCCTTAAGCCTTTAGGAATTTCCCTCAGCTTGGATATTGATTTCTCCAAGAACTCATTAAGTATGCATGAACATCTATTCCTTAGGGGTTCATTCATGACGTTGCTCTGCTTGACTTTTACGTCAATACTGGCATTCCTAGACACCTTCAAGGTATAAATATACCAGCAGTTGCCCTGGCAAATTGCGGTTCCCGGAGGATTCGATCCAACCCAGACTACGCGGTTCGCCACTGCAAGTTCGGAAGGAGATCGAGTTCCAGCCTAATGCACTGACGCTGCCATCCTCCTCGCAGAGAATCCAGCTCCAGTGCTCTCTGACTTCCCTTGCGGGGGGTTAGACTATCAAGTCCAGAAAAGAGATTCCAACCTCTCTCATTCTAAGGTATGGAGCTGACTAGGACGTAGAGAAACGTTTGGCAGCTCTTGGCTAAACTAAAAATATAGCTAGCTATACTTTAGAAATGGCACTCACTTCAAACCTTGTACTGCACTTAGGTTAGGTACACTGGGGTAGAATAATTTAGAAGCATCAGATGAGTATCACATTTTAGCCTATGTTATTTATGTATGTATTTTGATTAATATATGTCATAGTTACAAACCATGCTATTGCAGTATTATTTTATCTTACTGCTAACCTCGTACATATTGTACTTCGCAGTCTGTTTTACGATTGTAGCAATTCATATCTCTCGCATGAGAAATAAGACTGTTCAATAAACTCTTTTATTGAAACGCCCGTCTCTCTATTTCTGTGCAACTCTGTAGAAACGAAGCATGCACCATTGACTGAGTGAAACTGTTATCTATTGTTTCCACGATTCTGAGACTGTTCCCATTCTAAAAGGAAACAAAGTTGTCATGTTTATGCGGTTGTCAGAGACTAATCCCTTCTTGTATATTCGAGAAGTTTCTAGTGACCTCTGAGTTAGCTGGCACACACAAGTAATTAAGTTTAATATACTCGATAGAAACATACTGACCTTAGTCCTATGTCAAATCTATAGTGTATGTTATTCCAATGCGCAGAGCCTATCAGGGATATAGGAACTACACTACATGGCTCCAAGCGGTTTGGTAAGGCACTAATTTAACGCTAGATTCTGAAGTAACTCAGTTGTGCTTTTCTCAGAGACCCTCTGCTCATAAAAACTCCATAGGACGTCTGGAGTGGGTAGGGATAATATCCGCCATAGCTGAGTAGGACAAAAGTCCTATGTATTAGTGGTTTTGTTTTGTTCAACGTTGAAGGATACAGTGTTCCAAAATATTGTGCACCTTATCTTTGTTTCCTTGAAACTTGGACTGCAAACTTTCATTAAACAATGTCGGAGAACGACGATGTTATCGTCAACAACAGTCAAGCTGCGGCTGACTTTACAGGTCTTAATGAAGACGAGGTGGGTGTTATACACATCCCACCAAATTTAAGGAGAGCCATCACTCTAAAACTTCTAAAACATGGTCTGACACCAAGAGGTGGTAGAGCAGTTTTCGTGATAGAGGCACATGAATCTCACCAGAAAGAGGTATTCTATTCATGGATAGTATTCCCAGAATCAAATCCAGTAACACATGTGTTTCACTTCTACAAAGAAGATGAACCACCTGAGGAATATATTCCTTTTGAGGATATTTAAATTCCACTCACATACCAGGAGCATGAGCTCTGGTTTAAAGGCGCCCTAAAACATTACAATCACATTACCAGGCTATGTCGAGTATGTAGACCAGGAGCAACATGGCCGATTTTAGCCGGCTATACACCTGACCCTGACATTGAATCAATGTCGGACAAGGAATTACTTAATAACATACAAAAGTTAATAGAAATATACAGTTAAAACACAACTGTTTAGGTCTTTCCTAAAAACACTCCTACCTCTTCTAAAAAGAAGTGGGAAAATAGCAAACAAAATTCCAAAAAGATGAGTTCTCATTCCCGAGGCAGGTCTCCTCCACAGAAGGAGCCCTCTGAAAGGAGGTGCATCCTCAGGAATAGGGATAATTTGAGAAAACCTGACAGATATCAAGATAATGATACACGTCCCTCTCGTACCTTTCAGATATCGTCACAGACATCCGAAAGAAGAGGACGGTCAGAAGACAAGGAAGAACGCGTAAAGTCAAAAGACAATCAACACGTTCAGAAAAATAAAGCAAAACCTCAATTCTTCAAGAAAAAGGTAGCAGGTCTGAAGATCAGACATGCCGAGAATACTGAGAACCCAACTCAAGAACCGATATTGGGCCCAGACCATGCAGGACAATGCAGCAGAAGTTACAATAGCTCACCAGAACCTGAAGGGACTTCTGGAGACAGCGGACTTGAATGAAGACATACAAGTCGAGACAACTGTAGACACCAGAGTTAGTTCTCCACATCGGTTATATGAAATAACACTTCAGATGGAGGGAGACATACCAAGAAAAGTGAAAGCACTCTTTCGGGAGCATCTTTCAAAGGGTTATGATATACTTCTAGCAGAACAGGACTGGCCACCAGAGTTTGTCAGGGAGTGCCCACATGGCAAGGACATCATTATGCCTGCCTTCTCCAACCATGTTCCAGTTCATTTAAAATATACACTAGCCAGGAAATGGGCAGTAGCCCAAGCCCCAGCACAATATAAAAATCATGTAGGATGGGATGAGGACTCACCTCACAATAAAATCCAGGTAAAAAAGCAACCGACTGCACAAAGGCAGTACCCAGTTAAGCAAGAAGCTAAACAACAGGTCAGGGAGATTTTAGATCAACTTGAATATCAGTGGGTGATTGAAACATGCACCTCATCAATGAACAATCCTTTGTTTCCTGTCTCCAAACCAGACAATACATTTTGTCTAGTTTTGGATTACAGACACTTAGATTCTTGTTGCAAAACATTTGAAGTGCAAAATGCACATGGTACAGCATTAATGGATAACATTGTGCATAAAAAATATAAAACCACATTAGACATTTCAAATGGTTTCTTTTGTCAAAATATTGCACCAGAAAGCAGATATTTGACCGCTTTCTCAATAATGGGGACACAAGGTCAATTTTGTCGACTGCCCCAGGGATTCAAAAACAGCCCGGGGTTATTCTCAGCAAGGGTAACAGAGTTACTACAAACTTGTGATGATGAGGCATTGTCATATGTCGATGATATATATCTGACAGACGATGACCTGGATAGGCACTTGAACAGGGTGAGCACCATAATATTGGGCTTCGCCTCAGAGGGTTACAAATTCAACATTAAAAAGTCAAGAATTGCCCGCCTCAACGTCCTTTTCCTAGGATATGAACTATCAAGTGAAGGCAAAAGCCTGGCAGCCAACTTTTTAGAAAAGTGTGTGCTGCTCCAACCGCCAAAAATGCTGAAAAATTTGCAGTTGATTCTAGGTTTCCTGAATTTTGGAAGAACTTGCATTTTAAATTACGCAGAAAGGGTTAAACCTCTCTACGAATTAATCAAACCTGATTTTAAAATCACACATTGGACACAAAAACACACAGAAATTTTGCTTTCACTCCAAACAGACATGTTAGCAACGAAATGTACGAAACTTAGTGATCCGAATAATTCCGGGTCAATGCGGATTCACCTACTTAACTTTTAACGAAGGTGAAAAAGTACCAATTGCATACAAATCCCACTTGTATACACAAGCAGAAATGAAATTCATGTCTACAGAAAAAATTCTGACAGTAGTTCAAACCGCTTAGGCAAAAGAAAGAGCCCTAGCACAGTGGAAACGCATTATGGTTGGGACTCCTGTACCAGCCCTAGAGGCAATTACAAAGGCTAGCATTCCAAATGCAAAAGCTTTACATCCGAGATGGATACAATGGGTTAATGCTCTTGCTGCAACTGATGTTAAATACGTTTTTGATCCATATTTAAAAACACAAGCATTCCTGCAATATGAACACGAATGTCCTCTGCCTACTGAAATTCTCCCTCTTGACCGGTACGAATTTATAATTTATACTGACGGATCTGCACAGCCCGCTACGGGGATTAAACAAGCTTACAGTGCAGCATGTGCTATCGCTAATGGTCGCATGCGAGATGGCAAATTCAGACCAATAGTCACAAAAACACAATCTCTTGGAGATTGTACAGCTCAGCGAGCTGAACTACAAGCATTTAAGATGGCACTTGAAAATACAGATCGCGAATTCCCCACACTGATAGTGTGCGATTCTTTTTACTGTGTTCAATCTTACAATGAATATTTACAGAATTTGATTCAAAATGGTTTCAAAGATGCAAAAGGTGGCACAATCAAGCACAAATTGCTTTGAGAACAAGTAGTTCAGTTGCGAAACAGACTACAAAACACTCACGTGATACACACGCTGAGTCACCAACGTAATGGCGTTCATGTTGAAGGGAATTCATTGGCTGATGAAGCCGCGAAAGGGGCTGTGTAAACGGCTTCCGTAGCTGCAATCACTTGTTCAAAAACGAAAACAGACAGCGAAATAATGCCAGCTGTCAATGCATCAAGCAAAGGCAGCGGTGCGGCATTACCTAAAAAGTTTCCATTTAAATACTCATATATAATTGATGCGAATGGCGTTCCGTTTGCTCGAATCCCTGGAGTGGGGGATATAGTAATTCCAAACAGGGAACGTAGAGCAGCTTTGATTTACGAAGCGCATCTGGGAGAGGGTCTGATACATCAGGGGATCTCAAAGACAATTTTAGAGTTAAAAGAGATGTACTGGTGGCCAGGGATGAATACTCTCATTCACATCTTCATTAATAACTGTATAGTATGCACTAGAGATCACAGTACAGAACGCCACCAGACACCTGACTACAATGTAGCCAGCCCAGTTCAGACACCATTGTTAGAATGCATCAGACTAACATTATACATGCGTCCTCATGGACGAATGCAATCCCAGGAACCCTAAGTCTAGGTTCCTATGGATGTGTCCTCAGCGCTCGGCTGACGCTCGAACTGTTATAAAAGATTTGCGAGTCTTTATCGGCACATACGCAATAGGCACACTACATTCTGACCAGGATCCTGCGTTTAGCTCTAGGGCTTTCAAATAAGCCATGGCCAGTCTGGGCGTAGCTTTGCGGTATTCTTCTCCATTCCATCCTGAGGGAAATTCTGTTGTGGAAAGAAAAAACCGGGACATAAAGCATTCTATAACAGCTAGGGTATTAGGTTCGGGTGATGGGTGGGTCAAACATTTATGTGCGTCCAGCGGGCTATAAACAACTTGCCAAGAAGTTCTCTAGGGGGTGTCACTCCATATGAGATCCTGATTGGGACTAGAATGTTTGCTCCGGACTTAGATATGAAGGGCACAGTGGTGGAAAACAAACAATTTGATATCAAAGATCGTTTGGCTGTTTTACAGGACTTAAATGAACTATGAACGCAACAAAGCAACATGGTCCTGAAGCCAACCACCACTGAGAAAAATCTGGCCGCCCCAGCAAGGCCTGTCTGGATCCCAAAGCTTGGGGATCTAGTCAGAAAAAAGGTCGCGGATAAGAAGGAATTTGGGCCTTCATACAGACAACCAGTACCTGTCCTAGGAATCCACGGATCAAGAACTGTACTTTTGCCGCCCCTTGTTGGTAAAAAGGAGAAAAGATTTGTGTCTATCGACCTGATCAAACCACACTATGTGGCCGATACTGAACAGTAGGCCAAGTGGACTCGGACAATGGAGCTACAATTGTACAATATCTACAATCCAAGAGGTTCAAACTGAGAGACTCATCACCTTTGAAGATTCGACAGTAAGAAATAGAGGACTAAGCAACAATGCTATGGACCTTGTACCTCTTGAGACCCAAACAACAGTTTGTCCAGATACACCTGTTTACAACAAAGTAACAAGTGATCAACTGGTTCCAGCAATTTCATCAAATACGGATGCAATTCCAACCATTGACAGAACTGCTTCTGGCTATTTCATGAACTTTGATATGTTTTCTGAGGATCCCAGCGAGCCTGAAACGATGCCAGTACAAAGAACTTTCAAAGAACAAGCAACAGACTTTTTTCATGTACTGGAAAAAACTTATCTGGTTTCACCACTGATTGAAGTATGGATTGTTTTGGGAATATTCTTCTATTTACTTTGGTTAGCTCTGGTAATGACTCTGGGTATGCTGATTAATGGAAGATATATTCAAATGGACACAGCAAGTAAAAGAGTGAACTTACTTTTCCAGCCACACAAATCATCCCATCGTGAAGCAAGAGACTTGTCAACAGTGAACATCACAGCGATTCCTATTCCTGATGGTATAGTTTGGGACAAAACTGAATATGACATTTTTGGCCCATCTGAGCTTTTGAAGATTCCACATTTATTTAAAATTTCATTAAGTGACTTTATTACCTTCAGTACCTTTTCTGATGATTGGGACTTCGAGATTGTTAATAATATGATGTCTGATCTAGACATGTCAAATGCAATCACTAATAATGAATATTTACAAGGTTCATCAGACTATGAACAACTGTATTGTTATAACCACTATGGTCATCAATTCTTGCATAAATCTGCAACACCTGCAATAACATTGGTTATTTATGTATAACCAATGGGAACATTGTCCTACGCCACCAAAGAGTAGCTCGAAATAATTTGCAATGAAATTTCCATATTTTTCATGGTTTAATATCTCGAATGCAGAGACATTTTACTTTAAGAATGTAAACAAGACAGGAATGAAAAATATGTTAACGGATACCAAACAGATTTATTCCACAGCCTTTATTGCCCAACTGTCTAGACAGTGTTACGACTTTTGGAAAGCCAACATTGAGACGAAAACTGTCTGGGGTACTAAAGATTGGCAAGTACAGGGAATAGAAGCTTTGTTTAGAGCATGTATCATCCCTTAGCAAATTATGTTTTTGAACGACACTGTCCAACAAACATCATGCCTTGGAATAGCCAAGATAAAAGACATGAACACTCTGTCTATACCTGCACCTACAAGTGAAAGCACTACACAGGGGGAGGTTGACGTACATACTATTTTGAATAATAACAGCTCAGATCCTGAATGGAAAAAATGGTTGCTCTGGCCCTTAGACACAAACAACTGTCAAGATAGATTCCTGACCAAAACACAAGGTTTTACCTTTCATAGGCCAGACCCACGTTATGTCCAACGACAGCATCCAGGGGTAGTAACAACTTAGGGGCATATTATCAACGGCCAGCGATAATTATCGCTGGCTGTGATTGGCGATAAATTTCTTATTGCAGGCTATCTCTGGAATTTATCGCCCTGGTAGCGCATTATTAAAAATGCGTTTCTCCAGTGCGATAAAAATTCCGGAGATAGCGAGGTTATCGTCGTTTTGCAGGGAACATCGCTGGTTTTCCAGCAATGTTCATTGCACAACGGTGATCACCTTGCTGATACGACCCTGTGGTCGTATCAGCATAATCCACCCCCTATGTCAAACATAGGTAAGTCAGAATTTTAGCAGACAGATTTTGGCGAAAACGGCCCATGCTATGTGTTGTCCCCAGCAGCTACCAATCCTGATGGCGGCATTCATTGAGATCTCACAGACGCACCATGCTATTGCTGAGGTACGAGAGGAAACAGGCACGCAGGTAACATCCAATCCAAACATTGCTGATGCTTCCCATGCTGAAGGCGATAGTTCGTATCAATGTGCTGTTGATCTTCTACACGAGGTATTCCAACTCTCACCCACAACGGTAGACAACTTGTTGTCTACAGGATTAGAAAATGTTATGTTCTCTCCATCCCCACACACTGACTTTTGATTCAAGTACACAGTGTTCCGGTGAGACTCTGAATTTGGCCTTCATTCATTTTTCAAATGTGATACTGATTTTGGAAGCATTTCTATGATTATATATTTTTGCTTTTTATTTATACCCATCCCAAAATTGTATTTTTCATTTTTTGGCACAATGATCTGCTTATAGTAGAACTTTTCATAGAGAACAGAATTCTTTGATAACACTTCCAGGGACAGTATGCCACCTTGTCATGAATAACAAATTGACTTATGTAACCTGATATGAAATGGTTTCGGCCCCTTTTTCTTCTGTATTTACGAGCCATTTCATCAATGTATATATTTTGGTTCATTCATTCAGCATTCCAATTTGATCCTATGCTTAGAATGGAACATTGCCTTTAATATGTACAACACGTTATGCATAACAATGGTTTTGTAATGTATTTTTAGGACATATGTTTTAGATATGTTTTTAGCTTATTTTAGCAAACCCATGCGATACTCTGTTTTAAGATATGTTTAGAAAGTTTAGGATTCAGTAACGTCGTTCATACGAAACTGGAGTGGGTGTTGTGTACAGATTTAGATTCCGTATATAGGTTTCCCGATTTATGCCCTTATATAGGTACAATTCACATTGCCCTTATTTGGACATAGAAATCTGGCCCTTATTTAGACATTGTCCATACAGACCAAATACAGGCATGGCCACCTACATCCGTCCATCAACGTCACAACGAATTCTTGGAAAACCAGACCCTTAAGCCTTTAGGAATTTCCCTCAACTTGAATATTGATTTCTCCAAGAACTCATAAAGTATGCATGAACATCTATTCCTTAGGGGTTCATTCATGACATTCCTCTGCCCGACTTTTACGCCAATACTGGCATTCCTAGACACTTTCAAGGTATAAATACCCAAACACCACTGAACTACCCTAATGTAGTGTAGTTCCTATATCCCTCATAGGCTCTGCGCATTGGAATAACATACACTATAGATTTGACATAGGACTAAGGTCAGTATGTCTCTATTGAGTATATTAAACTTAATTACTTGTGTGTGCCACCTAACTCAGAGGTCACTAGAAACTTCTTGAATATACAAAAAGGGATTAGTCTCAGACAACCGCATGAACATGACATGCGGAGTGAAGTGCGCAGAAGCGACAAAGTCTTCCAGACCTCGTCGTGAACTACGATCTACATGTGCCCAAGCAAGGACATTGTGGGAAGTCGGCCAAGACTGAGGACAATTGATTACACAGTAAAACCGGAACAAACTGATTTTTCACTGACTTGATGACCTCACCCCTCGAACTGTACTAAGATCCCAAACTTTAGCATCGGACGATCGCAACCAGCCAATCATAACCGTGCTGAAATTACAAAATGTATCTTCTTGATTTTATTTTATTATAAAAGTACATGGTAGAATAGAGTGGGTTACCTAACTACTCCGATTGTTCGCACTCTCGACCGCTCCCTACATCGATTTCATCGACGACACTACTCGTGCCGCTACTTAGGCGACTGACTGCGTTTTCCTGAATCCTAGATGGTCCGGATGCTGCCCAATTATCTGATGACTGCAAATTTTTCCTAGTTCTATGGGCACTGATAAATGCTTGCACGTCTCTGGTCTTTTGACGATCTTTGAGACTGTAGCGTGCTGAGCAAAGAACTGTGATCTGCTTAGACGAATGACGACAGATTTAAGTATGCAGACCCAATGACTTAGAGGGCTCCAAATAGCCAGATTAGGTAAATATGATGTTCTGCGCTATATTTGAAATTTGATATTACTTTCCAAATGCTAATCTAACTCTTCAAGAAATTTAGATAAAAAGATATTGATTAACAAGAAATGAGTTTGTGGTTTATTGAGAAAGGTAATATCTAAATCTTGAATGTGTTTTAGCTGGTTCTAAATCACCATCAACCAATCCAACTAAATGATTCATCGATCATTGTGGGAGGAGTGCCTTGATGTTTAGGATTGAGATCTGTAGGTGGAAGGGGTATTGATGTACATTTTTGTAAAATAACTTTTCTTTCCCTATAGGTTATAAGGTGTTCCCCTCACATGTCGAGCGCTTGAAACGCTCATCCCTCCTGTTGTGTGCAGACCGTTGTGAATGGTTAGTGTGAATGTTGGTGTTATGAGCCCCACCAATGACTGCAACTGTGAATGAGTTAGTGTGACGTTGGGTCTGACGCAGGGAGGATACCAGTATGGGTTTGCTTTCCCCGTTACTAGGGTTTTTTGCGCTCCATCAGGGTAGTGTAGGGGGTCGTGCTGGGGATAGATTTAGGGTTTAGGATAGTGCAGTGGTGTTTGGATAGTGCTTGGAGGTTCGTGCTGGGGGTAGTGTTTTAGGGTTGAGGGTAGTGCAGTGGTGTTTGTGTAGTGTAGGGGGTCATGCTGAAGGTAGTGTTTTAGGGTTTAGGGTAGTGCAGTGGTGTCTGTGTAGTATGGGGGTAGTGCTTTAGGATTTAGGGTAGTGCAGTGGTGTTTGTGTAGTGTAGGGGGTCATGCTGGGGGTAGTGTTTTATGGTTAAGGGTAGTGCAGTGGTGTTTGTGGAGTGTAGGGGGTCGTGTTTTAGGGTTTAGGGTAGTGCAGGGGTGTTTGGGTAGTGGTGTTTGGGTAGTGTAGGGGGTCATGCTGGGGGTAGATTTAGGGTTTAGGGTAGTGCAGTGGTGTTTGGGTAGTGTAGGGTGTCATGCTGGGGGTAGTGTTTTAGGGTTTTGGGTAGTGCAGTGGTGTTTGGGTAGTATAGGGGGTCATGCTGGGGTAGTGTTTTAGGGTTTACGGTAGCGCAGTGGTGTTTGAGTAGTATAGGGGGTCGTGCTGGGGTAGTGTTTTAGGGTTTAGGGTAGTGCAGTGATGTTTGGGTAGTGTAGGAGGTCGTGCTGGGGTGGTGTTTTAGGGTTTAGGGTAGTACAGTAGTGTTTGGGTAAAGTAGGGGGTCATGCTGGGGTATTGTTTTAGTGTTTAGGGTAGTGCAGTGGTGTTTGTGTAGTGTGCAGGGCATGCGCTGCATCGCTAGACGAGACCTAAAAAGCATTGCACCAAGATGGCTGCCAACACTTCCTGGATTGAAGTGTTGGCAGCCAATTAGAGCCAAGCTTGCGCTTGTGTAGTTAGGTCCCGCCCAGATATATAAAGATTTTTTTCCTTTATTATCTCAAAAACTACTGAACGGATTTACACCATTTAAAAAAGGACGCTTTCTGAACCAAGCACTACCTTTTTGCCAAATTTGGTGTAATTCCGTTCAACAGTTCGAGCTGTAGCCGTGTCTAAAGTTTCCTATGGGAAATGCATTTTTCAACCTCTTTTTTTAAAATTTCTCAGGAACTACTGAACAGATTTACACCATTTAACAAAAAGGTATCTTTCTGAAACAAGGGCTACCATTTTGCCAAACTTGGTGTAATTCCGTTCAGCAGTTCGAGCTGTAGCCGTGTCTAAAGTTTTCTATGGAAAATAACATTAAATGTTTTGGGACCCCCCTTTTTTCTCGGCCCCTGCTTGGTAAATCACCCCAAAACTTTCAGGATAGGAGCTGACCGGAGCGGGCCATACGTTTTGAAAATTTCACGAAGATTCGTCAACCGGCGCCAAAGTTATTGGGAAAACAAAAAACGCTTTCGCTTTTCCTATGGAAACTAGGTCCTAACTATAACTATCTACTGGCGACCGCCAGTAGATAAATATATATATATATATATATATATATATATATATATATATATATATATATATATATATATATATATTATCGCCAGTAGATAGTAGATAGTTATAGTTAGGACCGTGTTTCCATAGGAAATCCGCAACATTCTATTTGGAATAACTTTGGCGCCGATTGACGAATCCTCGCAAAATTCTCAAAATAGGTGGGGCACTCCGCTCCGCTCCTTCCCTGAAAGTCTCGGGGGGATTCGTCAAGCGGGGGCTGAGAAAAAGGGGGGGTCCCAAAACGCGTTTTCCCCATGCATTTTTCCATAGGACCTTTAGTCCAAGCTACAGCCCGAACGGCTGAACAGAATTACTTGAAATTTGGCAGAGAGGTAGTCCTCAGGTCAGGGATGTGCCTTTTGCAGGTCTGGTGTACATCTGTTCAGTATTTCCTGAGAAAATAGCATTTAAATCAATATATATATCTATAGGCGCGCTTCGTGCGCGTACGGTAAGCTTACCGTACGCGCACGCTGCCGTGCGCGATTCTGATTGGTTGTTAGATCTTAGTAAACATTGGAATCGGTCGAAACCAGGAAGTGTCGGCCGCCATTTTGTCTCTCGCAGTCTGAGGGGGTGAAAAACAAAGGTGGAAAACGTGAAAAGGGGGCATGGTGGACAGTTCCTGACCCCCTAGCCTTTGTCCGGGGGTCCCAGAAGGACCCCCAAGGGCCAAAATTTCATTTAATTTTTTTACGAAAAATCGCGGAGTACGCGTAGCGTGCGCGTACGGTAGAAACGTAAAAATTCTGCGAAATGCGTAACGTGGGCGTGCGGTACGCGCACGGTAAAAAACCTTAAAAAAAAAACAAAAAAAACATAACTTAGCATTAAAAAACCGTACAAATTCACTGAAAAAACCATAGGTTTCACACACGTTATAGTTAGGAATTAGCATTTAAAAAACCTTGCAAATTCACTTAAAAAACCATAGGTTTCACACATGTTATAGTTAGCTGGACATTTCACTCGTGAAAAACCAATGAAATTCCCCCGTTATAGTTAGTGCAGGCAACTATAACTCACGCGACCGCAATCCTCTGCTGATGACGTCAGATATTACATCACTGATGACATATGTGTCTTTCTGAAAAAAAAATATTTGGAATATATGTATAGCTAAAGATTAATGGAAGAAGACATGGGTAAATAAGTGTCTAAATACAGTGATGTAATATCTGACGTCATCAGCAGAGGATTGCGGTCGCGTGAGTTATAGTTGCCTGCACTAACTATAACAGGGGAATTTCATTGGTTTTTCACGAGTGAAATGTCCAGCTAACTATAACATGTGTGAAACCTATGGTTTTTTAAGTGAATTTATATATATATATATATATATATATAAATATCTCCAAGGTATCCGCTTCCACACTGCACCGATATATATATCCGAAAGTCAAGATCTTGCATCAACAAAACAGGTTTGGCACAGACTCCATTTTAACGTGCTTCGGGATCACATGTGCATTACGTAGCTTTCATGTTCTTTTATCTTACTTTTTTTTTTAATTGCATTTTTCACGCAGAGTGAATTTTGTTCTGAACAAGCAAATCACGTGATTCTGACCATGTGACATAATGGCTATAGGCATGGAAAAAAAGACTACAAAATAGTCATAGACACAGAAATCAAAAAAATCTTCCACATTTCTTTTGTTGCTAAAAATTAATAAAACACAGCATGAAACTATGTTGTTCAATCGTGGTTCTCCAACATTATTGGTGCATAGTGCACTAGGGAAACCACAAATGAAAACAGGCAATTTATATTGCTTAAACAAAATTTTTTATTCAAATAAGATACATATTAGAAATCGAAAACACCTAAAATAATTGAATTCATACTGTATTCTTAAAAGTAAGCCACAAAACTTAGGAACCTGCATAGTATTCATATATTAGAATGCATCTCTGACTTGCTTTTTATGCTCAACACACTCGAATGGTAATCAAAATGATTATGTGTGAGGACAAAGAAAATCATTAAGAACCATGCCTCTAGGTCAAAAGTGCTAAGTGTGTAAAGTGCTTACGTCTAAATTGCTGGTGCTATGTTAAAAAACCATCTACTCTAATATCACCTAAAAACTATACTGTTTTGCAACGGTGTACATATACGAAGAAAAATAATTCAATAATAAAGTGCAAAGTGAGGTGGGCAATGTGCAAATTTTTAAAAAAACGGATGTTCTAACTCAAAGCTATGAACAAACCTACCATTTGATATGGGAGAATTCGCAAATGTCAATATTTATGTTTTGGCCATGTCACTATCTGAACATGAAATGTTAGTAAAAGACATCAATTTGTGTAAAGATAACCAATAAATATAGTAACCAGCAACTATACAAAAATATCCACTGAGTTCCCTACATTGGGACGGAGCATCCTTCTAGTAACATCCAACAAAAGAAATGCCGAGGCCCTGTTCCAGAAAACCTTGCAGCATTTATTCACAATGAAAGTTGCTGCTAGCACATAGCCTTGACGGGTTTCGGCAGTCATGCCTTGATCACTGGTGAGTGGTTCATATTCTACAAGACCCAGGTGTTTTGAATCAACTGTCCCGTGATTCTGTAATAAAATCATTCATATCTGGGAATGCATCAATAATATTCCAAAAGGTCTTAGAACTGCCTTACGGTGTTTTAATCGTGCTGAAATAGCATTACTTTACTTCACATTGCAGTTCATGTAATTTAAAGTGCATCCGAGTAAGGTGAACACGGGCATTTCAGTAAAACAATTTGAATTTTGCAAGTCTATATCTATATATATACAGTGTAACATAATTATTCAAATATTTATTTTACATTATTAATATGAAAATATATATGCATATATATTTATAGTAGTACATTTAAAGTATTAATATATTTAATATAATATAATGTAATATGTATATTTTGGATTTCAGATGGGTGAAATGTACTATTCCCACTCCAAACAGTGCAACAGTAGGGAAAGTGGCGAACTTTGGAGGTCAACTATTCCATCTTCAGTCTGTGCAACAGAAGGGAAAGCATTGTATTTAGGAAGGATGAAAACTTACAATTCCATTCCCAGTCAGCGCAACAGTAGGGAAAGTTTTGAACTTTGGAGGCTTGAAAAGTACTATTCCCACTCCTGTCTAAGCAAAGTAGGGAAAGTGTTGGACTCTGGAGGGGTTACATTTACTATTCCTACTCCAAACATCGTAACAGTAGGGAAAGCGTTGAATTCAGAGGTGTAAAATGTACTATTACCACTCCAATCTGTGCAACAGTAGGGAAAGCGTTGGACTTTGGATGGGTGAAATGTACTATTCCCACTCTGAACAGCGCAACAGTAGAAAAGGTGTTAACTTAACGATTCCTACTGCAGTCTAACCTCTAACCAAGAGTAGGGAAAATACCTCACTTACGGTACCATTACATGTTTGAGTAAACACATGAATGTTGAGAAGATATATAAAAAGAATATTATATATATATATATATATATATATATATATATATATATATATACATGACGCGTTTCGGTCCCGGAAGGACCTTGATCACATGACGCGCTACACATCTCGTGGTGTCTTAAATTGCGTTTTTTTACATTTTTTTATAATTCATTTAAAGGGGACATGCCAGTGAGGTTCAGTTCGATCATAGACATAGAGGAAATTTCACATGTGAGTTTGTAAATTTTCAAATTATCACATTTAGTGTGCAAAATAGCAAATTGTTAAAATTATTGCAACAATGCTAAAATATCTACAATAATCTACCTTGTCAATTTGATGTACATATTTGAGTGGCCAGTTTTTACATTTTAATTTAGACACAGTCAGTCAAATGTAAAAAATCAATCTCATTTAAATAAATAAATAAGCTAAAAGCATAAATATTGCTGCTATGTCAAGAAAAAACCTTTTCCTTCTATATGGCCATACTCATTTGCGTGTACATGTACATATATATATATAAGTGCCACCAAGACCGTCCAGGTATAAATACCAGGTAACAAAGGGTCTAAGTAGATTGGTTATGTTTTGGACACTATGGTGAAATCAAAAAAAGGTCTTGATCAATATTTTAACAACCTCATATTTTCTTGTTTGCATGTGGGGTAAGTGTACGTGGGGAGAAGAAAAACAAAAGAAAATCCTTTTCTTACCTAAAGTGCTTAGTGCTGTGTGTACATTTTATCCCCAAATTCAAAAAATGATTTTTTACTATGTTTAAAAAAGAAGAACCCGATGTGTAAGTGTGGTTATTTGAGAAGTGCAAATGTGTAAAAACGGCATACGGAAATATAGAATATGGACATAATATTCCATCCTATTAGTTTTCTTATAGATCTCAGTTTTCCTTAAATTAATCTAGTTTTTCCCAAGAAGTTCGTTTATTGGACAGTAAAGCTGCTTATTCAGATTTTACCCAGATTTAGCTATGACGACAGATGTTAGTGGCAGAGATTCACAAACACGTGTATAGGTCTTCGGTTTGGTTGAGGCCATTGGGGTGCTTAGTATCCAGATTTAGGATATATCTGGTTTCTAGTTGTCTGAGCGCTCTGACCCTATCTCCCCCTCTTTTTTTGTGTGGAATATTGTCGATCAAAAAATATTTTAACAGAGTGGGATCGGACTTATGAAGGTCCTCAAAGTGTCTAGCGACAGGGTACGCTGGGTCAGAATTCTTAATTGCCCTAAGGTGCTGGAGTACCCTCTTGTGCCCTTGTAGGATAGTACTACCTACATACCTTAGTCCACAGGGGCACTCCAGCACATAAATGGCATGATCTGTTTTGCAGGTTAGGTATTTGGTGATTGGGATTTCTTCTTTGGTGAAAGGTGTCTTGAAGGCAGTGGTGTTAACGCCCTGTTGACATTCTTTGCACGATTTACATCGATAGAACCCCTTTCTTTGGCTTAGCCAGGTGACTTGAGTCTGATTTTCCAAGTCATTCCTGACTAATGCATCCCGCATAGATGGCGCTCTGCTGAAGGTTATTGACGCTCTTTTAGGGAGTAAATGGCCTATGATGGGGTCCCCCAACACAATGGGCCAATTTTTATTGATTAAATTTCTGAGGGTTCTGCCCTGTTTGCTGTAGTTCAGGATAAATCTAAATTGATCCTCAGTTCCCTTGGCTGCTCCTTTTGTTTGAAAAAGGGTTGCTCTATCAAGATCATTGGTTTTTTGAATTGCTCTGTCAATAACCTTTCTCGAGTATCCTCTTGCCAGAAATCTGTTTTTACTGGCGGCCTGTACCTGTATAAGATCCGTGTGGTCACTACAAATACGCTTGAGACGCAGCATCTCCCCATAAGGGATACTCTGTATGAGGTGCTGCGGGTGTGCACTGCTGGCATGAAGTGTTGAATTGCCAGCTGTTGACTTTCTATGTAGTGTAGTGTGGATCTGACCCTCCTTGATATAGACCTGCACGTCTGAAAAGTTGACTGATACTGAACTGATATCTGCTGTAAAGTTTAAATTTAGGCTGTTCTGATTGAGACTGTCCACGAATAAAATAGCATCAGAGGTGCTACCCCTCCAAATTGTAAACAGGTCATCAATAAATCTGACCCATTTCACTATGTTGTTACTAAGTTGCATGGAGTGTTGTTGTGTCAGGACCAGTTCCTCCCACCAGCCCATATGCAAACATGCATAGCTGGGAGAGAAACTGGCCCCCATAGCTACACCTCGTTGTTGTTGATATAAAGAATTCTCAAAGAGAAACACATTGTTGGTAAGACAAAACTCAACCATGTTGGCTAACATGTTACTGTGGTCCTCAAATAGAGCACCCCTCTGTGCAAGAAAATGTTTCATTGCTCGTAGTCCATCTTGGTGATTGATTGACGTATAGAGTGATGTAACATCTAGAGTCATTAATTGATATTCATTATGCCACTCACAGTCTTTGATTTTAGAGAGGAAATCCCCAGTATCACGTATATAAGAGGGCAAGGCTTGTACAAAAGGTTGGAGAAAAAAGTCCACATATCTCGATGTTTTCTCCAGTAGGCTGTTGCGAGCTGAGATTATTGGTCTTCCTGGTGGTTGCAATGGATTTTTATGTACTTTAGGTATAAAGTACATAATCGGAATCGTGGGGTTGTCATTACGCATGTATCTGTACTCATCTTCGGTTAATAGACCCGCACTTTTCCAGGCCATCAGTTTCGTTGCAAAAACCTTGTACATGTTCTTTAGTATCTGGTAATCGCAACGCGTGTAACATTCCCGATCCTTTAGTTGAGACATCGCCTCTTCCACATAGTTTTTTCTATCCAACAGCACAATATTGCCGCCCTTGTCTGAATTACGGATGATTACCTCCTTGTCTTTTTTGAGCTTACTAATTAGTTGTTGGTATTGCACTTTTTTTATGTTCCTCTTAGTATCAGTCTTGGTATTCACAGCGTAATTGAGTTTCTTGATGCCATTGATGACTTGCTCATTAAAGATATCAATAGAATCTCTCACCGTGACAGGGTTAAATGTAGAGCGAGGTTTAAAAGGTGTAATAATTTTCCTTGCTTGTACCGGGTTGTTAGTCTGCGAAGAAATGCCATTTTCGTTAGCCAGTTCTTGTAGAACTTGTAGCAAAGGTACATCCCTCGGAGTGAGGTCTTCCGGTGTGGACTCTAAGCCTTGTGTGTGAGGAATTGACTTTTTGTTATTGTTTAGTTTCACAGAGAGGAAATGTTTTTTTAGTTTTAGTTTGCGAATGCTTTTAAAGATGTCCATTCTCGTGGAGGCATAGTTGAAAGTACTTTCAGGACAATAGGAAAGACCCAGTGCTAGGAGCTGTTTTTCCGCTTCATTTAATGTGATGCGGGATAGATTGATGACAGTTTGACTGGTTGACATCTGTATTTCTTCTATCTTCTCCAGTTGCGCCTTGGTTGTTTCCTCTGTGTTTGTTTTTGCTGTGGAGCGTCGTTGTTTTGCTGGTCTTCTCTCCCTCCTTTTTCTTGCGGAGTTCCTGCTTGTTTGTTCTTTGTTCTTGGGCGTAAGGTGTCCCTGCGTTCCAGGCATAAAAAAATCTACCTCGTCTGCCAGAGAGATACTTGCTGGTACTTGTGACATAGCTTGTGCACGACATTCCAAATCTGAATCACTTTCTCGTCCTGAGCTGATGCTAGAAACGGAGGTTATTTCATCCGGTCTATCTGGTCGCATTTGGGCTGTACTTGGGCCTTGTGTTTTATTCCCATATTTAGATATTTTCAGTTTATCATACTTTTTGGCAAAAGTGAAAACTCTGCCACATTCATAGTCCATGCGATCACGGTGGAACTTATAAGTTTTTCTTTCTCTAATTTTGTCTTCCTCCCTTTTCAAACGTTTTGCCATTTCATCTTTAAGTTTTTTAATTTCCTCCTGTTGATCCATGGCATTAAGTTCAGTATTCAGTTTATCAATGTCAGCTTGTATTTTAGTGCGGTCTGATTCGGCATACTTGACTAGTATGACCATCAACCTCATAGACGATTCTAGATTAGTCTCTGCCCATTCCTTCATCATATGTTTGTCCGGGTTCTCATAACTAGGAGCTAAAAGAATTCGTAAACCCCTTGGGACTCTTTTGACGTCCAAATACCTCTGGAGGGATTTTCCCTCCCACCACTTGCTTAGTTCACTTTTCATCAACTTTTCAAGTTGTCTCACTTTATCGCGCATACTGGTGCTACGGATGTTAAGTGGTGCATTATGGATGTTGGAGTCCTGTGCTGGTGCTTTATTGTCATCCAACATATTGGCTGCCGCTATATATACATTAAAAACTAACAATAAATCAATTTACATCATTACTATTCAATAACAAAATAATGATCATTTAATAAATATTTGTTATTCAATTATCAATCAATTTACTTCCCACCCTGTATCCCTACAAACCCAACAGACCACACCTTAAATAAATCTTTAAAAAAATAACTATTCCTTAACTTACATATTTAAAATACATTACATAATTAATAAATGAACACTGTTTAGCTAATTGTTAATTAATTAGTATGTATTTAACTACCCACTCTAGACTACCCACCCTAGATCCTTACAAATTGAGCATCCTGCAACGAAAATAAAATGAAAATAAATTCATAGTCCACAATTTGCATATTTAAATTCCATTAAACTGATCAATTTACAATTAATAATTAATAGTTAATTTAATTATTTCTTATTTAAATTCCCAACCTATTTTCCGGCACACCTAGCATCCTGCAACTAAATTATAAGTAAAATAAATCAGTATTCCATATTTTACATTATTAGAAATCAATTAAATAATAAATGATAAATTAATGATACATTGTTAATTATTAATTAATTAGCGTCACACCCTACACCCCTACAAATCTAGCAGCATGCAGCTAAAATAGAAGTAAAATAAATAAGTAGTTGATTAATCGCCTACTTAAAAATCAATTAAATAATTAATTGCCAATTAATTATTAATTCATTAACTTTTCTCCCTAGAGCACTGCAAACTTAACAGGCTGCAAAAAACATATAAGCAAAATCAATCAGTATTATATGAATTACATAATAAATCTCAACCATACAATTAAATGAAATGTATTAAGTAATTCTTAAGTATTACCAAATTAACTTCCCTTCCTATCTCCCTACAAACACAACACCCTACGACAACACTATAAATTACTATTAAAAATTAATACAAAATTCGAAATCACTAAAATTGCAAGATATGTTTTAAAAACAATATTATTTATGTAATCAACAGTGACACATACAATTAATATATCAAATAAAACAATAAAATAATTTAAAACAATATTTTCACAACTGTATTATTGGAAACTTTACTAAAAATATCAATAATATTGAAAAAGATAGTACTTAGTTCAAAAAACAATATTCTTGTCAACAATATTTGTGCATCAAGATGTTTGTGTGTCACAATATTTAATTTCTGATATTTCAGTCTCCTGATATTATTAAATCTATATTTTATCCAAACACCCAAAACAATGCTAAAACCACATCACCCTCTTCTCAGATCCCCAGCGTTAGCACTCCTCTTTAGATTGAGATGACTCTTAAAGAGTCAATATCTATTAGGCAGAGCAGTTCCTTGCATGTTTTGTCAATATAGCACCTATTCTGTTCCGTACATGCCTGGACTCCCCAAACTGCAGCTAAATGTACGAACTGCCTTCTACTTGAGTTTCATTCCCGCTATATTGCCATTCAGATGCCTTAGAATAGGAAGACAACTATTTCACTCACCTTAAAGGATTTCCGCTCACTGGAGATATTCTTTAGGCTTTTCCAAATAGAAATAATTTTGTTCTTTTTTGATCAATGCCAACCTTTATGGCATATCCATTGAACCTATCTTCAATTTTTATCCCCCCTTCCCCCCCTGCATCATCCTGTGATGGTAAATTGTAATTTAGGTGCTTTACAAAAAATTTGAATTAATAAATATATACATAAATATTGATGATGATGAATGAGAATGTGTAGTGTAACGGAATGCCGCTGAGGTAGGCTCTGTGGTGCCATCTTCAAATTCGTAAGTGATAGTGCCACAGGGCAAATTCCTGTAAGCGAAAGGAGATGGCTCCTGTGGAAGGATTTTAAATGTCATTGAAAACTTGTGCAAACCACATTTTTTTGTCCCAATTTACAATGAAAAATGAGACATCTGCACCATAGGTTAACCCAAGCTTTTACGAGACTCTCACCCATTTAGTACTCCACAGATTTCCAGGAAGGCTTCTCTACTATAGCAGGAAGACAATCATTTTAAATATTTACAATTTAAAATGTTTTTAGTCCACATGCAAAATATATTCCTCTGCTAAAAATTTCTTAACTTAAAAGTCTTCTCATTCTGGAAAAAAACTGTTACAATCTTGTCAATTACAATCATATCGTCTATTTAAATGTATCCGGATTCGGTGACTCAGGTTATACTGAATTCAAAATTGCCTACCTGAGCACATCAATTCTATTTGGATGCACAGAAATGGTCATGAATGGGACCCCTAAAGATGAAGACTGCCCTGAATAGGTACTCAGTCATGTAGGAGTTCTAAAACTCATTGGGTAACCTAGACAGTGCTTCAAGTCTGGAGCCCTGTCCATTCACCCACCCACACCAATCTATACCCACTATTCTGTAGTTATTGAGATCTCCAATCATTGTCCACCGCTCTTTGTTTGATATTCAGTATGCTCTTTAAGTTATCTTTACTATGCCTTTGTTCCTATAGCTGCAACGCCTATTTCTCCCTAATGCGTTTCTCAATCTATCCCACCTTTTACCTTTGAAATCCAATCAAGGCCTATGTCTGTTGTTTAATGCCCCGCACTGATGAGCTTCTCCATTTTCATCACTCTGGTCATACATGTATACCTTAAGCCCAATTGTCAATCTCTGGCTGATTGTACAGCACTTTGTAACCCTCCTTTTCCCCCTTTTTACCACATTCATTATGAGTGACTATGATTTCCCCCAGCTAGGCCCACCTCCAGGAGTTAATAGTACCGGGGGTACTACTAATTACAAAGGGGTTGAATGTTGTTTATATTGATTGTAGTTGGATCCTTGAGCTTCTGATGAGAAATGAAAAGTTACTGGAGGAATCAGTGATTAATTGCCTGGTGATTCCGCTTCCCCTGTTGCTTCCTCATTTTTCCTGAAGTGTCCCCTGGAGAACTTGGCTGCTCTGATGGCCTAATGGTGAATGTATGATTCCCTGTCCATCTTACTTCTATGCTAATGACACTATTCATGCCTTGTTTCAACTTCAATGGATGCATCCTCTACTGTTCTCCACTTGGTAGACAGGCTTTTTAACTACTTTTTCATTACAATCTGTGACATTCTGTGTCATAAATGTTAATATAACATATTATTAAATTCTGCTCTTTTGTACAGCTTTCTGAAATACGATTTGGGAGGAATTTAGGAATAAATACTCAATGTGGCAATCACTTGTAATTTATACTACATTAATTAAAGTGAATCATTTGAAACTGGCAATTTAAGTTAAGTGCGGCTTTTGTATTATTTGTTTTTTCAACCAAATAACTTGATGGATTTAATTCTAATGACCTAATTTCCGGGTACTCTAGAACACCGAGTCTGCTACATTTACCTGTTCCCGAAATTCTTAGCTCCATTCAGGTTGTTTTGCATGTTAATGGTCTGAGGTCTCAGTTTGATGGAGGGAGTGTGCTGCCCTCTCGCATACATTTTGTTAGCATCTGCCACTGAATGCAATGCGGCAGGGCTGGTAATCTCTTCTGCAGAGAGAAGCAAGCCGTTCAGGGCAGAGGTTGACTCATACTGAACTCAAGACGAAACTCAAAGTAGAAAATTGTATTCTCGAATGTGCTCAGAAAAACTGGTAACTTGCAAATGTGCAAAGTACGCCTGATTTCCAAACATAAAGCAGGACGGTAGGTAGGAGTAGGTGTTTAGGGGTGCATAGCCCCAAGGAACAGCAATAGTGTAAAATGTGTGTCAAGTTAGTTAAGGGCGTGGTCACCAGCTTTGCACTCAACATCTTTTTAAAAAGGGAACGCTGTGGTGTCATTTTAAAGAATGCAACATATTTTATTTTCAATGGCTTGCAGTTATTCTGCCTTTACAACTGTTTGTGATAATGAGTGAGTGGGAAAATGTGCATTTCAAAGCACTGACAGGAACACTGAGTATTCTCAGGCCAGTGAAATTGATGAAAACGGAATAGAACAAAAGAGGAATTATACATGGCATTGTGCCCTCTCTCTAAAGGCACCTTTGGCAATATACATCACATTTCTAGGGGGCAAGGCCTGACAGCATGGCTGCCTAGACGTGTCTCTAGTGAGTTCCGTGCGGAGGCCTGATATCCTCAATTTTCCTGCTTTATCCTGATTTTAAAATTGTACCTGGGTTGTGTCCAGAGCTGCGGTAGAGCCCATGTGGCGTGGTACTCCAGTGGCGGTGACTGTACAGCTGAGGGGAATGAAATTTCAACCGATCCCCGGACTGCGTGACGGCACCATCTTGCCTAGGAGGAACCTGAGGTGCGGACCCGTGGCAGAGTGTTGAGTACCCGGCCGCCCCTCGGGATTGTTCTGCTGATCTACCGTGTTGTGATGTGAGTACCCTCGACCCTGCGGTGGAGCTCCTGACTGCATGCTTGTCCCGTGGCGCATGCAGAGCCGTCGGAGTATTGCGGGTGCCCCGTGGCTGCGACTGATCCCCCGAGAGAAAGGAGCGCTCCAGTTGCCCTGGTGAGCCGGTCTCATTGATGTGGGCGAGGAGAGTCCCTTCCGGGCGGGCTGTGTATTGTGAAGTTTCAGTACGGCTTTGCCTGAACCCTGCTAGGGGCTTGAGGTACGTGGCTTCCCTGTGCGAGGTGAGACGACCTGCGGTGCCCCGATCGGCTGCTGGACAAAGTCGCACCATTGTGACCTTAGGCACCAAAATTTGTTGATTGAACTGTCCTGGTGCTGCCCTATAGCTTCGGAGGTGTGTGTGATCTGCGGTGCGTCATCCTTGCACACCTCACCTGCAATTTCTTTTGTCACTCTCAAACCTCTGTTCTAGTCTGTGGACTGCACCTGGTACTCAGCAGACCCTCTGCATGTCATTTTCATTATTAGAGGCTGAGTGATCTAATGCTGGGCACCCCAAGGAGCTCTTAGTGGAATATGTGACTGACCTTGGCTGCTGGGAAGCCACATGAGAAATGCATGGTGAGTCTGACATGCCCTGGTGTGAGGTGATTCCAGTGGCGGCTCGGGATCGCGATAAGAGGTGAATTGGAGACAGGTGATCGTTTGGATGCTTATTGGCACCCTGATTATCCTGCGTACAAATAGGAGCTTTAGAGGGATGAAACACCAGGTCGCCCTCCACTCAACAATCAATCGAAAAACATAGAGACCTGGTTTACAAGGCACCTTTTTTTTAAAACCGAACAATTTCAAACGGAGGTGAGGATTCATGAAATGTAAATGCCATATACTCCTCTCTTTTCAATAATGAGGTAGTCACCAACCATTCTTATGCCTTCATTTGAAACTAAAACTGTTTTTATAGATTGCACTCACCACTTTTTTTACATCACCATACAAAAGAAATTGTAAAAAGTGCAGAAAGATTCAGAAGAGTTCAAGAGAATTCTCCCAAAAATTGTGAAGAGACAAGATGACCCCTCACGTGCGCACCACCAAACGAGCTCACTGGTTGGTACTCACCAGTTATGCTCACTTTTATTATGATTGGGAGTCATCTTGTCTCGGAAAATAAATGTGGTGTCCAAATCAAAAGTAAAGAGTATAGAATAGGTGCTGTGAAGTGAAGAGATCACATCCCACGATGCGACCCTGTGTAGTTAAAATTGAAAGAAGTGCACATTACTCAGAACCAACTTTATTATTCAACTGTGCACTCGTTCAAATTAAAAGTGGTTGCTTATCATGCAGACTGTTCCTTACTGCGCCAACATTTTTTCATTGCCACATTAATTTTAGGGCAAATTCTTCAGGGCAAACAAAGTCGCGTAGGCACCAGTACTGGACACACAATTCACTTTTTCCGGGGACTGCCAAAAGTAAAAACAAAGAAAGGACACACCTCAATTACTCTCAAAATCGCCCTTCGTATAAAAAATCTTCTGAAACACTTATCTTAAGATTTAGAGTTTGTATTTACCCTAAGAGAGCCACTGTTCCACGTACCAGCTCTGTCTGTTTAGGTCACACAAGAGGCTCCACCTGTGAGTCCTCTCGGTGGATTGCACATTCAGCTGTAATGTCAATCTATGAAGCAATACATATTCAGGAAGATTTTCACCATATTTGTGGGCCCTGCGAGTTCTCTCTTTACACAGGGGTCCCTTTCATCTACATAGGGCCGTGATGGTACCTCCCCTGAATCTATATTTATCACGCACCATCACACAATGTCAACCGACTGTCCAAAGTCTTTATAATTGCACATTTATAGCCAGTCGTCAAATATCAGACTGAGCCTCTCGCGCTCGTCATTACTTTTAAAAAAAGATCAAACAAATGTTTTACCTATCAATTTCTCAGATGCGATACCTCATTTTTGTCATTACGTTTAGAACACAAGTGCGTCTTCAGCGTGTCATCGCTTGACAATATCCTTTTGCACTCATCTCTCCTCGTTGTTTTTAACTTATTCAAAAAATTAACACAAACGCAATGTAAAAATAGTGTTGTACCCCCGCTTGTCAGGAAAACACATCTTACATTAGCCTGTAACCTTGTGCTAACTCTCCCGTACACCTTACCGCCCGGGGCCTAACGGAGCACGTCTACTCTTCCGGTCGTCTCTCCCGACCGGGCGCCTCGTATTTGAACTTCCGAGGGCGGTCCGGTCACGTGGGGAGACGACGCAGAGGCGGCGCCATCTTTGAAAGGGGTCTAAAAATGATATTTCTATAATTCCAATATAAGGCCATAGAATATTACGAATGCCTTATTGAAAATAATGTTTTTTTTTGCATAATTCCAAAGAGTAGTATAACTACTCATTTAAGTGTTTATTTAGAACTTTTTTATCGATCTTTAAACGCTCTGGCAAATAACATCTTTGTTCATAAAGAACGCCCATGATTCTCAAACAGCAGGGCGTTATTCTCAAAGTACTCATTCATAGACAAATCTGTTTTCTTCACTGCCATTAATTTCAGTAGCAATCAATACGTGTGTGTGTATCCTGTCTACAGAGATATACCTCAAAAGGGGAATATTTCCATATACTCTGGTATTAGAATGTCTTTGTGCTCCTTCTCATTCTGTGCAGTACTAAAGGCACATTAATTCTCTTTGCTTAGAGCATGGAGGGAAACAAACGCTTCGTCACATCCCTTACATATATACAATTAAGTACCAGCTTAATAAGGGTGACAAACTACACTCAGGGACACCATAGAGATCTAGAGTGGAAAATGTTATCTGACTTTATTCCATTCTATAAAGTCATTGAGCCCTATCTGATCGCTCTTATCCGGAAAAATCCAACGGACCTCCTTTGAGGCCAGAACTCCATCAACTACTTTTTCTAGTACCACCCAAGTGAAAGTGTGTTTCTGCTCATAACAGTGTTGTACTAGTTTGGTGGTCAGCTTTCTTGTCCTAATCGTACTCAAATGTTCCTGTATCCTGATCTTAATTTTTCTAGTGGTAAGCCCTATGTAATGGAGACCGCACTGGCATGTCAACCTGTAGACAACGTTCATGGTGTTGAATCGTGTCAAAAACCACACTTTGCCAGAGTTTAATGTTATACTCAGAGTTCTCTTGGTGACGCCACAAACCGAACATGTCCCGCAGGGATAGTGTCCATGGGGGACAGTGGTATCATTCAAGTTCTGTGTGGGTCTCGTCCGAGTATGGACTAATTTGTCCTTAAGATTACTCGACCTTTTAAAGGCAAACCTTGGTGGGGGCATCTTAAAATCATTTGTAGACTACAATGACCAATATTTACGTATTGTTTGTCTAATCCAGGTTGCCAAAGGATCGAAAGTCATCACCAGTGGGACACACTCGTCTTTAGATCTTTCATTTTTCTCCCACAGAACATTGTGCGGAGTATTCAAAGCCCTTTTCTTAGCCTGTCTGATTACCTTTTGAGGATAATTCCTCTGCCTAAGTTTTTCACTCAGCTCCTCTGATTGTTCCAGGTATGTGGCAATGGTAGAGCAGTTCCTGCGATATCACAGAAACTGGCCCACCGGCAGATTGTCCCTCAATGCTCTAGGATGGTATGATTCATACAGCAGAAGAGAGTTTCTGTCTGTAGGCTTTTGATGGACACGAGTGCACAATGACTCCCCATTCGCCTCAATGTCCAAATCCAAGTATACCGCTTTTTGGCTACTGTATGTCCATGCAAACCTCAAGCTGGGGTCTTGCTGGTTCAGCCAATTAAGGAACTCCAAGAAGATATCCTCTCCACCAGACCAGATACAGAGCACATCGTCTATATATCGCTTCCAGAGGCGCAAGTTCCTCTGGAAGGGGTTGGACTGATGATAGACGATGTGCTCTTCAAACTGGCCCACATAAATGCAGGCCAGACTGGGCACCATAGTAGCGCCCATAGATGTTCCTGTGGTCTGCAGGAACAGCTTGTCTTTATAGCTGAAATAATTTCGGGTCAAAGCAAGCTCAATACATTGCAGTTCAAAGGACTGTGGTGCATCATAGAACCACTCTTGCTTCCCCAGGGCTTGTGCTGCTGCCACCAGCGTAGCATCCTGGGGTTTGCAGGTGTAAAGTGATTCAATGTCGATTGTGACCAGCAGTTCACACCCGGGATCGAACTGTAAGCCTTACAAAATGTTTAGGACCTCCGTAGTGTCTTTAATAAAAGACTGTTGATTTATTACCGATTCTCTGAGAAAGAAATCGGCAAATTGTGACAGAGGTTCCAAGATCGATTGGATCCCCGACACAATCGGGCGGCCGTGGGGAGGACGTTGGGGCTTATGAATCTTTGGAAGAATATAGAAAGCGGGGGTCCTAGGTTTCTCATTGATAAGGAACTCCGCTTCCTTCGCTGTTATCCATCTACTTTTTTTAGCGTTTCCTACCATCTCTCGAATGATCTTCTGTAATTCATTTACTGGGTCACGATTAAGTGGATGGTAATTATTACACATCTCCAACAATCTGGTCACTTCAGCATCATAGTCAATAGAATTCATCACAACCACCGCCCCACCCTTATCGGCAGATGTTATCGTAAGTGAATGGTTGTTCTGTAGACTTTTGACTGCGTTCCAATCTTCCCGACTCATATTACTGAATTTTTGTACAGTACTGTATTGTTCTAATTTGGCAATGTCCTGTAACACTTTAGTTTCAAAAAGCACCACCTCAAGTCTCAACGTTGTGGAGGGTGGACAAAAGTGGGATGGCTTCTTTCATGTGGTATTAAACAATAATGAAGAGTCTTGGGGTTTGTTTGTGAAAAACCTCTTTTAATTTTACTCTTCGCATTGTTTCGTGGAACTGAACTCTGCATTTAAAGGTGTAATGTGTTGGTGTGGGAACAAACCCCAACCCCTTATTCAATACCCTCTCCTCATTTATGGTAAGGGTATAGTCCGACAGATTCACCACAATATTATTCAAGTTTGGTTCTGCCCTCGGCTGCGCGTTACCCTGGGAGAGAAGGTTTGCCACGATGGACTCTGATGGCCCCTTCTGCGGCCTCTGCCCAGTTGTCCGCCCCCTCTGTTGCCCCTCTGTCCTTGTCCTAAAAAAGACCGGTGTAATGTACCTAAGTCTTCGTTGCTCTTCTCTTGTTGGTTAAACCTTACTTTGTTAGAATTGGTTTACTGACCCCCTTCCTCCTCTTCACTTGAGGTATTATCAAAGGTCCTTGAACGCCCTACCACATTCTGTTGTTCGAGGCCTGGTTGGTAATATCTATCCTCCACGTAAGGGAAAGCCAATTCATGGGTGTATCTTTCCAGGTTACGTTTTAAACCTTTGATTTTTTGATTAATCATATAGTTCTTATAATCACTAAGATCCTCTTGGATTCTTAGGAGTTGGTCTTTGGTGTCCATGAGAGTAGTGTCTTGTTTAATACTCTCTTCCAATTCTAAAATTTCTTTCAATAATTTTTCACTCAACCGCTTAGCGGTGTTTATTATAAGAATTAACCAATCACGTTTACATTTGTTGGCTATGTAGCTCCAGTCCAGTCTAAATTTTCCATCTTCCAAGAAAATCCTTGGTTCGATCCTGACCAAAAGACTAGTAAGGGCTGCTCCTGCTCTCAAATACTCGATCATAAGCGCTCCATGGAGCGCTATTCTGACCTGTTTCTTCTTAATGGTACTGAGCTTTTCCCATTCCTCCCTAGCTGATGTAACGCTAAGCAAGGGGGTATCTGGGAACAGCGAGGACCCTGCCAAAATTGCCGCAATTTGATCATCTGAAAAGGCCAGGCAATTTTTGCCCTGAAGGTCCTTACAGCAGACAAATTCTCAAAAAAAGGAAGGTTTTATCCTTTATTCACTAGATACTCACTTAAAAATGAAAGGGAAAGAGCAAAGAGTAGAAGTGTGTGCCTAGAAATAATACTAATGCTCTCACGGATGATCCGCCGTCCTAAACATGCGTACAAATAGGAGCTTTAGAGGAAAGAAACACCAGGTCGCCCTCCACTCAACAATCAATCGAAAAACATAGAGACTTGGTTTACAAGGCACCTTTTTTTTAAAAACCAAACAATTTCAAACGGTGGTGAGGATTCATAAAATGTAAATGCCATATACTCCTCTCTTTTCCATAATGAGGTGGTCACCAACCGTTCTTATGCCTTCATTTGAAACTAAAACAGTTTTTACAGATTGCAGTCACCACTTTTTTTACATCACCATACAAAAGAAATTCTTAAAAGTGCAGTAAGAAAGGCTTACAGTTCGATCCCGGGTGTGAACTGCTGGTCACAATCGACATTGAATCACTTTACACCTGCCCACCCCAGGATGCTACGCTCCCTATGAGCCCTGGGGGAGCAAGAGTGGTTCTATGATGCACCACAGTCCTTTGTACTGCAATGTATTGAGCTTGCTTTGACCCGAAATTATTTCAGCTATAAAGACAAGCTGTTCCTGCAGACCATAGGAACATCTATGGGCGCTACTATGGTGCCCAGTCTGGCCTGCATTTATGTGGGCCAGTTTGAAGAGCACATCGTCTATCATCAGTCCAACCCCTTCCAGAGGAACTTACGCCTCCGGAAGCAATATATAGACGATGTGCTCTGTATCTGGTCTGGTGAGAGGATATCCTCTTGGAGTTCCTTAATTGGCTGAACCAGCAGACCCCAGCTTGAGGTTTACATGGACATACAGTAGCCAAAAAGCGGTATACTTGGATTTGGACATTGAGGCGAATGGGGAGTCATAGTGCACTCATGTCCATCAAAAGCCTACAGACAGAAACTCTCTTCTGCTGTATGAATCATACCATCCTAGAGCATTGAGGGACAATATGCCGGTGGGCCAGTTTCAGTGATATCGCGGGAAATGCTCCACCACTGCCACATACCTGGAACAATCAGAGGAGCTGAGTGAAAAACTTAGGCAGAGGAATTATCTTCAAAAAGTAATCAGACAGGCTAAGAAAAGGGCTTTGAATACTCCACGCAGTGTTCTGTTGGAAAAAAATGAAAGATCTAAAGATGAGTGTGTCCCAGTGGTGATGACTTTCGATCCTTTGGCAACCCGGATTAGACAATCAATACGTAAGTATTGGTCATTGTTGTCTACTAATGATTTTAAGATGCCCCCACTAAGGTTTGCCTTTAAAAGGTCGAGTAATCTTAAGGACAAATTAGTCCATACTCCGACGAGACCCACACAGAACTTGAATGATACCACTGTCCCCCATGACACTATCCCTGCGGGACAAGTTCGGTTTGTGGCCTCAACAAGAAAACTCTGAGTATAACATTAAACTCTGGCAAAGTGTGGTTTTTGACACGATTCAGCAATTGCAACACCATGAACGTGGTCTTCAGGTTGACTTGCCAGTGCGGTCTCCATTACATAGGGCTTACCACTACAAAAATTAAGATCAGGATACAGGAACATTTGAGTACGATTAGGACAGGAAAGCTGACCACCAAACTAGTACAACACGGTTATGAGCAGAGAAACACTTTCACTTGGGTGGTACTAGAAAAAGTATTTGGAGACCCACAGAATATTGATGGAGTTCTGGCCTGAAAGGAGGCCCGTTGGATTTTTCAGGAGAAGAGCCATCAGATCGGGCTCAACGACTTTATAGAATGGAATAAAGTCAGATAACATTTTCCACTCTAGATCTCTATGGTGTCCCCGAGTGTAGTTTGTCACCCTTATTAGACTGGTACTTAATTGTATATGTGTAAGGGATGTGACGAAGGGTTTGTTTCCCTACAACCTCTAAGCAAAGAGAACTAATGTGCCTTTAGCACTGTACAGAATGAGAAGGAGCACAAAGACATTCTAATAGCAGAGTATATGGAAATGTTCCCCTTTCGAGGTCTATCTCTGTAGACAGGATATACACACACGTATTGATTGCTTCTGAAATTAATGGCAGTGGAGAAAACAGATTTGTCTATGAATGAGTACTTTGAGAATTATGCACTGCTGTTTGAAAATAATAGGCAGTCTTTATGAACAAAGATGTTATTTGCCAGAGTGTTTAAAGATCGATAAAAAAGTTCTGAATAAACACTTTCATGAGTAGTGATACTACTCTTCGGAATTATGCACAAAAAACATTATTTTCAATAAGGCATTTGTAATATTCTAAAGCCTTATATTGGAATTATAGAAATATCATTTTTAGACCCCTTTCAAAGATGGTGCCGCCTCCGCGTCATCTCCCCACGTGACCGGACCGCCCTCGGAAGTTCAAATACGAGGCGCCCGGTCGGGAGAGACGACCAGAGGAGCGGACGCGCTCCATGAGGCCCCGGGCGGTAAGGTGTACGGGAGAGTTAGCACAAGGTTACAGGCTAATATAAGATGTGTTTTCCTGACAAGCGGGGGTACGACACTATTTTTACATTGCGTGTGTGTTGGTTTTTAAACAAGTTAAAAACAATGAGGAGAGATGAGTGCAAGAGGATATTGTCAAACGGTGACACGCTGAAGACACACTTGTGTTCTAAACGTAATGACGAACATGAGGTATCGCATCGGAGCAATTGATAAGTAAAAAATGTGTTTTATCTTTTTTTTTAAAGTAATGACGAGCGTGAGAGGCTCAGTTTGATAATCGACGACTGGCTATAAATGTGCAATTATAAAGACTTTGGACAGCCGGTTGGCATTGCATGATGTGCGTGATCAATGCAGATTTAGGGGAGGTACCATCACGGCCCTATGTAGATGAAAGGGACCCTTGTGTTAAAAAAAGAAAACTCTCAGGGCCCAAAAATATGGTAAAAACCTTCCTGAATACTACACTCTGGTTTTTAAATAATATATGTATTGCTTCATAGATTGACATTACAGCTGAATGTGCAATCCACCGAGAGGACTCCCAGGTGGAGCCTCTTGTGTGACCTAAACAGACACAGCTGGTACGTGGAACAGTGGCTCTCTTAGGGTAAATACAAACTCTAAATCTTAAGATAAGTGTTTCATAAGATTTTTTATACGAAGGGCGATCTTGAGAGTAATTGAGGTGTGTCCTTTCTTTGTTTTTACTTTTGGCAGTCCCCCGGAAAAAGTGAATTGTGTGTCCAGTACTGGTGCCTAGACGACTTTGTTTGCCCTGAAGACTTTGCCCTAAAATTAATGTGGCAATGAAACATGTTGGCGCAGTAAGAAACGGTCTCCATGATAAGCAACCGCTTTTAATTTGAACGAGTGCACAGTTGAATAATAAAGTTGGTTCTGAGTAATATGCACTTCTTTCAATTTTAACTACACAGGGTTGCATCGTGGGATGTGATCTCCTCACTTCACAGCACCTATTCTATACTCTTTTCTTTTGATTTGGACAACACATTTATTTTCCTAGACAAGATGACTACCAATGATGATAAAAGTGGGCATAACTGGTGAGTACCAACCAGTGAGATCGTTTGATGGTGCGCACGTGAGAGGTCATCTTGTCTCTTCACAATTTTCGGGAGAATTCTCTTGAACTCTTCTGAATCTTTCTGCACTTTTTACAATTTCTTTTGTATGGTTATGTAAAAAAGGTAGTGACTGCAATCTGTAAAAACAGTTTTAGTTTCAAATGAAGGCATAAGAATGGTTGGTGACTACCTCATTATGGAATAGAGAGGAGTATATGGCATTTACATTTCATGAATCCTCACCTCCATTTGAAATTGTTTGGTTTTTTAAAAAAAAGGTGCCTTTTGAACCAGGTGTCTATTTATTTTTACCCTGATTATCCTGCCTTGAGTTCCTCCCCTTATTGGAGCGTATAGAGGAGCTCCCTCTGGGTTCCGCAGCCAATTCTTTAGGGTCGCTGAGCAGTGGTCTGGATTAATGATGGACTACGAAAGTGCAGAACAGCTATGCTTTGATAGATCTGAGCCTCAACAGAGATTCTATGGGGAGTATAACTGGCTGGAGAAGAGGGCCGCTCGTGGTTGAGCTGCACTTCTTGCTCCTTGTAGAGGCGCTTTGGCTGTTCCCCCGGTGGGTGATGTTCTTCTAAATGAGTTCCTGTATAGTCCGCTATGGGTCATGGGGAAGGACAAGCCAGTGAAGTTGCAAGCAAATAAAATAGCCGGTCTCCCATGACCCTGACGAAGCTGTTGAAAACCCAGCAGTGGACAGAAGTACTGCGGAGAGTGGATCTGACGAGGCACCAACACTGATGGATATGCTGCGGGCCGTCCAGTCCACTAGAGATGAGATGATTCGGAAGATTGAGGCAGTGACCTTCGGAAGGTTTCAGACAGAGTGACGGTCACAGAGAAAGATAACGATACGCTGAATGAAGAAGTGAAGAGTCTTAGCGCCACAGTGGTGGAGCTCAAACCTCAGGTGGTTAAGCTCGATGACCGAGCCGAAGATGCTGAAGGGCGGTCTCAACGGGGAGATCTGTGCTTTGTGGGTTTCCCGGAAAAGGTGAGCAGAGGAAGACCTTTGTGGCAATCAAACACCGCCTTGGGGATAGGAATTTGAAATACAGCCTTATGTTCCCCGTGACACTTCTGGTGGTTAGTGAAGGCCGTGTCCTGTTTTTTTTCTCGGCAGAGGAGGCGAGAGACTGGTTGGATGCCAAAGCCCCAGAGGGAAAACGGTTGGTGCCCTCTACGAGTTCTGGGGAGACTCCCTCCTTACAGTCCACACTGAGAGGTCGTATACAGTTCACCCGTCAGAAACCAAAAAAGAGGCCAATGTGCCTAGGCCGTGTCATGGTCTGTCGAGATGGGACCCTACACGCTTCTGATTCTGAGGTGGTTCCAGACTCTATGGCACCGACACCAGATCCTGTGTGGGGCGATGGGTGGCCAGGCAGTGGTCGTGAATGACCCCTTTTGTTTTAACTGAGCATCGACAGCTGAACTGTGCAGATCAGTTGTCCTCAAGTATCTGATATTATGTGGTCCTAGGAAGTGAATTGATTTACAATGCCTGGGAGGCAGCATTTTGAACTGTTTCTTTTCTGATCTCGTTTTACTTCCTTTAATATATATGGGTTGGAAGCCATTCAGGTGCATATCTTGTAATTTTGTAAAGTGAGTGGGCGCCGGAATAGTGACGCCCCCTTTAGAGCCCATGTCCGCTGAGGTAGCTTGAGAGCAATCTCGCGCCTCGACATTACCTGTTCTCTTGCACAGCATTTGATTTAATATTTATATTGATATGTTGACTATGGCTGCCCTGGGCCTCGGCCCAGGAAAGGTCATGCAGCCATTACAGGATTGGTGGGAATAGGGGGCTGGGGGATGTTTGGGGCGGTACGTACTGCCTCTAATGCGGATTATTCATTGCGCATGTGAAATTTTACTACTGCCTGGGGTGGGGGGAAGGGATTGCATTGTTTGACTTGTGGAAGTTGGGTTTTTTGTAGGGGAAGTTTACTGGTCACGTCATAATATGCCATGGTACATGGATTTGGGCCCCTCGAGGGGGTGATTCGCTCAAGGAGATGGTAGATGTCAATTGCTTTTTACAATGACATTATTACCGCACAGATATTGCGATTTCTTAGCTGGAATGTCCGGGGGCTAGCTGCCCTAGATAAGTGCCGCAGAATATATGCATTTCTGAAGTGATATAACATATCAATAGCAGGACTGCAGGAAACACATGTCTGGGGAAATTCAATAACGAGTCTTAGTAAACGGTGGAGGGGACAGTTTTTCGCCACATCATACTCTGGCTTCACACAGGTGACGCTCATCTGGGTGGCGCCTGGAGATCCATTTCACCATATCCAGCATGTACTGGACTCAGAGGGGCGATATGTCATTGTGTTTGGCAGGTGGGAGGGCAGAGAGATCTGCATTATTAATGTTTTCGCCCCAACCTAGACTGTGCTGATTTCTACCCGGCAGTTTTGAAAGCGGCGACTCCCTATATCAGAGCTGAAATTCTTCTCTTTGGAGATTTTAATTGTGCGTTTGATGGGACCTTGGACAGGGAGCCCCCGAGGGAAGGTACTAAACCCCACATGGGAGCGTCCCTAGCTGTAATACTCCATGGTATGCATCTAAGAGATGAATGGAGAGCCCGTAACCCCACTAAAAGGGAGTTTTCTTGCTTTACTCCAGAGGCTAACACATTTTCCCGAATTGACCATTGTTGTCTTTCCGCGGGCCTTTCTGCAGCAACAGAAGGCATTTCCTATTTGCAGCGTTATCTATCCGATCACGCTCTGCTGTTATTGAAGGTGTCGAGCTGACCGGTACAACCGTCCATCCCGCTTAGGAGGCTACGGGCAGAGGCCCTCACTGACCCCCCCATATGTGCACACAATACAGGAGGCTATTCAACATTATTTTGTGGAAAATGAGGGCTCCACTTCCACTAGAGCCACTGAATGGGAAGTGCTAAATGTTGTGATCAGGGGAGTCTGTATGAGGACTACCTATGGGGTCCAACACCAACTTAAAGCAGATATTGACTCATTGGAAACACGACTAAAAACCATAGAGTCCACACTCTATAAGACCCCGACAAATATGGCCGAGTGGACACGTGTTAAGGGAGAATTGCTTGAGGCTTGGTCTCATTTGGAGAAGCATAGATACACCACTTATAGACAACAAATGTATATGGAGGGCGACAGATCAGGAGCACTTCTAGTGCGATTAATTCGCACTGAAACTGAACAAACTCCGGTACTGCAACTTTAGAATGCTAAAAAGGGGGTGTTACACACACAAGCAGCGATGCTTGCAGCATTTGCAGATCATTTACAGCAGACATGCACGGCGGACCCCCGGTCCAATTGCAGGCCCTGTCGGATTATTTAAGCGTAGTGGCGCTCCCTACCCTGGAATAGACGGATGCTGAGATCTTAGCAGCTCCAATTACTAAAGAGGAGATGTTAACTGTAATTAAGAACATGCAATTCGCAAAATGTCCTGGGAGTGATAGCCTCCCGACCGAGTTTTATAAACAATTTGCCCCACAGTTGGTAGATCACCTCTTAGAGGTGTACAACGAGGCTCTTGCGAGGAGGGCACTCCCTACCACCATGATGGAAGCTCTGGTGGCTATGGTTTCTAAACCAGGAAAGGATCCCTTGTTCCCAACTTCTTATAGGCCCATATCGCTTTTAAATGCATATGAGAAGATACTTAGTGGAGTTTTAGCAGCAAGAACTCAGCCTTATATGGTCAGATTGGTCCATCATGACCAGGCCGGGTTCATTCCAGGTCTGAACACTATATATAGCTTAAGACGACTTGCACATATATGGCATGATCCACATTTACTAGGTGAAGATTTGGCCTTATGTCTTCTAGACATTAAACAGGCCTTTGATACTGTTGAGTGGGATTACACTTGGGCAGTACTCGCTAAAATGTGGTTGGGCGACAAATACACAAGTTGAGTGCAGCTTCTTTATATTCGACCAACAGCTTGAATCCGTCTCCGAAACCAAGTATCTGACAGTTTGGAGCTCCAGAGAGGTACTCTGCAGGGGTGCCCCTCTGTCGCCGCTCCTTTTCGCATTGGCGATGGAGCCATTGGCGACGGCACTGCGACACCGGATGGCACGATGGGGGGTGACGATAGGCCCTGCAGTGCACGTAGTGTCAATGTATGCTGACGACACCTTGGTGTATCTCCGTCGCCCCAGGGAGTCGGTATCGGACCTTCTTCGGCAGTTCACTGCTTTTGGGGAGGTATCGGGCCTTTGCCTTTACCTGGGGAACTCCCAGCTATTTCCTATGGGAAACCTTAGAGATAAGGAGGAGAGTGATCTACCCACTGTGGAGATTAGCTGTGTCACAGACTCTGTGCATTATTTGGGGGTCCGCTTAATTCACACACAGGAGGCTTATTTAGAACATAAAATGGGACGATGTGTAGAGGGTATCCGCAGGTCAGTGGAGTATTGGCGTATCTTACCCTTATCATTAATGGAACATGCGGCTCTGATAAAAATGGTGGTCCTCCCCCAGTGTTTATATGTAATGCAGAACTCACTTTATCGGATACCACGTGAGTGCTTTCTCAGGTTAGACCGCCTGCTCGTAGTACTGTTGTGGGGAAATAAACGAAAACAAGTGGGGTTGCAGACATTGCAGAGAACTTGGGAACATGGATGTCTGGAAGTTCCATTTTTGGAATTTTATTATATAACAGTGCAGCTCCAGCATGCTGTACAATGACTTGACAACCATGATAATTGGGAGAAACAGTTGTTGAGGGGTACTCACGGGGATAATTTACTCCCGGACATACTGATGTTGGGCTCCCGTGTGCCTCCCGTATATTATTAGGCATGTGGCCTCTACATGGAAGTCTGCGGTTAAGGTTGCGATACGTAGGGCACCTTATGCCCAAGGTGGAAATTTGGGCCAAAGATTTGAGGGAATGGGCAATAGCAGAATGGATCCGTATAAAGAGGGTCAGAAGGGATGATAAGTTGGAAGAAGATGGTAGGACCTGGTATGCTTTGATGTTGGAGATTGCGTCTGACACACAGTGATCGGAGGGCACACAAGTAGTCCGCGAGGAGGATAATTCAGAGGCGCGGCGTTTGGACACTCCCGTGTTAACCGCAGAGTAATCACATAGCTGTATAGAGCAATTGGGTATAGTGACTTTTGGCAAGGCCGGAGATTCTTTTTGTACGTGACCAAGGGGGAGGGGGATGGAATTGTTTATGTCATTTTGTTTTTGTGCTTGGTTTATTGGGAAATCCATACTTGTTATATGCATTGTACAGAGCAGGGATGCAGATATGCTCTCCTAGTTCAAGAGGTATTATTCCTTCATGCATATTTTTCCGTTACAATCTTAGCGACATGTCAAAAATGTTTGTACTACATTTATTCTTACTAAGATCGATCTGAGCTGAGAGATTGATGTTTCGGTACTGACTTTCTGAAATCGGAATGTTTGATCCCTCAATAAAAAAAACATGTTTAAAAAAAATAGAATACATCACATTTCTAGGCACCTTTCACTAACAACCATTGCAGCGGCGGCTCCCCCATTAGGGCGTCGGAGCGCTGCCCCACTGCTTTCACGCAGCGCAAGAAGCAGAAAATAAAATGGTATTTTAAATACCATTTTTTTTATGCTTCTCGCGCTGCGAGAAAGCGGACGTCAGGGGTATACCTGGTTCGGGGAGGGTGGGAGGGGTATGCCTGGTTAGGGGCGGGTGGGTGGACGGGTCGGGTAGGAGTGGCTTGCACCACTCTAAGTGCCCAGACTGCTTGGTCGGCCCTGGGGCCGAGCAAAGCAGTCAAGCACACTCTACATTTTCTCTATGTAGGCTGCATGCAGCCTACATAGAGAAAATGGCGTCCCTAATGGTGCCCGGCTGGGCGCTGCCCCGGACTCTGCACCAATCACAACGCTGCCATTGCAGCGTTGTGATTGGCTACAGAAGGGGAGGGAGCATGCCTGTTCCTGCGCAGGACCAGAGGTGGCGTGAGACCGGCAGCGCGGGCCGTCAGGTAAGTTTTCTTTTTTTTTAAACCCCCCACCCCCTCCCCCGCTGTACCCCTCGCTGGATAACCCCCGCACAACCCTCCCCCCTCAGTGGGCGGCTCATTAGCCCAAACCTGCTTCATGTTCCCTTAAAGCAAACAGAGCGTGCTCTTGAGAGTGTCACCTCTGTCAGCCATCTCCCACGCCCTTGCCAAGGTGCAGACAAGGCTTGTTTAGGCCATGCATGAAAGCGTGCCCCTTCGTGCCACGAAGCTCCTGCTTCCTGCTCCCCAGCACAGGGAGCTGCTGCGCCAAGCCGGATAGCTCCTTTTACAAAAAAAATAAATATATGAAAGTGTATAAATCCATGGGGGAGCTTTGCATGTGCCCAAGAGCAAACGCGAGTCTGCCGATATTGGCAGGAAAAATCAGAGCTCGGTGGCAGTGATATTACATGATTTGTGGCCAAAAACCAGCAGATTTTGGGTTTAATTTTTAAAGAAATTATTTTTTAAACACAGGACTGTGCTCTCTTCAACATGTATATTGATACTGTCAGACTTGGCAATAAACCTGAGTGAATATTTTGTTACACTGGTGTAATCTTAGTTAGTTATCTTCTTTAAGAGGAAACGGCCCCGTGAGTGCCCCATCCTCCATGTAAGACCCCCATCCTTTGGAAGTGTGAGGTGAGCGTTTCTATTTCCCGCCTTTGGCTGAAGAGTAGGTGTGAATGGGCGATTTCCCAGTTCTGCATGACAAGGCGGCGGGAACTTGACTCTCTTTAGTCAGCCCGATTTCACCTCTTGGCTACCCCAGAAACAGGGAGCCTTGGCTTAATGGGGGTGGGGAGAGACTCTCTATGCTGATGTGTGACCCCTTACTTGCAGAGGCCGTTTTGTTTTGTTCTGCTTTCAGTTACTCGAAACACTTGAGTAAACTTGCCAGCAAGAAATGCTATTGCACGAAAAATAATAATTTTCAAACTGGAGGTCAATAGCTTCCTTCAAGAGAAGGAAAAGATATAGGCAGGTGTCCAATAACAGGATCACAGGCGCACCTTTATAAATGCCATGTGAGGACTATTTTGTAATTTATGAAGAAACACGTCTGTGTGCGCTTGCTCAAATTAGCCCGAGTTTTGCACGTGGGACTGAAGCCCTGTGATATTTCAAGCTTTTCATTGTTTATCTGGAATACACAGTAACTGAATTGAAAATGTTAAATGTTTACATCTCTTGATGAATGGCATAGTAATCTGAATTGGATAAATGTATGTAAGTGGGCTTCAAGAAGGGCGGTCATTCAAATACATAAAACATGGTTTATTTAGCCCACCATATGAGTTATTTGCAAAAGCTAGAAATCCACAAAATATGTTTTATGCAAATGGAATATTTCACTGACTTTTGCCCCTAGAGACTTAGGAGCTTATTTAAGGATTGCCCTCACCGATCTCTGTCTCACACCTCTGTCCTTACTTTGCCTCATGTATTCTAACCCACGCCCTCTACATCTTGATGTTCCCACTCCTAGTTTACCTCTGTCTGTCTCACATCTCTACAGCAACCCTCACCTCTCGCAGGTACACTTCTATGTACCTGACCTCTCTGTTACTCACTATCATGACCTCACAGTGTCACTATTCCCTTTGCACCTCAGCACACTGTTCCCATCTCACTGCCTCACCTCTCTCTCACCCTCATCTTTTCCTTTAACTCTCCTCTTTTCATCGCACTTTACCTCACCTCTCGCCACCCTTCATTCCCCACACTTTCACTCACCTCCTCCATCTCATTTCTCTCTCTTCCTCACTTCACACACTCTCATCTTTGTACCCTACTCCACTCACAAGCTAACCTCTCAATTTGTCTAACATTTATTCACGGCCTCACCTCTCCACCTCCCTTCTTTTTCCTTGTGGGTTCCGCCTAACTTGCCTCTCACTACCTTCCTCCTCTGTTGCTACCTCTTTCTCTACAGCAACCCTTTATTCAGTCCGTCATTCTCTTTCACTCCACTTTCTGGGGGGGGGGGGGGGAGGGGGGCAGGGAGAACCACCCCGATCGCCCCGTAGGCTGTTCGGGCACACGCTACGCTCGCGCGCCATAGTGCAATACGACAATGTCATGCCACACCACTTTCAAATGTCACCAGCCGCCACTGAACCATTGATGGTCATCAAATGTGTCTTAAAGGCAGTTTCAAACAAACTGAGTACACAGACCTTGTGCATACATAAATGCACCAGCCTCACCATGAGTTAGCACTGCACTGACTGTACCCGGCTTCAGCCAGATAGACCTCGAGTGAGCAGCCAGCACGACAGTCAGACAAAATAGGCATAGGGTGTTGGGAAGCAGGCACACAGGTGAGTGTGGCAATGGGCGGACCTCCATGAGTCACCCGAGCAACATCTAGCAGAAGGCTGCCCAGCCGTTGTTCCAGGGGTCAGTACCACATTTTTGCAGGTGGATGCATGTGGTGGCCACCGACACTCATTTTTGGGAGACCCAGACCTATTTTGACGCAGACCAAAATAAAGAAAGACAGGAAAGTAAAGGAAATAAAAAGGGAGCGAAATATAGGAAAACAGTAAGAGAAAGAGACAGTGTGTGATAGTAAAGAAAGAGTAATCACGCGGAATCAGAACTAGGCAGCCTCGGTTTTCAGTAATCCTGGAACTCAGCAGTGTTGACAGTGGGACCCTGCTCTCATTTCTTTTTACAAACCAAGCACAGATTAGGCTACAAGGCGCTGACAGTGATGAGCAGTGATTCAGTTTGGGTCCAGAACCTTATTCTATAGATGTCCCTGTTCCCATATCAGCGTCCAAAGGTCTATGTACCTGTATCAGTGTTGATGTTCCCGTGTTGACACATGCCCCTGTGTCTTTTTCAATGTCCCTGAACAAATGATTGATTAAACGTAAGTCCGTTTTTATATAGCGCAGCTACTCACCCTTACGGATCTCAAGGCACTGGGGGCCGTCGTGGAAATTAAGTGATCTATTTCCCAGAGTCACACGGTGCTGAGCTGAGCTGCCGCCGGAGCCGGGGATCGAACCGTGAACCCTCTGCTCCGAAGTCAGCTGCCCTGGCCACTGCACCACACCTCTCTGATTGATTGATTGATTGATTGAACCAGCAGCTGAGTGGCAATATTCCCAGCTCGATTTATTGTGAGGCATTGTTGCAGTGTCACCAGTCCAATGCCAGTGTCACCATGTGAGTTTAAATGTCTCAGTGTAAGTGCCTCAGAACGTCTGTGGCTGTGTTTTTGCTAGTGTTCAATGGTCTCTTTTCAGACCCCTGTTTTCCCACGTCAATGTATCCATTAACTATTTCAGTCCTTTTGTGTCATTTTCAATATCCTAGTGTCAGTATCTGCCCATCAGAATTCTGGTCCTAGTGTTTGGTGCTCCGATGTCTGTGTTCCCCGTAGCAGTTTCCCTGTGTCTGTGTTGTGGCTCTAACACCAGCAACCCAGTGCCAGCAACTCCAAGCTGGTGCCCTTGAGTTGTGTCACTCCGTAGTGTAACAGTGTCTATTTGTCATAGCATTCCTGTGTCGGTGTCCTCATACTGGGTCCTTTGTGTCAGCGTTTCAGCATTAGTGTCTGTGGACTTATCTGTGTTCATGGATCAGTGTCCCCGTGTTAGTCTTATTACAAATGTACCAGATCCCTTCTGCTTGTTTCACCATCAGTGTCCCATCATCAGTGTCAGGGTTTCTAATTTCCCATCTACGCATGTCGCTGTGCCAGTGTCACAGTGCGACTGTCTCAAAGTCAACATCCCCATATCAGTTCTTCCACATCATTTCCCAAGTGCCAATCGTAGCATCCCGCTGTCATAGTCCCATGTATTTCTCAGAGTATCTTTAAGAAAGTGAGGGCCATATTTACAAGGGCTTTATCTCCGCTTTTTTGGCTTAAAAAGCCAAAGAAGCGGAGATAAAACTATCACCCTATTTACAACAGGGTACTAACATGCATAATCGCATGTTAGCACCCTTTTTCCCAATGCCTCCCTTTGCATCTCTAATGAGATTCAAAGTGGGCGTCACTGGGCGTACCCCGGATGGACTACCTTGCAAATATCGCTGATGTTCACATTGTGATGTTTACAAGGCTGCCCCAGCATTTTAGCACACGTTAGTTTTTGGAGAAAACAGCTGTTTTCTCCAAAAATTAACATCTGCTAAAATGCAGATTTACCTATCCCCAACATTGGGGTGGATTATGCTGATACGACCCTGTGGGTCGTATCAGCAAGGTTATCGCCGTTTTGCAGGGAACATCGCTGGAAAACCAGCGATGTTCCCTGCAAAAGGGCGATAACCTCGCTATCTCTGGAATTTTTATCGCCCTGGAGAAAGGCGTTGTTAATAACGCGCTACCAGGGCGATACATTCCAGAGATAGCCTGCGATAATAAAATTATCGCTACGCACGGCCAGCGATAATTATCGCTGGCCGTTGATAATATGCCCCATAATTATTAAATGGGATGCTAAATGGTAGTCCACCACAACTTGTAAAGTCCAACACAACGGTTCAAAAATGTAAACCTGAGGTCAACCTTTGGGAGTTATAGCATAAAACAGACAAGCTTAACTTAGGGGAAATATGTAAAGCATTTAGAAGTATCAAAACAATTAAAAAGTTATAACACACAAAAATCCCACTCCATTTTTTAAAAGTAGAGATAAATATACAAAAATGACACAAAAATGACAAAATATCATGAATGGGGACTGGATATATGAATTTGTACAGATTTAAGACATAAAGTGCTAAGAAAAAGTAAAGCGCCAAGCAGTAATCACTATTTGCAATGAACCAGGACCAAGGCACGATTTCAGGCCGACCACAATGATGCATGCATCAGATGCACCAAGCAGATCCGTCCGGCTTAAAAATTTCACCTTGTGACTTAGGGCTTGATTTAGAGTTTGGAGTACTGGTCGCTCCATCGCAAGCGTGAAAGATGTCCTGTCCACCTTACTAAAAGTGCGTTATACACTATGGAACTTACATTGAGGCAGACAAGGTATCCATCAGGTTTGTGATGGTGTACCCATTCACAAAACTCTACATTAGGCCCATAGTCTCTGAAATGGAAGTCACTATCCGCCCACAGGGAAGGGCGGCAGACTGTATCTGGCAGACTCCCTTCAAAAAAGGCTTTGAGTTGGGTCCTGCTGAAGCTGTTGATCTTGCTGAAAGATCTCAGAGCGAGTAAAGTCCCATTTTGCACCTAGGGAAGTCCTATTGTTGGCAGGTTACTTCTGGCATCTTCTCCTGATCGCAATTTATACCTTTGGGGGCATATGTATCAAGCGATTTTTTACTCGCAAACGCTGCGATTCGCAAAAAACAGCGTTTGCGAATAAAAAATCGCTAAACGGTATGTATGAGCCATGTTTCAGCGCAAATTTAAGGAATCGCTAATTTTGCGATTTCCTAACTTTTCGCAAGCATTTAAGAAATCGCAAATTACGATTTCTTAAATGACATGTAAAAAGCACCCAAGTTGTGCGAATTATCCTTAAGAAATCGCAAATTACCACCAACTTCCAGTTGGTGGTAATTTGCGATTTCCTTTCAAAAAGCACTTTTTTTAATTTTACAAAGTGCCACATGGCGCTCATACATGCCCTTAGGGCATGTATGTGCACCATATGCACACACATGCTAATTTCAGGGGTGCATCAGGGTGTCATCATGACACCCTTGCACCTTTGAAATTATTCTCAAATAGCGATTAGCAAATTGCGATTCGCTATTTGAGAATTACTTCCCATTCATTCCTATGGGTCTCCTGGCCCATAGAAATGAATGGGAAGGTATTCCTTAATTGCGATTTCGCAATTTGCTAATCGCAATTAAGGAATTTTAAGAAATCGCAAAGAGTTTGCAATTTTTTAAATACATCCCGTTTTGCAATTCTCAAATAGCGATTCTTTAAAAATCGCTATTTGAGAATCGCAAATGGTGATGTTGATACATATGCCCCTTGAACTTGGTATATTTTTAGGAGTTCAAATTCTTCCAGGAGGGCAAAGCTGCTGGCTTTATCTGATAAGATTGCACCAAAGTGGATACATCTGCCATGAGAGTTGTCTGAACTGGATTTGCAGGCAGCCGAAATCTGCAAGCTTTGACAACAGTTTTCATGCTTCATTAATGTCAAGCACTGGCCAGTAGAGCTGCTGGACAGCTAATGCACATTAGCTTTCAGGAGCTTTAGACCTTCCCCATGGACCCAGAAGATGCATGAAAGGAGGTACAGAGCACTGTCTGTGCTTGGTGAGAATGTCTGAGTGCTACTCATGGCTTTGGAAGCTGTGCTTGTCTAGGGGTTACAGACATTACATGCCCACTGTTACATGCTCTAGTGTAGTTCACACAACTGTATAAGGTTTATTGGCCATGTCGCTTAATGCTTACACATTTGCCCCATTACATTATGTACTGCATGTATTTCTTCTCATTGCACATCGATAAAAACATGGGGGGCAGATTTATGTTTCCTGGCGCATCCCTGCAAATCAGCAGAGATGCGCCAGGAAAGAAGCGTCACGCAAGTTTACCCTTGTGCCACCACAGATGCGCTGCATTTACAATGCAGCGCATCGTGGCGCAAGGATAAACAGATGCGTGACGCATCTGATTGCGTAAGGGCGGCGCATTGCTGGAGTCGTGTCGCAAGCACGACGCTACTCCAGCAATGTTTAGGGGCTGCCCATACCTAACATGCTGCGTCATGCCTTACGCCTGCTTCAAGCAGGCGCAAGGTTTTGACGCAGCAGCGTCGGAAAAGTGACTGAGTGAAATCTTGTAGATTTCACTGCGTCACTTTTCCGAGGCTTTTTCCGATGGAACGCCCACCCTGCATACATTAAACCTGACGCAGGTTTAATGTGGCGCAGGGCTTTACACCGCGACGCATCTCCATAGATGCATCACGATGTGAATATGGCGCAACGTGGCGCAGGGTTTACGCCGCCGCTGCGTCACAAAAGTGACGCAACGGCGGCGTAAAGGTGGCGCAAGTCTCACATATATATGCCCCATGGAATTGATCATGCCCATCTGACACACCCTGCCCTTCTACACTGTTCTAGAAGATTCCATACACCTTACACTCTAAGCGGCCATCTTGGGTGTCCACAGACTATTTAAGGCATGCCCGTCACTGCACCCATTGCTATGCAATCGGGGACTCGGGCTAATGAACAAGAAGACGTCAGAGGTGATCCAAAGACTACTGTCCTCAGCCGAGCGGCAGCACTAGAAACCAGCCAGCAAAGCTGTTCTAACTGCATTGAAAAACCCGCCTGCAGTGCTGCTCCGGCAGTATCAAAGAACACTCTGCGAAGGACGCGAGGCTCTCTGGAGGGACAGTTTCGCAAGCATGGTCCTCCGCACTGCAAAAAACTCCGGTGGCAAGCAACCTAAAACAAATCAGGATCAGTCACGGAGTGTGGAACAGTGAGTACAAGCCAAATTTGCTTGCATGCACACTACACTGAAAAACTAGCATATTCCAAAGTCCATTAGAGCAGTGGTTCCCAAACTGTGCACCGTGGCTTCCCGGGGAGCTGCCAAGCCTATCCAGGGGAGCCGCGCACCAAGCACTTTAATGCATTTAATGTTGAAGGGTCTGTTGGCTACAGTTAAACTAATTAGACTTCAAGACATGATGTTGATGATTTGTAAGGGACATGCCTAAAGCTGTAAACGTAGTGCTTAATTGTTGGCATGTTGTGGGAGATGACCTCCGTATTTCACTGGATCCCCACGTTCCAACACTCCCAAAGTAAGTAGAAGATACCTGATTTATATTGCTAGATTCGTTAATAGTTTTTTTTTCCAAATGCATTTTACACCAATGCAAGTTATCAGGAAAGTACAGTTGTCCTGTCTGTTACACTGTGAGAAGTTGGCCTGGTATATGATGCTCACTAGTTAAAGTGATCACCTTGTACCATGCCAAGCAACCCTTATGGTGTGGTTGTAAGTCAACCTTTTCGGACTAGCTGCCCTAGTGGTAGCGTAGGCTAAGCAGTCTTTGAGGCTAAACTCGTGATGCGTGTTAAGCCAGCTGTTTTACCAAATGCAACCCCCTTTTATACCAATGAAAGGACACCACACAGATATATATTCAAAATATATATGTATTTATTTATCAAAGTAACCCCTAGTCTCTTTATGAGCACAGGAGCACAAATCGTCAAACAAGATTATCACAGAATACACAGAAGTTGCACGTTATATGGATAGGCCCTGGTGGCCACTCAAACCATATACTAAAATAGTGGTATAAGTACCACGAACAGAAAAGGGAAAAGGCCTAGGGCCTCTAGAATCGCTGGGCCTACAAGGAGCTAACGTCAGTTAGTGACCAGGAGGTCCACGGGTGGCGTGTGCAGAGCAAATAGTCACACGCGTGCTCCCATAGGTTTCAATGGGTGCGTAAAAAGTACAAAGTTACTGCAAAAGGAATCTTCCGGATGACCTAGGAACTTAAGATTTGGAACACAGGCACTAGAGATGTATTACTACACTTGGGCACAGGTGTGCCAGCTTTACCTCACCCACAGGAAGCGGGTGCATAGGCCTCGAAGTGCGTCGGGTTTCTTCTATCTGTTCCGTGGAGCTTGAAGACAAAGATGCTGCAGGCGGTCGGTCCGGGAGAGATGCAGTGGATCCAAGAGTGGATCGGAGATGTTGAAGACCTGTAAGCAGAGGGGACAGTGTTCACAGTCACTAGCCAGTGACCAGCGTGGCACCAGGTGGGTACCAGGCGATGTCGGGTGCAAACAGGTGATGAGGGGTAGCTTGTCTCCGCAGCCACGTGGTCCCTGAAGGTCGACGACGTCCAGGAGTCGGCTCACGAGCTGTCCCACGCAGGCTCTCGCTGTCGGCGGTGTCGGCGACTTGATCGAAGCAAACAAGCCTTGGCAAAAGCAATTACAGGAGGATTCGGAAATCAGCTGTTGGTTCTGACCAGCAAGGTCAGAGGGATTGCTCCTTTGGAGGGGAGCAAGGGCCAGTCTGGAGCAACCAGACCAGCAGTGTTTGTCGTAGATTTCGTCGCCAAGATGGCCACTAGCCAGCGGGCCAGCAACCGGTTAGGCGCGTCGAGTGGCAAAATGCAGAAGGGCCCCACGCAGATCGTGGAGATGCTGGAGGGCTCACCTTTGGTGCAGATGCTGCTCGAGGGTTGGGCTTCTCAGGACCCAAAGCACAACTTGGAGGGAGCCTCGGTTGTTGCACTGGTCAGCTTGTCGTAGTCGTTCCAAGATGGCTGGCTCCACGTGTCTCGGTGCCTCCACGGGTCTCCTCTTTTCAGGGACTGTGGATCGGGCGGTGAGAGGTCTGGAGGTCCAGGTCTTGTCAGTCTCTGGGCTCGGGCTCCGGCGGGAGGCGGCGGCAAAGCAGACGGTGATTCGCTGGATGGTGCTTGCGTTAGCAAGGTGGTCACTCCCTGACCACAGGGGAGATTTTCTTCAGTCTTCTGTGCAGCAGAATGTCGAAGTTCCCGTCTTCTTCTTAGTTTCAAGTTGATTCCAGGATGTCTGAAGTCTTAGGACACAGCTCCTACCTTTAAGCGGATTCTAGGGGCCGGACTACCTGCTAGGTCCCTCCCTATGGGTGGGACCAGGAAGGGGGGTGGTTACACCCCCAATCCTTTGTCCAGCTCGCCCCAGGCCCGGGACTGGTGTGCCCCAGGACCGGTTTGAACTGGCATATGCACCGAGGCTCCTTGTGAGCCACAGGCGTGTCTGGTTTCTTTCAAGCCCTACCTGACCAATACACAAAATCCTGTCTGGGGTGGTGCATGCACCTCCCCTGGCAGGAAACCCTTTGTCCACACCTCCCAAGCTGGAAGGACTCCCAGCAGCAGGAGGGCAGACTTTTGTCTGTGGTGGCAGCATCCATTTTGTTGAGCTGAGGCTATGTCTGATTTTACCCGGGTTTCAGGTACTGTACATGTCGTGTCCCTCTAGAAGGGTGGAATGCTAACCCCGTCGCCAGAATTGGCGAGGGGTTAGTATTCCAATTCGTATGACACCTTACTCGACATGTTTTGATAAAGCCAAACCAAAGATAGCATTTAACCGCGAGGTTCATAATGCACTTAAGAGTATATGGTATGACGATATCTGGAAACAGTAGAGGGAAGTTGTTCCGACCACTGCAGACAGGCTCAGCTCATGCCAGAGCACCATCTCACATGGAACCAAGCACTCTGCCTTCAGGATTGTTAAGGCCTGCCATAGGAGTGACTTATAGGTTACCAGGTGTCCCATTTAAGGTTAGGTATAGGTATACTACACCTAAGTAAGAGGTGATTACACCAACTTACCCCAGCTGAGTGATCAGCCAGTTGTGTCAAATCGTTAGGCCAAGCCTGGGGTGGCATAATACATGCTGCAGCCCTTGGCAGGCCTTGGGTACACCAATGCCCTGGGTACCTAGTGTACACTGGTACAGGGGCTGACAGGGTGATCCACTTCCAATTGGTTATGCACCTAGGGTGCATAGTTCCATTTTACAGAGAGAGCAGATAGCCTGAGAGCCTGAATGGCAGGATCTCAGGCCAACTAAGTCGAAAAACCAGCTAGACACTAGGCAAAAATTTGGGGGTAACCATAGTCAGATATCCACCTTCCTACACAACCCCCCCCCAAACGAAGGGAGATAAGGCTGACCTTGACCAGGTAAGCCTATATTGCCCAAGTGGCCATATAAGGAGGAACCAGCACTGGCATGGTTACCCCCTGTCTCATGGTCCACTAAGCAATCCCTCACCCTAAGGGTATCAGAGGGTCTCCACCATAGGGAATCTCTACCTTTGGTGTGTCTTGGCAAAGTAAAAGGCTGGTGTTGAGATGGAGTACTGAAGTGAGTGTCCTCAAAGTGAGGCCTCAGCTTCCTCCAATCATCCTCCACCATGGATGCCTTTCTTTCCTTAACTGAGTTGCACTGTGCTCTCAGGGTCAGCCTCTGGCTACCTAAAGCTGGAGGCTGGGTCCCTTTTGTGGGCTTACTGGAGGGACAGGTCAGGTCTGGGGCCCTAAGGTCCCATGTTTGCCTGTGCCCAACAGAATCCCTCTGGGGGAGGTCCCTAACTACCTGTAAAGGAGATCCCTCAGGAATGTTTTTACCCATCACCTGGCTAGGACTACTAGCCAGGCAATCCTCATTCTTTTGATGGGGGGGTTCTTGTGGACAGGGGCCCTCTGGGGGTCCACTGGCCTCCCTGACCTCTGCAGCCCTGGGCTGACTGAGGCAGGGTAGAGAGAGGCAGCCTACCTGCACCAGACTGGGTCCCACCTTGGAAGGGGCCACTGACATCAGAGGCTCTGCCAGGCCAGGCCTGGCTACCTCTGGGGCAGTTCCTTCACAAGGGGTGAGGTCAGCTCCCTGAGGAGGCTGACTTTTTCCTAATGTCTGGGGAGAGGGAGACTTTTCTTCCTCCCCACTACTCTCTGTTTGTGTGGAGTGATCCATAGTTTCAGGCTTCACTACACCTATGTCAGTCTGAGTATAGGCTGAGACCATTACAGCCTTGCCAACCTTTTCAGGGGGGCACTCAGTTTGTGTTTGAGCTGTGACTGTCACAGCTCTGCCAGTCTCTACAGGGAAGTCTGTCTGTGCCTGGGCGGTGGCTACCACTGCCCTTCCAACCTTTTCAGGGAGGAAATCTATTTGGACAGGGGTTGTGAATGGCACAACCCCCCTACCCTTTTGTGACAGGCCTACCATTTTAGAATGGGTGTCTTGTTCAACTCCAGCCCAGGCTGAGAGTTCTAAGTCATTCCCCAGTAAGCAGTCTACAGGCAAGGTTGGGGACACTGCTACCCTTTTAGGGCCAGTGACCCCTCCCCAGCTGAGACATACCTCTGCCATGGGATGACTGTTTTGTTTGCCATCAATGTTAGTCACCTGGTAGGAGAAACCAGGCAAAAGCTGCTCAGAGGGGACTAGCCAATGGGCCACCATTGTGATGCTAGCTCCAGTGTCTCTGTAGGCCTCAGCTTTTGTACCATTGATGTAGGGCTCCTGTCTGTACCTACCCAAAGTGTTGGGACAGGCAGTGAAGTTGGCAAACCCCATGCCACCATCACAGACAAGAGTGGTTGCTGTAGGGGAATTGGCTAAGCCAGGGTCCCCCTGTGTTCCCCAAGTAAACCCACCCAGATTTCTGGGGGCACTCCCACCACCTGGGGGATTACTGCTGACAGTAATAGGTGGTGTGACAGGAGTAATTGGAGGAACAGTTTTGTTTTTAGCCCTTGGGCAACCGCTGTCAGTTTTCCAATGCCCAGGAGTTTTACACTCATGGCAGTAGGGCTTTTTAGCTGTGGTAGAGGAGGGAGCTTGGGACCCACCACCCTGTGTGGAGTTTTGGGGCCCTGAGGAAGAGTTCTCTTTTGCTTTATCCCCACCCTTCTCTTGAGGCTTGGTGGTATCTTTCTTTTGGTCACCACCCTGGTTTTTAGGCCTGATCCTGGTCCTGACCCATTTATCTGCCCTCTTTCCCAATTCTTGGGGAGAGGTCAAATCTGAGTCTACCAGGTGTTGATGGAGAAGCTGGTTTTGACAATTACTTAAAATCTGCTCTCTCATCATCAAATTGTACAATCCTGTATAATCAGACACCTTACTTCCCAGCAACCAACCCTCCAAAGCCTTAGTTGCACATTCCACATATTCAGACCAGTCCTGAGTCTGTGTCTTCTGGGTGTCTCTGAACATTAACCTGTACTGTTCAGTGGTTAAGCCTAACCCATCAACTAGGACACTCTTCAGGACTCTGTAATTTCTGACATCCTCTTCTCTAACAGTGAGGAGTCTATCTCTGCCTCTCCCCTCAAAGGAGAGCCATAAGATTGCTGCCCACTGGTCTTCAGGAACCTGCTGCACTTTGCAGGCTCTCTCAAGAGCAGTCATCCATTTGTGGATGTCATCCCCACTTTTGTAGGGGGGCACGATCTTGGACAGGTTCCTATTGTCAAAGACTCTATCTTTGTCCCTAGGGACAATGCTGCCACCAGTGGGTATAGACCCACTCTCTCTAGGTTGCCTAGCCTTGTTCAGTTTTTCTTCCATCAGGGCTACTTCTAGCTCCTGCTTCCTGATCCTCAGCTGGGCTTCCTGCATTCTGGCCTCATGTTCCCTCCTCTGAGGGGTGGTCATCCTTTTCCTGGAGTGACCTTGAGAGCCCCTAGAGCCATGAGAAGCATTGGAGTCACCTGAGCGATTCCTTTGCCTCCCAAGCCCTGTGTTAAGTCCACTGGGGAGATCCAATGGGGGGAACCCATTGTCAGTCCCCAATAGCCTTAGTTTAGCTGGGCCAAGTATAATACTTGGCACTGGGCTAGTTCTCCCTTCATCATCACTACTTTCTGTATCCTCACCACTTTCCTCCCCTGTAGTATGGTTCTCATCTAAGGGATGGCTATTGGAACTGGGTACCTCTGTAGTATCTTCAGAAGGGGGGCCTCCTGTTCCTGACCCTAAGGGGGCTAACTGGGAAGCTTTCTTGAGTGCTCTCTGATTCTCATCATTCTGTAAGAGCTCTCTGAGCTCAGCAGAGTTTGGGTTCTTGGGCTGTTTAAGGCCTCTAAGAGTTGCCAAATGCCTGAGCTCATTCTGATTAAGGGTAGCAAAGCTGGATGGTGCCCTCTGGGGGTCACTCTCAACAGAGATGGGTACAGTAGACCCCTCTGCCCCGGCCATTGCTCTTAAGTGTGGGTGGATGTGTTGCAATCTACCTACACTTGGGTTTACCTACTAAACCTATCTAGTAGTTGTAGTCAGGGTGTGCTACTCCCTTCGCTCTACAACAACTAAGTTCAGTAGAACTTATGTATATCTAATCTTGTTTTATATGTACCTACAGGTACCTATGTGATCTTTCAATTGGTAACCAAGAGATTACAATGGTAAAACACAGCAAGCTCAAATCCAACCGCTGCTCACCAATGTGAGAAGTTGGCCTGGTATATGATGCTCACTAGTTAAAGTGATCACCTTGTACCATGCCAAGCAACCCTTATGGTGTGGTTGTAAGTCAACCTTTTCGGACTAGCTGCCCTAGTGGTAGCGTAGGCTAAGCAGTCTTTGAGGCTAAACTCGTGATGCGTGTTAAGCCAGCTGTTTTACCAAATGCAACCCCCTTTTATACCAATGAAAGGACACCACACAGATATATATTCAAAATATATATGTATTTATTTATCAAAGTAACCCCTAGTCTCTTTATGAGCACAGGAGCACAAATCGTCAAACAAGATTATCACAGAATACACAGAAGTTGCACGTTATATGGATAGGCCCTGGTGGCCACTCAAACCATATACTAAAATAGTGGTATAAGTACCACGAACAGAAAAGGGAAAAGGCCTAGGGCCTCTAGAATCGCTGGGCCTACAAGGAGCTAACGTCAGTTAGTGACCAGGAGGTCCACGGGTGGCGTGTGCAGAGCAAATAGTCACACGCGTGCTCCCATAGGTTTCAATGGGTGCGTAAAAAGTACAAAGTTACTGCAAAAGGAATCTTCCGGATGACCTAGGAACTTAAGATTTGGAACACAGGCACTAGAGATGTATTACTACACTTGGGCACAGGTGTGCCAGCTTTACCTCACCCACAGGAAGCGGGTGCATAGGCCTCGAAGTGCGTCGGGTTTCTTCTATCTGTTCCGTGGAGCTTGAAGACAAAGATGCTGCAGGCGGTCGGTCCGGGAGAGATGCAGTGGATCCAAGAGTGGATCGGAGATGTTGAAGACCTGTAAGCAGAGGGGACAGTGTTCACAGTCACTAGCCAGTGACCAGCGTGGCACCAGGTGGGTACCAGGCGATGTCGGGTGCAAACAGGTGATGAGGGGTAGCTTGTCTCCGCAGCCACGTGGTCCCTGAAGGTCGACGACGTCCAGGAGTCGGCTCACGAGCTGTCCCACGCAGGCTCTCGCTGTCGGCGGTGTCGGCGACTTGATCGAAGCAAACAAGCCTTGGCAAAAGCAATTGCAGGAGGATTCGGAAATCAGCTGTTGGTTCTGACCAGCAAGGTCAGAGGGATTGCTCCTTTGGAGGGGAGCAAGGGCCAGTCTGGAGCAACCAGACCAGCGGTGTTTGTCGTAGATTTCGTCGCCAAGATGGCCACTAGCCAGCGGGCCAGCAACCGGTTAGGCGCGTCGAGTGGCAAAATGCAGAAGGGCCCCACGCAGATCGTGGAGATGCTGGAGGGCTCACCTTTGGTGCAGATGCTGCTCGAGGGTTGGGCTTCTCAGGACCCAAAGCACAACTTGGAGGGAGCCTCGGTTGTTGCACTGGTCAGCTTGTCGTAGTCGTTCCAAGATGGCTGGCTCCACGTGTCTCGGTGCCTCCACGGGTCTCCTCTTTTCAGGGACTGTGGATCGGGCGGTGAGAGGTCTGGAGGTCCAGGTCTTGTCAGTCTCTGGGCTCGGGCTCCGGCGGGAGGCGGCGGCAAAGCAGACGGTGATTCGCTGGATGGTGCTTGCGTTAGCAAGGTGGTCACTCCCTGACCACAGGGGAGATTTTCTTCAGTCTTCTGTGCAGCAGAATGTCGAAGTTCCCGTCTTCTTCTTAGTTTCAAGTTGATTCCAGGATGTCTGAAGTCTTAGGACACAGCTCCTACCTTTAAGCGGATTCTAGGGGCCGGACTACCTGCTAGGTCCCTCCCTATGGGTGGGACCAGGAAGGGGGGTGGTTACACCCCCAATCCTTTGTCCAGCTCACCCCAGGCCCGGGACTGGTGTGCCCCAGGACCGGTTTGAACTGGCATATGCACCGAGGCTCCTTGTGAGCCACAGGCGTGTCTGGTTTCTTTCAAGCCCTACCTGACCAATACACAAAATCCTGTCTGGGGTGGTGCATGCACCTCCCCTGGCAGGAAACCCTTTGTCCACACCTCCCAAGCTGGAAGGACTCCCAGCAGCAGGAGGGCAGACTTTTGTCTGTGGTGGCAGCATCCATTTTGTGGAGCTGAGGCTATGTCTGATTTTACCCGGGTTTCAGGTACTGTACATGTCGTGTCCCTCTAGAAGGGTGGAATGCTAACCCCGTCGCCAGAATTGGCGAGGGGTTAGTATTCCAATTCGTATGACACCTTACTCGACATGTTTTGATAAAGCCAAACCAAAGATAGCATTTAACCGCGAGGTTCATAATGCACTTAAGAGTATATGGTATGACGATATCTGGAAACAGTAGAGGGAAGTTGTTCCGACCACTGCAGACAGGCTCAGCTCATGCCAGAGCACCATCTCACATGGAACCAAGCACTCTGCCTTCAGGATTGTTAAGGCCTGCCATAGGAGTGACTTATAGGTTACCAGGTGTCCCATTTAAGGTTAGGTATAGGTATACTACACCTAAGTAAGAGGTGATTACACCAACTTACCCCAGCTGAGTGATCAGCCAGTTGTGTCAAATCGTTAGGCCAAGCCTGGGGTGGCATAATACATGCTGCAGCCCTTGGCAGGCCTTGGGTACACCAATGCCCTGGGTACCTAGTGTACACTGGTACAGGGGCTGACAGGGTGATCCACTTCCAATTGGTTATGCACCTAGGGTGCATAGTTCCATTTTACAGAGAGAGCAGATAGCCTGAGAGCCTGAATGGCAGGATCTCAGGCCAACTAAGTCGAAAAACCAGCTAGACACTAGGCAAAAATTTGGGGGTAACCATAGTCAGATATCCACCTTCCTACATACACACATTAAGTATGATTAAGAATTATTAAGTATTGACACTTTTACTTGAACCATAGGTACTTCCAGTACACATTTCCTTCAGTACACATACATTTCACGACAGGCCTGCTCTCTCCTTGATGAGGGTTATGAGCCCGAAACCGGTCCCAGGATGCTTGTTTCTGGTCCTGGGAAGACATGGCTTGGCAGTTCGGGCTGGACTGTTCCCATGAGGTACAGGGTCAGACTGATTTGCATATGGTCATGTCTGAACTAGGGTGGTGGAGTGAACTAAAGAATGATGATGGATTAAACCCAGATCAGTTGACTGGGGGTGAGTGTTTGATTAGCTCAAACGCTCCGTCCATCATCCCCTTTGGTATCACTCTGCTCTCTCCTTGAGCACAGGGAAGTCAAACACCATATACGGCATAATGCCCCCATTTAGAAGCAAGAAAGAGGGAAGTATAAAAAACAAGCATTTGCAATGCAATCGGTCTCGCCTTAGGGAACTTATATGTAGTTAGCTATGCAGCACATGAGCCTGGGTGCTGAAAGATTTACTGTTCTTTAAAATTAAGTGAAAGTAAGCACCAAATTGCATGACACACCAGGTATGGGAACACATGGAGAGAAATATTGCCTTTCAGTGGGAAATGTTATAGTCCAAAGCTGAGTTTTTAATATAAAATCAGGGACTTCGGAGGTCATATCACTGAAAATACAAGATTTAAAAAAAAGAGTATTGTCTACGGGTGCTCGTGGAAGACAATTTCTATGGGCTGGAATCTAGAGAATGCAAAAGTGATTCTGGTATTTTACTGACCTCTGCTGGTCGTTTTCTATCAAGAAAGTTAAATAGAGGCAGTTGCCAGAAAATTAAAAAAAGAACAGATAAACATTAAAAGCTGGTGACCACGCCTTTATCTAACTTGAGACATTTTATACTATAGCTGTTCCTTGGGGCTATGCACCCCAAAACACCTACTCCTACCTACCGTCCTGCTTTATGTTTGTAAATCAGGCGTACTTTGCACATTTGCTAGTTACCAGTTTTTCTGAGCACATTCAAGAATACAATGTTCTACTTTGAGTTTCGTCTTGAGTTCAGTATGAGTCAACCTCTGCCCTGAGCGGCTTGCTTCTCTCTGCAGAAGAGATTACCAGCCCTGCCGCAGTGCATTCAGTGGCAGATGCTAACAACATCGAACTGAGACCTCAATGCATTAACATGCAAAACAACCTGAATGGAGCTAAATATTTCGGGAACATGTAAATGTAGCAGCCTCTGTGTTCTAGAGTACTCGGAAATTAGATCATTAGAATTAAATCCATCAGGTTATTTGGTTGAAAAAGAAATACAAAAGCCGCACTTAACTTAAATTGCCAGTTTCAAATGATTCACTTTAATTAAAGTGGTATAAATTACAAGTGATTGCCACATTGAGTGTTTGTTCTTAAATTCCTCCCAAATCGCATTTCGGAAAGCTGGACAAAAGAGCAGAATTTAATAATATGTTATATTAAAATTTATGACACAGAATGTCACAGATTGTAATGAAAAAGTCATGAAAAAGAAGCCTGTCTACCAAATGGAGAACAGTAGAGGATGCAGCCATTGAAGTTGAAACGAGGCATGAATAGTGTCATTAGCATAGAAGTAAGATGGACAGGGAATCATACATTCACCATTAGGCCATCAGAACAGCCAAATTATCCAGAGGACACTTCAGGGGGAAATGAGGAGGCAACAGGGGAAGTGGAATCGCCAGCCAATTGATCACTGATTCCTCCAGTAACTTTTAATTTCTCATCAGAAGCTCAAGGATCCATCTGCAATCAATACAAACAACATTCGACCCCTTTGTAATTAGTAGTACCCCCGGTACTGTTTACTCCTGGAGGTGAGCCTAGCTGGGGGAAATCATCGTCACTCATAATGAATGTGGTAAAAAGGGGAAACAAGGAGGGTTACAAAGTGCTGTACAATCAGCCAGATATTGACAACTAGGCTTAAGGTATACATGTATGACCAGAGTGATGGAAATGAAGCAGGTCATCAGTGCGGGGCATTAAACAATAGACATAGGCTTCCCATTGATTCCTATGGGCCAGGAGGCCCATAGGAATCAATGGGAAGCCAGTTACCATTACCGAATCGGTAAATACCGATTCGGTAATGGGGGGAGCACAATCAAGGGTGGCAGGGTGTCACAGTGACACCCTGTTGCACCCCTGATTCCTGCATGTGTGCACACGTGGCACACATACATGCCCTAAGGGCATGTATGTCTGCCACATTGCACACTTCTAAGCGCAAAAAAATGCTTTTTCAAAGCCATTCTTCATTTACCACCAACTTTTAGTTGGTGGTAAATTACGAATCCACACAACACCCACACACTCCCCCTACATCTCATTTCAGGATTCGGTATTTTCCAAATCGGTAAAATTACCGATTCGGTAAATTACCGAATCCTGAAATGTGCCCCCTACATACCAAAAGCCTGAATACCGGTCGGTAACGGGATTTTTACCGAAAATCGGCCGTTACCGACCGGTATTCGGCTTCCTACATATGGCCCTTAGGGCCATATTAGTCTCTAAAATGGAAATCACCATCCTCCCGCAGGGAAGGGCGGCAGACTGTATCTGACAGACTCCCTTCAAAAAGGCTTTGAGCAGGAACCCGCTGAAGCTGTTGATTTTACGGAAAGATCTCAGAGCAAGAAAAGTCACATTTTGCACCCAGGAAAGTCCTATTGTGGCCTGGATACTTTTGGCACCTTCTTCTGGTCACAATTTATACCTTTGAGCTTAGTATATTTTTGGGGGTTTGAATTCTTCCGGCAGGGCAAAGATGCAGGCTGTATATGGTAAGATTGCACCAAAGTGGATACGTCTGACATGAGAGTTGGCTGAACTGATTTTTCAGGCAGCAGAAATCTAAAAATTTTGAGAACAGATTTCTTGCTTTATTAATGTCAAGTACTAGCCAGGCCAGCTTCTGGACAGCTAATGCACATTAGCTTTCCGGAGGTTCAGGCAGGGAAAAGGTAACTGTTATGGCCATCCAACACCTGCCTTCCCCGTGAACCCAGAAGATGCATGAATGGAGGTGCAGAGCACTGTCTGTGCCTGGTGAGAATGTATGAGTGCTACCCAAGGCCTTGCGGGCATGCTTGTCTGCGGGTTGCAAACATTACATGCTTACTGTTGCATGCTTTAGTGTAGTTCACATGACTGTGTAAGGTTTATTGACCATGTCGCTTGCACATTTGCCCCATTGAGTATTTATACTTGTTGCACATCAACAACTACACAGTGTTGGCCATGCCCATAATGCCACACCCTGCCCTTCTAGAAAGGTTCCCTACATCTACACTCTTAGCAGCCATATTGGCAGACCAAAGACTATTTAAGGCATGTCCGTCACCGCACCCATTGCAATGCAATTGGTGACTCTGGATAAGGAGCAACAAGACTTCAGAGGCTATCTGAAAGCTACTATACCCGGCTGAGTGGCAGTACTAGACACCACCCAGAAAAGCTGTTTCAACCGCATTGACGAACCCGCCAGCATCGCTGCTCCTTCAGCATTGAGGAACACTCAGCTTGGGCTGCAAGGCTCTCCGAAGCAACAGTTTCGCCGGAATGGTTTTCCGCAATGCACAAGACTCCTGCAGTGAGCAACCTAAAGGGAATCAGGATCAGTCATTGAGTTTGGAACCGTGAAGACAAGCAAATAGTGTGTGTAAGCACTCTACAGTTAAAAACGAATCTAGTTTAAATCATGCATATTTGAGTGTTGGCGACTGGCGACACTCCACATACTCAGCACAGCCACTTCCCTGCCTGGGTTGAAGAGATAGCTTTGTTTTATTGTTTATCTGTCCTTAAGACATACAGGGCAGTGATCCGGTGTGAGGTACCTGACTACCATGGACTTTGTAACCTCTTTGAGCCAGACTTGCTCTTTACCTGAAACCTGTTATCTGAAGAACGAGACTTAACCTAGAGACTTTCAAGTCTGTATCTCTGGGCATGCGTCCGAGGTATATTTGAAAAGAACACTTTAATCCTCGTTCATACCTCAGTAAGTCGTGGCCAAGCACACCACCAGCTAATTAGCATTACAGTGTGTGCATGTGGAGTGGGATAACATGGGGGTCTGAAAGGTGTGTAACAAGTGGAATTACTACTGCTGAATACTTATCCCACCAGATTACCAGAGTATGCACAACAATGCCAGAATCTGAAACAGACGCAACTCAAAAGTAACAATGTGGTCATCGGAAGGTCGTTTATTTTTTTTGTGTTCCTTCTCCCATTCATTTTTTTTGGTTCTCAGAAGTGAGCTATAAGACTCCTTCCCCGGAACTTAGAGGGACTTGGACAGGCTAACGTTGTGTATCACTCCCACTAGGTCTAAAGCTTCAGGTTAGTAGATTGTATTTCAGTAGTAATCTGGTTTTGACATTAACTTGCTAAAATAAGCATTAAACATCTACATTTCACTAGTACGTCAGATTTTTCATAAATATTACAAATAGAGGTTGGACCATTTCTCTAGCATTTCCCAAACCAGAGACAGGAGAATTGATATATTAATCTACACTCTAGTTTAGTTGACAGCCAGAGCTTTCCACTGTGAAGTAAGCTTTTGGGGGCTGTGAAGCATTCTGCATAATAAATCCAGCACACAGGAATGCTTGTATTAAGATGTTTAATCCATGAGAGAAGATCCCATCCATCCATCAGCCAGCTATCAATCCAGTAACTGAACTCTTACAGAACCTTTCTATGTACAACACTCCATGACATCATCAAGGTTGCAATTTGACTTAGCATTTAAACATGTAAATATAAACATGACCATGGCAATCCAAGTGGAATACCACAATGTGTGGAATACCACACATCTCCCTTCCTTTAAAGAGAAACAAATTTATAAAAAAACATGAAATGAAACAATAACTTAAACTTAAACAAAATCTGAAAGATAACTAGGTCTCTTGGACAACCTGGTAGAAGTTCTGGGACAATTTGAATCATTTTTCTCATCAGCCTTAGTGTGAGATAAAGTAGAATCCCTATTAGATAAATCCTCATTCATGTCATTTTTTAAATCACCTCTACACACGACTACTCTATTTAAATTCCAAATGCGATGGTCCTGTGTTTGAATAGCATTATTAAAGATTTTGATTACTCTAGTGGGTTTCATGAATTTAGACAAAGAGCTTCCCAACAAACCAGGACGTTTAATCATGACCCCGTCACCTACTTTTACCTCAGTTTTCTTTACAGCATTTTTAATATCAAAATATGCTTTCCTTAGTTTAGCCTTTTCTTCTTCCATCCTTGACATATTTTCACCATCACACACATTCTCCTTTCCCTTTTTTAATTCATACTTATTAACCCAATACGGTTCTACACAAGTATTGGGCACCCTACCACGAAACAACAAAGAAGCAGTCCTGTCCTCAGAGAATATGGAAAATGCCAAAAATCTAGGATCCATACTATATGACAAACTGAATCTGGATGCTCCTATAAAATGAATGGTAAATGGAGCTCAACATTAGCTGAGACTCATCAAATCGTTCAAGAGACGTATTCCCAAAGAAGCCCTCAGGTTGTACAGGACCTGGTGATCTCAAACCTAAAATATCTATCCTCACTGCCCTCCCTGCAACCTGGAAAGCCTCTGTGAAAGCCACTCTTCCGGCTGCTGATCACGAACCCAAGGAACTTTGAACCCATCACGCCAACACTTACTTGACTCCAACAGCTCCGGTGCCAAGTCTGCTGCACATTCAGATCTTCCTTCATTATCTTCACAGCACTGAAGCCCTCACTACCTTGCAAACAAACTAATGCTATCAGGCAGAGGGAAACTCTCCTGCGGCAGCAAGCAGATGGATTCACTGCTTGATGGAGCAGTGGTTGGATGGATCCATGCCATAATCACTACATTGCCACAGGAGTGTTTTCATCTGCCTGATAGCATTCGTTTGTAAAAAATCCAATTGCAGAGCATTTTTATAGACCACCTTGGCCATGATCAATGTAGCGTCGCAAAAGTTATGCCCTAGCCTCTTTACAAAATGCTGTGATTTTCATGTGGTGTTTGCTCCTTCAGCATTTTAGGAATGAATACCAAAGGGTTCCTGGATGGGGGAAGGCAGTTTATTCCTCTCTGTCTGAGAATATTGGCATTTGGTACAACATCCAAGACACAAGTCTTCAAGAATTTGCCAACCAAGGTGCCACTGTGTAGGATAAGACTACTTGGTGACAAGGGTGCATTCTCTGCATAATGAATCAAGATGGGCCTGCTGGAGGAGGAGTTTAGGTATGATTACCAAAGCTCCTAGGAGCAACTGGGGCTACTGACAGGTTGGACACCACAGAGGTGGACTGCGCACCACCTCAAGATACAATGAACAACAATTTGTGAGGCGGCAGCAGCTCTAGGTCACACATATAAGGTTTGTGTGGTTCCAAACAGCAAAGGGTGAGTTAGGATAAAGGGAAAAGAACAGGAGAGGCACATTAGGGGTTCAACTAGAGGGATTTCTAAATGGGAGCTGTGGGCCAGATACACAGTATAAGAGAGGGCACCCATTCTAAGGTCTGGGCTCAAAATGAATAATACAATGCTCCTTTTAGCTTTTGATGTAGTGGCATGCAACACTATAAAGCCAATGTAGTGATGATGGCATGGAGATGGATCCCTTGGAACTTAGCAGCTCCATCCAACCACTGCTCTACCAAGCAGTGCCATCAGGTCAGTGGATACACCTTCAAAACATAGATGATTCTGATGCACGTCAATCTCTGCAGTAGCGCCTGCATGCCATCCTACAAGGAGAGCCGTCTGGGCCATTCTCTGGTGACAAGAACCAAACAGGGGTATCAGGCAGGTGTGCAGGGACGTCAGTGGAGTATGCCTGTGTGCAGGTGCCATACACACATGACAAGAAGTGCAGTCTCTGCAAGGTGGGTGAGTGAAGCTCCATACATCCATAGCCATCTGGCCACTCACAAGTTCAGTTAATCGACCACTGTCTACAGTGATGTCTTTGTGTGGCCTGTCTGATCTGTCCAGGATGTCAAAGTTATGCTCCAATCCCCCTAATATTCTTTGTAGGGAAACATGGGTGCAGTGTTGTCTTCTGTATGGATAGTTCTATTGACCCTCATCATCCACCCAGGTTTTCAGCACTGAAGCAGGTAAGAACATTTTAGGGCGAATGAACATTACCGCCCGCTTGTAAGCACCCCCCATCAGTGGCCTCCTTAGTTTATGATGGGTGTGAAACATTCTGTCCACCCAGTCCCTTCTCAACTGCTTGACATCATGAGTCTTATTTACAAACATCTGACACACTGCAGCGCAGCAGGCATTCCTGCTACGCTGCAGTGCATCAAAAGAAAAGGGCAGGAATGCGTCGTATCTCCAACATACGGCGCGTACCTGTCCTTCTCGCTGGCACACAAACAGCAGCCGTGCTCTAACGCAGACCCCCTTTCGTCATGTTGCAAGGGTGCCTGGGTTGTGGGGATAATTGTTTTTGTGCAGCTTCCTCCACAAAAACAATAATTTATGGCATTTTCCTCTTTTTATGTGTGCAGCAGAGTTTAGCATGCACAGAAAGAGGAAAAACCATGGAGAAATAAAAGTATTTCTGTTCCTTGCGCCACTCCTATGCCTCCCGTGGGAAGGCAGAGGAATCTGAATTAAGATCTCCTCTTAAATCTGGGAATGCTTCAGATTCCATGGGTGTTGCTGGGAACGCCCCTTTCAGGCGGTGTTCTGTGTGACCGGGGCATATATACAAGGCCATGAAAGGCCATGTAAAGTGCCTTTGTGTGGCCTTATAAAAATGCAGCGGTACATTGCGCCACCGGAGAGTCTACAAAGTCATACTCCGGTGCCGCAAAAGTGCTGCTAGGGCTTCGTAAATGAGGCCCCTAGTTGGGAAACGTATGTCTCTTAAAAGGGCACAATATCGTGGGTTTTAGCGGCCATGGAGGACAGAGTTTTCTTCTCCTTGATGTAATGAGTAAGGCCATTAATTAATGCCGAGTGAAATTATACGGAGTGCTTTGTAGCTTGTGTAAGGAAATCTGTTTCGCCCCAACTAATTGTGTGTGGGTAGACGGAATCGCAATGGATCAATAGAGCCAGACACAGGCTGCCTCCTGAGAGAGTTAGTAATTGAGCAGACTCCAATGAGTAGGAGACAAACGAGGAATTAGGAGAGAAACATTTCAGATGCATGGGCTTACCCCCAAAGAGAGCTTCCCCCGGTGGCAATGGTGCCAGGCGCACTCTGGCTCTTGTATGTAGAAGTCGGGAAAAAGGGAAAATGTAATAGTCAGAGGAGGACAAAAGCAATGGGGGGCTGGAAGGGAGGAAACAGCATATAGCGGGAGCTCCTCTGAGTGCTTTACATGACTCAGGCGTTGATTCCAAAGTATCAATAAATGCCCACGTGACAAGAAAAGGTTAGGCAATTGCAGGCTGAGGAGTGGTGCATGTAGTTTATGGGCTTTTAGTTCTATAGAGAGATCAACTTGGCGAAATATAGGTGGGCTTATTTAGAAGCCCATTGCACCGGCAGCTTTTTCATATTTACAAGGCCATTGAAAGTCAACCTATGTGACTTCTCATGGCCTTGTAAATATATTTTCCTTTCAAACATAACTCGGTGTGAAAGGGGCTTTACACATTCCCAGATTTACGACATTTTGCAACCAGGGGAGGCCTAAGGAGAAACAACGTGGGGAAATACTTATTTTCTCCTTGTTTTTTTCTCTTTCTATATATCTCATTCTGCAGCATGCATAGAAAGAGGAAAATGCCTTTATTGATTATGATTTGTTTTGATTGGTGTCCCTTCCTGCACAAAAGCAATCATCCCCTCAACACAAGCATCCTTTCAAAATGACGCACCAGTGTTTGCGCTGGCACACGCCTGCTGTTTGTGCACCAGTGCAAGGGAGAAGGACAGGAATGCACTGTATCTTGTATATATGGCGCATTACCGCCCTTTTATTGTGATGCAGCTCAGCAGGAAAGCTTGCTCCTAAGGGATGCTGGATAGCGCATCACGTTTTACATGCCGGAGCCGGCTTCATGTAACCTGCTGCCACTCCTCTGCAGTGCACATCGCTGAGTGGTCATAGAGACCTGCTGTTTGAGAGTGATCTTTTTGCTTTCGCTTTCTCAAGGTCACCGTGCCATTAGAGTGATGTTGGACTGCTGCCCTGATCTGGTCCTCTGCTCCTGCATTCTTGCTTATCACCCAACCCGCCACGCTGCTGAGATGTCAGTAGGCCACACTGGCTGCACAGGGAATGGGTAAAAATGGATCTTATAGAGATCATAGGGCATCTCTAATCACCTGTAGTCATTGATGGTTCCAAGTGGGTCCTGTCACTCAATCTCCATTTAATGAGACACCCAATGCTGTCTCGTGATGAAGATAGGGGTGGTGAGGATGGAGCTTCACATAACAGCAGCCATCGTGCATATAGCCATGCAACGCTCACCTAGACTTTTATAATATGGCCCTGGGGTGACCTGTGGGGGCTGGTTGGGACGGTGTGGTGCATTGCCAATATGTGTGTGCTTAAGGAGAATATCTCCGTCTTCCGTTGGACAGGGGCTTCTTTGCAGCCTGGTTATGGGGCAAACTGGTCCTGGTGTAATTGTGCCCTGATGGACACAGTTCCTTCATGCCAGCAGTCCCACCTCACCAGTAGCTTCATTGTTGGGTAGGCTGAGCTCCCTGAGCTGTATGGGCCTTAATAGCATAGAAGGATTAGTGCTGTAATCTAAGGTACGCAAGTTTTAAGCGAGGGACGGCTGCTTCCATCAGAAGGTAGGGAATTGAGTACCATATTTTAAAATGTTCGAATACTAAATATTTGGAGATTATATAAATTATGAAAAACAAAACCCCTATGTATATATAGTGCCACCTATTGCTTGCAGTGCTTTGAAATGGACACTGGGAGGCAGAATGTAGACTCCATTCTTGTCCTATTGGTCCTGGTGTCTGGTATTCTTATGCCACTGTCAGTTTTTGTGCATTTTGTCCTCTGGTGTCATGTAAATGGTGTTGCAAGAAGGCTATAATTTGTCTTTCATATCCGTAATGTTCTCTAGGAAGTTCATAATATATTTTTATGCTGGGCTACATAATGCTTTTTTGGTGTTTTTGACTGTCTCTGTCATATGAGCTATCTGGCCTCACTCTCAAGTTGTAATCCTCGTTCCTTCCTCAATAAGGCGTGGCCAAGCACACCACCATGTTATTACCAATAGAGTGTGTGTGTGTGTGTGGAGTGTGATAATGTGGGGTCTGAAGGATGTGTGACAAGCATAATTGCTAATGCTGAATACATAAATGAAGCAATTACTACTGTCTTTAATAACTCAAACTAAATCAGGTGACCAATTTTCTTTATGGTTTTTAAGGCAAAGAAAGATGATGACTATTAACCTGGTTTTTATAGGCAAATCTATTGTCTAGAGTAACACCTAAGTTTTTAACTTTTGTTTGTAGGGACTTGGAACGTCCTTAGTTCCTGCGGCCACCGGGAGGGAGACCAGAAGGATGCTTTGTGTCCAAACAGCATCACTTCTGTCTTTGACTAATTTAATTTAAGGCAGTTTTTGCCCATCCAATCATTAACTGCAGACCTGCAGTTGCAGAAGGATTAGTCTATGCCCTGATCGGTATTGGAAAGAGAAACCACAATTTGGGAATCTTCAGTGTCGGACACTAACAATAATCCAAACGATTTAATTAGTGCAGACAAAGGGGTGACATATATTAAATAGGGATGGGCTCAGGGCTGAGCCCAGTGGGACACCACAGAGCAAGATCTTTGGTTCTGATGTGAAATTGTAAAAGATCTCTGATTGAACACTTTTGTTTAGAAAGGACTGAAGGAAGGCTAAGATTGAGTCTTTAACACCCAGCTTCCCCAATCGGTCGATCAAACATGTATGATCGACCATGTCGAAAGCTGCAGATAGGTCCAACAGGACAAGGGCTGCTCTTCCACCCCTGTCCAAAATGGATCTGATTTCCTCAGCGCCACGATAAGGGCTGTCTCCATACCGTAGCCACTTTGGAAACTGAACTGAGTTGCATCCAAATGATCATTCAATTCAATAAATGATGGCGGCTGTGAATTCATATCCCATTCCACCAGTTTGGCTGGAACAGGAAGCCTTGATATAGGTTGATAATTGTTGGTGTCAAGAGGATCTATATTTGGTTTCTTTATTAGTGGCAAGACTGAGAGCTTTTTCCAATGCTTGGGAAATTTACCTGTACAGAACACAGTATTGAAGATTTTTGTTAAATGTCCAGCAATGATATCTAGTGCAAGCTGGATAATCGTGGGTGGTCAAGGATCTAAGGGAGTTCCTGACTTGGTGGCAAGAATCAACTGACTAACTTGCTCTGTTAACAGACTAGTAAATTCTCTAAAGGAGCTAGGACGGTCACTAACTGCAGAATCAGTCTTCAGGGACTGCTTACATACTTGGCTTTTGCCAGGAAAGCCATCAAAAATGTCCTGAACCTTCTTTTGGAAAACAATTGCCAAGGTATTACAGAAATCCTGATTGCCTCTAATAGAATTAGCTACTGGGAGGAGGTCAGGTTAGTGACAGTACGAAAAAAGTCCTTAGTGGAGTTTTTAGCTTGATCAATCTTTTTTGTGAAGTATTCTGATTTTGCTATTAAAATGGGTGTTTTAGATTTAGCAATGCATTGCCTATATTTTTTCTTTAACCCCTTCAGTGCCCATGACGAGATGGTCTCGTCATGGAGCGCGGTTGCGCTGTGCCCATGACGAGACTATCTCGTCATGAACCCCGCCCGCTAATGCAACGCCCGGCACAGGGCGGGGAAAGGGCGGGGCACTGAAGAGGTTAATGCTGTTTTGTAGTCCTTCGTCCATACTCTCTCCTGCCTGCAGCAGTGTTGTTTAGAGGCTGAAGGATTGATCCTTTTAGACAAATTGGATTTAATATTGAGAACAATCAGTAGCTGACTGGATCCATTTTTCATAATCTCTTCATGCAATATCAGGATCTGCTGATGGAGCTAGCTCCGCTTTAGACAAAAAGGCTCTAAGGTCCGATGCTTGTAGTTTATGCCAGAGACAAAATGTTTTAGTGTTGCTAGAAATAGGTGTGCAGATACTGTTAGAGGAGACAGTAATCATTAAGATCACAGCTTGATGACCAGACCAAATTAAATTAGGAGCCTCTGTAAGTTTCACATTCAGATTGTTGGCAAAAAGCACCATCAAGAGTATGACCCGTGAAGGGAGTCGGGCCGCCAATGATTCTCAATACCCTACTGAAATTGCCCTTTTAGTCGCTCTGTCCTTGACAATTTCCCCATCTCAGTGTTGGGTCTCCTATGGCATTGTGTGCCAGTGAGTATATTGTTGCCCTTTTGTTGGTGCCCCCGCATCATTGTACACCTGTGTCAGATTCCGAGTGTCAGTGAAGGTCCACCGTGTCATCCATAATGTCCCTCTTGATATCACTTATGCCATTCTATGCACACCAAAACATGAAGAGAATGAAAGTTCTCAGGGTTGGGGGGAAAGAATAACAAGGAATTTGGTGAGTTATAAGGCAGGGATAATGATGGTTTTAGATAGGATAGCTTGAAAAAGATTGTTAGAAATATTCTTGCTAGGGCATGACACCTCAAACCGTGAGTTGAAAAGTTTAGCTCGCCGTTCACTAAGGAATACATTACAGTGACTTAAGACACATTAAGAGTTTCCCGATTGATGCTAATCTTTCTAGATTACCTTGCAGTAGCAATTTCACTGATCGTTTGAACATTAAAGAAATGATTTGAAGTTTATTCCACATTGCAGCTCAGGTCTTTATTTTCCACTTGCATGCTGAACATATCGGCTTGAGTGCTGAAGATATTCAGAGGTTAATGAAGTGTTTTGAAAGTAGTTTGTTGGCCACGCAGCCTGCAAAACCTTGCATAGTCCATGACTAACTTTAACGCCTCAAAGAAGCAGTCCTATCCTCAGACTACACGTAAGATGCCAAAACTCTAGGATTCATACTAGATGACAAACTGAATCTGGGCGCCCCCATAAATTCAATGGTAAATTGAGCTCAACATTATCTGAGACTCATCAAATAGTTCATGAGACGCATTCCCAAAGAAGATCTCAGGTTGTACAAGGACTGGTGACCTCAAAACTAAAATCTCTATCCTCACTGCCCTCCCTGCAACCAGGAAAGCCCCTTTGAAAGCCATCCTTCCTGCTGCGATCACTAACACAAGGACGTTTGAATCCATCACACCAACAGTTGACTCCAATAGCTCTTCTGCAAAGTCTGCTGCACATTCAGATCTTCCTCCATTATCTTCAAAGTACTGAAGCTGAACTCCCCACACTACCTGAAAAACAAACTAATGCTACCAGGCAGACGAAAACACTCCAGCGACAGCAAACAACCTCTATCTGGAAGAAATTTGCTGCAAGAAAATCTCTATGGTATCTCAATCCTTCTTGAGTTTTGCCCATAGGGCCTAAAAAAACATCCAATGGGGTATCAAACAGGAACCATCCTTACCATTCTTGAAAGAAAGGCTGGGAAATCACTTTTTGGTGAAATTACGATTCTTCCTGATAAACCACTGTATCTCCGTTTCTGGAATGTTTACGAACCTTTTACCTTCAGAATCCAATCAATGCCTATGTCTATTGTTTAATGCCCCGCACTGATGACCTGCTGCATTTCCATCACTCTGGTCATACATGTATACCTTAAGCCTAGCTGTCAATCTCTGGCTGATTGCACAGCACTTTGTAACCCTCCTTGTTTCCCCTTTTTACCACATTCATTATGAGTGACGATGATTTCCCCCAGCTAGGCTCACCTCCAGGAGTAAACAGTACCGGGGGTACTACTAATTACAAAGGGGTCGAATGTTGTTTGTATTGATTGCAGATGGATCCTTGAGCTTCTGATGAGAAATTAAAAGTTACTGGAGGAATCAGTGATCAATTGGCTGGCGATTCCACTTCCCCTGTTGCCTCCTCATTTCCCCCTGAAGTGTCCTCTGGATAATTTGGCTGTTCTGATGGCCTAATGGTGAATGTATGATTCCCTGTCCATCTTACTTCTATGCTAATGACACTATTCATGCCTCGTTTCAACTTCAATGGCTGCATCCTCTACTGTTCTCCATTTGGTAGACAGGCTTCTTTTTCATGACTTTTTCATTACAATCTGTGACATTCTGTGTCATAAATTTTAATATAACATATTATTAAATTCTGCTCTTTTGTCCAGCTTTCCGAAATGCGATTTGGGAGGAATTTAAGAACAAACACTCAATGTGGCAATCACTTGTAATTTATGCCACTTTAATTAAAGTGAATCATTTGAAACTGGCAATTTAAGTTAAGTGCGGCTTTTGTATTTCTTTTTCAACCAAATAACCTGATGGATTTAATTGTAATGATCTAATTTCCGAGTACTCTAGAACACAGAGGCTGCTACATTTACATGTTCCCGAAATATTTAGCTCCATTCAGGTTGTTTTGCATGTTAATGCATTGAGGTCTCAGTTCGATGTTGTTAGCATCTGCCACTGAATGCACTGCGGCAGGGCTGGTAATCTCTTCTGCAGAGAGAAGCAAGCCGTTCAGGGCAGAGGTTGACTCATACTGAACTCAAGACGAAACTCAAAGTAGAACATTGTATTCTGGAATGTGCTCAGAAAAACTGGTAACTAGCAAATGTGCAAAGTACGCCTGATTTACAAACATAAAGCAGGCTCGTAGGTAGGAGTAGGTGTTTTGGGGTGCATAGCCCCAAGGAACAGCTATAGTGTAAAATGTGTGTCAAGTTAGATAAGGGTGTGGTACCCAGCTTTTCACTCAACATCTTTTTAAAAAGGGAACACTGTGGTGTCATTTTAAAGGATGCAACATATTTTAATTTTCAATGCCTTGCAGTTATTCTGCCTTTACAACTGTTTGTGATAATGAGTGAGTGGTAAAATGTGCATTTCAAAGCACAGACAGGAGCACGGAGTATTCTCAGGCCAGTGAAATTGATGAAAACGGAATAGAACAAAAGAGGAATTGTACATGGCATTGTGCGTTCTCCCTCAAGGCACCTTGAGCAAGATTTCTAGGCACCTTTCACTAACAATCGTTGACGGTCATCAAATGTGTTTTCAAGGCAGTTTAAACAAACTGAGTATGCAGACCTTGTGTTGACATGCACGTGTCCACTGTGAGCTGGCACTGCACTGACTGTACCCGGCTTCTGCCAGAGAGACCTCGAGTGAGCAGCCAGGAGGACAGACAGACACAATAGGCATAGGGTGTTGGGAAGCAGGCACACAGGTCATGGGGTGAGTGTGGCAATGGGTGGACCTCCATGAGTCACCGGAGCAACATCTAGCAGGAGGCTGCCCAGCCGTCGTTCCAGGGGTCAGAACCTCATGTTTGCAGGTGTTTACATGTAGTGGCCACCGATGCTCATTTCTGGGGGACCCAGACTCATTTTGACGCAGACCAAAACAAAGAAAGGGAGAAAAGGGGGGGAAGAAAGAGGGAGAGAAATGTAGGAAAACAGTAAGAGAAAGAGACAGTGTGTGACAGTAAAGGAGGAGGGATGACGTGGAATCAGAACTAGGCAGCCTCGGTTTTCAATAATCTTGGAACTCAGCAGTGTTGGCAGTGGGACCCTAGTTTCATTTTATTTTACAAATTAAGCGCAGCTTAAACCCCAAGGCGCTGACAGTGAGTAGCAGTGATTCAGTTTGGGTCCAGAACCCAACACTATACTTGCCCCTTTTATTCTCTTTGGCTGCCTTAACTGTGCTTCAAAATTGACTGAATATGTGGCAGGCGGTGCAATTAAACATTATAAAGAAGCCCCCCCCCCCCCCCCCCCCCCCCCCCGCAGCAAATCAAGTAGAGTAAATTCTGCACTATGGCTGCAAAAAGCATATTGTCTTCTCCCAGTGACTTTTTCCCAGAAACTAAAAAATATTTTCTGGTTACTGATATTGATTTTAGAAGTTTGGGGGGTAATTTTAGGCAGGACTGATGAATCATTGTGCCTGGGAAAGGGAAAAGAAGTCTTATTATTCCAAGAATAAAGGTTAGGAAATATTGCTGATCAGCACCATTTGAGAATAGCGAGGCCTTTTGTTGCTGAGTCCTGTAGAAGAACATTGTTGTTTAGTTGAGACCATAGACTTTCCTGTGCCTCTTTGTTAATAGTCTGAGTGTTTCTAGGTTTGTCATCAGTATCTTTGGCCTTGTCTTTCTGTCCACACATTAGCATCCATGTGTCCTGTTGCGCCAGTGCCAGTGATCTTGGGGAAATACCTGCCCCCTGCAGGCTCCAGATATCAGTGTCAGTCACAGTGTCCACCTCTAAGAGTCCCCATATCAGTGTTCAAATGTCCCTGTATCGGGGTTGCTGTCCCCATGTTGACACATGCCCCCGTGTCTTTTTCAATGTCCATGAACCGGCAGCTGAGTGTCAATATCCACAACTCGAAATCTGTGGCATTGTTGCAGTGTCACCAGTCCAATGCCAGTGTCACCATGTGAGTTTAAATGTCCCAGTGTGAGTGCCTCAGTTCATCTGCAGCTGTGTCCCAGTGGCAGCAATAGGCTTTTCAGTGTCTTTGATGATGTTCAAGGGTCTCACTTGAGCCCCCTGTTTTCCTATGCCAATGTATCCATTCTCCATTTCAATCCTCTTGCGTCAGTTTCAGTACCCTACTGTCAGTATCTAACCATCAGTATTCCTAGTGTTTGGTGCTCCAGTACCTTTGTTCCCTTTGGCACTTTTCCTGTGTCTGCGTTGTGGCTCTAACACCAGGAACCCAGTGCCAGCAACTCCAAGCTGGTGCCCTTGTGCTGTGTCACTTCCTAGTGTGACCATATATATTTGTCATAGCATTCCTGTGGCAGTGTCCTCATACTGGTTCCTGTGTGTCAGTGCCTGTGCATTAGTGTTTGTGGATCAGTGTCCCCATGTTAGTGTTAGTACGTATGTACCAGTGCCCTTATGTTTGTTTCACCATCAGTGTCCCAGCATCAGTGTCAGGGATTCTATTTTCCCATCTACGCATGTCCTTGTGCCAGTGCCCCAAAGCAAGTTTCTCAAAGTCACCATCCCTAAATCAGTTCCTCAGTATCATTTCCCTTGTGCCAATCTCAGCATCCCGCTGTGTGTGTCCCATATATTACTCAGTTTATCTGTGTGAGGGTCTGTAGGAAAGTAAATTATTAAATGGGATGCTAAATGGTAGTCCACCACAACTTGTTAAGTCCAACACAACGGTTCAAAAATGTAAACCTGAGCTCAACCCTTGGGAGCCATAGCATGAAACAAACAAGCTTAAGTTAGGGAAAATATGTAAAGCTTTTAGACGTAACAAAACAATTAAAAAGTCACAACACACAAATCACATTCAAATTTTTAAAACTAGAGATTTATACAATAAAATAACACAAAAATGATTTAAAAAAATTAAAGACCGGGAACTGGAGATATGAATTTGTACAGATTTAAGACAAATAGTGCCAAGAAAAAGTAAAGCATCAAATAGTAATCACTATTTGCAATTAACCAGGACCTAGGCACGATTTCAAGCCGACCCCAATGATGCACGCATCAGATGCACCAAGCAGATCCGTCCGGCTTAAAGATTTCACCTTGTGACTTAGGACCTGATTTAGAGTTTAAAGGACTGGTTGCCCCATCACAAGCGTGAAAGATGTCCTGTCCACCTTACTACAAGTGTGTTATACCCTATGGCACCTATATTGAGGCAGACGAGGTATCCATCATGTTTGTTATGGCGTACCCATTCCCCAGACTCTAAATGAGTCCCTTAGTCTCTAAAATGGAAATCACCATCCTCCCGCAGGGAAGGGCGGCAGACTGTATCTGACAGACTCCCTTCAAAAAGGCTTTGAGCAGGAACCCGCTGAAGCTGTTGATTTTACGGAAAGATCTCAGAGCAAGAAAAGTCACATTTTGCACCCAGGAAAGTCCTATTGTGGCCTGGATACTTTTGGCACCTTCTTCGGGTCTCAATTTATACCTTTGAGCTTAGTATATTTTTGGGGGTTTGAATTCTTCTGGCAGGGCAAAGATGCAGGCTGTATATGGTAAGATTGCACCAAAGTGGATACGTCTGACATGAGAGTTGGCTGAACTGATTTTTCAGGCAGCAGAAATCTAAAAATATTGAGAACAGTTTTCTTGCTTTATTAATGTCAAGTACTAGCCAGGCCAGCTTCTGGACAACTAATGCACATTAGCTTTCCGGAGGTTCAGGCAGGGAAAAGGTAACTGTTATGGCCATCCAACACCTGCCTTCCCCGTGAACCCAGAAGATGCATGAATGGAGGTGCAGAGCTCTGTCTGTGCCTGGTGAGAATGTATGAGTGCTACCCAAGGCCTTGCGGGCATGCTTGTCTGCGGGTTGCAAACATTACATGCTTACTGTTTCATGCTTTAGTGTAGTTCACATGACTGTGTAAGCTTTATTGACCATGTCGCTTGCACATTTGCCCCATTGAGCATTTATACTCGTTGCACATCAACAACTACACAGTGTTGGCCATGCCCATACTGCCACACCCTGCCCTTCTAGAAAGGTTCCCTACACCTACACTCTTAGCAGCCATATTGGCAGACCAAAGACTATTTAAGGCATGTCCGTCACCGCACCCATTGCAATGCAATTGGTGACTCTGGATAAGGAGCAACAAGACTTCAGAGGCTATCTGAAAGCTACTATACCCGGCTGAGTGGCAGTACTAGACACCAGCCAGAAAAGCTGGGGCTGCAAGGCTCTCCTGTGCCGGAATGGTTTTCCGCAATGCACAAGACTCCTGCAGTGAGCAACCTAAAGGGAATCAGGATCAGTCATTGAGTTTGGAACCGTGAAGAAAAGCAAATAGTGTGTGTACGCACTCTACAGTTAAAAACGAATCTAGTTTAAATCATGCATATTTGAGTGTTGGCGACTGGCGACACTCCACATACTCAGCACAGCCACTTCCCTGCCTGGGTTGAAGAGATAGCTTTGTTTTATTGTTTATCTGTCCTTAAGACATACAGGGCAGTGATCCGGTGTGAGGTACCTGACTACCATGGACTTTGTAACCTCTTTGAGCCAGATTTGCCCTTTACCTGAAACCTGTTATCTGGAGAACAGACCCAACCTAGAGACTTTCAAGGCTGTATCTCTGGGCATGCGTCCGAGGTATATTCGAAAAGAACACTTTAATCCTCGTTCATACCTCAGTAAGTCGTGGCCAAGCACACCACCTGCTAATTAGCATTACAGTGTGTGCATGTGGAGTGGGATAACATGGGGGTCTGAAAGGTGTGTAACAAGTGGAATTACTACTGCTGAATACTTATCCCACCAGATTACCAGAGTATGCACAACAATGCCAGAATCTGAAACAGGCGCAACTCAAAAGTAACAAAGTGGTCATCGGAAGGTCGTTTATTTTTTTGTGTTCCTTCTCCCATTCATTTTTTTTGGTTCTCAGAAGTGAGCTATAAGACTCCTTCCCCGGAATTTAGAGGGACTTGGACAGGCTAACGTTGTGTATCACTCCCACTAGGTCTGAAGCTTCGGGTTAGTAGATTGTATTTCAGTAGTAATCTGGTTTTGACATTAACTTGCTAAAATAAGCATTACACATCTAAATTTTACTAGTATGTCAGATTTTTCATAAATATTACAAATAGAGGTTGGACCATTTCTCTAGCATTTCCCAAACCAGAGACAGGAGAATTGATATATTAATCTACACTCTAGTTTAGTTGACAGCCAGAGCTTTCCACTGTGAAGTAAGCTTTTGGGGGCTGTGAAGCATTCTGCATAATAAATCCAGCACACAGGAATGCTTGTATTAAGATGTTTAATCCATGAGAGAAGATCCCATCCATCCATCAGCCAGCTATCAATTCAGTAACTGAACTCTTACAGAACCTTTCTATGTACAACACTCCATGACATCATCAAGGTTCCAATTTGACTTAGCATTTAAACATGTAAATATAAACATGACCATGGCAATCCAAGTGGAATACCACAATGTGTGGAATACCACACATCTCCCTTCCTTTAAAGAGAAACAAATTTATAAAAAAACATGAAATGAAACAATAACTTAAACTTAAACAAAATCTGAAAGATAACTAGGTCTCTTGGACAACCTGGTAGAAGTCCTGGGACAATTTGAATCATTTTTCTCATCAGCCTTTGTGGGAGATAAAGTAGAATCCCTATTAGATAAATCCACATTCATGTCATTTTTTAAATCACCTCTACACACGACTACTCTATTTAAATTCCAAATGCGATGGTCCTGTGTTTGAATAGCATTATTAAAGATTTTGATTACTCTAGTGGGTTTCATGAATTTAGACAAAGAGCTTCCCAACAAACCAGGACGTTTAATCATGACCCAGTCACCTACTTTTACCTCAGTTTTCTTTACAGCATTTTTAATATCAAAATATGCTTTCCTTAGTTTAGCCTTTTCTTCTTCCATCCTTGACATATTTTCACCATCACACACATTCTCCTTTCCCTTTTTTAATTCATACTTATTAACCCAATACGGTTCTACACAAGTATTGGGCACCCTACCACGAAACAACAAAGAAGCAGTCCTGTCCTCAGAGAATATGGAAAATGCCAAAAATCTAGGATCCATACTATATGACAAACTGAATCTGGATGCTCCTATAAAATGAATGGTAAATGGAGCTCAACATTAGCTGAGACTCCTCAAATCGTTCAAGCGACGTATTCCCAAAGAAGCCCTCAGGTTGTACAGGACCTGGTGATCTCAAACCAAAAATCTCTATCCTCACTGCCCTCCCTGCAACCTGGAAAGCCTCTGTGAAAGCCACTCTTCCGGCTGCTGACCACGAACCCAAGGAACTTTGAACCCATCACGCCAACACTTACTTGACTCCAACAGCTCCGGTGCCAAGTCTGCTGCACATTCAGATCTTCCTTCATTATCTTCACAGCACTGAAGCCCTCACTACCTTGCATACAAACTAATGCTATCAGGCAGAGGGAAACTCTCCTGCGGCAACAAGCAGATGGATTCACTGCTTTATGGAGCAGTGGTTGGATGGATCCATGCCATAATCACTACATTGCCACAGGAGTGTTTTCATCTGCCTGATAGCATTTCTTTGGAAAAAATCCAATTGCAGAGCATTTTTATAGACAACCTTGGCCATGATCAATGTAGCGTCGCAAAAGTTATGCCCTAGCCTCTTTACAAAATGCTGTGATTTTCATGTGGTGTTTGCTCCTTCAGCATTTTAGGAATTAATACCAAAGGGTTCCTGGATGGGGGAAGGCAGTTTATTCCTCTCTGTCTGAGAATATTGGCATTTGGTACAACATCCAAGACACAAGTCTTCAAGAATGTGCCAACCAAGGTGCCACTGTGTAGGATAAGACTACTTGGTGACAAGGGTGCATTCTCTGCATAATGAATCAAGATGGGCCTGCTGGAGGAGGATTTTAGGTATGATTACCAAAGCTCCTAGGAGCAACTGGGGCTACTGACAGGTTGGACACCACAGAGGTGGACTGCGCACCACCTCAAGATACAATGAACAACAATTTGAGTGGCGGCAGCAGCTCTAGGTCACACATATAAGGTTTGTGTGGTTCCAAACAGCAAAGGGTGAGTTAGGATAAAGGGAAAAGAACAGGAGAGGCACATTAGGGGTTCAACTAGAGGGATTTCCAAATGGGAGCTGTGGCCCAGATACACAGTATAAGAAAGGGCACCCATTCTAAGGTCTGGGCTCAAAATGAATAATACAATGCTCCTTTTAGCTTTTGATGTAGTGGCATGCAACACTATAAAGCCAATGTAGTGATGATGGCATGGAGATGGATCCCTTGGAACTTAGCAGCTCCATCCAACCACTGCTCTACCAAGCAGTGCCATCAGGTCAGTGGATACACCTTCAAAACATAGATGATTCTGATGCACGTCAATCTCTGCAGTAGCGCCTGCATGCCATCCTACATGGAGAGCCGTCTGGGCCATTCTCTGGTGACAAGAACCAAACAGGGGTATCAGGCAGGTGTGCAGGGACGTCAGTGGAGTATGCCTGTGTGCAGGTGCCATACACACATGACAAGAAGTGCAGTCTCTGCAAGGTGGGTGAGTGAAGCTCCATACATCCATAGCCATCTGGCCACTCACAAGTTCAGTTAATCGACCACTGTCTACAGTGATGTCTTTGTGTGGCCTGTCTGATCTGTCCAGGATGTCAAAGTTATGCTCCAATCCCCCTAATATTCTTTGTAGGGAAACATGGGTGCAGTGTTGTCTTCTGTATGGATAGTTCTATTGACCCTCATCATCCACCCAGGTTTTCAGCACTGAAGCAGGTAAGAACATTTTAGGGCGAATGAACATTACCGCCCGCTTGTAAGCACCCCCCATCAGTGGCCTCCTTAGTTTATGATGGGTGTGAAACATTCTGTCCACCCAGTCCCTTCTCAACTGCTTGACATCATGAGTCTTATTTACAAACATCTGACACACTGCAGCGCAGCAGGCATTCCTGCTACGCTGCAGTGCATCAAAATAAAAGGGCAGGAATGCGATGTATCTACAACATACGGCGCGTACCTGTCCTTCTCCCTGGCACACAAACAGCAGTCGTGCTCCAACGCAGACCCCCTTGCGTCATGTTGCAAGGGTGCCTGGGTTGTGGGGATAATTGTTTTTGTGCAGCTTCCTCCACAAAAACAATAATTCATGGCATTTTCCTCTTTTTATGTGTGCAGCAGAGTGTAGCATGCACAGAAAGAGGAAAAACCATGGAGAAATAAAAGTATTTCTGTTCCTTGCGCCACTCCTATGCCTCCCGTGGGAAGGCATAGGAATCTGAATTAAGATCTCCTCTTAAATCTGGGAATGCTTCAGATTCCATGGGTGTTGCTGGGAACGCCCCTTTCAGGCGGTGTTCTGTGTGACCGGGGCATATATACAAGGCCATGAAAGGCCATGTAAAGTGCCTTTGTGTGGCCTTGTAAAAATGCAGCGGTGCATTGCGCCACCGGAGAGTCTAAAAAGTCATACTCGGTGCCGCAAAAGTGCTGCTAGGGCTTCGTAAATGAGGCCCCTAGTTGGGAAACGTATGTCTCTTAAAGGGGCACAATATCATGCGTTTTAGTGGCCATGGGGGACAGAGTTTTCTTCTCCTTGATGTAATGAGTAAGGCCATTAATTAATGCCGAGCGAAATTATACGGAGTGCTTTGTAGCTTGTGTAAGGAAATCTGTTTCGCCCCAACTAATTGTGTGTGGGTAGACGGAATCGCAATGGATCAATAGAGCCAGACACAGGCTGCCTCCTGAGAGAGTTAGTAATTGAGCAGACTCCAATGAGTAGGAGACAAACGAGGAATTAGGAGAGAAACATTTCAGATGCATGGGCTTCCCTCCAAAGAGAGCTTCCCCCGGTGGCAATGGAGCCAGGCGCACGCTGGCTCTTGTATGTAGAAGTCGGGAAAAAGGGAAAATGTAATAGTCAGAGGAGGACAAAAGCAATGGGGGGCTGGAAGGGAGGAAACAGCATATAGCGGGAGCTCCTCTGAGTGCTTTACAGGACTCAGGCGTTGATTACAAAGTATCAATAAATGCCCACGTGACAAGAAAGGGTTAGGCAATTGCAGGCTGAGGAGTGGTGCATGTAGTTTATGGGCTTCTACTTCTATAGAGAGATCAACTTGGCGAAATATAGGTGGGCTTATTTAGAAGCCCTTTGCACCGGCAGCTTTTTCATATTTACAAGGCCATTGAAAGTCAACCTATGTGACTTCTCATGGCCTTGTAAATATGTTTTCCTTTCAAACATAACTCGGTGTGAAAGGGGCTTTACACATTCCCAGATTTACGACATTTTGCAACCAGGGGAGGCTTAAGGAGAAACAACGTGGGGAAATACTTATTTTCTCCTTGTTTTTTCCTCTTTCTATATATCTCATTCTGCAGCATGCATAGAAAGAGGAAAATGCCTTTATTGATTATGATTTGTTTTGATTGGTGTCCCTACCTGCACAAAAGCAATCATCCCCTCAGCACAGGCATCCTTTCAAAATGACGCACGGGTGTTTGCGCTGGCGCACGGCTGCTGTTTGTGCACCAGTGCAAGGGAGAAGGACAGGAATGCGCTGTATCTTGTATATATGGCGCATTACTGCCCTTTTATTGTGATGCAGCTCAGCAGGAAGGCTTGCTCCTAAGGGATGCTGGATAGCGCATCACGTTTTACATGCCAGAGCCGGCTTCATGTAACCTGCTGCCACTCCTCTGCAGTGCACATCGCTGAGTGGTCATAGAGACCTGCTGTTTGAGAGTGATCTTTTAGCTTCCACTTTCTCAAGGTCACCGTGCCATTAGAGTGATGTTGGACTGCTGCCCTGATCTGGTCCTCTGCTCCTGCATTCTTGCTTATCACCCAACCCGCCACGCTGCTGAGATGTCAGTAGGCCACACAGGCTGCACAGGGGAGGGGTAAGAGTGGATCTTATGGAGATCATAGGGCATCTCCAATCACCTGTAGTCATTGATGGTTCCAAGTGGGTCCTGTCACTCAATCTCCATTTAATGAGACACCCAATGCTGTCTCGTGATGAAGATAGGGGTGGTGAGGATGGAGCTTCACATAACAGCAGCCATCGTGCACATAGCCATGCAACGCTCACCTAGACTTTTATAATATGGGCCAGGGGTGACCTGTGGGGGTTGGTTGGGACGGTGTGGTGCATTGCCAATATGTGTGTGCTTAAGGAGAATATCTCCGTCTTCCTTTGGACAGGGGCTTCTTTGCAGCCTGGTTATGGGGCAAACTGGTCCTGGTGTAATTGTGCCCTGATGGACACAGTTCCTTCATGCCAGCAGTCCCACCTCACCAGTAGCTTCATTGTTGGGTAGGCTGAGCTCCCTGAGCTGTATGGGCCTTAATAGCATAGAAGGATTAGTGCTGTAATCTAAGGTACGCAAGTTTTAAGCGAGGTACGGCTGCTTCCATCAGAAGGTAGGGAATTGAGTACCATATTTTAAAATGTTCGAATACTAAATATTTGGAGATTATATAAATTATGAAAAACAAAACCCCTATGTATATATAGTGCCACCTATTGCTTGCAGTGCTTTGAAATGGACACTGGGAGGCAGAATGTAGACTCCATTCTTGTCCTATTGGTCCTGGTGTCTGGTATTCTTATGCCACTGTCAGTTTTTGTGCATTTTGTCCTCTGGTGTCATGTAAATGGTGTTGCAAGAAGGCTATAATTTGTCTTTCATATCCGTAATGTTCGCTAGGAAGTTCATAATATATTTTTATGCTGGGCTACATAATGCTCTTTTGGTGTTTTTGACTGGCTCTGTCATATGAGCTATCTGGCCTCACTCTCAAGTTGTAATCCTCGTTCCTTCCTCAATAAGGCGTGGCCAAGCACAACACCATGTTATTACCAATAGAGTGTGTGTGTGTGTGGAGTGTGATAATGTGGGGTCTGAAGGATGTGTGACAAGCATAATTGCTAATTCTGAATACATAAATGAAGCAATTACTACTGTCTTTAATAGCTCAAACTAAATCAGGTGACCAATTTTCTTTATGGTTTTTAAGGCAAAGAAAGATGATGACTATTAACCTGGCTTTTATAGGCAAGTCTATTGTCTAGAGTAACACCTAAGTTTTTAACTTTTGTTTGTAGGGACTTGGAACGTCCTTAGTTCCTGCGGCCACCAGGAGGGGGACCAGAAGGATGCTTTGTGTCCAAACAGCATCACTTCTGTCTTTGATTAATTTAATTTAAGGCAGTTTTTGCCCATCCAATCATTAACTGCAGACATGCAGTTGCAGAAGGATTAGTCTATGCCCTGATCGGTATTGGAAAGAGAAACCACAATTTGGGTATCTTCAGTGTCGGACACTAACAATAATCCAAACGATTTAATTAGTGCAGACAAAGGGGTGACATATATATTAAATAGGGATGGGCTCAGGGATGAGCCCAGTGGGACACCACAGAGCAAGATCTTTGGTTCTGATGTGAAATTGTAAAAGATCACTGATTGAACACTTTTGTTTAGAAAGGACTGAAGGAAGGCTAAGATTGAGTCTTTAACACCCAGCTTCCCCTTTCGGTCGACCAAACAGGTATGATCGACCATGTCGAAAGCTGCAGATAGGTCCAACAGGACAAGGGCTGCTCTTCCGCCCCTGTCCAGAATGGATCTGATTTCCTCAGCGACACAATAAGGGCTGTCTCCACACCGAAGCCACTTTGGAAACTGAACTGAGTTGCATCCAAATGATCATTCAATTCAATAAATGATGGCGGCTGTGAATTCATATCCCATTCCACCAGTTTGGCTGGAACAGGAAGCCTTGATATAGGTTGATAATTGTTGGTGTCAAGAGGATCTAGATTTGGTTATTAGTGGCAAGACTGAGAGCTTTTTCAAATGCTTGGGAAATTTACCTGTACAGAACACAGTATTGAAGATTTTTGTTAAATGTCCAGCAATGATATCTAGTGCAAGCTGGATAATGGTGGGTGGTCAAGGATCTAAGGGAGTTCCTGACTTGGTGGCAAGAATCAACTGACTAACTTGCTCTGTTAACAGACTAGTAAATTCTCTAAAGGAGCTAGGACGGTCACTAACTGCAGAATCAGTCTTCAAGGACTGCTTACATACTTGGCTTTTGCCAGGAAAGCCATCAAAAATGTCCTGAACCTTCTTTTGGAAAACAATTGCCAAGGCATTACAGAAATCCTGATTGCCTCTAATAGAATTAGCTACTGGGAGGAGGTCATGTTAGTGACAGTACGAAAAAAGTCCTTAGTGGAGTTTTTAGCTTGTTCAATCTTTTTTGTAAAGTATTCTGATTTTGCTATTAAAATGGGTGTTTTAGATTTAGCAATGCATTGCTTATATTTTTTCTTTAACCCCTTCAGTGCCCATGACGAGATGGTCTCGTCATGGAGCGCGGTTGCGCTGTGCCCATGACAATTTCTTGTTCTTCCTGATTTTTAAAATTGTATTGGTGTCACATAATTTTGCTATGTTTTAAATCTGCGCACTGAAAATATAAGCTTACCGCCCTCATTACTCTGGTCGTGGTAGCAACCATTCGCTCCCTCTTCACACGCACAGCCGATTTGAACGCTGTAGCGTTTGTTTATTTCCTCGAGCGGCCGCCATTCCCATAGGCGTGCTCGCTGAACACGCCCCCTTGAGGCCACACCCGCCTCAATTGGATATGTGCATGCACAGGAAGCGCAGCGGACGAGCGCAGCGGGCGCGCCTTTTGCGCCCCGAAGGCGCGCCTAAGGCAAGCCCGTCTGCGCCCGTCCGCGCCAAGTCCGCGACAGGCGCAGGAAATTCTGTCCTAACTCCCCCCTTAGTAAAGTATCTGCCTAACGAATTATACCGCTTACGCGGGATGCACAATTGCAATAGCAAATCTGACATGAAGAACCTATATGGTCCCTTCAGCTGTAAACTCTGCCATTGGTCCTCTGATAGTGACCCAGTTAAATCACCTACCTCCGTAACCTACTCCATGGATAACTCACCTCACTTTAAAGGAGGGCTCATCAACGCTCGTTCCATGTGTCGGCATAGCCAAGACATAAGGGACCTTATCCAAAATTTAGACCTTGACTGCCTCCTGATTACTGAGACTTGGCTAACCGATGATAGTAACCCTGATTTAGCCATAGCCCTTCCCCAGGGTTTTTCCATCTTTAGGCAAGACAGACTGAAGGGAAGAGGCGGTGGTGTCGCTATAGTACTTAGAAGTAGCTTCAACTGCCATACGTTTAACTTAGACCCCCTAATAGACATGGAAGGTCTTGGCTTTTCTATTAAACTTAACGATTCGTCGTCCTTCTCCGGAGGATTGATATATCGCCCCCCTGGCAATGCCACCAGATTCCTAGATTCTTTGAGTGACTCCTTGGCTCACCTCCTCCTCAGATATCCACATTTCACTCTCATTGGGGACTTTAACCTACACCTGGAGTCCAATACTGATGTACAAGTTAACAACTTTCTTCAGACCCTTGAAATCTTTAATCTCCATCAAAGAGTTAATCAGCCTACTCATGCACTAGGGCATACACTTGATGGGGTTTGCACTAACCTCTCCCCTCTAATAACCCTACCTCCTGTCCCTCAAATATGGACTGATCATAGCCTGATCCCGTTCCTAATTAAAACTTCACGCGCGCCGACTACCAGTAAACTCAGTTCGCACCTGGATAACCTTGTTAACTGGAAAAAGGTACAGGAAAATTTCGACCTTAATCCCATCACCAATTCTCAGATTCCTAACTTCACAGGTAACGTCGAACATGACGCTAACCTTTTCCATAGTTGGATTCATCAGGAAATTAAAGCTCATGAACCTCCCAATCGTCCCCGAAGAACAGATAAAAAATCTAAGACCAGTGCCCCCTGGTTCACCCCAGAGCTAGCAATAGCCCATTTAGCTTGCAGGAAAGCTGAACGCAAATGGCGTAGAATGTACTGCATGGCCGGTAAACTTTCATATATCCAGCTGAGGAAAACTTACCTTTTCAACATTAAAACAGCTAAAAAATTTTTTTATACAAATGCCATTAAACAGTCCAAACATAAACAAAAAACATTGTTTTCGATTGTGAAGACGTTCACCCATCCCAGAGCATTACAACCTGAAATCCCTCCATCCCAAGAGTTTTGCAACCAAATTGCCGACTTCTTTGTGGAGAAAATAGATGCCATTCAAAAAAAATTTCCTCCTCCTCTAATAACTCAGACAATAAGTAATTCCGCCCAGAATGATAGCCCTGTTGGAAGTCTTAAAAACTTCACTCCAGTTAATTTAGATCAAACTAGAGAAATTATCATGGCATGCAAATCTGGTTCACCCTCTGACCCCTGTCCCCCTAGAATACTCCACCAACTCATTGACGTGGTGAACCCAATCATTAACAAGATTGTTAATTCCTCTCTCAGCACTGGAATTGTACCTCGCATGTGGAAACAGGGAATAGTCAAACCCCTGATGAAGAAATCTAACAAATCCCCCTCTGAACTTACTAACCTCCGTCCAATATCTCTCCTCCCTGCACTTGGAAAGATCACCGAAAAAACAGTTTATAATGAACTTAAAAAGTACCTTGAAGCACACAATGTACTCCATCCCCAACAATCTGGCTTTCGTCCCCATCACTCTACAGAAACTGCACTGATTGAGTTAACTGACTCTATAAAGCTACTGCAAGATCAGAAGAAGAATGCCGTCCTCATTCTTTTAGACCTCACAGCGGCATTCGATACCATCTCGCACTCCATTCTGATTAGCAGACTTGAAGATATTGGTATCTCAGCGATGGCTCTGGCTTGGATAACGTCTTTTCTAACGGATAGATCGCAAACGATCGCCCTAGGTCCTTTTCTCTCCAAAGAGAAGAGGGTCTCATCTGGAGTCCCTCAGGGCTCCATCTTGAGCCCTCTCCTCTTCAACATTTACCTAATCCCACTCATTTCTCTGATTGAGTCATTTGGCATACTCGTAACTTCGTATGCCGATGATACGCAACTCATTGTGCCCCTAGAGGAACACTCGACTGAGGCGGAGCAGAACCTCAAATGCTGTCTGAAAGCTGTCTTTCATTGGATGGATCTAAACCATCTAAAATGTAATTCCAGCAAGACCGAGATTCTCCCTATGGGAAAAAATGTAAATTTTTGTCCCAGCCTATGGTGGCCTGAAGACTCAGCTGTCCCCCCCCCAGACTGTAACAACTGCAAGGAACCTTGGTGTCCTGTTTGATACCGATCTATCTTTCGCCCAACACGTGAAGACTGTGGCCGGCCAGTGTTTCGGAATTATCAAATCTCTAAAAAAGTTTTTTGACTTTTTACCAATAGACTCTAGAAAAACCGTCGCAGTGGCCCTAGTTCTTGCTCGCTTAGACTACTGCAACGGTCTTCTGGCTGGCGCCAAGAAAGCTACACTTAAAAAACTCCAAAGTGTACTTCACTCTGCAGCCAGATTAGTCCTGAAGTTACCCAGGAAATCTTCAATATCCGCTGCTTTAAAATCTTTACATTGGCTACCACTGCACAAAAGAATATTTTTCAAGATTCTTATGGTAGCATTTAGGGCTTTTAATCACTCCGGCCCTAAATATCTTATCAAGCGTTTCCCTCACTACAACCCTAGCAGATCCCTGCGTTCCTCTAAGGACAATCTAATCCTTCCTACTAGGTTCTCTTTGAAAACCAAAGGTGGCAAAACCTTAAATCATCTTGCCTCTAAAGCTTGGAATAGCATGCCTAAATTCCTGAGGTCCTTAACCCAAGAAAAACTCTTCAGGAAAGCACTAAAAACTTGGATTTTTAATCTTCCCGACGACTACACCATGGCAGCCATTTAACTTTTTTACCTTTTAGGCAGTTGCTTGATCGTCTACCTGGAAATTCAGCGCCAAGATGCTCATTCCGGAGCGACCGTTGCGCTCTACAAATACAAATTACAAATAACAAATTACAAATGACGAGACTATCTCGTCATGAACCCCGCCCGCTAATGCAACGCCCGGCACAGGGCGGGGAAAGGGCGGGGCACTGAAGAGGTTAATGCTGTTTTGTAGTCCTTCGTCCATACTCTCTCCTGCCTGCAGCAGTGTTGTTTAGAGGCTGAAGGATTGATCCTTTTAGACAAATTGGATTTAATATTGAGAACAATCAGTAGCTGACTGGATCCATTTTTCATAATCTCTTCATGCAATATCAGGATCTGCTAATGGAGCTAGCTCCGCTTTAGACAAAAAGGCTCTAAGGTCCGATGCTTGTAGTTTATGCCAGAGACAAAATGTTTTAGTGTTGCTAGAAATAGGTGTGCAGATACTGTTAGAGGAGACAGTAATCATAAAGATCACAGCTTGATGACCAGACCAAATTAAATTAAGAGCCTCTGTAAGTTTCACATTCAGATTGTTGGCAAAAAGCACCATCAAGAGTATGACCCGTGAAGGGAGTCGGGCCGCCAATGATTCTCGATATCCTACTGAAATTGCCCTTTTAGTCGCTCTGTCCTTGACAATTTCCCCATCTCAGTGTTGGATCTCCTATGGCATTGTGTGCCAGTGAGTATATTGTTGCCCTTTTGTTGGTGCCCCCGCATCATTGTACACCTGTGTCAGTTTCCGAGTGTCAGTGAAGGTCCACCGTGTCATCCATAATGTCCCTCTTGATATCACTTATGCCATTCTATGCACACCAAAACATGAAGAGAATGAAAGATCTCAGGGTTGGGGGAAAGAATAACAAGGAATTTGGTGAGTTATAAGGCAGGGATAATGATGGTTTTAGATAGGATAGCTTGAAAAAGATTGTTAGAAATATTCTTGCTAGGGCATGACACCTCAAACCATGAGTTGAAAAGTTTAGCTCGCCTTTCACTAAGAAATACATTACAGTGACTTAAGACACATTAAGAGTTTCCCGATTGATGCTAATCTTTCTAGATTACCTTGCAGTAGCAATTTCACTGATCGTTTGAACATTAAAGAAATGATTTGAAGTTTATTCCACATTGCAGCTCAGGTCTTTATTTTCCACTTGCATGCTGAACATATCGGCTTGAGTGCTGAAGATATTCAGAGGTTAATGAAGTGTTTTGAAAGTAGTTTGTTGGCCACGCAGCCTGCAAAACCTTGCATAGTCCATGACTAACTTTAACGCCTCAAAGAAGCAGTCCTATCCTCAGACTACACGTAAGATGCCAAAACTCTAGGATTCATACTAGATGACAAACTGAATCTGGGCGCCCCCATAAATTCAATGGTAAATTGAGCTCAACATTATCTGAGACTCATCAAATAGTTCATGAGACGCATTCCCAAAGAAGATCTCAGGTTGTACAAGGACTGGTGACCTCAAAACTAAAATCTCTATCCTCACTGCCCTCCCACCAACCAGGAAAGCCCCTTTGAAAGCCATCCTTCCTGCTGCGATCACTAACACAAGGACATTTGAATCCATCACACCAACACTTGACTCCAATAGCTCTTCTGCAAAGTCTGCTGCACATTCAGATCTTCCTCCATTATCTTCAAAGTACTGAAGCTGAACACCCCACACTACCTGAAAAACAAACTAATGCTATCAGGCAGACGAAAACACTCCTGCGACAGCAAACAACCTCTATCTGGAAGAAATTTGCTGCAAGAAAATCTCTATGGTATCTCAATCCTTCTTGAGTTTTGCCCATAGGGCCTAAATAAACATCCAATAGGGTATCAAACAGGAACCATCCTTACCATTCTTCAAAGAAAGGCTGGGAAATCACTTTTTGGTGAAATTACGATTCTTCCTGATAAACCACTGTATCTCCTTTTCTGGACTGTTTACGAACCTTTTACCTTCACAATCCAATCAATGCCTATGTCTATTGTTTAATGCCCCGCACTGATGACCTGCTGCATTTCCATCACTCTGGTCATACATGTATACCTTAAGCCTAGTTGTCAATCTCTGGCTGATTGCACAGCACTTTGTAACCCTCCTTGTTTCCCCTTTTTACCACATTCATTATGAGTGACGATGATTTCCCCCAGCTAGGCTCACCTAACAGTACCGGGGATACTACTAATTACAAACAGGTTGAATGTTGGTTATATTGATTGCAGATGGATCCTTCAGCTTCTGATGAGAAATGAAAAGTTACTGGAGGAATCGGTGATCAATTGCCTGGTGATTCCACTTCCCCTGTTGCTTCCTCAGTTCCCCTGAAGTTTCCCCTGGAGAACTTGGCTGCTCTGATGGCCTAATGGTGAATGTATGATTCCCTGTCCATCTTACTTCTATGCTAATGACACTATTCATGCCTCGTTTCAACTTCAATGGCTGCATCCTCTACTGTTCTCCATTTGGTAGACAGGCTTCTTTTTCATGACTTTTTCATTACAATCTGTGACATTCTGTGTCATAAATTTTAATATAACATATTATTAAATTCTGCTCTTTTGTCCAGCTTTCTGAAATGAGATTTGGGAGGAATTTAAGAACAAACACTCAATGTGGCAATCACTTGTAATTTATACCACTTTAATTAAAGTGAATCATTTTAAACTGGCAATTTAAGTTAAGTGCGGCTTTTGTATTTCTTTTTCAACCAAATAACCTGATGGATTTAATTTTAATGATCCAATTTTTGAGTACTCTAGAACACAGAGGCTGCTACATTTACATGTTCCAGAAATATTTAGCTCCATTCAGATTGTTTTGCATGTTAATGCATTGAGGTCTCAGTTCGATGTTGTTAGCATCTGCCACTGAATGCAATGCAGCAGGGCTGGTAATCTCTTCTGCAGAGAGAAGCAAGCCGTTCAGGGCAGAGGTTGACTCAAGAAAATTGTATTCTGGAATGTGCTCAGAAAAACTGGTAACTTGCAAATGTGCAAAGTACGCCTGATTCACACACCTAAAGCAGGCTCGTAGGTAGGAGTAGGTGTTTTGGGGGGCATGGCCAAAAGGAACAGCTAAAGTGTAAAATGTGTGTCAAGTTAGATAAGGGTGTGGTCCCCAGCTTTGCACTCAACATCTTTTTAAAAAGGGAACACTGTGGTGTCATTTTAAAGGATGCAACATATTTTAATTTTCAATGCCTTGCAGTTATTCTGCCTTTACAACTGTGTGTGATAATGAGTGAGTGGTAAAATGTGCATTTCAAAGCACACACAGGAGCACGGAGTATTCTCAGGCCAGTGAAATTGATGAAAACGGAATAGAACAAAAGAGGAATTGTACATGGCATTGTGCGTTCTGCCTCAAGGCACCTTGAGCAAGATTTCTAGACACCTTTCACTAACAATCGTTGACGGTCATCAAATGTGTTTTCAAGGCAGTTTAAACAAACTGAGTATGCAGACCTTGTGTTGACATGCACGTGTCCACTGTGAGCTGGCACTGCACTGACTGTACCCGGCTTCTGCCAGAGAGACCTCGAGTGAGCAGCCAGGAGGACAGACAGACACAATAGGCATAGGGTGTTGGGAAGCAGGCACACAGGTCATGGGGTGAGTGTGGCAATGGGTGGACCTCCATGAGTCACCGGAGCAACATCTAGCAGGAGGCTGCCCAGCCTTCGTTCCAGGGGTCAGAACCTCATTTTTGCAGGTGTTTACATGTAGTGGCCACCGATGCTCATTTCTGGGGGACCCAGACTCATTTTGACGCAGACCAAAACAAAGAAAGGGAGGAAAGGGGGGGAAGATAGAGGGAGAGAAATGTAGAAAAACAGTAAGAGAAAGAGACAGTGTGTGACAGTAAAGGAGGAGGGATGACGTGGAATCAGAACTAGGCAGCCTCGGTTTTCAATAATCTTGAAACTCTGCAGTGTTGGCAGTGGGACCCTGCTCTCATTTTATTTTACAAATTAAGCGCAGCTTAAACCCCAAGGCGCTGACAGTGAGTAGCAGTGATTCAGTTTGGGTCCAGAACCCAACACTATACTTGCCCCTTTTATTCTCTTTGGCTGCCTTAACTGTGCTTCAAAATTGACTGAATATGTGGCAGGCGGTGCAATTAAACATTATAAAGAAGCCCCCCCTCCCCTCCCCCCATCGCAGTAAATCAAGCCTAAGTAGAGTAAATTCTGCCCTCTGTCCGCAAAAAGCATATGGTCTTCTCCCAGTGACTTTTTCCCAGAAACTAAAAAATATTTTCTGGTTACTGATATTGATTTTAGAAGTTTGGGGGGTAATTTTAGGCAGGACTGATGAATCATTGTGCCTGGGAAAGGGAAAAGAAGTCTTATTATTCCAAGAATAAAGGTTAGGAAATATTGCTGATCAGCACCATTTGCCAATAGTGAGGCCTTTTGTTGCTGAGTCCTGTTGAAGAACATTGTTGTTTAGTAGAGACCATAGACTTTCCTGTGCCTCTTTGTTAATAGTCTGAGTGTTTCTAGGTTTGTCATCAGTATCTTTGGCCTTCTGTCCACACATTAGCATCCATGTGTCCTGTTGCGCCAGTGCCAGTGAGGAAATACCTGCCCCCTGCCAGGCTCCGGATATCAGTGTCAGTCAAAGTGTCCACCTCTAAGAGTCCCCATATCAGTGTTCAAATGTCCCTGCATTGGGGTTGCTGTCCCCATGTTGACACATGCCCCCGTGTCTTTTTCAATGTCCATGAACCAGCAGCTGAGTGTCAATATCCACAACTCGAAATCTGTGGCATTGTTGCACTGTCACCAGTCCAATGCCAGTGTCACCATGTGAGTTTAAATGTCCCAGTGTGAGTGCATTAGTTCATCTGCAGCTGTGTCCCAGTGGCAGCAATAGGCTTTGCAGTGTCTTTGCTGGTGTTCAAGGGTCTCTCTTGATCCCCCTGTTTTCCTATGCCAATGTATCCATTCTCCATTTCAATCCTCTTGCGTCAGTTTCAGTACCCTAGTGTCAGTATCTCCCCATCAGTATTCCTAGTGTTTGGTGCTCCAGTACCTTTGTTCCCTTTGGCACTTTTCCTGTGTCTGCGTTGTGGCTCTAACACCAGGAACCCAGTGCCAGCAACTCCAAGCTGGTGCCCTTGTGCTTCCTAGAGTGACCATATATATTTGTCATAGCATTCCTGTGGCAGTGTCCTCATACTGGTTCCTGTGTGTCAGTGTCTGTGCATTAGTGTTTGTGGATCAGTGTCCCCATGTTAGTGTTAGTACGTATGTACCAGTGCCCTTATGTTTGTTTCACCATCAGTGTCCCAGCATCAGTGTCAGGGATTCTATTTTCCCCTCTACGCATGTCCTTGTGCCAGTGCCCCAAAGCAAGTTTCTCAAAGTCACCATCCCTATATCAGTTCCTCCGTATCATTTCCCTTGTGCCAATCTCAGCATCCCGCTGTGTGTGTCCCATATATTACTCAGTTTATCTGTGTGAGGGTCTGTAGGAAAGTAAATTATTAAATGGGATGCTAAATGGTAGCCCACCACAACTTGTTAAGTCCAACACAACGGTTCAGAAATGTAAACCTGAGCTCAACTCTTGGGAGCCATAGCATGAAACAAAGAAGCTTAAGTTAGGGAAAATATGTAAAGCTTGTAGACGTAACAAAACAATTAAAAAGTCACAACACACAAATCACATTCAAATTTTTGAAACTGGAGATTTATACAACAAAATTACACAAAAATGATTTAAAAAAATTCAAGACCTGGAACTGGAGATATGAATTTGTACAGATTTAAGACAAATAGTTACAAGAAAAAGTAAAGCATCAAATAGTAATCACTATTTGCAATTAACCAGGAACTAGGCACGATTTCAAGCCGACCGCAATGATACATGCATCAGATGCACCAAGCAGATCCGTCCGGCTTAAAGATTTCACCTTGTGACTTAGGACCTGATTTAGAGTTTAAAGGACTGGCTGCCCCATCACAAGCATGAAAGATGTCCTGTCCACCTTACTACAAGTGTGTTATACCCTATGGCACCTATATTGAGGCAGACGAGGTATCCATCATGTTTGTGATGGCGTACCCATTCCCCAGACTCTAAATGAGTCCCTTAGTCTCTAAAATGGAAATCACCATCCTCCTGCAGGGAAGGGCGGCAGACTGTATCTGACAGACTCCCTTCAAAAAGGCTTTGAGCAGGAACCCGCTGAAGCTGTTGATTTTACGGAAAGATCTCAGAGCAAGAAAAATCAAATTTTGCACCCAGGAAAGTCCTATTGTGGCCTGGATACTTTTGGCACCTTTTTCTGGTCACAATTTATACCTTTGAGCTTAGTATATTTTTGGGGGTTTGAATTCTTCTGGCAGGGCAAAGATGCAGGCTGTATATGGTAAGATTGCACCAAAGTGGATACGTCTGACATGAGAGTTGGCTGAACTGATTTTTCAGGCAGCAGAAATCTAAAAATTTTGAGAACAGATTTCTTGCTTTATTAATGTCAAGTACTAGCCAGGCCAGCTTCTGGACAACTAATGCACATTAGCTTTCCGGAGGTTCAGGCAGGGAAAAGGTAACTGTTATGGCCATCCAACACCTGCCTTCCCCGTGAACCCAGAAGATGCATGAATGGAGGTGCAGAGCTCTGTCTGTGCCTGGTGAGAATGTATGAGTGCTACCCAAGGCCTTGCGGGCATGCTTGTCTGCGGGTTGCAAACATTACATGCTTACTGTTTCATGCTTTAGTGTAGTTCACATGACTGTGTAAGCTTTATTGACCATGTCGCTTGCACATTTGCCCCATTGAGCATTTATACTCGTTGCACATCAACAACTACACAGTGTTGGCCATGCCCATACTGCCACACCCTGCCCTTCTAGAAAGGTTCCCTACACCTACACTCTTAGCAGCCATATTGGCAGACCAAAGACTATTTAAGGCATGTCCGTCACCGCACCCATTGCAATGCAATTGGTGACTCTGGCTAAGGAGCAACAAGACTTCAGAGGCTATCTGAAAGCTACTATACCCGGCTGAGTGGCAGTACTAGACACCAGCCAGAAAAGCTGTTTCAACCGCATTGACGAACCCGCCAGCATCGCTGCTCCTTCAGCAGTGAGGAACACCCAGCTTGGGCTGCAAGGCTCTCCTGTGCCGGAATGGTTTTCCGCAATGCACAAGACTCCTGCAGTGAGCAACCTAAAGGGAATCAGGATCAGTCATTGAGTTTGGAACCGTGAAGAAAAGCAAATAGTGTGTGTACGCACTCTACAGTTAAAAACGAATCTAGTTTAAATCATGCATATTTGAGTGTTGGCGACTGGCGACACTCCACATACTCAGCACAGCCACTTCCCTGCCTGGGTTGAAGAGATAGCTTTGTTTTATTGTTTATCTGTCCTTAAGACATACAGGGCAGTGATCCGGTGTGAGGTACCTGACTACCATGGACTTTGTAACCTCTTTGAGCCAGATTTGCCCTTTACCTGAAACCTGTTATCTGGAGAACAGACCCAACCTAGAGACTTTCAAGGCTGTATCTCTGGGCATGCGTCCGAGGTATATTCGAAAAGAACACTTTAATCCTCGTTCATACCTCAGTAAATCGTGGCCAAGCACACCACCAGCTAATTAGCATTACAGTGTGTGCATGTGGAGTGGGATAACATGGGGGTCAGAAAGGTGTGTAACAAGTGGAATTACTACTGCTGAATACTTATCCCACCAGATTACCAGAGTATGCACAACAATGCCAGAATCTGAAACAGACGCAACTCAAAAGTAACAATGTGGTCATTGGAAGGTCGTTTATTTTTTTTGTGTTCCTTCTCCCATTCATTTTTTTTGGTTCTCAGAAGTGAGCTATAAGACTCCTTCCCCGGAACTTAGAGGGACTTGGACAGGCTAACGTTGTGTATCACTCCCACTAGGTCTAAAGCTTCAGGTTAGTAGATTGTATTTCAGTAGTAATCTAGTTTTGACATTAACTTGCTAAAATAAGCATTAAACATCTAAATTTCACTAGTACGTCAGATTTTTCATAAATATTACAAATAGAGGTTGGACCATTTCTCTAGCATTTCCCAAACCAGAGACAGGAGAATTGATATATTAATCTACACTCTAGTTTAGTTGACAGCCAGAGCTTTCCACTGTGAAGTAAGCTTTTGGGGGCTGTGAAGCATTCTGCATAATAAATCCAGCACACAGGAATGCTTGTATTAAGATGTTTAATCCATGAGAGAAGATCCCATCCATCCATCAGCCAGCTATCAATCCAGTAACTGAACTCTTACAGAACCTTTCTATGTACAACACTCCATGATATCATCAAGGTTGCAATTTGACTTAGCATTTAAACATGTAAATATAAACATGACCATGGCAATCCAAGTGGAATACCACAATGTGTGGAATACCACACATCTCCCTTCCTTTATAGAGAAACAAATTTATAAAAAAACATGAAATGAAACAATAACTTAAACTTAAACAAAATCTGAAAGATAACTAGGTCTCTTGGACAACCTGGTAGAAGTCCTGGGAAAATTTGAATCATTTTTCTCATCAGCCTTTGTGGGAGATAAAGTAGAATCCCTATTAGATGAATCCACATTCATGTTATTTTTTAAATCACCTCTACACACGACTACTCTATTTAAATTCCAAATGCGATGGTCCTGTGTTTGAATAGCATTATTAAAGATTTTGATTACTCTAGTGGGTTTCATGAATTTAGACAAAGAGCTTCCCAACAAACCAGGACGTTTAATCATGACCCAGTCACCTACTTTTACCTCAGTTTTCTTTACAGCATTTTTAATATCAAAATATGCTTTCCTTAGTTTAGCCTTTTCTTCTTCCATCCTTGACATATTTTCACCATCACACACATTCTCCTTTCCCTTTTTTAATTCATACTTATTAACCCAATACGGTTCTACACAAGTATTGGGCACCCTACCACGAAACAACAAAGAAGCAGTCCTGTCCTCAGAGAATATGGAAAATGCCAAAAATCTAGGATCCATACTATATGACAAACTGAATCTGGATGCTCCTATAAAATGAATGGTAAATGGAGCTCAACATTAGCTGAGACTCCTCAAATCGTTCAAGCGACATATTCCCAAAGAAGCCCTCAGGTTGTACAGGACCTGGTGATCTCAAACCAAAAATCTCTATCCTCACTGCCCTCCCTGCAACCTGGAAAGCCTCTGTGAAAGCCACTCTTCCGGCTGCTGACCACGAACCCAAGGAACTTTGAACCCATCACGCCAACACTTACTTGACTCCAACAGCTCCGGTGCCAAGTCTGCTGCACATTCAGATCTTCCTTCATTATCTTCACAGCACTGAAGCCCTCACTACCTTGCAAACAAACTAATGCTATCAGGCAGAGGGAAACTCTCCTGCGGCAGCAAGCAGATGGATTCACTGCTTGATGGAGCAGTGGTTGGATGGATCCATGCCATAATCACTACATTGCCACAGGAGTGTTTTCATCTGCCTGATAGCATTAGTTTGTAAAAAATCCAATTGCAGAGCATTTTTATAGACCACCTTGGCCATGATCAGTGTAGCGTCGCAAAAGTTATGCCCTAGCCTCTTTACAAAATGCTGTGATTTTCATGTGGTGTTTGCTCCTTCAGCATTTTAGGAATGAATACCAAAGTGTTCCTGGATGGGGGAAGGCAGTTTATTCCTCTCTGTCTGAGAATATTGGCATTTGGTACAACATCCAAGACACAAGTCTTCAAGAATTTGCCAACCAAGGTGCCACTGTGTAGGATAAGGCTACTTGGTGACAAGGGTGCATTCTCTGCATAATGAATCAAGAAGGGCCTGCTGGAGGAGGAGTTTAGGTATGATTACCAAAGCTCCTGGGAGCAACTGGGGCTACTGGCAGGCTGGACACCACAGAGGTGGACTGCGCACCACCTCAAGATACAATGAACAACAATTTGAGAGGCGGCAACAGCTCTAGGTCACACATATAAGGTTTGTGTGGTTCCAAACAGCAAAGGGTGAGTTAGGATAAAGGGAAAAGAACAGGAGAGGCACATTAGGGGTTCAACTAGAGGGATTTCTAAATGGGAGCTGTGGGCCAGATACACAGTGTGAGAAAGGGCACCCATTCTAAGGTCTGGGCTCAAAATGAATAATACAATGCTCCTTTTAGCTTATGATGTAGTGGCATGCAACACTATAAAGCCAATGTAGTGATGATGGCATGGAGATGGATCCCTTGGAACTTAGCAGCTCTATCCAACCACTGCTCTACCAAGCAGTGCCATCAGGTCAGTGGATACACCTTCAAAACATAGATGATTCTGATGCACGTCAATCTCTGCAGTAGCGCCTGCATGCCATCCTACAAGGAGAGCCGTCTGGGCCATTCTCTGGTGACAAGAACCAAACAGGGGTATCAGGCAGGTGTGCAGGGACGTCAGTGGAATATGCCTGTGTGCAGGTGCCATACACACATGACAAGAAGTGCAGTCTCTGCAAGGTGGGTGAGTGAAGCTCCATACATCCATAGCCATCTGGCCCCTCACAAGTTCAGTTAATCGACCACTGTCTACAGTGATGTCTTTGTGTGGCCTGTCTGATCTGTCCAGGATGTCAAAGTTATGCTCCAATCCCCCTAATATTCTTTGTAGGGAAACATGGGTGCAGTGTTGTCTTCTGTATGGATAGTTCTATTGACCCTCATCATCCACCCAGGTTTTCAGCACTGAAGCAGGTAAGAACATTTTAGGGCGAATGAACATTACCGCCCGCTTGTAAGCACCCCGCATCAGTGGCCTCCTTAGTTTATGATGGGTGTGAAACATTCTGTCCACCCAGTCCCTTCTCAACTGCTTGACATCATGAGTCTTATTTACAAACATCTGACACACTGCAGCGCAGCAGGCATTCCTGCTACGCTGCAGTGCATCAAAAGAAAAGGGCAGGAATGCGTTGTATCTCCAACATACGGCGCGTACCTGTCCTTCTCGCTGGCACACAAACAGCAGTCGTGCTCCAACGCAGACCCCCTTTCGTCATGTTGCAAGGGTGCCTGGGTTGTGGGGATAATTGTTTTTGTGCAGCTTCCTCCACAAAAACAATAATTTATGGCATTTTCCTCTTTTTATGTGTGCAGCAGAGTGTAGCATGCACAGAAAGAGGAAAAACCATGGAGAAATAAAAGTATTTCTGTTCCTTGCGCCACTCCTATGCCTCCCGTGGGAAGGCATAGGAATCTGAATTAAGATCTCCTCTTAAATCTGGGAATGCTTCAGATTCCATGGGTGTTGCTGGGAACGCCCCTTTCAGGCGGTGTTCTGTGTGACCGGGGCATATATACAAGGCCATGAAAGGCCATGTAAAGTGCCTTTGTGTGGCCTTGTAAAAATGCAGCGGTGCATTGCGCCACCGGAGAGTCTAAAAAGTCATACTCGGTGCCGCAAAAGTGCTGCTAGGGCTTCGTAAATGAGGCCCCTAGTTGGGAAACGTATGTCTCTTAAAGGGGCACAATATCGTGGGTTTTAGCGGCCATGGAGGACAGAGTTTTCTTCTCCTTGATGTAATGAGTAAGGCCATTAATTAATGCCGAGCGAAATTATACGGAGTGCTTTGTAGCTTGTGTAAGGAAATCTGTTTCGCCTCCAACTAATTGTGTGTGGGTAGACGGAATCGCAATGGATCAATAGAGCCAGACACAGGCTGCCTCCTGGGAGAGTTAGTAATTGAGCAGACTCCAATGGGTAGGAGACAAACGAGGAATTAGGAGAGAAACATTTCAGATGCATGGGCTTCCCTCCAAAGAGAGCTTCCCCCGGTGGCAATGGTGCCAGGCGCACTCTGGCTCTTGTATGTAGAAGTCGGGAAAAAGGGAAAATGTAATAGTCAGAGGAGGACAAAAGCAATGGGGGGCTGGAAGGGAGGAAACAGCATATAGCGGGAGCTCCTCTGAGTGCTTTACAGGACTCAGGCGTTGATTACAAAGTATCATTAAATGCCCACGTGACAAGAAAAGGTTAGGCAATTGCAGGCTGAGGAGTGGTGCATGTAGTTTATGGGCTTCTACTTCTATAGAGAGATCAACTTGGCGAAATATAGGTGGGCTTATTTAGAAGCCCTTTGCACCGGCAGCTTTTTCATATTTACAAGGCCATTGAAAGTCAACCTATGTGACTTCTCATGGCCTTGTAAATATGTTTTCCTTTCAAACATAACTCGGTGTGAAAGGGGCTTTACACATTCCCAGATTTACGACATTTTGCAACCAGGGGAGGCTTAAGGAGAAACAACGTGGGGAAATACTTATTTTCTCCTTGTTTTTTCCTCTTTCTATATATCTCATTCTGCAGCATGCATAGAAAGAGGAAAATGCCTTTATTGATTATGATTTGTTTTGATTGGTGTCCCTTCCTGCACAAAAGCAATCATCCCCTCAGCACAGGCATCCTTTCAAAATGACGCACGGGTGTTTGCGCTGGCGCACGGCTGCTGTTTGTGCACCAGTGCAAGGGAGAAGGACAGGAATGCGCTGTATCTTGTATATATGGCGCATTACTGCCCTTTTATTGGGATGCAGCTCAGCAGGAAGGCTTGCTCCTAAGGGATGCTGGATAGCGCATCACGTTTTACATGCCAGAGCCGGCTTCATGTAACCTGCTGCCACTCCTCTGCAGTGCACATCGCTGAGTGGTCATAGAGACCTGCTGTTTGTGAGAGATCTTTTAGCTTCCGCTTTCTCAAGGTCACCGTGCCATTAGAGTGATGTTGGACTGCTGCCCTGATCTGGTCCTCTGCTCCTGCATTCTTGCTTATCACCGAACCCGCCACGCTGCTGAGATGTCAGTAGGCCACACAGGCTGCACAGGGGAGGGGTAAGAGTGGATCTTATGGAGATCATAGGGCATCTCCAATCCACTGTAGTCATTGATGGTTCCAAGTGGGTCCTGTCACTCAATCTCCATTTAATGAGACACCCAATGCTGTCTCGTGATGAAGATCGGGGTGGTGAGGACGGAGCTTCACATAACAGCAGCTATCGTGCACATAGCCATGCAACGCTCACCTAGACTTTTATAATATGGCCCTGGGGTGACCTGTGGGGGCTGGTTGGGACGGTGTGGTGCATTGCCAATATGTGTGTGCTTAAGGAGAATATCTCCGTCTTCCTTTGGACAGGGGCTTCTTTGCAGCCTGGTTATGGGGAAAACTGGTCCTGGTGTAATTGTGCCCTGATGGACACAGTTCCTTCATGCCAGCAGTCCCACCTCACCAGTAGCTTCATTGTTGGGTAGGCTGAGCTCCCTGAGCTGTATGGGCCTTGATAGCTTAGAAGGATTAGTGCTGTAATCTATGGTACGCAAGTTTTAAGCGAGGGACGGCTGCTTCCATCAGAAGGTAGGGAATTGAGTACCATATTTTAAAATGTTCGAATACTAAATATTTGGAGATTATATAAATTATGAAAAACAAAACCCTTATGTATATATAGTGCCACCTATTGCTTGCAGTGCTTTGAAATGGACACTGGGAAGCAGAATGTAGACTCCATTCTTGTCCTATTGGTCCTGGTGTCTGGTATTCTTATGTCACTGTCAGTTTTTGTGCATTTTGTCCTCTGGTGTCATGTAAATGGTGTTGCAAGAAGGTTATAATTTGTCTTTCATATCCGTAATGTTCTCTATGAAGTTCATAATATATTTTTATGCTGGGCCACATAATGCTCTTTTGGTGTTTTTGACTGTCTCTGTCATATGAGCTATCGGCCTCACTCTCAAGATGTAGACCCAGGTTCACTGCTCCATTGCCCTGTTTATTTATTTATTGGGGTTTTATATAGCGACTTCTAGACCCTAGAGTTTTTGAGTGTTTTACATACAAAACACAATATATAATGCTCAGTCAAACAATTGGAGGAAAGAGTGCTCCAGCAAGATAAGACAGTCATAGAACGTTAGAAAATAATTCAAGGGCTGTAAATAACATGTAGATAGAAGTACTGGTCACCCACAGGAAGGTCCCACAGTTGGTAAACAAAGAAACAGGGCCACATAGCCCACTTCAAGTGTCAGTGGACCTCAAAAGTCAATGAATGACCTTAAATGAATAGAATGTATTATGAGAGCATGACTTGGGATAGCACAAGATGCCCCACTTGTCCCATATCCCTGGAGACACTTGGGATTGAAATGGATGCTGAACATACAGGAAAGAGTGACTGGCAGAAAGCAACTTGTCTGTTCTGGAAAAAGGACGCCAGAGTTACACTGTTCATCAACATATGGAAATACTGATGAAGGAAATACCTGAGTTGAGGATCAGATTCAAGGAGTAGGAGAACAGATGGTGACACTAAAGAGAAGGATGGGTTAGGTATTATGCCTCCCACAATATTAATATTTGGAGGGCCAGAGGAACATATGAGAAGATCAGGGGTGAACATGAGCCTCTCTGGCATATTAGCATTGATCAAGGCTTGGGATATGAAGAGGTTGACAGAGAGAGAGAGAGAGAGAGAGAGAGAGAGAGAGAGAGAGAGGGGAGTGGTGGAGAGAGAGAGAGAGAGAGAGGGAGGTAAGCCAATCTGCAATGCCATGAAGACAGTGTAAACCTAGGCATATCATTCTGAGTATCACTGGGTGTAACCTTGAGGGACGCATACAATCAAGAGGTCAGGCAGTGAGGAAAGGCTTTGTTACTTAATAAGAAAACGAGGAAGCAAAGAAATAGAAGAAAGTCGGATGAAGGAGTAAAAAATGAGAACTGAAGGCAGCGGATCGGTGGTCAACAGGCCCTTGAAAGATAATGGCAAATCGGGTTAGGATTACCAGATGGAGAAGCAAATGTTTATTTGCCAACCCCCGGACAAGGGAGGGGGGTAAATGAGAATTGAAGATAGTCAGCGATGTGAAAACAAGAAAGAGCATACGCCCAAGACAATCCACAAGGGTATTTGTCAACAAAACAGAAGAGATGGTATTCTGAGGGAGAAAGCAATAGGGACACATCCCCATATGAGACAGTGAAAGAGATATAGAATTGATTGTTTAAGAAATGATAATAGAAGGGAACACCACAGTGCTTGGTGACAAGTATGATAATCTAAGAGCAAAGTTGGGCATTGTAGAGAGATCCTTACGTGAGCTCAATAGTTTCCAGAGTCACTTGGGAGAAAAGAAACAACAAGGAGAGACAAGGGACTGAGGAAGATTTGGGATGAGGCAAATAAAGCTAGTAGGAAAGCTAGAGTTCTGGCCCAAAGTCCAATGCAGTACTAGATAGAGAACATGTACTAATAGAGATAAATTTAGTATGATTGTATGAAGTGCCCTAGAAAAAAAAGATGGGTTAGGAGCATGAAGTATGCTACAGTCAGAAACAGAACAACAGGTGGAAGGAACGGAAGAAGTAGAATAAAGGGGAATTAGGTAAAATTGAGGTTCATGCAATACCTTTACGAACTGTATGAGCGCAGTCATCCAATGGATCGACAAAGACTGTCTAAAATCGGACTCTTTTGACAGAAGTCATCCTACTTTGATAATAACATCTCATTCTGGTCCCCCTCTGTGTGGCCAGTCAAGCTGAGCTCTCTTCTGACACCGATTAAGAAGGAGAAAATCCTAAGCATTTTGGTTGATGACATACTAACGTTCAAAGAGCAAGTTAATAAGGTGATCTCTGCCTCCTTCTACATTTTACTTATTATCAAGAAAATTGCCCAATTTCTTGCATTTGATATGCTAAAAGCAGTTGTTATTGCATTAGTTTTATCCTGAGTAGAGTATTGTAATGACCTTTATTAAAACCTTCCTAAAAAGTAATTAAACAATGTTATCTACTTAGCACTATAAGGAGTAATAAAGAACACATAATATAAGATGTCAGAGCTATATGTAATCATGATGAATCTTACCCATTATCGAGTCAATATAGCAATACACTTTCTACTCTTGACAACTTCTCACTTTAATTCCATGCATCAGTAACTATAAAAAAGCAGGCCCAATGAGAGCAACAGAATACTAACACTCTACAATGGTGAAGTTGGGTGGATCATTAGACTATGTGCAGTCGACAAGGGCCTCAACCCTGATTGGGAACTACATAATTTCCTAATATCTGACTATTTCATTATATATATCATTGTGCCTAGTTTTAACGAACTCTTCTCCAGTGACTTATGATGGTTATTTAGGTGTTCAGATATTTCAGGTACACATTTCGAGGGCAACTTTCACCCATACATTTTCAACAACATATGTCTCCCTTTTTAGGTTTTGACTGCACTTGCTTGTGGAATCCATTGTATTCAATATAAATGTAATTGGTTCCTGTGCTTGCCACTTACTTTACCTCCAATTCTATTGGCTGTAGCGTACTATTTTCTGTATTTCCCCTGTTCTTGCTTTTATCAGTGTTCCGAGGCACAAGTACTGTTTTAATCCGCTTTTGTGGAATTCTTTTTAATGTTTTGGCTGTGCTTGTTTTCATTTTATGATCTTTAAGACTCACCAAAATAGTATACACTCGTATAGAGTGTGAGCATGAGATTAAAAAAACACAGACCAAAACACACAACTGATGCGTGTCATCGAACGCACCGAGTCATAGACCCAGAAAGCAGCAGCATTGGCTCAGATTGGGCTGGTTGGATTCTCTGGGGTCTTCTCCCTTTCGTTGATTAATTTTACATGTCACAAAGTCCACAGACAGCGAGGCGGTTTACAAAGGAGCCGGCGGCTGCATGCAGGAAGGAGCTGACTCAGTTGCTAGTGTGGTTCCGGATCTGCTAACTCTCTCTCCCGGAGGTAATGATGGACGAACAGCACCTTGGAGAAAATAAATCTGATCTGTGAGAGCAGAAGGGAGGGAGATTACAGAGCTGCACGTGTTGTGTGTGTGTCTCCTGGATTCAGGACAGGTCTGCATGTACATGTCAAAGCCACTCAAAAGCAATCACATCCAGAATAGAAAGCTCTTTTCTGTGTCTAGGGAGGCTCGCCGTCCTCATTTCCCACCACAGCTCTGCAGTGACAGAGGAACTTGGTGAGGAGGATCTGAGAGACGCTGACAGCTTAGGTAAATCTCAGTCCTTTTAGTTTGCACTTTCCCTCTAAATAGACTTTTCCTTCTCTCCTCCGCATGTTTCCTAAATGCTGCCTCGCTCAAACTTTCCTCCAAGAGTCCCTGGGCGGTGTGTCCAATTTGTCCATTGCTCCATCTGCTCTTCAGCCGTGCATCATCCTCTTATACACCTAGTCTTTGCCCCTTCTATTCTCTGTCACTCCTTGTCTTTTTCAACTTTTCATTCTCTCCTTCACAGTTTTCCGCTACTGCTCAGAAGATCCTTTCCTTTATGTTGCTTTATATTACAACCATATTTCTCTTTCTTTCGTAATCCACCCTCTGCCACTGTAACCTTTCCATTCATCCTCCACTATCCTTCTCAGTCACTCACTCAGTGCCTCATTCAGCCACTCGGCTCCGATTTGCTTGGTCCCTCACTCACCTCATTTCTCCTCTAGCACACTGTTCCCTGGCAGTCTTCTCTCCCAACTTGTCACTCTTCTCCGCACTCCAACCTTATACTTTTGACAACCACTCAGCAGTTCTCTCCCACTGCTTTCCACTGCTTTGCTTGTTTCCTATTTGTCAACCTTGCCCTCTAACCTTCTCATCCACCATAGTACGTTAATTGTATATGATCCTCGTCCCCCTGCACCACACTCCTTATTGGCCACTGTTTACCACTCTGGCTTTCCTTCTTGCTTCTTTGCCTTTATCTGATATTCCAGTGCCACATGTGGCTTGTTGTCAGTCCCTCATGCTGTCTATCACTCACGCTTTGCACCGTCTACACTCCTATGTTCCCTCCTTTCCTATCCCTGCTCACTCCTTTCTCTCGCTCTCTATCACCTCTACCTTTCCCTCTGTTGTTTCCCAAACTCCCTGACCTGGCTTGGCAATTCGGGCTGGATTGTTCCCATAAGGGACAGGGTCAACACTGATTTGCATATGGCTGGGTCTGAACTGGGGTGGCGAAGAGTGCGATGATGGATTGAACCCAGATATGTGGCTGGGGGTGAGTGTCTGAAAGGTTTCCGTGCTCTGTCCATCTTCTCCTTGTGTTCGCTTTGTAATTACTTGGAGTCTCTGCTCTATTGCTTAAATAGAAGTTTGAGACATCAAATTTCTCAAAAGGTTTGAAGACACTAAGATGAATAGATAACTTGAAAGATCAAGCCCTATAGTGAGTTTTTATCGCCACAATAGTTTTGATGACTGCGAAAATGCAATCAGGAACACAACATCTAACATCAGTTCATTGTTATGATATTTTTACGGATTTATGACAATGAAAATTGTTTGCATTTACATAGACGTACACATACACATGCTCTCACAGAATACCAGTCTCACCCACAAACACGCACACAACATACATTTTTACTTACCACAGCTGCCAGCAAACATCCCATCCCAGCTAAGTGTGTTCTATTTTTATTAGACTAATAGTGAATAATAGAATATTATAATTGTGTATAATAGAACATTATTCACTATTAGTATTATGAAAAACTTGCAGACAACAAAGAATAAAAGCCACCCCTGTATTCTTGGCCCCTATTTTGCCACCTCTGAAGCCCGGGGTCGCAAAGGCAGTGCCAGGGGTTGGACCTCTGGAGAGCCCTAAAATTACATTGATGCCTCACAGCCTTCCTTCTACTACTGTGTCTTTCGACTTTCAAAAAGGCATTCATAAAGTTAGAAAATGTGTATGTGTGAGCATGTGTCTGTATGTGTAAGCATGTGTGTATGAGTGAAAGTGAGTGAGAGGCAGTGAGTGAGATCGTTTGATATATATATTTCTCCACAACGGTCCCTTGCACCGGGATATGCAGCGCTCAATACGGGTGTGGTACCCTGCGGCAGAACCACGACCATCAATATTTTCGCACAATCCTTCCAGCCAGAAGGAAAAACGGGACGCACTCCCGTAGTTTTATGCAATAATGATTTTATTCTTTCACTCCTTCAATTGCAGGGATAGCGAGGTGATCTACGCACTTCTGTATTCCCAGACGCCCTGCTCACGATCGATAATGAGACAACCATTTGTCAAGCTGGTTAGACTGCAAATTCGAGAAAACACACATTTCGAACCCAGGCTCTGGGACAAATTTAAACATTAAACATTAAGCTCTGTCTGAGTCAAACCTATGGCAATCACTACATTTTCCACTGACCTTTATCACAAGAACTATATTTGTAAGACTTAACAATGGTGGAGTGCACACAAAGGAAAAAGTCGAGATGCGGAGGCTCATACTAGCAGCGTAGCAGTTGCTCAATCAATCAATAGATACTTTATTTGGTTAAATAAAAACAACAAAAATACATCACATGCATAAGAACAAAGATAAAAAGTACATTTCATCAAATTAGCGGTAGCCCATTCATATAAAAGAAGCATTATATAGAATCACATAAGCTCACTGCCATTTTCTCAAGACCCAAAAGTCTTTTTTTTTTAAAGAGTATGTTTTCTACTTATTCATTTTTTCTCGCAGTGGTGTGAAAAAAACCTATATATTTTTCATAATTAAAGGTCACAAATTTCTCTAAGTTTCCTAGGCAACAAAGAAAACCACACCACTTAAAATTCACTTCTTAAACAAACTCACACTACCATTTGGAATGCATCTAGCTATATATTTAGGTCTGTCTACAGACAGTTGAGCTTTCTGGCAAGCCATTATTTCACCATAAAGCACAAAATGGATACAACACACCACAATACACAACACAAAACACACAACACAGAAAGGGACTTTAGGTTAGCCTTCTTTAGCCATTAGCTGTTTTTGGGTGAGCCCCTTTTAGGCATTTGTTCACTGGGTTATTGGTTATATTTTGGGGCCGGTCATTGCCATATTGCGGATTCTTGCATTACCCCACTTACCCTTTCTATTGGTGACACAAGAAAAAGCGTTAGTTTGGCTCTGGTGGTTAATGGCACCTAACAGGGCCACTCCACCTCCTGTGTCCTCTGCTTCACTGCATGGCAGGACAGTGTAAGGCAGATGACAATTATCTGCATGACAGTACCAGGGCAAGAATTGACAAAGGAACAACAAGGCGGATGCACCTGCTGCCCTCGGGCCAGTCTGCCTCTCCAGCTTTCGACTGCAAGAGTGGGGATAAGTGTGGCCCCTGACAGCAGATATCCGCAATCACTTTCTCCAGACTCAGGTACAGACTGATCCTGAGTGCACCAGTGGGAGTCTATTCCACCTGCGCAGTGCAAGACTGAGTCACAGGCTCAGTGAAGCCACTACACCTGTGGTCCCTGTCAGCAGCTGCCCAGTGTCACTTGCTTCCAGACTTAGGTAGAGAATGATCCAGAGGGCACCAGTGAGAGCCAATCCTACCTGACCCAATGCAAAACTGTTCCACAGGTTCAGTGACCCAGCTCCACCTTTGGCCCTTTTCAGCAGCTCTCCAGCATCACTTGCTTCCAGACTCAAGTACAGAATGATCCGGAGTGCAATAGTGGGAGCCAATCCTACCAGCCCCAGTGGAAGACTGTTACACAGGCCCAGTGATCCTGCTCTGCCTGTGGCCCCTGCCGGCAGCTGTCCAGCACCAAGTGCTCCCAGACTCAAGTGCAGAATAATCCAGCACCTGGGACAACTCCTAGTGGCTCACAGAGCTCGGAACCCTCCCACACCCACCAATCATGCATGTAACCTCGGCATCATCCTCGACTTCTCGCTCTCAATGAACCGCCAAATCAACGCTGCCTAATCTTCCTGCTTCCACATGATCCACTTGCTTTGGAATATTTTCAAGTGGATCCCCACTGAGTCCAAGAGAACGGTCAACTAGGCGCTCGTCAGCAGCACGTTTAACAAAAGCAACGTACTCTATGCCGGCGCCACCCAAAAATTCCAAAAGAAATTGCAGAGCATCCAGAATGCCTCTACCAGACTCATCCTGTACATCCCCGCCGCATCCACATCCACATCTCCGGTCACCTCAGAGACATTCACTGGCTCCCGATCAACAAAAGTATCACCTTTAAACTCCTCACACACACCTACAAAGCCCTCCACAACACCATACCTGTGTACCTCAACCACCACCTCTCCTTGTACAACCCCCAGACATCTCCACTCTGCCCAACTGGCCCTGGCCAGTAACCCACAGATACGCAAGGCCTTGGCCAGAGGAAGATCCTAATCCTACCTCTCGCTGCGAAGACCTGGAACTCTCTACCTCTGCATCTCAGGCAATCAAGTTCACTGCCTCAATTCAGGCAAGACCAGGCAAGGCACACATTGTGTACCAATTGTTACACGCTCACGGCCCAATCACGGAAGAATTAATCACCAGTGCCACCACAACGCACATATTTTGTCAGCGCGGTTGTTCCCTTTGATGGTTCATACATTATGGCCCGGTTATTACTCATTGACGTGTGGGCAGAATTTACTCCATGGGAGGATTTTTAGACACTGTAATTATCACTCCTCCCAACTCAGAATGATTTCGCCCAAAGAGTCGGATATCACGCTCGTTAACCATTCACTATAAGCATTACCAATCCTACACTCAGGATGCCTGTAATTCTGCTTGGGCTCACCGCGCTGCACCCATTGATTTCGCTCGGTAACCATTTACTATAAGTATTACCGACTCTCATGACAGGCCTAATCCTTCATTTAGGATGCCTGTAATTATGCTTGGCCTCACCACGCTGCACCCATTGATTTCTTTTGGTTGAAAGTGAGCCACAGCTCAGTGGATGATATGTGTCCTACACACACCGCTGTACGCTGTTCTTTTACACTTAAAGATTATGCAGGGTCACGCTATTAGGCTCTACTTATCTTATAACTCACCTTGAATAATGAGCCCGCACCTGAACGTTTTACCTATCTATTCAACCGATCAGCGCACACACTGACGCACCGCGCATCATTCTATTTTACAGCCATTCACATGCCAAGGTCCTTGTAGAAAACTCCCGCCAGGAGCCACTTAGGGGCACACACAGCCAGAACCAACTTTGGTCCAGACTAGGTGAGTGGTCCACCATAGTCTCCCTTCTTTACACATCGCTAACCCGTAGTGACTACCAAAAGGAGCACATCATGGGTTGAAACGTCGACGATACAACAAGGTTCAGACCAACCAAGGCCCTGCATACCAAAAGGAGCATTAATAGCAACCAGGGCTCATGGTTATGAGTCTGGCTATTAGAAACCTTGTCTTGTCCCCTGTATATAAATCCTGAACCACCCTGTATATACTGCACAAGTTGTTTTTTCACTTAACCCCTTCAATGCCCCACCCTTTCCCCCTGCTGTGCCGGGCCTTTCATTAGCGGGCGGGGTCCATGACGAGATAGTCTCGTCATGGGCACAGCGCAACCGTGCTCCATGACGAGACTATCTCGCCATGGGCATAGAAGAGGTTAAGCACATATGTCACTTGAGTACCATAAATTTCACCCATTGCAAACAGCCGTTTTTGTGTGAAAAATGAACATATTTGAATGAATTAATTCGGATAAAATGCAAAGTGGATATGCATTTAATGTGTTATTGTGATTATTCCCGATAAATTTGTACATGTGTATATGCGTGTGCGATATCCATGCCCTGTGAATAGTTGGGCTTTGCAATACTTTGTGCGCATATGAAATAACTCTTGAGAACCCGACAGAACCACTTTGTTGCAGGGATTCTGCACATACACAGAACTATGCGCAGGAAACCAGGACCTTAGTGTGTAGTGGTCTACCAAACTACCCACCTCAGTGCCCAGAGCCCCAATCCGACTAGCTATAGTGTCTCATTTATTCTCCATGCTACAGCGAAGCTACCAATGATTGGACATCCTAGACCATGCTACTCCGTCAGGATACGTGGGAACAAGAACGCTCTTTCATTTAAACTCTCGTACTTGTCCACAACATGAGTAAATAGAGCCAAGGAATAGTTTAAAATGTTTATTTTAACTAATGTGCTCTATAATGCAGTACACTAGCCAATACTAGCAGCAATATGCATAAGATCAAACAAATGGGACAAGAACAGCCTACTCCTATACGAAAGCTATCACCCGAGGGCATTACGGCAGAACCTACCAGTAGGGCAATTCCTCTGGGTACGGAGGAACTGCTCAAACATAGAAACATACAATGAACAAGCAGAACAACTTGAAGTGAAACTCCGGGAACGACATTATCCAAAGAAGATGATTAAAAAAGCAAGGAAAAGGGCCAGAAATAACAACCGGGAAGCCCTTTTGGAATCGCAAGAGAAAAATCTGATTGTGTGGTGTGTGACCACATATACCCCAGCATCAAATAGAGTCCAGAACATTATAAGGAAGAAATGGCATATCCTGAACAGCGCACAGAGGCAATGGGAACAACCACTTTTTGCTTTCAAGAGGAGCAGGAACCTACGTGATGAGTTGGTCCAATCGAAAACAAAGACACAGGAAGCGGTAGAACAACCAACACTTTGGAACCATCAGAGACCTTCGGGACATTTCCCATGTGGGAGCTGCGTGGCCTGCACATTCACATACACTACTAAAGAAGTTGATATAGGCACAAACAACCCATGGAAGCAGAAGGACTTTAGCAACTGCAACACCGAGAATGTGGCGTATTTATTAAAATGCCCTTGCAATCTCATGTATGGGGGAATGACCACAAGGAAAGTAAAAACCCGAATAAATGAGCATAGGAGTACAATCCGGTGCAAAAAAATCAAACACAAGATTGACGAAACACTTCTTGGAACAAAACCATAAATATTCTGACCTGAAATGGATGGTTTTGGAAGTTATAAAAAAACAAAAAACAGATATCACCAGAAGCCTACATATCAGGGACACATGATTGGTATACCGCCTACACATATGGGCTAATGGTCTAAATGACGAAATTCCATGGCTCCAGATGGGATGAAATGTATGCACTAGACATCCCCACTCCTACTACTGTTTAACAATACTGGGCGTCATTTGTTCTCATAACATCAGTGTTTTTTTGTTAGGAAAACATTAAGGAGCATTTGAAATCTACCATTATGCTATCATTTAATCCCTCAGCTTAACTGTGAAGATTATAGTGTTGCACATTACACCAACACAAAAGATCAAGAGAAATCATACATCGTGTGCGGGTGCCTTTATGATAGTACTGCCTTTATCCAAAAGGAATATCTTAATAAACATCACAGTAAGTGCAGATCCAACATGGGCGAGCGATGCCATCCTTTTTCGGCTGAGCTTCAAACCGTTTATTTATTTTTACTTTTAGTACAGGAATGAACTACGTAATTTGCAGCCGTCAAACAGCTGAATGTCAGCACATTTCTCTCCTTTGTTAACCATCATGGTCAGAGGTTCAGGTACTACCGAGACGCATGGGCGGAGTTACCCACGGGACGTCACATTCCTCTCTCAAGCCCCACCCTAGTTATGCCCTAGGCCAGGTTCTGACCTGACCTACAGATGGCCCCCTTTAATTGGTACCCTGGATGTGGGCAAATACGGAGGACAACATCCATTTCCTCTAAACAGAACAAAACAGGCAACCAAGCATGATGATTACATGGCACAATTTGTGACACCGGATGCGATAAGGAAATGGTAATGGCATCCTTTTCCTCATTTCTATCGAGTCAGGCGGTCAGGCACATAATATACATGGCGCACATTATGACATCAGATACAGGAGGGGTGTAAACAATCACGAAGGTCAATTATCCAATTTAGATACACTATTTAAACCCCGTTAGTTCCCGGTTTTATCATCTACAGTAAGGAGAGACGGACAGAGCTAGGTGATTTCAGCAGGAGGAGCACCTTGACGAAGTAAGAGTGTATGAGGGAGCTGCGGCATGAGTAGAGACTCGCTTGGCATGCATGAAATGAATGTTGCTCTCACATAGTTTTACGATGTTAAACAACTCACAGTTCTTGACCCCCAGGGTGATTCTAATTTGGTACGATGAGACGCTATGCTCTAACTGAAATGGAATCTGCACATTCTAAGATTTTTTCTTGTCGATCTATCTGGTTTATCTTTCCCTCTAGAGTGTGACTATAGGAGCGTTCCCTCCACTCCTTCCATGGAGCACATATGCTAAGAAATTTGGGGAAGATATGAGAGATGTTTTCTCTCAAATATTAGTATGTGTGTGCACAGATGACTGACACTTGTCACGCACTTTAAACCATGCGCGATAACTGCTGTGGTTACGAAGGAGTTTTTTGTTATGACCAAAGAAATCTTTTAAGGTTCTTTTGTGCTTTATTTCATTCATCAACAGGGTGACGTGGAGCCCCCTCAACGAGGGGAGTGGCAAAAGGTCACCCCACATAGTGATTTTCCCTCATCACGAGATTGGTAAGGCCGGTGCCCGCTCTTAAAAAACAGGTCCTGATGAATGCCACGTATTCTACTGGGACACTGGGCAGAAACATGTTGACCCTATACACCACGGTGAGGGGATAGTAAATTCCTCTATTTACCACACAACTGTTTTAATACCGTACAGTTGTCCACCTTATTAAAATTAATTAGACATCTATAATGGTTTTTGAAATCACATTCACTACTCACCGGCCCCACTTAGTTTAGAAGTGCATCCCTGTCATCAGGTGTATGCCCGCCCTCTATCAAACCAAGTTTTTAGAGGGCGAGGACGGCCGATGATGAAGCATGACACCAGGTGGTGTGTGAGGCCAGTCCTTCACTTTTTGTGAGATGCCAACACTCACAGTATGAATTTGACTTCTTGAGCACTACTGATCACTGTAATCTGGGAGCAGCCTCATTTGTGTGTAACAAATGCAGACAGTTCTCATGTGAAAGTGAGCAAGCAAATTGTTTACAATAAATGTGGCATGTAGAAACGTGAGCAAAAGCGGCAAAATGGGGGCCGAGCCTATACTACTTATGCTAACTTAGCAATATCCGCAGGTGTGTCCATATCCTCACTACACCCTCTCCTTGGTCAGTCCATCGAACACAGCTTTCAAACAAGTCTGAGCAAGAATCAAGAGCATTTGTATAAATGATACCTCTGATTTGCGGGGAATGTGAAATGAGTAAAAAAAATAAAAAAATTGTTTATGTCCAAAAATGCACACAGAAACAAAAAATGAATCCAGCAAGGATAAGGTGGCTGAGTCAATCCAGCAAGGTGTATGAACGGTAGGTTGCGATAGCCTCCAAGAGGAAGTCATTGTTATCATCAAATAAAAAGTGAGGCCACCCAATCAAGCAAAGTGAATGAACAGATCTGTTCTTGAAGAATGGGTAATTCCAGCACCATCAAAGGACTACTTGCATGATACTCGATACAACTCCGTTGTAGGAAATCCTGTGCTGCTGCACAGATATCCTATTCAGCCAGAACTCCCAGCGCAGCTGCACAGGCCAAAATTCCAAAACCGAAACATTCTTGCTCATGGGCCACTAAGGGATTCATTTGCAGTTAAAAATCAGGTGGAGGAAATGCCGTATTGGAGAGGCACAGATCCAATGCCCATTAAAAGGAACAACCTAAGCAATTGAAGACAGGTTGCCCGCAAGTGTAATAGGCAAAGCTAAAGGTAATCCATAAACCACGCTCTGTTCTGCCAGGGGCAGAGTACCGTAGCATTCAAGTATACGGCTAGGGAGCATCTGCAGCCGGTCTTGGCCGTGCAGGACCACAGGAGGAGCATCCATTTTGTACCAGGCAAAGTAACAGCAAAATCCCAGCGGCTAAGGAAAGTAATAGTGGCAAGCCACCGAAGATGGAAAGAGGTCACAAGGCCAGAGCCCACAGCTTTAAAAAAATGGACAATGCCTGTAGTGTTAGGAGCATTGAACATAGTGTGATTCAAGCACCAAAATGTAGTGGGAGGTCAGTATTAAGAAGCGCTTGTACCTCTGTACGGGTGTTAGCCACGTGAAGGACGAATGTCTCATGGGCAGATGTGAGTGAAAATTCTTTTTGGGATAACAATGCTCTTATTCTGCTCAACTTGTTGAAGTCTGCCTTCAAGGTCGGAATGGAAGGCCAAATCCAGTTATCGAGCCTCCTGTGTGGGGGTGGAAAAAGTACATTTTTACTGCAAACCACATGCTGTGAAACTGTTACAATGTAAGGGATGCCGGATAACATTCTTCATTATTTAAAAGCAAATAACTACCATTTTCAAGCAGTGTGAAAGTGGGTGTAATAGCGGGCACAGGTATGCCTTTTAAAACACGTACAAGATTTGGGGCCGTAAGGTTACAGGCGCCATGCAACTGGATGTTCTTACAAACAAGGGAATGACCTATCGTGGTATCACATGATTCCCCAGTTAGGTATACTTCTTTTTCATCCCGTAGGCATCTGTAGGTGAAAGGTAATGACCAAACTTTGTGTAGAAAAGCACTGTCTAAGGGTTCGAAGCAGCCAAGTGGATAGTGTTTCATGCATGAGGTAAATTCAAACCGGGAAAATGGGAGAGTTATCACCCTATGGATGAGCCAGACAGCTGAGTCTGTTTCTGCCACAGAGAATGGTAACTGATCTAACTTTTCAGTATGCAAAAGAGCATACGTAACATCTTTCATGGACATAAACTGCTGGATTGTTGTCAAGTTAAAGGGCAAAAATAACGATGAGGTGTTCAAGTAAACCCATGGAACTTTCCCCATCTTAAGAGTCTGCAAAGTCCACGCACATTGCATAATTGAACGCAACTGATTTTGATCATGATACAAAACAGAAACATCCTCTTGCACAAAGTCAACAACAGATGAAACAATATTGTCCAATGTGTAAATGCGGGAAGAATGTGTGTTAATACTATTATCACCAACAGCAAACACTTTTTCAAGATTAGCCTGATCAATTGCCCTTAAACGTGAAGCTGCTTCAATTTGGAATAGCTTTCAGATTTCATTGCAAGTTGCATAAATAAATCTTTTTGATCGAGGACCAGCAGGTCCTTTTATCAAATCTGTCAAATCAATGTCACCTGATAACAACAAATGTTGTTTCACTGAAGCTAGAGTTGAGTACTGCAACCAGTTCTGACATGACTTTTCAACGGAATATGTAGTAACTGTATGGGAGTCAGAAAAACAAGGATCAGGCCTATCCTGTGTGTAACCAGGAGCCGTGTCATGTAAACGAAGTTGGCAAGTATCCAAACTAGTTTGCCAAACCAACCAGCCTAGGGAATCCAAACTAGAAAAATTAAAGGTGGCATTGTTAAAAAGTAATTGTAATTCAGCAATGGAATAATTAGTACAATTCCTCCAGTTCTGATATGCAGCGAGAACAGGAATAGCAGAGGCATTCATTTGCTTAGAAGTTGCCAATCCAAAACAATTAGTTTGATAAATCGATTAATTTAGAAATAGAATCTGTAATGGGATGAAGCACGCATGATGTAACGCTTCTGTGCTTTGCACTTGCCAGGATTTAGAACCCCAAACTGATTTAAGGTCAATTGTGGACTTCCACAGATCATACAATTTATCAATAAAGGATTTGGAATATAATTTAGTTGTGGTGAGCATTATTTTAGAATTTGAAGAAGCATTTAATTTAAAAAAGAGCAACCCAGTGTTTGATTTATCAAAGTCAGTAAAATATGTGAATTTTCTCAAAACAAAAAAGTTTTAGAGCTGCCTTCCAAAGGAGCCGGGCAATGTTCCCATTGTGTATAATTAAAACATTACTAAACGTGTTCGCTTTATGCAGATAATGATGACCATAGTGCTGATAGCAAAACAAATCTGCATAATTTGCAGTATTCAAATACAATTCTTCAGCATCAAAGGCAGCATAGTATTTCAAATCTGAAAACAAAGATTGTACGGCTTGTACGGCCCAATCATCATATCTTATATTATGTTTCACTAGATCACCCATTGAAACACGCAGTACATTTGACACATTAATTATCTCTGTAGGGCCATGGATTTGAAAATCTACAGAATCTCAAACTATGCAGTCTATAACTGGCCAGGGAGTGATGTTGACAAAAGACTGGTCTCTTTTCATTATGTGAGATGAAGAGTGCGGAGCCAAAGTTCCATCTACCAGTTTAACAGCAAAGCCTTCAGGAAGGTAGTGACCATTGATTAGAAGGAAAAAAAATGTCACAAAGCCAAAGGACATGAACAAAAGAATTGCTATGAGCACCAACCAGATGTTTGTCCAAGGCGGAACCAAATACGTTTGTTTAAACCAAGCGACAAAAATCAAAAATTTGGAAGGGGCCTTTGATGATGTGGAATGTGAGTCAAAGGAAAAACGTGATTCATTAATGGCTTCATGTTGGGAACCAGTTAATGACACGGTAGTGGAATAAGCATATTCAGTTTCCTCATTATGAGTAGAAGCAGGCTGTAGCAGCAAAGGATTGTTAACAGAGTCCAGCTCAATGGCGGTGTCATCCTGCTTGTTGTTAGTAGCGGGTAAACCTGGATCTCTCGATACAGTTGTTGTAGAGACAACTGGCGTGATGCTATTCAGGATCTGCCAGATGTTGTAGCTTGACATTGTTCACTGCGATGTATCTGTTGTCTTTTCGACCAGGAAGCGGCAGTAAAATGACTGTACGAGTACCCGTCACTCCAAGCACTGGGACAGGTGCACGATAAGAGGGGCCAAGCTCTTTCTTGTTCTCCACCTTCTCTCGGACCAGGTCTCTGATTCTGGGTAGCCAGCAGACTACTGGAATCTGCAGCGCAGCATCAGTGGGTTAGGGTAAATGATCATTTGCAAGACTGTGATGGGTCTCTTGTAGTTCCTGTAATACAGCATAATGATTATCTACGTCTAAGGATGCAGCTGCTGTCGCCAAGTCTAGACCATCAAGGTCTAGCACAACCATTTTCATGCCCAAGAGCATTTCTTATGCGGTCCGCCCACCCAGAGATCTTCTAGGGAGATTATTTAGTGAACGCTGTACTCTATACAAATGGGCGAAACAGTTCCTGCCAGTCCCTATGACCCTAGCTGTCAAGGATTGCTTTAAGTCACGGTTCATTCGCTCCACAACCAAATTGCCCTCAGGCTTGTATGGAGACAAAAATTTGACCTGCACCCCCAAAGACCTCATGGTATCCTTTATGCCTTAGAGGAGAACGCTGGACCCTGGTCCGAATGGAAGGTGCCACATGCAAAAATTCCCACAAAGACACACAAATCCCTGATGACAGTTCGGGCATTCGTACTGTGTTGTGGCCAAACCCATAGAAAGCGTCTGCACGAATCAACCGCAACTAAGATAAACTTATAAGCAGTATCTGAAGAAAAAGGACGGCAGTGATCTAAATAAACACAACTGAAAGGTTTATTATAAATGCATAGCTGTGTTTGTGGTGGTCGCATTGCCGTAGACGGCTTAATCTGCTGACAGATGTCACATGAAAGTACGTAATTACGGGTTTGTTTATATAAGCCGTGCCACCAGTAACGCTGCTGCAAGATAGAAACAGTTGCAGACACCCCAGCATGCGCCGAAGCCATCTCTCCATGTGCGGCTGTTATCAGTGAAGGTCTGCGGTCTGCGTTGGGAATCAACCTGTCACCAACGTCGTTAATTCTCACGTATGGAACATTATCAGGACTTAAATGATAAGAGTATTTGGAAGAGAAACCCTGTGGGTAATTATCACCCCTCCCTGTAGCAGCTATCGCTGCCAAAATGTCAGTATCAATCTTATTCATGGATCTTGTAACTGCTGCAACTGAGCACGTGGCTACAGCTTATTTGGCAGCTTCATCTGCCAAACTGTTGCCAACTGCGTGTACTTCTACACGCTGATGACCAAGAGTATGAATTACCTGTGTGAGAGGCAGATGGTCTTTAAGATCTGCGACTCGAACCCAAAGCATTTTATGTTTAATTGCGCTGCCTTTAGAATCACAATAGTCATTTTGAGACCAAAAGAATAAGTTGTCGTTGAAAGACTGAACACAGTAATAGGAATCGCTTACAATTAAAGCAGTCACATTTGGATCTGCAAACTCCAGAGCTAGTACCAGTGCGCGCAGCTCCGCTAATTGGGCTGTACAGTCTCCTAGTGCCTGTGTATGGACAACATTGGACTTGAACTCCCCATTCACTATGATACCCGCCACTATAGCATAGGCCGCTGAGTAAGAATGTTCCAACCCGGTTGCTGGCTGCGCTGAACCGTCTGTGTAAATAATACATTGGTACTGCTCAAGGGGGCGCATTGACAGAGGAGGCGGATGAACAAACTCATGCTGCAAGAACTCCTGTGTACGCAATGATAAGTCAAAAATAAACATGACATCTGGAGAGGTCAAAGATGTGACCCATTATATCCAACAGGGATGCAAAGCCTTAGAGTGTGTTACACTTGCCTTTATCACTGCTTCAAGAGCCAAAAATGGTGTTACAATCAAAATCCCTTGAGCCAGTGCGCGTTCCTTTAGGATCGCCATCTGGACAGCAGTCAAAACTTTTTCAATAGATTAAAACCGCAGTTCTGCTGAAGTGTACAAATGTGATTTGTAAGCAATAGGTACTGTGTCACCTTCATTAAACGTCAAGTAAGTGAAACCCACATGGACTGGGACAATTCATATCACCAGGTTAGTATGGTTATCAATAGTCAATAAGAACTTTGATTCAATAAGATCAGACTGCAAAGATTGCAGTATAGTAGATTGTTACGGAATCCAGTAGGCTTTTGAAAAAGTAGGTTGTATCAAAGCATACAAAGGCTTGATACGCTGGGCATAATTGGGAATGTATGTTCGTCCAAAATTCAAAACACCCAGCGAAGACTGTAATTTTTTCAGTGTTGTCGGAGGGCGCAAACGTGCACATTTTTCCAATAAGTGAGGCACCAAGCCTCTTCCTTCATTGTTGAGCTCATAGAACAAAAACTACCCTGTGTACTCTGCAATGTGTGATTTTGCAAAGTTAAATTTGTAACCGTGGTCAGCAAACAAAACTATGATGCGATCCACGCGACAAAGATGCAGCCACAACTCGTCGTCTGTTAGATAGATCTCATCAACTTACGAGTATGCGCCTTCGTCTATGCTGTCTAACAAAGAGACAATATGGGCGGCGAAAACACCAGGGCTATTTTTGTAGCCCATTGCCAAACGCGTAATTTTGTTTGTTTCCGCCTGCTGTGAAGACGGTCTATTGACTGCTTTGAGGTGATAGATTGTGTGTGAAAAAGCCATTGGAATTGTCTAGTGTAGTTCTACATATTTTATGAATGAGACCGTTGACCAACGTAGAATTATGGGTATTCTGCACCGCACAAGTCCGACAATGTGAGTTCAAATGTCGGTAGTCCAACACTAAGCGGTACGACCCATCTGGCTTTGCTACTGTAAATAGAGGATTATTCATCGGTGACACACATGACTCAATTACTCCTTGATACTCTAGTTGATCCAAAATATTTGCAACAGATGCTTTTGCCTCCTGCTGGAGGGGATATTGGGGTTGTGGCTGTGGCATAGACCGTAATGGTATCTCATGTGGGGGAGAATCTTTATCCCAGCCCACCTGAGTACGGTACAGAGCCGGTGCAAGCACCAAAGCCCACTCTTCTGCAAATGCCTTTGCTTGCTCCTTGGAGACGTTATGTGAAAAACTGGCGAGTATAACCTCCTCACCCCTGGGAGCGGCGAGAACAAAAGAAGGCGGCCAATCTTTCTCTGTCAATAGTATGTCATAGGAAGAAGTCAGATTTTCCCCAAAAATCCCTTTTATTACACGTTGTATGTCACCTTCAATTAGAAAAACTATATCATATAATCTGGTTTGGTTACTGTAAAAAGAGGGTTATTCATCGGTGACACACATGTCTCAATCACTCCTTGATACTCTAATTGTTCAAGAATTTCAGAAACGGGAGCTTTTGCTTCCCTCCGGAAGGGATATTGGGGTTGTGGCTGTGGCATTGTCTGCAATATATCTCATGAGGCAGAGAGGTTTTATCCCAGCCCACCTGAGTACGGTACAAAGCCGGTTTAAGCACCAAAACCCACTCTTTTGCAAAAGCCATTGCCTGTTCCTTGGCTACGTTGTGTGAAAAACTAGGGAGGATTACCTCCTCCCCCCGTGGAGCAGGTAAAACAAAAGGCGGGGGCCAGTCTGCCTCAGCTAACAAGATGTCATACGAAGAAGTCAGATTTCCCCCAAAAATCCCTTTAAACAAGACGTTGTATATCACCTTCTATTAAAAATACTATTTCACATAATCTGTCGGGGGGGCCACTCGGGTGTCAGCCGTTTCAACTGTGATGAATGTTTCAGTTGCTGTCGCCTCCAGAAATAGACGCAGTGCTTGCTGCACTATTGTAACCTACGCTGCGCTGTCTAGCAGCGTTACTGCCCATGTTATGTTCCGGAGCCGGGTTCTCACCATCTGTGGCATATCTTGCTGTTAAAGCAACAACTTTCTTTTTCTGGAAAGGTGTTCCCAAAAGAGGAAAATCTTCTTGTTTCCCTTTGCTTTCAGTTTGTCCTGGCTGCTCATGACCTTGCGAGGCACGTTGACCTCTGCCGTGATCCTGGCGTCCCCCTCCACCAGCTTACGAGCCTGATGTTGCCTGTGAAGAACGAGGAGAAGGCTTATCAGGAACCTGAAACCTGTCAGGAGATCTAATTCTCGCATGGTCGCGCAAGTGCACTCAGTAGGTTCGGGAACTGGTGACGCTGCACGCGACCCTTATGTTTGCTGTTGCTTCCCCTGTTTCTTATTTTTCCAATTCTTTTTAGGAAAGTTCGGACAGTTGTCTTTAGCAGTCTGTGCCGTCTGTGTTTGCTGTTACACTGGAATTCTAGCAAAAGGCTTATCACCCAAACTATTGCGCCCAATTGTCCTATACGCTTCTGCAACAATGTTTGGTAATTCGTGGGATTTCTCCTCATCCCGGACAAGGCGTAAAGCATTAGACACTTGAAAGTCAACTGCATCTCCCTTGACATTAGCAAGGATCAGATCCAACCAACCTCATCCCCAACTCCACAGCCGCCTCTGGTCCGTGTTTATCCTAAAACGCTTAATCATGGAGGGGAGCACAGTCAATGATGGTGTGCCAAAACATTTCGCATACACCACCGCGAGCACTTTACCCCAATTTTCACAATCAGTTACTTCGAGTATTAAGTCTTTCTGCATACTAATAGTAAGAATCCTGTGTTTCTCCACAGGAGTTGTATTCAGAAATACTGCTTCAAGCTGGTCAAATTTCTCTGCAAGCCAGTAAGGTAAATCTTTCTTATTCTGGGGACGCTTGCACATAACTTAATTAACCATAACTGGACTAATAGTTAGTCCCACTGGTCCGGCTGGTTGCGCAGCAACCCCAGGTGCTCCCACCTGTAGATTGCGTGAGACATATTGTACTAGAGCCCTGTGCACCTCGATCAAGGAGGTGTGTAAGACGCGTAACTCGTCTACAGCGACTAATAGATAACATGGATGTGGTGAGTACCCGGCCAAAACTGGCCAAGTGGCCCCTGGAATCGATTAAGGGCCTAACCGGACCGGGGACACGGTTTAGGGTAGGGCACCATTAAACCAAATACGGTGTTGCCATGCTGAAATCGAAACTTCGAGAGTTGTATATGGCCGATACGCTACAGGTATTGAAGTGGGAGTGTATGTATTGAACAAATTATCATCTCCACTCACTGCCGGAAAGGTTATCCAAGAATAAAACACCTCAAAGTGGTCTGCTGCATTAGCCCCTACCACAAAAATGAGTTAGATACCCGCGTCAGGCACTCCAAAAGTAGTCAAATGACGACAGAGCGCCCGCGGCTGTGTGCCCTAATATCTACCTCAGCCATACAGAGTAGAAAAGAACAACTTATAGCGTGGTAGCGCAATAGAGTAGTGTTGGACTTGGCCCTTCTGGCAGGTTCACCCCTAAACTTTTTTGCTTTTATTGGTGACTTGTTGATAGTGGTTTTTGGTTTCTGCGCACTTTCCCTGTGTCCCAGGGTAAAGTGCGTGCGCACTCTGAGTGCATGTGGTGAGATAGGCCTGCCCTCCCATAGGAATGCATGGGGAATGTATGTGTCTCTGGTAGTTCCTGATGCGTGGGGAGTGCAGGTGCGAGTTTGGTATGTACGGACTCGTGTGATTAAATGCTGCGCGATGATGTGTGCGGCGTGCATGTACCTAGTATTGAAGTGCCACTTCTAGAAGTGGGCACTTCTGTGTGCAGTGTGAAATGACTGCCTGTCGCGTGATTGGCTGGCTGAGGTCATGTGACGGGCTAGGGATTCCCCAGAGTCAGGAGGAGTCACCCGGTGGTGAATAGGGAGATCAGCAGCTAGATGGGTGGGAGGAGTACACCTGGGTCCTGAATAGGGCAGGGCTTTCCCCACACAATGCTGGCTCCGCCCCCTGTGGTGCGACTGACGACCCTAGCCCTGCCATTGAATAGAGTGAGGGGCTGAACACATCAAGCTGCGACTGGTTTTCCCCCTCACCCTGAACCAAGAACAAAGGGTTTTACTGTATAAAAATGGGGCTGTGTCCCCACAGAAACTGTTCTCTGCCAGGATCTTACCTGAGGGGGGCTGCTGCTGCTGCTGGACCAGAGGACTGCCACTTGGACTACCTCCCTGCCTGGAGGCCCAGTGAGCTGGCTCTGGGTCCAGCCTTGCCCCCCACCCCTGCTGCATGCAGGGAAGAACTTTGCCGGACTTTGTGGTTCTTTTGTCCCTAAAGAGCTGAGAGCGCTTTATTTGTGTCCCCAAAGCGCCTGGAAGCGCTTTTATTCGCCCTTAGCGCTCAGGAGCGCTTTATTACTGCCAGCCGGTGCCCACCCGGCATTTGCCCCGTCTTTACCGACTGAGCGGGAGCCACCCCGCTCATTTAATTATTTAATTGGCGGGTGCCCACCCCGCATTGTGGTGTGCTTGCGGGTGCCCACCCCGCTTATTTGATTATACTTACGGCGGGTGCCCACCCCGCCGGATATCACATCTAACGAGGGAGCCTACCCCTCTGTGGACCGAGTTTGGTGATCACCGCCGCGGCCGGGCTTGCAGGAAGTCAGGCAGGCCGAGGGCGGGACTCCGGGACAACCGGAAACGGATCTAGGAGGGCGGGAGCCTACCTCGCCTCCTTCCAAAGCATCGCGGCTGCCCTGAGCCCCGGAGCCGGCAGGAGCCTACCCTGCGCCCCGGGGCACTCTGCCTAGAAGAGGAAGCAGCGCCGTGACTGCCCCAGCCCCGCCGCGAGAGAAGTGACGGTGAGTGCTGCCGGCCCCGGAGCGGAGACAACAGAGGCGACGCGGGAGTCCCCAGAGCGACAGCCCGGTGAGTGCGGAAGGGCTGGGGGGGGGGGGGACTCCGTGTGCGCACTGGCTGGGAGCGCTAGTGCGCTCCAAAGACGAGGCCCGCATCCCAAAGAGTCCCCTGTGTGGGACTCCGACGTCTAGGGGGCCTGTCATTTGTTTCTCGAGCCCCAGGAGGTCTCCACCAACGAACGGCAGATATTTGTTCAGAGCCGTGAAGGCTCCAACGAACGGCAGATATTTGTTCAGAGCCTAGAGAGCTCCAACGTTACCGGGGCATTTCTTACGTGTTTGAGTGGCCCCAGATGGCAGCGGGCCACTCCCACCTTGCCCCACATTAGTTACAGAGCCACAGAGGCTTAGGGGGCTTGTGTTGTTGTTTAGAGCCCCAAGGCTCCAAAAAGGCGCACTGTTTGGATTAGAGTCCCGAGAGGCCCCACGTGACTGTGATTTGTGTTCAAAGGGCACAGTGGTGCCCACGCTCCTTTTCCCAGCTGCCCAGCACTTAGTGGGCAGCTGCAACGTTTAGGTTGGGCGCCCTGGTTTGCGCAGTCTGCGCAGGCGCGCCCTGACTCTGCTGGACACAGGGCGTCCTTGCCCCTTCACGGCCAGTTGGCCTAGGGACTGCCACAGTGGTGGCTAATGTGAGTTTGGCGCTATTCTTGTCCTGCACCTCTGAATTTATTTTATGCATCATGTGTTTTCCTTTCCTACACCTCTGAATGTGATGCATCGTGTGTAATGTGCGTTTACCCCTACAGGCATTGTGATACTTAGGTGTTTGTTTTCTCCTAGTACAGGTGGTGCTAGTGATGTCCTAGTTCCCTGCGTGACATTTTCCTAAGGTGTTTAGGGTTGCGTAGGTGGTACTTACCTGTTACCAGTAATTACTGGTTGTGTGCTACATTTGCTATTTTGTACTACAGTATTATTCCTATGTTCTAAAAGTGCTAATTCCTGACAGTGGTCCATGTGGCCCTGTCCCCTGTACATATAATCCCTTGTAAATTCTGCCCGTGCCTGTTGGCACATTGTAAAGTGTGTGTTTTTATCTAATGTGTTTTGTATAATACAAAGGCTATTTTTTATAGAATACCTTGTGTGGAGTTTCCTTTTTGTGGTGGGCCTTCGGTGGTGTTGCTGGGTGCGCGCGCAAACGCTTTACACATTACCTCAGAGATAAGCCTGACTGCTCGTGCCAAGCTACCAAGGGGGTGAGCAGGGGTTATCTTTGGCGTGTACCATCTTTGCCCTGACTAGAGTGGTGGTTTCTGCCTGGCTTTGGCGCAAGCCCTAGCCAACCAGAAATCCCATTTCTAACATTGGTGATCAGCGGTGGGATTTGGACTTGCGTTTGCGCTGTACAGCAGCAGCGACTGGCTACACCACAAAACGCAGCATTTAGATAAATCACATGGTATTGGGATTATTGTTTTAAGTTTGTTTTTAAATGTCATTTCTTTGGAAATGTGTTTCTTGTGCACTGTGAGTTAGGTGTCCCTAGCTCGGGAGGGTAGATCATCCCCCTAAGTGCATTGTGTTTCTGGATTCACCAGAGGGTGGGATCCAGTGGTGGCAGCATAATAGTGTCCAGTACATTTGTCCCCCGCCCTGCGCCCAGAGTTGGTACCTGTGTCACGTGGTGGTCAGGTTGAGGAATCAGGGGTGGCAGAAACTGCCTTACCAGTCCAAGGGGAGGGTTGTGTGTGGATGAATGTGGCACTAGGCAAGTGAGTGTGAGTTCTCTGGGATAGAGAGCTTGCTGAATCCTTTGTGAATTGTGTACTCCTGTGTTAAACGCAGACCCCTAGGTTCCCTGTGTGATCTTTCTCTAGAACGTCTGCCAGAATGGAGCCTGCTTTTGATCCCAGTGATCTAGTTTATTACAGTATGCAGGAGTTGGAAAGGTTCTGTAGAGAGAGAAACATAGGGGTGAGAGAGTCAGACACTGTATACGAACTGAGGAACCACATGATTGGATGGCAAGCCGGTGAATGGGAACGTGAGCGCAGGGAGGAAGAAAGGGCCCGGGCCTCACACCTGGAGGGTGGTGGGTCTGTGGGGAGCCCTGAAGATTCAGAAGAAGATGACAGTACCTGGACGCCAGTAGAGAGTGAGCACCCCGTAGGTAGGGAGTCCCTTGCTGGGTCCAGCGTAGGAGATAGCGCCTCATCCCTTTCCCTGTCCCCTGAGCACAGTGGTAGTTTTCTGGATTCCCCAGTGAGGGTGGAGTCCAGTGGTGGCAGCGATATAGAGTGCAGTACAGAGAGTCCCATTCCCAGTTCCCCGAGTGTGGTACCTTGTTCCCAAGAGGAGGAGTATAGGTTGAAGTTCAGGGGCAGTAGGAAGCTGTCTCACCATTCTTGGGAGGAGTTTTTGGGGGAATGTGATGATGCACTGTTCGAGTGGATGACGCTTTGCCCGGAACGCAGTTATACCGCCCTGTATAGTCTGGTTATCAAAGAGCAGATGCTCAGTAGTTGTTCACCAGGGTTGCGCCAACACCTGTTGAGGTATGGCTCTTTTTGTCCATTTGAACTTGCAGAGGAAGCAGACCGCTGGGAAAGGGCCAGAGGTTCTCTAGAGTCATTAGTGAGTGATTCCAACAATAGTGGGTCAGAGATCCTCCAGCCCAGTGTGGTGGAGGAGGCTCAGTGTAGCCCAGCTAGGTCCCAGGATAGCGAGGAGGGTGTAGGGGCTCACTGCCTGGCTCAGTGGAGCAGGAGTGAGTGGGTGACCGAGGGTCCCCAGATGCCCGAAACCCTGCCTCAGGACTTGGATGGTTTCATGAGGGAACACCAAGTTGGGGACCTAGGCTGTCCTGTTAGTCCACTTGAGGAAGATCTCTTAGTGAGTAGAGGACCTGGAGCACCTGTAAACAGGGCTCCTGTGGTTCTGGAGTCTGGCAGTACCGCTCCGGTAGGGAGGGTACAGGAGTCCAGCGTGAGGAGTGATTGGGGGATGAGTTCCCCAGTGGAAGAGCCGGTGGGTCAGGGACTACCCAGTTGGGCTAGGATCCCGTGTAGTGACCAGGGTGACACCACTTCTGTTCTGGGGGATCTCCGCGCACTGTCAGGTGGACAGGGGACGGGAGATCAGCGCCAGACAGACAGTCGCTCGACATATGTGTCATTTGATAGCCTCAGGGGGATGGAGTGTAAGTCCCCAAAAGTCCTGGAGTGCCAGGCGATTATTCCACCAAAGGTTCTAGGCCGGAGGTTGGAAGGCCAGGTTCGGGATCAGCCTGACCTGAAGGGTGGGACGTCTGTAATCAGCGTCCCGACCGGTTCTTCTTCCAGAGGTACCGCCCCAGTGGGTAGGGAGCAGGGTTCTGGAAGGGGGTGCAGAGGGTGGGAGGGCCCACCTCTGACCCCGGTGCAACCTGAGGGGTTAAACCCTGGGTTGGAATGGCGTTCTAGGTGTACCCCTCGCCGGAGGAGGAGGAACCCTAGGAGAAGAGGTAGGGGGAGGAGAGCCTTCCCGGAGACTCCTGGTCCGCCTGAGGGTGCAGACCCTAGGCTGGAGAACCAGTGGCAGTCTAGTCCTGTCTTGCAGACAGGAAGAGTGGAGAATGGCCGTTATGTGCCAGGGGTTACTACCCCCCACTCTGTGATTAGGCAAGGACCGTGGCACCTGGGTGGCCTAGGGCCTGGTCTTGGCCGCGGACAGCTTGGGAGTACCAGTGGGGAAGCCCAGTTGGTCCAGACAGTGGTTTTCGGAGGAATTCCATGGGTTCACCGTGGCGTAGAACCGGAGGGTGTCCCTGCAGTTGCGGGCCCGCGTCCGTGTTCTATCGCCCCAAGCAGGGAAGTCCATCACGGTGGTGATTGGTCTGCCCTGCGTTTTGGCTGGAAGGGGGTTGTGTTGGACTTGGCCCTTCTGGCAGGTTCACCCCTAAACTTTTTTGCTTTTATTGGTGACTTGTTGATAGTGGTTTTTGGTTTCTGCGCACTTTCCCTGTGTCCCAGGGTAAAGTGCGTGCGCACTCTGTGTGCATGTAGTGAGATAGGCCTGCCCTCCCATAGGAATGCATGGGGAATGTATGTGTCTCTGGTAGTTCCTGATGCGTGGGGAGTGCAGGTGCGAGTTTGGTATGTACGGACTCGTGTGATTAAATGCTGCGCGATGATGTGTGCGGCGTGCATGTACCTAGTATGGAAGTGCCACTTCTAGAAGTGGGCACTTCTGTGTGCAGTGTGAAATGACTGCCTGTCGCGTGATTGGCTGGCTGAGGTCATGTGACGGGCTAGGGATTCCCCAGAGTCAGGAGGAGTCACCCGGTGGTGAATAGGGAGATCAGCAGCTAGATGGGTGGGAGGAGTACACCTGGGTCCTGAATAGGGCAGGGCTTTCCCCACACAATGCTGGCTCCGCCCCCTGTGGTGCGACTGACGACCCTAGCCCTGCCAGTGAATAGAGTGAGGGGCTGAGCACATCAAGGGTGCTCCCCAACCAGCTGCGACTGGTTTTCCCCCTCACCCTGAACCAAGAACAAAGGGGTTTACTGTATAAAAATGGGGCTGTGTCCCCACAGAAACTGTTCTCTGCCAGGATCTTACCTGAGGGGGGCTGCTGCTGCTGCTGGACCAGAGGACCGCCACTTGGACTACCTCCCTGCCTGGAGGCCCAGTGAGCTGGCTCTGGGTCCAGCCTTGCCCCCCACCCCTGCCCTGCTGCATGCAGGGCAGGACTTTGTGGTTCTTTTGTCCCTAAAGCGCTGGGAGAGCTTTATTTGTGTCCCCAAAGCGCCTGGAAGCGCTTTTATTCGCCCTTAGCGCTCAGGAGCGCTTTATTACTGCCAGCCGGTGCCCACCCGGCATTTGCCCCGTCTTTACCAACCGAGCGGGAGCCACCCCGCTCATTTAATTATTTAATTGGTGGGTGCCCACCCCGCATTGTGGTGTGCTTGAGGGTGCCCACCCCGCTTATTTGATTATACTTACGGCGGGTGCCCACCCCGCCGGATATCACCTCTAACGAGGGAGCCTACCCCTCTGTGGACCGAGTTTGGAGATCACGGCCGCGGCCGGGCTTGCAGGAAGTCAGGCAGGCCGAGGGCGGGACTCCGGGACAACCGGAAACGGATCTAGGAGGGCGGGAGCCTACCCCGCCTCCTTCCAAAGCATCGCGGCTTCCCTGAGCCCCGGAGCCGGCAGGAGCCTACCCTGTGCCCCGGGGCACTCTGCCTAGAAGAGGAAGCAGCGCCGTGACTGCCCCAGCCCCGCCGCGAGAGAAGTGACGGTGAGTGCTGCCGGCCCCGGAGCGGAGACAACAGAGGCGACGCGGGAGTCCCCAGAGCGACAGCCCGGTGAGTGCGGAAGGGCTGGGGGGGGGGGGACTCCGTGTGCGCACTGGCTGGGAGCGCTAGTGCGCTCCAAAGACGAGGCCCGCATCCCAAAGAGTCCCCCGTGTGGGACTCCGACATCTAGGGGGCCTGTCATTTGTTTCTCGAGCCCGAGGAGGTCTCCGCCAACGAACGGCAGATATTTGTTCAGAGCCGTGAAGGCTCCAACGAACGGCAGATATTTGTTCAGAGCCTAGAGGGCTCCAACGTTACCGGGGCATTTCCTACGTGTTTGAGTGGCCCCAGATGGCAGCGGGCCACTCCCACCTTGCCCCACATTAGTTACAGAGCCACAGAGGCTTAGGGGGCTTGTGTTGTGTTTTAGAGCCCCAGGCTCCAAAAAGGCGCACTGTTTGGATTAGAGAGTCCCGAGAGGCCCCACGTGACTGTGATTTGTGTTCAAAGGGCACAGTGGTGCCCACGCTCCTTTTCCCAGCTGCCCAGCACTTAGTGCAAAAATAACAATTGATGGACAGAATGCAGAACAATGTCATACATTCACCCCAGTACAGAGATCTGGGCCTAAATCCATCGTTTTTTTGCTCACCATGCCATTCCAGTTTGAACCCAGCCATATGCAAATCAGTCTTGACCCTGTGCCCCATGGGAACAGTCCAGCCCGAACTGCCAAGCCAGGTCCTCCCTGGACTGGAAACAAGCATCCTAGGACCGGTTTTGGGCTTTCAGCCCTCGTCAGCCAGGATAGCTTGATTCCAGTGGCATGGAGAGCAAGGGACTCACGTCTGAGCATACCCTTCCCACTCGGGGTGACAAATGCAAAAACAACAATTGATGGACAGAATGCAGAACAATGTCATACATTCACCCCAGTACAGAGATCTGGGCCTAAATCCATAGTTTTTTTGCTCACCATGCCATTCCAGTTTGAACCCAGCCATATGCAAATCAGTCTTGACCCTGTGCCCCATGGGAACAGTCCAGCCCGAACTGCCAAGCCAGGTCATCCCTGGACTGGAAACAAGCATCCTAGGACCGGTTTCGGGCTTTCAGCCCTCGTCAGCCAGGATAGCTTGATTCCAGTGGCATGGAGAGCAAGGGACTCACGTCTGAGCATACCCTTCCCACTCGGGGTGACAAATGCAAAAATAACAATTGATGGACAGAATGCAGAACAATGTCATACATTCACCCCAGTACAGAGATCTGGGCCTAAATCCATCGTTTTTTTGCTCACCATGCCATTCCAGTTTGAACCCAGCCATATGCAAATCAGTCTTGACCCTGTGCCCCATGGGAACAGTCCAGCCCGAACTGCCAAGCCAGGTCCTCCCTGGACTGGAAACAAGCATCCTAGGACCGGTTTCGGGCTTTCAGCCCTCGTCAGCCAGGATAGCTTGATTCCAGTGGCATGGAGAGCAAGGGACTCACGTCTGAGCATACCCTTCCCACTCGGGGTGACAAATGCAAAAATAACAATTGATGGACAGAATGCAGAACAATGTCATACATTCACCCCAGTACAGAGATCTGGGCCTAAATCCATCGTTTTTTTGCTCACCATGCCATTCCAGTTTGAACCCAGCCATATGCAAATCAGTCTTGACCCTGTGCCCCATGGGAACAGTCCAGCCCGAACTGCCAAGCCAGGTCCTCCCTGGACTGGAAACAAGCATCCTAGGACCGGTTTCGGGCTTTCAGCCCTCGTCAGCCAGGATAGCTTGATTCTAGTGGCATGGAGAGCAAGGGACTCACGTCTGAGCATACCCTTCCCACTCGGGGTGACAAATGCAAAAATAACAATTGATTGACAGAATGCAGAACAATGTCATACATTCACCCCAGTACAGAGATCTGGGCCTAAATCCATCGTTTTTTTGCTCACCATGCCATTCCAGTTTGAACCCAGCCATATGCAAATCAGTCTTGACCCTGTGCCCCATGGGAACAGTCCAGCCCGAACTGCCAAGCCAGGTCCTCCCTGGACTGGAAACAAGCATCCTAGGACCAGTTTCGGGCTTTCAGCCCTCATCAGCCAGGATAGCTTGATTCCAGTGGCATGGAGAGCAAGGGACTCACGTCTGAGCATACACTTCCCACTCGGGGTGACAAATGCAAAAATAACAATTGATGGACAGAATGCAGAACAATGTCATACATTCACCCCAGTACAGAGATCTGGGCCTAAATCCATCGTTTTTTTGCTCACCATGCCATTCCAGTTTGAACCCAGCCATATGCAAATCAGTCTTGACCCTGTGCCCCATGGGAACAGTCCAGCCCGAACTGCCAAGCCAGGTCCTCCCTGGACTGGAAACAAGCATCCTAGGACCGGTTTCGGGCTTTCAGCCCTCATCAGCCAGGATAGCTTGATTCCAGTGGCATGGAGAGCAAGGGACTCACGTCTGAGCCTACCCTTCCCACTCGGGGTGACAAATGCAAAAATAACAATTGATGGACAGAATGCAGAACAATGTCATACATTCACCCCAGTACAGAGATCTGGGCCTAAATCCATCGTTTTTTTGCTCACCATGCCATTCCAGTTTGAACACAGCCATATGCAAATCAGTCTTGACCCTGTGCCCCATGGGAACAGTCCAGCCCGAACTGCCAAGCCAGGTCCTCCCTGGACTGGAAACAAGCATCCTAGGACCGGTTTCGGGCTTTCAGCCCTCGTCAGCCAGGATAGCTTGATTCCAGTGGCATGGAGAGCAAGGGACTCACGTCTGAGCATACCCTTCCCACTCGTGGTGACAAATGCAAAAATAAGAATTGATGGACAGAATGCAGAACAATGTCATACATTCACCCCAGTACAGAGATCTGGGCCTATATCCATCGTTTTTTTGCTCACCATGCCATTCCAGTTTGAACCCAGCGATATGCAAATCAGTCTTGACCCTGTGCCCCATGGGAACAGTCCAGCCCGAACTGCCAAGCCAGGTCCTCCCTGGACTGGAAACAAGCATCCTAGGACCGGTTTCGGGCATTCAGCCCTCGTCAGCCAGGATAGCTTGATTCCAGTGGCATGGAGAGCAAGGGACTCACGTCTGAGCATACCCTATCCACTCGGGGTGACAAATGCAAAAATAACAATTGATGGACAGAATGCAGAACAATGTCATACATTCACCCCAGTACAAGGATCTGGGCCTAAATCCATCGTTTTTTTGCTCACCATGCCATTCCAGTTTGAACCCAGCCATATGCAAATCAGTCTTGACCCTGTGCCCCATGGGAACAGTCCAGCCAGCTATCCTGGCTGATGACGGCTGATAGCCAGAAACCGGTCCTAGGATGCTTGATTCCGGTCCAGGGAAGACATGGCTTGGCAGTTCGGGCTGGACTGTTCCCAAGAGGCACAGGGTCAAGACTGATTTGCATATGGCCATGTCTGAACTGGGGTGGCGTAGTGGGCAAAAGAACGATGGATTTAACCCAGATCTCTTGACTGGGGGAGAATGTCTGCATTGTCAGCATTCCGTCCATCATTTGTTTGTTGTAACGCTTTTCGCCCTAAGTGGGATGGGTATTCCCAGACGTGGGACCCGTGCTCACTACGCCACTGGAGTCAAGCTATCCTGGCTGATGACGGCTGATAGCCAGAAACCGGTCCTAGGATGCTTGATTCCGGTCCAGGGAAGACATGGCTTGGCAGTTCGGGCTGGACTGTTCCCATGAGGCACAGGGTCAAGACTGATTTGCATATGGCCATGTCTGAACTGGGGTGGCGTAGTGGGCAAAAGAACGATGGATTTAACCCAGATCTCTTGACTGGGGGAGAATGTCTGCATTGTCAGCATTCCGTCCATCATTTGTTTGTTGTAACGCTTTTCGCCCTAAGTGGGATGGGTATTCCCAGACGTGGGACCCGTGCTCACTACGCCACTGGAGTCAAGCTATCCTGGCTGATGACGGCTGATAGCTAGAAACCGGTCCTAGGATGCTTGATTCCGGTCCAGGGAAGACATGGCTTGGCAGTTCGGGCTGGACTGTTCCCATGAGGCACAGGGTCAAGACTGATTTGCATATGGCCATGTCTGAACTGGGGTGGTGTAGTGGGCAAAAGAACGATGGATTTAACCCAGATCTCTTGACTGGGGGAGAATGTCTGCATTGTCAGCATTCCGTCCATCATTTGTTTGTTGTAACGCTTTTCGCCCTAAGTGGGATGGGTATTCCCAGACGTGGGACCCGTGCTCACTACGCCACTGGAGTCAAGCTATCCTGGCTGATGACGGCTGATAGCCAGAAACCAGTCCTAGGATGCTTGATTCCGGTCCAGGGAAGACATGGCTTGGCAGTTCGGGCTGGACTGTTCCCATGAGGCACAGGGTCAAGACTGATTTGCATATGGCCATGTCTGAACTGGGGTGGCGTAGTGGGCAAAAGAACGATGGATTTAACCCAGATCTCTTGACTGGGGGAGAATGTCTGCATTGTCAGCATTCCGTCCATCATTTGTTTGTTGTAACGCTTTTCGCCCTAAGTGGGATGGGTATTCCCAGACGTGGGACCCGTGCTCACTACGCCACTGGAGTCAAGCTATCCTGGCTGATGACGGCTGACAGCCAGAAACCGGTCCTAGGATGCTTGATTCCAGTCCAGGGAAGACATGGCTTGGCAGTTCGGGCTGGACTGTTCCCATGAGGCACAGGGTCAAGACTGATTTGCATATGACCATGTCTGAACTGGGGTGGCGTAGTGGGCAAAAGAACGATGGATTTAACCCAGATCTCTTGACTGGGGGAGAATGTCTGCATTGTCAGCATTCCGTCCATCATTTGTTTGTTGTAGCACTTAGTGGGCAGCTGCAACGTTTAGGTTGTGCGCCCTGGTTTGCGCAGTCTGCACAGGCGCGCCCTGACTCTGCTGGACACAGGGCGCCCTTGCCCCTTCACGGCCAGTTGGCCTAGGGACTGCCACAGTGGTGGCTAATGTGAGTTTGGCGCTATTCTTGTCCTGCACCTCTGAATGTATTTTATGCATCATGTGTTTTCCTTTCCTACACCTCTGAATGTGATGCATCATGTGTAATGTGCGTTTACCCCTACAGGTATTGTGATACTTAGGTGTTTGTTTTCTCCTAGTACAGGTGGTGCTAGTGAGGTCCTAGTTCCCTGCATGACATTTTCCTAAGGTGGTTAGGGTTGCGTAGGTGGTACTTACCTGTTACCAGTAATTACTGGTTGTGTGCTACATTTGCTATTTTGTACTACAGTATTATTCCTATGTTCTAAAAGTGCTAATTCCTGACAGTGGTCCATGTGGGCCTGTCCCCTGTACATATAATCCCTTGTAAATTCTGCCCGTGCCTGTTGGCACATTGTAAAGTGTGTGTTTTTATCTAATGTGTTTTGTATAATACAAAGGCTATTTTTTATAGAATACCTTGTGTGGAGTTTCCTTTGTGGTGGGCCTTGGGTGGTGTTGCTGGGTGCGCGCGCAAACGCTTTACACATTACCTCAGAGATAAGCCTGACTGCTCGTGCCAAGCTACCAAGGGGGTGAGCAGGGGTTATCTTTGGCGTGTACCTTCCTTGCCCTGACTAGAGTGGTGGTTTCTGCCTGGCTTTGGCGCAAGCCCTAGCCAACCAGAAATCCCATTTCTAACAGGTAGTAATTCAAATGAACTATAAAACCATTTAATGTATCAAGCTTGAAAAATCCTATAAAAACATCAATATAGGTACGTTATGCCGTCACAGCTGTTTACTGGAAAACAGAAGAGAGGGTATCATGGACAAGCACAAGTACCGCTAAAGTGCCTCATATATAAGAACCAGACCAAATGTTAGGTCACCATGTTGCAGGGATTCTGCACATACACAGAACTATGGGCAGGAAACCAGGACCTTAGTGTGTAGTGGTGTACCAAAATACCCACCTCGGTGCCCAGAACCCCAATCCAACTAGCTATAGTGTCTCATTTGTTCTCCATGCTACAGTGAAGCTACCAATGATTAGACATCCTAAAACATGCTACTCCATCCCTCTCAGGACACGTGGGAACAAGAACACTTTCGTTCAAACCCTCATACTTGTCCACAACAGAGCCAAGGAATAGTTTAAAATGTTTATTTTAACTAACGTGCTCTATAATGCAGTACACTAGCCAATTCTAGCAGCAATGTGCATAAGATCAAAAAAATCAGCATTGTTACAATTCCATTTAGAAGAAAAGGGGAAATCATATTATAATGATGGTGGAAACAGGACTATAGCGCCATGTCATCCTCCCCGTGCTAGAAGCTAGTTTATTATAATTATAGAAGACCTCCAGGCTTTGACAGGGGGACACCATACGTCCGAGTTCAGATGCAGGCATTTACATCACCGGACGAGCACAGCTCTTCTATCCTGTTAAGCGTTTCTCCAAGTGTCTTAACATGCATACAAAGCAATATTAAAAGCACCAGATTTCCAGGTTTTCAGCTGTGTTCTATGTTATGGCTAGGGATGCAAGACTGACCAAAGCAAATCAACAGAGCTCATTGTTTCTCGAACTTCAACACGCTGTACAGACGAGGAGCAGAGTGTTCAAATAAATATGTGAAATGCAGACAGTTCTCATGTGAAAGCGAGCAAGCACAGTGTTTACCAAAAATGTGGCATGTAGTGTTGCAGGGATTCTGCTCATGCACAGAACTATGCGCAGGAAAGCAGGACCTCGGTGTATTGTTGTGTACCAAAACAGCCACCTCAGTGCCCAGAACACCAATCCGACTAGCAATAGTGTCTCATTCGTTCTCCGTACTACAGCGAAGCTACCAATGATTAGATAACCTAGAACATGCAACTTAGTAAACTCCTAGGAATAGTGGGAAACAAGAACACTCTTTCGTTCATACTCATACTTGTCCACAACGTGAGTAATCAGAGACACTGTATAGTTTGAAATGTTTATTTTTAACTAAAGTGCTCTAAGGTACACTACTCTAGCCAATACAAGCAGCATAATGCATAAAAACTAAATAATTAGCAGTGTTACAGTTCCATAAAGCAAAAAGAGGAAATCATATTATAATGACAGGGAAAACAGAACTATAGCTCCTTTTACCACCCTCCCCGTGCTCATGAGCTAGTTTAGAATAATTATAGAAGACCTCTGGGCTTTGTCAGCGAAACCCCATACCTACGAGATCAGATGCAATGAATTACATCTCAGGATCAGCACAGCTCTTCTATGTTGAAAAGGTTTGCTCCAAGTGCCTTCTCATGCATGTAATGCCATATTAAAAGCACCCAAGTTTCAGTTGGGCCGCTGTGCTTCATGTTATGTCTATGTGCGTGGGACTGACCAAAGTGAATCAACAGCATACATTGTTATTCGACCTTTAACAGGCTGTTCAGACAGAGAGCCCGGTGCCCCACTGAATATGTGAAAGGTAGACAGTTCTCATGTGAAGCACTGCCAGCAAAGTATTTCACGAGAACAGGGCCATGTAGTGTTGTGTGCAAAAGAAGCAGAACGGCAGCCAAGCAAATACTACTTATGCTAACTTAGCGATGTCTGCAGTTAACCCCATTTCCTCACTACAGTAGTAACGTGAGCAGAAGCGGCAAAATGGTGGCCGAGCCCACACTACCTATGCTAACTTAGCAATGTCCGCAGGTGTGTCCATATCCTCACTACAGGCCGGGGAAGGCACAGTGTGCAGGCATGTAAACCGGGGCACTCAGTAAGCGAGTAAAAACAAAGGGGATGATGGACAGAGTGTTGAAGATTGCAAGCATCAACATCATCATTCTTTAGCTCAATCCACCAGCCGGGTTCAGACATGGCCATATGCAAATCAGTCTGACCCTGTGCCTCATGGGAACAGTCCAGCCCGAACTGCTAAGCCGAGTCTTCCCTGGACCGGAAACAAGCATCCTGGGACCGGTTTCAGGCTAATCATCCGTCATCAGCCAGGCTAGCTTGAATCCAGTGGCAAAGTGAGCAAATGACCCGTGTCTGGGCATACCCTGCCAACTTAGGACGAACAAAGCAAAATCAAAGGGAATGATGGACAGAGTGTTGAACATTGCAAGCACTTACCCCCAGTCAACTGATCTGGCTGGAGGACCTGGCTTGGCAGTACGGTCTGCACTGCTCCCATGAGGCACAGGGTCAAGACTGATTTGCATATGACTGGGTCTAAACTAGTGTGGCATGGTGAGCAAAAGAATGATAGATTTAACCCAGATCTTTTGACTGGGGGAGAATGTTTGCATTGTTAGCATACTGTCCATCATTTGTTTTCTGTAACACTTTTCGCCCTAAGTGGGATGGGTATGCCCAGACATGGGTCCCTTGCTCACTGTGCCACTGGATTGAAGCTAGCCTGGCTGAAGAAGGGTGACATACCCTGAAACCAATCCCAGGATGTTTGTTTCCGGTCCAGGGATGACCAGGCTTGGCAGTTGGGTCTGGAGTGTTCCTATGAGGCACAGGGTCAAGACTGATTTGCATATGGCTGGGTCTAAACTGGGGTGGCATGGTGAGCAAAAGAACAATGGATTTAACACAGATCTTTTGACTGGGGGAGAATGTTTGCATTGTCAGCATTCCGTGCATCATTTTTTGCTGTAGCACTTTTCGCCCTAAGTAGGATGGGTATGCCCAGACGTAGGTCCTCTGCTCACTGTGCCACTGGATTAAAGCTAGCCTGCCTAAAGAAGAGGGACATACCCTGAAACCGGTCCCAGGATGCTTGTTTCTGGTCCAGGAAGGACCTGGCTTACCAGTTCGGTCTGGACTGTTCCTATGAGGCACAGGGTCAAGACTGATTTGCATATGGCTGGGTTTAAACTGGGGTGGCATGGTGAGCAAAAGAACAATGGATTTAACCCAGATCTTTTGACTGGGGGAGAATGTTTGCATTGTCAGCATTCCGTCCATCATTTGTTTGCTGCAACACATTTTGCCCTAAGTGGAATGGGTATGCCCAGACATGGGTCCCTTGCTCATTGTGCTACTGGATTCAAGCTAGCCTGGCTGAAGTAGGGTGACATACCCTGAAACCGGTCCCAGGATGCTAGTTTCTGGTCCAGGGAGGACCTGGCTTGGCAGTTCGGTCTGCACTGCTCCCATGAGGCACAGGGTCAAGACTGATTTGCATATGACTGGGTCTAAACTAGTGTGGCATGGTGAGCAAAAGAACGATAGATTTAACCCAGATCTTTTGACTGGGGGAGAATGTTTGCATTGTTAGCATTCTGTCCATCATTTGTTTTCTGTAACACTTTTCGCCCTAATTGGGATGGGTATGCCCAGACGTGGGTCCCTTGCTCACTGTGCCACTGGATTGAAGCTAGCCTGGCTGAAGAAGGGTGACATACTCTAAAATCGGTCCCAGGATGCTTGTTTCTAATCCAGGGATGACCTGGCTTGGCAGTTCGGGCTGGACTGTTCCCATGAAGCACAAGGTCAAGACTGATTTGCATATGGCTGGGTCTAAACTAGGGTGGCATGGTGAGCAATAGAACGATAGATTTAACCCATATATTGTGACTGGGGGAGAATGTTTGCATTGTCAGCATACCGTCCATCATTTGTTTGCTTTAACACTTTTTCCCTAAGTGGAATGGGTATGCCCAGACGTGGGTCCCTTGCTCACTCTGCCACTGGATTAAAGCTAGCCTGTCTAAAGAAGGGGGACATACCCTGAAACCGGTCCCAGGATGCTTGTTTCTGGTCCAGGAAGGACCTGGCTTACCAGTTCGGTCTGAACTGTTCCTATGAGGCACAGGGTCAAGACTGATATGCATATGGCTGGATTCAAGCTAGCCTGGTTGAAGAAGGGTGACATACCCTGAAACCAATCCCAGGATGTTTGTTTCCGGTCCAGGGATGACCAGGCTTGGCAGTAGGGTCTGGAGTGTTCCTATGAGTCACAGGGTCAAGACTGATTTGCATATGGCTGGGTCTAAACTGGGGTGGCATGGTGAGCAAAAGAACAATGGATTTAACACAGATCTTTTGACTGGGGGAGAATGTTTGCATTGTCAGCATTCCGTCCATCATTTTTTGCTGTAGCACTTTTCGCCCTAAGTAGGATGGGTATGCCCAGACGTAGGTCCTCTGCTCACTGTGCCACTGGATTAAAGCTAGCCTGCCTAAAGAAGGGGGACATACCCTGAAACCGGTCCCAGGATGCTTGTTTCTGGTCCAGGAAGGACCTGGCTTACCAGTTCGGTCTGAACTGTTCCTATGAGGCACAGGGTCAAGACTGATTTGCATATGGCTGGATTTAAACTGGGGTGGCATGGTGAGCAAAAGAACAATGGATTTAACCCAGATCTTTTGACTAGGGGAGAATGTTTGCATTGTCAGCATTCCGTTCATCATTTGTTTGCTGTAACACTTTTTCCCTAAGTGTAATGGGTGTGCCCAGACGTGGGTCCCTTGCTCACTGTGCTACTGGATTCAAGCTAGCCTGGCTGAAGAAGGGTGACATACCCTGAAAGCGGTCCCAGGATGCTTGTTTCCGGTCCAGGGAGGACCTGGTTTGGCAGTACGGTCTGCACTGCTCCCATGAGGCACAGGGTCAAGACTGATTTGCATATGACTGGGTCTAAACTAGGGTGGCATGGTGAGCAAAAGAACAATAGATTTAACCCAGATCTTTCGACTGGGGGAGAATGTTTGCATTGTCAGCATTCTGTCCATCATTTGTTCCCTGTAACACTTTTCGCCCTAAGTGGGATGGGTATGCCCAGACGTGGGTCCCTTGCTCACTGTGCCTCTGGATTCAAGCTAGTCTGGCTGAAGAAGGGTGACATACACTGAAACCGGTTCCAGGATGCTTGTTTCCGGTCCAGGGAGGACTTGGCTTGACAGTTCAGTCTGGACTGTTCCTATGAGGCACAGGGTCAAGACTGATTTGCATATGGCTGGGTCTAAACTGGGGTGGCATGGTGAGCAAACAAACAATGGACTTAACACAGATGTTTTGACTGGGGGAGAATAATTGCATTGTCAGCATTCTGTCCATAATTGTTTACTGTAACACTTTTTGCCCTAAGTGGGATGGGTATGCCCAGACGTGGGTCCCTTGCTCACTGTGCCAGTGGATTCAAGCTAGCCTGGCTGAAGAAGGGGGACATACCCTGAAACCGTTTCCAGGATACCTGTTTCCAGTCCAGGGAGGACTTAGATTGGCAGTTTGGTCTGCACTGCTCCCATGAGGGACAGGGTCAAGACTGATTTGCATATGGCTGGGTCTAAACTGGGGTGGCATGGTGAGCAAAAGAACAATGGATTTAACCCAGATCTATTGACTGGGGAAGAATGTTTGCATTGTCAGCATTCCGTCCATCATTTGTTTGCTGTAACACTTTTTGCCATAAGTGGGATGGGCATGCCCAGATGTGGGTCCCTTGCTCACTGTGCTACTGGATCCAAGCTAGCCTGGCTGAAGAAGGGTGACATACCCTGAAACCCGTTCCAGGAAGCTTGTTTCCAGTCCAGGGAGGACTTGGGTTGGCAGCTCGGTCTGCACTGCTCCCATGAGTCACAGGGTCAAGACTGATTTGCAAATTGCTGGGTTTAAACTGGGGTGGCATGGTGAGCAAAAGAATGACGGATTTAACCCAGACCTTTTGACTGGGGGAGAATGTTTGCATTGTCAGCATTCCGTCCATCATTTGTTTGGTGTAACACTTTTCGCCCTAAGTGGGATGGGTTTGCCCAGACGTGGGTCCCTTGCTCACTGTGCCACTGGATTCAAGCTAGCCTGGTTGAAGACGGGTGACATACCCTGAAACCGGTCCCAGGATGCTGGTCTCCGGTCCAGGGAGGACCTGGCTTGGCAGTTCGGTCTGCACTACTCCCAGGAGGCACAGAGTCAAGACTGATTTGCATATGGCTGGGTCTAAACTAGAGTGGCATGGTGAGAAAAAGAACGATAGGTTTAACCCAGATCTTTTGACTGGGGGAGAATGTTTACATTGACAGCATTCCGTCCATCATTTGTTTGCTGTAACACTTTTTGCCATAAGTGGGATGGGTATGCCCAGACGTGGGTCCCTTGCTCACTGTGCCCCTGTATTCAAGCTAGCCTGGTTGAAGAAGGGTGACATACCCTGAGACCGGTCCCAGCAATGCTTGTTTCCGTTCCAGGGACGACCAGGCTTGGCAATTCGGTCTGAACTGTTCCTATGAGGCACAGGGTCAAGACTGATTTGCATATGGCTGGGTCTAAACTGGGGTGGCATGGTGAGCAAAAGAACAATGGATTTAACCCAGATCTATTGACTGGGGGAGAATGTTTGCATTGTCAGCATTCCGTCCATCATTTGTTTGCTGTAACACTTTTTGCCCTAAGTGGAATGGGTATGCCCAGACGTGGGTCCCTTGCTCATTGTGCTACTGGATTCAAGCTAGCCTGGCTGAAGAAGGGTGACATACCCTGAAACCGGTCCCAGGATGCTTGTTTGTGGTCCAGGGAGGACCTGGCTTGGCAGTTCGGTCTGCACTGCTCCCATGAGGCACAGGGTCAAGACTGATTTGCATATGACTTGGTCTAAACTAGTGTGGCATGGTGAGCAAATGAACGATAGATTTAACCCAGATCTTTTGACTGGGGGAGAATGTTTGCATTGTTAGCATTCTGTCCATCATTTGTTTTCTGTAACACAGCTAGTGAGTAGGCTGAGTGCTCCTAGAGGAGGGGGGCATAATGCACAGAGCTGCATGATGAGGAGCATGACGACTCCCGGGGTACTCGGCTAGTGAGTAGGCGGAGTATCCAGGGGGGGGGGGTGGGGGGGGAGATTTAATGCATGGGCGGATTGCCAGGGAATGGGAAGTTTGCAGGACACATGGTACACTAGGGTAGTGAGTATCCCTGGTGCCCCGGCAAAATGAGGTACAAGGCGAGCATGAGGGGGTGAAAGGTCGGGGGCGCTGGTCATTGAGCCCGTCAAGAGGGCGAAGGGAAAGAGGCATTGGCCAATGTTTAATGCTCTTTTGCTTTCTCTAGTGGGCAGGATGCCACCAAAGCCTGCACGGGTTGGCAAGGAAGCCCCAGATACACTGGAGGAATTTCGGTCTTTGTCAGCATTGTGGGAGGTTGCAAAGAAAGGCGGCATCGATTGGGCTCTGCAGACGTTAGCTCAGGGGTCTGGTGTGAGCCCCCAGCAGGAGGCCCCGTTGTCCAAATGCACAATGAAGAACCAAGACCTTAGGGGCCTGGCGGCGCAGGGTACGCCTTAATCTCCTGAGTTCACCTGCTTTGTCGAACAGAGACACGGGACACTCCGTTAGGCGTAGAAGATAGGGTTTATTAGCTGCAGCTAAGTACAGTTGTCCCAGAAGTACACTCGGTATGTTCTAAGGAGACTGCCACTTTACTTCGTGGCGCACAATCTTTTATAACATACATATTCACAAAGAACACTCCCAATGCATACAGGGTCAACCAATTAGAAGAATGTGAAAACAAGATATTAAGTAACTCAAATAAGCCCCTCTCCCAACAGTGTTTGTCACCCTTCCCCACAAGTTAATCAGTGGTAGTGTTTATAAGTCGACTTGCAGGTGGCAGGACACATTTGTATGGCCTAGAAGACAGTTGTGAAATGAGAGAATACGAGTAAAGAATAGCGAAGGCCAGAAGATAAGATAAAGTCAGGAAAGAATGGTGCGAACCAACAGATAGTTGAAACAGGGATCAGTCAGACCAGACGAGGATTAGTGGAGTCGGCCGGACCCTGACACCAGCTATAAACAGAGGCAGGAGGTTATTTGACACGTTGCAGTAGGATGAGGAAAAACAACTCTTCGTTCACCGTGCCGCCTGAGTGAGGGCAACACAAAATGGCAGAAAGACACAAAATGGTGGCTAAATACGAACAAGATCGGAAACTGAATTACCTCAACAAGGCGGACACCCGATTGTTTCAAGTACGCGCAACAAGACTAGCACAAACGAGTCGCAGAGTCACAAACGAGTAGGGAGGCGGTGGCAGGGGTCCAGCCCCTGTTGAGGACAGACAATAATCAGCCTTCTGGCGCAGCTGCGCAAAAGGTTCAGATGAATGTAGAGTCGCTCAAAGTTGAAGGTGTTCCACAGAGCGCGTCTCTTCCCATAATATCATTGCCAATAGCGGCACAGACACCGCAAACTGTGGCAGCATCGGGGGGGTTGCGACGGCAACACCACCTATCGCGCAAGCGCCCGCTCCAGTTGTAGCGCATGGAGGCAGCAGGGTGGCTCAAGTGTGGGTCCAGTCGGGTGGGGTGACACAATCTCCCATGGTGGTCACCGCGACATCACAAGGACCAACCAATAATATGGGATTACCAGGGTTGGGGACACTCCCAACTGTGCTGCCTGCACCCCCGGTGGAGGTGGTATAGGTGCAGAAACCTCTGTCACAGAGCCCGGTGCTTAATGGTTCCGCGTCACTCGCAATAGCCCCATCGGCAGGTATTACATGGCATATGCCGGCAGAAACTAGAGAAAAGGTTTTCAGCGGAGAATTCATAGATGTATTTGATCTTATCAATGCAGGAGTGGTTCCAGGGAAGAACAGGGTAGGCAAGGAGCGCGAATTTAAGCACAAAATGTTTTGGGTGGAATGGTCAATCAAGAATTGGGTTACTGGATTTGCCATTTACGCAGCAATCATGGTAGAGCGGTTCCCAGCACTGGTAGTCCAGTTGATAAGCTACGTGCCAATGATTCACGGGGCAGCTTCACAATTCCAGGGCATGGCCTGGATGCAATATGACAACAAATTTTGACAAATGAAGGCAGTAAGGACAGAAGTGGCATGGGATCAGAGAGAGATCAACATATGGTATGCTGAATTTTACTCAGCAGCTCCGGTTAGCAAGATTACTCATTTCTTTCTGGGGGGGACAAAGGGGCAGGTGACAAGAAACAAGCTTGCTGGCAGTTAACAAGAATGAATGCAGTAGGGGATCTGCATGCAAGTTCAGGCATATATGTTCCATCTGTGGAATACAAGGTCACCCAGAGAACAAATGTTAAAAGAAAGTTGGGAAACCTAAGGAACAGCATACCCCTGCCCACTCACAGAACAGGGGCCGACCTTCCCAGTCATCATAAGAAACCACCCACTCCCATATGTCTGCATGTCCTGGCCCACTTGCTCAGTAGATAAGAGAAAAGGCAAGAGACGCATCTATTATATCAAGGTTTTGAGTTTGGTTTCCATATTCCATCTAGTGTGCCACCTACCACAGTTCCCTCATGCAATCAGCGCTCAGTTTTGCAAAACCGGGAGGTGGCTAGGGACAAAATCATGAAAGAAGTAGCGCTGGGGAGGGTGGCTGGGCCTTTTTAGAAATCGCCAAGGCAAGACTTAGTGTGTTCACCTCTGGGCCTGGTGCCAAAGAAGGAGGCTGGAATATACCGTCCTGATTCATAACCTATCAAGTCCACCAGGGTTGTCAGTCAATGACAGGTTGGATTCAGAACTATGTGCAATGCGGTACACCACCTTTGACGCTACTATTCAGCAACTACAGAGACTAGGTGAGGGCGATTTGATGGCCAAATCGACATAGAAGCTGCCTTTCTTCCTCCTTCCGGTGCACCCAGAAGACACTAGGTTGCTAGGTTTTACGTTTGAGGGGAGTTTTTTTCATGGACCTATGTATGCCAATGGGGTGTTCCATCGCGTGTGCAGTGTTTGAAACATTCAGTCGTTTCTCTGAATGGGCGGTTCAGGACCTTGTGGCATCATGAGATGTGGTGCATTATCTAGATGATTTTCTTTTTCTGGGTCCACCTGGCTCACTGGGCTTCCAGCGGTTAGCAGAGGCATTGAGGGTCCCCTTGGTGGAAGAAAAAAACGAAGGTCCAAGGACTTGCTTAACGTTCTTAGGCATTGAAATAGACACTTTAGCCGGAGTATGCAGACTCCCTCAGGAGAAAGTAAGAGCCTTTGAAGCATCCATAGATGAATGTCTAGTGGCACGCAAGGTCTCCTTGCACCAGTTTCAGGTCCTGGTGGGGCAGCTGAATTTTGCGCTCCGGATGACACCCATGGGCGGGTTTTTTTCTAGGAACATCGCCAGTGCAATCTCTGGCTTAAGGGCAAAACACCACCACACAAGGCTATCTGCAGAGGTGAAAGATGACTTGGGCACATGGAAGGAATTTTTGGTGGGGTTCAATGGTTCAGTGATTTGGCAGCAACCAACGCAAGTGAACACAGAGTTAGAACTTTACACAGATGCAGCTGGCAGTGTAGGGTTCGGGGCAGTGTTAGGCTCAAGGTGGTGCATGAAGCACTGGCCGGCAGAATGGGTCAAGACGGGGTTGACTTGCAACATCACATTCTTAGAGCTATTCCCCATCATTGTGGCTCTACATCTTTGGGGCACTTTCACTGAGAATAAGCGCATTGTGTTTTGGTCTGACAGTATGTCTGCAGTTATGGCAGTGAACAATCAGAGGGCAAAATGTCCATGGGTGCTCCGCTTACTTAAAGAACTTGTTCGGGGTTGCCTCAAGCACAATGTGTATTTTATTGCCAAACATGTGTCAGGGGTGGACAACACAGTAACTGATGTCCTGTCTTGTTTTAAGTTAACAGAATTCAGAGCCCGATGGCTGCAAGCGGACAATCAGATGACGAGTTTCCCAGAAAAGCTATAGAAGCTTGTTGCCCCATTGCCCCCGACCTGATAGCGGCTTCTATTGTGCCCAAGACTAAAAGTATGTATGAGAGGGCATGGCAGGTATACCTGGCAGTCTTAAAGGGAGCAGGGAGTACAGAGAAATGTACACCACAGGGGGTACTCCTATTCATAGTGCAGCAGAGAGAGAAAGGAAAGTCGCTGTCTATGGTTAGAAGACAGTTGTCAGCAATTGCCTTTTTGCAGGACTGGAAGGGGTGGCAGACTCTACCAAGGATCCGAGAGTCAGACTGGCAGTGAAGGGTTGGGAACGGTTGGCCCCGGGGTTGAAAGACAACAGGAGACCCATAGATGCCAGTAGGCTATCGAGTATATTGGAGGTTTTACCGAAAATCTGCATTTCCCTTTACAAGGCGCAGCTGCTGAGATTAGCATATTATTTGGCATTCTTCGGGGCTTTCTGCATATCTGAGCTTATACCAACCTAAAAGGCGGATAGGGAGGGGGGAATCAGCATGGCAGATTTGATAATTTTAGAGGGTATGTTGCAAGTTAGAGTGAGGAGGTCAAAGATAGACCCTGTAGGGAAAGTAGTGTGGGTCCAGCTAAGAGCAGGGCGCAGGGACGTTTACTGTCCTGTGACGCTGATGCAGAACTTCATGCAAATCCAGCCTAGGGAGGGAGACGATAGGCTGTTATTACATACAGACGGAACCCCTCTCAAGATTTCAGTTCACGCGAATATGTAAGCGCGCCCTGGCATTGCTGGGGAAAGAAACGGCCCATTTTGCGTCTCATTCATTTCGCACAGGGGCTGCCACGACAGCAGCCATGTTAGGCCTCTCATCTGAAACCATCAAGAGGGTACGCAGGTGGAAGTCATCCTGTTTTGAGCGTTATTTGTGACCACAGCTAGTTTAAATAGCTGCTGGGTCACAGCGGCGAAAGAAATGTCTCTCGCCTAACAAAGCTTTTCCTTTCTATTATTTTAAACTTTCATACAGTGGTCTCGAGGCAGAGGTAGCAGGTATGCTGGTGTGGCCATTCTTTTATACTCAGAGCAGGGCAATTTTTCGGTAATTCCAGGAAGAAAGAGCCCGGAGGGTGAAGGGAATCGATCACCACTGGATAGGGATTGGAGGGCAATGATTGGAGGATCTCACGGCCCACTTACAGGGCAAGCTAGATAAAGTCATGCCCATTCCAGATGTGCTGGTGATTCATTCAGGGGGCAATGACATGATCCCGGAGGGCCGGAGGGGGGTGAAGAAGGCACTCTTCTCTGAAATCTCAAGAGTGAGGAGGGCCCTGCCGGGCACCACTATTTGCTGATCGGAGGTGATTCCACATCAGGCTTGGGCTAACAATGTGCCAGCAGTCGCAGTAAACAAGTCAGTGAAGAAATTAAATCAGGCTGTGGCAAAGCGTTTGGCAGGGTCACCCATACATTCCATCAGGCATAACCTGATACAGTCAGAATTGTAATTGGCGGATGGAGTGCATCTCTCCAACGCAGGGTTGGAATTGTTCAACCAAACTATTTTAGGGGCCATGGCATTAGATCAGGAAGGTCAAGCAGCATTTGGGGGAGTGCGAGAGCGCCAGTAAGCGCCTCATCCTGTGGCGTGGTCTCGGGCAAGAGAAATGGTGGGGACTCCTTTTTTGGAGGGTACTGTCTGATCCTTTCTAATGGATCCCCCTCAAACACAGAAAGACAATCACTCACGCCCTTGTCACCAGCAGACTTGAATGCATTCTATGCCGGAATAAACAAAATCCTCACACACAAGCTACAGAACATCCAGAACGCCGCCGCAAGATTGGTCCTCAACCTGCCAAGACACTGCCACATTTCCCAGCATCTGCACACACTTCACTGGCTCCCCATCGAAGCTAGAGTCACCTTCAGGATGCTCACCCACGCTCACAAGGCCCTCCATGACACCGGACCAGCATACCTGAACAGCCAACTCAAATTCCACGCACCCCAAAGGATCCTGCCATCAGCCCAGCTCTCCTACGCCATGGTCCCCCGCACCAGAAAGACCAGATCAGGCAGCTGCTCCTTCTCCTTCCTCGTGGCCAGAGCTAGGTACGCCCTTCCTCTCCACCTCAGACAGACAACATCTCTCCCCATCTTCACAAGAAACCTCAAAACCTGGCTCTTCGACAGACCCCCTCCTTAATGGACTGGAACCTGCGAAGCCTCCCTCTCCCAGCGCCTTGAGACCATCACGCGTGAGTAGTAGCGCTTAACATACGCGTGATTGATTGATCCTGGAGCAGGGCGGGCAGTCGATGGGGGCTCTGGGCTGGCAGGAGAGGGGGCTGACCTGCTGGTGGTCCTGGACTCTCCGGCAGTACCCGAGATGCCGGCGCTTGTAGTAAGCAACTTTGAGAGAGCTGTTGCGCAGGAAAGGCGCAAGGCAGTGCCCTGGTGGCCGCGTCTCGGGGATAGACGACAGGTTACCCCAAATGGGAGCAGTGAAAATTGTTTGTGGCCTGCTGGCACAACACGCATCAAGTGTGGCTCTGGAGAATCAGAAATGCAAATACAATCTCAACCTGTGGTTCAAATGTATACTTTGCAAGCCTATTGTTTTATCAATGTGTGTTGGTTTTGGTTTTAATAAAAGTTAGTCATGTGTTGACAGTGCAACAACAAATAAAGATTGCGGTAACTGAAAGTTTAATAAAGACTACGCAGTGAAGACCAATTACTTGCCTGACGTGTTTGTGGTGGGAAAAGAGTAAGTGGGGTTTTAACTGGTCTAATATGGCAGGGGCGAATCATACGTGATATGCCCACTATGGTAGGCACCCCCCACACCTAGGGGCGGGGTGTCCTTAGTGGCAATTCGAACAGAAGCCAGGACAACGTCCGGTCAAGAGGGTGGCATCGTCAAGAAATGCGAGAGGTCACCTAGATGCGTCACTAAGGTGCGCAGGCGACCCCTCCTAAGAAAAAGGATAAAAGCTTGGGACACGAGGGGGAAGCCCTCTTTTGTCAGTCAAAGAACTTTATTCGGTTAATTAAAACCATAAAAGCAATACATAGTACATAAAACAAGGTTAAAATACAATTAAACAAGTTTAAAGGTGATTGCCAATCCTGGATAAAAAACATGTTAAAAAAGGATTTACAAGAACAAGTTTAAAAAATAGATATAGGGAGTACCCATTTCAGTATATTTTAAACATTCCCACCAAAATTTTTTTTTTTTTTTTTTTGCAAGTGTCAGGTTTGGTGGTTGATTTTTGGGACAGGTCTTATTTTATTTTGTCTAACGGCTGCTACCAAAAAACAAGCTACACCATATGTGACCTGTACCGAGTTCAACATCTGTAGGTATAATAGAGCCGGCCGTACCTGAGCAAGGTTTAAGTCTTTCAAGATAGGGAAAAGAAATTTTTTACGGGCCACCAAATAATGTTCACAAAGCATAACTAGGTGCAGAGTGTCCTGTGTGGAAAAAAAATCGCAGGTGCAGGGTGGGGAATCTTCTGGAGTACCCCACTTTGTGTACGAGCCAAGCACAAGATGTATCAGGTTGAACCTGAACCTTATAAGTAGGAAACGATGATATGGTTTAGTTACATATTTTAAATAAGGTTCCATAGCCATGGACGACGAAAGTTGGTAAAATGATCTTACCATTGGTTTACAAAGCTCAACCGTTTCCCTCTCAGCCTCCAACATATTTCGAAAGTGCTGCTTGACCCACCTTACATCCTCTTTCTTAAGATTCTGTGGAAAAGAGTAAATATCCGGGCGCCCTAGCCTAGCGCATGCCGCTCTAACATACGCCAGCCACGGTATGCTGTCTGCTTTATCCAGAGTCATACAATCTTTGAGAATGCAATGATTCAATGTGATCTCCTCATCTGTCCAGGTTTTAATCCAACATAACAGTGGGGACATTTTTAAGAGATCAGTGACATGTCCCAAGCCTATTTCGTTATGGATTGAATATGTAGGAGATGATTTCGGGAGTGATAACAAGGCTCGTATAAAATTGTTTTCTGCAATTTGGATGCCTGGGGCTGAAACGTAGCCCCAAATATCAGCCCCATAGGATGCAATTGCCACACATTTGGCTCTATAAATACGAGTCATGGCTTCCATGGGTCTCGAACCCAATCTTTTGGAGAAATGCATAAGAGCTGTGGTGGATCTGCTAACTCCATTCTCCTTTAGTTTCAGTTGGGCACCCCAAGTTCCTTTCTCGTCAAAGGTGACTCCCAAATAGCAAAAGAAGGGTACCCTCGAAATTGGAGAACTGTTACAGCTGAAGGACCTAACCTTCATATTTTTCTTCCGTGAACCTGTAACCATAACATGAGATTTAGCAGTGTTAATCTTTAGGTCCAAGGCTTCCATAAAACCACCAAAGTGATCTAATAGTCTTTGCAGGCCCGTACCAGTCCGAGCTATAAGGACAGCGTCGTCCGCGTATAGGAGGACCGGAATAGGTAGCCCCCCCATACGCGGCATGTCCAAGGTAGCTGAGTTCAGGGATTTCCCCAAGGAGTTAATATACAGTGTGAAGAGGAGAGGGGCCAGGATGCAGCCTTGTCTGACCCCTCTCCCTGACCTAAACTTCGCCGTGCATCTTCCTTCCCTTGTTACCCTAACAGAGGCGGACAAGTTTTGATGGAGGTCGTGCAAAAAATTAACCAAAGTAGTGTCCAAACCCAAGTCACGCAAAATAATCCACAATTTTGAACGGTTAACCAAATCAAAAGCAGAAGATAAGTCCATAAATCCCAAATAAAGAAGCCCCCCCTTCACCACGGTGTATTTGCTAATAATGAGGTGAAGGTTTAAACATTGGTCCATGGTCCCTCTATGTGCTCTGAAACCATACTGTAGTTCCGAAAGGATCCCGCTCTCCACAAGCCAATCCCCCAGTCTTTGCAGAATGACTCTGCCCAGGATCTTAACGGCAGAGTCCAACAGGGAGATTGGCCTGTAGCAGGCAGGGTCCCCCCTGTTCCCTTTCTTGAAGATGGGCACAATAATAGAGGTAGACCAGGAGGAAGGAAAACCAGCTGCAGGTATCGCATTGAAAACATTGGTTAATATTTTTGACCAAAATTGCGGATACTGGATGTAGAGATCTGCGGGGACCCCATCAGGTCCCGGGGCCTTGTGTTTACTTGTGTCTTTAATCGCCCTTTCAACCTCGGTGATGTTAAACTCCATAACCAGGTGGGATGAAGCATGGGCACTGACTGGTGAAGTTAATGCTGTGGATTCATAAATCTGTTTGAAGTGGCCTAGCCATCTATCGTCTTCGATCACACAGTCCATATCAGTTTTCCCATCCTCGGAAAAAAAAGGCTGGTTCACAGTGGCCCAAAACTTTTTGCTGTCTCTCAATACATCAATGGATAGTAAACTATCCCAAGCTTCCTCCTTAATTTGGGTTTTGCGATTAATAACTGCAATTTTGTATTCCTTCCTTAGGTTAGCCACTAAGGGCCTGTCTCTGGGTTTATATTTTAGTGCTTTCAGCAGGGCACTGTGTTTTTGCGAGCATTCCTTGTTAAACCATTTGTAAATCTTCTTATTCCTTTGTGCGCCTGGCCTTGGCTCCAGGTTCTTAGAGATCCTTACACATATCTCCTCATATGCAGCCACTACATCGGAGCCCAGGGCGGTTGGATCTAAGCACACTGCCATATTAGCCTCCGGCTCTTGGGCTAATGTTTGGAAGAATTGATCAGGGACAATCATCCCCCATTTTAGACGCCTTCCCTGGTCCTTAGTCGTCAAGTCTTTTGAAGCTGCCACGCCTGTCAATCTACTGATCCGGAAACAGTCTAGGTCCAGCATTAGGAGGACAGGATGATGATCACTGAAACTAGCAGTAACAACCCTATACTCACATGCCTTTAACAGGACCCCGGTTGATACAAAAATATAGTCTATGACGGTGTTGGGGTCTCTCCCAATAAAGGTTGGGGCTCTGGGTTCATTTTTGCCCTGATCAAATTCAAATAGGTTTAAGTTCGCAAGGAAAGTCTCAAGACACTCACCCTCGTTCGTGTGTTCGAAATGGGGAATGCCCTCGGTCGGTAAACCCCCATATCTATCGTTATAGCAATCTCCCTCACAAGGGTGAATGTTAAAATCACCCAGGATTACCATCTCTGGGACGGAAATGCAATCTTGTCTATAGACTGACAGGAAGTCTAACAGGGAGGTCAAATGCTCATTCGCGTAAGAAACCTCCTTGGAATTATAGAAATTAATAAGCAAAAAATGTTTTGAACCAGGTAGAGTCCACTCCACAACTAACGTGTTCATGGGTGCGGAATCTAGTTTTTTAAAAACCCCCACCAAGTCCAGAGAACACAGTGTGAGTAGGCCACCCTTTGCTCTCCCTCTTGCTCCTGGAACTGCTGGAGTAGAAAAACTACGGAAACCATCCAATGAAAAACTTGTGGTGGTGTCCCATGTTTCTAGGATTGCCAGGATGTCGTATTGTTTTACGAACCCTTGCCATATGGGATCTAAAGCCTTTACATTTAAACCCGCCACATTCCAGGAGAGAAATTTACAATATAGTGAATCTACGTTAGGAGGGGTAAGCGCTCCCCGGCACTCGCCCTCCGCCGGGCCTTTGTCAGGCGTAGGAGATAAGTTTAATTTAATCAAGTCCTCCGTAGCAACATCCTTACATGGTTGAATAGGAATAATCTGATAACTCCGTCCAATTAACGAGCCCTGTGTTTGTCAGTCAACCCAGTCTGTGGTTGACAGGCATTCAAAGCGATTGGCTATTGGAAAGTGCAAGGGATTGTCTAGACCATTTGTAAGCTGGTGGTAATAATAAGGTTGGATGTGATGTGGACCAACCAGAGGACCGCCTTGGCGCGGTCTAACTCTTCTGCTCCTTGCCAGGTTCCATCCCGCATCCCACCCCTCCTCCCACCCAAGGGATTGTATTTCCCAGTGGGGATTAAGTCTCTGTCTGGATTTACGGTCATGTGGTCCTTTTAACCAGCTCCATCGATTATCAGCTTGATTTTGTGGTAGATAAAAGTAGGAAAGAGGTCTAGCAGTCACCGTACTCGCCTGATATCTAGGGGATCCACTACTGCAAATAAAATTTACAACCTCTGTATTCTCAAAGGTGACCACTACGCAATCCCCTTGTAGGTTTTTTCTGTTGCCTCCCACCCACGGAACTCTCTCTATCATTAGAATATTGCTCGGTATGTTTGGCGGGAGGGGATAATTATTGGATAGCCAGTGACATACTTTGTTTTTAAGAGCCTGGTACGATTCTACTTCTGATGGAGGGATTTCAGTAACACCAGTGAGAATGATCACGTAGGGACAGGCATCAGGGGGAAGGTGAATATTTCTGCGGGCCATGCCCTTGGCTCTGTCGGGTGCATCAAGATTTAGAGGCTGTGATAAGCAATCACTTGATGTAGCCTGAGGGGTTGGATTAATTTTAATTGTTTTCTGGGTTTGATCTGTTTTCTGAGTTTGGTCAATTACAGAGGGCTTTGTTTTGGTGCCAACCTGGTTTGGAGTGTTGCTAGGTTTCTTGGGGGCCACATTTTTGGTCTCCAACGTTCTGTTAACAGCCACCGAAGGCTTGTTGGCCGTTTTAGGTGGGATGGAGACCTGGGCGGTTTTGTTGTTCAAGGTAAAACTAGGGGCACTGATATCCTTATGTGTGTTTTTTAGGACAGTTTCCAGGCAGCGTAATATAGCCTCTATGGGCTCCAGCAATACTTTTAACATATTAAAAATAGTGGTGTTATTTATGCTTGAACCATTCCCCTCCTGTGATGGTGATTTTGCTAAATTACCAACTTCCCCACTCAGCTCCAGAATTTCCTCCAGACTTTGGTCGAGGATAGTGTCGTCTGGAAGGCTCAAGGGTAAACCACTCTTAATAGAATGCGGTCCACCTGTGGGACTAGGTAAAACTACTGGCAATTTATCCAAGTTAGGGAGGTTAGGGGGAATTTGAACCTTCTTTCCTTTAGGAATGGATGGTTTATTGGCCTTTCGATTTTGCTTGGGGATTGCCCCTTCTATCCGGCCCCTTTCTTTTGTAGCGGATATGGTGTTAGAGGTGTTTGACTCACTTTGTTGCGCTCCACTCTCTGTTAGGAGATGAAGGTTAGGAGAAGCCTCCAGATCCTGTAAAGTGTTTGAAGCATCAAGATCCCCAGTCTCTCCAGTGCTATGTACTAGGGCCTGTATATCTGTCCGAGAGTCAATGTTAGGAGTCTGTGCCTGTGCAATAAGGCCCAGGGAGGATCGCTTGGCCATGGCCAAGTCTTGGGACACTCTCCTATCCATTAGTATTATTCCCTCGTCGATTAACGCATGAGTGCGGGTGATAAAATCATCCAGAGTTCCAGTGAGTTTTTTAGCTCCTACAGCGGCCATACTTCTAGTTTCGCGACAGGTCATAACCTGTATTTCCTAGCAGTAGTAGCAAAAAGGAGCTATGTGTAACCAACCAGGGTTTGTGGCCCAGTCCATCCTCTTCTGGCCTCTGAGGGCCACAGAGGGCCCGCCCTTTGCCCGGGCTTCGCTCGGCGTCCCGCTCGCGTCCCGCTGAGCGGAAGAGCGCTGTTCTTGAAGGAGGCGTTGCGGCCGGGGGCGTGTCTTGCTGGGGGCGCGGCCGTGCACACTTGTGCAGCGCAGGGACTCCTGGTCTAGAGAGTCCCTGCAGCACACGCCCTCAGTTACCTCACGCTGTTGTTCCCTCCTCCTTCCGGGTGCTCTCCGGCGCTCCTGCAGCCTCGACCCCACGCCAAATGCCGCGCAGCGGCACCCGCGATGCGGGTGCTGCAAGTTGTTAAACGGCGATATGGCGGTCAGTCCCTCCAGGGACACGGGGAGGCTACAAGATGAATTGGCGGTTTCCCAGTTCACTTAGTCGGCAAGTGGCGGCATCCAGGTAAAGTTCCTCACAAATAAGAAGCCCTCTTAGTCCTCTCGCCACAGGTGCCCAGCGGATCAGAGTTACCCACCCACCCACCCATCCCTGAGATTTGAGGTAGAGTTGGCAGGGTCCTGTTCAAGAGAAATAGCGGGGACTCCTTTTTTGGCGGGGAATGTCTGATCCTGGAACAGGGTGGGCAGTTAATGGGGGCTCTGGGCTGGCAGGAGAGGGGGCTGACCTGCTGGTGGTCCTGGACTCTCTGGTCCTACCCTAAATCCGGCACTTGTAGAAAGCCACTTTGTGAGAGCTGGTGCGCAGGAAAGGCGCAAAGCAGTGCCCTGGTGGCCGCATCTAGGGGACAGACGTCGGGTTACCCCAAATGGGAGCAGTGAAAATTGGTTGTGGCCTGCTAGCACAACACACATCAAGTGTGGCTCTGGTGATTCAGAAATGTAAATACAATCTCAATCTTTGGCTCAAATGTATACTTTGCAAGCCTATTGTTTTATCAATGTGTGTTGGTTTTGGTTTTAATAAAAGTTGGTCAAGTGTTGACAGTACAACAACAAATAAAGATTGCGGTATCTGAAAGTTTAATAAAGACTACGCAGTGAAGACCAATTACTTGCCTGACGTGTTTGTGGCGGGAAAAGAGTAAATGGGGTTTTAACTGGTCTAATATGGCAGGGGTGAATCGCATGTGATATGCCCACTATAGCGCTGGTGGCGCCCACCCTATGACCTCCTCCACGGTTTCCTTCAATAGCATCCTCCAACACTCCCCCCCCCGACTCTCCCTAGCCTCTATAACTTATGTTTTTCATTTGTTTCATAGCGCTACACAAACCAATGCAGGGTGTTGGTGCACTTTACCTCAAACATACATTATAAAGCGACAATGACTCATGCGAGTGTGTAAGTCAGTGTATAGGAAATGCTACATAAAACAATGAGGATTACAAGGTGTAGGAACCGCATGTCATCCATACTGGTGGGCAGTATATTTTATGAGTGCTTGACCTGGAGAAGTACAAACGTAATATAGTGGTTGGGATTAGTTTTACTGATAAGAACGTATTTCTCCCCAAATGAACCCTTTTTAGCAACAGTAGGATAATGAAAGGCGAGTACAAATCCATAATTCTAACCTATACCTTACATTGTGCATGCAGGTCTTCGATGACAGTTCATAGCTCACCATACTATACTAGAGTGTAACTTGAGAAGTGCAAGTAACAAAAGGATCTCTGTGACAAAAGCAGGAACCCACTGAGTATCTGCATAAAATACAATTCTGTGATCTTCATGGTACAATTCTTTAAAGCTGTCATATTTACCTTCTGCAAAACTTCACTATGAGTCACAACTGCCCCTAGACAAAACTCCAATTTTTCTCCAGCAAGTACATTAATCACCAGTGTATTTTAAAATTGTTATTGTTGCCTGAAACGTGGTCACACAAGGAACTCTGCAGCAGGTGCTTTTAAATCCATGAGATATTTGAAAACAAACGCCCCTTGGCCGGCGCTGGTCCATGAAAAAGAATAAACAGGCACTCAAGACAGAGCATAGAAATCTAACTTGTGTTTAATGCAGAAACAGCCAGCAAGCATTCAAGGTGAGCAAGGCATTTGCCATTTCAACAGAACACAGTAATGCTAAGTCCATATATTTTGGTGCTACAGTTATATACTTTTTCACAATTCAAGTGAATAAAATCAAGAACATGTGGCAAAAATAAAACTTACAAATTGGCACTAATGGGCAGCTGCCAGCACGTTTACCTACAAAAAAAGAAAAAAAAACCTCCTACTGTGGAGACTGAAAGATTTCCATGCACATCACGCAAGCGGCGCGAGGGAATGTATATGAATGTGAAGGCTTGAAAGTCGAACTGTGTGCAGGCGCATGCAGACATTGCATGCACATGGGGCGCCCCGTTTGTGCCCAAATCCATATTGGTTTGCTAGAAAAAATGCTTTTGGCAGCTGGGTTTGTATTACATGCTTCAAACTGGTGGCTTTTATTGAGCCTTTTTACTCCGGTGAACAGGAAATTCTGCCCCAGCCAGTAAGCGCAAAATGACATTTACGCTGCTAAAATAAGCAGCTGATAATTACAATTGCACTGTTCACTCAGTGCAAAGAAAGATGCGAAATGTGTATACGTCATCCCAGCAGCGGTGGCAAAAGACAAACCGAGCACAACCCTGATTAGTCCTCAACGTGACATGGTCAACACAAGCTCCTCTTCCGCTGCTCCAGGCGCTGCTGCAACCTTAAGCAAAGAAAATCCATGAATCCAAATCTGGAACTGAACACACTCCAGGTGAAATAAATAGACAAAAGTTCAAATATCTGTTTTAAAGTCTTGCTTTATTTGATCAATTAGACAAATAAAGCATCAACAGCCAACACATTTCCTTCCTTGAATTAATGGAACTTCTGTAGCCCCTTTACTGCTAGGCTTGCCACCCCTCCTCCCACGTGCTAAACCTAAGCCTCTTTTATTGGCTATTTGAGAAAGTTCGCGCTTAGGCCCCTGTAACTTTTTACCAACATAAGTGATCCACACCAAATTTGCCTCCAATTCTTCCAAAACCCACAGTATTCTAAAGGTTCCCAGGGTTTGTTGATTGCCCTGGAGGGGATCCAGAAATGAGCAAAATACAGAAAAAGACATTTGGGGGAGACAAATGGGTAAAAAGAGCTGCAGATGAGAGTGTCTGTTTTTTTCCCTTTAAATGATATCGACAAAGGGTTTGTGGTGCTGAAATCACCATCTGCCCTGCTTTCAGAGACAGGCAAACATTTTTCAGAAAACACAATTTTCCATACAGGTTTGACATTTTACTGGGACATAGCCTATTTTTACTATTTTTTGTGATTTCAACCGCCTTCCAGTTAGTGGTAGAAATGGGTGTAAAAGCAATTGTGGATCCCAGGAAAATTCAGAATTTAGCAAGTGGTCATTTGTGTAGATCCTTCAAGGTTTTCTTATAGAAATTAACAGTTGAAATAATGAAATCGTGAAATTGAGTTGGAAAAAAACAGCCGTTTGTGCCAATGTTTTCACCTGTAGCTTCTAAATGTGGCAGATTATTGAAAGCAATATACGTTACATCCGCCATACCCTTCTAATTGTGGTGCTATATAGGACTTGTAGGTTCACCAAGAACCCGAGGTACCCACAGCCAATACTTGAGCTGCGCCTTGCAATGGGTTTTCATTGCATACCGGGTGTTTAGCAATTAATTTGGTCGAATATAAAGGGTGAAAAAAAGGTATCAAGGACATCTATGTATTTCCAAAATGGGAACAAAATGTAGAGTTTAGAAGTAGTAGAGATTGTTGGTACCCATACTAGATTCCCTAGATGGCCGCCAAGCCCAAGACCAAAAACGCAGGTACCCCTCATGCAAAACCAGGTCGTTTTGTGATGGATTATTTTGATGTGCCCACAATAGGTTTTGGGCCCTTCCCTGCTGCGGGTACTTGGTCCACCCACACAAGTGAGGCACCATTTTTATCGGCAGAACTGGGGGAATGCAGGGTGGTTGGAAATTTGTGTCAGCCCGGTGATCTCAGAACTTTCCCAAACAGAAAAAGTGAAAATTGTGGGGTATTTTAGCAAAATTTGAGGTTTGCAAGGGATTTTTGGTAGAACAATATTAGGAGATCCACGCAACTCACAACTCCCTGGACTTCACTTGGTGTCTAGTTTTCAGAAATATCTGGTTTGGCAGGTTTCCCTAGATGGCCGCTGGGCCCGGGACCCGAAACGCAGGTGACCCCTCGCAAAACCAGGTAGTTTTGAGATTGATAATTTTGAAGTCTCCAAAGTACGTTTTGAACCATTTCCTGTCACGGGCACTGGGCCTACCCCACACAAGTTAGGTACCATTTTTATTGGGAGACCTGGAGGAATGATGGGTGGTAGGACATTTGTGGCAGCCTGGTGAGCCAACAACTTTCCTACATAGAAAAGTGAGGAAAATTTTATTTTTTTATTTAAGTTTGAGGTTTGCATGGGATTCTGGGTAGGAAAATGTTGGGAGATCCACACAAGCCACACCTTCCTGGGCTTCCCTAGGTGTCTAGCTTTCAGAAATGTCTGAGTTTGGTAGGTTTCTCTAGATGGCTGCTGAGCCCGGGACCAAAAGTACAGGTGAACCCCTTGAAAAACCAAGTAGTTTTGTAATAGATAGGTGGGCACCTGTGTTTTTGGTCCCAGGCTTGCAGATATCATGGGGAACCTAAAAAACCCTGACATTTTTTAAAACTAAACACCTGTGGGAGTCAAGAGATGTGTGGCTTGGGTTGATCCCCAACACTTTTTACTTCCCAGAATCCACTGCAAACCTCAAATTTAGCTACAAAGTCACATTTTCCTCAAATATCTGTGTGGGAAAGTTGTGAGATCACTGCACGGCACACACTTCCTACCTCTCAGCATTCCCCTCAGTCTCCAGATAAAATGATACCTGACTTGTGTTGATGGGCCAAGTGCCTATGACATGGAAGAGCCAGAAACTTGTAGAGATTGAGGGGGCCCAAAGCAGGTCGAAAAGGGCAGTTTGTTTATATGTTTTCAGACAGACGCTACTTTGGGCTCGGACACAAGTGAGGTATCATTTTTCTCGGGAGACCAAGTGGAACACTGGGTGGTAGGAAATTTGTGCCTGCGCTGTGATCCTACAGCTTACCCAGACAGAAATGTGAGAAAAATGTGACTTTGTATGTAAATCTGAGGTTTGCAGGGGATTCTGGGTTAGAAAATGCTTGGAGATCTATGAAGCCACACCGCCAGCCAAGAGTCAGTACATGTACACCACCATCAATGCATACCACTAGCCGAATGCCATCCATTCACACCGCCGGCCAAGCGCCATCCATGTACACCGCCAGCCAAGTACCATCCATGCACACAGTCAGCCAAGCACTATCCATGCACACCGCCAGCTAAGTGCCATCCCCGCACATCGCCAGCAAAGCACCATCTATGCACACCCTTAGCCAAGTGCCAGTCCACGTACACCACCAGCCAAGCACCACTCGATGCACACCATTGGGCAAGCACCAATCTACACACACCATCCTCAAGCGCGAGTCCACACACACTATTAACCAAGTGCAAGTCCACACACACTGCCAGCAAACTGTCTGCCAAAAGTCAGTACACGATGACAGACAGCCAAACTCCAGTTTCTAGTGGTTTTCTGCTCCTAGAGACCAAAAATATCACTGATACGGCCAAAATGTGTGCCTAAAACAAAAGGAGAGCGACCTTTACCTATGGGGCTTCTCCCTGACATGCCCATAAACATACCCCTGGGGGGCAGATAAGGGGCTATTGCCCCAATATGCCTTCTGCAAGGGGCAGGAAGACTTTTTTGAGGGTGGTGGCATTAGCATGCCCATTCTGGGAAGCCCCCACTCCCCCACCGGGGATGCAGAGCAGGGGCTATTGCCCCTTTCTGCCTCCCAAGGGAGGCAGAAAGACTGTGACTAATTTTTTCCGGGGGTGGGTGTATTGTCATGCCCATTCCGGGCAGCCCCCACCTTTATGTATAATAAAAAACATAATCCCTTGTGCCAAGTGGGCCTTCTGCCCCCGGGGGCCGATAAGATGTTATTGCCCCCATCTGCCTCCAGGGGGGCAGAAAGACTGTGGCACATTTTTGGGGAGGGTGGGGACATTGGCATGCCATTCTGGGTAGCCCCCCTACATATAACAAAAAGGCAAAATTCCTGGTGCAAAGTGGGCTTTCTGCCCCCTGGGGTGCATGTGCAAGAATATTGCCCACTTCTGCCTCCGGGGAGGGGGGGCAGAAAGACTGTGTCAAATTCTTTTGGGGGTGGGCTCATTAGTATGTCCATTCTGGGCAGCCTCCAGCCCTATGTCTAAAAAACAACATCATCCATGGTGCCTAGTGGGCTTTCTGTCCCCAGGGGGCAGATCGGGGGCTATTGCCCCCCTCTGCCTTGTGGGGGAGGCAAAAAGACTGTGGGATTTTTGGGGGTGGGGTTAGGGCTTTATAATGCCCATTTTGGTTAGACCCCACCACTCTATACATGAAAAAAACTCCCTGGTGCCTGGTGTGCTTTCTGCCTCCTGTGGGATGCAGAAAGACTGCATTTTGGGGTAAGCGTTGGAAGGTAGAAAACGCTCTTGCCCTCTCCCCCTCCTTGGTACCTAGTGAGTGGATCCCTGCTTGTGAATTGCCCTCCTGCGGCAATCACCATCAGGGATCCAGTAGGGAGGGATAGTCTTGCAAAGGGGAGATTCTCCCATTTCCAATGACACCTCTCCCGTCTGCATTGGTGTTCAGGGGGCTAAGATAACCCCCTGAGCACTGAGGCAGTGAAACTAAATCGAGCCTATAGGTTCATTTCAGTTTCGATTTCTCTGAAATGATGTCAGTACAACGTGCCGCTTATCGTCATTTCAGAGAAACAATCAGAACTGCCTCGGCAGCTGGTGAAGCTCTTCCCCAGCTCCTGAAGCTGTTTTGATTGAAAGGAAACCCATCTGATGCCCGCACCAGAGGGATTTCCTGTGCCATGTGTGCGGACGCACATGAGTACTGTAGTGTTGGAAGGCTTGGCCATCTGACGGCACACAAAGGGATAAGGTTGTAAAGTGCAATAAACATAAAATAATATTTACACACAAGAGAAAATTATTCATTTTCTCTACAATAAAAACAAATTAGAAATGGATACACAAAAATTCACCTCAAATTACACTGAGATGAGAAACAAGGTTTCTGAGATGAACAACATTAAATAAAACAATCCTCATAACAATTATAATTCTAATGAATACATACTAATCTTTCTGGTATTTATTCATCATAATTGTTATGGTTTATCGTTTTAAAATGAGGCGCTTAATAAAATATTTAATTATGCCTAGTGTCCAGTCCCCTTGTGAGCGTGCTGGAGGCAGCCCTTCGAAATCTAACAGCTCTGCCCTTCATATCCTGAAAGGATAGCCCATCCTGCCACCACATATCCTCCCTTTGTTTAACTGTCTGGGTGGAATACACAAAGGCCAACTGTCAGGCAATTACAGTCATGCTACCCAGGACACAGGGTGCAGACACCAAATAGTTAGGACAACAAAAATGGCAACGTTCTAAAAGTGTCATTTTCAGATCAGTGACTTAAAATACAACTCTATCATTAAAGAGGTTTTTAAATTACAATTGTTTTGAGACCAAACTGACATTGCAACCTATTTCCAATCAAAAGTTATCACTTATTAAATGTAGGATGTGATCCTATGTTATCTATCCTATTCGAGAGGTAGGCCTCACAGAAGTGAAAAATGAATTTGGGACTTTTAAGCTACCAGAACACTTAAAACTTAAAGGTGCATGTTCAACTTTTTAAATAATCTGCATTCTGCCCTCAAGGTTGTTTACTTTAGGGGTGACATATATGTATTAAGAAGGGAGGTTTAGGCCAGGCAAAATGTTTGTTTTGCCAGGTCGAATTGGTAGTTTAAAACTGCACACAGGCTGCGCCGGCTGGCCTGAGACATGTTTGAAAGGGTTGCTCTACTGCACGGCATGATGAGTGCATCGGTCCCACTACTAGCCTTTAATTTGCCTGATGTTCCAATCAGGTGTCAGACACTTTTACTATGTTTCAAAGAGTGAGTACAAGCATTTTAGCACTGGTTAACAGTGTTGGTTAACAGTGTTGGTTAACAGTGTTGGTTAACAGTGTTGCAGTGCACAGAGTCCGAATTCCTACAAAAACGATTTTTACACACAAACAAACGGGGACAAGTCCAAAAGGTTTGAGGGATGACCACACCAAAGGCTGTCAGGTCTAACATGGATGATAGGAGGCTAACTGACTATAATATGTCACTGCCTTTTATACTGCTTGTTGAGAAGTCATGCAGATTTGTAAAATTGTTTAAAACAGCTGTCTCAATGGTTTTGGGTGTATTGGCTTCAGAAGGATAACAGACTAATGCAGTCAAGTGTGAAAACGAAGCTGTGGCACAGGGGCATTGTCTTGCTCAGCTGTCTGTGTGATAAGCTATATTCAGTTGTAGCCCTGGTGTCTGTGGCTCCTCTTTTGAATGGAGAAAGGGAAGCAGTTGGAGTAATGATGCCAGATGCAGAGAAGAAGAGGGGTGGGGAGTGCAGGCAGCCCAATATAGCATAGCACTCTCCTTGTTAATAAAGCATGATCGCGGAAGCTCACTCTGCCTCTACACTTCTCCCACCTCCTTCACCAACAGACCAGATTCAAAAGCTCCCCTCTTGACAATCGTGACAGTGTAAAAGCCAACGCAGACGTGATGCAAAGCGATCATGAGATGTGTGGGATCTCTAGTGAATGCCTGTTAAACAAAACTTTCAGCTCAATTGCAGTAGAAACATCCTGAGTATTTCAGTGCTGGCATAACAAATGCAACAATTACCAAACTCAACTGTACTAATTTTATTGATTTAAGGAGAATGAAAGGTGGAGTCTATACCGCTTTGCTACACTTAAGGTAACAAGAGGAAGTTACCCATTCTAATGGCAGGAAACTGGCCGCATTGTTTTTATGATCTCGGGTCATAATATAGTGTGTGGAGTCCATCCACATACCAGCACTCTAAAGGATATGTTATTCACATGGTTTACACTGTCAGTCTATCAGATGGACTACTCTACCAAGAATTTTTTAAAACAACTTGGAGCTTACATCGTGCTCTAAAGATGGGGATAAACTGACAAGGTGTTCATTAACCAAATATGGTTCAAGCTTTATGATCACGACACTGACTCTTCAGATGATCTGGTTTTCTACCTTCTATACACAATTTTCATAATATGCTTTGGTCCTGGTGCTGATCTTTAGCACTATGTATATAACAAAAACAAGCTATTCATCCTTGTTACCTGCTGATGAGGAGAGGTTTATTTTGTCTCGGCTACCTCCTAACAGAGCCACGTATCCTGTTTCTACTACCAACCCTCTGACTGTTACATATTACTCTGATAGTCTCTGCCAGGATGGCTGACACTAAATAACATGATTCAAAGGAAACCAAAGGAGGCCCCAGGACTTGAAACATGGACAAAAGACAATTAAATTGAGAAGGCACCAACCGAGAACTTGGGCACGCCGCAACTATGGTGGTTGTGCCGCTCCCTGACCCCATTGTGGGGTGGGGCTGGTGCCAGCAAGGGTGACATGGCCGGCACCAGCCCCAAACTTTACCCCCGATTGGTAAGCGAGGAGGATGCCCCAGAAGCACTCAATTGCTTCTAGGGCCCGGAAGGCGGAGGCTAAGCCGGATCTTGCAGGTTTCAGCGGGTCGGGATCACGACCCTTTAATGAGGCCCATGGAGCAGCGGGACAATGTCTCATTTGAAGATGCAGGTGTTCAGGTCCTACCACCCAGGAGCAGTGGCCTTTCCAGGGCAGCTATGGCAACTTGGTGCCCCAAACTAAGACCTTGTGGCAGCTAGCCTAGCAACCAGGACCAGGCGGGCCTTTGAGGGGGCTTTTAGCACCTACTGCAATTTTCTTAGGGATGGCTGGGAGGTGGCATGAGTCATCTGCTGTCATATCTTTTATGAGGGCATTGAGGGATGGGGGACGTTCCGTGGCACGCACAAGATGCCACGTGGCGGCGATCTGTTTTTCACAAAAATGCAGGGTCATAAGGATCCCACCAACACTTTCCTATTGAACAGGGCTCTGAAGGGGAGGCAGCATTTGCAAACTCCCCAGCCTGATGTCCGGCACCCGATGAGCATTCAGACATTGCCGGCTGTATTGGGGGCACTATGGAATGTATGTAGAGGTTCTTCTTTCCAGGGCAGCTTTTTACCTTGCCTTCTACGGCGCTTTCAGGGTTGGAGAGCTGGTGGCAGTAACAAGCAAGACTGGCACCGGGGGCTCCAATTTGGCCATGTTCAAATACAGGGGGTCTCGCTATCTTTATCAATCCCTAGATCCAAAACAGACCAAAATGATTGGGGGGGACCATGTTATTCTGCACAAAGCTCAAGGAAGCTCGTGCTGTCCAGTGTGCAACTTAGAGTCTTTTCTGGCCCATAGACCACAGGGCACAGGGGGCCCACTCTTTATTCATGAAGATGGCACCCCAATTACAAAGTTTCAATTTGGCAGGGTTCTGGCTTTGGCACTTGGGGCAGCAGGGTTGGATCCATCTAAATTCGGTACCCATTATTTTAGGATTGGGGCAGCCACTGAGGCCATGGCTCAAGGTCTGTCGGGCTGGAGATACAGAGGGTCTGTCGTTGGTCTTCTGATTGTTACAAGTGATATGTGCATTTAGACATGCTCTGAGGTATGTTATGTCTAATGATGGTTGTTGGAAATGGTCCTTTTTGCAGAGTTATCCCTAACCTTTTCTTTCTTACTCCTATTTTTCCTGACCTGTTGTTGTTGGCTATAGGACCCTGGGCACTTTACCACTGCTGATCAGTGCTAAAGTGCATATGCTCTCTGTGTAAATTGCTATTGTGATTGCTTATCAATGATTGCCGTATTTGATTTAGCAGTAGGTCCCTATTAAAGTGCACTGAGTGTGCCAGGGCTGGTAAATCAAATGCTACTAGTTGGCCTACAGCACTGACTGTGCCATCGACATGAGTAGCCCTGAAAAGATGTCTCAGGTCTGCCACCACAGTGCCTGTGCACAGTTTGCTAATTGCCATGTCGACTTGGCATGTGCATCCACTTGCCTGGCCCTAACCTTCCCTTTTCTTACATACAAGGCACCCCTATTGTAGGCCCAAGGTGCCACCTGGTCAGGGTGCAGTGTATTTGAAAGGTAGGACATGTACTGGCGTGTAACATGTCCTGATAGTGAAATACTGCCAATTTCGTTTTTCACTATTGAAAGGCTATCTTGCCCCATAGGACAGAATGGGAAATTCTTTGTAACATTTTACAAGCATATCTTCCCATAGGGATAAGCTGGAAAAATGGAGTTTAGTATCCCTGAACTCAGGATTTAATAACACATATTTTAGTAAAGATGGTTTTTAAATTGTGTGTTTGAAAATACCACTTTTAGGAAGTGGCTATTTTCTTGTTCAATCATCGTGTGCCTCTGCCTGTTTGTGGATTGACTGTCTCGCTTAGGAGTGACAGGGGCTGGGGAGGTACAGTGACTCCAGGAGTCTGGATGAGTCCACACTAGGCTGAATAAGCCTGATTTGCATTTGGAGTGAATAGGGCTGTGCCTGCCTTCCACAATGCTGGCTCCGCCCCCCTGTGGTGTGTCAGGAGCCAAGGCTCACACTGACAATGAATGTTGTTGTGCGCTTGCAGAGTGCCACCCAGAACTGGTTTGAACTGGGCTCAGAGCCCTTTGCACAAAGAAAATAAAAACATTTTGGGGTTTAAGTATCAGACCCAAAACCCCAGACTTTAGATACATTTCTGGAATCCAAGAGGAACCTTTGCCAAGGAGAAAAGCTGGAGAGACTGAGGAGAAGTACTGCCCTTGCTGTGTGTCTGGGGTCGGCCTGCAGTTGCTGTTTCTGCCAAGGAAAGCCGAAGGACTTTGCTGTGTGCTGCATCCCCTGCTTGATGGAGATTTCTAAGGGTCTGAAGTGAGCTGGCCTCCTGTTCTGAAGTCTCAGGGACACAAAGACTTCACCTCAGCACCCCTGAACTCTGCTGCTGTAAGTTCTGACCTGCCAAGAGGTTCCTGAGGGAGTTTTGGGTCTCTGGAGGTTGTTGCTGCTGTTAGGGAGCTGGAGGCAAGTAGAAACTCAAAGAACCACAGAAATTGACGCATCGCTCTTTTTGCGGCTGTTTTCCCGAAGCATCTCCACGGTGCGAGAAGAATTTCCACACATCGTCGCGCCACTACAGAAACCGCCACAGCGCCTGTCGCCGCTGAAAGAATCGGCACATTAAGAGATCGCGGCGGAATAGGACCAATGCAGCGCCACTCGGCACCGCCGCATCGATCGCAGACGCATCCTAGATTTCCACTCATCGTACCTGTGCAGCAAGTTCTTTCGATGCATCTTCCGCGGACCGGAACCATCACGAAAAATCGACGCATCACTCCCCGTACAGACCAGATTCGATGCAACCCTTCCTCTGTGTGCAGGGGGACTGTCTCATCGCCTCCCCAAGCTCTCAGAAGTGTTGCATCTCTTTGTTTTCCAACGCTGCGGCTGTAAGGCTTGTGAACTTTGACGCATCTACAAGTACTTAGGTGAAAATTCACGCATCCATTGTTTTCTATGGTACAAGTTCTTGAAACATTTTGAAAGTCATACTTTTAACTGTGTATGTTCGATTTTTGTTGTTTTGGTCTTGTTTAGTTTAGATAAAAGTATTTTGTGTTTCTAAACTGGTGTGGTGTCTATTTGTGGTGTTTTCATTGTGTTACTGTGAGTTTGGTACAAAATATTTACACATTGCCTTTGGGATAAGCCTGTCTGCTCGTGCCAAGCTACCAAGGGGGTAAGCAGGGGTTATCTAAAGTGTGTATTTCCCTTACCCTGACTAGAAACAAGGGTCACTATTTGGACAAAGAGACCTACCTCTGCTAACTAGAGACACCCATTTCTAACATTGGTGGCACAGTGGGGTTTGAACCTGTATTTGTACTTGACCCACAGTGATTCGTGTACATCACTAGTTTAGTGCAGACCACTACGCAACCACATACTGTGTTTTGTTTTTGGTTCTATTTTTGAGAGATCCTTAAAGTATCCACGCATCATGTCTCAGAAGAGTAAACCAGCAAGTGAGAAGTCAGGATTGGAGTTTGATATTGAAATGTTGCATAACCACAGAGTAGATCAGCTCAAGCAATTTTGCAAATATTTTGGATGTCCCATGCAGAGCAGCTCCAGGAAGGAGGAGCTACAGAAGGCCTTAAGGGCCTGGTGGGAGACCATAGAGGGTGGGGAGACAGGTGATGCAGAGGTGGGTTAGGATGCACAAGGGAATGGTTTCAGGTCACACGTTCTGCCTGTGTCAAGAGTAGCCTCCAGGGCTGGCAGCAACCATTCCGCTAAAAGTTTTTCCCCAGAGGAGTTGGAGGAAAACCAAAGGGTTAGAGATCAATAGTTAGAAGTCATGAGGCTTGAGATGAAAATATTGGAAATGGAGAAACAAGGAGCTGCCATAGAGAGAAAAATGGCAGAGGAGAGCAAGAAGGCTTATACCTCGGAAGAAAATAAATTGATCTTGGCATATGAGCTGAGAATGAGAGAGCTCAATGAGGAGTTTGCGAGGCTTGAGCCCCTGAGTGTCTCAGCCAATGAAAAAGAGATGTGTGTAGCTCAGGAAGTGAGCTTGGCTGGGTTGGAGGTGGAGTCCAGCTCGGATGATGTCAGCAAAATGGTGTTGTCTAGTGCTGAGGGTGAAGTACACACACCCAGAGATGTGGCACCTGACTTGAGGGAGGGGGTTAACATATGCTAGAGGATTCAGGTTTATGAAGTAGCTCCAGTGGTGTGCAGTGTCCCTGAAGTAGATTGGGGAACTGACACAGGGGATCATATTCCTAGAGGTGGGAGGGACACTCTCCTGACTCTAGATGAGAGGTGCAGGGAGATGGGTTCCCCCATGGTAAAAGTCCCAGTGTGTGAGTGTGGAGACCGCCCGGAAGACTGTGGGTTGAGTGACAGAGACAGTCAGACACTGTCTTGCCGATTTCAGGAGAGTGGTGTGGGGTACATGTGTGGGGTACTTGTGTGAGGCACTGGATGGTGAGGCGAAGGATAGCTTGGTTAACAACTGTGGGGGCTGTGTGATTCAATTGGTGGAGAGCATATTTTAAGTCCCCGTTTTTCAGAGCTATGCCAATACCCGGTGAAGTGTGAGTTCTCTGATTCCAGGGAGCATGCACTGGATGCAGACCTTTTGGTGCATTCCAGAGGGTCTGAAGAAGCTTTTGGTAGTGATCCTGAAGGGGCTGGCTCAGGTGTTTCCCAACCAAGTGAGGTAGGGGAGGTTTGTAGAAGCCCAGATAGGTCCCAGTGTAGTGGGAGGGGTGTAGGGTCCGTGTCCTGTCTCAGAGGAGAAGGAGTGGGAGTGGGCTGTGTCCCAAGAGTCCTGAAACCCAGTCCCAAGACCTGGGTGGTTCCATAAGGGAACGCCGGGAGGAGGGCGTAGTCTGTATCGGGAGGCTATTTCCTGAGGGGATCCCAAAGTGTCAGGTGAACTGCAGAGGACTGCTGTAACCAGCATCCCACCAGTTCTGGTGTCTGGCAACACCGCTCCAGTGGGGAGGGTGCATGAGTCCAGAGAAAAGTGTGAGGGGGGAAGCAGTCCCCAGTGGAAGGACCAGTGGGTCAGAGGTTGCCAGCTCTGACGTCATAGCACCCCAGGACTGACCCTGGTAAGGCCACTTCTGGCCTGGGAGATCTTCATGCTCTTTCAATTGGACAGGAGGCAGGAGACCTGTGCCAGGCAGACTCTCGTACAACTCATGAGGAGTAAGTTTCCCTTGGGGGGAGTTGGTGTACTCCCCCCAGAAGCCCTGGGTTGCCAGGCACAGGTCCAGCCTAAGGTTACAGACCCCGAGTTGGAGGAGCAGGGTCAGGGTGTCCCCCTTGACCTGGAGGAAAGGGGCAACTGCTAACAGTGCCCCTACCAAGTTGTCTTCTGGGGGTACCACTCCAGGTGGGTAGGTGCAGAGCCCCAGGGAGGAAGACAGGGTATGGGAGAGCCCACCCAGTCACTTGTCCAGCCACAGAGTACAGACCTTGGGCTGGTGGGCCAGTGTCAGGATGCCATAGCTGACTTGGCAAGAGGGAGAGTGGAGAAAAGGTGCCAGGCACCTGGGGCTGCTGCCCCCCACTTTCTGACGCCACAGAGGTTAGAGAGACCTGAAAGGCATGATGACTGGCTCTCATCACTGACAACTGTCAGTGCTCACTGTGGCTGGCTGTCGTGGTGGACAGAGTTGCCCCTGGGAGGGGGGCAGGAGTCACACCCCTGGGGTGGACTGGGCTACACCACTGTGTTGGCCATGTGGGTACTATCTACCTGTTGGGACACATCTGGGAGCAAAGTAAGTTTAGGCGTTGCACAGATGGGGTCCCCAGTTGAGGAGAAGGGTCCCCCATGGGTTGGTATAGTGGGCCCTGAGAGTATGGATAGAGGGATCCAACTAGGTTCAGGGAGGCGTGGAACAAGATTAGACCCCTGCTGTTTGGGCCAGGTGCCATGTACCGTCGCCCCAAGCAGGGATGCCCATCGAGGTATTGATTGTTCTACCCTGGCTTTAGGCTGGAAGGGGGTTGTGTTGAAAATGGCCTTTTTTGCAGGGTTATCCCAAAGTCTTTTGCTTCTTCCTCCTATTTTTTCCTGACCTATTGTTGTTGGCTATAGGACTCAGGGCACTTAACCACTGCTGATCAGTGCTAAAGTGCATATGCTCTACATGTAAATTGTTAATGTGATTGGTTATCCATTATTGGCGTATTTGATTTACCAGTAGGTCCCTAGTAAAGTGCACTGAGTGTGCCAGGGCTGGTAAAGCAAATGCTACTCGTGGGCTTGCAGCACTGATTGTACCACCCACATGAGTAGCCCTGAAAAGATGTCTCAGGCCTGCCACCGCGGTTCCTGTGCGCAGTTTGTTAACTGCCATGTCCACTTGACAAGTGCATCCACTTGCCAGGCTCTAACCTTCCCTTTTCTTACATATGGGGCACCCCTAAGCCAGAAGTATCCCCCTGGTCAGGGTACAGTGTATGTGAAAGGTAGGACATGTACTCGTGTGTGTAACATGTCCTGATAGTGAAATACTGCCATTTTAGTTTTTCACTATTAAAAAGGCTATCTTGCCCCATAGGACAGAATGGGGAATGCTTTGTAACATTTTACAAGCATATCTTCCCATAGGGATCAGATAGAACAAGGGAGTTTGGAATCCTTGAACTGAGGATTTAATAACACATATTTTAGTAAAGATTGTTTTTAAATTGTGTGTTTGAAAATACCACTTTTAGAAAGTGGCTATCTTGTTCAACCATCCTGTGTGCCTCTACCTGTTTGTGGATTGACTGTCTGGCTTAGGAGTGACAGGGGCTAGGGAAGCGCAGTGGCTCCAGGAGTCTGGATGAGTCAGCACTAGGCTGAATAGACCTGATCCCCATTTGGAGTGGTGGGAGGAGTAGCACCTGCACCTGAATAGGGCTGTGCCTGCCTCCCACAATGCTGGCTCCACCCCCTGTGGTGTGGCTGGAGCCAAGGCTCAAACTGACAATGGATGTTGTTGTGCACTTGCTGGGGGCCCCCCACAACTGGTATGAACTGGGCTCAGAGCCCCTTGCACAAATAGAACAAAAACATTTGGGGGTATAAGTATCAGACCCAAAACCACCCGGAGTACACTACGAATGTAGCAAATGGAGCTGACGCCCATTTGATAACGACGCTGGTAGACGCTAAGAGCAATTTGCGCTGCCGGTTTTAAATTGTTAAAATTGTAAAATTGTCTTTTAATTGTCACTTGTATCGCTTGTCCACTGCGCCGTGTATTTTTATCTAGCACCACATTGTGCTTGCGAATCTGCCCACATTTGGTTAAAGGCATTCTGAGGGACAGGAATGTTTGGGGAATTTAATACTGCACACTTACATAAAATTCTTGCTTTGCATCCGCTCCCCAGTCCACCACAGCTTTTGCTGATTGAGTGGAGGGAGTATTGACGCCACATTTCCACTCACTTCCGCTTTGCCACTGACGGGCTCCCTCTTGAGAGGGAGACGGTCTAGTCACTTCACAAGATCACCCGGTGTACACTACAAATGCAGCAAATGGCGCTGACGCTCAGCGGGCGCGCCGGTGGCAAGCCCATCTGAGCCCGTCCACGCCCGAGCAGGACCAGGGGCCAGAACCCCTGGTTCAGCTACCACAGGTCAGTTGTATTACTCCAGCAAACAGCTTAAAGCACTGAACTCCATCCTAGAGCCAAAATGTGTACACTCTATCCTGGTTCAGTCATCCCAATCGAAGTGTTCCCAGTGCCAGTTCAAACTGCCCGCACCTACGAATCCTCCCCCATCTCATGGGAAAGTATACAATTTACTCCTACTTAATTGCAGATCACTGCCGAAGCATACTAGTGTAATCTCAATAGTTCTAAAGGAAGAAGCCCCTGAGGTTTTATTCCTCACAGAAACATGGCTAAATTCCAGCTCAAGGCCGGATACGGTTCAAGCTCTCCCCCCAGGCTACCTGATTCAGAGAATGGATAGAGGGACAGGCAAGGGCGGAGGGATTGCTATCGTATATAGGGATCACCTGATCTGTCGCCTGCTGGGCAGTCCATTGTTAGATTGTGAGAACATCCATTTCATGCTCGAATTTACACCCACCCTCACATTCTCTGGCATTCTTATTTACCACCCACCTGGGGTGATAGGCCAATTCGGCAGAGCTCTGCTAGAGACAGCCAGCAATCTTGCGAGTTTAGGTGCTAATTTTACACTTCTTGGAGATTTTAACCTACATTTTAACGACCCCTCATTGTCATTAGCTACAGAACTGACAAAGGACCTTCTGACCTACCATCTAGCCCAGAAGGTCTCGCTAGCAACAAATGAAAAGGGACACCTCCTGGACCCTCTCTTTTCTAACCTGGAAAATCTTGAAGGGAAAAAACCCATCCCCCTCCCATGGTCAGACCACTTTTTGATCCCCTTTCAGTGGGTACATTCCAATACGACACCTGGTGCTGCACCGCCACGCTCTCAAATTCGACCATGGTCTAAACTTCCTTTGGAGAGCTGGATATCAGAGCTGAAAAAAACTATACCAAACCCCGCCAGTGACCCCATAGCAGCTAATAAAAACTTTGGCAACTGGATCGATGGGTCTCTCGATCTGGTGCTCCTCAAAGTCTTAACCCAGAAGAAAACTGGCCCGAATAAGGCCCAGTGGTATAACTCTAATCTACGCACCCTACACTGACAGTGTAAAAAAGCAGAAAGAGAGTGGAGAAAAGACTTCTCTTCTGACAAAAAAAGTGAATATAGGTCAGTCATTCACTGGTTTAAAGCAGAAATAAAAACTGCCCAAGCCTCCTACTACGAGGGAAAGATCCTATCGGCATGTAACTCCCCCAGATAAATATTCAATATTGCCTCGAAGCTAATGAAATCACCTGGCCCGGCGGTTCTACTGGATTCATCTAGTCAGCGATGTACCAAACTGGCCAATTATTTCTCCGCCAAAGTCCAAAACATTCTTAAGATTCTCCCTCAAGAGATCAGGAATATTCCTAGCATAGACACGACTGATAGTGGGCAGTTAAGACAACAGGAACCTACGACCTCCCCTAAAACTGGTTTGGATATGAATGGCTGTGGGCAGTCAGAAAAACAGGAATTAGCGTCCTTCCCTATGCTAACTCAGGCACGTTTTCTTGCCATATTAGCATCTGGAAAAAGTGGATCCCCTTTATACCCAGCCCCTCCCAACATTCTGTCGCTGGTTGGACCAACCATTGCCCCCACTGCTACCTGCTTGATTAACTCCTCATTGGATAAGGGTGTGGTTCCCTCAGAGTGGAAAAGGGCAATGGTGCGCGCATTGTTAAAAAAACCCAACCTGGACCCTACTGAGCTAGATAACTACCGTCCTATCTCACTCCTGCCAGGTATCAGCAAGATAGCGGAGAAACATGTAAATCACATCCTTTCCACTTTTCTTGAGTCCAATGGTGCTCTCCACCCCTCCCAGACAGGCTTCCGCCCCGGGCAAGGGACGGAGACCGCAATACTATCAGTGGAAAAAACTCTGAAAATACTGGATGCAGGATGAGTAGCAGCAATAATCCTCCTCGACCTGAGTGCGGCTTTTGACGCGGTTAATCACCGGGTCTTGATTCACTGCCTCAGGAGAGCTGGAGTGACGGGAACAGTGCTATTATGTCTGCAGTCTTTTCTAGAAGAGTTCCTTTCAGGTTTTTGAGGGCAATACCAACTCACGGCCCTTGCCCCTACAGTGCTGAGTCCCACAGGTGATTTCAAAACTGCATGTCGTACAAAATTGTGCGGCTAGGATGCTTACTGACACCCCTAACCGATGCTCAGCCAGACCTGCATTACACTCTCTCCACTGGCTTCCAGTACAGTAGAGAATTCACTTTAAGGCTCTCTGTATAGCCCATAAGGCATTGAATGAAGGAAGGCCCCGGAATCACAAACGCTATGATCCGACCCCACAGGGCAAATAGGAAACTGCGCTCAAATGACCTTCACCTGGCTATGGTCCCTAGAATCAAGAAGACGAGAAGTGGCGGAAGGCTTTTTTCGCTAAACGCTTCCAAACTCTGGAATGACCTCCCGCTACACCTACGGAGGGAACCAAACCATCTAAACTTCCGGAAACAATTTAAGACCTGGCTCTTCCCCTAAAAGATCAGTGCCCCTAGCCCCAGACGTTCACAGCGCTGGGATGCCTCCGATTAGCCATGCTCTATACAAGTGCCAATACAATACAATATAATAATTTAGATCATTCCAGAAATTCAAGAGGAACCTTTGCCAAGGAGAAGAGCTGTAGAGACTGAGGAGAAGTACTGCCCTTGCTGTGTGTCTGGGGTTGGCCTACAGTTGCTGTTTCTGCCAAGGAAAGGAGAAGGACTTTGCTGTGTGCTGTGTCCCCTGCTTGCAGGAGATCTCCCAGGGCCTTAAATGAGCTGGCCTCCTGTTTTGAAGTCTCAGGGACACAAAGACTTCCCCCCAGCTCAACTGAACTCTCCTGATGTGAGTTCTGACCTGCCTAGAGGTGCCTGTGCCAGTTTTGGGCCTCTGATTGCTGCTGTTTGGGAGCTGGATGCAAGAAGAAACTCAAAGAACTACAGAAATTAGCACATCACTCTCTTTGCGGCTGTTTGCCGGACGCATCTCAACGGCGCAAGAAGAATTTCCATGCATCGGCGCGCCGCTGCGGAAACCACCGCAGTGCCTGTCGCCGCTGCAAGAATCGACGCAAGGAGGGATCATGGCGAAAGAAGACCGACGCAGTGGCGCTCTACGCCGCCGCATCGATCGCTGCCGCATCACGGATTTCCACGCATTGTACGTGTGCGGCTAGTTCTTCCAACTCTTAACCCATGGACCGGAACCATCATGAAGAATCAATGCATCACTCCCCGTACAGACCGTATTTGACACAACCCTTCCTCTGCATGCAGCCGTACTGTCGCATCGCCTCCCCAAGGTCTCAGAAGTGTTGCATCTCTTTGTTTTCCGATGCTGCGGCTATTTGACTTGTGAACTTTGATGCATCTACAGGTACTTTGGTGATATGTTACAGATCCATAGTTTTCTATGGTACAAGTTCTTGAAACATTTTGAAAGTCATATTTTTAACTGTGTATGTTGGATATTTGTCGTTTTGGTCTTGGTTGTTTAGATAAAGGTATTTTATTTTTCTAAACTGGTGTGGTGTCCATTTGTGGTGTTTTCATTGTGTTACTGTGATTGTTGGTACAAATACTCTACACATTGCCTTTGGGATAAGCCTGTCTGCTTGTGCCAAGCTACCAAGGGTGTGAGCAGGGGTTATCTAAAGTGTGAATCTCCCTCACCCTGACTAGAAACAAGGGTCCCTATTTGGACAAAGGTGCCTACCTCTGCCAACTACAGACCCCCATTTCTAACAACAGTGTTTTTCTGTCTTCGGTTTTCACAGTCTCCATGTCCTGTGCCACAACAAAGAAGCTCGCCGTCGTGCACCGTTCGCCGGACCTTCGCCCAATCCAGGTCCCTGCCTGTGGGTCAAGTCGAATCGAATGGAAGTTTGGATATTAGGTCATTCGTATGCGAACAAGTTGAAACATCATTTGTTCACAGGCAACTATGCGAACAGGCCCCGTTGGGCAGGTTTCAATGTATCGTTGCATGGGAAAAGAGGTTTGCGCCTGGGGCAGTTGTGGAGCTTGTTGGGGGTTCTGGTAGCTAAGACTCACATGCTCCCCTCCTTTATAATTGTGCTTCTGGGGGGCAACGACCTGGTGCATTTGGGCAAAGAGGATATTGTCGAGGCACTAATCACTGAGATAGGAATGTTGCGAAAGGAGTGCCCGCACTCAGTATTGGCAAGGTCCCATATCTTTTGAGGGCATAGAGGGTGCCAGGTGGAAGTAATCTTCTGGGCAACTGGGCCAACTGCGCAAGGCCCCTCCGGTAAGAGGGGTGGGCCTAGCACGTAGTTGGACCAGTCATGACCTTGCCCGTAGCCTCATTCGAGATATGCTGAAAACAAAATTGTACATAATTTAGTTTTAGATTAGGAATGGCTATGCATTGGACAACATGTTCAGGTTAGCAATCAAAAATAATTGTAAATACATTGATAAAGGAATTTGGTTGATGTGTAAGAATTCTGTACTGATTTATTTATAAGTTTTGTATAGCGCTAGCTAGACCCGGGGGTATCAGAGCGTTTTACATACACAAGGGAACACAAGTTGTATTACATAGCAGGACATAGGAATGCATAAAGATATAATAATAATAACATAAGCCAAACATTATAATTAGGCATACATTACATAGCAGGACATAAGGGTGCATGAGTATATAAGCAACTCATTATAATTAGGCATACAGTGAAAGGTAGGGAGGAAGCTCAAGAGGTTGAAACAGTCCAATAACCACCTATCCTTGATGGACAAGTGAGCTGGGAGTCAGTTAGGTTATTGAAGTCTAAGTTCATTGACTTGGACGGTAAAGTATTTCTTGAGGAAAAAAAGTTTCAGGTCCCTTTTTAAGCAGGGGAAGGAGGGTTTGCATCTGAGGTCAATCGGGAGTGAGTTCCATATCCTGGGTACGTTACCAGAAAAGGATCGGGATTGAGTGGTTTTCCTTTTCAATTTCGGAGGGATTAGAAGAAGTGAGTTGGAGCTTCTCAGGGATCTGGATCTTCCAGCTTTACCCACTTTGCTGTGTGGGTAGTTGGGTCAATAGTGACCTTTTGGAGAAATGGGTTTGTGAAAGGTATTTATAGATGTATTTTCATTTAAATAGGGCTCCAAGTGAAATAGTTTTTTAACTTTAATTTGACTCAGAGTTTAAAGAAATTACAATGAGGCTTATGGATTCCTTCTCCTTCTCTGAAAGGGATCACCCTTTGTTTCTATATGCAGATTAAAAAAAAAAAAGTAATAGGCCCTCCTTTACAGTTTTGTGGACGGCCCACTCTCTGTCAGAGGAGTGGAGGTAATAACCTTTGCTGCCCTGGGACTCTACTGCCTGCCACATTTAGAGATCTCTTCCTGCCTGTCAAAGATTTCTATGCAGATGAGGCGCCACCATGGTGGTTCCTCTAAAGACACCGTACGTTTGCAGAGAAGGCCGCCATGTTTCATGCGGCCTCTCAGAAACGTTTTTGTTTTACACAAACAAACTCCCACAGTGTGATTTTGATCTTGTAAAGTCAAAAGCTAATGCTCCAACACCCTGGGAGTTTTCTCCCATTCTGTGGAGGTCATTTTGCACTTTTTGTGTTCACGATTGCTTTTTATGGCAGTCCCGAACAAAAATAAGTATGTTAGACTATCCTTTCTAAGTAGTATTTAGACCAATGGCCGAAACCCTGCAAGCAGTGGCACTGCCAATGAAACGTGCAGATGGAAACATGATAGTCTGTGACCAGAATGGGTGGACTGTCTGTTGGGCAGACGGTATTCTGTCACCTTTGTGGTGGAGAATCCTATCTATGATACTCTAAATAAGCCTCATAGGGGCATATGTACAAGCCCCTATCGCCACGAGAATGTCACTTTTTTTATGTTGTGGTGGCGAAAGGGGCTGCGCCTTATGTACAAGGCAGCGTTAAGCCACTTATCGTGGCTTAACGCTGCCATGTAAATAAGGCCCCCTTTCATGCTATGGTTAGCCTGAAAGGGGTGGGCAGTGGGTGTTGCGGTGGGGGTTCCACCGCAACACCCATTCATTTTGATACTGGCCCCTATGTACAAGGGCAGCGTACATAGGAGGCAGCACCAAAATTAAGACCAGCGAAAACCCGGTCTTAAATTGGCGAAACGAGGACAAATGCATTATTTCTCCTCGTTTTTGCTTTATCCATGTGTGCTGCCTTGTGCAGCACACATGGAAAAAGTAAAATGCCATGGATTGTTTTTGTACAGGAAGGTCCCCCTTCCTGTACATAAACAATCTTTGAAACAAATGCCATTTTGTGACTTTCATGTTTAATGCAGCACACATGAAAGTGAACAAATAGCATTTCAGGATTGTTTATGTTCAGGAAGAGACACCTTCTTACACATAAATGATCCTACCCTGCACGCAGACACCCTTGCACTATGGTGCATGGGTGCCTGCGTTAGCACTGCGTTGGCGCTACACTGCTAAGTGTAGCGCCATGACGGGGGAAACGCAAAGCTGCACCATATAGTTGTAAATATGGTGCAGCCCTGCGTTTCAGAAGTGGCGGAGTGAGGTGTTAAGCCATGACAGCTAACGCCTCACTCCCCCTGTTCATTGCACATATGGCCCATAGTTTTGTGAATCATATGGCCTGATCAACTGCTGCTACAAGATAATCAATCCTAAAAGAAAAGTCAAGTTAAAGTAAAGGAAAGTTTTCAATCAAGACCATTTTGTTATGATTTATAATATTGCTGTACCATTAATGGATTCAATTATAACTTGAGGACACATATGCTACAAAATCCTGGTCATATCCCCTCTAACTATATGGCACTAAACGTAATTTGTGCATGATGTGTGCGCAATCATGTTTAACGGTGTGAATACATCGGGGTAATTTGGCAACATCTGTAGGGGGTGGTAAGCATGTTGCATCAGGTGTAAGGGACTTTGGGAAATATGTCCCTTCACTTTTTCTAATACCCTGAACAAAGGCCCCCCTTGAAGTCCACCTTCAGACCCCTCCTAAGTCACACACCCCTTCTCGGCCAGCCAGGGGTATAATCTCCCATTAGAAGGCACTGTTTATGCTTCTCACCGCCCTGGCCCTTCAAACAATATACCACCCAGCATTTATCGGCTCCGCCTTTCATGTGCCTGCGTGTCTTGAGGTGAGTCAGTGCTCACCTGGTGTGGTGTGCGCGGGTGCATTGCTTCGAGTGAGTGAATTAGTAAAGGTTATGTTTGAGTTAGTGAAGGCCTTTTTCAGTTCTGCTTTTCAAGTGCCTGAGTGCATGTTGTGAGTGATTGCATGAGTGCCGCAGTGCAGCAGAAGCCCTTTCCAAGGTTCAAGCTTGAGATGGAACCAGCAGAGTATCCTGGAAACACCGAAGGACATGGATCCATGAATAGCACTACTATCAGCTGGCTTCTGTTTCTAAATAGCCGTACCTGTGCTCTGTGGGACCTGCTCAGAGCACAAGGAAGATGCTGGAATGGCAATGGTCAATAGAGAGTGGGTGGAGTTGGCGAGCGAGAACTCGTTAGCCACTAAGCTGTTTTAAGACAATTTGGATTTTAACTATAAAACTGTCTTTGGAGGGAGTAAGTGCCACCAAGCAGAACTCAAAATAGTAACTATATCACGTAGTGGCTCTCATTTCAATCACCTTGCTTGGCTCACTGGCACTTCAGAACACACTTGGGGACATATGTACAAGCCCCTATCACCACCACAATGTCACCTATATTGATGTTGTGGTGGAGATAGGGGCTGCACCTTATGTACAAGGCAGCGTTAAGCCACTTAACATGGCTCAACGACGCTGCCTTGTACATAAGGCCCCCTTTCAGAGTATGGTTAGCATAAAAGGGGTGGGCAGTGGGTGTTGCGATGGGCGCCCACAGCAACACCCATTCATTTTGACGCTACTTCCTATGTACAAGGGTGGCGTACATAGGAGGCAGTACCAAAATTAAGACCAGGTAAAAATGGGTCTTAAAATGGCGAAACAAGAGAAATGCATTATTTCTCCTTGTTTTAGCTTTTTCCATGTCTTGTGCAGCACACATGGAAAAATCAAAGTGCCATTGTTTGTTTATGTGTAGGAATGTGCTTTTTTACTCCGCATTAAGTTTTACAACGCAGGGCTTTACACCGAAAAAACTGATACAACGCATTCCCCAGAGTAAAACCCCCCTGAAGTTAGAATAGTAATTGATTTGGAATGGGAAATGCGTTGTAATGGTGGAATGGGGAATGTGTTGTAAAGCCCTGCGTTGTAAAAGGTAATGCATAGTAAAAAATGCGGGGTAATGTCATGCGGAGTAAAAAATGCAGGGTAAAGTGTCCTATTCTTCCTGCACATAAACTGCACGCATGAAAGTGACAGGATGGCATTTCTAGAATTGTTTATGTGCAGGAAGGGACATCTTCCTGCACATAAACAATCCTCCCCTGCACGCAGACACCCTTGCACTCTGTTGCATGGGTGTCTGCCATCGCAGGGGGAAACTCAAGGCTGCCCCATATTCTTGTAAATATGGTGCAGCTTTGCGTTTCAGAAGTGGAGGAGAGAGGCGTTAAGCCACGAAGGCTAACACCACTCCCCTCCACTTCCTTGTACATATCCTCCTTGGTTCCTGAAATAAAGAAGGCAGTATGTCCCGAGAAAACTTCCTACTGCCTGTCACAGGAACAGTGGAAGGGCCGTTTCACCATCTAATATGTATGTCTGTTTACAGACCTGCTCCCAGGACAAGAAAGTCAGGTTTGTGACCAAGAACACATGGAGACATGGAATTGCACATTCTGCAAAACCTATTTTCAGTCCTAAGGCATGGTGCTGATGAACACAGAAGGTTAAAACACAGATCTAGAGGCAGTGAATGTTCTAGAAACCACCACCAAATGAACTGAGATTGGTAGAACCATCTGAAGTGAGCATGAGGGAAAGGAGCGCCCATGCCCCAGTTGTAGATTGATGTAAAGATAATTTCAATACATAAAAATAGCTGTCGAAATTAACATGTACAGTTTTGTCTTAGTTTGTAAGACAACATTAAAATAATCTATGGAAGGTCAATGTTGTCAGGACTTGGGTTTGGCTCATTTATGTGTCTAGTAATGATTTAGTATAACTACACATCCTCGTAAATGCATTTCACAAAGGTACAGGCATAGATGTATGCCTAAACCAGTCCTATATTTTATGTGCAGGGGTATCCACTGAAAGAGCATAGACCTCCATACACACAGTCCTATGCTTTAGGTGTCAATACAGGAGGGGCCAGGGGGGCTGACTGGACAATGGGCAATACCTGCTACAAAGTGGTGGGAATATTGGGAAAAGTGGCACAGGGAAAGACATGCAATTACAAAACCACACCAACTAAAGGATCAATCAACTGCACGTCACAAACGTTAAATCACAGCTACTTTAGTAGTACTACAGCTTAAACAGGCTCAAATCTACTCAAGCCAAACCTCGGAGTAAGTCACAAACCACACATTGCCACTTCCAGGTACTGAAAGGGAATAACATAAAAGTCAGTGAGGGGAAAGAATACCGCTGCAAGCACAAGACCCAAATCATATACAAAACAAAAACAAAAGAAAAAAATGGTATTTTAAATATGCACACTGCTTAAAACCATAGACGTTACATTGAATAAAAATAATAAAACAAATGTAAAAAAAGTTGTGTGTACATTGCGGACACCAATACAAATTACGTAGTAAAAATGTAAATATAACAGGTACACGTGCATAGAAAATGAGAATTATGTAATCTGATAATTTAAAAACTACACGACTCATCTCACATTTAACACTATTCTACACACACATACACACAAATCGTAACATAGTGCATGCCACACACACACACACACACACACACGCACGCACGCACGCACGCACACACACACACACACACACCAGCATAAAACATAACTGTAGCTGATGTCTCCGATTAATAATGTTTTTTCACTCAAGAGGAATAGGGCAAAGTCCAGCATGCGGTATTCATTCATGTGCCTCCGGAAGTAATGATTGTCAAATGTACATTACTGCCCTCAGAGGAGGCTTGTTTCTCCATTCATTTCCATTCCTAGCTCCAAATAGCTAAGGTAATTATCTCCACCTGTGCTAGCTGGAGCTTCATTTAGTTTAATTATAGTCATATTTTGACCACTTACATAAGCGCATGGTAGCACAGATTCCTGCCAGTGCCTAATCTGCGCCTGTGGTTGCAGGTGGGGGACAGCACCACCAATTTATTTTTGCTCACCGGCATTAATCATCAATCTTTCCAAATCAGACTTTGATCCAGAGCACGCTAGGGACAAACACTAAAGGAAGGAGAGAAAGACGAAAAACTGTGACATGGAAACATAGCAGGGATGAAAAGGGATTGTGAAAGAGTGAAATAAAGGGCCAATGGTGGATTAAAAAAGCAGGAGGTGGATAAAGATTAGGCAGCCTTGGAATTCTGCACCCTTGACATTCAATAGTCCCGGATATGGGCTTTGGGGCAAAACTTTGTGACCCGGTATTCAATTTGTTGTAAAGTAACTGGTTCTTAAAACAAGATGTATATCTGAATCCAGAATTGGGGAATCACACTTTGGCAGAGATTTAGCTAGGCATAAATCTACATGTGTGGAAATTACTGCCTGCAGATTCATTAGCTTAGGTTCACCAAAACGCCAGGGTAGCAGAGTGACATCACATAACTGTTGACCTTCATAACATCACAGGAAGGGACATCATATGACCAGTGACACCATTTTTCTCAAGGAAGGCATGACCCTAAAATCACAGCAATTGAGATTTGAGATGGCTAGTATCACAAAGCAATACAAAGTAACGGTATGTTCTGCCTTGCAATATTTTGTACCAAGGGGAGTTCAATGGATGGTGCATGGGCATTCCCATGCAACCACTCATGTTTTTGACGCAAATCTCTATCTACAAACATTGGTAGACAGGAATTTCCACCTGTTGGAAAGTGTGTTATTGGTAGGGGCAAATGTAGGTCTGCCGCTGGCAATAAGGCCACTAACACATGATAGGACTCAGCATAGGTCTTAAACAATTATTCCTATGCTCCACCCTTGGTAACGTGGCTGCGAGCAGACAAGCTTAACTTCAAAGATAGGTATATAGAGCATTTAAAAACACCACTTCAGTAAGTAATAAAGATACAACACATAATAAAAATCCAACACCAAATTATAAGCATAGCAAATATTTTTATCTTTGTAATGACACCAAAACGACAAAAATCCAATGTAGGGAACCGAAGATATGAATTTTCAAAGACTTAATAAAATATAGCACTTAGAAGATTATAGCACCATATTGTCATACCTGCTCGCGATAGACCGGACGAAAGTCAAAGTTTCAGGCCAGGCGCGATGGAGCCCTGAGCAGCTACAGCACACAGCAGGTCCCGGTCTCAGTTTCTACCTTCACACTTAGAATTTTTTTTGGAGCTTTTCTTCCAGAGGGCCCTCAAAGCTCCCAGCCAGTCCGGATCCGGTGAGGGTTCACCGGCTTGACATGTGACGAGGTCCCGGTCAACTTCCCTGGAGCAGACTTAGAGAATTTCTCAAGATCGCTTCAGCGGGGCAACCCAGGAATCCAGGCTGGCACGTGGTAGAAGGCAGGCAGCTTGGCTCTCGCGGTTGCTCACGGTCACCTTTTCTACGAGCGGACGCAGAAACTTTTCTGGAGCTTTTTCTCGCGGGGTCTCTCGATGCTCCTCATGTAGCCAGATCCGGTGATGGTTCACCGGCTTCAGATTTCTCCTAGTCCTGGTCAATCTCTGGAAGTTGGAGTGATGAAGCTTTTAGCGGGACGAACCTGGATGGCTTGGCCGGCTCGCGGTTGAAGGCAGGCAGCCTGGCTGGCCGGGTTGAGTCGGTCCCTCTATGGAGCTTTTTTTCAAAGGTAGTGCAGCAACTTTGGTGCAGTATTGCCTTGTGTCATTGAACAGTAAATTAAGGCCTCAATCTCTCACAATCTCACTCACTAGCTGTCACTTAAGTGTCACTCTCACATATATATATGTCTACACATGCTCACTCTCTCACTTAAACACACTCTCATCCACAAACATGCATCCAAGATACGTTTAAAACCATTTTTACTTGGCAGAACTGTCACCATATGAGTCCCTTTTTCGATTACACTAATAGTGAATACTAGAATATTATTATTCACTAAAACAGGCAGACAGTAAGGAATGCCGAGCCTCCCTAACCACCCAACCGTTCTTGACACGGATTTTGCCACCTCTAAGGCCAGGGGTTGCAAAGGAAGTACCAGGGGTTGCAAGGGGCAAGTCAGGTGTTGCAGCTGGGGGCCTATATTTTCTAGGACTACTACGAAGCAGATTTCATGAGAAAGATATTGAGATTTATATAGCAATCAGCCAGAACGCTCTCTATAGCGGTTCCATCAGATCTGCTCAATGTTCTAATTTACTCACAGTTTGCCAAGACAAAATATGATCCTAGCAGAAAAACCAGGGAACCCTCCTGTAAGGCAGGACCTGTGCTGTGTTACTTTCTTGGTACAGAATTTGTTTCCTTTATATGTTAATCAGGTTGTAGCTGTTCTTGGTGGAAACAACCTTCCGACTCTATTTTTGTGGATAACATATTAATAACCTCATACACACCAATGGGTTTTCAAATTGAAAAAGGTTCTCCAATTCTTGTGAAAACAGTAATGGAAAAACAATCAAGATAATTCAATCTTAGAAGTGGTTGATTATCTGGGCATTATACTAGGATCTGACACACAGAGGATCAAACAGCTCATTAATATCTCAAACATACCTTGTGTGTTGCTGCAAGATTAGGAGGGGGTGCAATATCCATGGACCTCAACACACAAGTTCAATTAGGGAACTCACATGGGTCAGACATTTGGGGGGATTAAAGCTGTCTGCTTGTTGGTGGTGTTTGAAACCAATTCCTAAATAAGTGAAGTTGCCATAGTACATACACTATTCATTTGCACATGAAAATATGCTTAAAAAATATATTAGTGTGCATTGAGACCATTATTATACTGAGTCTTTATATGGTGTTATGTTATGCTATGAGTATTTGTATAACAAGTATATCACAAGGGAAGGAATCCAGGTTCTAGAAAGAGGGGGCTGTGCCTGCTCCGACGGAAGTCTAATGGTAAAGCCAGGTTTTCAGTTTTTGTGCAAAATTTTAGATTTGAAGTGGCGACTTTAATGTGCATGGGAAGGTCATTCCAGGCAGTGCAGCTACTGGCTCTGGCTCTTCAGATGCAGAGGACGTGGGCAAGCAAGCAGTCAGTCGAGCATAGTTTTCTGGCCGAGGTCAGGAAACTGATGCAGCTCTATGAGCATGAGGAGCCTAGATGGTGCAGGGCTCTATATGTGTTTGAGAGAAACCTGAAGAGTATGCGTTTGTGGACAAGGAGCCAGTGGAGATTTTTGAGATGTGATGAGATGTGAATTCTGAATGGGAGTTTCAGCATGACCCCCCAGGCAGGGATTTCTGGGCCTCTTCTTTGCAACATCTGGCACAATCCTGGTGACCATGGCTCAGGTCACACTGGGAATACAGGCTTGTTTTAATTTCCATTATTCCAAGCCTTGCCTTAGTCAATGTTTCTCTTTCATTTAGCCAATGGGTTTCTTTTTCTCATGTGAGATACAGTAAGAAATTGCCACTAAAGAAACAATTACAATCCTTGCCCCTGTGAACCACAAAAGTCACTAAACTAACCTGTACTTATCCCTTTGGTATCTTGGCACAAAGCAGTCAGGCTCAACTTAGAGGCAATGTGAAAAGTATTTATACAGGATTCAAACAGTATTAAAGTAAAAACACGACACAATAAAATTCCCAAACCAATTTAGAACAATAGAGTACAGTTTATAAAATAAAATGATATCAGAATGACATCAGTTGAACCAGAGATATTCAAATTTATATTGTTAGTGAAAATAGCACCTAAAAGCCAAGTTTAGGCAGACCACAATGGAGCAAGGGCTGGATACAGGGACCAGTTTAGTCCTGCTAAAAAGTTACCTTTTAAGTCCAGCGCAGAGAATTTACATTTGGGTTGCAGCAGGCTGCCAAGTAGCAGTATGAGCATTGCGGCTGGTTTTCGCTGTAGCACAATGAGCAGGTCAGTGTCATAGATGGTCATTGCTGTATCATGAAGAGCCGGTCTACTGTCATAGATGGTCATTGCTGTAGCTTCGCGTTGCCGGTCGTTGTGGACTGTCATTGCTGTAGCATGAAGTGCAGGCCTCGTGTTGCTGTTCACCACAGACTATCGTTGTTGGTGCGAAGAGCAGTTTTCACCGGACCTTCGCATTGTTGGCCGTCTTGGGCGGCAGAGTTACAACATTAATGGGCCTGTTTGCTGTCGCGAGGAGCCAAAAGCTCAGTATTTCCACCTTTTTTAAGGGGAAGTACACTTTAATGTGGCAAAGGGTCCAAGACCTGGGGAAGCACCTCTTGAGGATCTGGGACCGACTCTAGCAGAGGCCAGCAAGGCTCAGGCACATCCAGTTGCAGATCCAGGCAGGTCCAATTGTAGCAGGCCACTGGGGAAGTTCCTGGGATGCCTCCAATGCTTATTCTGTCCCTGTAGCTCAGGCAAGTCATTAGCCAACTGGCCCTTGAAGACAAACTGGTCAGCCTGGGATGAAGGCTAGCAGGCACAGTCTTCCTTCTCAGACAGCAAGTTAGTCCTTCAATCAGCAGGGTAGGTCCAGGAGTGCGGATGAGTGGGTCTGGAGGTCCAATATTTATACCTGGTGACAGCCAGACTCTAAGTTCTAACCCCACCTGTGGTTCAGGAAAGGTTTTTTTCTGTCCCTGTCAAAGCGCAACGGTTTCTGGGGGTGACAAAAGGCAGGCAGTCCTGGTGTCAGGTTACTATTTGAGTACAGGAGTCAAAACCCTTTGAAGTGTAAGTGGGGCTGGGAGGGCCAATCCTGTCCACACCTATGCCCACTTGGTATTACTATCAGAAAACAATACACAAACCCCACAAACAGAACCATTCACAGTCATGTGACTCAAGACAGTGGCAGAAGGCATAAAATAGTTGGGACAAGAAAATGCGAAATTTCTAAAATTGTCAATATCATAATTCTAACTTAAAATCTGACTTTAACATTTCAGAGGGTTTTAAAGTACAATTCATTTGAGTATTAACATCATATATCTATCTGCTCCCAAACCAATGTTAGCACTTATCAAATAGAATAAGGTTATTCAGTTTGGGTCAATGGTCGAGATAGGCCTTGCAACCGTGAATAACGACTTTAAGAGGTTTTCACTGCCAGGACACATAAAATGTAAGTATACGTCTCCTACTTTTTAAATACAATGTACTCTGCCCTATAAGCCTTTAGAGCCAACCTTAGGTAGTGACTTATAAGTAATAAAAAAGAAGGTTTATGCCTGGCAAAAGGTTAAAATGGCAGTTTAAAACTGTACTAAAGGCTGATTTGCAGGCCGGAGACATGTTTTACAGTGCTACTCTAGTGAGTGGCACAATGAGCGTTGTAGGCCACTAGTAGCATTTAATTTATAGGTCCTGGGTACATGTATACCCTTTACTAAGAACTTACAAGTAAATAAAATGTGGCGATCATGTGTAGGCCAATTTCACGATGTTGGATGGAGAGACAAAAAACGCTTTAGCACTGAGTAGCGGTTGCAAGTTGCTCAGATTCCTAATGCCAACACAAACGGCTTCAGAAGAAAATCAAAGGTTGAAGGCATAATGTTTGGGGAGACCTAGCAAAAAGGGCCACATCTAATATATACTTTAAAAAAAAAGGAAAATAATCTGGAATATAATTGTGAAGACTTGCTGAGACAAGGGGTTCAGCAGCAATGTCCTTCAATGCTATACTGAGACATTTTAACATAATGTTTAAGGTATGTGTAGTTGAAAGCAGGGTGGTAACACTTGCCCGCACAGCACCAAGGGTCCTACTTTTCATGGGGCCCTTCTTTCAGCTCAAGACCTATGAATATCTGTGAGCTATGACAGCATCAGGGGCCCCTCAAAGCATTCTGAATTGAGTCCCCATCATTATGCATTACAGCACTGGTTGAAAGCAAACAACACAGTCCATGGAGCAGATGTGGGTATGAACCTCCCAGCAACAGAACTACTGAGCCAATTACAGAGTTTTTCATGCAAGACAAAAAACTGCGGCAGAGGAAGCTTATGGTTGCAAAATGATTCTTATCCAGGTTCGAGTTTCAGCGTCGACTCAACATCCTGTGGTTCTGGACAACACCCTATGATATCCCTGTGCCTAAAAAAGTGAATGTGACCTTGTGTAATGTAAATGGTGCTCATGTAAAGCACTTTAATACCTTCGGGTATTGGAGCTGCAAAAAAACTGCAAAAACATGTTTTGAAGGCCTCTATTAAAGCATCATGTTTAATGTCAAACCTGGATTCCAATCTTCTTTCTTTCAGAAACATCAGTGATCAGTGCTTGTGATGTTTTTTTACTGTTTCTCGAGTAGCTATTAATCCCTTCCATAAGATTGTACTCTAATGGTTGGAACCATTTAAAATGGATGTCAATCATATTTTTTCCTGTGGCTCGGAGTTACATGTGGAATGCTCAGAACAAGGCTCAGTAGAAGAGCCACATAATTTTGCTTTCAGACTATTTTATGTGTTTCTAAAGCTGGTCAGGAGCCCTCATTTGAGAGCCCTCATTTGAGAGCCTCAGTAATAGTGCCTTGAGAGCCACCTGCTTTAGTTTTTGAGTTTATGCATGTGTGCTCTGACAACCAATTGTGGACATTTTGTGCTATCTATCTCTCTTTTCTCTTGTTCTGGTAGGACTACACTACACTACACTACACTATTACCCTGCTCCCCTTCCATTTAAACTGGTTGTTAATTGTCTGCCCCAACAGGCAGGACCACAGATCAACCTTTAAGGACTGCTAGCACTTAAAATATTTCTGGGGCTTAGTATCCTTTTGTGCACAAGTTATTCGTGCTCTACTAACTCCCCAATTCATTTCCCATTTTTGGGTCTCGTGACGTAAGCAGCGCATGCGCTGCTCTCGTCTTACGAGGCTTCTTGGAATCGATACGATTCCAGAAGTCGTCTCACGGCTCTGCCTCCATACGCCTCCAATTTTCATTGGTGCGGGTCGTTTTGCGACATGGCTGATGCAAAACACAGTGTAATGATTGCACCGGAGGCAATCATTACACTGAGGGTTGCCACCCTGTCCCCTTTTGGCCCCGCCCACCGGGATTGGATCATTTACTTGCGGCGGGATACAGTTTCTCTCAATTAGCCACTAAGCACTTTTTTTTCCGTAATACGCGTTTGCCTTCAACAATGGCTGACGCGCTTTTATTTCTCCCCTTATATAACCCCCCATTCCTCCCAACTGCTACCCGCCCCCTTTTCAGTGCTGCTTTACTATATTTTGGAGCACGGCGCCGGATTATAGTTTTTCCTGTGACACCGACGCATACTATGTATAGTAATCGCTTGCTTATTCATGCAATTTAAACTAAACACCGCCACACTGCAATGTTTGATAGAGCGTCACTACTGCTTTATAATACATCTCTTCTACATTTAAATAAAGTACACCTCGTCTGCAGGTCACTTGCATCCATTTACTGTATATGTGCTCTCTAGTAGATGCCTATTTTATAACTCTACACGCTTCACCACTCATTAACGTGCATCCCCGTACAGAAATTATTGTTTTCATTACTTCAGCGCAAAAAATAACAAGCACTGTCATAGGCAATAGGTCTCGCCTTTAGGACCTTATAAGTTTAATCATGCAGCAGACTTCTTTAACTGTTACAATTAAAGGCCACATGTAGCCACATAATCGCAGAAAAGGCACGCATGTACGAATGATGCCAAGAAGCGGAATGAATGCCACAAGCGCAGATGCCGCCCACTGATCTAATATCACGTGTGAAGCTGCATGCTACCTGTGTTTCTAAATGTAAGCGAAAGTGCTACAAGCTTTGCCACGGAAAGGCCAGTCATTGTTGGATTAAAGCTGAGACTGGGTGTGGTATCCTGGTTTAGGTACTATGTATCTTCCCCAATTACCTGTCTTGCTGCTCAGCCAGTGTGGATGAATAGTGGAATGTTGGTGTGTGTGATGTAATGATAGAATGTGGAGGATGGCTGGTGGATGGATGTCAGTTGGGAGATTGGGCTGAGCAGCAAGGGAGCTGCTCCTGGTGGGGCTTTCTATATTCCTATACTCAAGACCTGATTCTTCTGTAATCCTGTACTAAAGATCTAATAAACCTACTCGATCATCATACTTCGGCTACATCCTTAATATTACGTTTGGGGACAATTGGATTGAACCTACACTTGAAGTAACTTCATGACACTCCAAGATTAAGATCTACAAGCAAGATAAAAGAATTCCTCAAAAGCAACTCAAGCTTACTGGCACCCCGACCAAGCCCCACCAGTGTCCTTCCACCGGTCGCCCTCAACTTTGGATGTGCCAGTTACTGTCTGCATGCAAGTTAAGTGTGCCAGTCCCTGACTGTTCACAGCGTCACGCTTCTTCCTGCCTGCCTCTCCTTGTCATTGAGGCCACTACCTGTCCAGTGTGGAAGAGTGTCAGGGACTACTGCAATTTCCACCTGCCCACAGATCCTGCTTTGCTGCCTTCCTTCAGCCGCCAGAGAGCCAGAACTGAGGAAGGAAATCGGAACCGGGACAAGAAATGTCCACCGGGTCAGTGATTCCTGATCCAGAGAAACGAAACCGGAGAAAGAGACCCAAGATCAAGAAGCGAGCTGAAGCGTAAATTACATAATTTTATTGTATACCAGCGGAAACAAGTGGTTACGTGCTGCCACCTGATGGAGGTATGTTTAACTTGTGTTTGCCTGCATCTTCGTGTGGGATGAAAGAAAAGCCTATATTTGCGGATCGTTTGCGGCGTGACAAGTGGAGATCACCGGCTCTGCTGCTTCATGTTGCCTGGTGAGGCACTTGTACATTGTTTATTGGGGCAATTTGAGACTTTTTCCTCAATATCGGCAGTTAATCCGCCTCTGTTTATGGAGCTCGTGCTGCGCTTACCTCGTGCATGCTTTGGTGACAGTTGACCGTTACCTGTCATTTCATTACCGTCATTGTCACGAGCTGCCTTCAGTGCACGCACACTTTCGCACGCATTGTTACCTCCATTTCTACCATGCCTCCTTTCGTTCTTTCTCGCGTGTGCTTCCTCGCGAGGTTCTCTGTCTTTACGATCGCTTTACAACATGGTGACGACGGGAGCCATCCGGCGCGGCGTCACTGTACGTGCCACCATCTTGTGAATGACAGACATCTCCCTAACGCATTCTGCCAACCACATTCTGTACTTTCCAACCATCTTTGTTTGAAACGATTGCGGCAGACTTTTGGGCATTATGATTTATTGCGGTCATTGTCTGCATTAATCCATTACAGCAGTGGAATTTAAATACAGCACGTCCAACTCTTTAGCGACGCGCACGCTATATTATTTACCACGACGATTCCGTGAGCTTACAGTTTACAACTGCAGCATTTAAATCAAGCTAGTCTTTCTCTTCAGCGACGCCCATGCTATATAATTTAATTTAATTTTACTCTACATTTCAATTATAAGAAGCAGCATATAATTTCAGCGCGTTTTTCTTTTTAGCGATGCGCACGCTATTTTGATTACGACCACATTTTTTCTGTAATCTTTACAATTCGAAAAGCAACAGGATTTAAATTCAGTGTATACTTCAAACGACACTTCTGCACTTTATAACGGAAGCGCCAACAGTCTATTCAGAGGTTTTCTTCCTGATACTTCATTTCATCTACAAAGTGCATGAACTTACATTCTCAGTTTCAAAGTTCTGTGTTTGCTTTGACAATTGGCGCTGTTATAAAAAGTATGGGTGCTTTATTTCTACAGTTCAATTAATTATTTAAGCATGCTAAAGGTAACTATTCTACTGTTTTAGTGGTCGAGTCCATTTCTATCAATATGGTTCATTTTGGGAAGTTTAATTAATTGAAGTTTACGTTTGTTAGCCCGTGTTCTTCCATTTTGGAATGAATACATCACCTACATTTTGCTGAAAATTACTTAACTGCATGATATGGTTGTTAACTCTGTTTTCTTATGAATTTCAATAGGTGAACTTTTATTAATTGAGATATTGCCTACTGGCTTTCTGACCTTTAGTGCACGATATTACATTTATTTAATTTACAGTGCTATGCGTTTGCATATGCGCTTGTGACCTTCCACCTTTCTTCAATTTAGTGCCCGTGGATTCGTCACCCACTTGTTTTTTTTACATGTTATTTTTTCTATAGTACTTTGCATGTGACTTTCCACTTTTACTTAAACTACTGCCCGTGGATTAGTCACCTACATGAATCTTACATGTTTGTTCACAAGTTTCTTCATAGGAATTGTTATTAAGTTAAGTATGTGTTGTAGTAGCTTTTAGCTATAATTTTCTATAGGTGTTTTTTCACTTTCACATGGTACCTGTGAGTGACTTCGCACCTACTTACTTACTATCTATGGATTTATTTTAATGTGAGTAACCCCTTGTGCTTTAAAATTTCTATTTTCCCTGTTACCATCACCATGCTGGTCTGGCCAACTAGTATTTCCTGTTAGTGACATAGAAATCAATATCTTGTTATTGTTTAAAAATAATTTGGTGCAAGATGTATGTATTGTAAGTTTGACAATTACATTCCTTTATTTGATCCATAAAGGGGTAAGAGGTGGTCATGTGTTGTGACATTCTTTATTTATTTGTAGTGGATTCATTTATGGTTTCACTGTAAGTTTCAATTTTACAATGTCCATGCTCTATGCTTCTATTATTCATTTGTTTGCGTTCCTTTAAGAGGGAAGGTGCGCGGTATCCTGGTTTAGGTACTATGTATCTTCCCCATTTACCTGTCTTGCTGCTCAGCCAGTATGGATGGATAGTGGAATGTTGGTGTGTGTGATGTAATGATAGAATGTGGAGGATGCCTGGTGGATGGATGTCAGTTGGGAGATTGGGCTGAGCAGCAAGGGAGCTGCTCCTGGTGGGGCTTTCTATATTCCTATACTTAAGACCTGATTCTTCTGTAATCCTGTACGAAAGATCTAATAAACCTACTTTAATCATCATTCTTCATCTACATCGTTAATTATTACACTGGGTACACTCTATGGTCTTTTTCTGCTGTCCCTGGAGCGCACGAAGGACGCCAATTCGGTAGGCGCTTCAAAAAAGTTTGGAATGAGTCAATGAATGAAGCACTTAGCTTCACACAATTGTTTCAAGGCACCTTAGTTGTTTTTCTTTTTATGATTATACTATTATTTTGATTGTGAATGACGCTTTTGTGTTCGAATGCTTAAAATGCGACGGCAGTTTACTTTAAATACATTGGTAAATGACTAAAGTATCCTGATAAGCTACATTGCGACGTTTCAATACAAAATTGGGAAGAAGGGAAAAATAGGACTTGAAGAGGTGGACATAAGAGAGCGAGAAAAAGTTGAGAATAAATACAGCGCTATCAGCAACTCCTTACTCCAGGTCTCTGCAGACAGCTCCCTCTCTACCTCTTTACACCTCCCTACCACTCTCTCTCTACCGGTCTCTACCTCTCTACCTCTTTCTCTACCTCTCTCTCTACCTCTCTCTACCTCTCTCTATAACTCCCTCTCTACCTCTCTCTCTAACTCTCTCTCCCTCTCCTCTCCCTCCCTCTTTCTCTCTCTACCCCTCTCTCTCTACCCCTCTCTACCTCTCTCTATAACTCTCTCTCTCCCTCTCTCTCTACAACTCTACCTCTTTACACCTCTCCACCACTCTCTCTCTACCTCTCAACCTCTCTCTACCTCCTTACTTCTCTCTCTCTATCTCTCTCTACCCCTACCTCTCTACCTCTTTCCCTCTACCTCTATCTCTACCTCTCTCTTCCCTCTCTACCTCTCTCTCTCTACAACTCTACCTCTCTCTCTAGCTCTCTCTGCCTCTCACTGCCTCTCTACCTCCCTCTCTGTACCTCTTTCTACCTCTTTCGACTTTTCTACACCTCTCGACACCTCCCTCTACATCTCGCTACCTCTCTCTCTACCTCTCGCTCTATACCCTCTCTCCCTCTCTCTACCTCTTTACCTCTCCACCGCGTTAGCTCTCTCTCTACCTCTATTTTTCTCCCTCTCTCTCTACATCTTTAACTCTCAACATCTCTCTACCTGTCTCTACCTCTCTAACTCTCTCTACCTCTTTTTCTACCTCTCTCTATACTGCTCTCTATACCTACCACTCCCTCTCTACCTGTCTCTACCTCTCTCACTCAACCTCTCTCTACCTCTACCTCTTTACTTCTCTCTCTATCTCTCTACCTCTTTCCCTCTACCTCTCTCTCTAACTCTCTCTCTACCTCTCTCTCTACCTCTCTCACTACCTCTCTCTCTACCTCTCTCTACCTCTCTCTCTCTACTTCTCTCTACAACTCTACCTCTCTCTCTACCTCTCTCTACCTCTACCTCTCTCTGCCTCTCTGTGCCTCTCTGTGCCTCTCTACCTCTCTAACTCCCTCTCTGTACCTCTTTCGACTTTTCTACACCTCTCTACACCTCCCTCTACATCTCTCTACCTCTCTCTCTACCATCTCTACCTCTTTACCTCTCTACCTCTTTACCTCTCCACCGCTTTAGCTCTCGCTCTACCTCTATTTTTCTACCTCTCTCTACATCTCTAACTCTCAACATTTCTCTACCTGTCTCTACCTCTCTAACTCTTGCTACCTCTTTCTATACCTACCACTCTCTCTCTACCTATCTCTATCTCTCTCACTCAACCTCTCTCTACCTCTATCTCTTTACTTCTCTCTCTATCTCTCTCTATCTCTCTACCTCTTTCCCTCTACCTCTCTCTCTACCTCTCTCTCTACCTCTCTTGCTGCAGCAGGGTTTTCTGTCAAAACCCGAACATCAGCTTATATTTTTATATGTCATAAATAAAATTACTAATTATTAATTACTAGATATTAATTTTGTTGAAGTTTCTGATTAATCAACCTTACTAATGAAAGAATTACACGTGGGAATGCATTTGTGTTGCTTTATTAATACGTGGACTAAGTTGGTGAGCAAATTAATTAAATATGTGTGGCTAAAGTGCTATTTGTTATGTGTTTGCGCTTTGAAATAATACGCTTTAATGCTTCTTTATGTCGCAAATGGCTAGATAATTACATACTCATAAGGGTTTTAATGGGAATTAACACTGTATAATCATTACGATGTATTAACATTGTTTTGTGTTTCTTTTGATTAAGATTGTCCATTCTGGCCTAGTCAAAGATGGCCGACAATTACAGCCTGCATTTGAGTAGATGAAATACGAAGAGAGGCCTCGCTGAATATGGTTGGAATCCTGACCTCGGCCTCTGTCTATATTAAAAGTTTCCGTGAGGACGGCAGCTCCGGGCTTGATGCCAGTTGTCACCAGTTATCCTTGGGAGAGAATAAAAGCCACAATGAACTTTGATAAACTTGCGGTGGCTTCACTATGATTCCGAGGAAGAGCATTCATGGATGTTACATTTTTTAGTTTGTGCTTCCTTCTTCCGTGTTTTTATTTTTGAGATTTTCGAGAGCGGAGGTTTTTCTAAATGTTGCGAGTCAACATCCTTTCCTGCTCGCTCTGCTCAACGGCTCAACGGACGTTTAGAGCTTGTTTGTAACTTTTAATGTGTAAGTTTTACTATAAATATTGTTAGACTAGAGAGGGTCTTAGGCCACTTCTTCCCGAACCTATGCTCGAGAGGATCGACGCTGATTGAGAGGACGGCGACTCGGGAGACTTTACTGAGAGACCTGTCCTGACCTAAAATGACACTTAGCTAGAATAGGTAACTATGAGAATAATGATTTTGCTAATGATTAATTTCCATTTGAACTAATTTAGATAAAATAACCTTTTGTTTGAATCACAGTGTCGGGTGGTTATTTCTTTGTCGATTTATTGAGTTTCTGAATGTGTTCTTATTGATTAAATCATGACTCGAGACATATCAATTAGGTTACATTGACCTCAGTTTAGATGCAGATTGATTTAGGAGTTCTCTCGTATATTCAGTGTGGATAGAGTAATAGAATGAATGTTAGTGTGATGGGCCCTAGCGTATGATGAGTGTATGTGCGTATGACTGTGGAATTACTCTGTCCGTGGAAGTAGGGAGAATTTATAAGCTCCGATCTGCAGCACTCTCACTACCTCTCACTACCTCTCTCTACATCTCTGCCTCTCTCTCAACCTCTCTCTACCTCTACCTCTCTACACCTCTCTGCCTCTCTACCTCTCTACCTCCCTCTCTCTACCGCTCTCTACTTTTATACACCTTCCTCTACACCTCTCGACCTCTCTCTCTCTACCTCTCTACCTCTCTCTCTACCTCTCTCTATACCTCTCTATACACCTCTCTACCTCTCTCTATCATTCTACCTCTCTCTACCGCACCATCGCTTTACCTTTCGCTCTCTACCTCTCTTTCTCTATCTCTCTCTATACCTCTCTCTATACCTACCACTCTCTCTCTACCTGTCTCTACCTCTCACTCTCGACCTTTCTCTACCTTTACCTCTTTACTTCTCTCTCTATCTCTCACTATCTCTCTATCTTTTTCCCTCTACCTCTCTCTCTAATTCTCTCTCACCCTCTCTCTCTACCTCTCTCTCTACCTCTCTCTACATCTCCACCTCTCTCTCTACCTCTCTCTACCTCCCCCTCTCTACCTCTCTACTTTTATACACCTCCCTCTACACCTCTCCAGCTCACTCTCTCTACCTCTCTCTCTACCTCTCTAACTCTCTCTACCTCTCTCTATCATTTTACCTCTCTCTACCACTCCACCGCTTTACCTCTCTCTCTCTACCTCTCTCTCTACCTCTCTTTCACTACCTCTCTCTATACCTTACTCTATACCTACCACTCACTCTCTACCTGTCTCTACCTCTCTCTCTCTCTCAACCTCTCTCTAAGTCTTTACTTTTCTCTCTATCTCTCTCTACCTCTTTCCCTCTACCTATCTCTCTAACTCTCTCTCTACCTGTCTTTACGTCTCTCTACCTCTCTCTACCTTTCTCTCTACCTCTCTCTCTATTTCTCTCTACATCTCTACCTCTCTCTCTACCTCTACCTCTCTACCCCTCTCTGACTCTCTACCTCTCTAACTCCCTCTCTAACTGTCTCTCAACTTTTCTACACCTCTCTACACCTCCCTCTACACCTCTCTACCTCTCTACCTCTCTCTCTACCTCTCTCTCTACCTCTCTACCTCTCTCTACCTCTCTACCGTTCCAATGCTTTACCTCTCTCTCTGCCTCTCTTTCTCTACCTCTCTCTCTACCTCTCTCTCTACCTCTACACCTCTCTACCTCTCCCTCTCTACCTGTCTCTACTTCTCTACCTCTCTAACTCTTTCTCTACCTCTTTCTCTAACTCTCTCTATACCACTCTATATACAACTCTCTATACCTCTTTCTACCCCTCTCTCTCCTCTACCTCTCTTTCCACCTCTCTCCTCTTTCTCTACCTCTTTCTCTACCTCTTTCTCTACCTCTTTACCTCCCTTTCTACCTACCTCTCTCTACCTCTCTACCTCTCTCTACCTCTCTCTACCACTTTCTCTCATCTACCTCTCTTTCTCTTTCTACCTCTCTCCTCTACTTCTACCTCTTTCTCTACCTCTCTACCTCCTTTCTACCTCTCTACCTCCTTTCTACCTCTCTCTATACCTCTCTACCACTCTATACCTCTCTCTATACCTCTCTACCACTCTCTACCTCTCTCTACCTCTCTTCCACTTTACCTCTTTCTCTACCTCTCTCTACCTCTTTCACTACCTCTCTCTACCTCTCTCTACCTCTCTCTTGCTCTCTCTCTCTACCTCTCTACACATCTCTACCTCTCTCTCTACATCTCCCTACCTCTACACCTTTCTACCTCTCTACCTCTATACACCTCTATTATTTATTTATTTTATTTTATTTGAAAGGTTTTATATAGCGCTACTAGACCCGGAGGTATCTGAGCGCTTTACATGGGTTACTGCGAGTTACAGGTTACATAGTTACATCAATTAAATCAAAGAGACACAGGGGGAGGAGGAGGGGGAGGGAGGGAGGGAATACACAACGGGAAAAACGAGGGAAACAATGTCAGATGTCTGGCTGGGTAGGTGACAGCCGAGGGGGTTAAACCAGGGCCAGACTCCTCTTTAGCTGCATATGACTGCTCCACCGGGCATCGGCCAAGGTTGCTTGTGTATCGAGGAGAGTACAAACAGTTTTGACGCCTATGGGACGTCGTCAAAGGTCCAACAGAAGTTCAGAGGAACGTTATTTATGAGTTAAATATAGTGCTGGCTAGACCCGTAGGTATCAGAGCACTTTACATTAGGCTACACAATGTTACAGAGAATGAAAACAAATACAGATTACGTCAAAAATTAAGCAACAAATTGGGAGAGGAAAGAAAGGTGAGAAAAATAGAGAGGAGGGGGGAAGAGGGGAGAGTGAAGGGGGAGGATGAAGAAAAAGACGGCAGGAGAAACGAAAGGAAGTCTTCCCAACGACCGACTGGGTAGGTGACGTCCGAGGAGGGAATCCACAGCCCATCACCCCAATAGCTAAACAGGTAGCTCCATCGAGCATCAGTCAGATTGCTAGGTCTCAATTGACGAGGGAAAGTTACCAGAAGAAAGTCCAGTGGATAGACAGGGTGGGAACTATGAGCAAGGACGGGTGAGGGCAAAGGTCAATAGCTGGAAAGAATAGAAGTGTAGAGAGGCGGGGGTAGGAGGTATGGTGAAGAGGAGAAGGGAGAAAAGTCCAGTAGCGAGACGCAGGAGAGTTTGCCCTAAGACCCACTGGGCAGGTCATGGTCAAGGAGGGAAATCCATAGCCCATCTCCCCTTTAGCTCGCGAGGTAGCTCCACCGGGCATCAGTCAAAATGTCTAGGTCTCAGCTGCCGATGGAAAGATCTGAGTCAAGTGTCATGGAGGGTGAGCAGGGTCGGGTGAGGGCTGATCCAGAACAGGATGATGACCAATGATTCTAGATCAAGAGAGATACTTGACCCCGTGGAACGTTCCACCAGCTCAATTTGGGAATGCCCAGGTACCTCAGGAGTCCCCCGCGGCGGTAGTCAGGACTGGCCTCAGTCGCCATCTTGGGGACAGGCACTGCAGCAAACTCCACCTCGACCTGAGATGCAAGCATTGTGAAAGGCAGAGGGGAGGGGGGTCAAGAAATCACAGTAGCCTTTCCAGCAGGAGACATGGACCAAGGTCCAGCAGGTCGTTGGGCCAGGAATCCGAAGGTGTAACAGGTACTCACTGTGGACAGTGAAGGTTCAGCTGAGCGTCGGGTGCTCCTCACGGCAGCAATGGCACAGGCCCAGGATTGTACGGCACGGGCATCTACCAGCTCCCCAGCCGCGACAATGTGCAACCTAGGCTGGGTTTGGAATTTTGTATTGTTGTTTATTTTGTTATTTTATTTATTTTTGGTATTGGTGTCCCACTGTTTGGGGTTTGAGCAGACTTCAGTCTTTCCATCACGCGTCCTGTACCTATCTCTACCTCTCTACCTCTCTCTCGCTAACTCTTTACCTCTATCTTTCTCTCTCTACTTATCTCTCTCTACCTCTACCTCTCTACCTCTCTCTAACTCTCATTACCTATCTCTCTACCTCTCTCTACGTCTCTACCTTTCTACCCATCTCTACCTCTCTCTACCTCTCTACCTTTCTCATCCTTTCTATCTCTACCTTTCGAACCCTCTCTACCTCTCTACATTTCTCTACCTTTCTACCCCTCTCTAACTCTCTCTCCCTCTCTCTACCTCTCTCTCTCTACCTCTCTCTCTCTACATCTCTACCTCTTTCTCTACCTGTCTCTACTTCTCCTTCTACCTCTCTACCTTTACCTCTCTAGATTTCTACACCTCTTTACCTATCTCTACCTCTCTCTCTCTACCTCTTTACCTCTCCCTCTCTACCTATCTTTCACTACCACTACCTCTCTACCTATCTCTATCTCTACCTCTCAGTCTCTACCTCTACCTCTCTACCTCTACCTCTCTACCTCTATCTCTCTACCTCTATCTCTCTACCTCTACCTCTCTACCTCTACCTCTCTACCTCTCTACCTATCTACCCCTCTACCTCTCTACCTCTACCTCTCTACCTCTACCTCTCTACCTCTACCTCTCTACCTCTACCTCTCTACCTCTACCTCTGCCTCTCTACCTCTACCTCTCTACCTATCTCTACCTCTCTACCTATCTATACCTCTCTACCTATCTCTACCTCTCTACCTATCTCTACCTCTCTACCTATCTCTACCTCTCTACCTATCTCTACCTCTCTCTCTCTACCTCTTCACCTCTACCTATCTCTCTCTACCTCTCTACCTCTCTACCTATCTCTACCTATCTCTACCTATCTCTACCTATCTCTACCTCTCTACCTATCTCTACCTCTCTCTACCTTTCTCATCCTTTCTACCTCTACCTTTCGAACCCTCTCTACCTCTCTACATTTCTCTACCTCTTTACCTCTACGTTTCTCTACCTCTATACCTCTACTTTTCTACCCCTCTCTAACTCTCTCTCCCTCTCTCTACCTCGCTCTCTCTACCTCTCTCTCTCTCTACATCTCTACCTCTTTCTCTACCTGTCTCTACTTCTCCTTCTACCTCTCTAGCTTTCTACACCTCTTTACCTATCTCTACCTCTCTCTCTCTACCTCTTTACCTCTCCCTCTCTACCTATCTCTCACTACCACTACCTCTCTACCTATCTCTATCTCTACCTCTCTCTATCTACCTCTCTACCTCTACCTCTCTACCTCTACCTCTCTACCTCTACCTCTCTACCTCTACCTATCTACCTCTACCTCTCTACCTCTACCTCTACACCTCTACACCTCTACCTCTCTACCTCTACCTCTCTACCTATCTCTACCTCTCTACCTATCTCTACCTCTCTACCTATCTCTACCTCTCTACCTATCTATACCTCTCTACCTATCTCTACCTCTCTACCTATCTCTACCTCTCTACCTATCTCTATCTCTCTACCTATCTCTACCTCTCTACCTATCTCTACCTCTCTACCTATCTCTACCTCTCTCTCTCTACCTCTTCACCTCTACCTATCTCTCTCTACCTCTACCTCTACCTCTACACCTCTACCTCTCTACCTCTACACCTCTACCTCTCTACCTCTACCTCTACCTCTCTACCTCTACCTCTACCTCTCTACCTCTACCTATCTACCTATCTCTACCTCTCTACCTATCTCTACCTCTCTACCTATCTCTACCTCTCTACCTATCTCTACCTCTCTACCTATCTCTACCTCTCTACCTATCTCTACCTCTCTCTCTACCTCTTCACCTCTACCTATCTCTCTCTACCTCTACCTCTCTACCTCTACCTCCCTACCTCTACCTCTCTACTTCTACCTCTCTACCTCTACCTCTCTACCTCTACACCTCTCTCTAACTCTCATTACCTCTCTCTCTACCTGTTTCTACCTCTCGCTACCTTTAGACCCATCTCTACCTCTCTCTACCTCTCCACCTTTCTCTACCTTTTTAACTCTACCTTTCTACCCCTCTCTACCTCTCTCTACCAGTGGCGTAATGAAACCTGAGGGGGCCCCCCTGCAAAGTATATGGAGGGGGCCCCCCACCCACCACTTTGCCCCACCGCCCAAAAATCTGGTATATTTTGAATTGAAATCTCCAATATTTAATGAAATGTCTCTACATCGTGTACTCAAAGTTTGAATAAGAAAGTAAGAAACACTCTTAACATATAAGCTACGCCATTTACAACATTATTGTCAAGAGCAGATTATTTAACTGATGCAGGAATCAGAGCAATACCAAGGAGCGGCCCTATTGTTTGAGGAACTGCCTATCGCTGAAGAACAACTACATAGGATCTGAATTAGAATTGACATTGATTTAAAATAACTTGAAACTCTGAAAGATAAACCCAAACCTGCAATTTAACAGACTCGACTGACAATATACACGAGTAGTACACAAGATATAATTCAGTAACCTGCCAGCTCCCAGAGAAATAAACTGGTGTGAATTATCTGCATGCCACACACTTGCGTCTGTCAGGGATTTTGTATGATATTAACCACTCTATAGTATTTAAAATGAACCGAGGATGCAATTTCTATATCTACCATCAGGGCTTCATTAGTAACCAGGGCATAAACAGGCAGGCACACAAGGCTGACAATGAAAACTGCTGGGATGCTTCAGAACATTGATGCAGATGTGTGTCTGTATTTATCATTTCTGTATTGTAAACAAAGCTAATTACACAATTTCAGGTGCACATATTATAGACAAGTGCAAACATTACCATCAATAACGCATCATGTAGGATAAAGACAAACCATATTAGCAAGTACCTAATGACAGAATCTATACTAACTGTAGCTGGCGAAGTAAAGGAAAAAGTGCAAATACTTTCAAAGTGCATAATAAAAGAATCAGCAATCCAGCAATATACAAAACTCAAGCATGTTTTGTAAAGCAATCCCCCTTTCTTCTTGCACCAAGGTAAAAACACTTTCAAAGTGCCTGATAAAAACAAATCCAGCAGTATGCAGAAATGAAGCCAGGTTGGTCAAACAAATTCCCCTTTGGTTTGTATATGAAGGCACAAATATTTCAAAGTGACTGGTCAAACAATAACGAGCACAACAGCATGCAAAAATCAAATCTAACCAGTTTAATCAGACTATGGCCCATTGGTTTGTGAATGAAGGCGCACGTATTTCACAATGACTTTTTAAACAATAATAAGTACAGCAGGCAGCAGCATACAAAAATCAAACCAGTTTAGTCAACCAATGCCCCTTTGGGTTGTGCATGAAGGGGCAGATATTTCAAAGTCTCTGTTAAAACAATAATAAGTACAGCAGGCAGCAGCATATAAAAATCCCTGTACTGTACCCTTCCCAGGCACACATACATCTAGCGCAGAGTCACTGCTCCTGCGCAGCACTGCACATCTACCTGAAGTAGGCCATGGGTGAGTTAAGCACACAGCAGTGGAACTTTAAAGTGAGTGAGCCTGTTGGCCTCACTCCAGTGACAGGGTAAAAAGGATCTGTTCACTACTACTGATCACTAAACAGTATGCTGCTACCACGACGCGTGTGCTGCTTAACACCTGGCGAAAGCTGTAGCCTCCCACCACTATAAGGTTAGCACTCTGGGTGCCCCACCTGATCCAAGAAGACCGCATACCGTGAAACAGACCTGAGTCATGGCGCACCAGCATGATCTGTGCTCACCTATGAGAAAAAAATCAGCCTTAGGGATACAGACAACAGTACAGGAGAGCCATCAGGGCAGGATTACAGATAGATAGATAGATAGATAGATAGATAGATAGATAGATAGATAGATAGATAGATAGATAGATAGATAGATAGATAGATAGATAGATAGATACTCTAAGGGGATGAATGTCATTTGTATGCAATTATGAAGGCATTTCAAGCCAGGATGAAAATCATGATTCTAGGTTTCGAACACCTCTCTCTGAAACCATATAGTGTAGGCAAATAGCTTGTTACTCTTCTCTTCAAGCCTAAAGGGGTGCATGGTACCATAAATTGAGTTAACACTTCATCCCCTCTTACTTTGTCTATTTTGAGTTCCTGCTAAAAAAAAAGATCCACAGTAGGGGAAAACTAATATTTCTCTTCAAGATTAAAATACTCAGCAATCTCTTTTGAAAGGTAAAGTGGTATTTCTCATTATGGTTATAAAAGCAGAACATGAAGCAGTCATGGGTCATCGGGTAGGCACTCAGGGTAAGTCAATTCAAGGTGTCCCCAAAACTGGTGCAGAGAAAATGAACAGGTTTAAATGAAAGGAAATATTAAGTCCCCAATTACAGGTGGTCTGGATTGAGATGTCAGGAAACTAACTAGCCAGAAAGAGCAATTCCAGATGGTATGTCCAGACCTGAATCCTGCTGTACTGAGTACTGGTCTCTAGAATGTGTATTAACATGTGAATTGGGAATTACCAGGTCAAAAACGGCATCTGGAGCCTCCCTTCTGTGGACAAATCTGCTTTGATTCACCATCAGCTATTATGAGGTGATAAATGGGTGCAGGACCAGGTCAGCCTTTGTAGGGTGGGTGGGGCTTCAGGGGGTATTAGAGGCAATGGGTTCTGATGTCGTAGGAGGGGACCAGAGAATGGCGTGTATTCTTGGGACTGAATTCCAGAAGTAAGCCAAGAGTTTTCCTGGTTTATTAATGAAATTTGGAAGCAAGCCAGGAGCACTGCAAGAATACGTCATACCTACTCATAACAAAACCTTTTGTGAATCAGGCCGTGTGTAGATTGAGCTCCATGAGCCAATTCACAAAAGATTTGCTGGGCGTAGGTGAGACTTACACATGTAGTACTCCTATCTTAGTCATGAATTGTAGACATAAGGTAGACTGTTCCTAACTTACGCCTTCCTTTCTCACAGAATTCAAGCATAAGCCAGGAGTACTACAAAATTAAGTTATAGCAAAAACCTTTGGAGATTGTGGCCTGTGTCTTTCCTTCTGCAATGTCATTACACATAGAAAAACTCTGCAAAAGGTAAACTCGCAGACACATTTTTCATCCTGGCTAGCTTTGCTGAAAGTGAAAAAATATATTGCTATGCAGTAGAAATTATCACACTATTCAGAGACAAACTTTGTGGGATTGTAATGGGAAACCTTGCAAGCTTCGCAAATGGAAATAATTGGGCGCTATGTAAATCCTTGCAAGTTAAAAACAGCACCCTTCTGCACTCTAAGCCTTAAACCTGTTGTGCAAATGTCCTCTTTTGGCTGACCCCATTACCCTACTCATTCCTTTTTTGTATGTTTTATAAAATCAATATAAATGCGCTCAGAAATTAGACAAATCAATGGCATGAGTGTCCCAAACATACTTTCAATGCACATTAAGTAATTTAACTTAAATAAAGGGTCAGTACATACAAAATATAGTAAAATGCAACTGAAAGCTACAACTGACGACAAAAAACAACCAGTACAATAAAACAAACCCAATCCAGGTTAATGATTAGACAGCCCTGCCAAGTGTCACACATCTTGCGTTATACTAATGCATTTTAAGTCAATATACTGCATTACCGCAAGCAAACATTGTCACGCACATCAGCTTATTATAAAATGTGAGCGTATTACCCGTTTTTGTGATCCATAGTATCAGCTCCCTATGTTTTTTCGTGAGCCTATCGATGCACACGTGGGTCAAGGGCGCTCAGCAGCACATTGATGTTCTTACAAGTTATGATGAGGCTGGCTGATTCACCCTAATTGGATGCCATTTTATTTGTTAGCACAGTGATTGGTCACTACCATTACGTATGTGCGTGCTCTGTGCAGCCTGCCCTGCACCACGAGAATCACCGCTGGTCGGCCAGAAGAATGTGTGCTGGTAAGGGATGTTTGGCAGTCGCTTAAGTATGGCCCACTGGGACTGAAACAAAAAAGCAACTGGGACTGAGACACAAAAGCATCAGAATGCTAGCAAGGGTGTTCTGGCCGTGAGATGTTGTGATATCACCTAACAACAACTGTTTGAGTTTTTTCCGAGGTTCGATGGTGCCAAGTGAGCAGATCGCCATTTAGGCCCAGCTTTTTATGACGTACAATTTCACTGCATTCTTGAGACACATGGACATATAATGGCTTTTCAGTAGCTCTGTATGAAAATGAGGCTTGCGCTGCTATTCTCTTTGCTGGGCCTCTTCTGTGTGTGTGTGTGTGTGTATAAGTAAAGATTTCACTGCCGCGGTCTATTTTGCTTTACTGTATGGGATTAGGAATGAAGCTTACTCCGCCTCCGATACTTTTGGTGCTCTTCTGTGTTTGTGAAGCTTGGGCAGCCTATTCTGTGTGTCTTTTGTATGCATATGTTGCTAGCACTGCCATCCCAGAAGGCCTCTGTGCCCTTCGGGCAGGTCAGTGCCTGGTGAAGAGTGTCAGGCCCAGATCAGTACCGGAGAAGCCTCAGCCTGCCGGCAAGAATAGCTACAAGGGCCGGGTCATGGTGACAGAAAGATAAGAGGGGCTTTCATTTACACAGCTCGAGGTCCTGTGTTCGTCGCTCAGTGACACGTAGACAATGCAGTATAAATGAGAGTAGGGGAGTGGTGTGTGGTGCAATAACCACCACTGAAGCACAAAATCTGTATTAAGTAAACTATTAGTGATTGGAAGCGTTCTCATCAGTCATGCCCTCCGTAGAACACGATTCTTGTGCAAGGCCGAGCGCTAACTAGCGCGCGCCGCCCTTATGGCGGTCGGACCGGTCCCCGGGGGAAAGGGGGAGGTGGGAGCACTCTCACCTCCCCCTTTTAGGCGTCCAATAGGTGGCATTTCTGCAGGGCGTGAACCGGAAGCACTTTAGTGCTTCCGGTTCACGCGGGCATCCAGTGTAGGGGTCCGGCCGGTTTAGACCGGCCTGGCCTGTGCCCCCCCCTTTAAAAGGGGGTGTGGGGAGCAGAACAGTCTCTTGTTCTGCTCTCCCCACAGGCACAGCACCCGGGCCACCCTGGCATGCAAACCACATCTTTTACCCAAAGGCAAGGAGCACTAATCAACTGTGTTTTACGTCCCTTTATGTATGGTGGATCCATGAGGGTGACACCTGGGAGGTGATCCATACCGCAATGACGGCGAGCTGTCCGGGCATTTCGGTTACGTGGCGATGGGTCACGCCTCACTATCTTCCAGTTCAAGAGTCAGAGGTTTCGCCATCCATGACGCCGGGTTGGATTCGGCTGACTTGCTGTAGCCCATCGGTTCTGTTCACATTAATTGCAAGTTTCTTTATCCTGTGACTCAGGGAGAAGTTTGCATCAGTGCACTGGTACATAGTATCAGGCACACTAGTGTAAGTTTTAACCTGTCAGTAGAGCAATACACTGACGGATGTTCTATTTTCCTGTTTGCATGCAGTTTCACGAGGTCATGTGGCGGAAGTTGAGAGCAAGAATAGAGTTAGCCCATTGGTTCTGTTTCAGGCGAATGGCAAGCTTCTTTACCCTGTGACTCAGGGAGAAGTTTGCATCAGTGCACTGGTACATAGTATCATGCACTGTAGTGTAAGTTTTTAGCCTATCAGTAAGGCAGTACACTGACGGATGCGCTATTTTCATGTTTGCGTGCAGTTCCCCGAGGCCATGGGGCGTAAATGGGGAATGAGAGTATAGTTACTTGGACATACTGCTAGGGGGTAACGACCGGCTCGCCTGGGACAAAAGGTTGTAGTTGAGTCACGGGGCAGGCGAGTTACAGGGCATGACCTTCCTAGTGGGCTGAGGGGGAGGACAGATAGTCGGGCAACTATGCTGTCCTGTGGCGGTAAGGTCATGATTGGTAAGCATAGTTTTCAGTCCTTAGCGGTCAGAACCATGTAACTCCAGTGGCAGGCTGTCGGGGTGCAAGGGCCGGGGGAGTCATTCTTTCCAGTGGGCCTATGGCAACCCCCGCACGCGCATGCCATCAGGGCGCAAGTATGCAGAATTTCTGCAGCCCCGTCATGGAGTTTAAGGCACAGTGCGCAGGGGGAGCCCGGGAGAAAGTATCCGTCCGATATGCTGTACCCCCTGAGCAAGCCAACTTCGGCAAAATAATTTCGCGTAAATTGCTAGTTTGTTGGGATCTGGAGGCTGCCAGTCATTGACTTTGCCATAGGCTCTAGAGGGGACATGCAGAAAGTGAATATATGCATTGTTAGATTTACGGTAGGAGTGTCGTGTGTATTAGACTTAAGGATAGCCATGTGACATCATCTGTCTAACAATGTATTTGGCCTTTCTGCGTAATTGTACATAAGGTTAATAAATAATGTTTTTTTAATTTTGCAATAAATACGGCCGGGGGGGTTACACCCCCTAATCCAAAAATTCAAAAATTGGTGTGGTCTCAATACTTGCCTTAAAGGAGGGAGGGAGACCTCATCTGGACAAGGGCTGTGGGTACCAAAAGTTAAAGAGGGGACTTGGGGGAGTACCAGGCCATACTACACGGGTCTGTCACTGCAAAACATTAGACAAGCTGCACTGTAAACCATTCTTTCCGAAGATGTATATAGAACAGGCCTCTCTCTGCTCATGTGAGACATGTTTTGCCACAGATGCACCTTACGGGAAAGAGCTCAGTCAGCCTCTCACACAAACCAGCTGAGCTACGTCAGTTGTTGTAGCTTTCAAGGGGCTGTCGTCTTTTCATACTTTGTTTTAGCCAGCAGTATCAATAGTCCCAAAATGCAACGTCATGTAGGGTAATAAGTTAGAACTATAACAAGGTATTACACAAGATAAAGAGCAATGTAGGAAGTAAACATTAAATAAGAGTCTTTCAGACTAAAAGAGTCAGAAGCTCTAAATATGAACAGGAGTCATCAAGACTTGGCAGAGTGGAGGAGAGAGATAGACCAGGGTAAAAGTGGTGCAACTGGTGGCATTACGGAGAAAAGGAAGAGGGTGAAATGAGTGGCGAGAAAGGAGTAATACAAGAGACAGAGGGTGATGGGAGAGTGATGGGTAGAGAGAGACTGTTTCCCTCGTCTTCATTGCTTGATTTCACACGTGATAAAGTGTTACTTATAGTCGTTGAAATATCACTCATAATTCCAATGAAATTATGGAAATGTCACATAGCAATCTGAAACCTTGGCAGCTATGATTAGATAAAATGCAGCACTTAAATCTAGATCATGACTGTAGGACAGTATCGACGCGCAGCAGGACAGAAAGTATAGAACTGGTCTCTCGATTGTTCTGGGACAATAGAAAACTGCTCGGAAAGGGGAAATTAAATACTTGAAAAAAGTTGCACTGAGCACGAAGCAAGTAAATGTGATACGGATCAGCAAACAAGTCTGAGGCAAGTGGAACCTTATTGAAAAGGAAAAATCGAATACAGAAAAGTAAAAAAAACAAAAAACCTCAGGAACTGCAGTGTCTAGGATGGGAGGTGTTAGGAAAAGGGAGTTCAACCTCCTCAGCACCTTTGAATATTCAGTGATCACAAGGGCGCACTCCTTGACTTACCAATCAGGCCGGATAATTACAGCTGAGTTCGCCACGCGCTGCCACCACCCACACCAGCACCCACAGTCTGCCTCCTGAAACTGTTATCATAAAAAATGAACACCTGGGAACGGCGGGCTAGATGACAAGAGGCCTTCTTCTGTAGTGTCCACAGGAGCAAGCACAGATGACTGTTGCTGACGCGTGCAGTTTACTCTGCGCACATGACCCACACTGCCCCACCCTGTAAAGCAGGGGACGCACTACATGTGAACGTGCGCGCGGCCACGTGATCCCAGCCTCTGCTGCGTCTCTGAGGCAGAGGGCCTGTTTTAATAATGGCCTGCTGCCCGTGCACAGTGCAAGCCTTTGCAGTGCATGGGTGGCAGGTCATTATCTTTATTGAAATGCTGCTCTGCCTCGGAGACTCTTCCCAGACGAATCGTGCAGCCAGTCTTCTATGTGCTGAGGGGGCGCATAGCTGCCAAGGTTTCAGATTGCTGTGTGTGACATTTTCATAATTTCAGTGTAAATATGAGTGACATTTGAAAGACTGTGACACTTTCTTGCAAGCAAAATCAAGCAATGAAGACAAGATAAAACATATAAATATCAGAAATTACACCCATCTGAGCAACGAGTAACTCTAAGATGTTAAGTGCTGCAAAGTAACAGAAATGGCAAGGCACTAACCTAGTACCCTTGTAATCTGAAGCGGCCTTTGAGCTCCGTGGAACTGACTGGTGATTGCTTGCCTATGATGCAATTAGAGGAAGACTCCAAACAGCAGAAAGCCGTCATGTAGAGATGGTAGGGAATGGGACATCCACCGAAAACTGATGGCTATAAAATCTGTCTTACCTCTCAGCATCCCCCAGTCCCGTCCTTCCTCATTCAGAGGTTGGGTACCTCTGTGTGTTCGATCGTGATGCTGAATTGTACAGTAACCCCATCGTCACTGAAGCCTTGCAGGAGTGGTGTGGGGCATCAGCTGCTACAATTTGGTATGGCATTACATAAGAAGGCAAACCAAATCTGTTGTTTTTTTCTGCATTCTCGATGCAGAACATGGTGGTGCTGGCCATGGAAAAAATATCAATGGCTGCTAACTTTTGGCACTGGGTGCCATGTTCGAGTCTCAATGTACCGGCCCAAAATCTTGTGATTCTGGGAAAATCAGTTAATTTCCATGTACCAAACAACAAATGAATGTGACCTTGTAATGAAACTGTGGCGCAAGTATAACCCTTCAATACCATGGGTCACCTTCGCACCTTATTAAAAAAAACTGCAAAAGAAAGGACGCCCTTGGACAAGGTTCCAGTGTGTTTGGAACACTGGCTGAATAGCGGACTAAATAAGGGCCTGCCTGAAACCTCCTTCGCACTAGGTGTCTCGTGAAAAAGCCAACTGAATCTCCACCGCGACCGCGTGGCACAGTAGGTTGGGGAAAACTGAAAAATTTCAATTAAGTACTCACGTAGTTTGAGAGGTGAAGTCCAAGTTGGGCACGTAGCTGCAGGGTCAGCGGTAACAACAGGTCCTCGACGCTCCAGTAGCTTAAGTCTGAATGAGGCTGTAATTAGTTTATTATTTAGAAATAGTGAAGGCGGCTGCAATAATTTCGGCGGGGAGTAAATGTACAGCTGAGCAACAGGCAAGGCGACAGCCTGGGTCAGTGCGAGGTGCCTGCAGCAGCGTTGTGAACGGCACCATGATTCAATTTTGCGGCACGTCCTGCAAAACGGCCAGCACGAAGTGGCACCTTCCTCAAATCTCTGCGCTCCAGCAGCAGGATGTGACGTCCCCCACGGTGCTGCAAAGTACTAGCACAACCTAACTGGGCACGGCATTCTAGTCGTTGGATCATGACATCAGAGCCGTGCAGCGGGGGAATGATCACAACAAAAGTTGAGTGAGTTATGAGGCTACCAGTAGTCCTGACCTCACAGCGCATGCACTGCACGACACTGGGGGTGCGGTGCACTGTAGCTGCCACACTTTGTGCTTTCAGAGTCACAGTAGATATGCGTGACAATGCATTTTAGTGTGGTAATGCGGATTACCACACTGAGATGCATTTGTGTTGCGTCTGATGCGTGACACTTGACAGGACCGGGGGCCCCCTGGACTTGGAGGCCCCCCGTACCGCGGGAGCCTGTGTTATGCCCCTACTCTCTACCTCTCTACGTTTCTCTACCACTATACCTCTACCTTTCTGCCCCTCTCTACCTCTCTCTCCCTCTCTCTACCTCTATCCCTCTCTCTACATCTCTACCTCTCTACCTCTTTCTCTACCTGTCTCTACCTCTCTATCTCTCTCTCTACCTCTCTCTCTCTACATCTCTACCTCTCTACCTCTTTCTCTACCTGTCTCTACCTCTCTACCTCTTTACCTCTCTCTCTACCTCTATACTTCTCCTCCTACCTATCTACCTCTCTACCTCTACCTCTCTCTCTACCTCTCTCTCTCTATCTTTCTCTGTACCTCTCTACCTCACTCTACCTCACTCTCTACCTTGTAATCGCGAAAAAACTAGGAAAACAAACAGCATTGACAAAACACAACTTAAAAAAAAAGATCTTAACTCTGTGTAGCATTAAGCGAACAGTTACAAAGTATTCCCTTCAAAATAACCCACCATCTGCACATAAAAAAAACACATAACATAGTAGCTAATAATAACACAATACAAAATACCATACCAACGTACAATGCATCCCACACACAAACGCATGCAATTGTTTCTTTTTTTTTATTTCTTATTTCCAATTACTTTATTGATCTTTACAAGGTATACAGAGAGAATATATCAGGGTCACCCTAATATATCCTAGGCAAAGTTTTACATTTGTATACATCGATTGAGGATAGTGCGCCTTTGTGAATGACATGGGACTAATCACAGCAATTAGTGACTGTTGGACTTGGCCCTTCTGGCAGGTTCACCCCTGAACTTTTTTGATTTTTACTGGTGACTTGGTGTGGTGATTTGTTTGGTTTTCTGCGCACTTTCCCTGTGTCCCAGGGTAAAGTGCGTGCGTGCTCTGAGTGCATGAGGTGAGATAGGCCTGCCCTCCCATAGGAATGCATGGGGAATGTATGTGTCCCTAGTAGTTCCTGATGCGTGGGGTGTGCAGGCCCGAGTTTGGTATGTGCGGACTCGTGGGAGTGAATGCTGCGCGATGATGTGTGCGGCGTGTATGTACCTAGTGTGGAAGTGCCACTTCTAGAAGTGGGCACTTCTGTGTGCAGTGTGTCTGTCGCGTGATTGGCTGGTCATGTCATGTGACGGGCTAGGGATTCCCCAGTGTCAGGATGAGTCACCCAGTGGTGAATGGGGAGATCAGCAGCTAGATGGGTGGGAGGAGTCCACCTGGGTCCTGAATAGGACAGGGTTTTCCAAACACAATGCTGGCCCCGCCCCCTGTGGTGCGACTGACGACCCTAGCCCTTCCAGTGAATAGAGTGAGGGGCTGAGCACATCAAGGGTGCTCCCCAACCAGCTGCGACTGGTTTTCCCCCTCACCCTGAACCCAGAACAAAGGGTTTGCATGTATAAAAATGGGGCTGTGTCCCCACAGAAACTGTTCTCTGCCAGGATCCTACCGGAGGGGGGCTGCTGCTGCTGCTGGACCGGAGGACCGCCACTTGGACTACCTCCCTGCCTGGAGGCCCAGTGAGCTGGCTCTGGGTCCAGCCTTGCCCCCACCCCTGCCTTGCTGTGTGCAGGGGAGACTTTTTTTGCTGGACTTTATTACCCTTCTTAAAGCGCTGGGAGCGCTTTATTTGCAGCCCTAAGCGCCTGGGAGCGCTTTTATTTGACTGGGAGCGCTTTGTTTAGGACACCAGCATAGGGGAGCGCCTTCCGGTGTGCCTCGCTGAAGCCTCCAGTGCCTGAAAGTGCTGGAATTGCCTTCGGCGCAGAGAGCGCCTATTTCTGTGCTCTTGGCGCCAGGAGCGCTTTGTTTCTGATGGCGGGTGCCCACCCCGCTTAGTTGATTATTCCTGTGCCCTAGCGGGTGCCCACCCCGCCAGGAACTTGCCGCTTGTTTCTGCCCTTGGATACTTGAAATCCGAAGACGGGAGCCCACCCCGTGCTTCGGAGAGAGCCGTGTTGAATTCACCGCCGGCAGCCCGAGGGTTCGCTGACGTCACCTCCCTGCCGCGCTGGGATTGGTCCAGCGGCAGGGAGCATCACCCATGTGACCGGGGCCGTAGCGAGGAAGGAAGCGACGCTCTGGTTCACGGACCCAGGCGGGAGCCTACCCCGCGCTGGGACGAGCGGTGGAACAAGTCCCTCGGTGCCTAGGAGAGTGGTGCCGGCGTCCGGAGGCTTCCTGAGTGGGACTCCACCCCCAGCACTGCCGGTGACCGAGACCAGCGCCTCCAGCCGGGTGAGTGGGGCTCTGGCCGGGAGGGTGCACAAGGCAGCCGAGGGGGTTGCTGAGCGCTGGTGCGCTCCAACTAGGTTCCCCCGAGTAAGGCTCCAACGAGGCGCCTGGTATTCCTTCAGAGTCCGGTGTGACTCCAACGTCGGGGGCATTTCTGTCGCACCCAGAGCGGCCCCGGAAGGCAGCGGGTCGCTCCCACGAACAGGGGCAATTTGTTCAGAGCCGTGAAGGCTCCAACGAGCGGCAGATATTGTTCAGAGCCTAGAGGGCTCCAACGTTACCGGGGCATTGCTTACGTGCCCGAGTGGCCCCAGATGGCAGCGGGCCACTCCCACCTTGCCCCACATTAGTTACAGAGCCCGGAGAGGTTCTAGGGGGCATATCTTGTGGACTTGAGCCCACGTGGCTCCTACGTTGCCCCCAGTAACCTTTTCCACAGCTGCCCAGCACTTAGTGGGCAGCTGCAACGTTTAGGTGGGGATAATTTACATTCTGGCTGGCGCAGCTGGCGCAGCTTTTCTGAGCGCAGGGCGTCCTAGCCCCTACCAGGCCAGTTGGCCCAGGGACTGCCACAGATAGTGGCTATTGTGAGTTTTTGCGCCATTGTTCCTTTCCTGCACCTCTGAATGTGTTTATGCGTCATGTGCTTGTTTTACACCTCTAAATGTACTTTATGCATCCTGTGTTTAGGTGCTTAGACCCCTACAGGTAGAGTGATACTTAGGTGGTTGTTTTCTCCTTAGTACAGGTGGTACTAGTAAGGTCCTAGTTCCCTGCGTGATATTCCTAAAGGTGGTTAGGGTTGCGTAGGTGGTACTTTCTGGTTACCAGTAGTTACTGGTTGTGTGCTATATGTTCTATTTTTAGTGCTACAGTGATTGTATGTGCTATGTTCTAAAATATTATTCCTACGTTCTATGTGGCCCTGTCCCCTGTATATATAATCCCTTGTAAATTCTGCCCGTGCCTGTTGGCACATTGTAAAGTGTGTGTTTTTATCTAATGTGTTGTGTATAATACAAAGGTTATTTTTATATAATACCTTGTGTGGAGTTTCCTTTGTGGTGGGCCTTGGGTGTTGTTGCTGGGTGCGCGCGCAAACGCTTTACACATCGCCTCAGGGATAAGCCTGTCTGCTCGTGCCAAGCTACCAAGGGGGTGAGCAGGGGTTATCTTTGGCGTGTAACTTCCTTGCCCTGACTAGAGTGGTGGTTTCTGCCTGGCTTTGGCGCAAGCCTCAGCCAACCAGAAATCCCATTTCTAACTTTGGTGATCAGCGGTGGGATTTGGACTTGCGTTTGCGCTGTACCGCAGCGGCAACTGGCCGCACTACAAAACTCTGCATTTAGATAAATCACATGGTATAGGGATTATTGTTCTAAGTTGTTTTTAATTGTCATTTCTTTGGAAATGTGTTTTTGTGCACTGGGAGTTAGGTGTCCCTAGCTCGGGAGGGTAGATCATTCCCCTTAGTGCATTGTGTTTTCTGGATTCACCAGAGGGTGGGATCCAGTGGTGGCAGCGTAATAGTGTCCTGTACATTTGTCCCCCGCCCTGCGCCCAGAGTTGGTACCTGTGTCACGTGGTGGTCAGGTTGAGGAATCAGGGGTGGTAGAAACTGCCTTACCAGTCCGAGGGGAGGGTTGTGTGTGGATGAGTGGTGAGTGGCACTAGGCAAGTGAGTGTGAGTTCTCTGGGTTAGAGAGCTTGCTGAATCTTTTTGTGAAGTGTGTACTCCTGTTAAGCTCAGACCCCGAGGTTCCCTGTGTGATCTTTTCTCTAGAACGTCTGCCAGAATGGAGCCTGCTTTTGATCTCAGTGATCTAGTTTATTACAGTATGCAGGAGTTGGAAAGGTTCTGTAGAGAGAGAAACATAGGGGTGAGCGAGTCAGACACGGTGTACGAATTGAGGAACTACATGATTGGATGGCAAGCAGATGAATGGGAACGTGAGCGCAGTGAGGAAGAAAGGGCCCGGGCCTCACACCTGGAGGGTGGTGGGTCCGTGGGGAGCCCTGAAGATTTAGAAGATGACAGTACCTGGACTCCAGTAGAGAGTGAGGACCCCGTAGGTAGGGAGTCCCTTGCTGGGTCCAGCGTAGGAGATAGCGCCTCATCCCTTTCCTTGTCCCCTGAGTATAGTGGTAGTTTTCTGGATTCCCCAGTGAGGGTGGAGTCCAGGGGGGGCAGCGATATAAAGTGCAGTACAGAGAGTCCCAGTCCCCCGAGTGTGGTACCTTGTTCCCGAGAGGAGGAATGTAGGTTGAAGTTCAGGGGCAGTAAGAAGCTGTCTCACCAGTCTTGGGAGGAGGCTGTGGAGGAATGTCATGATGCACTGGTGGACTGGTTGGTGTTTAACCCGGAGCAGGATTTGGATGGAGTACTAAATATGATTATCAAGGAGCAGATGCTCAGTAGTTGTTCTCCAGGGTTGCGCCAACACCTGTTGAGGTATAACTCTTTTTGTCCATTTGAACTTGCAGAGGAAGCAGACCGCTGGGAAAGGGCCAGAGGTTCTCTAGTGTCATTAGTGAGTGATTCCAACAATAGTGGGTCAGAGATCCTCCAGCCCAGCGTGGTGGAGGAGGCTCAGTGTAGCCCAGCTAGGTCCCAGGATAGCGAGGAGGGTGTAGGGGCTCACTGCCTGGCTCAGTGGAGCAGGAGTGAGGGGGTGACCGAGGGTCCCCAGACGCCCGAAACCCTGCCTCAGGACTTGGATGGTTTCATGAGGGAACACCAAGTTGGGGACCTAGGCTGTCCTGTTAGTCCACTTGAGGAAGATCTCTTAGTGAGTGGAGGACCTGGGGCACCTGTAACCAGGGCTCCTGTGGTTCTGGAGTCTGGCGGTACCGCTCCGGTAGGGAGGGTACAGGAGTCCAGCGTGAGTGATTGGGGGATGAGTTCCCCAGTGGAAGAGCCGGTGGGTCAGGGACTTCCCAGTTGGGCTAGGTTCCCGTGTAGTGACCAGGGTGACACCACTTCTGTTCTGGGGGATCTCCGCGCACTGTCAGGTGGACAGGGGATGGGAGATCAGCGCCAGACAGACAGTCGCTCGACATACGTGTCATTTGATAGCCTCAGGGGGATGGAGTGGAGATCCCCAGAAGTCCTGGAGTGCCAGGCAATTATTCCACCAAAGGTTCTAGGCCGGAGGTTGGAAGGCCAGGTTCGGGATCAGCCTGACCTGAAGGGTGGGACGTCTGTAATCAGCGTCCCGACCAGTTCTTCTTCCAGAGGTACCGCCCCAGTTGGTAGGGAGCAGGGTTCTGGAAGGGGGTGCAGAGGGTGGGAGAGCCCACCTCTGCCCCCGGTACAACCTGAGGGGTTAAACCCTGGGTTGGAATGGCGTTCTAGGTGTACCCCTCGCCAGAGGAGGAGGAACCCTAGGAGAAGAGGTAGGGGGAGGAGAGCCTTCCCTGAGACTCCTGGTCCGCCTGAGGGTGTAGACCCTAGGCTGGAGAACCAGTGGCAGTCTAGTCCTGTCTTTCCGAGAGGAAGAGTGGAAAATGGCCGCTATGTGCCAGGGGTTACTACCCCCCACTCTGTGGTTAGGCAACGACCAGTGGCACCTGGGTGGCCTAGGGCCTGGTCTTGGCCGCGGACAGCTTGGGAGTACCAGTGGGGTAGCCCAGTTGGTCCAGACAGTGGTGTTAGAAAGAATTCCATGGGTTCACCGTGGCGTAGAACCGGAGGGTGTCCCTGCAGTTGCGGGCCCGCGTCCGTGTTCTATCGCCCCAAGCAGGGAAGTCCATCACGGTGGTGATTGGGCTGCCCTGCGTTTTGGCTGGAAGGGGGTTGTGTTGGACTTGGCCCTTCTGGCAGGTTCACCCCTGAACTTTTTTGATTTTTACTGGTGACTTGGTGTGGTGATTTGTTTGGTTTTCTGCGCACTTTCCCTGTGTCCCAGGGTAAAGTGCGTGCGTGCTCTGAGTGCATGAGGTGAGATAGGCCTGCCCTCCCATAGGAATGCATGGGGAATGTATGTGTCCCTAGTAGTTCCTGATGCGTGGGGTGTGCAGGCCCGAGTTTGGTATGTGCGGACTCGTGGGAGTGAATGCTGCGCGATGATGTGTGCGGCGTGTATGTACCTAGTGTGGAAGTGCCACTTCTAGAAGTGGGCACTTCTGTGTGCAGTGTGTCTGTCGCGTGATTGGCTGGTCATGTCATGTGACGGGCTAGGGATTCCCCAGTGTCAGGATGAGTCACCCAGTGGTGAATGGGGAGATCAGCAGCTAGATGGGTGGGAGGAGTCCACCTGGGTCCTGAATAGGACAGGGTTTTCCAAACACAATGCTGGCCCCGCCCCCTGTGGTGCGACTGACGACCCTAGCCCTTCCAGTGAATAGAGTGAGGGGCTGAGCACATCAAGGGTGCTCCCCAACCAGCTGCGACTGGTTTTCCCCCTCACCCTGAACCCAGAACAAAGGGTTTGCATGTATAAAAATGGGGCTGTGTCCCCACAGAAACTGTTCTCTGCCAGGATCCTACCGGAGGGGGGCTGCTGCTGCTGCTGGACCGGAGGACCGCCACTTGGACTACCTCCCTGCCTGGAGGCCCAGTGAGCTGGCTCTGGGTCCAGCCTTGCCCCCACCCCTGCCTTGCTGTGTGCAGGGGAGACTTTTTTTGCTGGACTTTATTACCCTTCTTAAAGCGCTGGGAGCGCTTTATTTGCAGCCCTAAGCGCCTGGGAGCGCTTTTATTTGACTGGGAGCGCTTTGTTTAGGACACCAGCATAGGGGAGCGCCTTCCGGTGTGCCTCGCTGAAGCCTCCAGTGCCTGAAAGTGCTGGAATTGCCTTCGGCGCAGAGAGCGCCTATTTCTGTGCTCTTGGCGCCAGGAGCGCTTTGTTTCTGATGGCGGGTGCCCACCCCGCTTAGTTGATTATTCCTGTGCCCTAGCGGGTGCCCACCCCGCCAGGAACTTGCCGCTTGTTTCTGCCCTTGGATACTTGAAATCCGAAGACGGGAGCCCACCCCGTGCTTCGGAGAGAGCCGTGTTGAATTCACCGCCGGCAGCCCGAGGGTTCGCTGACGTCACCTCCCTGCCGCGCTGGGATTGGTCCAGCGGCAGGGAGCATCACCCATGTGACCGGGGCCGTAGCGAGGAAGGAAGCGACGCTCTGGTTCACGGACCCAGGCGGGAGCCTACCCCGCGCTGGGACGAGCGGTGGAACAAGTCCCTCGGTGCCTAGGAGAGTGGTGCCGGCGTCCGGAGGCTTCCTGAGTGGGACTCCACCCCCAGCACTGCCGGTGACCGAGACCAGCGCCTCCAGCCGGGTGAGTGGGGCTCTGGCCGGGAGGGTGCACAAGGCAGCCGAGGGGGTTGCTGAGCGCTGGTGCGCTCCAACTAGGTTCCCCCGAGTAAGGCTCCAACGAGGCGCCTGGTATTCCTTCAGAGTCCGGTGTGACTCCAACGTCGGGGGCATTTCTGTCGCACCCAGAGCGGCCCCGGAAGGCAGCGGGTCGCTCCCACGAACAGGGGCAATTTGTTCAGAGCCGTGAAGGCTCCAACGAGCGGCAGATATTGTTCAGAGCCTAGAGGGCTCCAACGTTACCGGGGCATTGCTTACGTGCCCGAGTGGCCCCAGATGGCAGCGGGCCACTCCCACCTTGCCCCACATTAGTTACAGAGCCCGGAGAGGTTCTAGGGGGCATATCTTGTGGACTTGAGCCCACGTGGCTCCTACGTTGCCCCCAGTAACCTTTTCCACAGCTGCCCAGCACTTAGTGGGCAGCTGCAACGTTTAGGTGGGGATAATTTACATTCTGGCTGGCGCAGCTGGCGCAGCTTTTCTGAGCGCAGGGCGTCCTAGCCCCTACCAGGCCAGTTGGCCCAGGGACTGCCACAGATAGTGGCTATTGTGAGTTTTTGCGCCATTGTTCCTTTCCTGCACCTCTGAATGTGTTTATGCGTCATGTGCTTGTTTTACACCTCTAAATGTACTTTATGCATCCTGTGTTTAGGTGCTTAGACCCCTACAGGTAGAGTGATACTTAGGTGGTTGTTTTCTCCTTAGTACAGGTGGTACTAGTAAGGTCCTAGTTCCCTGCGTGATATTCCTAAAGGTGGTTAGGGTTGCGTAGGTGGTACTTTCTGGTTACCAGTAGTTACTGGTTGTGTGCTATATGTTCTATTTTTAGTGCTACAGTGATTGTATGTGCTATGTTCTAAAATATTATTCCTACGTTCTATGTGGCCCTGTCCCCTGTATATATAATCCCTTGTAAATTCTGCCCGTGCCTGTTGGCACATTGTAAAGTGTGTGTTTTTATCTAATGTGTTGTGTATAATACAAAGGTTATTTTTATATAATACCTTGTGTGGAGTTTCCTTTGTGGTGGGCCTTGGGTGTTGTTGCTGGGTGCGCGCGCAAACGCTTTACACATCGCCTCAGGGATAAGCCTGTCTGCTCGTGCCAAGCTACCAAGGGGGTGAGCAGGGGTTATCTTTGGCGTGTAACTTCCTTGCCCTGACTAGAGTGGTGGTTTCTGCCTGGCTTTGGCGCAAGCCTCAGCCAACCAGAAATCCCATTTCTAACAGTGACAGAGGGAAAAAGGAAAAGAAAAAGAAGAGAAATGAGGAAAGAGGGAAATGTAGCATGCAATTGTTAAAAAAAAAAAAAAATGCAGCAAGCTAATAATAAAGCTACTGTGTCACACCGCCAATAAGAGGTCCAATCCCGCTCGGCATGGCTAAAAGGAGACAGGGTGGCAACAAGGAGAAATTGACATGCCTTCGGTGCAATCATTGCACTGCCTTTGGCATAATTCGTGACGGCAAACAACGCTCACGAATGATAGCTAAAGGCGAGGATGAAACAGGGCTTCAGAATGCGTATTCATACCAAGAAGCCCTCTCTACCTCTCTATTTACCTCTCTCTATACCTCTCTTTCCCTCTCTCTCTCTCCACTCTCTACCTCACTCTCTACCTCTCTCTCTACCTCTCTCTCTCTACCTCTTTACACCTCTTTACCTCTTTACCTTTCTTTACCTTTCTTTACCTCTCCACCTCTCTACCTCTCTCTCTACCTCTCTCTCTACCATTCTAACTCTCTAACTCTCTCTCTCTCTCTACCTCTACCTCTCTACTGCTCTCTCTCTACCTCTCTCTCTCTACCTCTCTCTACCCCTCTCTACCACTCTCTACCTCTCATTACCTCTCTCTCTAGCTCTCTACCTCTCTCTAACTTTCAAGCCATCTCTACCTCTCTCTACCTCTCCATACCTCCACCCCTCTCTACTCCTCTCTACCCCCCTCTCTCTCTCTCTCTCTCTCTCTCTCTCTCTCTCTCTCTCTATACCTCTATCTGTCTCTACCTCTTTACCTCTCTCTCTATACTTCTATCTGTCTCTACCTCTTTACCCCTCTCTCTCTAACTCTATCTCTCTCTCTCTACCTCTCCCTCTCTTTACCTCTCTCTCCCTCTCTTGACCTCTCTTTACCTCTCTACTACTCTCTACTACTCACTCTCTACTACTCACTACCTCTCTACCTTTCTCTCTACTACTCTCTACCTCTCTACCTCTCTAACTCTACCTCTCTACCTCTATCTGTCTAGCTCTATCTGTCTACCTCTCTACCTCTCTCTACCTCTCTAAGCACACATATGCACATATATATATATATGCATATATATGCATATGCATTTATATATACGTATGTGTGTATGTATATATATATAAACATATATATACATCTGCATATCTATATAAATTCAAATATAAATGCATGCACACATATACATAGACATATATGCATATATGCATACATATGCATGTTAAGTACATAAAAGCTTGCAAAACAATACTAAAAGCAAAGCTAAAAAGCCACAGAATTGCTTTAACTTAAACGAGGGCGCGACCTATTGCATTTTCAATGCTTGTTTACTCCTACAGCCGGCTGCTTCAAAGAAGGCAGACTGGAGAAAAGTGGCTGAAGATGAAGCAGTCTGTCTGGCCAGCAGACAGGAACTGCGCACAGAGGGGCATGGAACATGTGCCACCACCCAAACAAACAGTACAACCAATGTGTAATGGTGGACAAGTCACTTAATCTCCCTGTGCCTAAAGCAAAATGAACGTGCGTTTGTGCATTGTAAGTGTTATTTTTTAAAGGGCTCCAGTAGCTTCCGGTTGAGTCGAAGCTATTTAGAAAACTGAGAAAAAGGTAAACACCACGTATTAACGGACTTCGGAGCAAATGAGGCTCGAGGAGGAGGAGCCCAGAAGTGGAGGCTGATGCTAGCGAGTACGAATGGAAAGATGCAGCAAGTCTCTTTTTGCAGTTTTATATAGTGCAAACTCAACCTGGGGGTATCAGAGCTCTTAACTTGAGCACTAGTTGCATTACAGATGGACACATTCTAATTTAGGCAGGCAGAGATTAAATGATTTGCCAAGAATCACAGGATCTATGAACTTCCAGCTAGACACAAAGCATGGTCCCCAGCTTCAAAGTCAGCGGCTCTAGCTGTTAAGCCACATCCTGTCCCTTCCCTCCTTCAAGATGAGTGGCAATGAGGTGTGTGCGGGGCAGGGTCTCAGCATCTGTTCTCCCCATTGTAAATAAAAATGAAACGTGAACGCCATGTGTGTCAAAAAGAAAAAAATGCCGTCACCTGAGCACGTTTGTTTAGGAGACAAGACATAGTAATAACCACTGTGTTTCTAACAATAAACATAAAAGCTACAATGCTGAGTGTGATTGGAAAGCAATAATACCGTCAGCAGAGTGCATTCATTTCTGAAGCAAGTCAATCAAAGTAACCAGTGTAAACAACAAGCATGGAAAGAGAACTGTAAGGGAGAGTTTGTGGTTCAGCGGCAAGAACTGCCGACTCGAGAGCTGGGGACCAATGTTCGAGCCTTGGCGTCGGCTCAACATTTTAATTATTAGCAAATAATATTAACTGCTCTAGTTAAAAAAACAAGTAACCGGCTGCTTGGAAAGTGATAGTGCGCATCGTGGACTGAATGTTGCTGGAAAGCACGGCGTGCCTGCTGTTGTAAAAACTAATTAAAGAAAGTAGTGCTCACAGACTAAATAACATGTACCGTGTAACAACAGAAGTAAAAGGGCGAGTAGCCATGGGAGGTTACAAACTAAGACAACGCCGTACTAAGGAGGGCCTAACATGCCGATTACTGAATCAAAAGCCAGCATTTATGAAGGACAATGACACAAGCCAAGGAAAAATATGGGCGGAGAGTGGGCGGAGCTTTTCTTCCATACTCCAGTACAGCAAGTCTCGCAGAGCAGCGCATGCACGCTGACTCTAGGCTTGAACTAAAAATGACTTGGGTCATGTTTCCAACACCAGGGCTTATAAAAATATATTATAAGGACCCTGCCTATATGTAGAGGAGCCCCCTGGAACACATAGGGGAGACCTTAGGTGTTATGAATATGTAACCATACTGCAGATTATCGCTTCTCAGTGCTCACGGCATAAAAGTCGATTTTGTGAAGCACTTTATCACAATGTGGGGAGTGAAATGTGCAATTTCACTTAACACGAGGCACATAAAAGTCATTTTTATGAGGGTCCCCTTTATAAGTACTCAACCTCCCACCCCTGGGACACCTAGGGTAGACCATGGAGGTACCTAATATGCCCAAACATTGTAGTTTATCAATTTGGAAGTGCACTAAACACCGAAGTCGAGTTTGGGTGTTCTTTGCATTTTAAAAGCAGTCCTGCAACCCAGGGCTGCTTTTAAGCTGACCTCAGGATTCAGCAGTGCACATCTGTAAGTGCAGAAATGGCAGCTGGCCTCCAAACTGCCACGCCCTATTATATAACAGGGATTTAAAGGTAGTTTCAATCCCCCTGCCCATTATGTACTAGGGCCTTAGAGTGGATGTCATGCCAATCATAGGGTTGCCCTAACCCATAGCGTACCCCAGTGTATGTATGAGTTTTCAATGGATTCAAAGTGTCTCTTTCATCATAGCACTGGCACTGGGCTTGGTTAGGCAGGTCCCAGGGTAAGTCAGAGTCAGTTACCACCAGTACCAATTAAGAATAAAGTTAGGGGGTGCCCAGGGCACAGGATGACTTTCCAACATCTATCTTTCTTGGAAGGTGTACATTTAACATTAACTTTCCCAAAAATGATTCGCCTGTCGAAAGAGTTATTTTGACAGGTTCAATTTGTAATTTAAAAATTCCACAGCCAGATTACCTATGTGCAGATACTAGGCTGCGCATGACTGTAGTCTCTCACATGCAGCCTGCACCCGTGTGCACACAAATGTGCTCCCTTGTTCAAGTGTAACCACACCAGTGGCCCTTGCCCTAACTGTGTCGCAGCATCGTTATCCTAAAAGGCAGCACTGGTGATAAATTTGTGCAGTCCAATTTACCATTAAATTACTGGGACAGATAGGCATACTCACCCACAATAAAGGTCTGAAACAGGGTGATAAAAAAGCAAAGCATCTGAGCGCACTAAATAGTCGGAATTCATTGGCAACACTGTGCTTTACCTTAATGTTTACAAGGATCCGCTCGATGATCAATGCACAACAACAGGTACACTCAAAGAAGCAAGTTGCATCATTTTCTATAATGTCATCAAGGTTAAAGGTTGAGGGATGTTACTTCGCAATTAAGGGTGAAACTGGCAAGTAGGCTGGACTGTTCCCCTTGGAGCAGTGTCAAAAGGGATTTGCATACACCTTGGTCTGGACTGGGGTGGTACGGTGTCAAACAATGGTTGCGAAGATTAATACATGCAGTCTATTGATCACTTTTTCGTAAACTTCAGTGTTACTTCCTTTGATGTCACTGAAATCAAAGGTCATATGTGGGCCTTTCCAGGGGGGTAATCGGGGTTCACGAGACCTGTGATGTCACTTCCGCTACCCCTGAGATTTGGTGAATCGGCATCCATGTGACCTATGCCATTTCTAGATACCTGTTTACTACTTGGAATGCTCAATTTATACACATTAAATTGGCTTTGTGAACTAAGTCCACCATTGGGTACTATCGGTAAAAAAAAAATCTGACCTGGACAAACTATTTGACTGAAGTGCTTTAAATGTTTTTGCTTACCCTCCTTCTGAAGAAATATGATGCTGTTTGCACTAAGCACATTGGTACTCGGTAGTTATCATGTTGCCATACAATAGTACATTTAGCAATGCTGTTTTTTATATTAATATTTGTATTGATGTTCTGGGTGTATAACAGAATTCTGATCCAATATTTCCGATATCTTAAGACTGCTTTGTACACATTCACCATTCAGTCTCTGGATTTTTCCAAGTCACCATGGCCTTTTGTTGCTTGTTTCAGGCTTGATCAGTTGCACTGGAGTTGCCATTGTGACTGTGTTTTCAAAGTTGCTGCTGTCCACATCCCACAGTTTTGCTTCTCACTTTGCAAGGTATGTATGATGTTGAATAAAATGTTTTACAAACTCAGTCAAATATACACGTAATTTGGAGTGTGTGGTAGGAGCATTCTCAAAAGTTTTCACTAGAATCTGAGGTGATTTTCTTTCGGGAAGCTATTTTTTTTATCCTGAGAAGGTTGTTGTCATGGAAAAGAGTTGTGTAAATACGTAACACAGTTGATAGCTTTGTTCGAGAGGAGAATGATTACCAAAGAGAGAAGGAATAAGTTCTTAAATAAAGAGACTATAGTTTGAGTGCTAGGAACAGAACCAGCTCTGTGCTGTACCATGACATCTTGTGAGGAGAGTGCAGGTGGAATTTCGGGTTGGTTGATACTATCATACAGTTCTAATAGGTCTAGCAGCATAGGCATAGAAAAAAGGTGGTAAGATATGCTGAGGGTGTGCAAGGTAGACATTTGAGTGTTAGTTATCTCAGTTTTTGGGAAACCATGTCATGTAGTAGCTGATGATAGATTAGGCTGTCAAATGTTTTCGAGAAGGAAGGGAGTTAAGAGACTGACAATAGTTGGAAGTGGTCAGTCATTGTGTTTTAAAAAAATGGAATTTATGCATCACTACGGTATAATATGTGCCCAAACTAAAATTGAAAAGAAATAGTTGAAGGACTGTTTAAAAAATGCATTAAGAGACACCTCTCAATCCTCCAAAACTAAATCAAAATTCACAATGAGTTAAAAGTAGAAAAAATACATTCACTGGAAACCTAGAAAACATATCAAACCCAGGCTAAAATTAAGGTAAATACACCGAAGACACCAAAAAGCAACTTTTTGTACACAAACCCAGACACAGAGCCCTGAATCCTACAAAACACATCCTACAGAGCTACCCCAGAAACATAAGAACATAAACTAAAACTGCAGCATCAACTCAGAAATGGCCTAGCGAGACAAAAACCATTAAAACATCAGAATAATACTCAATCAGCCCTACAAGCCCTTGGGCTGGCCCTTTCCCATCAGTCCTAGAAACCTTGGCCATCTTCCCAGCCCTTTCCTCTTGGCAGGCCTCGTAGCTAGCCCTAACTGCAAAACACCCCAGAACCCTAAAAGGCTAGGTCGAAGCCACGGGTACCAAAACACTCCCAGACACACCTCTAGACCATACCAACATTACTCACAACTCTGATCTAGTTACAACTAGCAATAACATAATCCCTTTGAGCCGCTACACACCTAAAACGCCAAACAACAGCTGACCAGATTTAGCTGCCCCTCTAAATCTTCTGTATGTTCCCTGCTATTTTTTTTTACCCAACTAAAAGCTGGATCTTTAAACCCAAATCAACTATTAGCGACTAAATTCACACTCACTATCACAAACAGAGCTCCCTTACAGCTGATTTCAGTGTTTTCCAACCAAATGAAGACAAGTAGAAAATGAATACAGCAAAATAGTCCTCTGTGGAGATTATATTTGGGTTTTGGTCAGGTAGATGGACAACTGTGTTTAATCTTTGACCCTTACAGTAATTTAGCCTTATTGTCCACATTGATTTTTATTTTTTATTTTGTTCTGTTAGGTAATAGTTTTGGCTCCAATGCAATACCTATAAACATTTTGTCAAGTTGCAATTTGTATTATTTCAGTTTACAGCACAGATGTCAGGGGCGAAATTCTGCATACAGATCTTTTTCGACATGTCTGTCCATGGAAAAAATTAACATTTTAATAGTGCTTAGTTATCTCTTAAATAGTAAAAGGTGGATACAACTTTGGCCATTGGGGATAACTTGTTTTTGTGTCAATAAATGTTCATTTTTGCCACACCGCTTGATAGTAATTTATAACATTTCCTTGGTAAATCCTGGAAACTTCAGAGGGGCTCCCAAAGAAAAAGTTCAGTGGGAGGATGTTTGATTGAGGAATCAACTGTGGTAGCCCTGATTCTCATAGGCTAATCTAAGGAGATGGGCCCTACTCCATCCCAAAGTAAGATGTTTCAAGACTTTGGATCTGCAATAGGGAGTTCCACAGATCTAATTAATTTATTAGTAACATGTCGGTAAAGAAAGGTTGATTATGTTATATGAGACAAGACTGTAACAAGGACAAAAACAAGCTGCTTTAGACATAGGAGAGGTAGGCGAGCATGGATTGAGTTAATCGGTAGAATGCACTTTAGATGCTGCAGGAAATAGCTGCAGAGGCGGATGGTGTAGGAAGCATCACTCGTATACCTACAAACTAGTTTCACATGACCCAAAAGAAGAATTGTTGCCATTGCCACAAACATCAGGTCTACTGCATGTCTGTCAGGCACTGTGTGACAGTGGTGAACACTACTCTCTAATTTGAAAAAGTCTGGGTATTGTTAAGTGCAGTTTAGCTAATCCTCTCCTTCTCTTTTTACAGATTTTTACACTTGACAACAGCTAGAAATAATACATGTCTATACTTCATGTTTGAAAATGAAAACTGCTGCATTAGATTCTCCACTGCCTGTGTTTCCAAAGCCGTCGATCATAAATGCCAAGCGAGTAAGCTGTGTATACTGGAAGCATAAGGTGGTAAACAAACGTACAACATGTTCTAATGGAGCTTAACATGCCCTATTACTAAATAGTGTAATGATTAAAATGAAAGGTAAGAAAACAGTAAAATAAAAGGAGGCACTGGGTATATCTTTTTTTTTTTTAAACAATTAGAAAACAGAAGAAAAGGGAAAAGAGTTGCATGGATAAGTGGCACTGGAAAAGGCGCACAGAAAAAGGTAAATGCAAAAAGTTGAAAAATAATTAGAAACCATGAATGCAGAGGTTAGGAGAAAAAAACAAATATTAAAATCAGATTTCCCCCCGAAAAATGCACTGCAGGTTTTGAAGAAAAAAACATAAGACCCTGAAATTAACCACCTAAAACGAATCCCGAGTTTAACTGGAATTGATAAATGGTTCAAAGAAAATCTTACTGATCAGTACAAATGTGTAGTACTACAATGCGGTGTCTTCAGGTGAGCGTGTTGTTTTATTCATATGGCTACTGAGCACAGTAATACCCGGGGTAAGTTTTGCAGCAAAACAAAAAAGCAGAACCAAAACCTACACATAGATAAATATCCAATAAAATAAAGAAAATTTAAATTATATAAATACAAATGGAAATGTGAAGACTAAAACACATAAAATGGGACCCTCATACAACATGAGAGTTAAATCACAGTCTCTTCAACACCCGTAAATCATTTGATTACCAAGAGCAAAATGTAAAAAACACAGAAAATACCATGGGCCTCATTACGATGTCGGGCAGACTTGCGTGTGCCCAACACCGTATCAGTATGGGAACCACCTGACCATTGGTTGGCGGTTCGGTGTACCTAATTATAATGCGACCTCTCATGGTGTGGTCACAAACTCCCATCTCTCTATGGGAGTTTGTGCTGCGGCCATAAACCAGTGCCTGCCACACGGTGCAGAGGTTCACACCCTCAACCTCAAACCAGAGGCCGCAGGGAGAAGGGGGGCCTGCTAGGGGCCCCTAAAGTCACTATCTGACAGGCTTTCCATGTCAGAAAGCCCGGCATAGAAAGCCTATCGGAAACCGACATTGTAATCCTTACGGCGGACACGCCGTCCATAGGGATTATGTACTGGCCTCCGACTCTCCGACAGGCTGCTTGAGCCCATCGGAATCCAGCCGGAATGACTGGCCTGTTTCACTTTTGACCGCCTGCATTGTAATGCAGCGGTCAAAACTGAAACCACTATGAGGCTCAGAAAGCCTCTGACCTGAGGTCGGAGGCTTTCCGATTCTCATCGTAATTGGGTCCTTTGTTTTTCCCTTGTTTGAAACTTACAGCATTACTGCATTCCGTTGGTCATGGCATCAATCCACGAAAAGCATTTCACATGTAAAATAGGATAAATGAGGAAGGCATGCCTTAGGAGATGCTTCTGAAAAATAAACTAATATGGTTTAATGAAACATAAATTAGCCTAAAATTGTAATCATTAGATAGATATGTGAATCACTTTTTAGCATTCTGCTGAGATTCAAAAGTCAGTAAGTGCCATACTGTCATTTTTGGTTTCTTGTAAGATTTTAATTAGAGGTCATGGTAAATACAGTATCACAAGGATATTGATAGAGCAATAAGCAGGAGGCATGTGTTGAAAATTAATATAAGCCCAGGAAAGGGAAAGACAGGCAGCTCAAGAGGGATCGAATTAGATTGATCGTCTGAAGCAATCCTGTCTCGAAGACACTGAGGGCAACCAGACACAACACTATATATGTTCTTCCCACCTCACTCAGTAGCAGCAACCAGCCAAACAGTGCCTGCCGAATGTATGACGTTACAACGCAAACGTTTACAACGCATGCCTTTACAACGCAGTTTTTACATCGCAACATCTATTACAACACATTATTTTACATCGCATGCCATCACAACACATTTTTAGAAAATACATTTACAATGCATTCCATTACATCGCAATATACCATTACAATGCATACCATTACAACGCATACCATTACATTACATTTAAGGTAAGTGTTCGATAGTGTAGGGGTAAAAATTATTATTCCCACTCCAGTGAGTGCAACAGTAGGGTAAGTGATGAATAGTGTAAGGGTAAAAACTATGCGTTGTAATGGTATGCATTGTAATGGTATGCGTTGTAGTGTCATGCGATGTAATGGCTGCGCGTTGTAATGTCATTGCTATAACCTATTGTTGTTGTTGGTGCATCTTCCTTATTACTGTTCTGTCCCTTGCTGCTCAGCCATGAGTGATGTCACTTGGAATGTTGAGTGTGTGGGACTGGAGGAGATGGCAGTTGGAAGAGATGGGCTGAGCAGCAGGGAGGCTGCTCCTGGTGGGGCTTCATATGAACATTACATGGACTTTGTGACTTAACCAATAAACCTATAACTTGTTCTACGTGACCTGTCTACGAGACATCTTTCATTATAACAGTCAAGCAATGTAAAGGATGTTGTGTTGTTATGACTGCGTTGTAAAGGTTGTTTCCCATGCCTGCCTGCCATAAAGGCCTGCCCCAAAATGCAGGTGTGCAAAAAGCAGGTGTGCAACTTCGGTTTCTCTGTCAACAACCACTCACAGATGCCACCACATCTAAACAGACCTCTTTGCAGGAGCAGCCCATCCTGTCATGTTTTGCAAAAAAACCCAACACTGATGAGATACTTGTGCATGAAAGAGGGAAACGTAGTAGCTCTGTGGATAACTGCAGGGGACAGTAATATTTATGTGGTTAATTTGTGCTGGTGGTTTCCAACCACTGGTGCTAGGCATAAGTACTTACTCATCAACAGCAACGCTTGTGACCGTCCGCCACTTCGTGGCACTGTTTGTCTAGCACCACAACAGTTGTTTATAAATACAATATATATTAAAAATGACTATTACCCTTCGCCCAAGCCATTCTTATAGATCAGTAGTCTGAACTGTCACACTTGTAGGATTGTCATAGTTAGTAGTTGTGTTTGTACTATCATTGGCAGCGCTGGCAGGGGCAATGTGTGGTGCCCGCTGCAGTGACCTCCTGGCGAGGGCCCTGGCGCCCACTCCTACAAATGAACACTAGTTCAATGTCAGGCGTGAAGAGGTTTTGCAATTCTATTTTGTTCCTTACATTCCACCACTTCTAGTTCTGCAGCTTCTGCCACTCATACTATCAATGCAGGACAGGTGTCTCAAGTCTCTTGGATACAAGCGTCAGGAGGGTCGTTCTGCCACCAGTGTGAGGGACAGTGAGAGACCTGATGTCTGCTAGCTACTGCTTCAAATGTGTGACCAGATGGCCAGATATTTCTAAATTCACTCCATTAGAAGCTCCAGACTGGAGTCTCAGTAGGCCCTGCTGGTGCTTTCTGCTGCTCGCAGCCCTGCCTTTCCTTTCCCTCCATGAGGAATGAATCGAGCTCAGACTCTGCCGCAGCCCTGCTGAAGCATTATGGCGCCTCTCTCTATTGGCCATGCCTATGGTGCTAAAAGCAGGATACGCCGCCCAAGCTTCCTCGAGCTCTCTGCCCCACGTCAGCTGGCAAGGGCGAGCAGGCAGGCGATTAATCTGAAGTAGTGTGTGTCCCATCCTGCCACGGTGACTGCAGCTTTAATTATACATTTACAGTATTTGAAAGAGCGCGCAACAACCTGAAGGTGTCCTGGAACTGAGAATCATCAGAGACACGACTGAGGCTACTGGGGAGTTAAATGACAGCTAAATATCGAGGATTAAAGACATTTTCTGAAGTTCAGATTCGTTTGGGGTCTAAGTTGAAAGTAAGACAGCTCTAGGATCTGCGAGCTGATATGCCAAAGGGCAGTCGTGGTGGCCGAGTGATATGGTACTTGCAGAGGTACTCAGTGGATTTTCAGCACTGAGAGCCCTTTAGACTCCAACTCAAACCCAGCTGATGCCCTCTGGCATCTCATTCTGTAATCAGGCACCGAGTGCCAGCGCGGCTGCAGCATTACCTCACTGGGCATCATTAGCTAATAAAGGACAGTGCACCCAATGAAACAAAATACGCTAAACCCACCCCAGGCTTGAGCTTGCCTAGACTGGGGGAGGGGGGAGTGCCGCAGTGAAAGACACATGTGGCAGGAGCTACAGAATAGTAACATCTGATCTTGATTTCGGGATATCCTCAACAAATATTTGAGCCAGATGTTTAAAATATATTACAGGTAGAATTGTTCTCCAAACCCACAGACAGAAACCCCCTTTTAAAATACGACAGTAACCATTCAAAATCACAGAAAGACAATATTCCCTTTGGGGAATTTTTAAGGCTACGTCGTAATTGTTCGAGTCTCACTGATTTTTACCATCATGCTGAGAGAATGGAAAATAAACTTAAGGCTAGAGGATACCCCAAAAGATTGATCAAACACTCCTTCAAACGTGCCAGGTTTTATGATAGGGATCATCTCCTTAATACTAACAAAGAGAAAAAGAACAAAACTCTAGACCAGATAGTTTTTGTTAGCCAATACTCATGCTTGAGCAACAAAATTAAAAATATTATCAATAGAAATTGGAAAATTTTGAACAATGGATTGCAGACACCATTATCCAAACCCCTTTTTTCGTTCAGACGCAACAAAACCATCAGAAACTCACTGGTGACAATGTATAAAAACAGTGATGGCAACTTTCAATCTACCCTTCAGAACCAGCGAGCAGTAGGTAACTACATATGTGGTACCTGCTCTATCTGCTCGAATTGCATTCAGGCAAAAAGTTTTAAATTTAATGAGAAATCTTTGGTTGTCAAAACGTTGAATAACTGACGAAGCAAAAGTGTAGTTTATTTGCTGGTCTGCCCGTGTGGCTTAGGATACGTGGGCGAAACAGGCCGAGAGCTACGCATTCGACTCCTAGAACATAGATCAGCTTTGAAGAACAGAAAGGAAAATGCACCAATGATTGGGCATTACTCCAAAGAGAGCCACCAATTTAATGATTTCAAGTGGTTAATTTTGGAGAAAGTCACCATCAATAGGAGAGGAGGTAATCTGGACGCACAAAGAAAGATGAGGGAACAATGGTATATGTGTCATTTGAACACTATAGATAAGGGTTTAAACACTAGAGAAGACTGGATGAAACTGGTGGCGAACCAGCAGTGACACATGTACCTACCCACAGTGTGACTGGTTGGGCAATAACCAACATGGCTCAGTACTGCAATTGCAAACAATATGGAGGTTAAGGCACAACAGGATGGGGTTTCTAAGCTCAGCGCCATATTATGATGATGTGTTTTGCCCCTCCTTTGAATCTGGTAACCTTATAGGAGGATTCAACATAATTCATATCAATTTTAGCAAATACAATAGATGTAGTGCGCCCTTTCAACTAAAATGATCGGGCATTGAACAGACCTTATATTCCTATGTGGTGACGCTAGGGGCGCATAAGAGTTTTTAAAGGTGCATCTGGTGGTTGCCATTATTTCTGGGTTACTGTGGGAAGCGCGGGTATGCGATACTAATGAGCCCGTAGCCGCAACGAGTGCCCGTGCTAGACTGTATTGTTTACTTTCTGGCCATGCAGGCAGTATACGCTGTCCTCAATGGACCAGCCCTTTACACATGGACCATACTACTTCCTGTGTCAACCAAGACAGCATCCTCGCTGTAAAACGAACAGCTGATTTAACTTTCAAACGCTTAGATGTTGGCCAATCTGGTGAGGCGGCCAGCGCTATTTAAACAGAAGCAGCAGGGTCTCCTGATTAGAACGAACGCGAGAGAAAGAACGAAGCGCCGTGCTACGGAGAATCCCCCAGAAGGTATGGACCCCAGAGATAATTCTAAGGATAGGGATCTCGCTATAGCCACATATATAAAGAACTTCTCTTTTATTCACAAGCAATTCTAAGAGGGTTGAAACACAAAAGAAATATTTTTCTATCTCTATTTATTTGATAGGTCTCTCGTGACGAGAACTTTCACCGCGCAATTGGAGGTAGCGCATCTAGTCTTTTTTGCACAATTGTTTTTATTTCAACCTCCGGGACCAGGGCCCATCCGGAGAGGCGTGTTGCAGTATTTTTATTATAATACGGGAGCAAGTGCGAAGACGATTGTCACAGAAAGATACCCACACGGTATGTTACTATAAGAATAACTGTAACTGAGGGATCCCGGTAGGCTCATATGGCGGCTTTTTCTCTATGAGCAAACTAATACAGGGGGTAAAATCTATAAACAATCCGTATTTCTCCGTGTCCGACAGGTGGTCTGCGGTGTGTCGGCAGTTTAGAACGGGCAACCGGTGGGAAAATTACGTCTTCCTGATTCTACCGTTACGCGTATACAGATAACCGGAGACCATACGGCCATCGAGTCAGTGTTTGTTTTACGAATATGGTAGGCCCCAAACCTTTTTCAAAAATTTTTTTGTTTAAATGAGAGCATATAACTATGAAACAAAAATGTATATACGAATATATAAAAGATAAGAGGTGAAAGGGAGGAGAAGCAGTATAAGTAGTATGCTTTATGGCCGTATTAAACCTAGTTTAAAATGTGAAATATGGTGTAGCAACATCAGGCAATAGTTAGAGTTAACTAGAAATGATACTCTTCAGAAAGAATAGAACTTAAGCCTATTTCTTTTTTCACGCCCAGGTTCAACTATATATGCAAGCACAAATTTGATGAGTGCTTTTTAACTGTATTTGACCACTGGATGTGCAGATAGAGGTAAGAACTGGGACAACCCCAGTCTTTTCCTTTAACGGCTATACAACACCACATGAGAAGGAGGGTCAATTTGACACACTCTTTCACCTTTATATTTCTTTTTAGATTTCATCTATTCTAATGGCAAAGACCCATCGACCCTACTATACATGTGGCAACAGTACGTGATGACATAAGGTAATCCCGTAGTCTTTGGGGGTTAATGAAAACTAAGGGATGTGGCCATGTCTATTTAGTATATTTTCAAAGCCCATCTGATAGAACATAACAGGAAGATTGTGTAATACAATCAAAAATGCTATGTCTCTTGATAATAAAAGCTATATTGACACTAGCGTGAGATCGTATAAAAAAAAAAAACCGATGGGTTCATGCAGATGTAATCGATGAATAGTAAGGTACGGAATAGATGATATGTGCAGCCAAAATCTGTGAACTGATTTGTCTATCCTGATCTATTGTTAACAGGAGTGAGAAACTACGGCAACCAACCAGTGCCTGTTACAAGAGGGACGTTATTATTGTCTTGATAAAGATGGACTATAAATAAACCATCGAAACGCGTCGACGCTATCATTGGACACAATCCGTACCAACAGCTTTTTCTTTGAGATACATTATGTTTTGATTGTTCCAAAGATTAGCATTTTGAAACCTTGAGAACGGATGTGTGAGAATAATGACAAAATTAACTGTCTGTTTTTGTCTCTCTGTGTAGTCTATTAGATCACAAATCATCCATTGTTGAGATTATTGTATAATCCCAGTGGTAGGGTTGGGCATGAAATTCTCTCCAAATACATAGGACTGTATGTTGCGTGTTGTAACTGTAATCTTGATGTGTTTTTGTATACTTTTCAACGAATAGTATTTTTATTGTGTTTTTTTAAAAAAATAATAAAATCTTTTTAAGCATTTTAATACAGTTTTCTGCTCAATTTAATGTTGTAAATGTTCTAACACATGGGCTTCAATTTATATGTGATATAAATTTATATTGTGTTTTTTTAAGTCTTCTGCCTGGGAATCCCTCTTCATACTTAAAATATATTACAGCAGATAATATTTGTATACATGTTTGTCATTCTTATATCCTAATTTACAATTTATTGACTCGATAATCTTTGCTCTAATTAAATTCACTCTGCAACTGATATATTCAAAGGGTTCAATAAAGCAATAAAAGGAATACAAATATATATTTTTATGGCAATATTAAATATTTGTTTTATAAATGATGACTTGCAAATTCAAGTGTATATTGCCATTAAGTTTCCTTTGTCATAAGATTATTCTCCCTCCAAGCAATACATGTATAATTTACCCATCATAAGATTCTGAGTTATGTTAAGTTTTTTTTTGTTTTTTATTGATGATCCATACAAACGATAGTCTATTTTGCAGGACACAACTGACATTTCAGCAAATTTGAGGCCATAATCAACATCCAAGTGAGATCAGTGATAAACTATGACAGAATTACAGATATACCACTTTAGTATTGTGTCACCACAACAGGGACTTAAGTCATATCAATACCCAGTATGTATACTGTAACGGATGGAAAAACACGAAAAAGGGAAATAAATAGCACTAAAAGTAAATTCAATGACAAAACTGCTGGGCTCAAGAGACGGGCAGATGTATCAGGACTTAACGCTGCTCAGACATGTGCATGGGATGAGGAGATCCAGTCATAATAAAGGACAGTACTTGCGATCAGGTGGGAAGGAGGGTGGCCACTGGTTCCTGGGGACATCAGTCTTCCTGCAAGTGGCACATGCGTAGCACACAACTCATATCATCGTCAGGGGCCAGCCACCTTCTTCTAGCGCTATCAATCATTGGTAATGCTGATATAGCGGCACTCCAAGTTTGAGCTGCAGCACGGTGTCTTATGCTCCTCATAACCTCAGTTTTCAGGACATAGTCTCTTGCTTCATTGTACTACTTCCCAACATTATGAACCAGTCAAACTCTTCCAGTTCATTCCTATAGCTAATATTGATAGTTTTGTGAGATCAACTTAATCTAAACCTAGAGTTCTGAGCTGTTTTGGAAATGTAGCGCAATTTTCCAGCGCAGTCTACATCATTAGTGGGGATCCTAGGTTCTCTACCCATTCATTTCATGGCGCCACAAAAACATTTTTAGTTTGCGATAGCAACCTGTACGGAAGGGTAACCACTCGATGTCTATGTATAAATTACTCAGACAGGGACGCATCTCAAGCTCCGGTTTAATTATTCTCCACCATTCACAGATTATAACAACTATAGCCTTATTCATAAAAAAAAAAAACATTCTCGGATCTCATATTCCTTACTTTATCTTTCATCCCAATGCCACTGCACCTGTTCATAATACTTTCTCCTCCCATTTCCACACCCCCTCCAAGTCCCCTGATGTGGTAGCACATGTACCAGTGTTAAAGGGATCTTCAGCACATGGGGGAGTCTAGTGTTGTCCTTTGACCTTTTGCTTGAAGTTGACTTTCACTTGGGAGATTCCTTCTGTCTTTCATTCATCCCAACTGTACTGAAATGCTTTTGATTCTTATCACTGCCTTCCACCTCAGCCTTTGCCAGTTATGCTACAAGGACAACCTGAACATGAGGTTGAGGAGATCTGTGATTCCCAGACATTTCAAGATTGGCTTCTGTTTGTGACCCACTGGAACGATTATCCTCTGCAATGTTGTAAATGTGATATATGAAGGAGGCCTTCATGAGAGGAACAGTGTTGCAACACATTCGTTTCCTGAGTTTTTCATCACATTCTTTACCCATTGCCTCAATTTTCTACTCTGATTTTTACTTCTAGCAGCTGGTTGTTCTTCTGGATTCTTCTTTTGTTTATTATGCCTGGCTGTTTTCTTCTTCCTCGTGTCAGGGAAGCTTGGTGTATTGCTGATCACATCAGTGCTTATCTTCATTTACAATTATCAGTCACAAGATTACCAAGAAGGCTTTTTGCCCTCTGTGTTTTTGTTCCTTACTGGAACGGTCCTAAAGAGACACTACACTTTAACCAAAAATGTTGTGCACAGGGGTGCTTCCGGACTAAGGGAGGAGTTACCGCTTCCTCAGGCAATAAAGTAGGGAACGCATCAGACCTCCTAAGTATCCAGTACTTGACAATTAACAAAGCATAGAGGTCTTGCCACAAATTTCCAGCCCATAACGAGTTGCACTCAAAACCTTGTTGGCCGTAGATGTAATACTTCTTCAACAGTTTGCACTCCAGTTATAAGTGTTCAGACACCTGTGGTTCTCTGCCTAGAATAAAATACCTATCTGCGTGATGAGATACAAATGGTTTGCAGTAGTCCATTCCACTTTAAAGTGTAAAGAAGATAAATTATAAAAGTGAACAAAATGTTATTGGTTTTTGCGAATTAAACTTATTTATATGCCCATGTATTCTATTTGCATTTAAAAAAAGCAATTTGAAAATGTAGCGGTTTAGTGCAGTGTCAAACACCCATTCAAAGGGCCACGGGGAACAGGGCTACTGAGTCCAACCGTGGGGGTTGAGGTGTTTTACTCCTGATGTCCCTGGTGTCTGGCCTAATATGGATCCTGGGCAACTGGGCCAAGAACCCCGTAAGCCTTTTACTCTCAGTGGTAGCGAGGGTCAAGCAGTCCAAGGCTTCTCGGGGAAGGGGTGTAGACAGAGGGGGGTGAAAACAGACTCACAACTTCAAATACGTTCAACAGCACCAATAATTGATTATCCAGTCAAATACCTGTTTTATGAAACACAAAGTAAAATATGACATTATCAAACAATGCATACAGTCCCATTAGGTCAGGGCTCTAGTATTCTATAGATGGGTTCCTGAGTCCTACACCCTTCTCTCTAGCAGTAGTGGTTATTCCCCATTCTCTATAGGAGTAATTCAGGTTAAGCCTCACTACTAGTCCAAATCTCACAAGTCCCATTCCAGCTCATTAGTAAACTCAAAAGTGTTTCAGTGCTGATGTGCTATATGGTAGGCATGTTCCCCTGGGGCTGTCTGGCCCATACATTTTTTTTACCACACCAGCATGATCTAAGCAACCGGAGACTTTGAGCGCTCCCCCTTCGTGGGCCCTGAAGCTGCAGCAGCTGTCTCCGGTAAGTTCTCGGTGGTCAATAGTTGGAACCTTACATTTAGTGTTGGAGATGATTATGATAAAATGGAATATATAGAGCACCAGAACACACAGATTTAATAGTTACAGAGCTAGGAAGAGAACCAGTTAAGTGCTATACTGTGATGTCTTGAGAGGCGAGTGTAGGTGGAATTTCTGGTTGATTGATACTATCATATAGTTCAAAGACCTCTAGCAGTATAAGCATTGAAAAAAGATGGTAAGATATTCTGTGGGTGTGTAAGGTGGACATTTGAGTGATAGCTATCGCAATATTGGTGAGTGTTTTAAATGTAGGGCAGTAAATAGCTGATGGGAAATTATTTTATAGAGTAGCTGATGAAAGAATAGGCTTTTAAATGTTTTTGGGAAGAAAAGGCTTTCAAATGTTTTTAAGAAGGAAGGTAGTTAAGGGACTGAAAATAGATGGAAGTAAATGAAGCATTCAGTCACTGTTTTTTCTTTTTAATGGGATTACCAGGGCAGTTATGAATCCCTGCAGTGGAATATGTGCACAACATACAACTGCAAAGAAATACTTGAGACTTTTTGAAAAAATGCATTAGACATTCCTCAAAATTCATAATGTTGAATGAGCTAAAACTAGCAACAATACATTCTCCTGAACCCTAGGAAACACATCAAACCTAGTCTAAAATCAGGCTAAACACACACAAAAAACACCAAAAAGCAAACCTCTATACACGAACCACAATGCAGAGTCCTTAATCCTAAAATCACAACCAGCAGATCTACCAGAGAAACTTAAAAACACAAACTAAAACTGCGGAATGAACTCAGAAATGACAAAAATAGACAAAAAACAACTAAACATCTATATAATACACTCTATCAGCCTAAGAAACCCTGTCCAAGCCAGCATCCCTTTCCCTCCAGCCCTGGAAACTCTGCTCATCTTTCCAGTCCTTTACCTTCAGCCCTGTAAACCTTAGGGCTAGCTATGAGGGCTTCCCCTTGGCAGCCCTCATAGCTAGCCCTAAACTGCAAAACAACCCAGAACCGTAAAGAGCAAGGTAGAACCCATATACAATGCACTAAAATACACCCAGCCATTGCCTTAGACCAGGCCAAACCTTAATCACAACTCTGATCTAGTTACAACTTGCAAAAACACAGCCATCTCTAGCTACATGCCTAGTCCAGTTAATCCTCAACTAGATTTATCTGCCAACTTAAATTTCCGGTACATTACCTGCTCTTTTTTTTACCAAACGTAAAGTCAAAACTTTAAACTCGCATGAACTATTAGCCATTAAACAGAGTCACTATCACAAACAGAGCTCACTCACTGCTGATTTCAGTGTTTACCAACCAAGCAAAGACAACAGAAATTGCTTACACTAAAAACAGATCTCTGTGGAGTTTATATCTGAGTTAGGGTCAGGTAAGTGGACAACTATGTTTCATCTTTGAACCTTGCAATCTTTTAGCTCTGTTGTCCACCTTTACATCTCTTTTATTTTGTTCTGCTTGGTAGTGGTTTTCAATGCAATGCAATACGTGAAATTGTTTTTGTAAAGTTGCAATTAAATGCATTATTTCAGTTAAAGGCATAGAGGTCAACAACACAAGTCTGCATAGAGATATTTTTTACATGTATGTACATGGAAAACATTAACAATCTAATTGTTCTTTGTTCTCTCTTAAAAAGTAAAAGGTGGAGATAACTTTGTTTGTTCAACTGAAGGCCTCCTTACGATGTCGTTTGGAAAACATTGCTACCTACTCCTTGTCGGAATCGGTTCCGACCGACTCGGGTTCAGCGAGTCCAACCGACCAATGACGATGTTTCCAAACACCGTTCGGTCAGACTCTCATTGACTTCAATGGGAGCCTGTGTTCTGACACTGACAAAACAGCCTCCCATTGCAAAAAGGGTTGGTGTCGAAAACTTGTCACCCTATCCCAGGCACCCCATTGTGTCTACCACACTTTGCATGGTTTTAAAGAGTGGTCCCATAGGTTCAACCAGAGGCCTCCAGGTGAAGGGGGTCTGCTACAGGCTCCCAAAGTCAGTTTCCTACAGGTGTTTCATGTTGGACAGACAGATTCGGAAAGGCTGTCCAAATCCGAAATTGTAATACATTGGTCGGAAACATGGTCCATAGACCTCGACGATTTGGCTCCGACTGACTCGGAGACTCTGAATGCTGGGCGGAACCGAGTCGGAAAGACTGAACGGTTACCTCTATCATAATTGGTAGGTCAGAAATGTTTCCAAGATGGCCAAAAACATGGGTTCCAACACAGGTTAGGTAAATCCAAATGCAGTTTGGAGCCTTTCCGACCGACATCATAAGAGGCCCTAAATGTTAATATTACTAAATGACTGCTTTTGGGACAATGTCCTACAATACTTTATACAATTTCCATGGTAATTCCTGGAAACTTCAGAGGGCTGTTTCTGATAAGCAGGGTTTCAAGCTACTAAAGACAAAGTTCCGTAGGAGGATATTTCGATTGGGGAATCTAAAGGGTTATCCCTGATTCTCATATGCCGATCTAAGGAGATGGGCCCTACGTTGTCCCAAAGTAAGATGTTTGAAGACCTCAATTTCGTGATACGGAGTTCAATGGATTCAGGCCTTGCAGCATGAGAGTGCTTCACCAAGGCCGGTCACAGAACAGTGTGCTTTGAGATGGAGATGAGAGATCTAGATGACTGGTAGGCATTAAACTAACCAATAGTGTGAATCAAGTTGTGTTGTGTTGAGGTGATGTCTTGGATTGTCTCGTGCCCAAAATGTATGTATTAGCACCTTTATGGCAACATTTTGTTAGATAGGAAGCCCCTGCCCAGGCTTCATGGCTGAAGTATTACGGTTAGAGGAGCTAATGTCACCTCAAGCTTTGAACAATATATTAGTAACATGCTGGGAAACAAAGGTTGATTCCTTAATAAAAGGTTATGTGAGATATTACCATAACAAGGACCAAAACAAATCACTTTAGCCATAGCAGAGGAAGCAAGCATGGATTGAGTTAAGTGGTGGAATGCACTTTAGATGCTGCAGAAAATATCTGCCAAGGTAGACAGTGTAGGAAAAGAGCATCGCTTATAAATATTTAATCCAAAAATTAAGGGAATTATTTTCACTTGATTTAGAACAACATTCTTTGTCAGCAACATAAAGATCAGGTTTACTGCATATCAGGCCCTGTCTGACACAGTGATGAACACTGCACTCTGATTTTAAAAAGTCTGGGTATATTCAAAGTGCAGTTTGGCTAATCCTTTAATTCTTCAGGTTTACTCTTGTTTACTCGTAACTACAAATAGAAAAGAAGACATGTCTACATTTCATTTTTTTAAAGGAAAAATACTGCAGTAGATTCTCCATTGCCTGTCTTTCCATGGTGTTGATAAGCGAATAAGCTGTGTATACTGGAAGCGTAAGGCGGTAAGAAAATGAGCAAGCTACTCTAATGAAGTTTAATATTTTCTGTAAAAAATAGGGAAACGATTAGGATGAAAGGAAGGAAAACAATCAAATAAAAGCAGGTAGTGGGTATATGTGTTTAAAACAAAAGCAATTTAACATAAGTAAAGAAAAAAGTGTAATATTGGGCAAGTAGGACTGGAAAAGGCGCACCGAAAAATACAAAAACCAGTAAGGAGAAAACAAATTAAAAACCAGTGTGTGCAGTGGGCAGGAGAGAATTCCCCTAAAATTCTAAGTAGAAAAAAATCAGATTTCCCCCCCCCCCCAAAATGCACTGCAATTTGTGAAGAAAAAATAGGACCATGAAATTAACCAACCAACATTATCGCCCTAAATTAAATTAATTAATGCTTCTAAGAAAATCATATGTATCGGTATAAATGTCTAGTACTGTGGTGTCTTCAGGTGAGCGTGTTCTTCTATTCTGTGTGGCTACTGAGCGCAGTAATACCTGACAGACATCAAAAAGGGTCAAGGTGTAGGTTTTGCAGTGAAGCAAACAAGCATTGGCATAGCCAATAGGTCGAGCCTTTCGGAGCTTATAAGTATTTAGTCGCGCAACACATTATTCTGGGTGCTGCAACATCTACTATTACTTAACACAGGTGAAAATGTCTTCTGTGCTATTTATTGAACGCTGTAAATGCCATTTATGTCCAAATAGGGAAGTATGTAATCTAACTGAATTTAAATGATGAATCAAAAAATTTTTATTCAAATAATGCCTTCACTAACTGTACCAGTCAGTGATACATGGAAAGCAAACCTATATTTATTAATGGCAGAAGTGACATGATGCATGTTGCTTGTTATTTTTGCACTAAGTAAACGCGCTATTAATTTTTCTTATTCTTTGAAGTATCAACATGCTTACTGTAACTTTCCATTGTGTTTAATAGTTGTAATTAACCAGGCTTTAGCATGTACAATGCCTAGACGGAGCCTAAAGGTGCTCTTTTCAAATACAGTGTGCCATGCGAGAATACAGACTGCCCAATGTGTCACAAAACCTAAAATAATTAAAAGAAAAAGGTCTTCCAGAGAAATCCTCGAGCTCGTAACAAGCTCATGGTACACTTTAAAACCGCATCTGACATTTGATCTTGGGCTCTGAAAAACAACTTAGATAGGTTTGGACTCGCACAAGAGCCAAGCCAAAGGTCTGGCTCAGTTCTTTGGGTCCATGCATGACCCAAACCCTGAAAATATTTGCTATGTAAAACATGCAACAAACTTGACATAAAATATGATGGTTTCTTTACAATACCACAAAGATACTCACACCGCCTACAGAGCAGCCACCACAGCACATCTCAACCTCATCAAAGCCACAAAAAAGAACTTCCTCCAAGACAGAAACCTCACCAGCATCCACAACTCTAAAGAACTCTTCTCCATCATCAAGGAATTCACCAAACCCGGCAGCAGAACAACAGACATCCCACCCTCTCAAGACCTCTGCAACCAACTCAGCACCTTATTTCACCTCAAGATTAAGACAATCTATCACAACTTCGACAACCAAGACCTCTGCACCGCCCCAGCTCCCACCCCCAGCAACGCAACCCAGGAGACCCTGCTCATGTGGACCCCACTCAAGACAGAAGACAGCTTAAAAATCATGATGAGCATCCATTCTGGAGCACCCTCAGACCCCTGCCCACCCCACATCTCCCACAAAACCGCCACAGCCATCGCACCAGAGCTACGCTGGACAATCAGCCTCTCCCTTGAAACCGCCACATTCCCCAATGACTGGAAACACGCCGAAGTCAACCCCCTACTGAAGAAACCCTCTGCAGACCCGACAGACCTTCAGACCCATCTCTCTGCTCCCATTCACAGCCAAAGTCATCAAAAAGGCTGTCAACACCCAGCACCCAGCTGGCAGACTTCATCAAAGCAGACAACGTCCTGGACATTTCCCAATCCCAAGGCCCTTGACTTGGTATGTTAATTTCTCATAGGCAGAACTCAGCAAGTCAGACTCCTTCCTTTCCTCTTGGAACCAAAAAAGACCAGATGTGGAGTGCCCTAAGGATCCTCCCTCAGCCTCACCCTCTTCGGCATCTACATGGCCCCCCTCGCAACCATCTTTAGAAACCACAGCCTCAACATAGTCTCCTATGCTGACGACATCGAGCTCATCTTGTCCCTCACCAAAGAACCCAACATCACCAGGCACAACTTCCAAGAAGGGACGAAAGCCGTCGCCAACTAGATTAAGATGAGCTGTCTGCAACCCAACTCTGAGAAAATGGAAGTCCTCATCCTCGGCTCCACCCCTTCCACCTGGGATGACACCTGGTAGCCCCTCGCCCTCAGAACCCCCCCACCCGACGGACCATGCACAAAACCTCAGCATCATACTAGACTCAGGGCTTATGATGAACTGCCAGATCAACACCGTATACTCAGCATGCTTCAACGCCCTCAGCATACATCGAAAAACTTTCAGATGGATCCCACCCAAATCCAGAAAAACAGTCACGCACGCCCTCATCAGCAGCAAACTGGACTACGGCAGCACCCTCTATGCCAGAATCAGCAAGACACTAATTCACAAGCTCCAGACCGTCCAGATCGCCACAGCTAGATTAGTCCTAGACACACCACACCGTCACCACATCACCCAACACCTCTGGAATCTCCACTGGCTTCCCATCCAAAAAAGAATAACCTTTAAACTTCTCACCCACACTTACAAGGCACTCCACAACATAGGACCAGCATACCTAAATAGCCTCCTCTCCTTCCACGCACCCAAGAGACACCTTCGATCAGCTGACCTCTCTCGGGCCACCATCCCACGCATCAACAAGAACAGAGAGTGGAAGGATAGTCCTTCTCCTACCTCGCAGCCAAGGCCTCCCCTTGCCCCTCCAGCAAACCCCACCCTGCCCCAGCTCAGATAAAACTCAAGACCTGGCTTTTCGGGAGACTCCAGCACGCTACGGAGTCACCCCTCCCACCCCCCCTTTAGCGCCTTGAGACCCTTGCGGGTAAGTAGCTGCGATTTATAAAACCCTAATTGATTGATTTGATTGAAAAGTTGTTTTTCCTAAATGTGGAAGCTTGGACATTAATAGTCACATCATAGCACCACGTTGAAAAGTACTTATTTAAAGTGTTATTTTTGTGCAACTGGTAGTCTGAACTCACATATGTGGAAGTGCTTTCATACACCATAATGAAGAAAAAAGAGTTTCAGTGAAATAAATAGATTGCCTGCAGAGTAGAGTGATGTAGAGCGCAGTGGCATAGAGTGAAGTGGTACAAAGTACAGTGGAGTGGTGCAGGGTAAAATGGAGTGGAGTGGTGCAGGTTAGAGTGCAGTGGCATATGAGTGGAGTGATGTAGAGTAGAGTGATGTAGAGAGCACTGGCATATAAATGAGTGGAATAGTGGCTGAAAGTACAATGCAGTAGAGTGCAGTAGAGTGGCATAGAGTGCAGTGGCATAGAGTGCAGCGAAGAGGCATAGAGTGCAGTGAGAGTCCAATGGTGGAGAGGGCAATCATGCAGAGTAGAGTGTTGTAGACTGCAGTGTCATAGACTGCAGTGGCGTAGAGATGTGCAGAGTAGAGTGGTGCAGAGAGCAGTGACGCAGTATATAGTGCTGCAGAGTAGATCCACATAAAAAGTAGTGATGACACTATATCATGATATTTGGATTGCATGAATCTCTCCACAACTTGATAGAAAGATTGTGACTCCTACCGAGATGAAAACATTGATTATTCTCCCTTCCAGCAACTCTTCCCTTATGAAAAATTATGGAGCACTTTAGAATTGAGAGAAAAAAACTAAGATGAGTGAAATGGAGGGGAACATATAGGAATAAAGACTGAAATTCTGATTGAGTGAAGGTAATAAATCGTAGTAATTAAAAGGTTACAAGAGAAATCGCTGTGGGCACGAGGAAAATAAAGAATACTACAAATTGTGAAATGATGAATCATTGCAATTAATCGTTGGAATGATAGGGCCTATAGGAAGGCCTATTTACAGATAAAAGCAATATAAAATAAACAATGTAAATCCTGATAGGAGGCTTGAGTTGGTTAATATTACTCTCTATACTTGTAGAGAAAAAAGCAAGCAAACAATTTAGAATAATAAGCGATTTTCATTCAATTTTTCCCTGGGAATTCTTTCCCGAAATGATTGTATGATATACTTGACAACAACCAAATAGTACTTTGGTGGTCCTGAAGAAGGTTATATATTTGATGAAAAGATAGAGTGGTGAAAGAATGTGTAAATAGTAGAAACTGAGATGTCACCTTAAGTTTATGGCACTTTGAAAGATGGTACCACCATGTGAAATTGTTGAGAACAATGTTTGAATGGAATAAAGTGCCCCTTGGGATCAGTAAACCATTGCAGATGCAAGAACTCAACATGTACAATTGAGTACGTCGAGAGTGAAAGGAATGAATACATGTTGTAGCAAAGAAGAAAGATTAGTAAGGATTTCTAAAGTGTAAAATTATTTAAGATAATCAATGTTTAAGTTCGCAAAAAAACATGGCAAAAAGAGCGAATCAATAGATTATGTGGTTCAATTTCTCTGAATCTCTACAAGTTTTCATCAGCTTTAAGACTGTTAAAGTACTGCACAACCCAAAAATGCAGAATGCAGCACACATAGAAAAAGGAAAACAAGCAAAAATTAAAACATTTCTCCTAGTTGCGCATCCCTTATTCCACCCCTGGGGTGGCGTTAAGTTCTTCCCCATTCCCAGATTTACGATGCCTCATAAATCTGGGAATGCTTCAGGTTCCATGGGTGTTGCGTTGTAACACCCACAGCAACACCCATGGACGCCACTTTCACGCAGCTTTTTGTGTGAAAGGGGCACATATTTATAAGGCCACAAAAAACCACGTAAAGTGGCTTTATGTGGCCTCGTAAATATGCCATGGCACGTTGCGCCACCGGAACATCAAAAAAGTGATGGCTCATAAGTGCCGGTAGTACCTCATAAAGGAGGCCCAAAGTGGTAGTAGGCTAACGATATACAGGAAAGGCACTAGGATGTGTTGTCAAACACGTTTTGAGGTAGTTACAGCATACATATAGGAATTGTTTTACAGCAAATGGTATCAGTTGCAGAAGATTATAAGGGGAGTCTGTGGAAATACATAGTAAAAGTTACCACGTACAGTAAAATGGATGGGCGTATAGTTCAGCGGTAGCTAGGAATGGGCCTCATGGAGGTGGTGGAGTGGGCGCACCATTTTCCACTAGGTACTGGTGAGGTTTAAGAAAGGCGTGCGTGTGGTGGCACAGTCCAGTCCAATGCTATTAGGGAGGTGGGTTCAACTATTTGTTGATGTACAAGTGTGTTCAGAATGAGGTATGGCTTTAAGTGGGGAGGGTCCCTCCGGTACTAAAACCTGTCAGTAATTTAATAAAAGACCGGTCAAGGCTGCCAAGCTGTGGATCTCTGTAGTACATGTTCTCGGTTTTTCTCCATGTTGAGCATTCTCTGGGCTTGTGGAATGTTCCTTTAACTATGTTCTATGTTGCTTCATGGTTCTGTGTTCTCTCCTTTGGCAGTTGCGTTTGGCTTCTGCTGTGGAGAGTCCGCTCTTGTGTTTCCTGTGTAACTTAATAAAGCAACTTAAGAAGAAAGCTGTTGTGGACCTCCTTCTATCTACAACAATTTTGGCGACGAGGGTGGGATTCACGTGGACCTCCTTCTATCTACAACAATCTCCTTGCCAAATACTAGCGAAATGTTGACTCAGAGCCACTCTTCAGGAGAGCACTGAAAACGTGGCTATTTAGCCTAGATCAACAGGCCTAGATCACATGCGGAGTGGATTCCTGCATGCAACTGTTATCGCTTTAGCGCCGGGACACCTCTGTTTGAGGTAGCTGTTCGTGTTCTATAAATGTCGATATTATTATTATTATTAAAAGGGGCCCCTATCTGGCCCTATATTCATGTTGCTAACTTTGCAGGAACAAACACTGCTCAATTTCTGAACAGTAACTGTAAAAAACAATTTGTCAGAGATATAGTTCCTATTTACATTTCAGATATTTTACTGAATCTTGCTGACCCAAAGAGTGTTTGCTTTCTCCAAGATGTTGTTTCTGTATTTTTTTCTGCAGGGTATTATTCCTGAATAGTGCCTACTTTGAGCTGAGTCACCTCTAGGTGCCTGTGGCATTGTTTATATAGGGCTGCGTTTGCGACTTCTGGGTTGAGGCTGAAAGTAGTGCTAGCTTCTCATTGTGGGCCATAAATATATTTAGAACATATGATCATTCACTTCTTGGCCTCTCCGCAGTGCACACAGAGCAATAGACATGTTTACTTCTTGTAATTGTGATTCTGTTTGAGAGTGGGCAAAGGAAATACATAGCTGTCAAAATATTCACAGGCTGAAAGTAGACTGCAGTGCTTAGAGGTGAGTGGGTGAGCAGGGATGGTGAAGTGAAAATTATACAAGTACTAGCAAGAGAGAGAGAAAACAGGGAGTTGTAAAAAAGAGATGAGATGTCAGATATATGGATTTCAGAAATATGCGGAGAGAAAAAGGCGCAAGTGTCTAACAGAGTGAGAGACTGCAGAGGAAAGTGATGTGAAAGAAAGAACTAGAGTGAGAGGTACTCCAAAGACCACTACCCCTTCCACAGTCCTTACTAATGTTTAATTCACAGACTAATTTTCAGATTCGAAACATTTTCAATTCTAATTGTTTGCAACAAAAACATTCTTTTTACTCTTTTATCTGGTACTGCTAACAAGCACTGGTAAAGTAATTAGAAATAGCTTGTTTTCGTTTGTGTCCTGCACTCGCAGACGGAATTCTTATTTTTCTGTGTCCATCTATTAGGAGCACTGGAGCCCTTACGAGAAAAAAAAAAAAAAAGATTGAAGACAACAATAAACTGATGGGTTATTTTTAGAGCACGAAAAACAATAGCTTCCTGGCCCGTGCTACTGACAAACCGCCGGGAAAGCATCCCGAAGAGCGTTTATTCTAAACAAACACAAGCACGGAGTACACCCCATCACCCACCCCCGCGGGAGGGGATGGAACAATCCCTCATCACAGACTGGAGGCAGCGCACGCGGGATGCGTTTCCTGGGGCAGTCGATTCTGGGAAGAGTGCTTCACGGAAGTCAGCTGCACAAACGAAGGCGAGAGGAGGTTTTCAGGCCAAAATGCTCTCCGGGTCTCTGGGGGTGACTGCAGAGATGCGGCATGGTCATCAGAGGTTCTCAGTGCTGACACCCCCTCCCCCCGGAGCTATTAACCGCCACCGCGGGCACCGGCACAGTTTACATCAATTAGCTAGGGCTCCCTGGGGGCACGGCAACTTCTCTCTTTTGGGGGGGGGGGGGGGGGGGGGGGGGGCCCGGGGGGGCATCGAGGAAGCTGGTAGGCGACATTTCAAAGGCAGCCAGCGAGCCAATTGCCACACTGTTCCAGCATCCTAGTTAGTACTCTTTCTAAAAGGAGCAGGGTTTAATGTGCTGAAGGCGAGTCACTGGTGTAGGAAATGTATGTCTGTGGCACTACATCTGTGACAACCTCATGCTCGCATGCACGTTCAAAGCTCGAGTCTCTGTAACACAAAAACAAGCATTTGCAATGCAATCGGTCTCGCCTCTGGGACCGTATATGTATGTAGCTATGCAGCACATTAGCCTGGGTGCTGAACATCTACTGTTCTTTATCATGGAGGGAAAGTAAGCACCAAACAGCGTGACACGCCAGGTATGGGAACACATGGAGAGAAATATTGCCTTTCAGCAGAAAATGGTATAGTCCAAAGCTCTGTTTTTAATATAAAAGCAGGGCCTTCGGTGGTCAAATCACTGAAAATACAAGATTTGAAAAAAATATTATTGTCTATGGGTTCTTGTGGAAGACAATTTCTATGGACTGTAATCTAGAGAATGCTAAAGTGATTCTGGTATTTTACTGACCTCTGCTGGTCGTTTTCTATCAAGAAAGTTAAATAGAGGCAGTTGCAGAGAAAAATAAAAAAGCAAGTCCCTCAGCAGAAAGCAATTCTGATGTTTTACTGACCTCTGCTGGTCATTTTCTATCAAGACAGTTAAATAGAGGCAGTTGAACAGAAAACAAAGTCCCTCAGCAGAACCAGACAAGTCCTAGGGCTGATCTCCAGAGCCCACAAACTACATACACATATAAGTATATAATAAGTATATGCTAAAGTATATAAAGAGGTCTCGAATGCTCGACCTAAAAATAGCACTTCAAAGCCTCTGCCTGCTACACACACAGAACTTTAAAGACAGACCAGATCTAGTTTTTGCTACACTCTGTCTTCCGATTCTTGCAGCGCATGTGAAATGTTACACAATAAAGGGAATGGGATTACTGAGATGTCTTACATGGCAGGCATACAACAGATCTCAATTTTATTAGACAGTGGTATAGTCATAGGGTATACGGCGCCTTAGGAACAATCGCACATATATCAGTTCAGGGTAGTATTGAGTTATGGTGCTGTAAGGTGAGGAGAACCACCAACCTCCAGAATGAAACACAAAAAAAATAGTGATAAGCTTGAAAGCAGACTGAGGCTTACCTAGTGTAGGAGAGTAGGGTCTGCTATCCTATGGTCACCCCAAATTTTTGCTTTTTGCTTCACTGGTTTTTGACATATTGAGGCTGTGGGCCTGCCAATCAGACCCCCAGCCTGCTGTTCTCTCTACTAAATTAAAACTATGCACCCTAGGTGCATAACCAATTGGAAGTGGATCACCCTGTCAGCCCCTGTACCAGTGTACACTAGGTACCCAGGGCATTGGTGTACCCAAGGCCTGCCAGGGGCTGCAGCATGTATTATGCCACCCCAGGCTTGGCCTAACAATTTGACACAACTGGCTGATCACTCAGCTGGGGTAAGTTGGTGTAATCACCTCTTACTTAGGTGTAGTATACCTATACCTAACCTTAAATGGGACACCTGGTAACCTATAAGTCACTCCTATGGCAGGCCTTAACAATCCTGAAGGCAGAGTGCTTGGTTCCATGTGAGATGGTGCTCTGGCATGAGCTGAGCCTGTCTGCAGTGGTCGGAACAACTTCCTTCTACTGTTTCCAGATATCGTCATACCATATACTCTTAAGTGCATTATGAACCTCGCGGTTAAATGCTATCTTTGGTTTGGCTTTATCAAAACATGTCGAGTAAGGTGTCATACGAATTGGAATACTAACCCCTCGCCAATTCTGGCGACGGGGTTAGCATTCCACCCTTCTAGAGGGACACGACATGTACAGTACCTGAAACCCGGGTAAAATCAGACATAGCCTCAGCTCCACAAAATGGATGCTGCCACCACAGACACAAGTCTGCCCTCCTGCTGCTGGGAGTCCTTCCAGCTTGGGAGGTGTGGACAAAGGGTTTCCTGCCAGGGGAGGTGCGTGCACCACCCCGGACAGGATTTTGTGTATTGGTCAGGTAGGGCTTGAAAGAAACCAGACATGCCTGTGGCTCACAAGGAGCCTCTGTGCATATGCCAGTTCAAACCGGTCCTGGGGCGAGCTGGACAAAGGATTGGGGGTGTAACCACCCCCCTTCCTGGTCCCACCCATAGGGAGGGACCTAACAGGTAGTCCGCCCCTAGAATCCGCTTAAAGGTAGGAGCTGTGTCCTAAGACTTCAGACATCCTGGAATCAACCTAACACTAAGAAGAAGACGGGAACTTCGACGCTCTGCTGCACAGAGGACTGAAGCCAATCTCCCCTGTGGTCAGGGAGTGACCACCTTGCTAACGCAAGCACCATCCAGCGAATCAACGTCTGCTTTGCCGCCGCCTCCCGCCGGAGCCCGAGCCCAGAGACTGACAAGACCTGGACCTCCAGACCTCTCACCGCCCGATCCACAGTCCCTGAAAAGAGGAGACCCGTGGAGGCACCGAGACACGTGGAGCCAGCCATCTTGGAACGACTACGACAAGCTGACAAGTGCAACAACCGAGGCTCCCTCCAAGTTGTGCTTTGGGATCTGAGAAGCCCAACACCCGAGCAGCATCTGCACCAAAGGTGAGCCCTCCAGCATCTCCACGATCTGCGTGGGGCCCTTCTGCATTTTGCCACTCGACGCGCCTAACCGGTTGCTGGCCCGCTGGCTAGTAGCCATCTTGGCGACGAACTTCAAGAAATACACCGCTGGTCTGGTTGCTCCAGACTGGCCCTTGCTCCCCTCCAAAGGAGCAGTCCTTCTGACCTTGCTGGTCAGAACCATCAGCTTATTTCATCTCCTACAACAATTGCTTTTGCCAAGGCTTGTTTGCTTCGATCAAGTCGCCGACACCGCCGACAGCGAGAGCCTGCGTGGGACAGCTCGTGAACCGAATCCTGGATGTCGTCGACCTCCAGGGACCACGTGGCTGCAGAGACAAGCTACACCTTTCTTCCTGTTTGCACCCGACATTGCCTGGTACCCACCTGGTGCCACGCCGGTCACTGGCTAGTGACTGTGAACACTGTCCCCTCTGCTTACAGGTCTTCAACATCTCCGATCCACTCTTGGATCCACTGCATCTCTCCCGGACCGACCGCCTGCAGCATCTTTGTCTTCAGGCTCCACGGAACAGATAGAAGAAACCCGACGCACTTCGAGGCCTATGCACCCGCTTCCTGTGGGTGAGGTAAAGCTGGCACACCCGTGCCCAAGTGTAGTATTACATCTCTAGTGCCTGTGTTCCAAATCTTGAGTTCCTAGTCCATCCGGAAGATCCTCTTTGCAGTAACTTTGTACTTTTTACGCACCCATTGAAACCTATGGGAGCACGCGTGTGACTATTTGCTCTGCACACGCCACCCGTGGACCTCCTGGTCACTAACTGAAGTTAGCTCCTTGTAGGCCCAGCGATTCTAGAGGCCCTAGGCCTTTTCCCTTTTCTGTTCGTGGTACTTATACCACTATTTTAGTATATGGTTTGAGTGGCCACCAGGGCCTATCCATATAAAGTGCAACTTCTGTGTATTCTGCTGTAATCTTGTTTGACGATTTGTGCTCCTGTGCTCATAAAGAGACTAGGGGTTACTTTGAGAAATAAATACATATATATTTTGAATATATATCTGTGTGGTGTCCTTTCATTGGTATAAAAGGGGGTTGCATTTGGTAAAACAGCTGGCTTAACACGCTTCACGAGTTTAGCCTCAAAGACTGCTTAGCCTACGCTACCACTAGGGCAGCTAGTCCGAAAAGGTTGACTTACAACCACACCATAAGGGTTGCTTGGCATGGTACAAGGTGATCACTTTAACTAGTGAGCATCATATACCAGGCCAACTTCTCACATTGGTGAGCAGCGGTTGGATTTGAGCTTGCTGTGTTTTACCATTGTAATCTCTTGGTTACCAATTGAAAGATCACATAGGTACCTGTAGGTACATATAAAACAAGATTAGATATACATAAGTTCTACTGAACTTAGTTGTTGTAGAGCAAAGGGAGTAGCACACCCTGACTACAACTACTAGATAGGTTTAGTAGGTAAACCCAAGTGTAGGTAGATTGCAACACATCCACCCTCACTTAAGAGCAATGGCCGGGGCAGAGGGGTCCACTGTACCCATCTCTGTTGAGAGTGACCCCCAGAGGGCACCATCCAGCTTTGCTACCCTTAACCAGAATGAGCTCAGGCATTTGGCAACTCTTAGAGGCCTTAAACAGCCCAAGAACCCTACCTCTGCTGAGCTCAGAGAACTCTTACAAAATGATGAGAATCAGAGAGAACTCAGGAAAGCTTCCCAGTTAGCCCCCTTAGGGTCAGGAACAGGAGGCCCCCCTTCTGAAGATGCTACAGAGGTACCCAGTTCCAATAGCCATCCCTTAGATGAGAATCATACTACAGGGGAGGAAAGTGGTGAGGATACAGAAAGTAGTGAGGATGAAGGGAGAACCAGCCCAGTGCCAAGTGTTATACTTGGCCCAGCTAAACTAAGGCTATTGGGGATTGACAGTGGGTTTACCCCATTGGATCTCCCCAGTGGACTTAACCCAGGGCTTGGGAGGCAAAGGAATCGCTCAGGTGACTCCAATGCTTCCCATGGCTCTAGAGGCTCTCAAGGTCACTCCAGGAAAAGGATGACCACCCCTCAGAGGAGGGAACATGAGGCCAGAATGCAGGAAGCCCAGCTGAGGATCAGGAAGCAGGAGCTAGAAGTAGCCCTGATGGAAGAAAAACTGAACAAGGCTAGGCAACCTAGAGAGAGTGGGTCTATACCCACTGGTGGCAGCATTGTCCCTAAGGACAAAGATAGGGTCTTTGATAATAGGAACCTGTCTAAGGTTGTGCCCCCCTACAAAAGTGGGGATGACATCCACAAATGGATAACTGCTCTTGAGAGAGCCTGCAAAGTAAAGCAGGTTCCTGAAGACCAGTGGGCAGCAATCCTCTGGCTCTCCTTTGAAGGAAGAGGCAGAGACAGACTCCTCACTGTTAGAGAAGAGGATGTCAGAAACTACAGAGTCCTGAAGAGTGTTCTGGTAGATGGGTTAGGCTTAACCACTGAACAGTACAGGTTAATGTTCAGAGACACCCAAAAGACACAGACTCAGGACTGGTCTGAATATGTTGAATGTGCCACTAAGGCTTTGGAGGGTTGGTTGCTGGGAAGTAAGGTATCTGATTTTACAGGATTGTATAATTTGATGATGAGAGAACAGACTTTAAATAACTGTCAAAACCAGCAACTGCATCAACACTTGGTTGACTCTGATCTGACCTCTCCCCAAGAATTGGGAAAGAAGGCAGACAAATGGGTCAGAACCAGGGTTAAGCAAAAGAACCAGAACCAGGGCCAAGGGGGTGATCAGAAGAAAACAGACCAAAAGGGTGGAGATCAGAAATATAAAGACCAGAAGTCTTCAACAGGGCCCCAAACTACTGCTAAGGAGGGTGGGTCCCAAAAACAGTCCAAAAAGAAGAAAGAAGGTCAATAGAAACCCTGGTGCAATCATTGCAAAAATACAACTCACTGGACTAGTGATTGCAAAAAGGGTGGAGCCCCCAACACTGTTGCCCCTAAGGCACCTGCTCCCAGTACTACTGTTAGCAGTGTTGGTCCCCAGACAAAGGGTGTAGTGGGAATCACTATGGGAACTGAAGGAGATTCTGACTTAGACAGAACCCTGACACAGGCAGTCTTGATCTGTGATGGGGACATTGATTTGTCCCTGACTGTGAGCCCCAGTAACCTGGGCAAGTACAGACAGACTCCTTTAATTAATGAGAAAGTGGCTCAAGCCTACAGGGACACATGTGCCAGTGTCACTATGGTGACACCAGGCTTTGTGGACCCTGGACAGTACATACCAGGTGAGAACTACCTTGTGACCAATGCCAGCAATGCCACTACTTCACATAGTGTGGCAGTTGTTAACTTCTCATGGGGAGGGGTAACTGGCCTCAAAAGGGTTGTGGTTAGTGCAGACCTCCCAGTAGAATGTTTGTTGGGCAATGACCTAGAGAGTTCTCTATGGTCAGAAGTGGAGTACAGGACTCATGCAGAGATGTTAGGTATATCATCACATGTCCTTGCTGTGACCAGGTCACAGGCCAAAAAGTGCCTCACTGAACCTCAGGTCTTGGATCCTGGAACAATGGACCAAGCACCTACCAAGAAGAAGAACAGGAGGGTCAAGGCTGTGCCTTCCCCCCTGCCTCAGAGTGATGATCAGCCTTCCCAGGAAGCTGATCTAGAGGACCCTGAAGGAACTGTCCCTGAAGAGCTTGAACCTGATCAGGTTGAGTTTCTGGGGACAGGGGACCTTCAAGGGCTGACTTGAGGCAGGCTCAGTTATCCTGTCCCTCTCTTGAACCCCTCAGACAGCTGGCTGCTGCTGAGGCTGCTGGGAATGCTCAAGGTACCCATAAAGTGTATTGGGATGAAGGGCTCCTTTATTCAGAGGCTAGAGACACCAAGCCTGGTGCTACCAGGAGGTTGGTTATACCTCTGCAATTTAGGGGCTTCCTTCTTACCTTGGCCCATGACATTCCTTTAGCAGGACACTTAGGCCAGAATAAGACTTGGGACAGGCTTGTCCCTCACTTTCACTGGCCTCACATGAATGAAGATACAAAGGAGTTTTGTCGCTCCTGTGTTACCTGCCAAGCCAGTGGCAAATCAGGTGGCACAACAAAGGCCCCCCTAATACCACTACCTGTGGTGGGGGTCCCCTTTGAAAGAGTGGGAATAGACATAGTGGGTCCCATGGATCCTCCCACTGCATCTGGGCACAGATTTATACTGGTGGTAGTGGATCATGCCACCAGGTATCCAGAGGCAATTCCCCTTAGGACCACTACAGCTCCTGTTGTGGCCAGGGCCCTGCTGGGAGTATTCTCCAGAGTGGGGTTTCCTAAGGAGGTAGTATCTGACAGAGGTACCAACTTTATGTGAGGATACTTGACAGCTATGTGGAAGGAATGTGGTGTCAACTACAAGTTCACCACCCCTTATCACCCACAATGCAATGGGCTTGTTGAGAGATTCAACAAGACCCTAAAGGGTATGATCAAAGGATTACCTGAAAAGCTCAGGCGAAGATGGGACATCCTTCTACCCTGCCTTCTGTTTGCTTACAGAGAGGTCCCACAAAAAGGAGTTGGCTACAGCCCCTTTGAATTGTTGTTTGGGCACCCTGTGAGAGGCCCACTGTGTTTGGTGAAGGAAGGATGGGAGTTACCTCTCAAAAAGCCTAAGCTAGACATAGTGGACTATGTACTTGGTCTCCGCTCCAGGATGGCTGAGTATATGGAGAAGGCATCCAAAAACCTTGAGGCAAGCCAGGCCTTACAGAAAGCTTGGCATGACCAAAAGGCTGTCTTGGTTGAGTTTCAGCCAGGACAGAAGGTATGGGTGTTGGAGCCAGTGGCCCCAGCAGCACTCCAAGACAAATGGTCTGGACCCCATACAATCCTGGAAAAGAAGCGAGAGGTCACCTACTTGGTCGACCTAGGAACTCCCAGGAGTCCCCACAGGGTACTCCATGTTAACAGGCTTAAAGCATATGTTGACAGGGCAGACATGGGCTTGCTCATGGCTACAGATGAGGGACAGGAGGAAGAGAGTGACCCTCTCCCAGACCTGTTGTCTCAGAACCCTGAAGATGGCTCAGTTGAAGGAGTGACCCTTGGAGGCAACCTCACTGCCCATCAGCAGACTGAATGTAGACAGGTTCTACAATCATTTTCACATATGTTTTCCTTGATACCTAGTCAAACTAACTGGTGTACCCATGTGGTGGACACTGGTGACAGTCTGCCTGTAAAGAACAAGCTTTACAGACAACCTGACCACGTCAGGGACTGTATAAAGGCTGAGGTACATAAAATGCTGGAATTAGGTGTCATTGAACCCTCAGAGAGCCCCTGGGCTAGCCCAGTGGTTCTGGTCCCCAAACCTCACACCAAAGATGGCAAGAGAGAGATGAGGTTCTGTGTGGATTACAGGGGTCTCAATGCTGTCACCAGGACAGATGCACACCCTATTCCAAGGGCAGATGAGCTCATAGACAAACTAGCTTCTGCAAAGTTTTTGAGCACATTTGACTTAACAGCTGGCTATTGGCAAATCAGATTAGCTGAGGAGTCTAAGGCCAAAACAGCATTCTCAACCCCAGGTGGGCACTACCAGTTTGTGGTAATGCCCTTTGGTCTGAAGAATGCACCTGCCACCTTCCAAAGGCTGGTGAACCAAGTCCTTACTGGGTTGGATGACTTTTGCGCAGCATATCTTGATGACATTGCTGTCTTTAGCTCCACCTGGGAGGATCACCTGATCCACCTGAAGAAGGCTCTTGAGGCTCTGCAAAGGGCAGGCCTCACTATCAAGGCTACTAAGTGCCAGATAGGGCAGAGTAAGGTTGTATATTTGGGCCACCTTGTAGGTGGAGGCCAAGTTCAACCACTGGAGAGTAAGATACAATCCATCAAGGACTGGTCCCCTCCAACCACCCAGACTCAAGTTCGAGCTTTCTTGGGCTTGACTGGGTACTACAGGAAGTTTGTTAAGAACTATGGGTCCATTGTGACTCCTCTTAATGATCTGACATCCAAGAAGATGCCCAAAAAGGTTCAGTGGACAGTAAGCTGTCAAAAGGCATTTGATGACCTGAAGGAGGCCATGTGCTCTGCACCTATCCTGAAAAGTCCTGACTACTCCAAAGAGTTTATTGTCCAAACAGATGCTTCTGAGTTGGGTGTGGGAGCTGTGCTGTCACAACTTAATGTAGATGGTCAAGACCAACCCATTGCTTTTATTAGCAGAAGGTTGACCCCCAGAGAGAAGAATTGGTCAGCTATTGAGAGGGAGGCCTTTGCTGTGGTGTGGGCCCTGAAGAAGCTGAGGCCATACTTGTTTGGCACTCACTTCAAGATTCAGACCGACCATAAGCCCCTCTTGTGGCTAAATCAGATGAAGGGTGAAAACCCCAAACTGCTTAGGTGGTCCATTTCCCTACAGGGGATGGACTTTACAGTGGAGCACCTGCCAGGTACTGACCATGGGAATGCAGATGGTCTCTCCAGGTACTTCCACTTAGGACATGAAGACGAGACTGGTCAAGGCTAGTTTAATGTCCCAGCGTTTGGGGGGGGGGGTTGTGTAGGAGAGTAGGGTCTGCTATCCTATGGTCACCCCAAATTTTTGCTTTTTGCTTCACTGGTTTTTGACATATTGAGGCTGTGGGCCTGCCAATCAGACCCCCAGCCTGCTGTTCTCTCTACTAAATTAAAACTATGCACCCTAGGTGCATAACCAATTGGAAGTGGATCACCCTGTCAGCCCCTGTACCAGTGTACACTAGGTACCCAGGGCATTGGTGTACCCAAGGCCTGCCAGGGGCTGCAGCATGTATTATGCCACCCCAGGCTTGGCCTAACAATTTGACACAACTGGCTGATCACTCAGCTGGGGTAAGTTGGTGTAATCACCTCTTACTTAGGTGTAGTATACCTATACCTAACCTTAAATGGGACACCTGGTAACCTATAAGTCACTCCTATGGCAGGCCTTAACAATCCTGAAGGCAGAGTGCTTGGTTCCATGTGAGATGGTGCTCTGGCATGAGCTGAGCCTGTCTGCAGTGGTCGGAACAACTTCCTTCTACTGTTTCCAGATATCGTCATACCATATACTCTTAAGTGCATTATGAACCTCGCGGTTAAATGCTATCTTTGGTTTGGCTTTATCAAAACATGTCGAGTAAGGTGTCATACGAATTGGAATACTAACCCCTCGCCAATTCTGGCGACGGGGTTAGCATTCCACCCTTCTAGAGGGACACGACATGTACAGTACCTGAAACCCGAGTAAAATCAGACATAGCCTCAGCTCCACAAAATGGATGCTGCCACCACAGACACAAGTCTGCCCTCCTGCTGCTGGGAGTCCTTCCAGCTTGGGAGGTGTGGACAAAGGGTTTCCTGCCAGGGGAGGTGCGTGCACCACCCCGGACAGGATTTTGTGTATTGGTCAGGTAGGGCTTGAAAGAAACCAGACATGCCTGTGGCTCACAAGGAGCCTCTGTGCATATGCCAGTTCAAACCGGTCCTGGGGCGAGCTGGACAAAGGATTGGGGGTGTAACCACCCCCCTTCCTGGTCCCACCCATAGGGAGGGACCTAGCAGGTAGTCCGGCCCCTAGAATCCGCTTAAAGGTAGGAGCTGTGTCCTAAGACTTCAGACATCCTGGAATCAACTTAACACTAAGAAGAAGACGGGAACTTCGACGCTCTGCTGCACAGAGGACTGAAGCCAATCTCCCCTGTGGTCAGGGAGTGACCACCTTGCTAACGCAAGCACCATCCAGCGAATCAACGTCTGCTTTGCCGCCGCCTCCCGCCGGAGCCCGAGCCCAGAGACTGACAAGACCTGGACCTCCAGACCTCTCACCGCCCGATCCACAGTCCCTGAAAAGAGGAGACCCGTGGAGGCACCGAGACACGTGGAGCCAGCCATCTTGGAACGACTACGACAAGCTGACAAGTGCAACAACCGAGGCTCCCTCCAAGTTGTGCTTTGGGATCTGAGAAGCCCAACACCCGAGCAGCATCTGCACCAAAGGTGAGCCCTCCAGCATCTCCACGATCTGCGTGGGGCCCTTCTGCATTTTGCCACTCGACGCGCCTAACCGGTTGCTGGCCCGCTGGCTAGTAGCCATCTTGGCGACGAACTTCAAGAAATACACCACTGGTCTGGTTGCTCCAGACTGGCCCTTGCTCCCCTCCAAAGGAGCAGTCCTTCTGACCTTGCTGGTCAGAACCATCAGCTTATTTCATCTCCTACAACAATTGCTTTTGCCAAGGCTTGTTTGCTTCAATCAAGTCGCCGACACCGCCGTCAGCGAGAGCCTGCGTGGGACAGCTCGTGAACCGACTCCTGGACGTCGTCGACCTCCAGGGACCACGTGGCTGCAGAGACAAGCTACACCTTTCTTCCTGTTTGCACCCGACATTGCCTGGTACCCACCTGGTGCCACGCCGGTCACTGGCTAGTGACTGTGAACACTGTCCCCTCTGCTTACAGGTCTTCAACATCTCCGATCCACTCTTGGATCCACTGCATCTTTGTCTTCAGGCTCCACGGAACAGATAGAAGAAACCCGACGCACTTCGAGGCCTATGCACCCGCTTCCTGTGGGTGAGGTAAAGCTGGCACACCTGTGCCCAAGTGTAGTATTACATCTCTAGTGCCTGTGTTCCAAATCTTGAGTTCCTAGTCCATCCGGAAGATCCTCTTTGCAGTAACTTTGTACTTTTTACGCACCCATTGAAACCTATGGGAGCACGCGTGTGACTATTTGCTCTGCACACGCCACCCGTGGACCTCCTGGTCACTAACTGAAGTTAGCTCCTTGTAGGCCCAGCGATTCTAGAGGCCCTAGGCCTTTCCCCTTTTCTGTTCGTGGTACTTATACCACTATTTTAGTATATGGTTTGAGTGGCCACCAGGGCCTATCGATATAAAGTGCAACTTCTGTGTATTCTGCTGTAATCTTGTTTGACGATTTGTGCTCCTGTGCTCATAAAGAGACTAGGGGTTACTTTGAGAAATAAATACATATATATTTTGAATATATATCTGTGTGGTGTCCTTTCATTGGTATAAAAGGGGGTTGCATTTGGTAAAACAGCTGGCTTAACACGCTTCACGAGTTTAGCCTCAAAGACTGCTTAGCCTACGCTACCACTAGGGCAGCTAGTCCGAAAAGGTTGACTTACAACCACACCATAAGGGTTGCTTGGCATGGTACAAGGTGATCACTTTAACTAGTGAGCATCATATACCAGGCCAACTTCTCACACCTAGCATACTCACAAATGTTTCATCTAGGTGGGATTGCTCGGTAGTCTCCTTCATATGTTCAGCATTTTAACAAAATAAGACCCTGGGAAATCATCAAAGGGATTAGCAGACTCGATTGTTCACCATTTTACTCGAATTAACGCCCTCACCTTCATCTTTTAAGTACACCCTCTTTGGAAAGTTAGTAGGTGTTTGGGTAGGTGCTTCATGACTCAGAGAAGTTCTTGGGTGGTTCTATTGTGCATTTCCTGTTTTAGTACTACGGGCCCCATTCACAAGAAAGTGCAGCAGCGCGACAACATAAGCTCTTTGGCTGCGCCATGCTGCGGCACTTTCAAAGCACAGGGATGCAACATATTCACAATATTATGTCGCATTCCTGTGCTCTCCCCTGCACTGCCGCACAGTGGGCTGCCATGCGCCGACGAAGGCGCACTTGCGCCACGGTGCAAGGATGCCTGCGTCACAGGGATGATTGTTTATGGTCAGAAACTTTTCCCTTCCTAAACATAAACAATCTGAAATGGTGTTTTTCAACTTCTATGTGTGCTGCATTAGCACACATAGAACTTGAAAAACGTCATTTTTTTAATGATTGTTATGTGCAGAAAGGAACACCTTCCTTTACAATAACAATCACCAGGGGTGATTTCCTCATTCCAGGTGTGCTGCAGAATGCAGCACCCATAGAAAGATGGAAAAACAAGGATAAATAAATGCATTTCTCCTCTTTGCGCCTCCCTATAGTATTCAGGCGCATTTCCACTTGTACAGTTTCTCGTAAATCAGGAAATGTGTCGGGTTCCATGGATGTTGCATGGAAACACCCACGGCAACACCCATGGAACGCCCCTTTCTTTCATAGTGCTGCGTGTAAAGGGGCCATATTTACTAGGACAGAAAAAGTCACGCAGCCGGTGCATCACAAAAAAGTGACGCGCCATTGGCGCAAGGGTTTGTAAATAGCCCCTACATTTAAAAAAAAAATCACCAGATCAGACCACCGGGTGCTAATATAGTCAAACACAGCATCCTTGCCCCTCTCCACCGCTCTGCTCTTCATCCATTCATATTAAAAATATTAAGGGCAGCGCCAGCGGACAGAACTCATATGTGGTAACGGCATAATACTCAAATATCTCTATCACACACACACACAGACAACTGGCTGATAGTCATGACACCACCTACTGAGCACCACTGCTGTTTACAATCTTGTATTCCCAGCACCCAAAGAACTGGTACAATGCAACACCATGCACAATAGACTTCAAAAAGTGACACAAGTTAACGAAGCTGAGGTTGTGAGTTCCAAGATGTGCGTGAGAGAGCTGGTCTGTTTCATGTGCCTCTGTCTATGTTTGTGTTTCTATGTTTCTGTGTGCAAGTGTTTTGTCTAGGAGTGTGTTGTGTCTGTGTTTGAGAGAATGTGGATGTGCACCTGTGCCCTTCTGTGAGTCTACAGATCCCTACCCCACTCTGGCCTGATCTCCCTGCAAGGCTGTGCCCCCTGTCCCCAAAGGTCCTTTGTTGCAAAAGTGCCCCTTCCACGTTGTCACCTTGCCCTGAGAGAGATTGTAAAGTGTCCTCTGATTGTCTCATGCTTCAACCAGTGCCCTCTTGAAAAGCTGAGAGGTTAAAGTGCTGTCTACGGATAAAGAGCCGCACATGTGGATCTGCGGTGGGGGCTGGGGAAGCCACATTCTGCGTTAGTGTAAGAACACCCCTCTCTCCTGCCTGGGGTGCTGACGATAGAGCAGGCTCATTAACAGAGAGGAGAAAGAAATTAGGAGGGGCAGAGGCGGGAGGTCAGAGGGTAAGGGGAGCTCACTTTGGTGATGTTTTATGTTAGGTAAGACATCACTAAGGTGAGCGGCCCTCTGCCTCCGACCTCCCTCCTCTGCCCCATCTAATTTCTTCTTCTCGTCTCTGATGGGTGAAGATGCCCCTGGCATTAACCCTTTTCGCACCTTCTGGCTTCTGCTCTCATGGGGACCATAGGCAGCCATTTGAAAAGAGGGCGAGGAATGAAGTACATTTCAGTGAAGGGACAAGCACGGAAATGCAGCAAAGCCCTGGCCGAGAGCTGTATCTTCTGAGGCCAGGCATATAGGGAAAGGTACAGGAATTGATGGACGGTGCACCAGAATGAAGTCAAAGTAGGTCCAGGTGTATTCCAAACTATATATTCGTTTATTTAAGACTCTTATAATTAAGATTTGAACATCAGCCAACGCGTTTCGTTCCAAAAGGAACTTCGTCAGGGCAAAAGTCATATGGTAATTTCAACATCCCACTAAATTCCAAATTCGTCACTTCTAGTAGTAAAGTAAAAACTTAGGGGCATATTATCACGCATGGCGTTAACATTATTGCCGCTTTAGCGGCAGAAAACTGCCGCTAAAGCGGCGATAATGGGCTTGATAATATGCCGCAGAGAATTCCCATAGAAGCCCATGTTGACACCAGAACATAGGCTTCTATTTTAATTCTCAAGGGCATATTATCAAGGCCATTATCGCCGCTTTAGAGGCAGTTTTCTGCCGCTAAAGCAGCGATAAATTTAACGCCCTTTCTTGATAATATGCCCCCAGGTCCTTCGTATTCCACAATCAAAATCTCATCTGAACATAAGAAAGTCCAAGTATTAAGAAATTGCCAAAAAGGTCCTTGTCAATGTTGACATACGCGCGATTCTTCCCGTAATATTGAATATTCAAATTACGGGAAGAATCGCGGGTGTGTCAACATTGACAAGGACCTTTTTGGCAATTTCATAATACTTGGACTATCTTATGTTCAGATGAGATTTTGAATGTGGAATACGAAGGACCTGGTTTTTACTTTACTACTAGAAGTGACGAATTTGGAATTCAGTGGGACATTGAAATTACCATATGACTTTTGCCCTGACGAAGTTCCCTTTGGAACGAAACGCGTTGGCTGATGTTCAAATCTTAATTTTAAGAGTCTTAAATAAACAAATATATATTTTGGAATATACCCGGACCTACTTTGACTTCATTCTGGTGCATCGTCCATCAATACCTGAATCTTCTTATCTGGGTTTACAGTGGAGTGTAAATGCGGCATTCTCTGGATGAGATTGAACAGACAACTTATTTAATTACTTACCTAAGAAGCTGAGATGCAGAACCTTGGTCAGCCGCAATTTGGCTTTTTCATTGTGTATTGGAAAAGGTAAACACATTTGAATACCCCTACCCCCCTGGTGGCCTGGGGAGATGCACTCTACCCATGACTTACTCCTCAACCCATACAAGCACAGGACATCAGCGGGCACACAGAGTCCCCACACAGAGCAGCGCCATAAAGACATGCATCACTGCAAGCATGTACACCAAGCTTAGAGGGTTCTTGCACTACAGTTGCCTGACATCGGAGCTCGGAGCAACTGAAAACATCCGGTGACCCTTTGCAGAGTTCTTAGAGAGAGAAGAAATAGTCCCTTTTATAGTTGTAAAATGGGGGCCTGCTCCTTGGGAGGGAACAAACAAGACAAAAGGAGGGACAAGTGAAAAAAAAACACTAAGAAGCGAGGATTTTTAAAGGGCACTGATATTAACAAATGAAAAGCAGTGGGCAGGCTGTAAGCTCACAGAGTGACTACAGCATGTCTTGAAGAGACAGCGCAATGTGCTGTCTAAGCTTGACATAAAAACAGAACCAAAAAATGCATATAGAAAATTAACCAATAAAATAAAGAAAACGTAATTTTGATAAATACAGATAGAAATTTGAAAATTAAAACATATAAAGTGGTAGTCTTATACACAACATGAAAAGATAAAACACAGTTTCTTCAACACCCGTAAAGCTTATGATTACCAAGTGCAAAATGTTCAAAAACAACTGAATTGGATGTTAGTGCACACCTTGTTTGTGTTGTTCTCTAAAAATTCAAGCTTGCTAGTCTCGTATGCGTGCACACCAGTTGAAGGGTTGCACGCCCTTTTGATATAAAGTAGTGAAGGAATGAATCTTCACTCGGTGTCTAGATGCCCTGCTTAAAATCAACGTATTCACATTGTCCAATAATCAACCAGTTTATGTAGCCTGTATTTGGCTTGTAGTTTGATTATCATTAATTTTTCACATCATCACAATGAATAAATGCACTGTACATATCACACTATCCCTGTAACATAAATCAGATGCAGCCATTCTAACTGAATCTTTGCTTTGCCCAATGCATTTCGGGATTAGCCCTTCTTCAGGGGCCTCTGAAAAAATAATAATGAACTCCAATTACCATAAACGGAATAATGTAAACATTCAAACATACAGTGTTGTCAACTGAAGCACCCAAGAAACACATAGACATGACAACGGTACTCCCAGTGAATACCAGCATGTGCAAATGTAAGTGACATAGAAAACCAGACAAGAAAACGCCAAGGCATATAGATAGAAAGTAAAACCTTACCCCTTAGACATTGTGAAACTACGTGATAAAATACCAATCTATGCAAATAATTACTGATATCTTTCTCATGCAATGATGTAACAGGAAAGTTCAACCCCTCGTCTCCATTCTAAAGTAAAAACAGCCACTTACAGAATAGCTCAATAACACTGTCTGTCAACTTGTGGGAACTATAAACATTTCTCCAATGGAATCTGTGAATTGTGAAACATAGCAACGATGTACCCAAAATCTTGTTAAGATTAATGAAGCAACGCACTCCATGTCGCTGGATACTGTTAACTCTCCCTTATCCGTAACAACACTGTAAAGCGTGATGTTCAAACCCAGACCACGCCGTTCAGAAAACAGACACCACCATCTTTCCCCGGTCTGAATCTTACAGCATTACTGCATTCGGTTGGTCATTGCATCAATCCACAAACAACATTTAACATGTAAAATGGGATCAGTGAGGAAGGCATGCCTTATGAGATGCTTCTGTAAAATAAAATAATGCACTGCAGGCACGGTGTAATGAAAAAATATATGAGCCTCAAATTTAAGCCATTAGGTAGATATGTGAATCCCTTTTTAGCATTCTGCTGAGATTCAAAGGCCAGAAACTGCCAAACTGTCATTTTTTAGTTGCTTGTAAGATTTTAATTAGAGGTCGTGGTGATTACAGTATCACAAGGGAATTGATAGAGTAATAAGCAGGAGGCATCTGTTGAAAATTAATATAAGCCCAGGAAAGGGGAAGACAAGCAGCTCAGGAGGGACGGAATAGGACTGGATGTCTGGTTTCCTGAGCAGGTTGTGTAACAGTGCATTCCTGTGTGAAAGACTTTACAACGAGGGCAACCAGACAGCACAATGTATTCTCTTAACTCCCTCAAAATGGCAGCAATCAATCAAATACTGCCAGCCTGTCAGAAAGGACTGTCCCACAATGCAGGTGTGCAGAAAGCAGATGTGCAACTTAGGTTTCTCTCTCAACAACCACTCAATGGTGCCACCACATTTATACAGACCTCTTGAGATGCCCGTGTCTATGCAAGAGCCGCCTATCCTGTCATGTTTTGTCTTTGAGTCTGTTACTTCTAGTCATATTCATCCCATCTTAAGTTCAGGACCACCAGCATCAAAATGCTCAGAAAAACAATGGTAATGAGATACTTGTGCATGAAAGAGAGAAACCTAAGAGCTCTGTGGATAACTGCAGGAGACAGTAATCATTATGTGGTTCCATGTCAGGGATGAAGAGGTTTTACATTTACAGATTTTACCCTTGCATTCCACCAGATAAAAAAGTGGACTAATGTGTCTGTTGCTGGGGCCTGTTCTTGACCTCAGGACCACAGCTCAGACTCGGTGGGCCACTCAGCTGTTCATCCTGCTGAGGTAAAAAAATCAGTACCATTGAGTGGGTAACAATAAATAACTGTTATTCAGCGCCAAGATACCCTTGGGTTAACGTGCACTTTAAAATATGTATGCTAGGTTTCCTGCGATCCCAGTAGGGTCAACTCGTGATTTTCATTCCTCCAAAGTAGAAAATAAGAACAGTTGAGTTGCATAGTATGGAAAGTATAACTGACAAAGTTGACAGTACTACAATGAAATGCGCAATTAGATTTGAAGGGTATAAATTCAAGAAGCTACTGCACCCACAAAAGTGTTATTACAAAAGAGGAAGAAGGAAATATAAACACAAATATATATATATATTCACTGAAAAAAACATAGGTTTCAGGGACGTTATAGTTAGTTGGACATTTGACTCATAAGACCAGAGACTAACCAACTAACTATCCAACTAACTATAACGTCCTATGGTTTTTTCAGTGAATTTCTAATGTTTTTTAAATGCTAATTCCTAATTATAAGGTCTGTAAAACCTATGTTTTTTTTCAGTGAATTTCAGTGAATTTCAAAGGTTTTTTAAATGTTAATTTAATATTTTAATATTTATAAAACCTATATTTTTTTTGTAATATTTTGGAACTCTATTATCCTTTTTTTTTTAATTTGAAAAATTATGTAATTTTTTATATCTTCCAAAAAAAGTATGTATATATATATATTTTTTTTAGAAAACTAGACTTCCGTACCAGTAGTGTACCAAGCTCCATCACCACGCAGATCCTATCTGCCATATTGCGAAACTGGTTAAGGATGCGCATTTCGTATCCGACAGCTTTGTAGCACCGTGTCCCGCCTAACATCATATACGTATAAGGTCGCACCAGCTCCCAGTTTGGAATGCGACGGCTGCGCGGTACCAATAAGCGCATTACGTCATCTATGTATAGGGTCGCGCCGGCTGCGCGTTCCGTATCCGACGAGTGCACGCTGCCAGGCCCTGTGTTACGTCATAGACGTATGGTATCGCGCCAGGTACGCCATTCCCTCATTTATTTTTTTATGTCTCAAAATTATATCTAAATAAGTTTAAAGTGTATATGAGAGCAAGCGATAATCTAAAATATTTTCCACAATTATATATTTCTAACTGTAATAAACTTATATTATGGTAAATATATTTTCTCAAAATCACGTCGGGTGCAGCCTGCTTGCACGCTCGGTGCGCGATTGCCATGTGACCTTAAAAAAAAGCTTTTGATTGGTTCATAACATTTCCCATTTTAACAGTTGAAGGACCCCACCCATTTTAGTCATTCTCTCTACACCGTTTGATGAGAGACACCCCTTCTGCTTACAGAGCTTTTTTGAAAACCTTTTTGCTGTGCACACATATCTTATAGTACACACAACATGCAACGATCATCTTGATCAATAATCATGCTCTGTACAGTAGCCTTCCACGTGTGATAGCCATGCATCTGAAACATTACATCAAAAAACAAATGTTTGTTACACGATGCCCCTGGTGTGTGTGTGCATGCATTATTGTGCTGCCTTTCAGCCTGGGTATTGGTGGCTCGAAGGGGTATCTTCAGCCATGGGCAGAGTGCACATCCTAGATCACATGTGACAAACAGTAAGGAGTAATGAGTAGATTTGTGTTGCAGTATGCTCTGTTGTCAGGCTTTACCAGTATAGTAGTGTGTCATATGTGAGACTTTGATTCACGTTTGATATGCATTGATTGACTGTAATGAGCGTTATCACTGTGTAGCCTTACTGCTGATCCCCCCTCCATCCGAGCACATTCATATGTGTGCGCTTCGTGGTAGCAACACTTTCAATAATACCTCACACCATTGACATGCGTGTCTGCGCATATCCACAAGCTTGACAACGACATGTGATGTTGTCCATTCAATGTTGTCGGACAGCATCTCATTAGCGATAGTTGCCGCCCTCCCGGTACATGCTACATTAATGTAAATTGCAGATTGTGCGACGTCAAAACTGCAACAGGGACACACACATAAGTACACTTCCTGGCCAGGCAGGAACTGAACAACGCCCAGGTCCCCGGAATAATTATTCACACCCCTTTGCTGTCCTGCCGTACACAAGCCCAGCCCACTTTGCGTATGTATAAATAGGATAACGACAACGCCACATGTCCCAGTTCTTCCACACTGCTTCAGGTGATATGGCCGCATCCACCTAGCATATCACAATGCGCAATAAAAAAAAGGGATCCATGAAGTGTACATCATCCTGGCAATCAAATCTACATCTGAATTGTGAACCCTGCTCGCCGTCGTGTTTGGCACACACCAATGACAGCAGGTGAAAAGTGAGGCCTGGGTGCACAGGGGCTGCAATTGAGTGTGGTGCGGCGGGAGGGGTGGGGTGCATCAGCCTGGGTGTTGCCGTGTGTAATGATGTGATCTCTGACCTCATTCAGACACATCTCTGACACATTTTAAGGACCTGCTGGACCGTACTGTAGGCCTCAGCCATAGGGCAGCACAGACTGACACGTGGCGTTGGGTTTTGGGGCACTGTAGTGAGCTGACTACTAAGTGTACATGCACACAGGCTTACGCCATTTCATTGCATGCGCACATTTTGCTTATAGCATGCGCTCTGTTCCTTTGTATGTGAACGTTGGCATAACATATTATTTACCCTTGTCTATTCTCGTGCACTCCAACTCCTCTTTGAACCACGATTACCACTAACAGTTGGTAGATCGTACTTCAAGAAGGAAGGATGCACTCAACTGGTGTTCTCTCTTAATCTTGAAATAAACCTTCATTTACCTTAAGACGTTTCCACCATTATATTATTTCTCCCTTTGCAGACACTGAGTTAGTTGCACGAAAAATCATGCAGCAGGTGCTCAACCGGTGCTGATGCTCTGGCCTTTCTGACGCCTTCCATCGTGGTATCAAGACACCGTCCCAGACCGGAGACCTGCTATGCCACCCTGAGAGGCACCCCGGAGTCAGAGCTCGCACCGGCACGTCGTTGGACACACCGGTTGTGGCAGGTGAGCAGTGAAGCCTCGATGCGCAGGAGCTGCATTTGAGCACAGTGCGGGGGAAGGGCCTGGGGTCCAGCAGCCTGAGTGCACAGGTGCAGGCAAGCGATGTTGCCGTGGATAATAATATAATCTCTGGCCTCATTCATATCTCTGTTTCATTTTAAAGACTTGCTGAACCGCACTGTTTCTCGTGGACCCCAGCATCCCAGACACACGGGTGACGGGAGGTGAACAGTGAGGGCTGGGTGCAGTAGGCTGACGCTCTGTCTCCTCCTCCCTCTGTTCTTTTGACTCTACCTCCCCTTCTCCCTTCCACCCACTCGCTCTCTGTCCCATTCTCACTTTCTTCCTTTCATTCTGACTACCTTACTTTTCTCTTGGACATAGCACACATACTTATGTTTCTTTTGTCTCTTGCAGGTTTTGTACACTTCTTCCAGAGAAGTCCCACCCACTTCTATTTTTTTACCAATAAATAAGTGAGTGTATGGGTCTTCTTTTCTGACAACACGTGTCTGCAGTTTATTGTGAAAATCGGAATTGATAGGAGGTAATGAGGGAAAACATTTTTAATTTTGCGTTGCACCTACCAAAATATAAACCAACATAAATGAAGCCTGGGTAATTCTACAACGGCAAGGGTTCAATGAGTTTATCACTTTATAACACCATGAGTACTGCCCGTGTGATTACAGAACCAATAAGGCACTGCCTAGGGCCACCAAGGCTTCAAGGACTGGTGAGGTCCACCCTGCATATTTAAGTAAAGCCCCGGAGGTTGCCGATCCCCGGTCTTGAGTAGGCCTCAAAGCCCCCCGAACAATTCGTAAACAATACCCGTGGAGGTGTCAATCCCCTAGTCTGCGAAACGTCTGTGCCCTCCCGCGCCTAATTTACATGTGAGATTAAGGTCCCCAGTGCTGCAGAGACCCTGCAATATAATAATAGGATTGGCCCCGGAACATTACCCACCAGTGGGCTCATTTAAATGAACGGGTGAGACCCCGCTTCATTTTTTTTCTCAATTTCTACCATCCGGATCCGCTTTATTGAAGCGATACGAGGATTTCCTTCTCTCGCTTCAACGAGGCAAACAAGAATTTACTATCACAGGGTGGAAGTAATGCTTCCGCCATGTAATAGCAAACATAAATGCCCCACGGGTGCACACCCCAGGACATTATATGAGCTGCGCTTGGGAGGTGGCGCTCCATAGGGCTATGATGCATTGGTTACTGCATAACTACAGAATTAGTATAAACGCATACTAACACTACTTGCACACGTGTAATACAGCAACCAGAGTGTAGTGAAGAGGCAGAGGAAGCCAAAATCAAAAAATATAAATCCTACCAGAGGTAGGATCACATAGTTCGATGAGACGACGAACCTGGGATGAGTAGAAACAGCTTCACCAGGAAAACGAGTCTTCATCAGAATGCAAGCAAGCTCAAAATCTTGGTGAGTGCTGCCTTCTTTTTACCTTCTCCCGCTCGTTGCCAAATTTATGTAATGAAGAGGAAGACAGCAGTGGATCCGATAAGTAGATTTATTGCAGGAAAAGAAGACAGCTTAAACAGCCACCAACAGGACCAGACAGCAAGGCAACCGTCTTCTCCAGCACCATGTACAAACTCCCCAAGATTCCCCTCATGACAGCCTTAAATTCTAACATTACATACTTACATTATAGTAGCATTAAACACTAACATTCTACTATGACTTACATTGGAATACTACACAGAGCACATGACTTTACAGCAATGAGCTCATGGTTTCATCCACAAGTCTTGAGACCTGGTAGGGGTGGGTAGTTCGCTTCCCACTCCCTGTATTGTATAAAAGCAAACTAACACTACTTCCACAGGTATGCTACAGCGCCCATAGCACATCACTTTACAGCAATGAGCTCACGGTTTAATCCCCGAGTCTTCAGACCAGTAGGGGTGAGTAGTTCGCTTCCCACTCCCTGTATAGTATAAACGCATACCAACACTACTTACACAGTTATACTACAGCGGCCAGTATGCTACAGCGCCCAGAGCCCATCACTTTACAACAATCAGCTCAGTTTGATCCCTGAGCCTTCACACCGGTAGGCGTGAGTACTTCGCTTCCCACTTCCGGTATAGTATAAACGCACGGTAGAGGTCAGTAGTTTGCTTCCCACTCCCTGTATGGTATAAACGCCTACTAACACTACTTCCACAGGTATACTACAAAGACCAGAGCAAATCACTTTACAGCAATGACCTCACGGTTTAGGCTCTCGGTTTCATACCCGAGTGTAGCAGCACCTCATCTCAGCACCATGTCACTCTGAGCAATACTGCACTTTCAGACCGGTGGGAGTGACTACTTCGCTTCACACTCTCCCACAGAGGTTACCGTGCTCCTATCCTCCTGTTTCCTCCCCTTTTTCGCCCTTTACCCCCTTACTCGTTTCAACAGAATCACAAAATGGCTGCCAACACTTCCTAGTTGCGACCGCTCGCAGCCAATAAGCATCAAGCTCGTGCTCGTAACGCCTCAGCCAATCAGATGGCAGAATTCCCAAATATCGATATCTGAAAACTTCGATATTTCTCCAAAATCAGTTATACCTTTAGTACAATCAACAAATTAATCTTCAAGTGCAAACAAACACTCAACAACAGTCTACACTGCGAGCAACAGAGGTCTCAATTTGAAATTTTGACACGTGGTGCCACTAACCCTGTTCAACACAAGCCGATCCCACATGTGCAACTGTGTCATGAGTCCTGAATGGCAGTGACCACAAGTCCGTGGCAGCGACCACAGCACCAGACTCCCTTCGATCTGTTTGGCATATTTCCATATGCAAGGCCGGCGACACGAAGTGCCACTAACCCTGTTCAACACAAGCCAGCGACACGTGATGCCACTAACCCTCTTCAACACAAGCCAATCTCACATGTGGAACTGTGTCCTGAGTCCTGAATGGCAGTGACCCCAACTTCGTGGCAGCGACCACAGCACCAGACTCCCTTCAGTTTTATTTGTTGTTGTTTTCTTTAAATAAAACGTTTCATATGTAAACCTATACAAGACTAAGATTCTTATTTGTCCAACCGCACAGGGACACTTCCAGGCCCAAGAAGGTTGTTGGGGGTATGTTGGTAATGTGGGAAGAGGGTGCGTTACCTGCTGATGTGGGGAGAGGCAGCGTGAAAGGTGTATCTCTCACAGAAAGAACTCCGATATGTTTTCAGAAATGCCTCAGACAGATGCCAGCTGACTTACTGAATCACAAAATGGTTTTTCAATGCTTATGTAGTGTGAGTTATGAACAGTTCGCACCCAGACTCGCAGAGGGACAACTGTGGCCCGTCCGCTCGACTCACAGACGCAGTACTACGAGCCGTCCGCTCCCAAAGGAACAGCACCATAGTGATTCGCAGAGGTACAGGCACAGTAGCGTACTAGCTCGCAAAGGTAGAGAGCTACGAGCCGACGGACTGGCTTCTAATGGCATAGATGCGAAGTGGTGATGTTGGGCAGAGGCAGCGTTAAAGAGTTATCTTGCAGAAACAGAGCTCCGGTATGTTTAAATTGCCCCCAAGACCTTTCTTTTATATTTTCACTCGATGCAAGAAAACCCACTTTCTGGACCAAGACCTTGCTCCCTGCCAAATTTGGCGTAATTCCGTTCAGCATTTTGACCTGTAGCCTTGTCTAAAGTTTCCTATGGAAAATCCATTGAGAAAACACGTTTTTACAGCCCCACAGACCTACCTGACAAATGCGTACTCACTCTTGGTGTGCATGTCACGGCCACTCCCTGAGGGCAGGTTTGCACACACACCACACCCATCAAGCACATGCGTCACAGGCCATGTGACCACGCAAATATAATGCATCGACAATGTCACATCCTTTATTGCCGGTGGTGACTGGATGGCGGATGCTCCACGGGCCTGAATCATAAAGAGTCCATGAAGAGTTGTGCAGAGGGTTAGTCGCACCCTGAGCTGCATGGCCGTCAGTGGCCTACTACCACGTGGCGCGGACTTGACTTGCACAGGGTTAGTGCCACCCAAAGCTGATGTGGCTGTCAGGGGCCTACCACCACGTGGCGCCGACTTGAGTTGCACAGGGTTAGTCGCACCCTAAGTTGTATGGCCGTCAGCGGACTACCACCATGTGGCGTTGACTTGCGTTGCACAGGGTTAGCGGCCCCAAAAGCTGATGTGGTCTCCACCATTGATGACTCAGGACTCAGCAACATGTGTGAGATCTGCCGGGCCGCAGAGAAGCTGATGTGGTCTCCGCCATTCATGACTCAGGAATCAGCGACATCTGTGCGATCTGCCGGGCCGCGGAGCTTTGACGGGCACATGGAGTGCCCACTGGTAGACACTCCGGTGGCAGCAGGTAATTATTTGGTCATGGCTGCGCAGGGGTGGCAGTGTCTCTCTCTCTCTCTCTTTCTCTCTCACTCACTCTCTTACTTTCTTTCCTTCTATCTCTCTCTCTCTCTCTCTCCCTTCTCCCTTTCTTTCCTTCCCTCTCTTTTTCACTCTGACTTTTTTTCCTTCTCTCTTTCTCTGTGTCTCACTCCTCTGATATGCGCATTGAACACGTCCTTATTTTGTGCTTTATTTTCCAGGCTGTGTCATCGACATTGATGGACCCGACAGGAGTCTTCCGCCTTGTTGTGTTGAGTTTTTTAAATTTCAATAACGTTTTTGGTTGTTAAGTGCTGTGTCACTCTTTCTCGTTCTTATTACTGTTATTTGGTGGTGTCCACCATGGTGTTAAATTTTGGGGCAGTTATCATGGGAATACTGGTGATGTCTGCAGTCTGCACCAGCTTCTGAATAGTGTGTTAGATTTATCTCAACTTTAGTTGCATTAAAGTGCTGATAATGAGATGCAGAGTAGGCGTTCCCGTTCAAAATCACACGAGGTGAACCTTTGCGATCTATTCTAATTACTAAAATCCTATATTGAATTCCACTGTGGTAGTGGGAGCATTTACAGTGTACACACAAAATCAATAAAGAAATCGCATTATATTTATATTAATTGGTAATAGTTGGTCAGGTGCTGGATGTTGCCGGGATACACTGCACAGTTAGTTTATTTTTCTGTACACGAAAAAACCACATCACAACTTTCACAACGAAAGCCAAAAAGTACGAAGCAAAATAAATTCCGGCGATAAGCCGCGTTAGCACCAGATGTTTTACATCTGCTTTCTTCAGGTGTTAAGCAGGACGACTACCTGCAGCACGAAAAGGAACACAGCCAAGAGCCACACCTGAACACCCACAGGTGCCATTGAGTCAATGAGCATGATACACGGATACCCATGAGGGCCATAACACTCCTCGCAACAACCCCAGGACCGCCAACGCCCCCCCCAACTCGCATCTGAGCAAGTATGTCCGGGTGGTCATTGTGTTAGCATGATAGGCACCAGCCTTGCAACATCACAGTGTGCTGTCTTCTGCGGACGTTACCATGTCACCTCAGCGTTGGCAGTGAGCCTGGAGATGTAGCTACGCACGCATCCTCCTGCATGCACAAGTGGCAAAGGGAACGGGGTGTCTCACACATGTCCGTGTGCAAGAAATGCGGTAAGTGTGTCTCTGTGTTCTGCTGTGGCCGCCACAAGGGCTGCAGCAATCGATGTTGTAAAGTGGCATGCACCACCTCCAAACAACAGTGTCACGGTGTGATTGGAATGCCGCAGGACATGCACCAATAGGCATTACAAAGGTGTACCGTGGGATACAACAGCGCAGCGCACAAAATTGTGGGGGCTCGTTGGAGGGAGGAGCAGCTGTTTGGCAATGTAACACACAGTGAACCCGCCCATGTGCCACGTGCTGGGCATCTCATCCATGATGACCAGGGTCGCAGACATCCCACAACACCCACGACCGGCCTTTGTACATATCCTGTATGAATGCACCTGGAGAAGTTACTGTTAGGATGAAAGGTTCTTTGTCTGAGCTATCTTGCGCTAACACATCTGCTTCCCCAAGAAGGAACTTGCAAATAGCCAGCCCCCCCGACAGATACGATAATATTTTCATCCGTCTTCCACACTACCCACTTCCTGATTTGAGAACGAGTGGACATCCCACACTCAAAAGTCCTTCATCGTAGTTAGCGTGCATGAAATGGCCTTCACACATACTCCCACCACAACCCTGCCCTGCACCCATTGCACATAGACCCGGCTCATTGCACCAAGCTGTGCCATTTCATCCAGAAGACTGACACATGGAAAGCCAATGCAGCTACAAGCAGAGCCACTGACGCATAGTAGGGCATCGCAAACACATGGTCGACTCCATTCAAGTCCACCTTTACCTTGCACGTCTGCTGCATGTCCTGGATGCACTGCCTTTGCAAGTGCTGCGGATCACTTACCAGCACCATATACAAGTTACCGTGTTCCAAACAAAACTTCCTCCTACTACGTATAAAATATTGCTAACACTACTTGGACAGGTGTGGCACAGTGCCCAGATCACATGACTTCACAGCATAGGACACACAGTTTGGGCTCACGGTTTCATCCCAGAGTCCAGCAGCAGCTCAATTTAGCAGCATAACATAGGCAATACCTCACTTAATTTCCGTACCCCACACTTTCAGACCAGTAGGGGTCAGTAGTTCAGCGCCTTTATCCCTGAGTCCGGCAGCAGCTTAGCTTACGCCCCCAGTGCCATCAGACCCGTACGAGTGAGTAGTTTGCACTTTCCAAATACCGAATTGATTTGATACGTGCACATTTACCTTCGCACTCACTGTATAACACCCCCTAAGCACCACACACAAGTTACAATATTTGAAACAAAAGTTCTCCGAGTAGGTATAACTACATGCTGACACACTTGCACAGATGTGGCACAGCGGCCAGAGCACCTGACTTCACAGCATATGATACACAGTTTGGACTCACGCTTTCATCCCCGAGTCTGGCAGCAGCTCAGCTTAGCAGCATGAGACTCTAGACAATACCTCACATATTTTCCGTACCCCAGCACTTTCAGACCAGTAGGGGTCAGTAGTTCATCCTAGTAGGTATAAACACATGCTGACACTACTTCCACAGGTGTGGTGCAACGGAGAGGGCACCTGACTTCACAACATAAGAGACAAAGTTTGGTCTCACGCTTTAATCCCCGAGTCTCGCAGCAGCTCACCTTAGCAGCATCAGACTCTAGGCAATACCTCACTTAATTTCCGTAGCCCAGCACTTTCAGCCCGGTAGGGATGAGTAGTTCACTTCGCACCCCTGTATAGTACACCCTAAACACCCCACAGAGTTTACAGTGCTCCTACCCTCCTCTTTCCTCCTTTTTTTGCCCTTTTTTACCCTTACTCGCTTCAAAAGAATCACAAAATGGCTGCCAACACTTCCTAGTCCCAACCGCTCGCAGCCAATAAGCAGTAAGCTTGCACTCGTAACGCCTCAGCCAATCAGATGGCAGAATTCCCAAATATCGATATCTGTAAATTTAGATATTTCTCCAAAACTACTGAATGGATTTACACAAAATAAACAAAAGCTTGCTTTCTAGACCAAGACCCTCCTCCCTTCCAAATTTGGGGTAATTCTGTTCACCCGTTCGACCTGTAGCCTTGTCTAAAGTTTCCTAAGGAAATTAACATGGAGAAAACACGTTTTGGGATGCCCTTTTTTCTTGGCCCCCCTTGACGAATCACCTCCAAACTTTCAACATGGGAGCTGATATGAACAAATAATTATTTTGGAAAATTTCATGAAGATTCATCAAACGAAGCCAAAGTTATAAGCAAAACAAAAAATGCTCTTCCTATGGAAACTTGATCCTAACTATAACTACCTACTGGCCACCGCCAGAAGGTAATATATATATGTAAAATATTAGTATTAGTTTTGAATGTGCAAGCTTACGAATATTAAGCAAACACTTTACCAAGGCGAACTCTAAGAGAGGGAGATGATTTACAGTATTTCAATAGGGAAGGTCAAAAGCAGCTTTCCGGGGACAGACACGAGAGTGCGTTCTGGGGCGTGCATGCTAGCAGATGGACACTTGCTTCAATGTGCAGGAGGGAGGAGAAGTGATATTTTCAAATGCTCATACTATAAAATTTCACTGGGTACTTTTGAAAAAAGCGTGGCATGGTAGGTTTACGGGAATGCCGATGCGCTAAGCACAAGGCAAAGTTTTGGGTAATTCTCCTGTCTGCCCCACAGAGCAGGCTAATGACAAGCGGGTCAGTTTTAAAAAAAAATGAAAAATAGGAAAGGAAATGGTGATAGAACACACAGCCTGGCGACAATGACACAGCTGGAAAGGAGAGGGGCTGCAGGAGTACAGTGCAAACAAAGACAGGCCTGACTCCTTTTATTGCAATAAATGTTGTATCCTCGTCTAAGCTGTGCATGATGCAAGATGATGTTACTTGGTACTGTATGTGGTATTACACCTCTATAAACGGTATCTGACTGTCTTCCAATTTTTGATTTCATGTATGACCCATGGTGAGCGGAGACAGTTGTGGAAGAGGCGGAATAGGACACAATATTGCCACTATGTAACTCCAAGGATGGAGCAGAGCGCACCATGTAGTTCGGGGGAAGGATGCCCTTTGGAGCTTACCAGACGTCGGCCTCCCGGAGCCACAGCTAAGATTGGTAATCTAGCACCCGAGTAAAAACAAAAAGAAAAAAAAACCAATGACATTGGCAGGCTGCACATAAAGAGCAGCGGGAGGTGAAAACAGAACACACAGGGAGGGGGAGCCTCAGGAAGACGGAAGTCTCCCTGGTGGCCTAGCAGAAACAAAAGGTGTATTGGTTTGGTTATGGAAACACACTGACAGGGCAGTGTGTAGAAAGAGGGCCACTCACTCTGGGATGCCTTACGGCAGGGTGAGTAGGGCTGACAAAAAGAGGGTAGCAAACGGAGACGGCACTCGCAGCCCAGCCCCCGCCAGGCGGCAGAGCACAAAAAGAGACTAGCAAGGTAGTGAGTTGGGGCCTAACTCTGGGGGAAAGGCTTACCCCCACACGCAAAAGGGTGTGGAAAACAACAAAGAACAATCTACGAACTGTCAGGATGATTTACGACCCTAGGAGATGCAAATGAGCAAAAGACAAAAAGTGACTTATGACCAGCCAATGATTTATGGCTGATGATTTATGATAATCATGACGAATGATTTATGATACCAAAATGATAACCAATGAGTTATGATACCCAGATGATTTATGACCCATGATTTAGGGCTGCTGATTTATGATGATCGGGCAGAATGATTTATGACAACAAAATGATGACCGATTGTGGCAGAATGATTTATGATACCCCGATGATATATGACCCAGGGGGTTTATGATGTTCCACTGGCAACTGTGTGATACCCAATGTGCAATAACATATGAGGATAATTTATGACCCCGGCCCCAAGAAGGTGTCCAGGGGAGTTGCATATGTATGATGTAATGAGTAATAAAACTGAAGCCAACAATGACCACCAAATACAACAACTGTTGGCTGTGTTTAGTAATGCAAATGCATAAGTATGATACCTTCCCTGGAATGGGCACAGTGCTGGCATTATGGATAACTGCAGGGGACAGTAATCATTATGTGGTTCCATGTCAGGCATGAAGAGGTTTTACAATTGCAGTTTTTACCCTTGCGTTCCACCAGTTGCTACTTATGCGATCAATGCAGGACACATGTCTCAAATGTCTTGGATATAAATGTCAGGAAGATCGTCCAGTGAGGGGGACATCTGATGTATGCGAGTAACTGCTTACAATTTGTAACCAGATGGCCATATATTTCGAAAGTCACTTCGGTAGAAGCTCCAGACTGGAGCCTCACTAGGCCCTGCTTGTGCTTTATGCTGCTTGCTGCCCTGCCTTTCCTTTCCATCTATGAGTAATGCATCAAGCTCCGACTCTGCCACAGCCCTGCTGAATCATTATGGTGCTTCTCTCTAATGGCCATGCCTATGATGCTAAAAGCAGGATATGCCGCCCAAGCTTCCTCGAGCTCTCTGTCCCATGTCAGCTGGCAAGGGCGAGCAGGCAGGCGATTAATCTGAAGTAGTGTGTGTCCCATCCTGCCATGGTGACTGCAGCTCCAGGGCCGCATAGAGACAAGCTACCTAGGGCTCGAGATAGAATGAACCTAAACTCTGGCCTGGAATTCGATGATGGACTACTGATTCCATACTTTAATTATACATTTACAGTATTTGTAAGAGCGCGCAACAACCTGAAGGTGTCCTGGAACTGAGAATCATCAGAGAAACGACTGAGGCTACTAGGGAATTTAATGACCTCTAAACAACCAGGTTTTAAGACATTTTCAGAAGTTCAGATTCGTTTGCGGTCTCAAGTTGAAAGTAAGACAGCTCTAGGATCTGCGAGCTGATATGCCAAAGGTCAGTAGTGGTACTTGCAGAGGTAATCCGTGGATCTTCAGCACTGAGGGCCCTTTAGACTCTAATTAAAACCCAGCTGATGCATTCTGGCATCTCATTATGTAATTAGGGACAGAATTGCAGTACAGCTTCCGCACCCCATCATTGGGTTCCATTAGCGCAAAGGACAGTGCACACAATCAAACACAATGCACCAACCTTCCCTGGGGGGAGTGCTGCAGTGACAGACACACCTCATTCAAAGCATCCTTCACTGAAGTGAATTTGTAGAGAATGATCCTGGTCCATGCACATTTGGATGCAGTGTGATGACTTCACCCACCTGAAAGGAAGCACACTGAGGATACCTGGGACCCTTGCATCCATTCTTAGATGACACACTAACTTTAAGGGAGAGGATTTTGCCTTACGGCTAGAGTGGTCAACCTCGACGCTGGGGAACCGGGTGCGAGTCTCGGCAGGGACGCTCGACATCCTGTGATTCTGGGGAAATCACTTAATCTCCCTGTGCCTAACAAAAATAATTAATGTGTCTGTCTGTAACACAACTGGTGCTCATGTAAAGTGCTCTGATACCTTTGGGTCAAGTTCGCACAATACAAAACTCAGAGATAAAAAAACACACCTTTTACCACTTTGCTGATGGCATGCAAACCACCTCTTGTGAGTGTTTCTACCCTTGTACCTGTGTTGGGAACATGTCAAGGGCACATGTGACTGCTTCAGAATCAGGGCAAGAGTGTTAAATCATTTGCATCTGTGTGGAGCTACTGAATAGTCTGATCTTGATTTCACGAAATCCTCCACAAATGTTTGAGCACAATATGCATAACATGTATTTCAGCAGATATTATTTGTATGCATGTTTGTCATTCTTAAAACCTGATTTACCGTTCATTGACTCGATAATCCTTATTCAAATTAAATTCACACAGTAATTGATATATTCAGAGAGTTCAATTTAGCAATAAAATGTAAAGTAATACAAATATATATATAGTTATGGAGGTATCAATTACTTTTTTTTTACTGGTAAATTAAAGTGTGGTTTGCCTTTAAGAATTCCTTTTGTCTTTAGACTATTATCCCTCCAAGCTATGCTTGCATAACTCACCCAAAATAAAATTAGGAATTGTGGTAAGTTTTAAAAAAACAAACATTTTTATTGACAATCCATATAAACAATCCTCCATTTCTCAGGACACAACTGACATTTCAGCAAATTCACGGCCATAGTCATCATCCAAGTGAGATCCGTGAAAAACTATGACAGAATTACAGATAAAGCACTGATATGTCTACTATAATGGATGAAAAACAAGAAAAAAGGAAAACGAATAGCACTAAAAGTTAATTCAGCAGCAACACTGCTGGGCTCAGGAGGCACGCAAATCAAATGTACCGGGACTTAAAGCTGATCCGACACTGTGCGTGGGAAGAGTAGATTCAGTCATAGAAAAGAACAGTACTTGAGATCAGGTGGGAAGGAGTGTGGCTACTGGTTCCTGGGGACATCAGTTTTCCTGCAAGGGGACCATGAGTAGCAGACATCTCATATATCATCGCCAGCAGCCAGCCACATTCTTCTAGCGCTATCATTCGTTGGCAATGCGGATATATTGGAACTCCAAGTTTGATCCACATCATGGTGCCTTGCCCTCCTCATAACCTCAGTTATCAGCACAGGTTCCTCACAGTTATCCCATCTCTTGACTTCATTGTACCACTTCACAACATTAGGACCAGGTCAAAACCTTCTAATTTGTTCCAATGGGTAATTGCTAATTTTGCTATATTGATTACATTTTAACCTAGAGATTTGCGATGTTTTGGGAATGTAGCGCAACATGCTAGTCCAGTCTACATCATTACTGAGGATCTCATTCATTTCATGGCACCACCAACATTTTAGTTTGCGATAGCAACCTGTACAGAAGGGTTATCACTCGATGTCTATGTATAAATTACTCACACAGGGATATATTTCGGACTCCGGTGTAATTATTCTCCACCATTTACAGATTGTAGCAACTATAGCTGTATGCATCAAAAATTACCCTTTGTGAGATCCCTTATTCCTTACTTCTATCTGTCATCCCAAGGACTCTGCCTCTGTTTATAAATTGCCTATGTAAGTAATAATTTCTCCTTCCATTTCCGCACCCCCTCCATGTCCCCTGATGTGGTAGCACATTTACCAGTTATAAAGGGATCTGCGGCACACAGGGGAGTCCAGTGTTTATCCTTTGACCTTTTTAGTTGAAGTTGACTCACAGTTGGAAGATTCCTTCTTTCTTTCATTTATCCCACTCGTATTTAAATGTTTCTAACTCTTATCATTGCCTTCCACCTGATCCTTTGTCAGTTATGCTACAAGGACATCTTGATTTTGATGTTCAAGAAAATTGTGAATCTCAGATGTTTCAAGATTGGCTTCAATTTGCGATCCACTGGAACGGTACTCCTCTTACTGGGCGTTCTTGGGAAGATAGGCCATCAGCTCATGCTTCATTGTTACGGAGCTTTAGGAGGGTGCTATACTATTACATCTGTACTGATATCTGTGCTGAGAGCAGTACTTAGCAGGACCAAACTTTTACCAAAGACTTTACACCTTTAGAGACAGTAGGAGCACTCCACATGCTGTCCGACAGCATGTTTTTGGATGCGGTGCTGCTCTTATCACTGCCGGGATTATGCCGGGGTCTCACCCAGAGCAGTATTCTGCAACCCAATTGAAGCTTGGTACATGTAAGACATCATGGGGACTGCTGAATGCAACCTAGCAGGAGGGATGTCAAACGGGGTCTTCTTTGCTAGTCAGACAAAGGTTTTGAGTTCCAGGAAAGGGGCGTGGAAGAAACGGTGGCAGTGGGAGTGGGACTGCAGAATGAAGTGTGACATAAATTGTGTCAAAAGTGGTCTTTATTGTTGTAATTTGTGTTTAATCTATTTGTACGGTTATTCCTCCCCTTACTCTTTCAGGATTGTTGGGAGAAATTGCCTGTACATCATCTCAAAACTGCATTATATTGCCCCAGAGCTAATGGGTCAGTGAAAAACGTTAATCACATGAATGGGAATGTATCCAGCTGGTCAACATGTCTGGTAGACCCACAGTTAAGACTCTTCGAACATGCTTCGGTCATATCACACCACCCCCAATTCATTCAGTCACTAATATCTCTCCTTTTCTAGCTCATAAGGTTAGATTGCCCGGAACTAAAATGAACCCAAATTGGTTGGGTGGGGGTGAACCCAGGTTGATGTGCTAAGAGATGAGTAGTCGTGTGGAACAGCATCAAAAAGATTATAAAACAATATGATCAGAAACAGTGTTAAAAGAGGAAATTGGAAAATCTGAGATAAAGTGTTTGCCAGCTTCCTGACTCATGGAAAAATGGGGTAGTCAGTTTTCCAAACCCATGAAAATAATTAATGTGAGAGAAAATGTAGTTACTCTGTAGGATGGCAGGGCGTGGACGATGGATAAACTATCTCCAGGTAATTTTTGCCATAAAAATGTGGATCCTGTTGATGTGACCCATCAGAAGGTGAACCATTATCCTAACCTTAGAAGCGTTCTATTCATGACGACACTCATCGCAGTGACAGGTTGCACAAATTTCCCGTGTGGCATGAGGATTTTGTTATGCGTTGATGGATTGTAATTGTACTTTTCTCCAGGTCTTGTTTATTCGTTTTATTTCTACTTGATATATTCTGCATATGTTTCCGTGATATGGGTTTTGCAGGTAACTCACATGCTATATGTGGGTAAGATTTTTTTCTTCTTTGTTATAGGAGGGAGAAGTGTTGTAATATGTATTTAATCTATTTGTATCATTATCCCTTCCCGTACTCTTACTTCTTTCCCACTCCCATTTTTCCCCCTTCCGATATGGTATGTTCCCATGCTCTGAGACTGTGGGAATTGAAAGTCAGAATGTTGATGTTTTGGAAGACTTTGACAGCTGTGGTGGCTTAGAGGTTGCTGTGATATACAATAAAAGACTTTTTGAAATTCATCTGGTCTCCTTGCAACATTTATCTTTGCTTGTCAATCCAATTTGGCATAGTTGAACCTTACATACAGCCATACTTCTGATAGTGGTCTGTTCATACGTTATTTGAACTTCCTAACCTGCATTGTTGTAAATGTGATATACTAAGGAGCCAATGATGAGAGAAATAGTGTTGTAACACTTTAGTTGCATGGGTTTTCATCACATTTGTTACCCATTGCTGCACATTTTCCCCTGATTTTTACTTCTAGCAGTTGGTTGTTCTTCTGGATTCTTCTTTTGTTTATTATGCCTGGCTGTTTTCTTCTTCCTCATGTCAGGGAAGCTTGGTGCATTGCTGATCACACCAGTGTTTATCTTCATCTACAATTATCACTTAGAAGATTACCAAGAAGGCTTTTTTGCACTTTCTGTTATTTGTTCCCCACTGGAACGTTTGGTTCTAAGGAGTCACTCTACACTTTCACCTATAATTATCTGTACAGGAGTGCATCCAGGCTACTGGGAGGAGTCACCTCTTACTCAGGCAATCAAGTAGGGAACTCATCAGACCTTCTAAGCATCCAGTACTTGACAATTATCCGAGCACTGAGATCTTGCCCAGAAACTGGTGGCGCTCAAAGCCTTGTTGGTTATAGATGTAACACTCCCTCAACAGTTTGCGCTCCATTTGAAATTGTCCCGACACCTATGGTTGTCTAACGAGAATAAAATACCTTTCTGCATGGTGAGATACAAATGTTTTGCATTCCACTTTCAAGTGTTAACAGCTTTTCCACTGTCCAATTGCTTTGAGCCAGACAATAAAATCAGAAGGAATAATGTAATAACTCATCTCTCTATTATGTACTGAGAATAGTTCTTAGGGAATTGCTATCATAGGAGTTATTTTTTCCACACCCTCTATTTTCATTCATCATTTCCTGTGCCAAGAAGCAACCAAAATGCTGTGTAAGGGTTATTGGGAAAAAAACTATAAAAGTGACCAAAGTGTGATTGTTTTTTTGTAAAATTCCACAAATGTAAATGCCCAGGTATTCTATATGCAATTTAAAATGTAGCTGTTTAGTGCAGTGTCAAAACCCCATTCAGAAGGCCATGGGGCATAGGTCTAATGGGTCCATCCTTGGTGGTTGAGGTGTTTTACTCCTGATGTCCCTGGTGTCTGGTCTACTATGGATCCTGAGCAACTGGGCCAAGAACCCCGTAGGCACTTGACTCTTAGTGGTTGTGCAGTTCAAGGCTTATCAGGGGAGGGGGTAGACAAAGCAGGGTTAAAACAGACTCACAAATTAAAATACGTTCAGCAGCAGCAATAATTGATTATCCAGCCAAATAATTGTTCTATGAAAAAAGATGTGTTACAAACAATGTAAAATATGACATTAACAAACAATGCCCACAGTCCCTTCGGGTCAGGGCTCTAGTGTTAACCAGGCGGGTCGCTAAATCCCACCCCCCCTTTCACCGGCAGTCGTGGTTATTTTCCATTCACTTTAGATGACATTCAGGTTAAGACTCACTAATAGCTCAAATTTCAGGAGTCCCACTCCAGCTCTTTAGTGAAGTCAAAAGTGTTTCACGCTGATGCGCTATATGGAAGGCAAGTTCCACCGGGCTGTCTGGCCCATAAACCAGTTTAACCCACACCAGCAGGATCTGAGGAACCGGAGTCTTTGAGCACGCCCCCGCCGTGGGCACTGAAGCTGCAGCAGCTGTCTCTGGTAAGTTCTGGGTGGTCAATAGTTGGAACCTGGCATTAGCGGTGGAGAAGATGATGATCAACACTGGTTCATGCTGGATTAAATCACATGCTAGGGTTCCGGGTACAGAGGCACAGGGTTTAATGTGTCATTGGGGAAGGCAATCGAGAAAAGCAAAGCGTCAGTGCCAGAGAATGTTTTAAAGACATAGGGGCATATCTACAAGGACGAAGATAAATAGACGCAAAGCGCTCTTAGCGCTTTTCTATTTATCGCTGTCTATTGCTTGATTATATTGCCCTGTTAGCGTGTTATTTACAACGCGTTTCCCCAGGGCGATATAATTACCAGCGATAGCATAAAGATCGCCGTTTTGCAGGGAACATCGCTGGTTTTCCAGTGATGTTCCCTGCAAAACGGCGATAACCTTGCTGATATCAGCACAATCCACCCCCATAATAGGTATGCCTAAGTCTGCATTTTAGCAGATGTTAGTTTCCGGCGAAAACAGCGGTTTTCGCCCAAAACTAACGTCTGCTAAAATGCGTTGGCAGCCTTGTAAATATCGCGATGTGCACATCAGCGATATTTACAAGGTTGTCCTGCCCAGTGACGCCCACTTTGCATCTCATTAGATATACAAAGGGAGGCGTTGGGTAAAAGGGTGCTAAGTTAGCACCCTCTTGTTAATAGGGCGATAGAGCCCTTGTAAAATGGCCCATAATATTTCAGTTACGCATTGGAAATCAGTGTACCATACAAGGTAAGATTGTGGCAAGAAAGTAAAAGAGATTTGTTGGAGGTGAGCGGCAGTGAACGGGAAGGAAAATAAGAAGTAAAGAGAAACTGGAGAATGAGATGAAGTAACAAGGGGAAGTGGAGTAGTGGGAGAGCGATATAAAGAGGGGTCACTAGTGAAGGTGCAGGAATGGACTGCTAGGGGCACTGGAAGAGAGCGAGTGGATGGCTAGAGAGCGACAAAGAGAACCAGTTCAGTGCTGCACTGTGATGTCTTGTCAGGAGAGTGTAGGTGGCATGATGGGTTGGTTGACACTATCATATAGTTCTAAGTTTTCTAGCAGTATAGGCAAAGAGGACATGTGGTAATATATGCTGCGGGAGTAGAACGTGGACATTTGAGTGATAGCTATTGCAATATTGGTGAGTTTTTGAAATGTAGGGCAGTAATTAGCTTATAGGAAACAATGTAATAGAGTAGCTGATGAAAGAATAGGCTTTCAAATGTTTTTGAGAAGAAAATGGGTTCGAATGTTTTTGAGAAGGTGGGGTGTAAAGGGACTTAAAATAGCTGGAAGTAAATGAAGCATCCAGTCATTTTTTAGGTCTCGCCTTACCCAGCGCATGCGCTGCTCTGGCGAGACTTATTGAGAGGGCTCCAAAAAGTGCTACCAGGCCAGCCTAGAGCTACAGTGCATGTGCGCGGGCGCGTACGCCAGCTTTACCGCGATTACTTTCACTTTCCGCTTTGATGTTTGATCATGATCGCGATCACTTTCACTTTCACTTTGGCGGCCGCACGGCCGCTTTGCATAGCCAATAGGTCTCGCTTTTGGGACCTTATAAGTATTTAGTTATGCAACTGTTGCATAGCTAAACACTTATAAGGTCCCAAAGGCGAGACCTAATGGCTATGCCAATGCTTGGTTTTTTTTTTATGGGTTTACCGGGGCAGTAATGAATCCCTGCAGTGGAATAGGTACCTAAAATAAAAAGGTAAAAAAATTAGTTAAAACTAGCAATAATACATTCACCAGAACCCTAGAAAACACCCAGGCTGAAATTAGGCTAAATACATTAAAATACACAATAAAGGGAACCTTTGTACATGAACCCCAATACAGAGCCCCAAATCCTAAAAACCCAACCAGCTGATCTACGAAGGAAATTTAAAAACACAATCTAAGACTGCAGACTCAACTCAGAAATGACCAAAAACAGATGAGAACCGACTAAACAGTAGTAGCCTCAACCTGAATTGTTGGGGTAAATGTGAGAAGTTGTTGAAAACGATGCGGTACATAGTGGTGATTTCAAAATCACAAAAAAGAAACAGGAAACACGGTTGCAAAGCTGCCTGAAAAACGTTGGGTTGGAGCTCTCCCTTTGACAAAGTATAGGCAAAATTAGAAAAAGTTCTCATTCCGGGACTAGCCCCGTTGCATTTCCCTCTGCAGTTGATCCCTTGGTGCATGCACAAAGTAGTGCCCCAGTCCCCGTGGACTATTGCACTCCTGCATTGCAGGTTGTGTCGTTGTCCACTCCCACTGGCGAAGGCAGTTTTTTCAAATAGCATACCTTGTTGGAGCTACTAGTATCGCGCCTGAAGGCGCTCTACAAATTCCACCCGGGGCTTATGCTGCGCAGGACATGTGCGAGACAAGCGCAGGATATACCCCGGTGAAGACTGGGCCAAGATTGGACAAAGATCGGGGCAAGAGCAGGCCTGTCTGCGCCCGTCCGCGGCCGGTCAAGGCAGGGCTGGGCCACCTCCCATGGTTGGAGCCTCGAGTATATGCTAAAAAACACAATGGTGAGTGCATCCCTCGTGTAATTAATTTATATGACATATATACCTTTAAGGGGCCTGATTGGGATCTCATTCTTAATAAAGACCTGTATTGGAGGCCCCTGATTTTCTCAACACTCAGAAGAGCCAAGGAATATAGAACATGGGGGAAATGAAAATGTGCTAGGACTAGAGTGCTCAGTCCTTACCATCAAGCTCACCCCCAAGGCCCACCTCAATCGACCGCATGTTACAAAGGTCAATTGGGGAAATCTCTACAGAAATCAAACTCACTGAGCGGAGATTATCACTGGGAGGAGTGGGACTTAACTTGGAGCCAAATGCAACAACCTGTAATTTATCCATTGATTTGGTGGGGCCCCCAACACTAACTCGACCTGACCCAGCTGTTATTGTCCAGCCATTGATACCAGGGCTCAAATGCAAGAGACCTAAACCTGCTCAAAACAATGAGACTCATAAAGCTTCCAAGAAACACAAACGTGCTACCAGAACTAAGGAGCTAGTGCAGGGATCTCCTTCTATGTGCCCACCCACGGCCATGGACAGTGATACCCAGACATTGGGTAGCATGGGCCCAAACAAATCGATCAATGGATCAACAAAGCCTAGCTGGGTGGTTGAACTTATGGGTAAACTACTTGAAAAAAAAAATCAGAGAAGTGATAAAGGAGAAACTTTCACCTAAGAAGGCCAAATTAATTGAAGTGGAAACATGGAGTAACTCTCATTTAAAATTATCTCCAGCAATAGAGCAACCCAGGGCCCTTGGTGTTGGCCAACATTGCTTGCCATAGAGTTACTCAACTACGGTTCAGCAACCTAGCAACAAAAGGAGCGAGACTCTAGCTTCAAAGGACTTTCAAATAGATGTAAACCAAACTACCAGTCTCTCTATGAATCCCAGTGTAAAAACACAAGATTGTATTTTACAACCGGTCTGCTCGGATAAAACGGCAGCTGAGTACAGGCCAAAGAAACCAGGGATTTACCTGCGATCGATCTGCCCTCTGCAGCCTGTCCTTATATGGTGGTACTGGCGAGAGTACCTGGTCTAAGACTGGGCAGTCTGAATCTTATTCTGAACTCAAGAAAAATGTATAAATTGGTTGGGCACTACTAAAAAAAAAAGAAAATCCCTTGACTCAGGCGGAAAATGTTCTCTTCACCCGCAGGGTGAGGTGGATAGGGAAAAGATTGAAAGATAAAGAGGGAGACCGTATAATCATGGCTCAAAAATTGTTGTTTGATGATGCCAATAGGGGAACGGGAGGTGTGCGGGCTACCAGACTGGTTCTTCTTCCCATGGGATATTTCTGTAAACCTCCTAATAGAGTACCCTTGAATAATTTCTGACCGACGGTCAAAAATATGTTTGGTAATTCTTTTCTTGGTGTAAACCAGACCTGGACCTGCGACATTTATAACGTTCCAGTCCATAATAGGTTTGGGCCCTTTGATCAACTTGATTGACATCTAGCCCACTACGATCCCCTATGTAAATCCTATTCTAATACTTCGGGGTGCTCAAGTATGGTCCTTAAAAATGAGTATATGTATATATGTGGAAAATATATTCTTAAAAGACCCAGGAAGTGATGCTGTAATAGGGAATTATATCAAAACAACAGTGTCTCAATCGGCAATCATTTAAAAAGACCGTTAAAGAAAGTGCTACAGTCTTGTCGGGGGAGGGGAAAACAAAAAGAGGGAGACCAAAAGATTTAAGAAAAAGCGGTTTGTTATTTGCAGGAAGTTAAACAGCACTACATTACAAATGGATTGAGGTAACCAAAGTATGTTATAATTCAGGTTTTACCATCAGCATATATAACAGGTTTCTGAGACCCTCAGTCTGTAAACCAGAATTCCCTATTTTAAGTCACCTTATATCCCACATAGGTACTTAGCCCTGACAGAGCTGAAGATTGTAGCAGATGACTAACTGCCAATTCGAACCACTGTGCAACCCTCTCTGAAGAAGATAGACCTTGGTCTATTCCCAACCTTACTCTTTGTCCCATCAAAAAATGTTCCCCACTCGCAATTCCACTGAACGCGGTAACCTTAAACCAGGGTATATTTGCATGAAAAGGCAGGACAAATTCAGATAGGCATAGCAAACCCACCTTCAAAGGAGCAATTAGTACGAGTCTAATCGATTACATCATGGTTGACGTTAGGCTCTGGCCACATGTCTTGGAAATGGTACTTATCAATAGAATATAAAGCGAACATAACCCATTAGAACTTACTCTTGGTTTAACAAGGTCTAAATATTCCATTACATATATCTAACATTTAGATGGTAGATGTCAACCCTCCCATAACAAGCAAAGAATTCAATGGTGTTATGTGGGCCGCTCAGAAGAGACTATGAGGTGTATTTTTACCTTAGTCGAAGAGAGTCTGGGAGCATATGCCAACCTTAACCTTGATCTAGACAAGGTAACCTGCCCTAATGCAATAGGGTAAATTTACCTTAAACTCTTTGAGGACCTTTTGCTCTGTTACCTGAACCATTGATCAAATATTTAGGCTCCAGTTAATATAGTGGAAGATGGTAACCATGGGCAAAGGTAAACTCCCTGCATCGTTGGTGGATCTTAGTGCTGCCATCGATATGATTCCGAGGGCAACTCTCTGGTCATTGTTGAGAGAGATGGGTGTTCCACTGTATTTATATTCAATCATTGAGCGCCTGCATGAAAGCACCTTTGCCCAGGTACATTGTGGGAAGCTGTGCAAGGTGACTGTACCATTTTTAGTGCACAAAGTGAGACAGGGTTGTGTGCTGGCCCTGACCCTTTTTACCCTGTTTATTAATGGTCTTGTTAATTGTTTAAATGAGTGTGACAATGACACGCCTAAATTTGCAAATATGAGATTGTCCATCCTTACACTTGCTAAGTCACCTATGGGGCTTCAGAGAGTATTGGTCCAGTTTAGCTAATTCTGTAGTGACAGGGGACAAGAGATTAACATGTCCAAAACCGTGTATATGGTTTTTCATCCTTGCCAAACCTCTAGACCGAATCCTACACTGAATGGGAAACCACTCGAGCGGGTTTACACGACTATCTGGGTGTTACTCAATAAGCTAAGATGGAGTGAACCCACCATGTCTCTAAGTGGAGTCTGAAATTTGAACAGAAGATCAGTGGTTTGATAAAGATTTATCGAGGACTCCATTTTAAACTATTCTCTCCAGTCCTCCAGCTTTATTCATACAAGTCCCCGGGGGTGGCCTTACATGGTGCGGAGCTCTGGGGCCACAAAAACATCAAACAGCTAAATATGGTGGAAAATCGGTTTTTAAGGAAGGTGTTGTGTATTCCAGTCATCACCCCCTTGATTTCCCTGAGGTTTGATGCTGGTCTTAGACCTATCTTGGAGTGGGCAGCAATCAGACCTCTAATTTTTGGGAGGAGAATTTTGGTTACCCCCAAATTGATATATAACCGTAAAGGACTTGAGGAAATCCTTAGGTACCCTCCTACCAAAGATCTCTCATGGGTGAGATATGTCAAAGAATCATTCACTGAATTAGGTTAGCAAACATGTGGACAGACCCCAGGGGTAATCGAAATAAAATCATTGTTTGGATCTTATTAAGCTAATAGACTTCTAACCTTAACAACTTTGGGTATATTGACACATGAATTTTTATCAACAAAGGTTTGTTTTTGTGCAAGGTCTTTTTTAGATGATATAGAACCAGACCTGGCTAGGAAACTTTACATTCTCTTCAGATATGGCAATTTGATGGGCCAAGTCAGCTGATTGTGTCACTATGGGCTGCCCATCTTGTGAACATGAGCTAGAATCCATAGCACATATGTTGTTTTTCTGCCTGGCATTTAGCAAGGCGATGGCCAGGTGGATAATTGCAATTTGCAGAGGACTAGGTGTCAGAAGACACTTGTAGGCAAGTAGAATTCTCCAGACAGATATGTCGGCCCCATGATGTTTGCAGAATTGAGATTTCTAAATGAGTATGTGGTTTGTACGGAAGAAAAAAGGGAGTAGCTGTCTAATCAGATCAATTAGCATCTTCTAGACAGATTTGCTGATGACCAATTGATTTTAAGATTTTTAATCATTGTATTGACGCTTGGGAATTGTGTGACATACCAATTCGTTTTTAAAGTTTTTATTATTTTAAGATCATACATGTATTGTAAGATTATGAATGTATTTTATGATAACAATTGTTTTATGATCTTATATGAATGTCTCTTTTATGGTATTTTTGATTACCGAAACAAAGAGTGTTGATCTGATGATCTGACTAAACAGATGAATAATAATATAATAATAATAATATACCCTATTGGCCTAAAAAGCCTTGTCCACACCAGCAGCCATTTCCCTCAAGCCCAGGAAACCCTGATCATCATTCCAGCCCTTTTCCCTTGGCAGCCCTCATAGCTAGCCCTAAACTGCAAAACACCCGAGAACCCTAAAATACTAGGTAGAAACCATATAAAGTGCACCAAAATACACCCAGTCACTCCCCTAGACCAAACCAAACCTTAATCACAATCCTTATCTAGGTATGACTAGCAATAACAGCCATCTCTAGCTACACACCTAGTCCAGTCCAGAAATTGCCTACATCAAAACAGACCTCTGATTAGCTTATATTAGAGTTAGGGTTAGGGTCAGGGTCAGGTAAGTGGACACCTATGTTTCATCTTTGACCCTTACATTCTTTTAGCCCTATTGCCCACCTTTACATCTTTTTTAGTTTGTTCTGCTTGGTAATAGTTTTTGATGCAATGCAATACATGAAAAGATTTTTGTTAAGTAGCAATTAAATATATTTTTTCAGCTTAAGGCGCCGATATCAAGGATGACAATCTGCATAAATATCTTTTTTGACATGTGTGTCCCCGAAAAACATTAACAATTTAATGAGTCTTTGTTATCTCTTAAAAATTCAAAGGTGGAGGTAACTTTAGCCATTCGGAATAACTTATTTGTGCCACTAAATGTTAATATTACTAAATTACTTTTTTGGGGGATAGTACTTTATGCAATTTCCATGGTAATTTCTGTAAATTTTAGAGGGCTGTTACTGACAAGCAGGGTTTCAGGCTACCAAAGATAAACTTGAGTAAGATGCTACTGCTATAGGGGAATCTATAGATGTATCCCTGATTCTTATCGACTGATCTAAGCAGATGGGCCCTACTCTATCCCAAAGTAAGATGTTTGAAGTCTTTGATTCTGTGATATGGAGTTCCACGGATTCAGGCTGTGCCTCAGAAGAGTGCTTCACCAAGGCAGGTGACAGAACAGTGTGCTTTGAGATGGAGATGAAAGAGATCTAGATGACTGTTAGGGATTAAACTAACCAATAGTGTGAATCAAGTTGTGTTGTCTCGAGGTGAGGTCTTGGACTGTCTCGTGCCCAAAGTGTATGTATTAACCCCTTTATGGCAGAACTTTGTTAGATAGGAAGCCCCAGTCCAGGCTTCAAGGCTGAAGTATTGTGGTTAGAGGATTTCATGTCACATCAAGTTTTGAACAAATTATTAGTAACATGCTGGGAAACAAAGGTTTATTCCTTATCAATAAGTTATGTGAGACAGTACCATTGCAAATCAATTTAGTTGTAGCACAGGAAGGCGAGTATGCATTGCGTTATGTGGTAGATAGCACTTTATATGCTGCAGGACATAGCAGGAGAAGTGGACGGCGTAGGAAAGGAGCATCGCTTATAAATATTCAAGCCAAAGAAGAGGAGAATAACCACTAGACTCAAAACAACATTTTTTTACATCAACATAAAGATCAGGTCTACTGCATGTCAGGCACAGTGTGACACAGTGATGAACACTACACTTGCAATTTGAAAAATGCTGGGTTTAGTCAAAGTGCAGGTTAGCTAAGCCTCTCTTTCCTCATTATTTACTGATGTTTAGACTTAACGACAGATAGAAAAGAAGACATGACTAGCATACGGTGGCGGGGTCTGCACGCGTCCGGCCGTACTCTTTGGTAAAGGGGGGAATGCTTGGACGTGCGCTGTTTTAATGCTTCTTAATCTTTTAAACTCAGTGCAGTTTTTGTATTAATGTGTTTGCAGCAACAGAAACCTAGTTAGCCTCGCTTACCTTGTATTAACAGATAGGAGTAATGAAATACTGATTTTTGTGACGTTATTAAACTGTAGTAATTAAAAGGTTAAAAAAGAAATAACCTCTGGGCACGAGGAAAATAAAGAATATTACAAGTTGTGAAATGATGAATCGTTGCAATAAATTGTTGAAATAGGGCCTATAGGAAGGCCCATTTATAGATTAAAGCAATATAAAACATACCATTCAAATCCTGATAAAAAGCTTGAGTGGATTACTATTACTCTGTATATTTGTAAATAAAAATAGCTAACGACAAATCTAGTATACTAAGGAATTTACATTGAATTTTTCACAGAAAATGCTATCCTGATAAAATTGTATGATATACTTGATGACAACCAAATTCTACTTTGGTGGTTCTGAAGAAGGCTACATATTTGATGAAAAGATAGAAGGGCATATTAGCAACATTCCAGCGATAATTTATTTATTTATTTATTTATTTCTTGTGACTTGTATAGCGCACTATAACCCAGGGGTCTCTAAGCGCTTTGTTAGGATCAGCTATACAATAAAAAGATGCATCAGATTAAAATTTAGCGGCCACCCCACGCTTGCTGGAAAAGCACAGTTTTTAATTGCTTGCGGAAGGGCATTAGTTTCTTTTCATTGCGGAGTTTCAGCGGTAGTTTATTCCACATAGCTGGCAAAGTATGTGAGAAAGCACGCCCACCCACAGTGGTCAGTCTACAGCGTGGCTGAACCAGACATATGGAATCAGCAGATCTAAGCACCCTCCCTGGTTTGTAAAGGGACAGGCGAGATTTCAGATAGGTGGGTGCTCTGCCATGAAGCGCTTTGTGTACAATGCAGAGCCCCTTGAACATTAGCCTCTGCCTAACTGGCAACCAATGGAGTTCCCACAGGAGGGGGGATGCCTGGGTACTCCTTGGTTTCTTGAAAATGAGCCTGGCAGCATCATTCATGACCGTCTGCATTCTGTTTAAGAGGCCCTGTGGGAGTCCTATATACAATGAATTGCCATAGTCCAGCCTAGCCAAAATCATTGCAGAAACCGCGCTCCTTAGGGTGGAAAAAGAGAGCAGCGGGGAAACTTTCCTGAGTTGGCGAAGGAGGCCGACGCAGCAGCCCACCACAGCTGTGACTTGCTTTTTCATGGACAGCTTGCTGTCCACCTGGATGCCCAGGCTCTTAACCACCTCAGCCGGTTCTGGAGGCGTGCCCAACTCCCCAGGCCAGAAACGGTCACACCAAGGGTTGCCAGCGATGGTAATCGGCAACACCTCGGCTTTGTCCGGGTTGATTTTTAGGGAGTTGCCGGACATCCAGTTAGCTGTACTTCTCAAAATGTTTTGCAGTCTGGTAAAGGCATTCTGGCTATCCTCCAGCTGGATAATGATCTGGGTGTCGTCTGCGTAGTTATATACCTGACAGTCCATTTGATTAAGCATTCGAATCAAAGGCTGTAGGTATATGTTGAACAATAGGGGTGACAGAGCAGACCCTTGTGGGACTCCGCAAGTGATCGAGGTTGCGGTAGAGAGCATGTCACCTAATTGCACTTTCTGCGTCCTCCCTTGAAGGAAGGATGTGAACCATGCCAGTGCTATGCCCTGAATGCCGAAGTCCCTCATCCGCGACAGTGGTTGTGCATGACACACGGTATCAAATGCCGCGGAGAGGTCCAACAGCACCAGGGCCCCCGGGATTTTCTTGTCTGCTCTGTTCCTAAGTTCGTCTACGATTGACAACATAACCAGCTCCGTGCTGTGATTCGCACGGAAGCCTGCTTGATTCAGCTCTAGCAGCGTGTTGCTTTCCAGATGTTCTGAAAGGGTGATAAGGACATGCTGCTCCAGGACCTTCGCCAAGAATGGTAACTGGGAAATTGGTCTGAAGTTCTTATATATTATCGCAGTCTATCTCTGGAATTTATCGTCCTGGTAGCGCGTTATTAACAACGTGTTTCTCCAGGGCGATCAAAATTCCAGAGATAGCAAGGTTATCGCCCTTTTGCAGGGAACATCGCTGGTTTTCCAGCGATATTCCCTGCAAAACGGCGATAACCTTGCTGATACGACCCACAGGGTCGTATCAGCATAATCCACCCCTATGTTAGGGGTGGCTAAGTCAGGATTTTTGCAGACGTTAGATTTTGGCGAAAACGAAAATCTAACGTGTGCTAAAATCATGTGGGCTGACTTGTAAATGTCATGATGTAAACATCAGCGATATTTGCAAGGTAGTCCACCAGGGTTACGCCCAGTAACGCCCACTTTGCATCTCATTGGCGATGCAAAGGGAGGCGTTGGGGAAAAGGGTGCTAACATGCATAATCTTGTAAATAGGGCGCTGGTTTTATCTCCGCTTTTTTGGCTTTGTAAGCCAGAAAAGCAGAGATAAAGCCCTTGTATATATGCCCCAGAGTGTCCGAAAGAATGAGTAAATTGTAGAAATTGAGATGTCACCTTAATTTTATGATACTTTGGAAGATAGGACTACGTTGTGAAATTGTTGAGAACAATGCTTGAAAGAACTGAAGTGCCCCTTTGGGATCAGTACACCATTGCAATCATTGCAGATACCAGAACTCAACATGTACAATTGAGTACATGGAGGGTGAAAGAAAGTAATGTATGCTGTAGCAGAGAGATTAGTAATGATTTCTAAACTGTAAAATTATTTAAAATAACCAATGTTTAAATTTGTAAAAAGAAATTACAAAATGAGTGACTCAATAAAGTATGGATTTGAAGTACTGCACAACAAAACAAAGTACAACTTTTTTTTTTTTTACATAATCTATTTTATAAGACAAAACATGATCCGCCAGACCACGAAAAAGAGAAAATCATCTGATATAAGTTTTTATATTAGGCCATTCACAGCCCATGAGAAAACAGGGAAGTTCAAGAAATTACTATCAAGTCTTAAGAAAACGTGGATGAATTATTCCTTGTGTACGGAAGAATTTCCCCGGAATCCACTTATATTTACAGCTGGATGCACAGCTAAGAGGTTTAGGGATATGAAATGTAAGCATTTTAACTGGTGAAAATGGAAGAATTTGGCGAGGCAACCTAGCTCCTTTTCCTGCGAAGCCTTGAGAAGGGAAATGGCCTTCAAGTTAAGGTGTTTTGTCATGGGGAGCTAGCACAAGGCAGCAGGGACAGGAGCCAATGTTGTCAGATCACTGTTGGCCAAAGATGGCACTGACACATAGTTCTGAACCCTTTGGATGTTTGACTGTCTAGGCCAAGAGGTCAATATAGAGTGTTGCTCTAATTTAAGCATGCAGTTAGAACTGCAAGCATGAGAGTCCGGGTGCAAATGGGGCAGGACTCCTTAACAGAGTCGTCCGTGGTAGAAAACACTCACGGTGACAAATTGTGAGGGTGGGGGAGGATTGGAAAGCTCAGGCTGACAGTGAACGCTACACTAAGATTTCCGAGTTTCATTACGGGATGAAGTTGGGTGGCCATAGGTTAAGACCGCCTAAAACAAGAGAAAAATTGCAGATTTGTCAGCAAAACCCAGATGTAGTTTCTCTGTCAGATGAATGGTAGGGAGTTACGTGAGCCATGATCCCCAATGAACATAAAATATATAAAAAAGCAAGCAAAATGTAAATTTGTTGTGCCTTCTGTTTAACTTCCCTGTAAAACAAGCAGTGGCAAAGCCAATAGTCTGCGACTTTTGGACCTATTTGCTTTGCCATTGGTTTTAATAATGCTGCAAAGCAACCCTGATACTGTGCAACATGGCTAGTAAACAGGAATACAAATCCTACCCAGCCAGCTGAATTATTTGTAGGTGCATTCACAAGTTGGATCGGTAAATAAAAAGCAATGCAGGTGGGGTGAAGCAAGCACATGGCACATGGAGGGTAGAATGACAGAGGGCAGGCAAGCAACAGGATGGAGGGAGACGTAACACAGAGGGAGGGTGGAAGCAACACAGTGCGGGCTGAGGGAAGTAACACAGGAGTGTGGGAAGGAAAGTAAAGACAAATCAATGTGAAAGGGGGTGCAAGCAAATCAAACCAACAATAAAGGCTCTAGAGGAAGCACACCGGTGAGAAAGTAATGGTTAATATCATCAGAACTTACAAGGGCTGGCTGGCCTAACAACCAGCCAGGAGAAATATTACACATACTCATATGTTGGATTTATATTGTGTGGTCTTATCGTATATATTTTTATATAAAATGTATACTCGTTTTATAAAACTTGTGTGGAGTCTATTTGTGGTGTCATCAATGGGTTGCTGTGAGCGTGGTTGCAAAAAATACTTTACACATTTGCCTTGAAGATAAGCCTGGCTGCTCGTGCCAAGCTACAAAGGGGGTGAGCGGGGGCTACCTCAGAAGGTGTCCTTCATTTACCTGACGTTGGAACGCGGGTCCCTATTTGACCTAAGGTACCTACCTCAGCCAACCAGGGATCCCGGTTCTAACAAAGGGACCACCCTGCAAAATGTGATCAGGGGCCCCATGAGCCTCTGATATCTTACTGGTATTCCATGGCATGAACTTGGGCCCCCTTTACGGTAGGGGTGCCTGGATGTGTCCCTCCTTGCACCACACGGGTCTGTGTTATGCCCCTGAGCCGCCTTTCTCGAGGAGAAAGGCTATGTGTTAAAATTGTATGCAAAGCATATGTATGGCAAACGTAACAACTTTATCTCTATGGCTTATCTTATTGCATTTTCATATAGCGCTAACTCGATCTGAGGTATAGGAGCACTTTACACATGAACCGGTTACACAAGGTCACATCATCTTTTTAGGATCGGACAGATTAAGGGCCACATTACAATGGGGGTCGCAGGCATCAACATTGCCAAGGATGTTGAACCGACCGACAGCCAGTTGGCGGTCCAGACACCACCAACTTCATATGGTGTGGTTGCAAACTCCCATTTTACAATGGAAGCCTGTGCGGCTGTCCAAAACTGGCCACAGCACAAGCTCCCATCGTAAAATGGGAGTTTTCGCAAGTCCCTGCACAGTGTAGCAGGCACCTCATAGTACAGAGGTGACCCCCAGGGCCACAACCGCAGGCCACAGAGGAATGGGGGTCCTGCTACTGGCCCCCAAAGTAGCTTTCCGACAGCCTTTCCATGTCGGATACGCCAACATGGTAAGGCTGTCAGTAACCGACATCCTAATCCTAATAGCGGGAACGCCGTCCTTAAAGGATTATGTGCGGCTTCTGACTGGCCGACTGGCTCCTTGATTCTGTCAGAACCCAGTGGGATTGACTGGCTGATTTACACTCCAACCGCCAACATTTTAATTAGGCGGTCGGTATGTAAACCTACCATGTCAGTTGGTAAGCCTCCGACAAGAGGTCGGAGGCTTATCGACTGACATCATAATGTGGCCCTAAGTGATTTTTCCCAGAATCACAGGATGTCGAGCTCCCGCTGAGACACAAAATTGGTTCTCCCTGTTCCAAAGTTGGCAGCTCTGGCTATAACAACCCATCCGCTCCCCCTTTGCTGGGTTTGCATGGTCTCCAACAGAGCACAAGAAAACCAAAGCAGAGGCTTATCAGAGAGGAGAAGTCACTTCCATCATCAAAATGCTGAACTCAATTTAGAGTTCACCAGAAATAATGGAAATAGTCTCATGACACAGTTACAACCAACTCCTACTTGTGCATTTCAAGACCGCTTCACTGGCACAAATCCTTTGTGTATAAGCCAATGCTTGTTAAAGGCTGGTAGCAATTGCAGCAGCTACATTCACCCTCATAAACCATTAGTAAACAAACACACACATACACACACACATGGCAGCTCATTTCCACCTTTTAGACTACATGAAGCATTGATGCAGACTTACATTTCCTACAGGTCCTTAGAGTGGAAGGCATAGATTTGTATTTATTTTAATTATTGAGTTATATATAGCACAAACTTGACCCGAGGGCATCAGAGCGCGTCACATAGTTTGCATAATAGCAAATCCGTGGGTTACATTTGGAATAGGTGTAACTACTTAGTGGTAGTGGACAAACAATATATAGTAAAGGCACTAGGATGTGTTGTCAATCCAGTTTTGAGGTAGTTATAGCATACATATCGATATAGTTTTACAGCACATAGTTTCAGTTTCATAAAATTACAAGGGGAATAGGCATTACGATAGGTTGTTGATTCAGTTTTGAGACAGTTATAGCATACATATAAGTATTGCTTTAATGCATAGTAGCAGTTGCACAAGATTATAAGGGAAGTATGTGGAAATACATAGTAAACATATTAAAACAGAAACTTACAACGTACAGTAAAATGGATGGGTGATATAGTTCAGCAGAAGCTTGCAATAGGCCTCAGGGAGGCGGGGGAGTAGGAGCACCATTTTCCACTAGGTATTGCTGAGGTTTAAGAAAGGCGTGTGGGTGGCAACACAGGCCAGTCCGATGCTATTTGGGAGGTAGGTTCAAGTATTTGTTGATGTAAAAGTGTGTTCAGACTGAGGTATGGCTTTAAGTGGGGTGGGTCCCACTGGTACTAAAACCTGGCAGTATTAACGAGAATTAGCATAGCCAATAGGTCTCGCTTTTGGGACCTTATAAGTATTTAGTTATGCAGCATAATATCCTTGGTGCAGCAACATTAACTGTTGCATGGTTAAACACTTATAAGAATACTAAAGGCGAGACCTATTGGCTATGCCAATGCTTGTTTAATATCAACTTTTGCCACACAACTCAAAAACTGCTGAATGAAAGGTCCACCAAATGTTGCAGGCTAGTAGCATTAGGCTCCATTCTTGATGAGTTTGTGTCCGTCCAATTTGAAGTTGTTACTAGAGCTAGACCAAATCGACTATAAAAAGTTATCAACTGTATTTTTTTAAATTATTGCAGTAGATAAAATCTACAGGAAACTACGGCAAAAAAAATTAATGTTCGTTAGACCAAGGTCAAAACGTACATCAAATTGCACTCACTGTATTTATTTCAAGAATGATGACTGTATAGCAAATAAGCTCATCTAAATAGTCAAGGGTCCTTGCACCCCTCGCACAAATCTCTCTTCACCTAAAATGATATAGAGGTTAAGGCCAGGCAATGGGTCACTTTGACTTCCCTGAAAAGTCTTACCATGCAGAAATCCACTGCTCAGCCGAGCCTGAAACTCAGAGAAGATGCCATTAAAATTAGCGAGCAGCTCGCACGTGCCTGCGGTGTTGCTGGCCTCTAACTGCCGCCCCGAGGCTCCGCCTCCCTGGTGCAAGCCACACCACTCTGGTGTTTCTATTAAACGAGTTCTCTGCCTTGAAACTCGGGCACAGATGGGAGAGGCTACGGCAAAATTAGTAAAATGTCTAAATTCTATGAAACACCAAGAAATCTTCAGGTAAATAAAATAGCACACAAAAATCGGCGCAAATTGGACTCCACACATGCCGGTGCAGTATGTTTCTGTTAATGTTCATAAACATTGACACTTTTTCTTTAAACTCCGCATCCGCAAACACTGAAACGTCTGCAAATCGGCGGAAAGCGGCGGCTGTAATGGACATTACACAATGTGGCATTCCGGAATCCTTCAGAGGGATTATAAGTGGTGACAGGGACACTTTTAAAAGACTTGCCAGAAGTGATTGGTGCTACAAACCGAAGAGTGCCAGCCTTTTAGGTGGAACGTGTAATTTTACCCACACAAAGCAGCCTTGATTCGGTTTTCGTTTTACGTGTTTACAAAATAAGTTCTGTGATAATAGTGGTGCCGCGGGTGGCATTCCAGTGGCCTACCGTGTGCCTCTGATGTTTACAAAATGCTACCTTGTGCTTGGTGATGCAGCGGGCTGTCTGAGATTCTGTGGCCCCGCAGGCGCACTGTACGCCCAAACTGCCCCATGTTACTAATAAAAAGCCCTGCCTTCTGGCCAGCTGATGGGTGAAAGTCTGGAAAACCGAGGTGGAGCGAGGCGCACGCACTTGTGCGCGTAACCGCAAGCTCTAGGCCACCACAAGCAAAAGCGTGTGGTAGTATTTTCTGGAGCCACACACTAAATGTCTCGCAAAGCAGCGCATGCGCTGGCTCAACGAGACCTAAAAACCAGCTAGAAGGCACCTTTAGCTATAGCTTGTAGATATGAGTCAATATGTAGCTTGTTGCCTTACAGCTGGTTTCTGAAACACCATCCAGTCTTTATTAGAGATACAAGAGAAACTGATGTATCTGAACCCTGAGAAAGTGTCCATTCACTCAGATGTAACGTCGGCTTGTTTGGCCCCTGGGGGGCCTTCACAGCTGGGGTGGAATCACTCTAGTCAGATCAGTTCACCAGAAGGCTGGTTGGGCTGAGCCAGTATATGTTTTATGCTGGGTGCACTTGTGATTTCCACATGTCATGAGCATCTGTGGGTGAGATGCAGGTAAAGGCATGGGAAAGAAAGGTAGCACCAGTGCCTCACTAGTCATATAGTGAGACTGAGACTCTTAGAAGGCAGTAGAGCCGGGGTAGAGTCAGTGACACTGTAGGGCTCAGACAGTTAATTATAAGGTAGGTACTCTACTCCAACTAGAGACCCATCGTCAAGATTCTGCGTTTTCAAAACTGATATTTCATCTTTATCTGAAAGAAATCTAGTTTTCTCTTTTTTAGTGTGACTAATAATCCAAGGAGATTGATTGTTTAAAGTGATAAAATCCCCTCGAAACGCAAATAGAAAATTATTTATTTTACATATATCTAATCATCTTTTATTGCTGTGTGTGTATATTAGTGCACTAATTTATTGCATAGAGCATATTGACAATATATGACATGTCGCCTTACACACCAAACCTGCATTTGAATTGTCCTTGTTGTTGTGATCTAATGATGTATTGATTTATTGTAGAAAACCACGGATTTGTGTAAGTATCTTTTTCATCATTTCAATTTTAAATATATTGATAGCGAAAAGTGTCGTGCATAAAAAACACAGAGGCTGTCTCGGCTACACTCCAAAAACTCACCTTCCTTGTGCAGGGAACAAAAAGTGGTTTCGCCAGGAGTCGCCTCAGAATGGCGTCTGCGCCGGGCAACGCTTCTCTGCTGTGTATTACTTCTTAGGTGGCTTCGTTCCAGCCCCCAACCTGCCATGTCTGAGTGGGAGATACAATCATAAACGCGCACGTAACTGTCCCCAGGACAGCGGCCAAATGTCATTTAACAAAAGACAAAGTGACTTCATTCGGAGAGTGCGGCCGTTTTACTGTCACCGACCCCAAGGGATTATAGAGGTTGCACGCGTTTGGAAAAGAAAATCTATACTCAAGTCGCAGCAAATGAAGCAATACATTATTCTTTAATATTTGAATGCTCTGCTTCATCCTAATGGCACCTGCCAGAGCCCGGATCGATCGCTGGCACGTGACGGTGGGGTGTCAGGAACAGGGATTCCCAGCCCCGGGCCATTATCTGTTGATTTAATCAGCCATATTGATGATGTGTCCATTACAAACTGTTAAGAAAAACAGTATATTGTAACCTATATAAAGGGTAGCGGTTTCACCTTCTCTGGGGTTACTGTTTGATGAGCTGAAGGCCACGGAGAATATTTCTTACTCCGGGTGACATATTTCAAGTGAACGAGACTGTAAAAAACTACAGAAAACAGGCACGTTGTGTTTGTTTCAAGTCTATAAATTATTATCACATTAAAATCGGGGCATCTCTGTGAAAAGGCAGATGCATATTCCACGTAATTAAGCATTTGCTACATAACCCGCCATCTCCTGGTACTCTGCAGATTTAATAAAAGCATGCGTTTCTAGCTCAAGTAGATCGTAAATTAGTTTAAACAAGCAAAAGCGCGCGCGGCAGCGAGGGGAGAGAGGAGAGAGAGGAGGGGGCCTGCGCGATTCCCTTGCGGGAGCGAGCAGCAAGGCGTGATAATTGATAACATATGGCGCCAGCTGCTCGCTCCCGCAAGTGAATCGCCAGATGTGCACGCGTTGCCATTTGAAGCAATGCAACGCGTGCACGTTGATGCCGGGAAAGCTGTGCCGATTACTAAAGGTCTCTTTCCTAAGCAACGCATGCGCGCTGTGTAGGTGAGACCTAAAAACAGACTTTGAAAGGGACCCCTATCTGTCCCTATATTTATGTTGCTAACTTTAAAGGAACAAACACTGCTCAATTTCTGAACAATAACTGTAAAAAAACTATTTGTCCGGGATGTAGTTCCTATTTATATTTCAGATCTTTTACTTAATCTTTCTTTCCCTCATAGTGTTTGCTTTTTCCAGGATATTGTTTTGGTATGTTTTTTCTGCAGCGTATTATTCCTGCATAGTGCCTACTTTGGACTTAGTCACCTCTAGGCACCTGTGTGATTGTTTACAAAAGGCCACGTTTGTGACCTCTGGATTTGAGGCTGAAAGTAGTGCTAGTTTCTCACTGTGCTGGTCAGTGGCTCATGAATCTATTTAGAACACATGATCATTCACTCCTTGGCCTCTCCGCAGTGCACACAGAGCAATAGACATGTTTACTGCTTGTAATTGTGATTCTAGTTGAGTGCGCAAAGGAAGTACATAGCTGTCAAAATATTCACAGGGTGAAATTAAAGCGTAGTGCTTAGAGGTAGTGGGTGAGCAGGGATGGTGAAGTGAAAATGATACAAGTACTAGCAAGAGAGAGAAAACGGAGTTGTAATAAAGAGATGAGATGTCAGATATGTGGATTTCAGAAATAAGCGAAGAGAAAAAGGCGCATGTGTCTGACAGAGTGAGAGACTGCAGAGGAAAGTGGTGTGATAGCAAGAACTAGAGTGGTAAGTACTCCAAAGACCACTAGCCCTTCCACAGTCCTCACTGATGTTTAACTCACAGTCTCACTTTCAGAATGGAAACATTTTCAATTCTAATTGTTGCAACAAAAACATTATTCTTACTCTTTTATCTGATACTGCTAATAAGCACTGGCAAATTCAATAGATCTAGTTTGTTTTAGTTTGTGTCCCGCACTCGCAGACAGCATTCTTATTTTTCAGTGTCCATCTAATAAGAGCCCTAAAAAGAGTTGAGACAGCAATAAACTGATGGGTTATTTTTAAAGTACATGTAACATCAGCTCCCTGGCCCGTGCTACCGACAAACCGCTGGGAAAGCATCCCGAGGCGCGTTTATTCTAATCAGAAAGGATCACAGTGTGCACCCCACCACCCACCCCCGGGACAGGGTGGGGAGAGGGGGAAATCCCTCTTCACAGCAGCGAGGGAGCGCACGCGGGATGTGGTTCCTGGAGCAGTCGATTCTTGGGAAGAGTGTTTCACGGAGGCAGCTGCACAGACGAAGGAGAGAGGAGGTTTTCAGGCAGGCCTGCTCTCTTGGACTCCAGGGGTGACTGCTCTCTGCTGGCACACCCAGTGCTTAATTTGTAACACAGTTTGTGCCAGGGCCCTCATCAGGAGGAGACTATAGTTCTCCGCATCCTTGCCCCTGCCAGCACTGCTACTGACAGGGCCAACACAACAACTAAACTTTACACTCTTACAAGTGTGACAATTCATACTACTCCTGGACCCCACAGCTGCAAGAATGGCTTGGGAGTCAGGTAATCGTCATTGTAAATGTAAATTGAATTAATAAACAGCTGTTGTTCTCATACCTAAAGTAGGCAGACAGTGCCACCATGTGTCATACTGTCATAAGCGTCGGTGCTGGCAAGTAAGTGCCAGCGCCGAGCGACAGAATCCACTGTCTCAAATTAAGCACTGGGCACACATCTGAGGCTATTAGGCACAGCCACGGGCCCCAGGCACAGTTTATATCAATTAGCTAGAGCTCCCTGGGGGCACGGCAACTTCTCTGTTCCCAGGGGGGCAAAAGGAAAGCTGGTAGGCGACATTTCAAAGGCCGCCAGCGAGTCATTTGCCACACTATGTTCCAGCATCCTAGTTTTTCCTCTTTCTACAAAGAGCAGGGTTGAATGTGCTGAAGGCGAGGCACTGTTAAAGGAAATGTGTATCTGTGACGTCTTCATACTCGCATGGAGGTTCCAAGCCCCAGCATCTGTGACACAGAAAATAGCACTTTAAAGCCTCTGCCTGGTAAACACACAGCACTTTAAAGACAGACCGAACCTAGTTTTTGCTACACACTGTCTTCAGATTATTGTGGCACAGGTGAAATGTTACACAATAAAGGGAAAGGAATTACTGCGATGTCTTACACGGCAGACGTACAACAGATCTCCAGGTGCGAGAAATGTATCCAATCGTGTGTATTTCTTTTGTTTGTTTTGTACATTCTGGTAAAAGCTAAACCTAAAACCAGATCCTCCAGAATGCAAAAAAATATTGTGATAATCCTGAAAGCAGACTGTGGCTTACCTAGCATACTCACACATGTTTCAGCTAGGTGGGAAACCTTGGCAGTCTTTTTGATATGTTCAACATTTTAACAAAACAAGTGCCCCCTCTTTGGAAAGTTAGCAGGTGTTATATAGGTGCTTCATGACTCAAAGAAGTGCTTGGGTGGTCCAATTGCACGTTTCCTGTTTCAGTACTATGTTTTCAAAAACCACCAGATCAAACTAACAGGTGAAAACACATTCAGACACAGCATCCTTGCCCCTCTCCACAGCTCTGCGCTTCATCCCTTCTTAATCAAAATATTAAGGGCAGCGCCACCGGACAGAACTCATATGCAGTAACGGTATAATACTAACATTTCTCTATCACACACACAAACGGAAATGTAGCTAAGTCCAGGCCGAGATCCTTATCTGAGGCCCAGCATCTGGAATAAGGGAACATTTAAACAACCCTCCCCCCAGAAGGCCAGGGAAACACCGACCCATGACTTCCTCCTCAACCATAAAAGCATAGGACATCAGCGAGCACACACAGCCGCCACACGCAGAAGTGCCTAAAGACATTCATCACCGCAAGTTAGGTAATGATCCCTTGAATTGGCCAGGTACACCAAGCATTAGGGGGTTATTGCACTGCGGCTGCCGGACATGAGACCTGGGAGCAACTGAGAACATCCAGCGCACCATTGCAGTGCTCTCAGCGAAAGAAAAATATAGTCCCTTTTACAGTTGTAGAATAGGACAAGTGAAAGGGCGCCTGTAGTGTGGGCCTGCTCCTTACAGGGAACAGACAACAAAAAAGGGGAGACAAAGAGGGAAAAAAAACTTAGTAGCGAGGATTTTAAAAGGGCACTAAAATGAACAAATAAAAAGCAGTGGGTGAGCTGTAAGCCCACAAAGTGAATACAGCATGTCTTGAAGAGACAACACCATGCGCTGACTAGGCTTGACATAAAAACAGAACCAAAAAATACATATGGATAAAAAACTAATCAAATAAAAAAAACGTACTTTTGATAAATACAGATAGAAATGTGAAAATTAAAACACAAACTGAGAGTCTCATATACAATATGAAAAGATAAAACACAGTAACGTCGATACCCATAAAACCTATGATGCCCAAGAGTACAATGTTCAAAAACACCATTTTTGCTCCTTTTTGATTCTTACAGCATTACTGCATTTGGTTAGTAATTGCATCAATCCACGAAAAGCATTTCATATGCAAAATGAGATAAATGAGGAAGGCATGCCTTAGGAGATGATTCTGAAAAATAAAATAATACGCTGCAGGCACGGTGTAATGAAACATAAATGAGCCTGAAATTCAAACCATTAGATAGATATGTGAATCCCTCTTTAGCATTCTGCTGAGATTCAAAGGCCAGTAACTGCCAAACTGTCAATTCTTGGTTGCTTGTAAGATTTTAATTAGAGGTCGTGGTGATTACAGTATCACAAGAGAATTGATAGAGTAATAGGCAGGAGGCATCTGTTGAATAATATAAGCCTAGGAAAGGGGAAGACAAGCAGCTCAGGAGGGATGTTAATGTACTGAATGTCTGGTTTCCAGAGCAGGTTGTATAACTTTGCATTCCTGTCTGAAAGGGCAACCAGACAGCACAATGTATGCTCTTCACAACCCCACACAATAGCAGCAACCAATCAAACAGTGCTCACCTGCCATAAAGGCATGCTCAAACTGCAGGTGTGCAGAAAGTAGGTGAGCAACTCAAGTTTCTCTCTCAACAACCACTCAGAGATGCCACCACATTTATAGAGACCTCTTGAGATGTTCGGGTCTATGTAGGAGCAGTCTATTCTGTCATCTTTTGTCATGTTACTTCTAGTCGTATTCATCTAATCTTAAATACAGGAACACAAGCAACAAAATGCAGAGAAAAAGAACAGTGATGACACTTGTGCATGAAACAGGGAAACGTAAGAGCTCTGTGGATAACTGCAGGGGACAGTAATCTTTACGTGGTTCCATGTCAGGCATGAAGAGGCTTTACATTCCAATTTTTACCCTTGCAATCCACCAGTTTCACTTCTGCTACTAATACTATCAATGCAGACTATATGGCTCAAATCTATTGGATATAAGTGTCAGGAAGGTCGTTCTGCCACCAGTGTGAGGGACAGTGAGAGATCTGATGTCTGCTAGTTACTGCTTAAAATGTGTAACCAGATGGACAGATATTTTCTAAATTAACTCCAGTAGAAACTCTGTACTGGAGTCTCACTAAGCCCTACTGGTGCTTTATGCTGCTTGCAGCCCTGCCTTTCCTTTCCCTCCATGAGTAATGAATCGAGCTCAGACTCTGCCGCAGACCTGCTGAATCATTATGGTGCTTCTCTCTAATGGCCATGCCTATGATGCTAAAAGCAGGATAAGCCGCCCAAGCTTCCTCGTGCTCTCTGTCCCATGTCAGCTGGCAAGGGCGAGCAGGCAGGCGATTAATCTGAAGTAGTGTGTGTCCCATCCTGCCATGGTGACTGCAGCTCCAGGGCCGCATAGAGACAAGCTACCTAGGGCTCGAGATAGAATGAACCTAAACTCTGGCCTGGAATTCGATGATGAACTACTGATACAATACTTTAATTACTTAGTTAAAGTATTTATAAGAGCGTGCAATTACCTGAAGGTGTCCTGGAACTGAGAAATGACTAAGGCCACTGGGGAATTGTAAGGACCACTAAGGGACTTATTTAGAAGCCCCTAGTGCCACCAGTTTATCACTCCTTCCCATATTAAAAGTGATGCTCCTAAATATCCGGGGACTTATTTACAAGCCCATCGATTGCAAATGGAGCACGCCAGGAGGCTTTTAAGTCCCAGCAGGTTTGTCTATCCAATAGACATGAGTGGCGGACATTGAAATATTGACAACAGCACACTTCAAACTAAAGGCAGATCAACTCGATCCTACGAGTTGTTTGGGGTCCCCATTTAAGGGCATCAGTGAATGGTGGTTTTTGCCATCAATTTTGTAATATTGTAGACCATATGAATTAGAAGATTTGGAATCTAGAGGGGAAATTAATTACCACTGTGACACAAATTTGACCAAAACGAATTGAGAGCAGTGGTGAGATTTTACATCCGCCATTTTGTTTATCCTCTATATATTGTGGAGAAACAAGCAAAAAGATTGGGTGCACTGGAGGAAATAGGTCCCCGGCTAGATAACCAACACTATCAGTTCTTGATAGATAAAAGTGCTGGGAGACACTCATAACTAAGCCTGAAGAAGGTGGTTGGACCTACTTATACCACCGAAACGCGTCGCTTCTTGGTCTTTTAGAACTACCAAACCACAGGGGTTCCTATGGATAAAAAAACAGAAGATTATTACCATTTGCTGAACCTGTTATGATCATTGGTTTGGTGTTTGTGTATATTTACCTTGCACTTTTTATAATATTTGTGATTTTTATATTGTGTATGGTATAATGAATTCTTGCTAATATGTGCTGTTTGCATTTACTGTATTGTGTATTTTGCAGATTTTAATCTTTTTACTTTATGGTTGACTGACTGTTGGAATGAGGTGTGTATGCTTTAGAGGCATCCCAAAGGGAATCTGTTTCTGACTCAAGCCCATTACACTGCCAGGGAGTCACTTTTATTGACGCACAGGCAGCGCTTTGGGCTTCCCCATATTTACAAGGGCATGCATGTAAAGTTACCCTGCATGACTTTTCATGGCCTTGTAAATTTGTTTCCCTTTCATGAATAACTCTGCGTGAAAGGGGAATTCCATGTTTGTTGCTGTGGGTTTTCCAACACAACTTCCATTGAACTTGACGCATTCCCAGATTTACAACTTTTGAAAACGTGTCAGAATCCTACTCCTCCCCAGGCGAGACGTAAGGAGGCTCAACGAGGAGAAATACTTTAAATACTCCTAGTTTCTTCCTCTTTCAAGTTGTGATGCATTCTTCTGCATGCATAGAAAGAGGAAAATGCTACCAATGATTGTTTCCTGCTCAAAAACCATCATCCCCTCAGCTCAGGCACCCTTGCAAAATGACACAAGGGTGTCTACGCTGGTGCAGGTAAGGACAGGAAAGAGCAGTTTCTTGTAGAAACAGTGCATTCCTTCACTTTTATTTTGACGCCCAATAGCGCAGCAGGAAGGCTTGCTGTGCTCCTGTGCGTCAAAATATGGTAAATGAGGCCCCCAGGATTTAAGACATTTGCTGTCCAGCAGATTTGTTGGGGGTCTCAAGTTGAAAGTAAGCCAGCTCTAAAGATCTGCAACCTGATATGCAAAAGGGTAGTAGTGGTAGCCGAGTATTATGGTACTTGTAGTGGTAATCAGTGGATTTAAGCACTGACTGCCCTTTAGACTCTAACTCAAACCCAGCTGATGCCCTCTGGCATCTCATTATGTAATCAGGCACAGAGTACCAGCGCGGCTGCAGCATTCCCTCACTGGGCTTTATTAACTAATAAAGGATAGTGCACTCAATCAAACAAAATGCACCAAACCCACCACAGGTTAGAGCTTGCCTACACTGGGCGGAGTGCTGCAATGCCAGACGCACCTCATTCAATGCTTCTTTCAATGCAGGTGGCATTTAGCAGTCATTTTGAGGAGAGGATCAAGGTCCTACAACATCTGGATGGAGTGTGATGACTTTACCCACCTGAAATGAAGGGCATGGAGGATCTCTGGGACCCACACATCCGCTCTTAAAGGTCAGGTTTGTGGGGCACACTAACTTTGTTCCACTTTCCTTGTGGCATACAATAGTGCATTTTTTTATTAGCATTTTTGTTCCATATATCGCAATACAATCGGACAGATAGTACACCGAAATAAGTTTACAAAGTATAGCAGTATGGAGATTGCAGGATCGATGTACAGTCTTAGGGAGATACTCAAGCCTGATTCCCAATATGAAAACTTATAATGGACAAGTACAGCATTCAAAATAGTAAAGGCAGGGAGAAAACACATCGTAAAAGTTATATCTGTTGCCCAACTTTCTTTTGCAACAGTTTTGGATTCTAATCCTTCCATCGTGGAAGGTGCACCTCAAGCAAGAAGACTGCCAAACATAGGACTCCCAATAGATGGAAAGTAAAACAAATAATAAACCATCCCCCCTCCCTCCCCACCCCAACCCAGTACTGGTGGCGACTACGGGGTCGTAATATGTTTACCTATCATAAAGAAAAAAGAAAAAATCCAGTGTCACCGGTGTCGGGGATCAAACCATGATCCCCAGCGTCCAGCGTCATTCAACCTGGCCCCTGCTCCACACCTCTTCCCTGGTGTTTGTAACAAAAAAATTAAAGAGATGCATATCTCTGATAGAGGGAGGACAAACTGCCAAAGGCAAACCTCTTCTAAGGAAGGCAACCAGTGGACCCCATCTATACACAAAGTTTTTGTACTCACCTCGGAAGATATCTGCCATCCTTTCAAGACATAACAGCTTCCAGAGCCTGGAATGCCATAGTGAAATAGCAGGGGCCTCTTTTTTCTTCCAGGCTTCCGCTATCGCTACCTTCGCTGCCCCAATGCAGGTCCACATGATGGCCTTCTCCGCCTTAGTTTGATGTACAAGGGAAGGGTCGCGGAGGCCTAGCAGAATCTCAGCCATGGTAGTTGGGCCAGGGTACCCTAGCATATCTTTGATTTGTGCGAGAATTTCCACCCAGAATGGTGGTATAACGGGGCAGTCCCACGAAATGGGTTGAAAATCACCCAATAGCCCACATCCCCTCCAGCACGCATCTGATGTGTTGGGAAATATTTTTTTAAGCTTAGCGGGGCATAGGTACCAATCCATCATTGTTTTAAGGTGGGCTTCCCTTAGATCTACAGAATGATTGAATTTTGAGATGTCTGACCATAGCCCAGTCCAGTCCCTGTCTCAAATGTACCGTTGGCGAATGTCTTCCCACATTGTCATGTAACGAGGTCTTGGAGAGTGCATGGAGGTGAGTAGGTAATTGTACAGAAACGAGATCACTCCTTTCATAGAATCTACATTGTGAACATAGACTTCAAATTTCCTGAGCGGTTGTGTGGCTACGTCATGAATATGGGGCGTGAGAGCCCAGCGTTTCAATTGAAGGTAATGGACATTTTCAATGGTCTCCAGTCCGTATTCCCTCCTGCAGTTGTAAAAAGTGAGGATATCATAGTTATGGAATAAATGTGTCAGTGCCCGACACCCACCCTCCCTCCAGGGAGCAAAGGGGCCCTCCCTATGTGCCGGGGAAAAGGCCGGGTCAAAGTGGAGAGGCGTATACGGTGATGGAAATGTGGTCCACTGATCATTACTCGATATGGAGTCTCATACTCTCAAGGTGGTCCGGGTAGGGGTACTAATGTAGGCATTCTCGGGTCTCTCCCTCCTGGGCTGCCATATGAGATCCCAGATCGTCCTCCCTGCAATACACTGTCCATATGGAGCCAGTGTTTCTCCGACTCTATCTTGGCCCATACCCTTACCACCCGCAGCTGAGCAGCTTTATAATAGAGTCCAAAGTCTGGTAGGCCGACTCCCCCTTCGGACCTCAGTCGCCGTCAAAATGAGATGGAAAAGTGTGCTCTTCCCCCCGGCCATATGAACTTTAATATCATAGATCGGACCTTAGAGAGAAAGTCCGGGTCGAGTTCAATGGGTAATGCCTGAAAGAGGTACAGAAGCTTAGGGAGTACTGTCATTTCAACTGCATGTATACAGCCGAGCGACGATATAAAGAGCGGTTTCCAGCGTATAAGATCTGCCTGGAGCCGCAAAAGGGAGGGTGGAAAATTAGCATAATACAACCCATCCACCCGTGGCGTCAATTGAATCCCCAAATACTGGAGGGACCGCGAGGTCTACTGTAGCAAGGTGTGCATTTGTAGCTCCCAAACTTCGCCCTCTGGGATTGTGAGGTTAAGTATGTAAGATTTATCCATGTTAACCTTAAAGCCCGCCACTGCTTCGAACCTGGTGAGTTCAATTTGAAGCGTGTGGAGCGACGTGGCCGGTTCGGTAAAGGATAATAGCACATCGTCAGCAAAGAGCGAACTTTTATGTGTGACACCACTAAAGGGACTGTCCTTTATCTCCAGAGCTGCTCGGATTGACATGGCCAGCGGTTCTATGCTAAGGACGAATAATAGGGGCGACAACGGGCACCCCGGACGAGTGCCCCTGGTCAGGGAAAAGGGAGCAGACAGGATTCCATTCATCTGTACTCTTAAGCAGGGTTTGACATAGTTGGCCCTAATCATCTGAGCGAATGTATCAGCGAACCCGAAATGTTTGAGTGTGTTAAAAAGAAGTGCCCAATCCACCCTGTCAAATGCCTTTTCGTCATCTAGCCCTACCTGTACTGCCGGTATCTTTCGCTTGGTGGCCTTCTCGATAAGGTGGATTATACGTCTTGTATTGTCATGCGTCTGACGGCCTTTAATAAATCCCGATTGATCAGGGTGGATGAGGTCTGGCATCAGGTCGTTTAACCGTGCCACTAGAATGGCCGAGTAAAGCTTTGCATCTAGATTTAAGAATGCGATGGGGCGGTACAAAGTACACATTTGCGAGTTCTTCCCTTGTTTGGGAATAACTGTGATCATCGCCTCTGCCATGGAGGGAGGGACTTCCCCTTCCTGCGCCATTGTATTAAAAAGGAGTGTAAGGTGGGGTATGTGGTCCAGGGCAAAGGTTTTGAAGAATTGGGCTGTGAACCAGTCGGGTCCTGGTGCTTTATGTAGTTTTAAAGCTGACATAGAGGATTTCTTCTGATGTGACAGCGGCTGTGAGTTTGTCATTCCACTCCTGCGAGACCTGAGGGAACTGTAGTGTCTGAAGATAGCTATTTTGCCTATCCATATCTCACGTTTCCCCGTGTATAGGGTCTTGTAAAAGGAGCCAAAGATCAAAGCCTTTTCCGTGTCTTTATGAATCAGCCCAGCCTGCCCGTTCTCTATTCCTCCTATGTATTCTCATTTTCGTTTTTCCCTCAATGGTCTAGCTAGGTGCTTACCAATCTTGTTCCCCTGAGAGTAGGAAAGATGTCGTAATTTCAGGAGTGTGTGTTCCGCCATATTGTTATAAATGGCTCTAAGTTTCCCTCGTACTGAAGTGAGTGTGCGTAAAGTTTCTCTAGTGGGGTTATGTTTGTGTTCAATTCGGCCTCTAGGTCTATCCTTTCTTTGGAGCGCTGTTTGTTCAGAGTGGAGTTGAGCGCTATACATTTCCCTCTAATGACCGCTTTGAAAGCGTCCCAGTTGGTGAACACTGCGGTATCTGTGGGTGAGTTCCTAGCGAAAAAATCTGCGATCGTTTCCCTCAATTCAGTACAGATCACCCTATCCCTAGTGAGTGAGGCTGGGAAATACCATCTTGGAGTGGTGGATGCGCTATTACTCCACATTAGACAAGTCGAGATCAAGCAGTGGTCCGGCACGGAAAGTGAAAAAATCTTAGCCTCTCGAAGGGTACCCATTAAGTTTTGGCTAATGAAGATGTAATCGAGCCTAGAATACGTGCGATGTACATGGGAATAGAAAGCTTAATCTCGTATTTGAGGGTAAAGAGTGCGCCATGTGTCTCTGAGGCCCATATCCCGTATTTGCTATTTAATCTCCGTGGAGAAGGAGCTCGATTCCAATCTGTGGTTATGGCTGCCATGTCAGGTTGGAATCCCCCAAGACAAATGTTGACCCCTTGCAAAATCCTGTATTTTCCCCATGAGCGTATGAAAAAAGGCTGTCTGCCCCGAATTAGGTGCGTAGACCACAATGCACGTGCATAGTTTACCCGCCAGATTGCCCTTCACCATGACCCATTGTCCCTCCTTGTCAGATCGAGTGTCGGTTGGTTGAAATTTGGTAGAGGCATGAAAAATAATCACCAAGTGAGTGCGGAGGCCCTATAGATCAGAGGATATTGTTTATGGCAGAAGCGGATTTCCTTTGTGCTCTGACTAAGTGTGTCTCCTGAAGGCCCACTATGTCCAGGTGGTGGTCTATAAGGTATTTCCATACCTCTTGTTGTTTTTGAGGTGAATTGAGACCCTTTACATTCCAAGAACCTAATGTGAGTATCATCTGTACAATAGCAAACCCCCCCCTACCTCTCATGGTCCTGTGTGTGGGTCCCGGGACACCCGTAGCAAAGGCCCTATAGAGCGTGTTACCTAGATATAGCTGTCGTACGTAATGCCATCTGAACAAAACATATCTTTGGAGCACATCAGTAAAAAGCCGCCACCAGACCCCAATCCCTCCCCCACCCAACAAACTTAAAAAACCAACACACAACATTAACAACATCAAGTGAGGGGGTAGTGACATCCTTCTGACAATGGGTTAAGTAACCTGGGTAGACTTGATGGGGGGGGGGGCGATATGACCAAGGTCCCTGCCCGCGCCCCGTCCGGACGTTCCGAAGAGCATTAATCACCTTACCTGCGTAGCCAGGCCGTGAAGACACCCCAACCCGTCTAGGCCCTGGTGAGGGTAGTAGCGTTCTGCGCGCAGGTGCCTCTTTAGCATGGCTCCCGGCTGCTCTACTGCAGAGGTCGTAACACCCAAGGAGTTATAAGCAATAGTCGGCCGTGTTCAAAATTGTAGTCTATCTGTGCGTCTCTTAGCCAAATTAGCAGGTGCACAACTCGCCATCTTGTTGGCCCATGTGGTCCCAAAAGTAGTGAAGCCAGTCAGCTCTTATTCTCGGTGGCCATGTTCTCGTCCGAGTCTCAGGGAACCCTTGGCTAGGCGTAGCCAGGCCTCGGAAAACCATAGTTCAGGAAGTGAGTGGAACATCTACACTGCTTGTTTGCCAATTTGTGGTGTCCTCTTGGGCTTGAAGTTCAGTGCGCCCTGGGGTATCACTCCCCCGTGCTCCTTGGGTAATGATTTGTGATGACTCAGGTTCTCCGGTAGCAATACCCAGCAGGTCGAGGCCTACAATATGCCATTGCTTATTATGGTATTCGAAACTCAAACCAAATGGGTAGGTCCAACGGTATCTGATTTTGACGTCGCGTAATTTAGACATGATAGGTCGGAACTGTTGTCTCCTCGCCAGGGTAGCAGGTGCCAAATCTTGGTAAATGGTGCAGGAATGTCCTTGGAAGGAGATAGCACCTTTTTTCCAATCTGCCAAAAGGACCTCTTCGTTTACTTTATAGCAGTGAAATTCCGCGAGGACATCTCTTGTCCGCTTCCGCTCGCTGGTCGCTGGGTCCCCTACTCGGTGCGCTCTCTCTAGTTTGGTCTTGAGAATGGTGCATTTTTTACCCTTGTACCAGCGTTGGTTACATGTCAAGGGTGCATGTGCCCATTTCACTATAAAGGCAAGGGCACTCACTCATCCGCGTGTGAGATAAGTTACCAAACAGTGACATCTGATTTTGGTTTATGCACTTCCTCAACAAATATTTGAGCCCAATGTGCATAGAATATATTTCACTGTGTATTATTTGTATGCATGTTTGTTATTCTTCAAACCCGAATAACAGTTCTTTGACTTAATAATCCATGATCTACCTCCATTCACTCTGTAATTAATATATTTGATTGGTTGAAATAGCAATACAATGCAAAGTAATACAATTATGTATATTTATGGAGATTTCCAATATCCTTCCTTAAAAATGATGACAGTTATGTGTATAATGCCAATACGAGTGTCCTTCGTCATAAGACTATTATACGTCCAAGCTTAGCTTGAATAACTTACCCACTATAAAATTATGAGTTATGGTAGGTTTTTTAAAAACATTTTTCATTGATAATCCATAAAAACAATGGTACACTTTGCAGCACATAACTGACATTTCAGCAAATGTATGACTTTTGTCGACATCCATGTCGAGGTCAATGATTAACTGCCACAAAACACAATTTCAGTATTGCCTCACCACCACAGAGGCATAGTCAAATCAATACCTAGTATGTATACTAGTGTAACGGATGGAAAAAGGGAAAATCGATAGCACTTAAAGTAAATTTAATAACAAAACTGCTGGACTCAAGAGATGCAAATCTATAAGGATTTAAATCTGCTCAGAAATAGCACGTTGGATGAGTAGATTCAGTCATAATTAAGGACAAGACTTGAGATCATGTGGGTAGTGGGGTACCTACTGGTTCCTGGGGACATTAGTCTTTCTGAAAAGGGGGATATGAGTAGCATACATCTCATACACCATCGTCAGTGACCAGTCAGATTCTTCCGGCGCTATCAATCAATGGCAATGAGGATATATTGGCAGTCTGAGCTTGAGCCATATTATGGTGTTTTATGATCCACCTAACGTCAGTCTTTTTTGTAAAAACAACACACCCCTGCATTTCCTGTAGTGCTGGTGCTAAAATTGCAACATGGCACCCTTGCGCCATGTTGCCATAAACAGTCCTTACAGGCAATTTGCTGTTTCTATGTGTGCTGCAGAATGGACAGAGCAAAAAACATTTCTTCTCGTATCGCCAGACCAGATATTCCCTGGCAATATTTTGGGCACTGCCCCACACCTTATAAATAGCAGTGTCAAAAAGCAATGGGTGTTGTGGCAGAACGCCACCTGCAACACCCATATCACACCCCTTTCACGCTAAGTGATGCGTGAATAGGGTCCTCATTCACAAGATGGCATTAAAGCTGCCTTCTAAATAAGGCGCAGGACTTAATACCACCAGAATGTCGCAAAAAGTGATGTTCTGGTGGTGTTACCTCCTTGTGAATATGCCCCCTGGTTGTCACCTTGTTAGCCCAGGTTCTTGGAAAAAAGCCCACCAGGCATACTGCTGTAGTATTTGGGATCATTCTATCTATGGCCTCTTCGATAATTTGTAACTCAATATTCCAATTTATATGCAGTTCAGGACAGCTCTACAGCATGTGGAAAAAAACATCCAGGACAGACAACATTCACCTAGGAGAACATGCAACTTTTTACTCTTAGGAGTAATATATACCCTCTGCAGGTATTAGCATTGAGTTAATTTAAACCTAGACGTACGTAATGTTTTGGGAATGTAGAGAAATATTCTAGCCCTGTCTACTTTGTTTACTGGCGATCAAAGGTCCTCTACTCATTTATTGTATAGTGCGACAAAACAATTTTAGTTTGTAATAGCAACCTGTACAGAAGGGTTATCGCTTTATGTCAATGTATAAATTACTCAGACAGGGATGTATTGCGGGCTCCGATGTATTCATTCTCCACTATTTACAGGCTGTAGCAACTATAGCTGTATGCATCAAAATTGCTGTCCTGTGGTCTCATATTTCTTACCTTAAACTGTAAATTCAATGACGCTGCCCTGTTCATAAATTACTTTATAATGTAAATCCTTTTTCCTCCTATTCCTACAAACCGCTCCATGTCCACTGATGAACTACCACATTTAGAAGTGTTAAAGGGATCTCCAGCAGGTAGGGAAGTGTAGTATGTGCCCTTTGACCTTTTAGTTGAAGTTGCCTCACACTTGGAAGATTCATTCTGTCCTTCATTCATTCCACATATATTCAAATGTTCACGATTTTATCATCACCTTCCACCTGAGCCTTTGTCAGTTATGATACAAGGACAATCTGATTATAAGGTTCAGGAAATTTGTCATTTTCAGACATTTCAAGATTACGCTATACGCCAGCCAAGATGGCCTCCTGATGCAAAACTCTGTATCCACTGCACCACCTGTCCTACGTTACCTCCTGCAGACATCCATTGACCTGCCTGATATCCAATTCAAGGGATTTGTAGCCTCCAAAAACTTCAAGGATCTGTCAGAGTCGGCTGGATGCGGTGAGGCTGAGAGGGAGACAATTTATACACCACAGGTGTGAGGAGAGCCTCTCCAGACCCCCCTAGCACCAAGCGGGATTGCTGAGAGCCAACTCAGGTGACCAGAGGGGAGGTAGGCATGCTGCCTAATTCCCACCAAATCCTACCAACTCCCCATTGAGGAAGATCAAACCTGTGGCATGTGAGTGCAAGAACTGAACCATGAACCCCTACAAAGCCTTTACAGCCCTGGGATGCACAAACGCCTTTTCTGTTAAGGCGAATGAGAAACATGGGAACATAGTCCAAATTCTACCAAAACCTGCCTGACTTGGACCTACTGGTGGCAGCACTTGTTGAAGGAGGGGCCAGCTGCACAGTAAGAATCCTTGGGGCATATTATCAAGAAACTGCGTTAAAATTATTGCCGCTTTAGCGGCAGAAAACTGACGCTAAAGCGGCGATAATGGGCTTGATAATATGCCCTTGAGAATTCCCATTGAAGCCCATGTTCTGGTGTCAACATGAGCTTCTATTGGAATTCTCTGCAGCATATTATCAAGCCCATTATCGACGCTTTAGCTGCAGTTTTCTGCCGCTAAAGCGCCGATAATTTTAACGCCGTGCTTGATAATATGCCCCTATATTTCGTAATGACCGACTAAACACAACCTAGCTAATGAGTTGGAGCCAATTGGACAAGAATGCTCGGCAGTGAGGGCCTACTCAGATCCATTGGCCAGAGTTGTGGTAGATGAGTCGCATCAGATAACATTGCCCTCCCTATCACCCATCAAATACTGCAAAAGAGGCAGACGGAGGGGATTCTAGACTGCAGAATGCCCTGGTAGGACACAACCTGGTTGGGAGCTCTTGTGGCGTTTTGCATTGCGTGCACGGACGGAGCACGGTACGGGGTTGCACGCCCGAACTTATTGCCAAGTTTCAGAGGATACGTCGAGTTGTAAGAAATAAAAGCAGAGCATTTAATTCACTCTTCTCCATGCTCAGACCAGCAGCTGTGACAAAAAAACTCTGATAGGGCTCATCGTTGTGGTTGAAGAATGGCAAATACAAGCGATATGTGAATGTGTCACGGACTGTTTCTAATCAGATGATTTTTTGTTTTCGTTTGGGTGATGAGTGCTGCGCGGCAAGTAAAATATACGGGAGGGTAATTGAGACATGCGGGTCATAGCATACACAAGGTTTTTTGGGGGGAGCGGGGAGGGGTTTTAGATATGTCAGCGTTAGGCTGAATAACGAGTGGAAATATGTTTACCCTTTGCAACACCAACTTGTACTCACACTACTGTGAGAAATTGTGTACTCTCTTTCTGGATCAAATGAATGAATGAATTGTCTTGATATTATGGCATTTGAGTATGACTATATTGATTGTATATTGTGTTTTTTTATACATATAGTTACCCCTGAAGAAGCCCGAAATGCATTGGGTTTTTTACTGCCGTCTTTAATTGCTTCTTGGTCCCATGAAGAGGATTGAATTATGATGTGCTCGAGGAAAGCCTGAGGGCACCTGTTAAAATTATGGAATAAAAATATTAAGTTGAAACCTGGATCACTGGCTAGGGACATTTTTTTGAACAAATGGATTAGCACAAGAAAAAGATGATGTAAATGGATTAACGTTGGTACATTGGGCTGTGCACCCTCTTGCTCCCGGTGCCTACATGGTTGGGAGCTCTTGTGGTGCCTGGTAGGACGCTGCCACATATAGTTATGGGGCACATCCACTCCCTGAGCCTGGCACTGCAACATGCCTCTGGCTGGAGGCTGCACTGTGGGCAAGACAGAGTAAACTCTGGTTTGAGCAGTAAGAAAGACTGGCTTATGCTCCAGGCCGAATTTGCCCACATTGGAACCATTGATGACAGCTACAGCACACCCGGAACCATAACAAGACATCAAAGTAAATCGTAATAAGTCCAGACTCACCGAGATCGGTACAAAAATGTGTCTTTTAATTGCACAGATAGATTTGATGAAATACAGACTGGACAAGCAGGGTGATCAGCTGAGAGCAACCAAGGCCCGAATATCCACCCTTGAATACGAAGCCCCTACCACCACAGTGACAATACCCTGGCTGGAGCAAGATCTCCTGAAAGTGATGTCCAAGACCGAAGATCTACTATCAAAATAGTGTTGGAATAATCTCTATATAGTAGGTCTACCTGAAACCACCAGCATTGGAAAGCCAGATTTATTGTTAAATCCCTACTGACAGACCTTTTTGGCCAGAACAATTTCCCAGATCTCAGATAGTTGAATGGGCCCACAGATCACTGGGACCCAGACCCTCAGTTGGGGCACTGCCTCTACCGATTATAGCACGGCTCCTGAACTACCTGGACCAACATACAGCCCTTTGGCTGGCAAGGGAGCATGACCGCCCCACTCATCTGTGGTCAAATGTTTGAATTTACCAATACTTTACCATACCATAGCGTACAAGAAGGCCCATAAGGTACTTGTAGAAGCGCATAAGGTTCTACAAGCCAAAAAACGTAAAATATGCCCTGCATTATCCGGCCCACCTGTGCATCCAGACCAACAATAATACCCAGATCTTCTCTAGCCACACAAAGAGGCTTTAACACTTTCTAAACAAATGAAAAAGCCGGACTCTGAGAGGACACCCATCTGCCCACAGCTGCAATGAGGGGGAGAACTAGCGCTCCGGCCTAGATGCAATTGACAATATTTTCACATGACAGATCTCCTCCCCTTCAGTTTCTACTTGGCATACCACCTCCGGAAAATCCCCTCACACAAATTCACCAGCCAATTATGAAGGGCACAGTCATTCTACAGTTCTACTTGGATTGGATGAGGTATCCAATGGTTGCAGAATGGGAACTGCCACCCCACAGGACTAAGCTTTTCAGACTAAAAGGGTCAGATGGAGACAGTTTAATATGGTGGCGGGGGATGGTTGACACTAGCCCCTCTTCCAAGCAATGTGCAGAAGTTTTTGTGTTTGAGAAAGTACAGAAATATGGGAGCTTGTTTTGAAAGTTGCGGTAATCAGGGTGGTAAGGGAAAGGGAGATATGTGGAATTTGGAATGTTTTTTTGCTATGTTTACAGAGACACATATCTGTAAATTCTACAAACATTAAGACTCATGGGAATCAAACAGCCTTTATCACAAAACACATGACGGAACCTAACATGTGAGGAATCAAACTAATTACAGGGAACCACAAAAACTAAAACCAAATTTTGGCAGGCATGAACAGATATAACATTGCAATTGAATTCCATCAAAAGACTCACCTGAATCTGACTGATTCAAAAGCCTACCTACTATGCATCCTACAGTACATATGCTAGAGGCATGGCCGTACTCATCAAACCCACCTTGAGTTTCAAACTAACATTCCAACACTGGGAGGCTGAGGGGCAATACTTCTAAATAAAAGGGAAATGACATGGCACTCACGTCACCCTCATCAATTTGTAGGCACCCAACGCCGACAACCCTGCTTTTTATTTTAAGGCAGCATATACATACACCACCCAGCATATGGTGCGCAGCATCATCTAGGGAGGAGGCTGTAATCTAACCCTAAACCCACAGATAGACAGTAGTAACCTGGCTTCAACTATATGCCCTTACAAAATGCAGTCAAGGCTCTGAGGCCCACTTTCCCACCCGAACCAACTGACTACCCCCCGCTTACCTATCTTATCCAAAACCCAGACCAAATGGGTTCTCACTATACATGGCCATTTGCACAAGCACCAATACGATGCTGATGTATGGAGATACTGCAGCTCCCAAATTTAACTCATAGCAATCAATTACAGGCACAAGCTACTCTACTTCAAATTCGTTAACTGATTGTATTGCACCCCACAACACTTACATAGAATAGACCAAGAACGATGGGCGCAGTGCCTCAGATGCCTCAGCAATCCTACATTTTTTTTCACTTCTCATGAGAATGCCTAATCCGTCAATAGTTGGAAGACATATTTAACACTGTAACAGACGCTAGACACCACTGTAGAATGCACCCCACTGCTGGCCCTATTGGGATACAAAAAACATTTAGCGAAATCAACTAGACCACTGGTGGGGGTATCGCTTGTATTGGCTAAGAAACAACTGGCCTCTAATTGGATGTGAGGCTCTCCACCCAAGATTGTTGAATGGTTTGAAGGTGTGATCTCACCAGCGGCAAGATGGCTCTGTGCTGAGCGATCTCTGCTGGCCCAGCTCGAGAAATCCGCTATTGTCCGCCATCAGAGGGAGCCATCCGGCCTCTACCATGGCATTTGGCATTGTATACCCCCACTGCGGCTCTGGGGGGGCTCTAAAAGGATTGTGGCTGGGGTGTTGGTGGGCAAGGACCCGGCCGGCTGCCCACACACTTGCTAGTGTCCAGATGCCCATGCCGACCTGCTCAGCAGAGCTTCTCCCATGGTTGCTGTTGAGGGCGCCACCCTTCCACGTCCCCAGCTTGGTTCGGTTTTACCCAGGGGGGGTGGTCTCGCGTCTGCTGCTGCGTCGCCTTTCCCCGGCGATTCTAGCCTGCTGGTGGCGTGGGTGCCGCTGCCTCTAGGCGGAGCGGGGGACTTGCCTTTTCCGGGGCCTAGCCTGGCCTCAAGCTCAGAACCAGCAGAACCCACGGCTGCTGGAAGACTTACTGCGGTGGGCCGCGGGCCCCAGGGCATCACCACTAAGGCTGCATTGTGAACCTGAAGCCAGCCCTGTGGGCTGCCCGGCCCACTCTCCCGCCTTGCCACTGGCAAGGATCGAGGCGGCCGCAGTGTTCCGGCCCCAGTGGCTTGTTCCCTTTTGCCGCCTCTCAGGGCTGGGAGCTGCTTGCTACCAGGGATGGCAGTCCTTACTGCCTTCAAAGCAGCAACCGGTGCTCTGGACTGGCCGCTCCTGCTGCACTCTCGGCTGCCACTGCAGCTCGTGCACATGTCTGCCTGCAGGTTGAGAGGGCCTATCACGAGGGCTGTTCCTCCTCTCCGGCTTGCCCCACGCTGCATGCCAGCCCACACCAGATCGCTGAACACCCCACTGGCCTGAATTCAGCCTGCATCATTGCATCCTCCCAGGGGACACTGTTGCGTATCGGCACACGTGCTCTCATTGTGGCCTGGCCTGAGATACCACTACCACATACCTGCTGACCTGTGGGTCCCCGCTGGCATCCTTCACGCCCTGACAACTGGCTTCAGTCCTTTCCCCCGCCCCCTGCGGCCCATCTATGCCCTGTGCTACCCCCTTTGAGAGCTTCTGCATCAAGTCTCTTGGAGACTTGCCTGGCCTGATGTGCCTTGAACCCATGGGCTATCTCAATCACTGGCAGATACCTCCGGCAGTACATCTTCCCCATAGCCCCACAAGCTCAACGTGGGGAAACAGACACCAGACAACCCAAGATTGCATTCACAGGGAGGGGGCAGGCAAGGGCGGCGATATGCCCCCTGACACCGGCGAGCAATCCACCCAGACTGACCTCCCCGGTGAACAGGAAGACAGCATTTGAACCATTCTCCTAGAGATGAAATCCAGTCTAAAAACAATAGACTAAAAAAACAGACCACCTACCATCGTGCCTTGACCAGGTTAAGCAGATGGTGGACCCCCACGATGCCCGTATTGTCCAGCTCGAATCAAGGATCTCAGATGCGGAGGACGCCGGAGCCGTGGGCATGCAGCAGCTCCTCAAAATGGACAAGATTCTTGAAGTCATACGCGCCAAGAATGAGGACGTAGAGGCACGCTCCCGAAGTAATAACATTCCAGTCGTTGGCCTACCGAAGTCCACCGCGACTGGTAGAATGGAAGATTACCTCGAATCTCAGCCTCGTGACCTCTTTGGCCCGGTCCTGTCCGAACATTTTATCATTGAGCGGGCGCACCGGTCTCTTGGTCCATGACCCCCACCCCCCGGGTCCCCTGCAAGGCCCATCATCGCCCGCTTGCTGAACTACTGCGACCTCGACTCCATTCTTCGCAGGGCCCGGGAGCTGGGGGAGATCAACCATCAGGGCAACGTCCTATCTTTCATCCTGACTTCACACTGTCCGTCCAGGCGGCCCGCAGAGACGTTCTTCCCACCAAGCTCATTTTACAGCAGCTCCACATCACTTATGCCATGTGGTACCTTTCAAAACTCCGCATTGACTTTGGGGAGAAGCAGAGAATTTTCACTGATCTGAAGGCCGGCCTTACCTTTGCTAAGCAGCTACAGAAGTCCCCCCACAGAACCGCCACACTAATTCTGAAGACAGTTGCATAAGTGACAATGATTGAACTTTGCGCGCATAGCCCCGCCTCACAGTAATATGGGTCACTCCGCACACACCAACTTCATAATGTGTAGCAACATCTTGCCCCAGCCCCGGTCGCACAGCTTAATTGCGCCAATCTAGCGGCATTCATATTTGACAACACCTCGTTCCTTGTAATTTATGTAATCCACTGTTTATTTCCACTTTTTAAATCAACACCTTTTCGTCCACACGCAGGAATGTATGCCATTTCCAAAAGCTTCCCATGTCAAAGTTGTGCCCATCCAGACCTCTTACTAAGACACAAACAAATGCATAATTCGTCCAGGCAGTATTTATTTGAAAACCCAATGCATTTAGGGCTACCAGAGCCCTTCTTCAGGGGTAACTATGAGTAACAATAAAATATTTACCATTAGTATATTGCATAAACAGTCAATAATCATTGCAGTACATCTTTATTAATCACTCCAATTAATGCATTTACATGATTACTCTTAATTCACTCATTCTTACCCAACCCTGTGTGTAATTCCACTGATAAACTTAGAAAAATGTCTCAAAGAATGCCCCTCTATTAGACGGACAAAAGATTACAAATTGCCTTACACTATGCTACCTACTCTTCCACCTTCATCCTCACATTCACCTTACTCAGTTATCCACACATCCCACTCTCACACACTCCCATCTCCCCATCGCCTATCATCCCCCCTCTACTCCATCTCAACACACCCCTCTCCTGGCATGCTAACAAATTCACCTTCCTTTCCCTGCTTTTCTGCCACTTGCTTCACTTGCACCCTTCAATAACCGTCTTATCTACGTCCCCCACTCTGTTTACAACCCCCTTCTTTGAACCATTTCGTCACCCTCCTTTCCGTACTTTTCCACCACATGCTTCACTTTCACCCTTCGGTGGCCCTTATCTCCTACACCCCTTGTTCCGTTCACTGCCCCCTTCTTTACTCCCATCAACATGCACACTGTCTCTCATTTTCAACTTTTTCTACCATTTAAACACCCACACTATCATACTACTCAGTACTCAACCCAAATTGCCATCTAAAAGCTTCACCGCACACACCCAGTTCATCCTGTTTGTTGAAATGATGTATGCATATTGACGTATGTACTTTCCTGCTGTTGATTTCCTCTGAGGCTTCTAACAATGGTTGTGTTTTGCATGCTCAGCTTCGTTTTGCAGGAATATGGAACACTCTATGTATACCCCGTTCACCTTGCTTGCTGCAATGATATATTCACATGGCTGAATGTATTGATCTGATGTCGCCTCCCTTTGACACTTACAACGTCCGGCCACTCTGCCTACATGGCAAGGGGTGAATGGCTGAACTCTCGCACACTGAAGGGATTAATCCCACACCAGCACTAAGTTCTCCAAGTTTGGGCTTCCTGGGTGGGGGTGGTTCAGATGCTCAATTTATTTGGGGGGGTTGCAGTGGGTGGGGGGAGGTCATGGGTTTTTAATTCAGGGTTCCACATCTGGCACCCTATTGCAGGGGGTTCGTTTTCTCGTTACTCTTGTACTGATCCTGGCATGTCACCGACCGCATACATTCCACAATACTCCACCTTTCTGAACACTGATCATTTGTGCTTGCCCATCGACCACAGACTCTACATCACTCATTTCTCCTGGCCACTACATGACTGACACCACCTTCTTGACATGGAACATAAGGGGTCTGAATGACTATCGAAAGGCACGCCTCATGCACGCATATCTTATCGGACATGTCTGATTCCTCCAAGAGACACACCTCCTTCCCGCCACCTCTTCCAGACTGCAGTCCCATCACTGGGGGAATCTTACACTGCATCCTACTCCAACTACGTGAGCGGCATCACCAGTATCTTTAGGAATGGCCTTCCTAGGCATGGCACCCATTCTTTAATAGCTACTGAGGGTCGCTACGTGATCCTTGCAAGGACCCTTTATAACCAGCCATTGATACTAGCGGCACTCTATGGCCCCAACATCGATGACCCAAGTTTTTTCACCCAAGTCTGGCAAATAATATCCTCTTCCGGACCCCGCTCTTTGATATGGGGCAGCGATTTCAACATTGCACCCTCACTGGCACTAGACCACTCGGCGGATCGCAACCATCACCCACAGTCCACAGCCATACTAAACTCAATTTTAGAAGATTGGCCCCTATTAAATGCCTGGCGCCACGTGCACCCAGATGTGTGCAAAGGATCCTGCATATCCAGCTCAGGCGGATCTTGGTCCTGCGATTTATGGCTTATCACCTGTGATATCCCCTCCTGGGCCACCTCAGTGGACCACCAGGCCCCGGACGGGCTCACCCCCACATTTTGTAAAGAATATGCGTCTCTACTAATTCCACATTTGGCTGAGATGTACAACGAGTCGCTTGCCTTGGGCAGATTTCCCCTTTCTGTTCGCGAGGGCATGATTACTCTCCTTCTTAAACCTGATAAATCCCCGGGGTGCTGCAACTCCTACCGCCCCTTATCACTAATCAATACTGACAACAAAATTTACGCCAAACTGTTAGCCAATTGCCTCCTCCCACTCATGCCATTAATAACTCGTCCCGATCATTCGGAGTTTATCCCTGGTTGTGACACTTTGCATAATTTGCGCATCATTTTCTCTGTTATTCACCAGATTAATCCTGTCTTGTACGCAGTAGACGCCCTCCTGGACGCCACTAAGGCTTTTGATACACTGGAATGGCCCTTCCTTTTCTGTCTGCTTCCTCAAGTAGATTTTAGTCCAAATTTCTTTCAAGAGATTCAACTCCTCTACACACTCCCGACAGCGCGCATCAGGATTAACGGGCAGGTTACCGACCCCATAGCTATCACGAGGGGCACCAGACAGGGATGTCCCCTATGTTATTCGCCATTGCTATGGAACTTCTGGTGCTGCGACTACGCCAGCACCACACCAAGCAGTGCATCAGCTTCTCGTCCCATGCCCTGGTGACCTCGATGTACGCAGACGATGTCACAATCTACATCCGGGAACCACAGAAGAACCTAGCTCCCATGACAAGGGAGGTGATCCGCTTCGGCTACCTCTCCGAGGTACAGGTTAACTGGAGCAAATCCGTCCTCTTCCTCTTCACAGATGCCACTAAGCAGTTTCCAACTGACTATCCATTCATTTGGGTGGCTGGTGCCACCAGATGCCTAGGCATTTGCCTGAACAGAGATATGGACAAGTTGTGGAAGTCCAATTTCAGCAAAGCTATGGATTGGCTTAAAACCAAAATACACATGTGGCAAAAACTTTCCCTCTCATTAGTCGGCCATATCACAATTGCTAAAATGGTCGTGTTCCCAACATTTTTATACTTATCTTTAAATTATTCCCCTTCCACTTACATCACAATTTTTTAAAAGACTACGTTCAAATATTAGTACACTAATTTGGGCAGGACGCCAGCCCCGTATCACCTACGACGTCTTAACACTACCTTTATTCAGAGGTGGAATGGGTGCCACTGATCTCAGGCTCTACGCGCTGTGTGCCCAAGCTAGCTTTCTTCATTTTTGGATCCATCCAACGCCTTTCCAGCCACATGTGGTGGTGGAGACAGATTTGGCCATACCCTGGCCACTGCGGACAGCACTGTTTTTACCACACAGAAACACTTGAGTCAAGATGGACACAGTGAAATGCGAGCGCTGGGCATGGGATTGACTTCGCAGATACACTCGTGCTAAGGATCTTTTTGCACCTTCAATGCAGCTTGCCAGTAACCCCTCATTCCATCCGCTGCAAACTGCTGGCATGTCTCACCTCGCCACAGACTTGGGTTTCCACACCAACGCTGACCTCTACCCCAATAACATTTTTCTCACTCTTCCCGATGATGCAGCACCACTCGACAAATTGGTTTATTATCAGATTAGGGCTATATATAAAAGTATTAATCCTGCTTTTCCACTCGCTCCCCAGCCTAATGTTGCGCTAAAATACATCCACTCCTCCACTTCCCCGCACAAACTGGTCACAAGGCTATTTGCTCTCACACTGGCGGCCTCCGCCATAGACACCGAGCGCGCTCGCAACGCATGAGGCTCTGCAATCCACGACATCACTCTGGAGCGCATAGCTCCTGATCCTCTGCTCTGCCTTCTAGGTCATCTCAATGACATTTTGGACACTAATTGCAAACTAACCGCGTTGCTACTGGTGCTCACCAGGCACCGTGTGGCAATTCACTGGGGCCGCAAGCTGGCACAGCAGGCTAAGAATTGGATAGCTGACGCTGCCCACTGTCAGACGCTGTTGGGTGAATTTTGGGACCTGATGTCTGTGGATAAAAGACTTCCAGATATATTGGGCCCTCTCAACTCCTATCTTGTCACCCACGCCCAGACCATGGTGGATGGCCCGACAAGACTGACTTTTAACACTCGACTGATTATCCACACACCACATTGGTAAATCGGCCTTACCTCCCCTTAGCTGTGGCGGGTTGTGGTACACATTGGTCAATATGCCTCCATCAGTGTCAACTGTATTCGTGCTTGAAATGGATGTGATGCTATTTGATGGAATTGGAATCTGTGTCATGCCTTAATGTTCAATAAAGGTTTTTGAAAAATAAAAACAAATTAAAAAGATTGTTGAATCGTTGAAGGGCGCGGCAGTTTCAAGAGAGCGAGCGGAGGTCTATGCAGAGCTGCAACACCCTCAAACCCACTGACAAGATTTGGTAACACGTTTGGCTCTACCAGGCTTTATAACTAGACACTACTAATGAAAATTAAAGATACTGGACCTGACTAATAAAACTGCTTAAACATCTAATATTTGTTGTTTTCTTTTATGACTGCTAATTATATGGCCTATGATGTGCATACATCATGTACAATAGGACTCCTTCACTTCTCATGCAAGGAACACTGAGGCAGCTTACTTTTGTACTAAGTGGAATTCATGATGTCAACCTCTGCTTGTTGATTGTCTTGTGTTATATGACTTAATCTAACCTAAAAAAAAAAAGATTGGCTTCAATTTGTGATCTACTGGAATGAATAACATAGTAGTGAGAATTTTTGGGACAATACTCCATCAACTCATGCATCATTGTTACTTTGCCATTATTTTAACAGCACCCTGATGAGCCTGCAGCTTCAAGAAGGTGGAATATTATTACATCTGTTCTGAGATCTGTGCTGAGAGCAGCACTTAGCAATCCCAGAGCTTTACCAAAGACTTTCCATATTTATAGAGACAGGAGAAGCAGTCCACATTCTGTCCAACAGCGTGTTTTGGTATGTAGCGCTGCTCTTATGACTACCTGGATTATTCAGATGTCGCGGTCACTCTGAGCGTTATTCTGCAAGCCACTTGAAGATTGGGACATACAGGTCATCATTCGGACTGCAGAATTCAGCATGGCACAATGGATGTCAAATGGGGTCTTCTTTGCTTGTCCGACAAATGCTGTGAGTTCTAGAAAAGGGTTTTGGAAAACAGGGTGGCAGTGAGAGTGGGACTGCAGAATTCAGTGTGGCATGAATGATGTCAAAACGTAGTCTTCTTCTTTACTTGCCAAACTGTGAACGCACAGTCACTCTACTGTTCTTCTTGGACTGGACCGGGTATCTGATAGTCACAGAATGGGAACTGCGACCCTGCAAGACTATACTTTTCAGACCAAAAGGGTCAGATGCAGACAGTTTAATATGATGGCGGTGGATGGTAGACACTAGCACCCTTCCAAGCAAAGTCTATAGGTTTTTGTATTTGAGAAAGTACAGAAATATTGGAGCATGTGCTGAAAATTGAGGAAATCAGTGAAGGAGGGGAGTGGTTGATTAGGGGAATTTAAAGATTCTGTTTGCTATTCCACAGGGAAAAAAATCTGCAAATTCCACACACAACAAGACTCAAGGGGGGCAGTGCTTTACAGGACTATGTGTCCCAATTACCCTTGGGGCCAGGGAGGTGGCCCCTCCTTTCATTGCCTGCACCTGTGCTGATTATGGGAGAGCGCTATAAAGCTCCCTGGAAGGTCCTGCTGCCGGGAGCAGTGCTTTACAGGACTAGGTTTTTAAACTTGCCTCGGGCCAGGGTGAAAGCCCCTCCTTTCATTACCCACACCTGTGCTGATTAGGGGAGAGCCCTATAAAACGCATAGGAAGGTCCCGCTGCAGGAGCAGCCTTTCCTGGACTACATGTCCCAATTTCACTTGGGGACAGGAAGGCGACCCCTCTGTCATTGCCTGCACCTGTGCTGATTACGGGGCAGCGCTATAATTTGTACTGGAAGGTCCCGCTGCGGGGGGCAGCGCTTTACAGGACTACATGTTCCAACTTGTATTGGGCCTGAGAGACAGCCCCTCCTTTCATATGCCGCACACCTGTGCTGATTACAGGAGAGCGCTATAAAGCGCCCCGGAAGGTCCCGCTTTGCGGGACGCATGCTGACCGTGCACGGGCAAAGCCCGGGTAAAGGGTAGGCCTGTCCTGTACATATCATAGTCAGAAAGAGGCAAGACAGGGCCACCCCCCATGGTCCCCAGCCCTGCTTTATTCTTAGACTCAATGAATAAACGCTACAAAGGGATCTCTCAATAACATTTTACTAAAAAATAAAGTTCTGCATTGGCTTCAGTCCAGATCACTGTTTCCTATATCAGCTGCAGATCAAATTTTGTTGACACGGAGGATTTGCTGGAATGTGAGGGAGATTGTGTCATTATAAACTTTAGACACCCAAGGTTTGCAAGGAAGATCTTACATGATACCTCTTTTATTTCTCGGGCGAAGGGGTACTATAACACTCCTCCCCCTTGGTTTCTTCCATAGACATCTCTCCCAGCCCCTTCTAGGCTCAGTATCTCGTCCTTTAGCCTTTTCCATAGTGGTCCCCAATACTGTACTTTCTAATGGGTTTGAGCCCCTGAGTGATCTACAGGGTATTGATTGACTTACAGAGCCTCCAGCAGCTGCCACTGATCTACCTACTTCCCAGGCAGCAGTAGGGCCCGAGTAGGAGCCCCAGCCAGGAGACATAACCAATCCAATGATTCAAAAAGTATATCATGGGATGTGTTTTATCGTCTCATTGAACAGTGCGGGTTGAAGAGCAAATTAATTGTTTATGAGTGGCTTGACATCACGTGTTCTACACACATAATTTGCATCCAAGAAACATGGCAGGTGGCTCCCCTTCACATCAAAGGTTTTTCCTCTCTGTTTACACCGGCTATTTCGTCTCTGGCCGGTCAAGTGAAGAATGGGCCACAGCTTCTGATTTCTAACTTACTTCCTGTCACTATGAAAAGATTTGACTCATCCTCTCCTTAATATCAATTAGCAGGGTTGAATTTTGAGGAGGGGTCTGATGTGATCATCATCAACTATTATTATAATGTATTTGATTCTACACAGGGGGGAGTGGTAAGAGCTTTGGAATCCAACCTCAATGCATTCCTTGTGAAATTTAAAACTGCCTGCCAAATTATATGGGTAATGGAAATTTAAAAGTCAAAGATGCTGTCATTCAGCAAAGCAGGTATGTGGCTTTATGAATGGGACTGGTGAGGAAACTCTGCACTTTCAGCACTCTGAATATGAGGATGGTTTGAATACCTTGCTGTACAAGTACGACCTAATATTGATGGAGGAATCTTAGAGTTTGAGCACCTCACAGACACATACATTTGTGGGGGGTCAACCATTCCACAATTGATCATATCCTAACCCGCTCTACGATTAATCGGATGATTACCAGTGTTAGAGTGCAACAAACAATAGCTAATTATCATAATCTGCTAGTCCTATCTATCTTTCTACAAGCAAACCGTTATGAAGAACACGCTAAGATATTATGCATTGCCCCGAGCAACTGGTGTCCGGATCAAATGGATTGGAATTGACCCAGAGCGCATACTACAGAAACTTGTGTCTCAAATGTCCAATGAGTTTGTCATCTGTGTAGACGATAATGTGGGTAATGACAACCTTGTTTCAGCCTTTGAGCAGATTACTGTGTCCTTTAACTCTTTTTTGGTCCGTCCGGCTAAAGTACGGCAACCTGTTAGACAGGGATGGTTAAATCATGAATGCATTCAGGCTTCCAAACTGTTGGGGTCTACCTTACAACATGTTCCAAGAGACTAAACTCTGAACAAGCACCTAAAGAAGCAGTGCAATGAGACCATACTAGCCAGGAAGGAGGAATTGAGGGATAAAGCTTGGCTAAATTTAGTCCAGGCCGCTGCAACTGAAGACATATCATTGTTTTGGAGCACTGTAAACACCCCATTCCTGAAGAATGATCCAGGTCCTGTGCTCACATTTCTTGTCCTCTCGCAGGCAGGCCATTTGATCCAGTACCGATTAACGATCTAAGGCCTTCATTACTGGTCCCAAATATTTTGACCAAGAGTTCTGTCTCCACCAATACTCCACCTCTGATATTTACGTTAGACAAACTTAGGGAACCCATGCGCAAGTGTCCGAAAGGTAATGCGCCCGGGCCCGATGGGGTCCCCTATTATGTCTTTATAAGAATGGGAGAGCTGCGGGCACCAATAATTACCTGCATTTTAACGCGGCAGCAGAGGGCACTTTTCCTTTCTCTTTGGGCAAGTCGGTCATAGCACCTATATTTAAGAAAAGTGATAAAGCACACCCAAAGGGTTACCATCCCATTCCCCTCCTGCATTCCTCCGATAAACTCCAGGAAACTCCTTGTCTTATGGAGACTTGTGAAATCGGCAAGTGATAACTTTATTTTGTATGACGCCCAGTATGGATTCAGGAAAAGCCTAAAGCTCGAACCCCTGATCGGGAAGTATACACGAGCGAAGACAGGATTTCTCCATATGGGCTTTGCAGACCTCACTTGTGCATTTGATTTAGTAGATAATAAGATATTTTGGCTCAACTTACTCTCTTATGCGGCCCCCAGGAAGTTTGTCATGGAGTGGTTGAATTCTATGAGTTCAAAGAAAGAGGTGTGGCCAAATCTTATAAACAGCCATTTCCCATATGGTGGTCTGTCCAAAGGAAGTTATTTGACCTTCCTAATCTACAGTGTTGAAAATGAGATATATGAAGGAGGCAAGCATGAGAGGAATATGCATTGCAACAATTTGTTTCCTGAGTTTTCACTACATTCTTTACCCACTGCCACTATTTTTGTCCCTGATGTTTGCTTCTAGCATTTGCTTGTTATTCTTTTGGATTCTTCATCTGTTTATTATGCCTGGCTGTTTTCTTCTTCCTGATGTCAGGGACGTTTGATGTACTGCTTGATCACACCAGCATTTATATTCATTCAAAATCACAAGTTACAAAATTACCAAGAAGGTTCTTTGGCCCTTTGTGTTTTTTGCTCCTAACTGGAACTGTCCCAAGAAGACACTGTGGGGCATATCTACAAGGCGGCGATAAAAAATTATCGCTGCTTTTGCGGCCGTTTTTGGCCGAAAAGCGGTGATAATTTTATAGCTATATCAGCAAGGTCACGCCTGAGCGTCTGTTTACTGAACGCCCAGCTTTGCATCTCTAATGAGATACAAAGTGGGCGTTCCTTCCCGAAATAACTGGAGAAATGTCGCTAACCGACATTTCTACAATTATCAAGGGAATCGCTAACAAGCATAGCGATAAGAAAAGCAGCGCTAACCATGGTTATCACTACTTTCCTTGCGCCTGCTTTAGTTCTGACTTAGCCATGTAATCCAATGGGAGGTGTATTACATGGCTAAGACCACCCTGCCCTATCAGCAAGGTATCGCCGGTCAAAGTGCGAATATCGCTGGATTTCCAGCGATAATCACACTGTTTTTCAGCTAACGCTTGCATTTCTATCGCTTTGAGATAAGCGTTGCTGATAGCACACTATCTCCGCGATAGAAAGCAGCGATAGCCGGCGATAATTATCCTAGTGCTAAGTGCGCTTAGCTATAATTATCGCCGGCCCTTGCTGATATGCCCCTTTACACTTTCACCTATATTGTTCTGCATAGCGGTGCATCTGTGCCACTGGGAGGAGTCACCTCTTCCCCAGGCAATCAAGTAGGGAACTCTCAGACCTTCTAAGTATCCAGTACTTGAAAATTATCCATGAATTGAGGTCTCACCACTGATTTCCAGACCAGTAAAAGGGTTGAGATCAAAACCTTGTTGGTTGTAGACCTTTCATGGTCTGTACTCCAATTGGAAGTGGCCAGATTCCTCTGGTTGTCTGCTGGGAATACATAAACTATGTACCTGGTGGAATACAATTTTTTTGCAGAACTCTATTCTTCTTTGAAGTGTTAACAGCAGACATTCCTTTTTTTCTGTCCCTTACCTTTGTGCCAGACTTTCAAATCAAGAGGAAAAATGTAAAATGACATCTCTCCCACAATGGTCCCTAAATTGCTATCATATTAGTGGGATTTCCACTCGCTCGTTCTCATTACTAATTTCCAGATATACATGCCGAGGTATTATAAATGCAATTAAAAAATGCAAGTGAAAAATAGAGCAATTTAGTGCACTTACAATAAAATGTTTTTCTATTTACGCTGCAGGGATAACTAGGTTTATGCTTACCACCTCTTGATAGTTAAATTTAAAGACGTGCCCAAATCGTAAAATACATAAAAAACTATTAGTCACCATTTTCATTGATTTACTCGTTCACATACATTTATTGATAAATTGCCAAGGTGGATTTAGGTGTCTGTGTATTTTAAGACCCAATTTACAATCACACATATCCACTTTTCAGTGGGTATGTGTGATTTACTCCTGAATTTCTAGAAGTACATTGCGTTTAGTCATGGAAAAAAATGACCCCCCCAAGCTTTCACTTGTAACAAGCTGTCACTTGGACTGTGTTATGATTGAATTACAAAAGTTATATTGTTTTGACAAATGGCCCTTTGCTTTCTGGGCGCATTTTATATTTCTGTTTTAGGCTGAAAACTTTAACTTTACTTAGAAAACACGGAAAAGAAAAATGTATAAGGTCCCCACCATTTTCAGTGAGATGTGAAACGAATGTTAATGCAGAATTCAGTGAATGTTTTTGACATATGTACGGTCAAACCTACCTAGTATGCAATTGTTTATTTATTTAATTTGTTATATACTGCGACCAGCAACCCGGCTTATCTTGCAGACACGCACACCATCTCTTGTGATTCTTGGCACACCCGCAACCAGGACCTCATCAGACTGCAGACTAAGAGGTGTATTAACGGAAAAGTAATGCGGTGCGGTGTAGCAAGTCACCTTGCTGTGCTGCACTGTTCGACAGGGAAAGGGCAGTAATGCACCATATTTAAGTCAATATGGCGCATTCCTGCATTTTCCCCTGTGCCGGCACCCTTTTGGCAGCCTAGCACCAATGCAGGCACCATTGTGCCAGGGTGCCTGCATTGCATGCAGGATTGTTTTTGTGCAGGAAGGGAGCCTTCTTGCACAAACACAACCCTGAGAGGCATATTGCGGAATGCAGCACACATAGAAAGAGGAAGTGCCTCTCCAGGGAAAGCATCTCTTTTTGGTGCATTCCCAGGTCTACCAGTTCTGGTAAATCTTCGAATGCGTAAAAAACCATGGAAGTTGCATGAGAACACCCACATAACACCCATGGAATACATTCCAAGGGCAGAGTAAGGCAACCTAGTGAATTGTGATGCATTGCTTTACTCCAGATGAATGAAGCCACTCAAAGTGGTCTTGTGTGGCTTCTTAAATCTTTCTTAAGATTTGCATTGTGCGTGCACTACGTTGTGTGGTACAAACGTAATGCAAACCATCTTGTAAATAGGCCCCTAAATGTAATAAAGTACATGGAAGCAGGCCTTTTCCATCTATGCACCCAGAATCAGAATGCCCGTATGTATCAGGGCCAATTCAACATACATACACACTGCCCACCTGAACTCTCCTTCAATTTAGAAAAGAAATGAAGGCTCACCTCTTTGTGGAAAATGACATCACAATCCATTAACGGCCCTTACCCAGCTATCTCTTCGATCGCTCATTGACTATATGCATGTCTTTGTCCTTTTACTTCCCTCTGCTGCCTTTTGGGTAGGTTAACTCTATACGAATACCATACACATACATACATATTTTTTACTAACCATGAATTTTACGTCTGACCTTTTATCGATGTGCTGCTACTGTGTCTCCCACATTGCTTAGTCTACTCAGTCCTACAGGGACTTTGGAGAACAGGGTTGGACTCTGCCTAATTTGCCAGCAACTTGTGAGGAGGCTGCAGGCAGGTGAGACATTGCAGCAGTGGAACATTTACCTTAACAATAGCAAAAGTGTGCATGCAAAGTTAATTTAGACTAAGATTTACATCTCTTAAAGAAATAAACAAGTATTCAAGAAATGAGCACAGACGGCCTCGATGTTCTTGAAGTATCATGTCAGTGACTGCTAAACAGTGCCCCATCCAGACTGCTCTGATGTCTCCAAGCTCCTGGTGACACCAAGGTGTGTTGCATGAGTTGCCAAAATACCAATTGATGGACAGAATGCAGAACAATGTCTTACATTCACCCCAATACAGTGATCTGGGCCTAAAACCATCGTTTGTTTGCTCACCATGCCATTGCTGGAGACCTCGGCAATGGAATGTGGAGGTGAGGTCACAGAATACCTGAGTATCCACGCTTCTTTTTCAATCACCAAACGCAAATCTCTAATCCCTTTAAAGGGTCTTCGCTAAACTTTATAATGAGCTGTTCCAAAATTGGTGTTTGAATTTAGAACATTATTCCAAATTCCCAAATTTAAAATTGAGTTGAATTTTTATCTGTGATATCAGTTTCTGTTGTACTCATATGTAAGGGAGACAGCCAAGAGGAAGATGCGCCACATCACATTTATTCTCTTATTTTTTATTGCGTTCTCTTCCCCTCTGATACTATTTTCTTCTTAGCTTTTTTCTTACAGCAATTGGGTATTCATTTGGATTTCTTTACCTGGATTTCTTGCTTGGCTCTATTCTCGTTCCTGATGTCAGAAGAGGTTTGGTTCTCTGCATTTCTATGTTTTTTTTTATTCTACTGGATGTGCAAGTATACTATTCCAGGTAGGGTTGCTCTATGGCTCCTGGGAGGAGTTGCCTTTTTCTTCAATCAAGAAATTATTTCAACAAATCTTATAAAAGTCCAGTACAATATTTGCCAGCCAGCATCCCTTGTTCCTCTTGTGCCACTCTGACCCTTTCCACATGATTATCAGCATTCACCATGGACTGCCACTACTGGTAAAGCGGAAATACTGGGGAACAACCTTTACAACGCAACTTTTACAAAGCACTACACTTACAACGCATTTTTTACAACGCAACATCCACTACAACGCATTCCATTACAACGCAGGACACTACAACGCATTTTTAAAAACTACCTTTACAACGCATTCCATTACAACGCATACCACCTTTACAACGCATACCATTACAACGCATAATATTACATTAAAACCCCTACACTATCCAACACTTGCCCTACTGTTGCACCCCCTGGAGTTAGAATAGTAATTTTTACCCCTATACTATCCAACACTTGCCCTACTGTTGCACCCCCTGGAGTTAGAATAGTAATTTTTACCCCTATACTATCCAACACTTGCCCTACTGTTGCACCCCCTGGAGTTAGAATAGTAATTTTTACCCCTATACTATCCAACACGTGCCCTACTGTTGCACCCCCTGGAGTTAGAATAGTAATTTTTACCCCTATACTATCCAACACTTGCCCTACTGTTGCACCCCCTGGAGTTAGAATAGTAATTTTCACCCCTATACTATCCAACACTTGCCCTACTGTTGCACCCCCTGGAGTTAGAATAGTAATTTTTACCCCTATACTATCCAATACTTACCTTAAATGCAATGTAATATTATGCGTTGTAATGGTATGCGTTGTAAAGGTAGTATGCGTTGTAATGGAATGCGTTGTAAAGGTAGTTTTTAAAAATGCGTTGTAGTGTCCTGCGTTGTAATGGAATGCGTTGTAGTGGATGTTGCGTTGTAAAAAATGCGTTGTAAGTGCATGCGTTATAAAAGTGTGCGTTGTAACGACATACATCCGGAAATACTGCCCATATTTAGCATCCACATTTATTTGGCATAACCACGTCTTACTATTAAGAATTATTCTAGATCAAAGGTATAAACCTTGAACAGAAGTTGACCATCAACTTCAACCCACAGTGGTTTGAACATGAGGTCACTTCCCTGTTAAACCTCTGGAGGAAACTTAGCTTTTGAGAGTTTCTCGTTAACTTTCAATATACTGCCTTTTACATGACTTGTTTTGTATTATGGCTCTAGATGAAAATGCTTAAATTGATCACTGACAAAACGGAGGTATGGGTCTTGAGGAAGCTACCTTCAGTGTGGTCATCAATCTGGTCAAATCACATGTTAATTTCTCTCCCACTGCTTACATAATATAATATACAATTTAGGTTTCTGGTTTTATGATGCCTAATTCCTACCAAACGTCTATTCTATTATCCTGTCTCCACATGGAGGGACATTGTCAGGCCAGTTTGCAGCCAGGTGGAATCTGTAAAACATTCATGATTTACAGAGTTGAGTCCAGGCTTCTTTTCCTCTAAAGAAATCTGAGGAAAATAACACCTCTTTTCTACAATTAGGGAAGGAAAAATGTAGACAAAAATATTACCACATCCTGGCTGACTATGCTAATATTCCTTATTTGTGGAATGCCTACATATTTGATTTCTAGTGAGGCAATCATCCAAAATGTATCTGTCCAGCAGGCATTTATTGGGCGACAGAGACTTGCAATATCTGGCCATTAGATCACACTTCATTGGTATATGGTTATTTAGCACATTGCTTACAAAGTCATGTGTCATTTGTCTTTGTCATCTTCCTATGGTGACAGGCATATAGTTTCCTTGCTTATATCCCTTGGCTGTGTTCATTGTATATGCTAGGTCGGACATGTCGAGTTATTGTTTTACATGTCCTAGAAGTGAAACATTTTCTTGTCATGTTCCTGCCTAAGCCAAATGTGTGCTTCTGCCAGTGTCCCATGTCATCTGACTGCTGATGGCTCCCCTATGGCGAGATGTTGATTACTCCCAAAGAGTGGACAAAGAGCTTGGGTGTAGAAAGGTGTTTTTCTTCCTTGCGCAGGATGGCCTGGTGGTCTGTGCCCAGCCCCTTTCTGTAATTCAAAGAATGCCTACCCTGTCACTGCCATATGGAGCACACATTCATGCCTGCTTCCCCTTTGTCTTGCTATCTAGCTTGACTTCATATCCTGCGGCAGGGGAAGCTGCCGCAGAACTGGTTTGGAGTGACCAGAAAGGGAGAGTTGTGCCAGGAACCTCTGACCAGGCCAAGAAGGGTTCTGTTGTGATGGATTTAGGTAAAGGGGCACTGTGGGATGGTTTACTGTAAAGCACACAGGAAATGCTGCAAAAGTTGATTGGGTCACCCCTGAGAACTTTTACCCCATTTGTTAGGGAGTGGCCAGGAGTTTACCCCACCCACAGGCTGGCACTGTACATAAATGTGACACCCCCAGTACCCTGCACAGAACACACCTGGATCTGTGGATAATCAGAAGGAGCACCTCGTGTTGTCTCAGAACCTGAAGGAAGACTGGACCTGCTTACTTTGAACTCAAACCGCATAAGTCCCTGCATCTGTCCAGCTGACCAGAGCCAACTGGACCTGCCCTGGACTCTGCTGTTGGCATCTATTGGAGTGAGTCCTATCTGCCCAAGTGGAGCCTACCAAGTCCTAGACTCTTGGCTGGTATTAGAGAGTGTATTTCTCATGTCCTCACCTGCATCATCTGGAAATTAGAAACTTTTTGCCAACTTTTGCCCGGAGAACCGGCAGAGACCATAATTGCAGTTGAAGCCGCACCGGTCTACGTCCAATGGCAGGATGGGCTCACCTTGCTAGTATGTCCAGCTGAAGGAGATCTGACTTCCAAAAAGTGTCTAAATCTTAATGTGGAGGGCCTCAGTAAGACCGGCTCTGAGCCAAAGCGGAACGATGTTGAAATGTTCCTGGGGTGGTCTCTAGATGCTACTGGGGTGTGACAGTTATGGCCAATGCCAGCCTCTGGGTGGAGGAAACTTCTGACCACTACCCAACCAACTTGGTAAAACCTGGATTGGCCTGGGATGACCCAGGGATAGGTGGGATGATCCTACCCACTTTTGTAGCACTTCTTGTGTGCTCTATTGTAAAATATCCAACAGTTCTCTTCTCTACCAAAATCCAAAATGGCAGAATCATTATTCCCCTGTGTGGAGATCTCTGTGCCCACCCAAAGGTGTGGCTATGAAAATGGGTAAACCCTCACTTGTGGTCACTCAAAACTAGTTCTGGATGCAGCTCCTATCCCACTGGGATTGGTGTCTGTCTGGTTAGGAGGACATTAGAAGAGCCGTGCCCAGGTGTGAGCAACATTGGCTTGTAACAGGGTAGGCATCCTTTGAAGTAAATTAAGTTCCTCAGCACAGCCCAGTTAGTCATCCTGTCAGGGGGAAAAACATCTCCCCATACCCAAGAACTGTCTAGGAGCAAAACACAGTTCACCACAGGGGAGTTATCAACATTCAGCTGACATTGAACATTGGCAGGATGAAATATTTGGCTCAGGCTAGAAAATGACAACTTTCTAAAAGGATAATTTTCAAAAAGATTGCATAAAATCCAACTTGACCATTAGGTTACCCTTTAAAGGATTCCTTGAATAATTTTGTAGCTATTCCCAAACTGAAGTTAAGATTTCTAAAGTGTTAAAAACTAAACCAGTATTTTGTATGAGAGGGCCAGCCTTGCTGAAGTGAAAAATGACTATGGTGATTTTTCACTGTCTGGACTTCACAGCACAGGCAAAACATAAGTACATATATCCTACTTATTAAATACCACAATCCCTGCACTGTGGGCTTGTAGGGCCTACTTTAGTACTTATAAGTATTCAAATTGTTTATTAAAAAGGTTTATTTCACAAAGCCTATTAGCAGTTTTAAAACTGTCCACCTCGGCTGCAGGGGCAGTCCTGAAGACATCCTCCGCATGATCACTTTAGTGGCGGCGCAATATGTGCTGCAGTCCACTAGTGATATTTAACTTACAGGCTCTGAGTACACTTTTCTATCATATACTGCGTCATGGATCTCCAACCTTTCCAGAAATAAGAGCTACTCATGTTCAATGAAAATCAACTGAAGCTTCTAACACAAATTATCAATGTTACACCAGTGACCAGTTCCAAAAAGATTCCATCAGGGTTTATTGCATGCAGGATTACAGTGACTGCCCCAGTGCATCAGCAGGGGCCATTATCAATAACAACAAAAAGAAAAAGTTTTTACTTTTTTCATTTTCAAATCCTCCAAATGCCCAGGTTAGGCTCCTAGCAGAAGCAGGGTCTCAAGCCCCTAGTTTGGTGATAGGCTCAGGCAGGAGAAAAAACTATGTAACAGGGCAGACAGGGAATGGCTAAAGAATTTCAGTGCGGAGTCTAAAGCATTGTACGAAAGAGCTCTCAAAAGTTATCTGACACTGATAAACAGTTCGCAGAGAGAGTACTAGGAGGATAGGATGAAAATGTCGAGTAACAAATCGAGAGCCATCTTTAAGATTGTAAAAGATTTCTCTGATCCATTTGCATGTCACAGAAGAAAGGCTCCTTCGGCCAAATGGTGCGAAGATTTGACTTCATTTTTTCACAACAAAATATTGGAGATCCAGAATAGTTTAATAACATTTGTGCCATTGGATGCCTACGTCTTTAGCTCAAATCAATCATCTAATTCTGCTTTCTGCTTGCTGACAGAGTTTAATGAGATTTCTCTTGAAGACTCTAAAAGGGCTATCATTAATCTTAAATCTGGCTTATCTTCTGATCGTTGCTTTACTTCCCTCTTGGCTTTGGGAGTGGAGGTTATTGATCCCACTGTGAATGCCCTCTCAAATAAGTCCTTGGCCACAGCTCCAGTTCCATCTAGCTGGAAGCAGGAGAAAATGTACCAACTTTTAAAAGAACCAAGTGCAGACCCTGATATGCCAGGCAACAACAGGCCCATGCTATCCAAGTTGCTGGAAATGTTTGAGAATGGCCAACTTCTAAAGTTTGAGACTCAAACTATTCCATCCCAGTCAGTCAGACTTCAGACCCAGGTTCAGCACGGAGATAGCCCCCCTAGAGGTCACTGAATTGAGTAAAGGCACCCTCAATGTTGGCAGTAGGGCAGTCCTGGTACTGCTAGACCTGTCAGCAGCATTTGATACAGTCCTGCATGCTAGGCTGTATGATCGACTTGAGGAGATTGGTATAGGAGACAGGGCTTGGAAGTGGTTGAAATGCTTTCTAGAGGATGGTTTGGTTACCGCCCTCCTCCTCTGGCAGCCAGAAATGACTCGGTCAGGGTCCCTCAGGGGTCGGCTCTTAGCTCCACATTTTAATATTTATATGACTCCCCCTGCTGAATTGGTTGAGTAATTTAGGGCCAAAATAATTTCTCATGCCCACGATATCCAGATTGTGTTCACGTTTGGTAAGGGGGTGCCAATTGAATATGATGCTATTAAACCATGCCTCTCAGATGTTTGCCGATGGATGAGCCTCTTCCAACTGAAGTGCAAAACCGACAAGATTGAGATGGTCTTTATGGGCAATAAGTGTGACCTCGAGGTGGAAGTGCACCGGCCAGAGAGGGAACCTCGACCCAATATGCAATTGGGAACAGTTAACAATCTAGGTGCGAAATTTGACAATAGATTGTCCTTCCATAATCAAATCAACTCTGCTGAGGTCGGCAAATGTCTTGGCATACTACGCATGCTCAAGAAATTTCTGCACTTCTTGTCGGTCTCAATACAGATTACAGTGGTCTTGCCATTTGTCGTGTCCAGGTTTGACTATGCCAATGCCTTATACGCTCGTCTTCTGCAATATCTAGTGAGGAAACTTCAAACAGTACAGAATGCTGCTGTCAGGATCATTCTCAGTCTACCTAGAAGGAAGTACATTTCTCCACATTTGCGAAATTTTAACTGGCTTCCTGTGCACAAGCAGATTCTTTTTAAGACTTGTCTACTAGTGCACAGAGCGTTACACCACTCAGGACCAGACTATTTGTCCCCGAGGATTTCTTTCTACATCCCGTTGAGAAAGCTGCACTCCTTCAATAATCACTTGACCATGGTACCAGGAGTCTGCTTTGCAAGAGCCAGCAGGCTGAATTTCTCTCTTTTGGGGCCAGTGGGCTGGAATACCCTTCCTTCAGAACTCAGGCTAATGGAGGATGAAAGTCTATTTAGGAAAATGCTTAAAACCTGGATCTTTCTCCAGTATGCAACTCTTACTGTTCCGTTAGTCTGGGACACTCTTTCGAGTAGCTGTGCAATTTATAAATCATTCTTAACATAACATATACAGAATGCCACAAGGCACTTATGAAAGATCATCTGTAATAAGATTTCCCAATGCAGCATAAATAACTGCTTAGCTATTAGCCTTACAAATATTCGTTCTACAAACATTAGTTCAGAAAAACACAGTTTACATTTAAATGCATTATTTTCATTTGTGGAAGCATACCTAATTCAACCAAAACATGTTTTTCGTTTACTAATTTGGGCTGCACATAGGATGGTGACTCACAAGCAGCTGGAGAGCTACTGATAGCTCCCGCGCTACTCGGTGGAGAACCCTGTAATAGGGACGTTTATTAAAGTTACATATTCCAGTTATGAGTGTAGCCAATTTCAAAGTTTTAGTGCTCAGTGCACATGCACAGGGGCCTGTTTAGCAGTGCCTCAGTCTTGGGACGGATAAGTCCTCTGCAAGTTTAAAGACATGTACCCCTTCTCTGAGTGTCCAACTTTACTGTTGTCTGGATCTTTAATGCGGATTTATATGTCACAGGTAAACATGGATCATACGTGTGCGCCATGACATATGCCTGTCTCACTGATGTCGGACTTGTTAGATTGGTAGGGCGCCCAAAGCGATATCTTCATAGTGGTAGAAGGCTACTGCCTTCACCAGGAGTTAAGCAGCGCAAGCATGGTGGTGGCAGCAGACAGTAAAGTGATCAGTTGGAGTGAACAGGATCTTTTTACCCTGTGTCACTCGAGTGAAGTCCACAGACTCACTCACCTTTTTAAAGGCTCTGCTTCTGTATGCTTTACTCATCCTTGGCCTACATCGCGTAGATGTAGAATGCTGCACCGTCGAGGAGTAGTGACACTGCTGTGGACGTATGTCTGTAAGATTGAGATGGGAATAGCACAGGGGGGAGTAGCTCTGTGCAGTATATGTGTGGTTAGGTCATGTACTGTGTGTAGGTATGCCTGCTGGGAATACATTACATGAGAGAGTAGTGCTGTGCAGTGCATAGGCAACAGCAGCATGTGCTGGGTTTATGTGTGTAGTAAAATGCATGAAGAGTGAATTGTTGTGCAGCATGCACACGGTGAGTGAGTGTGTGTGCTGGAAGTGTGTGGATTTGCAAATAGCAAACCATGATGCAGTATGCAATGGTACATTACATCAAGGACCTTGGGTGCTATTATTGGAAGCCCAGGCCTGCCTAGTGAAAATAGGAGTAAATGATTCCCCCAGACAGATGTGTGTATTGCTGCATTCCCGTGAACCAGTAGGGACGCAGTGAAGGAAGGGCCCAACCCATTACACTTTAAAGGTTTAGTCTTTAATCCAGTGATAGATCACAAAGAAGGGACCTGGACGCATCTCAGGAAAGAATATGGGGGGATAAGGAAAACAAAGAGTAGGACTAGGAGCCGGGGATTATCCTTTTGATGCACATATCACTGTGGCTGACATCCAGGTGTGAACTTTGGCCACTCCCTTGAATTTTGTTGTGGGGCAATCAGCTTCGGAGCCTTTCTTGCTGTAACAGACAGCGCTTCATAAGGAAAGAAGGAAAGGAGAAGTGTCCACTTCAAACCCATCATAACATTTCAAATACCTAGACTCTAAAGTGCATTTTGTTGATTCGGAAAGCAGGAGAGGTTAAGACCCCACATTTTGGCATCTGCCAATCAGCCCTATGCGTTGTGTGAGGAGGGGATGCTCTGCATGACTTCTGCCTGTGACCAGGACTGGGGACAAAGGCCTGATAGTATCCCTGATGAGTGAGGGGACATCACCAAAGAAACCAAGATCACCATCCCTGGAGCCTGAACCACCAGCACCTGCCTGCTTGCCTAAACCAGTGTAACCTATGAGGAAGAGGAGAACATTGGCAGGAGCGAGGTCCAGTGGGGATCCCTGCCAAGAGGACCCCCTGAGTGAGGTGTGAGGGAGCAGCTGTGCACAGATCTGGTTGTTGCCCTATCCAGTGTAGGCTTGACAACCCCAGTACGCTAGAAGAGGGCCACCATGGGATGCGCTGTGAGTTAAGTACCGTACATGACTCAACAAGCCCACACCGCAATGCTGCAGTTGTCCCATATCAGCATATCAGTTATCTCATCTTCAGCAAGGGGGCTACCAGTAAAGTTTCTATAGTGAGAAGAGCTGACTCTCCTAACCCTTTGGCAGGGGTGCTTGTACTAGATGAGCCTGTGCCCATACTGTGCAGTACTGGTACAACCCCCTATGCATGGAGGGGCTATCAGTGCTAACATAGTCGAATGAGAAACTAAGACTACGTTTGGCGGGTAGAACCTGCAATGCGAAGGGATTACCATTGACAGACCACAGAGGACAACCAAGGACGCCATGAACAATACAGCATACACTCTGGGCTCCAGTCAGGAGCTGAAGAAAGGATTCCTTTCCTTGATGGGTAAAGCCAATTTACTTCATTTTCGTGAGCTGGGAGCTGCTCCGACAACTCGATCAGCATCGCTCAGAAGAAAGAGCCTGTACCACAAAGTACTGCTGCCTGGGCTGCGGGAAGCCTGACTTCTCCAAGCAGAGAAGGACTAATGGGTGTTCATGCAGAGGGCACCTGTCACACTGTTGAGCTATTCCGTTTTGTAAGAGCGGCTAAAAGGAGAACAGGGATTTGCCTGACAACTAATAGATCCCCTGACCTCAAGGGGACTGTGTTGTGGTTTCTAAATGTCGTGTCCCTTTACATGTGTAGAGTTAAAATTAAAATGCTTTTTTTATTTTATGAAAGCAAGTATTTGACTGGACATTGATGTATTGTTTGTTTTTACTGTTTGCACTTTGAGTTATAATTTGTGTTAAATGTCCTATAGCTACGCTCCACCCACCCTATAGAAGCCTGGACTGCTCGACCACAGCTACCACTAAGAACCAAGTGTAAAAGGGGATACTTGGCCCGGTTAAGTGGAATCCACAGTTGATCGGTCCCTAGAGACATCATAAGTAAAAGGCCTCAACCACCACAGTTGTGCCCAGTTGCCCCTGCAGGCAGGCTGAGGATGCTTCAAATAATACAAAATGCAGCAGCCCGGATGCTACTAAGAATTCCAAAATGGCTTGCCATTAGCCAGGGTCTTGCTAAACTACACTGGCTCCCCGTCAAGCACAGAGGCTCTTTCCTTAAGCACTCTGTTTTACGCATAGGATACTGAATCTGAAGGGTCCAAGCTACCTGTATCCCCTGATTAAAGACTATATTCCCTCCAGACGTCTTAGGTCCTGTGAAGCAGCTCTGACTGTGATCCCTAGAGTGCACAGAATGCACTTGGGGCAGTTCTTTTGGACTTCGTGCAGTCAAGCTGTGGAACTCAAGCCATTGAACCTGAGGCTCGAACCATCAGAGGCAAGGTTAGGCTCTTTAGGCATAGTTGGTAGAACTGGTGGGCCCTAATTGTTGCTAACTCTACCTGACAACAATATGGTTCTAGTGTGGGGATACTCCTTGGAGTAACCAGGCGCTCTATAAATCTCTTAACATAACGTAACATGCCTCATGGCCCTTTAAAAGGTTAACAATTGCTAGATATAAAATGCTTATTTTTACAAAAGCATTAAATAGACAAAAAAGAAAGTTGCAGTAGTCTATTCTCATTTCCACTGCTAACCACATTAAAGCAGTATGAAGGGACAAAGCAGGAGCCATTGAGCAGCTGAAGCAGCTAAGATGGAAACTGTGGAAGTGCAAGAGTAGGGAAGTGTAAAGGACAGGAGAGGGGAGGATAGGAAAGAATAATGGATGGGTGGGAAGGGTGTGTGGAGCAAAGAGAATGCGTATTGTTACAAGCGGAGAGTGAGGGGAAGGTTGATGGGGATCTCACCCTACCCCTCGCCAGAAGGCAAGGCGGATTGACCACAGAGTAGGAAAGGGGGAGTTACAGCTGGTAAACTTTCACAAAAGCCAGAAACAACTTCATATTGCAGTTTCATCAGACCATTCTTCATTAATGGTTTGATGAATCTGGCAATTTTTTTTGAATTGTCTTTATAATTATTTGTCCACGTTGTATTCTATGTTACTTCAGTGGGATGCATGCATTCATCGATAAGTTACACACCATATTCGATTACAACAGTATCATATGAAGTAGACAATCAGCAGTTTAGCTCCTGTACCCATTGGTACAGGGGGAGTGATCAGAAACACCACGCTTCTTTACAATCTTGCAAGAATTGTGCCCGGTCTACTGAATCCTCTCTCATCTTGTTGTTCTTCTCTATCATTGTCATTCATGCTCTTCTTGCACCACCATTTCCCATCTTTTTTCAATTTAGCCACACATTTTAATAGGAGATTTACCTTTTTTACATCTTAGATGTTTCCCATAACACATTCTCTGCATGAGAATTGTACCCTGCCCCCTCCTGCATATCTGTTGTTTTCCACTGTCGCATCCCAGAGCCTTACCATCACGTGACCATATCATTTGCATTAGGTCTGCAAGTTCATCTCCATATCTTGTACAATCCTATATTTTAGGCATAACCATTGGTGTGCAGCAAACTCAATGCATGCATTTCAACCGTGTAATCTTAAATCTAGCATACATTCTGTGGTATAAAAAAACACTCTGTTCCAGTCTGCATTGGACACATGGTCCCCCCAGTCACCATCCCATTGGTCTCTAATCAGTGCTAACACTCTTGTCACTTTTTATTTCTTTTACAGAGCTACACATACCAGTGTAGGCTATCAGAGCACTTTACATCACATACACATTATACTGAGACAGTTAATCATACGAGTATAAATCAGTGTATAGGAAATGTTACATAAAATAATGAGGATTACACAGTGCTTAATTTGAGCTGGTGGTTTCCAGTGCTTGGCACCAACGCTTGATTGTCAGCATCAGAACTTATGACAGTCTGCCACATGTTGATAAAGCAAACAAATGATGGACGGAATGCTGACAATGCAAACATTCTCCCCCAGTCAAAGGATCTGGGTTAAATCCATCATTCTTTTGCCCACTACGCCACCCCAGTTTGAACCCAGCCATATGCAAATCAGTCTTGACCCTGTGCCACATGGGAACAGTCCAGACCGAACAGCCAAGCCAGGTACTCCGTGGACCGGAAACAAACATCCTGGGACCGGTTTCAGGGTATGTCACCCTTCTTCAGCCAGGCGAGCTTGAGTCCAGTGGCACAGTGAGCAAGGGACCCACGTCTGGGCATACCCATCCCACTTAGGGCAAAAAGTGTCACAGCAAACAAATGATGGATGGAATGCTGACAATGCAAACATTCTCGCCCAGGCAAAAAATCTGGGTTAAATCCATTGTTCTTTTGCCCACTACGCCACCCCGGTTTGGCCCTCAGCCATATGCAAATCAGTCTTGACCCTGTGCCCCATGGGAACAGTCCAGACCGTACTGGCAGGCCAGGTCGACCGGAAACAAGCATCCTGGAGCCGGTTTCAGGGTATTTCACCCTTCTTCAACCAGGCTAGCTTGAATCCAGTGGCACGGTGAGCAAGGGACTCACGTCTGGGCCTACCCATCCCACTTAGGGCAAAAAGTGTTACAGCAAATGATGGACGGAATGCTGACAATTCAAACATTCTCCCCCAGTCAAAAGATCTGGGTCCAGGGAGGACCTGGCTTGGCATTTCGGGCTGGACTGTTCCCACAAGGAACAGGGTCATGACTGATTTGCATATGGCTGGGTCCAAACTTGGGTGGTGTGGTGAGCAAAAGAATGATGGATTTAACCCAGATCCTTGTGACTGGGGGTGAATGTTTGCATTGTCCAGCATTCCGTCCATCTATTATTTCTTTTACATATGTTGCCCTAAGTGGGAGTATGCCCAGACGTGGGTCCCGTGCTCACTACAACACTGGATTCAAGCCTGCCTGGCTGATGGCAGGTGATGCCCAGAAACCGGTCCCAGGATGCTGTTTCCGGTCCAGGGAGGACCTGGCATGGCTGTTCGGGCTGGACTGTTCCCACAAGGAACAGGGTCACAATTGATTTGCATATGGCTGGGTCCAAACTGGGGTGGTGTGGTGAGCAAAAGAATGATGGATTTAACCCAGATCCTTGTGACTGGGGGTGAATGTTTGCATTGTCCAGCATTCCGTGCATCAATTGTTTCTTTTGCATATGTTGTCCTAAGTGGGAAGGGTATGTCCAGACATGGGTCCCGTGCTCACTACACCACTGGATTCAAGCCAGCATGGCTGATGACGGGTGATGCCCAGAAACCAGTCCCAGGATGCTTGTTTCCGGTCGAGGGAGGACCTGGCTTGGCATTTTGGGCTGGACTGTTCCCACTAGGAACAGGGTCAAGACTGATTAGCATATGGCTGGGTTCAAACTGGGGTGGTGGGGTGAGCAAAAGAATGATGGATTTAACCCAGATCCTTGTGACTGGGAGTGAATGTTTGCATTGTCCAGCATTCCGTCCATCAATTGTTTCTTTTGCATAGTCTGCCACATGGTGTCACTGCTTGTCTAATTTAGAGATAAGCACAACAAGAGTTGCTTAATAATTTAAAATACATTACAAAGACTAATACCTGCAAACCAAGCCACACTTATAGCTTTAGGGACCTGGAATAGTCTTAATTGTCACATGTGTGATGGTTAGTAGCCGTGTTGTTACTGTCATTGGCAATGCTGGCAGGGCCAATGGGTGGTGCAAGCTGCCCTCCTGAAGTGGGCCCTGGCATCTACTTTCTTACAAATTAAGCCCTGGGAATACAAAGTTTAGGTTTCACATTATCCATACGGGTAGGCAGTGTATTTTAAGAGTGCATGATCTGGAGAAACACAAACTCAAGATTTAAAAAGTAACACATGATTCAGGTTGGTTTAACTAACAAAAGGATCTCTGTCACAAATGGAGTCACCCACTGAGCTATCTAGATAAACTATAATTCTGTGATCTGCTTGACACACGTTCTTTGCAGCAGGCGTATTAATCCTCTGTGCTACTTTATTATGAGTAGAGTCAAAACTGCCCCTAGACAAAACTCCATTTCTCCTCAGTAGGTACATTATTTACCAGAGTAATCTTGACACTTTTATTGTTGCCTGAAAACTGCTGGACACTCAAAGAGCTCTGTGGGACCCTGGCAGGTGCTTTAAATCCCATAAGAGATTTCAAAACACAGCACCCTTCAAGCTTGGCGCTTGATGCCGGCACTGGGCGCACCACCCAAAAGCAGGCCCTAGTCAACACCACGCTTCAGGGGCTGCCTGAGCCCATGTATCTCCACAATGCACAAGGTTTAAAAAAGAAAAGATAATGATGGTGCATTTGCACATTAACATAAAACTGTTTGGGTTCAGTGGGACACACAGATCTCTACTATATTCGTAATTAGGAAGCACATAGACTGGGATTTTTGTGAAACCCTTAAAAGCAAATACATTATTAAAATTGTGAGCGTCCCTCTTTAATTGGCAGAGTTATTATTCTTTGTCAATTACACACCTTCTAAATCAGATGAATCATAGAGATATCAAACGGCCTTAAAGAAATGTGAAATTAGAAAGTCCAAATTGCACAATTCAGAGCCCATTTTTAATTTGTTTACTTAAAAGACATATAAAAAGAGAGTTTCTAACATAATTTTTCTAGTTTAAAAGTCTGCAATTACTCCCACTCACTCACATTATTTCTTTGTAAGAGGAAAATCCTGTGTGAGCCCACCAATTATGTGCCCTTTAGAAACAGCAAGGCCAAATCAAAAACATGTCCGTTCCATAGAAGAAATACTAACTTTCCGATTAATAGAGCACCAGGCAATAAACGACCAACATGAATCCTGAACAAGGAGAAAGACCACCGGTTATAAAAACTGTGCCCGGAGACAGTCTATTCATCGAGAGAGCCTTGATTCTGTGGATCTGGGGCTCACAGCTGTGTACAGTACACATTCACAATCACTTGCTTCACAAAAGACTTAGGCAAACGTGCAAGATTCCCTTGCGTTTTGCACCTATTGGACATAAACATACGACTGTCACTTGTTTTTGTTAGACCATGTCTTTGGTCTCTCAAATCTGACTTCTAGGTAGAAATTAGAAATAATTTATTCTTTCCTTATATTGAAAATAATTTTCCAAGTACAGTTTTTTCTTCTCCTGCACCCTTCTGTGAAAATAGTGAATACTGGTGCACTACCATGCGCTTAGTTGCCCGAACACAGATGGATGCGTGAAATAAATTGGGAAAGGTTGTGAAAACCCTGGAAGTCAAAACTGTGCGCATGTTCATCTGATTTGGATTCCATTTTACTCACTACCTAAGACTAAAGAAAATGTGAAGGTGTAGGTGATGTCCTGAGTAAGTGACATCCATGTGTGTAGAATAGGCCCATGGGTTTCGATCCATGTTATAAGGGGGTATTTTGCAAGGGATCGGGCACTCCATGGGCAGGTGCCTGGCTGCAGCTGATGAGAGTTACTGGGAAATAACACTAAAGAACCTTATAATGGCTTCCAATGGCTAGTAAGCTAAGATACATCAAACAAGGAAGTATTTATTTCCATACTTTACAACTTCCTGCTAAAAGAAACTTTTTCCATTGAGTGACGGAGTCTCGTGGCAAATGGTAAGACTGACACAATCCTTACCAGATATTCTCTTGTTTGTACAGGTTTATGTACAAAGGGATAAAACTCAACTAAAATTCATCTTAGCTCTTAAAGTCTGAGAGATAATATACTGGGCAAGGCGAAATGTACTAGCTGGCTAATGTAAATCAAGGCAATTAAGAGTGTAAGCCATTAAATTTGGTATATTTGTTACACATGACACTTTTTACAGAAAATGCATTCTGATTTAAGTGCCTTATCCTTGCCTGGTCGTCAGCAGGCTCCCCCTGGAAGCTTTGATGGTTGATCAGTAGAGTATCTACACATGTCTTCTCCCTAGGTTTCTTTCAATCAAATCAGTTTCAACTGAGCTCGAATGTAGCCTGTGCCTGCCCTACATCTTAAAGTAGGGTTCTCCAAAGTAGGTCCTGGACTGTCGGATCAATGCCAGATTTTTAGCATATCCTTATTTAGATAAATGTAGTTAAATTAAAAATCTGACATGAATCCGGCCCTCCAGAACCAACTTTGGAGAACCCTGTCTGAAAGGACTCCAGAACCAACTTTGGAGAACCCTGTCTGAAAGGAAGGTAGACCCTTCAGTGTGGGTTTCAACACACTGGAGGATTCTTATTGGTTAGAGAATATCTCAAGATCCATAAAATGTCCTGCTTCGTCAAATTCTTGGGAAAAAATTGAATCTTGGCGGCCTAGAAAATGTAACTAGCTTTATATGCTGGATAATAAATCGGCCATGCTGAATCTGAGCTTCACGCATCATCGATGACAGCTCATTCACCCGAATCATGTCCAGCAAACAATCTCTTGATGCAGAAAACAATGTTCTTGTTTAGTGGGAGTGGGCATGAGTAGTCGCACAAATTGACCTCACATAAAAATAGATGTGTAGTGTAGGCTAAAGGGCTCTGTCTGTGTCACACTTTCAGGATAGCTGCATAATATACATTTGGATACAATGAATCCGAAGTTTAGTAATGTATGTAGTCAATGGCGTTCACCTGAAAACCAGGCCTGCATCCAGCCAGAACGTTGGATATCTTTAGGTGAATAAAACAAACAACTGTGATGAAGTCTCAAAAGGACTCTGTGAATAAAACCCTCTACATCAAGCCCCTCTGCATCACAGGAATAAAATAAACTTAAACCAAGAAAAGTCAGCTTGGTAGCTGTTGACGAAAGACTGGAAAACTAAGAAAGAAGACGAGTGAACGCTATAGAGACCGAGAGAGGGAACATGAGATACAAAGGAGATCAAGAGAGGGAGACATTGATGAATCTCACCTGTAGTTGAACTGGAAAAGTTTCTGATAAATGGCATGCGGGAGGGAGAAACAGGTTGCCATCACCCAGATAACCGAAATACTCAGGAAACCTTTTGTGAGTGACATTCGCGGCTTCAGCGGGTTCAGGATAACCTAGGAGGCAAGAACAGACATTTTCAAAGTGCAAGTAGATTATTTCCACCCAGCGCGTGCAACAGCAACACAGTGACATCCATCTTGCGCTGTATTTGTTGACGACTGTGATAGTAGGTGCTAATGGCTAGGCTGTTATTAAATGACAAGAACACGCTGAACTTACCCAGCATCCCCTCTGAGTTTGCAGATTTGCAGAATTCTTAAAATGGAGCAAGCAGGCTCACAAAATCAGATATAATCAAAACCAAAAGTTCTCTGATTCAGTTACAAATCATCAGGACAAATTCAATGGATGAAGAAGATAATTAACTATTGAGGGAAACTCAGCCGAACCCACAATACATCATTAAACGAATCTTGCACCAAAACGACCTGCTAAAATGTGCATTAATATGTACACTGTATCACATGCCTTGCATTTCCCAAGTAATATTCTAGTTCTGACATCAGTGATTAAAAACAAGACTATTATGAAAACTGCTTTGTTTGTTGCAAGTCTAAGTTGACAAATGAAGGTGGCACGTGACCTGCTTTGGAGAGTTTTCCAAACCCACAGCAGCTCTAGATGGACAATGAGGTGGCCACAACTACTGGGTCTGACAGCTTCATGGAGACTTATTGAGGACATGGTCATCCTGGTGTTATCTGGCTCATTGTGCATAATATATACGCAGCCCACATAATATTCTATCCCAAGAAAAATATCCATGCCAGACACTGCAAAGCATAGAACAAGGACAGTGACAGAAAAGCCTGGAAAGAAGCATCCTCATACGGGGCATCCAGCAGTGCCTATGGCGTGCCCACTCGCTCGCGCAGTTGTCACATCGCTTCTGGTTACATTGGTACATTGGGGAGATGTGCTGGATCATGATGGGACAATTGATTTCCATGTCAATGAGACTGTGTGAGGACGTCATTGGCTTCAAAGAGGAGGGAGAGAGATCTGTTTGTCAGAATACTCTATATAGCTTCACATACATGGGTATCCTAAAGACAAATTTACAAAAAATATCATCCCATTGGATATAGATTTTCTTTATTAATTACAACGGGGTGATATTTATGCCACATGATATACTGATAATGATATTCGGGTACCATACCCTATGGAGGAAATGCACTGTACCCCAGCTCCCACAGCACCTGTTCTAGTGTGTTCCCAGACAGTGGTGAAATAAAGTCTTCCTAGAGTAAACTCAGAACACCTTTCCGAAACTTGGCTGATCTAAGGAGTTAAAACATGCATACAATGATCAGGGATGAAAGAAGCAGAGCTTAGTATTTACTTGGGCTGCAGGCATCAAGATCATACCGTTCAGAGAAGAGCCTTTGGGCAAAAAACATGTAACAGTCAGGCTTCTTAGGGGAAAAATGCACCAAAGGTCTAAGCATCCAATCAGAATTCTGAATGAAAGTCTATTAGGCAAAGAAAACATCTAATAAAAATAATAATTTTACAGAAAGGTTTTATGACAAAAAAATGATCTCCATATGTAAAAGTACTTACTGTGCTATAAAAATATCGTAACAAAGATATGCTATATATAGACAAGGTAACATTTTGAGGTCAAAAATTCACATCCATTACCGGCAGCAAACACATTAGTTTCATAATAAAAGTTAGTCTTTCATTAATACATTTGCAAATTTGCCTGAAGTTAGTATAATTATGGAATCGCCTGCCAACAGTGGAAACTATTGTACAAATTAACTTTTATTATGAAACTAATGTGTTTGCTTCCGGCAATGGATGTGAATTTTTAACATCAATTTTAGCAAGACTGCTGATTCAAAATGAAATAACTTTATTATACTGCATTCAACAAGTGCTTGCTGATAAAGAGGAACATGCCTTTAAATGACAAAATGATGTCGTGGAAAGCAACACCTGTGGACAGTATTTAAAAAGTTAAAGAGTGTAAATGTAATCGTGCACATACAGGTTGACTAAGGCTGCCAAGACAGCCGAAACGCGTTCCGGGTACTTTTGAGCACATGTTGCCAAATAAAAGAATATTTTCCTTACTTGAGTGAGTTACGTGAGTGGAGCTGTTTTGATATATATGGGGGTGTGTGTGCGCAAATATTATATATATATATATATATATATATATATATATATATATATATAATATATAAATTATATATATACATATTATATAAATTATATATATATATTATATGCGTATATATATATATATATATATATATATATATATATATATATATATAATATTGCAGAGGGAGTTAAATGAAATAAAATCTTCCTGCCTGAGCCGTGAGGGTCCGTTTCTCCTTTTCTTTCGCGTTGGGATAAGCTGTGAAAGCAGAAACTTCGTGATAGTGTGGAGACTGTACTATTTATATATATATATATATATATATATATATATATATATATATATATCAACAAACACCAATTCCTCCACACTTCCGAAAGGAATGCACTGCACACTGGACTGTCGGGGCTACAAAGGTTTTAATCTTCATTCTTAAAGCAAAGTGACAGCTTACATCAAATCCGTTGCATAAAACCTGACGCGTTTCGGCCGACATGGCAGCCTTGTTCACAGGTAAGTTGAAAATGGATTGTGGCGCTTTCCGCTTGGTTGCGCGCGCTTTTTGAAGACTACCGGATTTCAATGTAGTCTGCATGTACTACAATCCCCAGAATGCAGTGTAACACTTTTTCATTCCTGTTCCGTTTTTCTTGCAATTCCTTTTCCCTCTATATTATTTTCGGGGGCATTGCAGTCTTTAGGAAATTCCACCTGGTGTTACAGTGCATGAAGCTTTCAAATTTTGCCTTGCTGCCACAAATAAAAGTCTTAAAAGAGAAAACTAACATGCGGCTTTCAGTCCTTGGTGAAAAAGAACTCTCTTTCACTCCCTTGCCTCGCTGTTGCCTTTTTTGTTGGGTTGAATTCTTCATACCTTATTTTCATCTGGCATCGTGCGGGCGGGTCGGGCTCCTTCTTTCAACAAAAACAACTCCAATTTCTCCGTTAAGGATCCTCAACCACACAGGGCAGTCAGTGCCAGGGCACTGTGGTTGAATATCCTTCACAGAGAAATTGGAGTTGTTTTTGTTGAAAGAAGGAGCCCGACCCGAGTTGTTTGGGAGTACTGGGTTCACGCACAGGTCCAAATCCCTCTGACTCAGGCAGAAGGGAAGCTGGGCATCAGGGCAGCAATCCAACAAGACAACAGTCCAGCAGGGCATCAGTCCAGCAGCCCAGTAGAGTAGCAGTCCTTTCAACAGCACAGCAGTCCTTCCTGGCAGAGTCTCCACAGGTTCTGAAGTGTACTGAAGAGTTTGTGTCTGAGGTCCAATATTAAACCAGGTGCCTCCTTTGAAGTGGGAGAAGCTTCCAAAGGTTTCCCTTTGAAGTGCACAGGTTTCCTGCCTCCGCTGCCATGGCTCCGGACTAACTACAGGGGGTAAGAATGATCTCTGACCCTGCTCGCAGGCAGGTCGCTCCCCACGCCACCACACGGCTGCCAGCTTCTTCGTGCCTGATACTTGTGCTGTTCACTTCTGCTCCTGCTGCCTGCTTCCCTACACCCTAACTGTGTCACTGTTCTTTTTTTCTTTTTTCAGGTTTCCTCCGCCGGTACACACCGGCTGCTGCCCACCTTTTCCCGCTGTTCCCACTCCTTCCGCAGCTGCGTCCCTGCGGCCCCGACCCCCTGCTTTCCCATTGGCCACCCCGCTCCCGCCTCCCAGCTGCTCCTCCCTTCCTCTCCCCCTCGTATGGAGGCCGCGCAGTGGTGAAGGAGCGACCTCTGGCCCTGCTCGAAGGCAGGTCGCTCCCCATGCCACCACACAGCTGCCAGCTGCTTAGTGCCTGATACTTGTGCTGTTCACTTCTGCTCCTGCTGCCTGCTTCCCTACACCCTAACTGTGTCACTGTTCTTTTTTCAGGTTTCCTCCGCCGGTACACATCGGCTGCTGCCTGCCTTTTCCCGCCGTTCCCACTCCTCCCGCCGCTGCGTCCCTGCGGCTCCGCCCCCCTGCTTTCCCATTGGCCACCAAGCTCCCGTCTCCTAGCTGCTCCTCCCTCCCTCTCCCCCTCGCATGGAGGTCGCACAGCGGCCGCACGCAGCAGGCGCACCGCTGGCATGCCGAAGGCCCACCAAAGGCAAGCCCGTCTGCGCCCGTCCGCACCTGGACCGCGCCCAGCGCCAGAACCCCTGGCCCCCGTGCACTCCACGACACAAGACTCAGATACGAGGCCAACACGCTCCTCGCACTCAATGCCGGCCCAGACCGCCGCTGCTTCCAGGCTGCCCCAAAACGCACACATGGACCTTTTTCATGCCGCACCTGCAACTTCACCTGCGACAGATCCACCAAACCTCCAAGGACCAGAAACAACCACCTCCGCTGCATACTCCTCAACACCCGCTCTGCACACAAACATGCCGTTGAGCTCTGGGACCTGCTCGACACCTCCGACCCAGACGTTGCCTTCCTGACCGAGACCTGGTGGAACGACTCTTTAGCGCCCGACATCGCCATAGCCATCCCGGACGGATACAAGATCACCCGCAGGGATCGCGACAATGGAATCGGAGGAGGGTTAGCCATCATCCACAAGTCCACCCTCAAGGTCTACACCCATGCAGACGACACCCTCAACGCCGCCGAACACCTGCACTTCCGGATCCACACCGACCCCAACACCACACTCAGAGGAAAACTCATCTACAGACCCCCCCGGACCCTGTGCTCAGTTTAGCGACTCCATCGCCGACCTCGCCAGCACCCACGCACTCGCCTCCAAGGTCTACATCCTCCTCGGCGACCTGAACTACCACCTCGAGAACAACAACGACGCCAACTCCACCACCCTGATCGACAACCTTGCCAACTTCTGCCTCAGACAGCTCGTCAATGAACCCACCCACGCCGCCGGCCACACGCTCGACCCCGTCTTCACCACTAGCACCCATGTCGCCTTCATCTGCACCACCGAACTCCACTGGACCGACCACTGCTGCATCCATTTCACCTTCAAGAAACCAACCACGCACCACCGCACCCAACAGCGGCCTCGCCGCTGCTGGAGCAAAGTCACCGATGATCAACTGACATCCACCCTCGCCCAGAACCCACCCGCCGACCCCACCGACCCAGACACCGCCGCCCACAACTTCAGACAGTGGATCGACGACTGCGCCAACACCCTCTCCCCGCTCAAGAGACCCTCCAGCAGCCACACCAGCAAGAAAGCCACCTGGTTCACTGAAGAACTCCAGACCTCCAAACGTACATGCCGGAAACTGGAGAAGAAGTGGCTCCCCGATCGTACACCAGACGGTCACGCAACCCACAAAGACGCCTCCCGCAGACATCACCAACTCATCAGAGCAGCCAAGACATCTTCCTTCAAAGCCCGCCTGGACAACAACGCACACGACAGCAAAGAACTTTTCAACATAGTGAAGGAACTCTCCAACCCCAGCGCCATCACCAACGACATCCCGCCCTCACAAGACCTGGGCGACTCACTGGCCACCTTCTTCCACCGCAAGATCGCTGACATCCACGACAGCTTCAACACCACGACCGCCCCGACTACGGCAGTCTCCACTCACCCCGCAAACACCACCTGCACCAACCTTCTGACCTCCTGGTCCTGCGTCAACGACGACGAGACACGCAAGGTCATGAACTCCATCCACTCAGGATCCCCGTCAGACCCCTGCCCTCACCACATATTCAACAAAGGTGACACATTCATCGCACCCCAACTACGGAAGGTCATCAACACCTCCTTCAAGACAGCGACATTCCCGGAAAGCTGGAAGCACGCCGAAATCAACGTCCTCCTCAAAAAACCCAAGAAGGACCCCAAGGACCTCAAGCACTTCCGGCCCATCTCTCTGCTCCCTTTTCCGGCGAAGGTCATCGAGAAAACCGTCAACATGCAACTGACCCGCCACCTCGAGGAGAACAACATCTTAGACCCCTCCCAGTCCAGATTTAGACGACACCACAGAACCGAGACAGCCCTCATCACCGCCACAGACGACATCAGATGCCAACTAGACGACGGCGAAACATCAGCCCTGATCCTCCTGGACCTATCAGCCGCCTTCGACACGGTCTGCCACTGCACACTAAAGACACGCCTCCAAGAAGCCGGAATCCAGGAGAAGGCCCTGGACTGGACCACGTCCTTCCTCACTGGCAGAACCCAGAGAGTCCGCCTCCCACCTTTCCGATCTGAAGCCACCGACATCAGCTGCGGTGTACCCAAGGGCTCATCCCTCAGCCCTACCCTGTTCAACGTCTACATGGCCCCCCTCGCACAAGTAGCCCGCCAGCACGACCTGAACATCATCTCCTATGCTGACGACACCCAGCTCATCCTCTCCCTCACCAAGGAACCGGACACCGCCAAGACCAACCTCCACGAGGGAATGAAGGCCGTCACTGAATGGATGAGGAGCAGCCGTCTGAAACTGAACTCGGACAAAACAGAGGTCCTCATCCTTGGCCCCACCCCCTCTGCCTGGGACGACTCATGGTGGCCGACCACACTGGGAACAGCACCGACACCCACGGACCACGCACGCAACCTAGTATTCATACTCGACTCCTCCCTCTCCATGTCGAAGCAGGTCAACACCATCTTCTCCTCCTGTACAACACCCTCCGCATGCTCCGCAGGATCTACAAATGGATCCCGACCGAAACCAGAAGAACGGTGAATCAAGCCCTCGTCAGCAGCAGGCTGGACTACGGCAACGCACTCTACGCAGGAATCCCTGCAAAACACCTACAACAACTGCAACACATCCAAAACGCCTCCGCCCGACTGATCCTCAACATCCCACGCCGCAGCCACATCACCCCCCACCTGAGAGACCTACACTGGCTCCCCATCAAGAAGAGGATCACTTTCAAGCTCCTCACCCACGCTCACAAAGCACTCCACAACACCGGACCAGCCTACCTGAACAGCAGACTCAGCTTCTACACCCCCACCGGCCAGCTCTGCTCCGCCAGCCTCGCCCTCGCATCCGACGAGCAACCTCCGGCGGCAGGTCCTTCTCCTTCCTCACCGCCAAGACTTGGAACACCCTCCCTGCCCACCTACGGCAGACCCAGGACCTGCTCACCTTCAGAAGAATCCTCAAGACCTGGCTCTTTGAGCAGTAGCAGCACTCCCTCCCCTCAGCGCCTTGAGACCCTCACGGGTAAGTAGTGTGCTTTACAAATGACTGATTGATTGATTGATTGAAGTCCTTTGTGTGGAGTTAGGACATAGTCTGTTCAAGTGTAAATAGGGCTGTGCCCAGCTCCTCCCTCCCATCCTGCCAATGATGGCCCATCCAGAAACACCCAAGATCCCTATTGTGTGTGGCTTTCTTGGATGAATACACAAAGCCCAAATGTCAGCTGCACTCAGTCATGTGACCTAGAGACAGGATGCAGACACCAATGGCCGAGGCAGGAAAGGGCCAACTTTCTAAATGAAGCGATACCAAAGGGGATGATGGACGGAGCGTTTGAGCAAATCAAACACTCACCCCAGTCAACTGATCTGGGTTTAATCCATCATCATTCTTTAGCTCACTTCCCCACCCCAGTTCAGACATGGCCATATGCAAATCAGTCTGACCCTGTGCCTCATGGGAACAGTCCAGCACCGAACTGCCAAGCCATGTCTTCCCTGGACCGGAAACAAGCATCCTGGGACCGGTTTCGGGCTCATAACCCTCATCAGCCAGGCTATCTTGAATCCAGTTGCAAAGTGAGCAAGGGACCCACGTCTGGGCATACCCTGCCAACTTAGGGCAAACAAAGCAATACCAAAGGGGATGATGGACGGAGCGTTTGAGCACATCAAACACTCACCCCCAGTCAACTGATCAGGGTTTAATCCATCATCATTCTTTAGCTCACTCCACCACCCCAGTTCAGACATGGTCATATGCAAATCAATCTGACCCTGTGCCTCATGGGAACAGTCCAGCACCGAACTGCCAAGTCATGTCTTCCCTGGACCGGAAACAAGCATCCTGGGACTGGTTTCGGGTTCATAACCCTCATCAGCCAGGCTATCTTGAATCCAGTGGCAAAGTGAGCAAGGGACCCATGTCTGGGCATACCCTGCCAACTTAGGGCGAACAAAGCGATACCAAAGGGGATGCATATGGCTGGGTTCAAACTGGAATGGCATGGTGAGCAAAAAAACGATGGATTTAGGCCCAGATGTCTGTACTGGAGTGAATGTATGACATTGTTCTACATTCTGTCCATCAACTGTTGTTTTTGCAACTTTCTAAATGAGGCATTTTCAAAATTGTAATTTAAATTCCAACTTTACCATAAGAGAGGAATTGCCATTATAATTACAAAGACACCAAACATAAACTGGGCCTGTTCCCGTTTGGAAGCTACAGCTTAATGAATATAATAAGGTAACTCCAATATTATCCTGTGGGAGAGGTAGGCCTAGTCCAGGTTTTTAAACACACTCCATGCTGCTATCTGGGCTATCAAGGACCTACCCTAGGTTTGACTTATATCTATTAAAAATAGAAGGTTTGCACCTAGCAAAAGGTTTATTTTTGCAAGGTCAAAATGGCAGTTTAAAACTGCACACACAGACTGCAATGGCAGGCATGAGACATGTTTGAAATGGCTACTTGAGTGGGTGGCACAATCAGTACTGCAGGCCCACTAGTGTCATTTAATTTACAGGCCCTGGGCACAGATAGTGCCACATTACTAGGGATGTACAAGTAAACTGCATATGCCAAATGGGTATGAGCAATTTCTACCATGTTTAAAGGAGAGAGCACAAGCACTTTAGCCCTAGTTAGCAGTGGTAAAGAGCGCACAGTCCTAAAGCAGAAAAAAAGGCAAAGCCAGCAAAATAGGAGGTATGAAAGCAAAACGTTTGGGGAAAACTACAGCAAGTATGCCAGTCCTAACACGCAGCCCATTATCTCAACAAGTGAAAATAGTCCATGTACATCAGCAACACTTGTTCTATGTTTCCGAAGGAAGCACTTGCTTTGGAGCCTGTTTCTGTGTAACTCAAAGAAATGCGGAGTGGGGTGCAAGACATGGTCGCCCACCCGGCGTTACATTGTGATGAAGGTGCTTCTGCTATGTTGACAGAATCACTTTGGTGGTCCGCCCACCAGCTCACCACAGTAGCAGGGGCACCACCTCTCCACGACATTCTATTCTTAGCTCCCTGTCTATATTCTTATATATCCTTAGCTTCCTGTCTCTTAGGTGGAGTATCTATGAAGGGATCTAAACGACACCCTAAGTAGTTTTTCTTCATGCAGATATTTCATAATATATTGACGGTATTTAATAGACTAATTCCTATTTTCTTTTTCAGGAACGTTTGGCTGCTGGAACCATGTGGGTTTTCACATTTCTTATATTTGAGCCACAGCACTGTGCCTCTGTTGGGTTTGGAGCTTTGACATGGACTCCTTCAAGTCTTTTTACAGCTCCAACCACCACAGAGGCCAATGTTGGTTTTGTCACCATGGCTTTCTCTGTCAGATTATCTATAAGGAAAGAGGTAGGTGTCATGAATAAACTGCAAAAGGAAGCACATGGATGAAGAGAGTGCATGTATTCTTGTCCAACGATGGCAAAATCCCATAGCGACTGGTAACATCCAAAAGCGCGTATTCTTGTTAGTGTATTTAATAGAGTCTGTCCACCTATCTTCGTGAGAGAAGAGTGTGTCTAACAAGGAACCTCATACATGACCTGTGGGCCACCAGCCATTTTAAATTGGATACTTATAATGCAAACTAACTGATGCTGGATAAAGCAGCAACAGTAACATCATGACTTCAAACACCAGCCCAAATTAAGCACTGACTTTGTGACATCAAGGAACGGTAACTGGAGGGGTTTTACAAATGAAACATAGATTGCTATTTTCTGGCATACTGTCGATGTTTATGGACCCTTCACAAGTCACAGTGAGCAGACAGCGCTTGGCATGAGGCCTAGGCTTTATATTTAAAGTGAGTGGAAGAAAAAGAGAAAGAGAAAGAGACAGGGTAAGAGACAGGGAAGGAGACAGAGAACACTAGAGAGACAGACAGCATGGAAGACATCTATACATATTTATAAATTCATATTTATGTACATATATAACATATATATATAATATATATACACACACACACAAACATATAAATCATACTTTACAGTCTACTGAGAGTGAAAGAAAACGAAAGCATTAAATGCAGTTTTTTTACACCGATAACAGTGGTTTTGTCTTTTTAACTCTACTGTACCTGATGTCTGTCAAGCGCGATGGCAGTCAGGGTCAAGGTGGAGACGTGAAGGGAGCAGTACTGCACAAAGCGGCTGACGTGGCACATGGCTTTCCCAAACATCCAGGTGCTATTCACAAAGCGAACCTAGTTGGGTAATAAATAAACACATGATTTGTTTCATGCCACAAAAGTGGCACAATACCCGTATGACAAAGAAAAGAGGCAGCTAGTGGGTGTAGAATGGCAGCTTTCAATTATCTGTAATTGATATTCACTCTGAATGATAATGATAAAATATCAACACAGCACTTACTGACTCATTCGTTCAGCATGAGCATGAAAAATGCATTTAACAAGACATACATTTTAACAACCTTAGAAGAACAAGAGGCTGAGTATAACAGGTGAGTAATGCTGGGCAAGGGCTCTCATTAGCAAGTAAAAAGGACTATTTTATGAGGGTCAAAGAGGACAAAACCCAATTGCCTGCTATATTACATACATTGGCTTATATCAGCTGTAGTGGTTCACATAGTAACTACATTTGTTTAATTTTTTCGTTTTAAAGTATGATGAAGCAGTGTGCTTATTACACCCCTTTTTCTTTTCAAAACGTCTTTTGGTTATTCTTCTAAATAATTATTTTACTTTGTTATTTAAAATTAGTTTGTACATCGCTCTGAAATTTTCCCACTGTTTTCTTCTCCTATTCAAACAGCACTGTGAAAAGTGCCCAGAAGCTAGGACAATTGGAGACTTCACAAAGACCTCGTGAGATTCATGGACTTTGCCCTTGACCTGGTAAAGTGACGTATAGTGGTGACATGCCAGTCTCCTGGAGTCCCTAGGTGAGTCTGTGACCAGGGACCTGCTGAGGTGGGCCAAGGCCGAGGCCGACACTCTTGACGCTTTGCAGAGGTGTGGGGGAAAGGACAGGCGAATAGCAATGGGACATATTTGTGCTGACACTGCAAGCTAAAGCAGACATACCCCCCCACCCTCTTGAAATAAAATTAGAAGTCACTGAATACAACTGACAGATTATATTGAACAGGATTTTCTTGGAACTCCTCGCCGTCTGCGTCTATTATTTCTAAGCAGCTCTGAGCCTTGGTTGGAACACATAAATCAGGGATACAGGATTTCCCATATGACCCCATGCTTATCAAACTGACTTTGCGGCATGGTGTGGGGGCACAAATGCGGTGTGCATAAAGGGCGCGTGCCGCCTTTATCGAACTGAAAGCGTGGAATGATGCGGCAGCAAAAATTACGAAAACAATGATAGGGGGTGAGTTTTGAAAGGCAGGGATGGGGGGAGATTTGGATAAGGCAGCGTCCCCAGCAGAGCTGCTGTCAGGCAGCGAAGAGTGGAGAAGTGACAGACAGACAGCATTTTACAGCGGAGCATGTTTCAAGCTTCAACACTTTTGCTTTATTGAAGTAGTCCTCAGAGGAACAAATATACAGCTACAGCGTAGGGAAACTGTAGTTGGCTGTTACTCTCGAGTGAAAAACAGAAAGGATTTATCAGGAGTGCCAAGCCATGAGGGGCCACCAAAGAAGACCAACGGAGGAGTGAGCCAGCGGTAGGCAGCAGGCGGGATTACACTGCTGTATAGTGATTACAGCATGCCACTGCCAAGGCTCGACCTAAAAAGCAAACATGCCAGCATACTGTTAAAAGCTGCCTGCCTTTTCCGTGGGAAAAGATCTTATCTCGACAGTGAATGGTACTTCAATAGTTTGAACAGCTTTAGTAGAAGTATCATAAATGTGTGCAGCCAGGGGAAGTTAACAAAAAAAGTTCCACACAAAAGTGAATGAACACAGTAATTCGGCCTTGAGAACAGATAAAAGCTCCCTTTTAAGATGTATTAAAAACAAGAGATTTCACAAGCACAGCTCAAGCGGTGTGCAGGTGAAACGTAAAAAGGGAACTTTATTGAAAGTTTTGTGAAGATTCGTCAACATTATTGGCAAAATAAACAACGCTTCCCTATGGAAACTTTGATCCTAAGTATAACTACCTTCTGGCTATCGTCAGTCGGTAATATACATATAATACATACCCGAATCATAAAAGAGCACGGCACTCCGGGCGCTCTTAAAATCACCAATTAATTGAAGGCTGAAGCAGTCTCACCTACGCGTGTAGGGAGTCCCAGCTACCTTGATCCCAATTAAGAAAACACTATTAGGTGTAGCTAAGTAAATGTTTGTGGACTCATATTAGCTATAGGACACACTGTCCTGGTCTCCATCATGGCACACCTTTGACAGGGTGCACCAGATGTAGACTGGAACAGTCTACCATATTATAGTGAATGTGACATTCCCAGTGTCAGCATGAACTCTCACCTCTACTGGGTACAGGATATTAGTGAAAGGCAGACGCCACCTGTACATGTTTCACTGTGCAGACGGCAACCCAGCCTGAGTTTTAAAGGGGCACAAATACACCCTGCAGAGACTTGTGTCGTAATAGGCTACATCTGCCTCCAGGGAGGATACCAGGTAGATTGCTGGGACTCCATCCCCCTGCCCCCCTTTCAAGGGCCTTTCTCAGGGTGTGCACTGACTGTGCACCACCTCTATGTGGTACATTGGCACTGCTCCTCCTTTTAGATTTGTGCCAATGTGTTTGATACAATACAGACACAAAGGCACAATGGAGTGCACCATGTACCAATGAGGCACACTCCTGGAAGTTTACCATCAATCTTTTAGTGTTGGCACAACATACAGAATGGACCATGTAAGTGTCTGTGGCCCCTTCTGTAATGCCAAAGTGCCCCAGGGTGCAAAAGCAGGCTCCCCTGGCCAGTGTGTCTCTGGGGCACTTTCTCTACTACACCCCAGCAAAGCCGCTTGTAAAACCAGGTCTTCTTTTGGAACACAGTCCAAATATTTATCTCTGTATTGGGAGGAAACAGATCATCATGTCCAAGTCATAAAATAGCATTTCAACAATGTGCTGAGTGTGTATCCCTTCTCACTGGCGGCACAATTAATAGCTTATTTATTGCCTGATGTTTCCCGAAATGTGCGTCATAGCTTTTACCCTGATTTTGTTAAGTAATATTTATTTTAACAATTGATTCTGCATGCACCAGTAATTATAACCAGTTATTTATAGCAGAGCCCATGATGAGACATCAAGCGGTAAATGTCACACATTTACATACGTTACTGATTGATGCTATTAACGGTCAGGTATCAGTGTATCAAAGGGGCCTGCTGGGCCGTGCACCAGAGGATCATTTTGATCAAATCTCTGTTGTTCCCAGACTGTTGCATAATTTATTGAGACATCACGGTCTTACACTCCGACAACGCGGGACTTCAGGGAGACGTTAGCTGCTCAGCAGCGCTCCTCCTGAAATGAGAGCTTCGCTGATGCGTGGGCGCTGTGCCAAGAGATCACGCGCCGTGGGGGTCCCACCGCATGTTCAATAAACAGGTGGGATTTACCTGGCCCTCCGCTCTGGCCGGGCACCAAAGGCTTTTTCAATGGCAATTAAATGGAGTGTTCACTTCCAACATGCCACATTTAAGCGCCCATGCATCTTTCTACTTCAATTTCTATTCTAGGGAGAACAATTATAATGCAGGTTTGCTTACGTGTTCTCTGTAGGTTAGAAAAAGTTGGAACAGTTCCCTAAACAGGGCTGGCTGGCCTCATAAGATGAAACAATGAAGCAAAAGAAAAGCACATGTCAGACTGCAGTTTGGGAGACAGGTAATTCACGAGGAGTGCATTGTCCCTCCCATATGGACATGCGGCCCACCCTGAAAACATTTGAATTTATTTTTGGGCTCTGAGGTATTAACTGAATTTCTGCAATAGCCATGTCACGTCCGGCAACCAGTTGAGGTGGTGTGAAACCATGGCAATGGTAATCTGACATTTGAGCATCAAGGGGCAGATTTACAAGAAAGTGACTCAGTGCGTGCTGCAGCCATTTGGCTGCGCCACAGTGAGTCACTTTCACAGCACAGGGATGCGACATATTTACAACAATATGTTGCATCTCTGTGCTTCCCCCTGCGCTGGCGCATAAACTGCTGCCATGCCATGCGCCACGGTGCAAGGAGGCCTGCGTTGTGGGGAGATTGTTTTTGCGCAGGAAGGATTCCCTTCCTGCACAAAATGCAGTTTTCAACTATATGTGTGCTGCATTAGCACATATAGAAGTTGAAAACCGTCATTGTTTCAATGATTGGGACACCTTCCTGTACATAAACAATCATTGGAAGGTATTTCCTCTTTCTATGTGTGCTGCAGAATGCAGCACACATAGAAAGAGGAAAAAAACGAAGAGAAATCAATACAAGTCAAGTCAAGAAACTTTATTTCGGACAAAATGTCCTAAAAAGTACATCAGATAACATACAAATGAATAAAAACAAAACAATTATACATACAGTTTCAGATTTAGAAATTCATAAAGCTTTGGGACTTAGGGTTTGGACGGAGAATAACACAGTTAGATTAGAAAGTGCATGGTACAATAAATATATAAATTAACTAAGAACAAATCCTCAATAAAATAGGGCAACTAAAGTTCCTATATCTAAAAGTTGTGCATGTGCAAATAAGCAGGAAAAAGATTTGCAGCATTTACTAACAGACAATCAATTTTCTTTGTGAGATCTCAAATGGGCACTTCTAGTGCACCATACTGAAAACAAAAAAACGGCCACCGAGTATACTATTGGAATACCCGAGTCAGATTTCAGTATCCTAAAAGCTTCAAGACAGGACCTGGTGCCGAGATTCCTGCAGATCTGAGCCAACCAGCGGCTCCTTGCCTTCTGATGTCCAGGGCAACAAAAGAAGACATGAAGCTCCGTTTCCTCGGGGTGATCACATACCGGACAATGGGTCGGGTTTTGATTACTCCATTTAGATGTAAAACAGCGGAGTGGGAGTACCCCGTATCTAAATTGTAAAAAGAGCTTCCTGGCCGCAGAAGGGGTAATGAGATCTATTGCCGGTTCAAAATAAGGAAATGCTTTAATTTCTAAAAAGGCACTAGTGCATTTCCCAGTCCCAGAAGAAATGTTAAGTTGCGTTAGTCTATAATCACTATAACATGCTTTCATATGTCCCTTAGATGTTAGCAAACAAGCAGACTCAGGGTCAAGCCAACAATCTCTTAGGCCCAAGCTAGATAAGAGAAGCTTTATATGGTCAAACCAAGGGATTTTTATGACACCACAAGACCTTAGTACCTCTAAAAGCTCCTCCCTGTATGGTATAAGTTCAGGGGTGGTCCATAAACGACGCCAATACATTATGGGCCTGAGAGCTGCTACTTCAGCTATTGAAATTATACCTGTATCCAAGCGTAGCGGGACCAGGGGGTGCTACGAGGTAATCTAAATAACTGTCTAAGGTATTGGTTCTCCACCTGCAGTAGTTTTGACATATTTAGGTGGCCCCATAACTCTGCACGGTACAAAGCTCCACCTCTTGCCTGAGCCCTATATATTTCTACTGCTGGGCTAACAGTTCTTTTGCTGGACTTGTTAAAAACCTTCATGATGCCTCCTGAAGTTTGTGCAAGTCTTAGCGTAGATTTTGTAATATGAGCCCCCCAATCCATGGACTCGGTTATTGTAAAACCTAAATACACAAAAGATGACACCCTTTCGAGAGGTTTACCATTTAAGGATGGATTAGGGCGTGAGCTCTTTGGGCAATTGAATGCCATAAATTTAGTCTTATGGAGGTTGATTTCTAAACCACTATCCCTGCAAAATTCCTCAAATTTATCCAGGACCTTTTGTATCCCCATGGGAGATTTGGCAATCAAAAGGGTGTCGTCGGCGAACATCATAGCCGAAATTCTACGAGAGGCTAGCTTAGGGGCATCCAGGTCTTTTGTTGTTAACAGGGTATCAATTAGGCCATTAATGTATAGGCTAAACAGAGTTGGCGCGAGCACACAACCCTGTCGAACGCCACGGTTAATAGGTATAGGCGCTGTAAGATTACCATCCTTCCCATACCTAATTTGAGCATAATTGCATTCATGCAGACGTTTAAAAAGTTGAATTAAATAAGCAGGGACCCCATCCCAGCTAAAACAGACCATAGTTTCTCCCTTGGGACTAGATCAAAAGCTGATCTTAGATCTACCAAAATTAAAAACAGACTACCCCCCTGCAGACAAACAGTTTTCCAATATAGTAATTGCAATCTTAGGACTTGGTCCAGGGTTGATAATTTTTCCCTGAACCCGGCCAGGAGGACAGACAAAATGTCCCTCTCTTCCATCCATGACTGTAATCTGAGGAGGAGAACTCTCGAAAAAAAAATTTGGGAGATATCTATTAGACTTATGGGTCTGTAATTGGTCGGGAGAAGTGGGGAGCCCTTTTTAAAAATCGGAATTATTTGTAGGAATCTTCATGCCTTGCATAATTGAATTAAAAAGCATCCAAAAGGTAGGGAGCCCAAATAGCAGGTTCGCTTTTGAATAAATCACCGGGTATCTTGTCCAACCTAGGGGCTTTGCCCGAAGCTATTCTGGCCAATGCGGTTTTTATTTCTTTTATAGAAATACTCAAGCCCAGGTCACCATCAGATAGGAGGTTTATATCCTCAAAAGCCACAGAACCAGGGGCTGGTGTGTCACAGCCAAGAGCATGATCAACACCCGATTCCTTGGTATACAAAGTTTCAAAGTGGATCCGCCAGGTCTGTTCATCTAAATTTTGTTCAACCGCACTACGTAAAGTAGTTGAGCCAGAATTGGCTATTCCCCAGAAGGTCCTCATATCTCTATCGACCATAGCGATTTTCATATTAGCCCAATTTTCAGCTTCCCAACTTTGTTTTGTCTCGTGTATAACTGCTTTGTAATATGCTCTAGCCGTCCTTATTGAAGAGCGCTCTTTAGTTTTAATAGTTGAGACCAATAACTTTTTTGCCTTGCGGCAAGAGCTGTTATACCAAGGATGAGTAGGCCACTTATATTTTTTCTGTTTTTTAGTTGGGAAAAAGAAATCATAGGTAATTTTTCCTTATTTATCATAGTTTGATTGGGCCTGCTGAAGGTCTAGACCCTCTCTAGAAAGGCTGGACAATTTGGATGCATCAATAAAAACCGGAAGCAAGCCATCATATAAGCTGGCCATTTTTTCTTCTGACTGGATAAAATTAGACCATTTCACTCTCTTTCTACAATGCGTGACCACAAGCCTAGAGTCAAGGGGGTTATCCGTATCCAACGGATTCCCTATGTTCAGTGCTTTAAGTTCCACCACAAGAGCGGAATGGTCACTATCAGAACGTGGAATTATCTTAAAATCCAACATCCTATCCCAAAATTGTGAATTAATAAAAATGTAATCTAATATGGACCCCCTATTCTTGCTATAAAATGTATAGCAATTTGATGTCTCGGATAGTGATCTCCCATTACAGGCACGAAGAGAATGCCTCATAGTGAGACAACTCATCTGGATCGCCAAAGAGGACCAAATTTTGACTTTAGGACAGCCTGACTCTGGGATTTTTAAAAACTGGTCCTCATCATATAGACCGTCCAGTGGTAAACCTTCCAACGGTTCAAATTGACAATTAAAGTCCCCACCTAATATAATCAACAGGTTAGTATCGATGGTACCAAGGAAGGTGGTTAGTTCCTCCAGAGTATTGGATTCATTACCTTTTAGGGAGGGTCGTGAATATACATTTATTAAAACGACAGGGGGCTTTGTTGGAAACTGTAACAATACACATAAAATATCGCTAGAGCCTGTGTCAATTGGAGTTGCAGAACACCCCAGGTGGGTTCGCACCGAAATTATGAGGCCGCCAGAAGGTCTCCCTTTTCCCTTCAAGGATGCCAAAATGTTAAAATTGGCGTATCCTAATTTGAAAGCCTCTTTTCTTGCCCAAGTTTCTTGGAACATGCAGATTTCAAACCCATCAATAAACGATCCCCACTCAGGATCGTCTAGTTTGCTACTTAAACCTGATATATTCCAAGATAAAACCCTTGTTATTTCACCACTAGATAGGTTCTTATGGGGAGTCACGGCTAATTTTTGATTTGAGGGGACATTTATTAGTTCAATGCTACCGATAGGTTTACAGACGTGGTGCATCGGATGGTCTGGGGTTTCAAAATGGTCGGGCCACAAAGAAGGATAACTTGGGTTGCAAGTACCAATCTGGCTCCCTCTGACTAATTCTTCCCCAAAGTTTGAAATCCTCCCTTTTTGCCTACCCAGATACTCTAGATCAGGTAGTGTCGAAGCTATTCCCACTTTTTTAGTAGTATCAGAGCCCTCCTGTCAATCCACTCCCTCAAGTGGGCTATACCGGTTGCTAGTAGGGATATTGAAAGTTGATTGGTTATAAAACAATCGAACCGGATTAGGGGGAGCCACTTTTATGGTTTGAGCTCTCCTTTTCAACTGAAGTAAGTGCTCTTGATAATGAGGCCCTATTGGGGGATAGAAATACCCTAAGGGCAGTAAAATAATGGACCCCCTGTTTTTTCCATATTCTGTCGCTAGAATGTGCTCGATAATACATGGGTTTCTAAAGTTAATTATTACACAGTCCCCATGTATATCCTTATGGTGTTTTCCAATCCATCCTACCCTTCTTGTAGTCAGGACCTCATAAGTGTTCTCATAGCTAAAGTTACTGTGGTTGGCGAGCCAGTGAATGGTTTTATGTTTTAGCTCTTCATGGGATTCTGATATACCTTCTCTTAGCGCTGGAGTTCCTGCTAAAATCAAGACATAAGGTGCAGACTCAGGTGGTAAATTTATGGTTGAGGGACACTGTGTTTGGGTTTTTAATTCAAAATCATTATATACCTGGTTTGAAGGAGTATCACCCAGCCCCCGCCTACGGGTATCCTCTAATGGTGTTTTTTCTGGGATCCGCGGGCGGACCTGGAGCACCAAGTTGGTTGGGGCCAAGCAGCATCCCATATTAGTACCAGTTTCCCCCCTTTCATGAACAATTTTTCCCTGTAAAGTCGAGTTGGAAGAGTCCATGTTGACTGTGATAGACCCAGGTTGCATATTACTCGTTGGAACCGGGGAATTAACCATACTCTGTTCATTATTTCTGTTTGTGAGGATCTCATTATTTTTTGCCCATGCATCCTGCTTTACTAACAAGCTATCCAGCATTGCTATTACAGGGGTTAGTTCTTCTTTGATAATAAGTCTTATCTGCTGTTGGAGGTTCATCAACAGCAAAGTGACCCACTCAGGCTGATCATTTGTAGTTACAGGACTAGCCTCAATTAGGGGCCTGCCTTTTTTCCCCCTCTCCTTGGGCACGACCTGTCCCTTTCTTTTTCTTATGGGTGATTTCAATATGTGTTTGGTTTTTTCCTTACATTTACGACCAGGACAGCGAGGGGCCTCCTCTCTTGGAGGATCCAGGGTCTGTATCACCTCAATTAAAGAATGGTCTTTAGAGAGCTCTATATCTGATGGCCGTGTGTTAGTTAAAGAAGCACTGAGTTGCGAGTGTTGCTCTAAGTTTGGAGTGATGGAAAGACGCTCCAATAGTGCGTTTTATTTCTGTGGCCACTGCTCCTAGAGCTTTCTCCAGCATTCTATCAATCGATGTCGGTTTAGGCATACTGGTTGAAGGTGTAGGGTCCCGTTGCCTCACAGTACAAGCCCGCTTCCCCATCCTAGGACAATATAACTAGGTCACAGTACAAGGCGTATGACTCAAGTCCCACAGTTTTCTACAAACCCAAATAACATAATTTAATTTAACGAATGTCACAAATGATGGTTGGACTCAATTACGGCTGCACACACCTCAGTGTGTCCTTGCTACTCACGGAATGCGTACAAACGAAGTATGGCCCAGCCCAGCCTTGTCCAGCCCCGGACGGCCACAGACGGCCCGCCCTTTGCCCGCGGAAGGAGCCGCGGTCTTTTGTGCGCCTCCGGGCGCGTAGCTGGCGTCAGGGCCCGCAAGGGAGTCTGGGGCTGTAGTCTCCCCCCGCTCTCGGCCGCGGGATGTAGTGGCGGCGGCGGGGGAGACACAGCGCAAGGTGAAACCCAGGAACGGTGGCAGCAGCACTGGGCAGCTAGGCAGCAAGAGAGGTCCCCAACAGGTAGGCGAGCTTCTGCTTTTCGTGTTTCCCGCTCCCCCGAGGGAGCCGCGGTCTTTTGTGCGCCTCCGGGCGCGTAGCTGGCGTCAGGGCCCGCAAGGGAGTCTGGGGGCTGTAGTCTCCCCCCGCTCTCGGCCGCGGGATGTAGTGGCGGCGGCGGGGGAGACACAGCGCAAGGTGAAACCCAGGAACGGTGGCAGCAGCACTGGGCAGCTAGGCAGCAAGAGAGGTCCCCAACAGGTAGGCGAGCTTCTGCTTTTCGTGTTTCCCGCTCCCCCGAGGGAGCCGCTGTCTTTTGTGCGCCTCCGGGCGCGTAGCTGGCGTCAGGGCCCGCAAGGGAGTCTGGGGGCTGTAGTCTCCCCCGGCTCTCGGCCGCGGGATGTAGTGGCGGCGCCGGGGGAGACACAGTGCAAGGTGAAACCCAGGAACGGTGGCAGCAGCACTGGGCAGCTAGGCAGCAAGAGAGGTCCCCAACAGGTAGGCGAGCTTCTGCTTTTCGTGTTTCCCCAAATCAATACATTTTGTTGCGCCTCCCTTTGCCTCCCCTGGGGAGGCGTAGCATTCACATGCATTTCCAGATTTACGATTCCTCGTAAATCTGAAAATGTGTCAGGTTCCATGGGAGTTGTGTTGCATGGGAACACCCACAGCAACCCCCATGGAACACCCCTTTCATGCAAAGTGTTGTGTGCAAAGGGGCCATATTTACAAGGACAGGAAAAGTCACGCAGGGTGGCTTTTCCTGTCCTTGTAAATATGGAGCACTAAAATGCGCCCTCGGTACATCACAAAAAGTGAAGCACCTGTGGCCCAAGGGGCTTGTACATCTGCCCCCAAGTGCCTTGGGTGGGTAAGGGAGATTAGAAAATCTAGTCATTTTACGGTGCAGCTCGGCAGAGCTACGATTAGAAATCCATACTTTAAGGCAACATATTAAATTATGTAAAAAAAACTCTCTTCAGAAGCAGCAGAAAGAACTAAACAGGACTACTTCACAGTAAGGGCCTCATTTACAAGGATTGACACTTCGCTGAGCTGCGGTAGCGGTGTCAAAATTACTTGTGCTGCATCAAGACAGGTAATGATGCTACGGATGCCTCATATTTACAATACGAGGCACCATAGCATAAGGTCCCAAAGATGTGTCAGAAATTCTGACACATCAGTGCGAAGGCTGTCGCAACACATCACCCCCAAAAGTAGCGCATTGCTAAAGTTGGCCTTACGACAGACGCAACTTCAGCAATACGTCAAAAAAGAGGCGATGTGCCAGTTCTAAAGGACGCAAGTAGCCTAATGTATGGGGACCAATGTAATAGACTCTACAATAGAGGAATAGTCACCTTGTACACCATTACAATCCTGGCCTGTCCCTTGCATGGAGTACACAACGTCACGTTGCCTTGCTGCAGTTGATTATGATATCAACCGTGCTCTCCATGACACTGGTTTCAAGCTAGCCTGGCTGATGAGGGGTGATGCTCCAAAACCGATCCCATGATGCTTGTTTCCAGTCCGGGGAGGACCTGGCCTGGCAGTTCGAGCTGGGTCAAGACTGATTTGCATACGGCTGGGTCTGAATTAGAATGGCATGGGGAGCAAAAAAGCGATGGATTTAGGCCCAGATCTCTATAATGGGGTGAATGTATGACATTGTTCTGCATTCTTTTCATCAATTGTTCTTTTTGCATTTGTCACCCCGAGTGGGACGGGTATGCTTAGACTTCTTTCCTGTACTCTCCATCCCACTGGAGTCAAGCTAGTGGCTGATGAGGGGTGATGCTCTGAAACTGGTCCCAGAATGCTTGTTTCCAGTCTGGGTAGGACCTGGCCTGGCAGTTTGGGATGGACTGTTCCCATGGGGAACAGGGTTAAGACTGATTTGCATATGGATGGGTCTGAATTGGAGTGGCATGGCATGGGGAGCAAAAAAACAATGGGTTTAGGCCCAGATCTCTGTACTGGGGTGAATGTTTGACATTGTGCAGCATTCTGTTCTTTAATTGTTCTTTTTGCATTTGTCACACCGAGTGGGATGTGTATGCCCAGACGTGGGAACCGCATTGTCCATGCCGCTGGAGTCAAGCTAGCCTGGCTGATGAGGGGTGATGCCCTGAAACCAGTACCAGGATGCTTGTTTCCAGCCCGGGGAGGACCTGGCCTGGTAGTTTGGGCTGGACTGTTCCTATCAATCAATCAATCAATCAATCAATCAATCAATCAATCAGGGAATTGTAAGCGCGCTACTCACCTGTGAGGGTCCCAAGGTGCTGAGGGGGGCTCCACAGATCTGTTTAGCCAAAGAACCAGGGCTTGAGGGTCTTCCTGAGGGTGTTCAGGGAGGTGGAGCGTCTGATGTCTGTCAGTAGCTCGTTCCAGGTCTTGGCTGCAATGTGAGAGAAGTATCTTCTGCCTGCTCTGGCTCTGTGGATGCATGAGGTTTCGGCCAGTGCGAGGTTGGAAGATCAGAGATTTCTTTTTGGTACATTGAAGTTGATTCTGTCGTTGAGGTATTTGGGTCCGTTGATGTGTAGGCATTTGTAGGCGAGAGTGAGGATGTTGAAAGTGACTCTTTTCTCCATGGGGAGCCAGTGGAGACTTTGTAGGTGTTGGCTGATGTGTTTGTCTCGGGGGATGCCGAGGACGTGTCTGGCGGCGGTGTTCTATATTGTCTGGAGTTTGCGGAGTAGGGACTTGCTGATGCTGGCGTAGTGTATTTCCATAGTCCAGTCTGCTGGTGATGAGTGCGTGGGTGACTGTCTTCCTTGACTCAGGGGGGATCCACTTGAAGGTCTTGCGGAGGATACGGAGGGTGTTGAAGCAGCTGGAGGTGACGGCGTTGACTTGTCGGTTCATGGTGAGTGATGAGTTGAGTGCGATGCCGATGTTCTTGGCGTGGTCTGAGGGGGTAGGTGGGCTTCCGAGGGCGGTCGGCCACCAGGTGCTGTCCCATGCAGAAAGGGTGGTACCGAGGATGAGGACTTCTGTCTTCTCAGCGTTGAGCATCAGGCAGCTGTTGGTCATCCGGACTGCGACGTCTTGCATTCCTTTCTGGAAATTGAGTTTGGCAGTGGTGGGGTCTTTGGAGAGGGAGAGGATGAGCTGGTTGTCTTCGGCATAGGATACGATGTTGAGGCCGTGTTGTCGGACGACGGCTGCGAGGGGGGCCATGTAGATGTTGAAGAGGGTGGAGCTCAGTGACGAACCCTGTGGGACTCTGCAGGTGATTTTCGTGGGGTCGGAGAGGAGGTTGGGAGTCTGATCCTTTGGCTTCTTTCGGTGACGAATGATCACATCCAGTCCAGGGCTGTTCCTTGTATGCCTGCGTCGTGTAGTCTGGTGACTAATGTGCAGTGGGAGATGGTGTCGAAGGCCGCTGATAGGTCGAGTAGGATGAGGGCTGCGGAGTGGCCTTGGTCCAGGAGAGTGGAGGTGGCGGCAAGTAGGTCGGTCTCTGTGCCGTGGTTGCTTCGGAATCCGGATTGGGACGGGTCGAGGACGGCGTTCTCTTCGATGAATCGTGTCAGTTTCCCGTTGACTGTTTTCTCTGCAACTTTGGCTGCGAAGGGAAGGAGCGAGATGGGCCGATAGTTCTTGAGGTCGGTGGGGTCAGCTGTGGGCTTCTTGAGCAGGGGTCTGACTTCTGCGCGCTTTCAGTCGTCTGGGAAGGTGCCTGTTTTGAAGGTGGTGTTGATGGTGCATTGTAGATGGGTGCGATGGCGGCCGTAGCTCTCTGGTAGGTGCGAGGGGGGCAGGGGTCGGTGGGGGCCCCCCGAGTGGATGCTTTTCATGGTCGAGGTGGTGTCTTTGGCCGTGATCGGTGTCCAGTTGGAGTTGGTGGGCTGGCTGGTGTTTGAGGGGCGGGGGGGCCATCTGTGGCGCCTGATGGATGGTCGATGAAGTTGTCGTAGAGGTTTTTGATTTTGAGGTGGAATTAGGTTCCAAGCTTGTCACAGAGGTCCTATGGGGAACAGGGTCAACACTGATTTGCATATGGCTGGGTCTGAACTGTAATTGCATGGGGAGCAAAAATACAATGGATTTAGGCCCAGATCTCTGTACCGGGGTGAATGTTTGACATTGTGCAGCATTCTGTCCGTCTATTGTTCTTTTTGGATTTGATGATATCATAGATGCCATGGTCCCGGTGTGTCACAGGGCCCTACAGCATGATTGTCTTATGTGTAGATCTACTACTAGTAGAGGGGATGTGCTTTAATAATGTATTCTAGTGCATGAAGTGACTTCAGCTGGTCAGATTCCTACTGAACAGCCACTGCATCAATTTCTACACCTGGGTTAGAGAGGCGTAGGGATTTTGACGCTTTCAAGACTTAGTGTGATGCATCTCAAAGATGCATCACACAATTAAAAACTTATAACTATCACTGCATCAGTTCTAAGTGGGTTTTTCCAAGGGAACATCTCCCCTGCATACGTTATAAACTGCTTGGCGCACCCAGTTCCAGGGCAGGTATTTTTTGACGTAGGCCTACAAAAATGGATGCACTTGTCCTAATACATTCTTTTGTAAATATGGGGCAATATGGAGCAGAGAATGCGCTGCCAATGCATCAAAAATATAATGCATTGGAGGTGCAAGCTCCTTGTAAATGAGACCTTACATTTTGACACACTGTCAGGAAAATCCACCCAGTTAGATTGCCTTCCACTTGACTCAGACAGTGAAAATAGAGTACTGCCTATACTGCATGCCGTATGCAAGCCCAGGGCCTCGTAAGGATTTTAAGGGATCTGGGCGAAACAAATTTTGGGGGCCCCTGTTCAGAACAGCTTTAAATTTATGATCCAACTTCACCTTTTTCATGGCCTCTGAAGCAAGGTCACTGACACCACAGGCAGCCTGGTCCAGTTTCTAAATGCGTTTCCACCTAATATTCAGGGATAGTGGATTGTGTTTTCAATATTGTAATGTAGCAGCAGCTTACTAATATCATCGCAAATAATCTCTGTGGCCCACTGCTATTTCACAAAAAAGGAATATTTTTTATGGATTTTGTATGCTGTTGAAAACATAACCACAACTTCTCTCAGCAAAATGTATGAAACAGAGTCCCACACATTGCCATACAGGAAAAATGGTATTTAAAACAGTTTATGTTTAAATCATTTAAGGTCATCATCAGGACAGTGTGAATAATAGAGCTGGATCTATTAGAGGGTCCCCTGAAAGGCTGGGGCCCTGGGCCAGAGCCCACTTCACCATCCCTTAAAACGTCTCTGGGCAAGGAATAATTCTGCCTGAGTGTACCTAGAAGCCTAATACAATATGGATCTACATTCACCTCCATTTTGGAGCCCTAGCTTCTCTGAGCCGTAAACAGCCCAGTGAGCAAGGACAAAGGAAGCTGGTAAGAACACAGACTTTGGCTGTTTACATTTACCTTTTGATTTCTGTGCAATTTGTACTTTTAAAAGTGCTGTTTTCTTCTACCCATGACAGTTTGCATTTCTCTCTTGGCTTTCCCTTAAACTGAGCCAAGGCTAATAGAAGGCACCTCCCCCCACCTTTACAAGCTACAATTGAAAAGAAACATCCCTAAGAGTGGTTTTAAGAGACTGCTTAATCTGTTTTGAGGTTTAAATTGTGTTTGGAAAGTATATTTTGCACTCGTTTTTGGGTAGAAATAGAGGTTTTTAAGTGCATTAAAAGCAGTATTTTAGTGGTTTTAGATCTGAGCCTTATCTGCAGGGCCCAACAGGAACTACACAATGTGTATTGAGCATGTCTGTATCCATGGATATTCTGACTTCAGGAGCACCTCCTTGCCCCAGGCACACCAGTTTGTTCTTTAGTGATTGGCCCACAGGCATCTGAGCAGGCCTGACTACTCCCCTCACATCTGCATAGGCCCTTAAGTTTAAGGTCACATGCTTTTTAAATAGATTTCTTATTGATTGTTGCATCTCTGTTCTGATTGGTTCCTAGGGCTAGGGTTTCCATTGAACTTGGGGCATGGGTTTGAGTTCTGATTGGCTGATGGGCTAGGGTTCGGATTGGTTCCTAGACCTTGGGTTTCTTTTGGAATTAGAATTTAGGGTTTGAGTTCTAATGCGGATAGGTTTAGGGCTTTAATTAGTTCCTAGGGCTAGGGTTTCAATTGGAACTACACCTTAGGGTTTGAGTTCGGATTGGCTAAAAGGACCAGGGTTCCGATTGTTTCATAGGGCTAGACTTTCTAATGTACTTAGGGGCAGATTTATGAGGCCCTTGCGCCTAATTTACGCCGCCGTTGCGTCACTTTTGTGACGCAGCGGCGGCGCAAATCCTGCGCCATGGTGCGGGGTATTCATAACGTGACGCATCTGAGAGATGCGTCACGTTGTGAAGCTCTGCGCCACATATAGGCGTTCCGGCATGGGGGGGGCGTTCCGGCGCAGGAACGCCTCCTAAAAGTGGCTGAGTGAAATCTACAAGATTTCACTCAGTCACTGTTGAGCCCATGCTGCGTCAAAACCCTGCGCCTGCTTGAAGCAGGCGTAAGGATTGACGCAGCATTGTGCAGATAGGGTACCCCAGAGCCTTGCTGGAGCTGCGTCGCGCTTGCGACGCAACTCCAGCAATGCGCCACTTTTACGGCACAGATGCGTGACGCATCTGTGCCATTTTTGCCCCATGGTGCGCCGCATTATAAATGCGGCGCATCCATGATGGCGGAGCTGGGCGCAAAATAACTGGTGCATCCCTGCTGATATGCAGGGATGCGTCAGTTATTATAAATCTGCCCCTTAGAGCTTAGGGTTTGAGTTCTGATTGGCTGATATGGCTAAGGATCTGATTGGTTCCTAGGGATAGGGTTTCTATTGGACTTAGGTTTTAGGGTTTATGTTTTGATTGGTTGCTTGGGCGGTGATAGTTTAATAGCCCATTGGCTCTAGGGTTTAGGGTTATGGGTGTGATTGGTTAGGGCTTCGGTTCCCATTGGCCAAAGGTCACTGAATACCTGGGCTCTATACCTTTAGGGCTCAGGGCATCCCAGCCTAGGCATCAAGTCTAAGGGCCTAGAGGACAAGGGTAGTTGCCTGTTTGAGCCTGTTCAGGACCAGTCAGGCATAAGGCTAAAGATGCTGCCCTTTTTGCCATTCACCCACAATCACCTTAAGCCATCCACATGCTCAAACATAATAGCACAGTCTCAGTAAATGCACACTACTCATTTACAACAAACAATCTCAATTCACATTTCAATGCCTTTACAACCAGTACTAAACCCCACAAACTACATCTATACACCCTTCTACTCCAACTGCCACACAATGCCGCCTTCAGTCTCACAAAAAACACCACTCTGTCCTCTACCATTATGAAATCCACACATCACCAAAACACAAAATCACATCATACATAAAGTTAATCCTTTCAAACACACATTCCCTGGTCATACAAAACACCACTCTGCCCTCTACTTACCCTTAACAGACCCAATTGCATCGCCACCAACCCTATACTAAACCCTCAAACATATCATCCACCAGCATCACCGTCTTCCTCTGTTTACCAAAAACATACAACTATCTTACTACCAAATTTAATAAAAACACGTATAACCCCTGTTCACCTCCTCTCACATACCACATATACACTCCTCCAACATACATCACCAACCCTTTTCCATTCAATTTCCACTCACCAAAAGTACTTACATCCACATCCTTCATAGAGACTCACTACATCAATTGCTCATCCTATAACTTCACAAAAAACATAATACACATACCAAAACATCAAAATTTCTCACCCACAATTTCATACTACATTTCATCACAAAATAGAAACGGACCCCCCACTGACCCTCAAGAGTACACAAATCCCAAACCAACTTTACACCAAATTTTCTTTCTTCACTAACACCTACCACAAACACCCCAACACAACAACACTCAATCACCTGCCTGTCATCCATTGCATAATCTAGAGCCTTAAACCAGGACCCACATGCTCCATAACTGCCCCTAACCCATTCACCTGCCATCCTAAACAGACGCAAATGAAATAAACAACATGCAATGTTTCGCAACTTCACATCTCCTTGTCTATTACACAACAAGCCTACTCTACAAAAACAACACAGCCCAACATCTTCACCACCTGTACACACAGACCCAACAAAATGCCTTCTACGCCTGCTGGAAAGGGTTATGATATAGAAAAACAACACTATTGCTATCCCGATACATTTAATATCAACACTAATAATGCACCTGCTGCAAGTTCAAAGAATACTACTCAGTCTTCTAGAAAACAACTGCTGCCATGACACAATCTCTAGACTGCCTATTAATAAATGCTCAATCACTTTCTACAAGCAAACACCACATCTACAACCTTCTCACTGACATACAACCTGACTTACTCTTCATAACTGAATCATGGTTGGGAGATAACATGGCTCAAATATTGCATTAAGCTGTTCTTTCTGGCTATCAAACTGGTCCCAAAATCAGATAGGCAAAAGAAGAGGCAGGCTAGCTGTTATATTCAAGTAAACACTAAATCTCATCAAAGTGAATGTTTCCATACAATCCCACATCATCAGATGCAAACCTACACCACCTACCTCCTGTAACTTCCTTCTTCTTTACAGACCACTACCTAGCAGTGCAACAGTCCCAGACATGTTTCTAGACTTAATTTCAAACCTTACTACACTACGCTCCAACCTATGCATCCTTGGTGACCTAAACATTTGGTTTGACAAACCCAAAATGCCCCATCCAGGAACTATCTTCACTGGCCTAAATACACCAAACCTACGTCATATCATCCACAAACCCACACACATTTCTGGTCATATCCTTGATGTCATTTTTGCAAATCCAGAACTAGTTACCCTTCCAAGAATTACTCCAGTCACATGGTCACACCACATCTGAGGTCACCTTACATGCAACTACATATTGACCATGGAACAGACTTAGTGCTGAATACTTAGAAAAACAATTAACATTCAACACAGATCTAGACACAATACATTCAGTTCAGAAACTATGAGTGGCTCAAGGAAGCTTTTGATATCCTAATACCACTAAAAACAACAACAAAAAAGAAAAAAAGAAAACAAGCATCTTGTATTAATCACAGAACTAGAAAATATTAAAAGAAACAAATTGTAAAGCTGCAACACACCTGCTTAAAACAAATAACACTCAAGACAAACTTCAACTCCACAAACTAAATTGAATATACAGTGAACAATCAAAAAAGCTAAACAATGTCCTATTCAAACAGAATTCAAAACGCTAAATGTGCAAATAAAGAATTGCTTTTAAATTCTCACTTAATTTCATAAATCAAAATGCACAGAAGGAACTCATTTCATTTCTCAAGAATTTACTGAGAAACTGGCAAATCATTACACAACCAATGCAGACATGTTGGACTCCTATTTAAAACAAACAAAACCCCCCACTACCAACACATTTCTAAAAATCTCCCTCTAAGGGTAGGCTAACCAAGGGTTTACATTCCTTTAAACAACTATAAGTAACTGAATGTATGGATCTTGTTAAAACAAGCAGGCCAGCCAGCTGCCCTTAACACCCTTGTCCACCACAAATCTTCAAGAACATTCTTTAACTACCTCCGCTGCCACATCACTCAGAACAATCACCAATAATTCTTTAACAACAGGTGTCTTTCCAGGAGACTTAAAAGGCACATTAGCCAATTATTAAGGAAATCCAACTTTAACCCTCATCACCCAAAGAACTACAGACTGATTGCAAATGGACCTTCCTGAGCAAACCAATAGAAAGAGCAGCATTCACCCATATGTCACAATTTATTGAAGGCAACTCCTTTCTTTCTGACTTCCAAAGAGGATTCCATCCAGAAAGAGGCATAGAATCTGCCCTCATCGCCATCTGGGATGACCTTAAAAACACGGTAGACCACGACGGTGTTGCTGCACTACTTCTCTTGGACCTTTCAGTTGCCTTTGACACAGTTCATCATGACACTATAATTTAAAGGCTCCACGAAGCCGTCATAAAGGTGACTTCTCTCAAATGGATTATATCCTACCTTCAAAATATAACAAATGTCATCCACACTCCCCCTTTCATCAACCCATACTTCACAAAAGAAGGAGTCCCTCAAGACTCATCTCATTCATGCTCTTCAAAATCTACATGAAGTCATTACCAGCAATGATCAATAAATTTCAGCTCACATGCTATAACTACGCAGATGACACACAACTACTTATTAAACTAAAAAGCCCCAAAGACATTGGAAACTAAAAATATTCAGTTGCCTCTGAGCCATTGATGAGTGTATGACATGGAGCCATTTCAAAATTAATGTGTCCAAAACTCAAATACTCATGTGTGGCGATTGGAAAAATTATGACCCACCTATCATCTGGTCTGAGGATCTGGGACCACCTCTTAAAGCATTCAAGAAGTAAGAAACCTTGGAATTACAATTACCTCCAAGCTATCAATGATTGCCCAAGTGGATAAGGTAGCAAGCTCAAGCTTTATTACTATGAAAACCCTGCAATGCGCCTTCCCCCACCTAGGATTTCCACACAAGGTCCAAGCTATTATCTCTCTTGTACTGTTTAAACTTGATTATGCCAATGGCCTCTATTATGGATTATCTTTAGAAACTATGAAAATAATACAAAGAATTCACAACACTGCTGCCAGAATACTTCAACAAGTAAAGACAGAAGCCCATATCTCTCCTGCCTTGAGGTCCGTACATTGGTTACTGGTTGCCAGAAGATAGACCCTCAAGCTACTTTGTATCACCCACAAAGCATTACATGGAACAGGACTACTTTTCATCAAGAATAATATCACCAAATACATGCAACAAAGGAACCGGTGCGTTAGATTGGCACCCGGCCTCAAAACCCCATGATACAAGACACAAACCATGTGTGGTACATCTTATGGTTTAAAATATATAGATATTCTTATAAGTCTGCTGAACTAATGTATATGAGCTTATGGTTTCACACACACACACACACACACAAGGTTGCCCTCAGACAGAAGCGCACACAAAACAGGTTTTTCTTTTTTGTTCAGGACTGCAAAAGAGCCAAGCAATTTGCAAAGAATTCATTTTCAAAGGCCTTCTGCGTTTCAGACCTCCCAGTCCTTGTTCACAGGCCAAATGCATGGCCATCCACTAAAACCCTTGCAGGCAGCTGCTAATAATTTTGGCCTTAAGTGGGCCTCCCAAGTGAGTTCCTAGCCAGTGCATGTTGGTAATTGAAGTCCTGCAATGTGCACTTTTACCCGAGTGGGTTTGTAATAGCCAAGCAAAATTAAAACAATGTCCATAACCCAACAGACGATGAATCCCATGCTACGTTACTGACTCTGATGAATTTAAATGTCCAACCGGTTGTTCCATTTGTGTCAAAATATAAAAGTCACAACAGACCTTGTCCTTGGCATAAAGTCATAAAGCAACTCATTGTAACGACTTGCGTGCTGAAGGAATGTGGTATTGCCTGCACTGTAAGGCCACTACATGGTTTAGACTGTGTGGTAAAAGGTGTTTCCCGCCACAAGGCGGCCTCAATTTCCATTTGTAGCAGTTCTCTTTTAATGCTCTGAAAGACTGCATCTCCCTGCTCTGGTTGGTGTGGCTGTAGTCCACAAATATAACGATGGCACTTCTTTGGAAGTCTCCTTCTATTAGCTGCACATACATCAACTCTCATTCACTCGGGCCCCCTGGATCCGCGATGACAGGATCACCTATGTTCCCTCAGGATAAGACTTACGTACAGTTATAATTTCTGGAGAGCCTTCAAGCAAGATCTCCACTTCTGAAACCTCTGAATATCTTGTCTAAGAGCACCAATTTTAGTTTTCAGGATGTCTTCCACATATTTCGTGTGTTCTGGGTCAAAACTATGCAGGCTGTACACTCTTGTTGTTGCTCAAGGCTGAATCTGGGTCTGCTACATCACTCTCTATACACAAGATCCAATTTACAGCCTACTGGAGCTCAGCTTTCATTTTGATGATCTCCATGTCCAATTCAAATCCTGCAAGGTTGCAACAATTAAGGAGTCAATCTCTTTAAGATTCTGGTCACTGTTGTCATACTTCATATTCGCAGTCATCACTTCCTCCCTAGTTCCCATGTAACTTTCAGGGTTGAAGAAGTCCGACTTATGCCTCCTCTGCTTGTTAACTCTCCTCTTCTTCTTATGGGAACATCGCAACTACACTCACCTTGAAATCTCTGATTTTGGTTGCACCGCAGGCCATTTGCACACGATGCATCAATTTGAACGGGCCATACTGCACATGCTATCTAGGCCTGGGCGAAATGTTAATTATGCCAGAGTAATCGGAGTAATATCCGTAATTACGCATTTATCTTGTGAAGCAACAATCAAAATTATGCCATTTGTAGTAATTAGGAGTAATTTGGGTCAAAAATCCTATTGCAGGAGCACAAGAACAATGAACTAAGAGAGAGCGAGCGAGCGGCAGCTGGCTACTGCAGTTTGTGTCCTGAAGCATTTAGAGCTATTTTCTTAGTGCAAAATGCATCCTCAGGCCCATTTTGGACTCGAGTGTGCATTTTGCTCTAAGAAAACAGCGCTAAATGCTGAATTATGCTTCTCACTTATTTACAAGTAATTACTAGTAGTCACATTAGGGAGAGTTATTCCAGTTATGGCCACCCCTGGAGCTATCATCATGGGGGAAGGGGCTGGCAGCACCACACACACCACAGTGCTGCCACCCCCTATTGTCTTTTGCCACGGACTCTAATAGCACAAGGTAACTGAAGGGACATGGGTTTGGTTTGCCGCCTGGTCTCCTTGGTGTTGCGTTCTGCCCAGCCTTTGTGGGTCCTCTCCGTTTTTGCCTAGTAGTAAAAGTACAGTCTCTCAAAGCCAAATATGTCCTGTACTGTAGGCTGGCCACTACAAACTTGATCTGGGTTTTCACATTGGGGTGTGTCCAGTGCCAGACTGGGAACCCAAAGCAGCCTGGAAAATGTTATCCGACCAGCCCCCGTATGGTGTATAGTGAGAGCAGCGACTGAGCCTGACCACTACAAGGAGGGCTTGGTGGGACACTGCTCTCTGCTCTGCACAGTGCACTCTGACCTCTGCTCTGCCAGAGAAAAAGCACAACTGCCGTTGGTGAGGTGACTTCATCTCACAAATGGCATTAGTGCTTTTTACCCGAACTGACAGAGGTGCAGTAGTTGGGTTGAATATAGTAGTGCATGTGCGTCGCACACGCACAACTAAATTCAACCCAAGTTACCATGTGCTGAATTGTTCAAGGGGAAGAAAGTAGTGCAGTGCTATAGTTATTAAAAATGTTATAAATCTGCTTTCATCCCTGCACTAATATCAATAAACATTATTTGAGCTAACCAGTGTTAATTAATTTTAATTTAACCCATATAACCAAATACAGGTTCCGGTTCAGATTTATTTAGAATGCACACATTTTAGCCTTACTATATAATCTTTGAAAAAATGATAATTTAGGATTGCCCGAATAAAACAGGTTTCTTTTTTTATACTCTCAAATGATGGCAACTATGCTCCTGCACTGTGCGTGCACACTGTGTAGGGACAAAGTGCGTGCAGGCCGTGCCCACTTTGGGCGCCTCCGCAACCACCACTCGTGACCAGGGGCACTGAGGCACCTAACCTGTAATGTAGGCACTGACATAGGAGGGGGCGCAGATCATTCATTGGTGCGATGCGCGAGTCTGACCAATGATCTGTGCCTTCTCCCCAAGTTCGCCTGCCTTCACTGCAGAGAACTTAGATTGCTGGGCCCTCCGAATGCACTTCACACGTAACTGGCAACATAGGTAAGTAAAAAAGCAATACATTTTTGGACATCAGTGTTAAAAACGTTACGTGCACTGCAAGTGTAGGTAACATTTTTCACATGAGTAAGTTCAAGGTTGTTGCTCGAAGCAGTTGGAAGAGGGTAGCTGTTGGAAATGGCCCTTTTTGCAGGGTTATCCCAAAACTTTTTGCTTTTTCCCCCTTTATTTTTCCTGACCTGTGGTTGTTGGCTATAGGACTCTGGGCACTTTACCACTGCTGATCAGTGCTAAAGTGCATATGCTCTCTCTGTAAATTGATATGATGATTGGTTAGCCATGATTGCCATATTTGTTTTACCTGTAAGGTCCCTAGTAAAGGGCACTGAGTGTGCCAGGGCTGGTAATTCGAATGCTACTAGTGGGCCTGCAGCACTGATTGTGCCACCCACATGAGTAGCCCTGAAATGGTGTCTCAGGCCTCCCACCGCAGTGCCTGTGGGCAGTTGATAACTGCCATGTTGTCCTGGCCAGTGTACGCACTTTCCAGGCCTGACCCTTCCCTTTTCTTATACATTGGGCACCCCTATGGTAGGCCCAAGGTACATCCCTGGGCAGGGTGCAGTGTATGTGAAAGGTAGGACATGTACTAGTGTGGGTAACGTGTCCTGATAGTGAAATACTGCCAATTTCGTTTTTCACTATTGAAAGGCCATCTTGCCCATAGGATAGAATGGGGAATGCTGTGTCCCATGTGTACCTGCATATCTCCACATAGGAGCAAGATGGGAAGCTGAGGACTGGTATCCCTGAACTCAGAATTTGATAACGCATCTTTTAGGAAAGATGGTTTTTAAATTCCGTGTTTGAAAATAGCACTTTTAGAAAGTGGCTATTTTCCTGTTCAACCTTTCTGTGTGCCTCTGTCTGTTTGTGTATTGACTGTCTGGTTTGTGAGTGACAGGGGCTGGGTGAGTCAGCACTAGGCTGAATAGACCTATCTACACTTACAATGGTGGGAGGAGTTGCACCTGGGCCTGAATAGGACTGTGTCTGCCTTCCACAATGCTGGCTCCACCTCCTGCGGTGCGTCTAATAGCCCTGGCCCACACTCACAAAGGAAGAAGACATGCCCTGGCAGAGGGCACCCAGAACTGGTTGGGACTGGATCCTGGACCCCTCACACATGGAGAACAAAGACTTTTGGGGTATAAAAGTAAGACCTGAAACCCCTGTAAATTAGACTACTTCTGCAATCAAGAGGAATCTCGGCCCAAGAAGATCAGATGAAGAGACTGAGGAAGACTGCCCTTGCTGTGTGTTCTGGGGCTGACCTGCAGTTTGCTGTTTCCATTGAAGAAGAGAAAAAAGGGGACTTTGCTGTGTGCTGTGCTCCCCCCACCTGCTTGAGGAATAGACTTTGCTGTGTGCTGTGTCTTGAGGAGTCTCCAAGGGCCTGAGAAGAGCTGGCATCCTGTTTATGAAACACAGGGTTATAAAAGTTTCCAGAAGAAGACTATCCTGCTAACACTGGGCGCATGTACCGGTGCCTGGGCTGTGGTCTCGTGAATCCTTCGTGCCGCCTGCCTGACATGCACGGTAATTATTGGGCCAGCATGAGGAAACTATCCTGTCAGCACCGGACGCGTGTTCCAGTGCCTGGGCTGTGGTCTTGTGATTCCTTTGTGCCGCCTGCCTGACATGCACGGAGATTATTGTGCCAGCGTGAAGTTTGGATGGCCGGCACGTGACTCTCGCCAGCCCCCGCCTTGTCTGTGGTATCGTGGCAGGGTTGTGGTCACCGCCACCGGCCCGGGATCGCTGAATCCCGAGTTCATCGCCGCGACACCGGGGCCCGCCTACGTCATCTCTTTCACCACCCTGTTATTGGTCCTAGCGAGAGAGGTTGCCGGGCAACCAAGGAAGCTTTTTCCAAATTCACCGCCGCAGGCCCGGAACCCCTACAATGGCACCTCTCCGCCATGCTGGGATTGGCCCAGCAAAAAAGAAGAGGTGCCTCGTCACAGGGGGCACATCCCGTGAAGCCGTGCTGGGATTGGACCAGCGCTTAACCCTGTAACCGGAGCTGGAGACGCCAGGAGAGCTGTACGGCCTTGAAGCAACAACGAAGTGGTGGCCTCCTTTCCCCGCACACCCGAGGTAATTGACTTCAGCCTGAGCAATCGAAGTCAATGCGGGGAGCGGGAGCCGCCAGCAGCGCAGGGGAGCAAGTGTTAATTACATGGGTTGGGAGTCCCTGAGAGGAGCACACCGGCAGCACGCTATGTTTGTTTCTTTATGAAAATAAGGGGCAATGGGGGCCATATTGAGGGTCAGAGTCCCTTGCTGGTACCGAGTGCAGCATTTCAGATACCAGCTGCGGTACTGGGACACCCGTGTGAATTCTTAAACTACATCATTGAGTCCCCTCTGTTGGGACTATATGTTCGCCAAAGATCCTTGAACTGTAAACCAAAAGAACACTACAAGGAAACCGTTTTGCAACAAGAGTTTATTGTGTATGTTGGATCTATGTCGTTTTGGTCATGCTTAACTTCAGATAAAGATATTTATTTTTATAAATACCTGTGTGGTGTTTCACAGTGTTACTGTGAGTGTTAGCGCAAATACTTTACACATTGCCTTGGGGATAAGCCTGTTTGCTAGTGCCAAGCTACCAAGGGGGTGAGCAGGGGTTATCAACAGTGTGTGTTTCCCCCTTAGCCTGACTAGAATGGTGGTTTCGGCCTGGCCTTGGCGCAAGCCTCAGCCAACCAGAAATCCCATTTCTAACATTGGTGGACAGCGGTGACGATTTGAACTTGTGTTTGCACTTGACCCACAGTGATTGGTGAACATCACTAGCTAAGTGCAGATCACTACGCAGCCACATACTGAACTTTTTGGTTTTTGTTTCTATTTTTGCATAACGCCCAGGAGGCGTCATGTCTCAGAGGGAGAGTGCAGCAGATGAGAAGGCAAAATTGAAATTTCGTGTTGAGGATCTATATTCTTACAAAAAGGATGAACTCAAACAATTTTGCAAAGATTTTGGTTGTGCCATGAGAAGCAGCTCCAGGAAGGAGGAGCTGCAGGAAGCCTTGAAGGCCTGGTGGGAGGCCAAAGAGGCGGAGGAGGCAGATGCTGATAATGGAGGGGAGAACCGCGTGACCACCGTGCGTGCACGGCACTAACTGCGTAAAGTGGGCGCGCACGGTGCGCGAAGCGCACCGTGCGCGCACGGAACGAACTGCGTTAACTGGGCGCGCACGCCACGAATGGCGTAAAGTAACTTAGCATTTAAAAAACCGTACAAATTCACTGAAAAAACCATAGGTTTCACACACGTTATAGTTAGGAATTAGCATTTAAAAAACCTTGCAAATTCACTGAAAAAACCATAGGTTTCACACAAGTTATAGTTAGCTGTACATTTCACTCGTAAAAAACCAATGAAATTCCCCCGTTATAGTTAGTGCAGGCAACTATAACTCACGCGACCGCAATCCTCTGCTGATGACATATGTGTCTTTATGAAAAAAAAATATTTGTAATATATGTATAGCTAAAATTTAATGGAAGAAGACATGGGCAAATAAGTGTCTAAATACAGTATTAGCATCAGCAGAGGATTGCGGTCGCGTGAGTTATAGTTGCCTGCACTAACTATAACGGGGGAATTTCATTGGTTTTTTACGAGTGAAATGTACAGCTAACTATAACTTGTGTGAAACCTATGGTTTTTTCAGTGAATATATATATATATATATATATATATATATATATATATATATATATATATATATATATATACTGTTCACGTTCAGATTGTGCAAGCACTATGCTCTTTGCCCTTGATGCTTTCAAGCACGTAGAGTATAGTGGTCAAGCCTAGTTACAGGGTAAAGGAGTTGTCCTTTACAGAGTGCAACTTCAGATAACGAAGGCAAGTGCCACTGTTGGGCATTCCTAAAATGCCACAGTCCGGTATGTTCAGCTACATCCCTGGATTCTTAAATGGCTTCCTCCATCTGGCAGAAGTAAAATCATAAAATAACAAATTGAACAGCACAATCGAGCACCTCTATCTAACCATGAACATTTAGGACACTAAGTTAAACATTAAATCAAGAGTAAGATGAGGCACATTTGCTACCATCATCAGATGTGTGCATTGCACCCATTCTGTCTCTCCTCACTCTGTCTGCTTTCCCTCCTCTTTTTCTCTTTCTCTTTTCCGCTCTTCACTCTACTGTCTTCTGAAGCCCTCGCTGTACTTTTTTCCTCTTTTCCTTCCCTTTTTCCTCTCCCCTTTCTTGCTTAACCATTCACTCACCTTTCTCACATTCCTCTCTGTCCACTTTTCCTCTTTCTCTTTTCTTTGCTCCCGGTCAGTTACCTTTCTTTTCCGCATTTTAAACATGCTCCTCCTTACTACCTTTCTGTGGGAAACTGGGTTCTTGTTGCAGTACCCCCACTTTTTGCCTGATGTTTGATGTAACTTTGACTGCAGAGTACTGGGTTTCTCTTGACCAGGTTCCTAGTGCCAGTGTTCTTTCCCCAAACCTGTACCACAAGTGCCACAACTTCAGCCACCCTTATAAGTGCCTAGTAAATGTTACCCCTGGTAAGTAGGGTATTGGGACTGAAGAGGGACCAATGGGGCTGCAGCACAAATTGTGCTACCCTAGGAACCCCACAACAAGCCCATGCCTGTCTTGGTGCAGAGAAAACCGAAGAGTCGGCATGGCACACAGCCCTCTGTGCCATGCCCAACTACACTGCATGAGCTATAGGTAAAACGCCTCTACTGCAGGCCTTACAGCCCTATGGCAGTGTAAAAAATATCACGTGTGGACATATCTGCATGAGCTGACATGACCCTACAATATCTGAGTCATTCTTGAATATTGCAAGTGCACAGGAGGGAAACCATATCAATTCATGGGCTGTATCCTTGTCGTTATGAGTTTTCTTACTCCATGATTGCTTTGCTGTACCCTAAGATGTTTGGTACCAAACATCTCATCTTAATAAATCCTCACTGATCTCAGTTCTGGATGTATTAATAAATGCACACAGGAGACCCTTTAGAGGGTTCCCTGAAGACCTACCGAGCACTGGTGTGGTCTCTGAAAAGTCTTAGCCAGCCTGCCACCACCAGACAGGTTTCTGACCTCATGGGGTTAGAGCCAGCGCTCTTAGATTCCAGGAACAAAGCCTCCTCTAGGCAAAGGGGCTTTACACCTCCTCCAGGCCAGGATGGCCTTTCAGAGTAAAAAGCTTCAAAGGCGGTGCTACCTTTGAAATGCAACGCTGGCATCTCCAGATAGCTGACAATGCCAACTGCCCTGTCCTGCTACACATTTGGTGGGAGGGCAGGCAGGAAAATTTGTCAGATTAGCAGGTGTGCCTACATTCAGTCAGCACCACCCCCAAGGTTGGGTAGGGAATGTATACACAACTTTTACAAATCCTACATCTTGAGATGGTAGGAAACTAACCTATCAGGGCTAGGGTAGTGCCCCTTTCACCAGTAAGTGGTCACTTAGAGGTTATATGCACCCTAAAGACAGGTAACCCATTGGCTACCTAAGTCACTCCCTTTAACACCCCTAAATGTAGTATTTAGGTAGCATACCTGGACCTTGCAAATGAGATTTGATGGACCCAAAGAAGATACAGACACAGAAGAGCTGCTGACCTAAGAACTAAAGCCCTGATGCAGAGAAAATGGTCCCAAACCCTGCTTGCTGCCTAAAGGACTTGAACATCATGGTGTGCTGACTCGTCCTGTAACTGTGAGGCCCCAAAGATCCCTGGAGCACCTCCAGCCTTTGAAAATTGCCAAAGAACATCCCTTGGAGTAGATGCTCTACTCCCCTGCGGTTGCAGGCCCTAAACCGCAGAATCCCGACTTGCTGTTCCCCAGGGACTTCTTTGACCCCAGACCATGAGTGGTACACCATGTCTGGAGGGTGAGATATGTCCCCCCACCAAGTTTGAGGACACCAGGACCTACCAGAGCAGTGCTGCACCAATTCCAGATTACCGGGCCCCTTGCAGAATACACTGAGATGATGAGTCCACTTTGGACTCCACCAGACGAGGAAAAAAGCATCGGTCAAGGGTAGTCAAGACCTCGGAGACCCACTTTATGAGTGGTACAGCTGTCCCAGAATCACCTCTACAACCTGCCTGCTCCCCACCGCGAGGGCTCCTTGATGCACCCAGCTGTTCTATCTGCTCTGCATCATCCCATCTGGCCTGGGCAAAGAGGAACCAGCAGTGCTCTCATGGTCCTGAGGCCCTTGGTACCTGCTTCTTGAGCGGGACCCCTTGGACTTTCTTTTATCTCTCCTTGTGCTGTGTGTTTTGCATGAGCCCCCTTCTCTACAGCACACCAGCTACCAAAGACCTGAGCACCCCACTCCCAGCCAAATCCAGGACACTCCTGAGAATTCAATGCTGAAACATTTACCCTGGCTTTGCTACCTATCAATGTCCAAGAGGTGACCCTTGAGATTCAACTGTACAATTTTATATGCGTTTTTCTATTTTTTCCCATTGACTTCAAGAGTGTGTAATTGTGAACAAAAGTAATTCATTTTGCAAACTTTGATAATTCATATATTTTTAAGTACTTACTGTAGAATGAAGTTCTTGGTCTGAAAAATTAAATAAAAATGGATGTTATTTTTATAACTTGGTCTCGGATTTATTCTGGAGTATGTGTCTCATTTATTGTTTATAGTATGTGAGTTCAACAAATGCTTAGCACTACCCTCTGATAAGCCTAACTGCTCACCCACACTACTACAAATAGAGCATCAGTATTAGCTGCTTTTGCCTCGGGATACCAATCTGGGTCTCACTGTACTCTCTGCACAGTGGACTTCGTTTTAGTGCACTATATAGAGAGCCAGTGCCTTTCACTTTTCCTTCTCTCCGTTGGTCACATTTCTCTCTTCTCCTTCCTTGCCCACCTTTGTTGCTATCTGCCTTTCTTTCTCTCCCTCTATGATTCCTGCGTCCATGCTTTCACTGGATCTGCCTTTCTTTTCCCTTCAGCATCACACTTCCACTTTCAGCCTACATATGTGAAAGTGATTGTACACATTAATCAAGGATGGTACTGGTAAATTGGTGATTGCACCACTTTAAAAAAAAATAAAAAGCACAGCAGACCAATGCCCTTTTTGTCCAGCACAAAGACATGCTGTTTAGATAAAAAATGAAACCCATCCTGTACTGAGAGGTCATAATGGTTTCTCCATAGAGCACAAACTAAAGGAAATATATCACTATACAGAAAGCCACTGAGAAAATGTAGCAGGACATGATTTATCGGAAATGTATTGAATAGATAATTATCATACTCGCTACTAATTCAGTTTTTGGAACGCACTGTTATATAATGAGTAAAAGACATACAATCAAAACATGGGAGGTGATCATTGTAGGCAAGAATTATTTTTAAACGTCTTAATTGTGGTAGCATAATTAATTTCACTGCCCCAATTCTATCAAAAACACAGCATGATAAAATCATTTATTTATAATTATTCAGCATTGTGAGAGCGGGAAAGACAGTCAGAATGTAGACAGTTTTATATTTTTTTGTATTTTCATGGGTCACAGCAGGGGCAGCTCCTCCGCTAAGGCAGAGGAGCGTAGCCCCACATAAAAAATAAATGTTATTATCATATTATTTAATATTATTGGCTATTTAAAAGTGCAGGTGGGGCAGGGCTGTGATTCCTGCAGAGCAGAGGGAGGAGGTGTGGTGGCACTCCCTTAAGTGAGCAATGCGGTTTGGCTGGCCATCTTGGGCTGGCCAATGCACACTTGACATGATCTCCACCGGGCTGTGTTGTAGAGCCTGGGTGGAAAACATGCCCAGGTACCTGTCCCTGTCTGAGTGTCGAACCACGGCACTCAGACCAATCACAGTGCTGCTGTAAGGCAGCATCATGATTGGCTAGGGGAGTCGGGAGCCTGGGTGCTTCCTGCTTTGTCAAAAGAGGAGGACAGAGCAGAGGCGGCCGCCGGGAAGGTAAGTGACATTTTTTTCGCCTTCTATTTATTTGTTTTTTAACCCCCGGCCCACCCATCACTATTGCCCAATAGCAGCCCTACTGGGTCACAGTGCTGTGCTCTGACCTCACCAAAAACCGCAAGCTAGGAAAATAGAAAGCTTGATCCAGGGTAGGCTGGTCCCAGAGCTTTTTATGGTTAATATGACTGGTGACACAGCGGATTTACACGGCCTGGTGCAGCTAAATTTATTTTTGAAAAGAAGTTGAGTTGATGTTACAAAGTAAAAGCCCAGTCTATCACCATTAGCAACAAGCCACACCTCTCTATGGCCTTGGCCAGGACCCTACCTCTTGCTTGAGGCAGCAGTGTACAACATGATCTATCGCTGATTTGTTTTAATACTACCTGTGATCTAGCGCATCTCATATACTACTGCCCCAAACTCAAAAAGCTCTGGGACGAAATCTTTGACTTCATTAAAAAGGCATTGGGATACACAATAACCCCGGCTTTCTCCTCCCTTACCACAGCCTTCATAACTGCACATCTCCCCACACAACACGATAGGGACCTCCTTGACCTCTTTCTGACCGCTGCCGTCAAGTTGGTCCTGACAAACTGGAAAAACATCATATAGGTGCTGGTTCAACTGGGTGACATACCTCAGTGGAGCAGATAGCAAGGCCCTGCAAAACTCTCCCTGGAAACCATCATCTAGGGGGATGTGGAAATCGCTCGACACCTTTCTAGAAAAATACGAACCACCGTGAACCACCAATGCTCCCTCTGATGTGCAGATCATCCAAACGCTGTCCCCAACCCAGGCTAAGCATAGACCCAACATACACTTCTTGCACACTAACTCTTCTCTTCTCTACTTTCTTTCTACACTTCTCTATCCTTATTCTAACCTCGTCGTCAACACAGAGGGCTCCAGATGGATAAGATTAAAGAGGGCAATTTGAACTGTTGTTAACAGCAATTAAGCTACTATGTAATTATTGCTCCTCTATGCTTTTTGATGTGAAGATATGTAACGACCAACTGGAACTCTCAACTGCAATACGAATGTACCTGTATTTGTTGAAAAATTATAAAAAAGAAAAAGAAATAAAAAAATAAAAGAAATTCATTAGTCTAACCTCTGCCCGATGTGTGGTACTTGACAGGGATGGAGAGGGGCTGCCCTGGCAAGATGTCCTCAAGGGCATAACACAGGGACAGTCCTCAAAGCCCATAAATGATGGAATAGGGCTCAAAGTCTTCTAGCTCACACAAAGACTTCACATGTCCTGCTGCTCGTGAAACAGCAGACACATGCTACATATGCTGTAGGTTTCACTTGTCTTCAGTTTTCTGCACTCATTCAACAGTGTTGGGCAACTGTGAAACTGGCACAGACACTCTTGACATTGATCCAGGCTTGCACAGTAGCACCCACCAGGCTGTAAAGTCAAAATTTAAAAATAGGTTCCAAGCGATCCTCAGTCAAATCAGTTGGCTGCCCCCTTAAAACAGAATACCTTTTAAGACAGTGCGGCTTCATAAACTAAATAACACTAGTGTTGAGCAAGAATCCACATGCATGCTTGACAACACCACTTGACCCAGCTCAGCAATGTAAGTCTTAAAACAAGCAGTGAACGATGCAGTAGGCTTGACCATATATAAATCTACTCTCTCCAAAAGTCAGTGTTTGGTAAAGGATGTAATCATTTATGTTTAGGGAGAGGATTGGCTATACATTTACACTGGTATATTTGTTATGGATGTTCACTTGCACTAGTGCAGAACACTCCGATTCCAGCTAAGTGTCCGGGACCTGAAGAGGCACTCTGGGGGATCAGAACTCATTCCAACAGAGGCTAGCAGGGCTCAGGCGGGTCCAGTTGCAGCAGGTCAGCTGGGTAGTTGGCAGGGAGGCCTCTGAAGCTAGTTGTGTCCCTGTAGCTCATACAGGAGGTCAGCCAACTGACCCTTCGGACAACTCTGTGTAGCTTGGGATGAAGGTAAGCAGGTCCAAACTTCCCTCTCAGACAGAAATGCAGTCTTTCAAGCAGCAGGGCAGACCTCTGGCAGCAGGGCAATCCTTTTTCTGTAACTTCCACAGTTCCAGAAGTGTTCTGAATAGGGATCCTGAGAGGCCAACCTTTATACCTCATATCAGCCTTTATGTTTGAGGGGACACCCTAGCCAAACCACACATATGGACCTGGAAAGTTCTTCCCTTCTCGTGTCAAGGATCCAAACTGTTGGGTGATAAAAGGGTTGTGTCAGGTTTCTTTGTGTTAAAGTGACAAAGACCTTCACAGTATAGCACGTTACAATGCGTGCTTTTACTACGGGGTAGGTAACAACGCGGTTGTTACAATGACAGCGTTGTTACAGCGTGATGCCATTACTACTCAAGTCATGACATTGACTTGCAGTAGATGGCGCTGTAACATTAGCAATGTATAATTTACTATTCCAACTCCAGCCTACGCAACAGTGGGGAAGGTGTTGGAATAGTAAAGTATACTATTCCGATGTAATGACTTGCGTAGTAATGGCATCGTGTTGTAACAACGCGGTCGTTGTAACAACTGCGTTGTAAAGGCATCGCGGTCTCATGACCGCGATTTAAAGGTTGTTTCCCAGCACTTTCAAGTGTAATTGGGGTAGGGAACAGCTCCACCCTCAGCTATCTTGGCAGGATGGCCCAAACATACCCACACCTAACCTAATCCTCTTTGTATAACTGTCTGGAAAGAGTGCACAAACCTCCAACAGCAGACCATTCACAGTCATGTGACCCAGGACACTGGCACAAGGCTCAATTGGTTTGGACAAGTAAATGCCAGCTTACTAAAAGTTACTGATAAAGGGGTTGGGTCCTATTACTGACAACTAGGTAGGGCGTATCAAAATGAGAACAACAAATCACCTAGCCTTCATTTGAACTGCTGCTTTTTACTTAAACAGACTCAGGCCATTCAATCATTTCAATCGTCGGTAGTATTTATTTACTTATAATGTTATCTTTTTTTGGGCATTTAAATCATTTGTGTGTTGTGTCAGAAAAAGGGATAGACCTCATACTTCCCATAATGAGCATACATTTAAATCATATTTTAAAAATATATAACGTAACAAACAGTACATTACATATGATATATTTGTGTGGAGTGGATTACATTCATTATTGAACTAGTCATCCTTCTTAACAAGCAGCAACCATTATCTTAATTATCAAATAGTCATTTTTTTAAATGAGGTTGCTAACCACTGGGAACACTATTTAAGCTCGTCAGGACAGCAATTTATGAGAAGCTTTTCCATACGAGAAAGTTCAAATCAATTAAATGTTTCCCCTGGTGGTGAATATTGCCGATGCGTTTCGAGCCCTGGTACAATTCGGGGGCTTCTATTCAGGGCTTAGACTGGGTACAATCTGTAATGAAAGGTCAAGAATATTCAATTATTAATTTCTAGACTCTCCTAAATTTGTTTTAAAGATATCTACAATTTTATGGATATGATTATATCATGTTTAGTATCTGTTATAGCTTTGCGTTTCCCTTTGCCACCTGTGTCTCTAGTCATGCAAGTTTTGTCCTTATTATTGAATTCTCCGTCTAAATTATGGAAGTTAGAAAATAATTTTTATAGTTTAAGTCCCCATGCTTTAGGCCGAGTATAGAGTGCTTTATGACCAATTGAGTAGACACACAACTTACTCTCTATGCTTTCTAATCACTCAAACCACTGTCTACTTTGAAAGGATCCCTCATAGCCATCAATCTAGATGGTTTGTTGTTACAATTACAAGGGAATTATTTGTCATTTCTCATTGTGATCTGGAAAGAATAGAACACACAATATAAGTGTTACAAAGTCCAGATGCGACTTTGTCAATTCCAAACAACGCTCGCCTTTACATTTCATTCACTTACTTCCACAAACTCTTTCCTCACTTGCTTTATTTATTGCATACAAACGGCTGAAACAGAGGCTTCCGGTTTCCAAGTAATTTAAACTCGCGGCCTGAAGATGTATTAAAGAATTGCATTCTGGGACTTCGGGTGCGCGTTGCATGGAACGGATTTAAACAATTACTTTTGCGGTTTAAGCAGAAAGTATACCTCCTTAGTGGGCAAATTTGTTAAGTTCTGCCAATTTCTGACATCTCATTCAGGCCAATAATTGTACTGTTAAATGTTAGTATTAAATAGGCTTCTTTTTGCAACAGTGCTGCCTTGGTATTGCCTCCTCTTGGATTTGGTTTTATGACACAAACCACCATCCATTTAAGTTCCTTTTCACTTTGATTCTTTTCAATAAAATGGCTGATCATCGGCATGGTAACCACCTTTGTTTTTATTCTTGACCGATGTTGCACTATACATTGTTTTATTTCTTGATTTCTCTTGCCAATATATAGTTTTTGGCATGGGCATATAATAGCATATACCAAATGTTTTGTTTTATAATTTGAGCATTCCTTCTGTGTCCACTTCAGATTAAGGTGTGCAAAAACTGTTACTTCTATTGCAGTTTCACACACCGAGCAATTTTCACACTTATGATAGCCCACAATTGGTTTTAGGTTCCACTGTGTTCTCAAATCTTTTTTCATAGTGGAGGAGGCATATTCATTGCAAACAGTGGCGGTTGTAGTGAGTGTTCCAAGGGGCATATCATCATGGCCCAGCGATAATTATCGCTAAGCGCACTTAGCGCTAGGATAATTATTGCCGGGCAACGTGGAATTTTATTGCTGAGATAGCGTGCTATTAGCAACGCTTATCTCAAAAGCAATAAAATTCCAAGCGCTAACTGCCAAATGTGAAATTATCGCTGGAAATCCAGCGATAATCTCACAAAGTTTGGCTATAGCTTGATGATAGGGCAAAGCATACTTAGCCATGATATCCACCTTACGTAGGATATCATGGCTAAGTCAGTCTTGAAGCAGGCGTAAGGAAAGTAGCGATAACAACAGGGGTTATCGCTACTTTGCTTGTCGCTCTGCAGGTTAGCGTGCCCATTAATAATTGGAGAAACGTCGCTTTTCTCCAGTTATGTCAGGGCAGGAACGCCCACTTTGCATCTCATTAGAGATGCAAAGCTGGGCGTTCAGAATACAGGCGCTAATGCAAGGTTTCACGCGATAGCGTGTCCTTGCTCATTAGGCGATAAAATTATCGCTGCTTTTCGTCCGAACAACATTTTATCGCCTTGTTGATTATATGCCCCCAAATTCTTTATGAGATACCAGTTCTTGAGTATGATTTGCCGAAATGTATTTGTGTGTGTGCCATAAGTAGATACGCAAACCAATATGTCTACCTGTTCTTTCACTTTCTTTGTCAAGAGGCATTCCCTCGGTGTATACCACTCTCTTTTAATTTCATGTTTCAGCTATTTTTTAGGGTACCCTCGGTCTTTTAATTGGTCACACAAGGCACCAGCATGTACTTCATAGGCTTCTTTGCAGGTACAGTCCTGCCTCATCCTCAATCGTTGTCCTCAAGGCAAATTATCTTTAAGATTGCTAGGATGCAAGCTATTATAATGTAGTATGGTCTTCTTGTCCGTTGGTTTCTTTTGCAAGGAGGTTATCAGTTCATTATGAATCGGATTGACTTCCACGTCGAGAAATGTTAAACTTGTCTTGGTTTTGGTATGGGTGAATTGAATGTCAGGGAGTCTGCAATTAAGCCATTTATGGAACATTGCCAGATAATTTTCTGACCCATTCCAAAGACACCAGATGTTATCGATGTAGCGGTACCACTGTGTCAGATGTTCAAGGTAAGGGTTAATGTTTCTGTTTCCGTGGATGCAGGAAGTTTAATTTTGTATTCTTACCACTTGCTTGCAGCTAGAGGAGTAGGAAGCAATGAGCTAAGGACAAATCTTTTGAAGCCATGCTGTGTTATAAAGTGTACAGTAATCTTCCATGGTCTAGCATACCAAAGGCAGACAAATGAATCCACTAGAACAAGAATTTAGTTTCCACTATCTAGGATAAGGTGAACATCATAAAGGACCTTCGGAGGAACTGTTTCAGTACTATGCCTTGCACACAACCCAGACTAAAATGGAGAGTATTTGTTTAAAAACATTTTTTTACATTTTATTCAGTTTAAACTCAAACCGCCCGATTCACAAAGGTAAAATGAGACGAAAGTCTAACTTTACGACTTTCGGTATTCACAAAGGGCATTTAATACTCGTAAATCCCCTTTGTGAATACCAAAAGCCGTAAAGATCAAAGTTTGGAATTCACAAAGGGCATTTACGAGTAGTAAATGGCCTTTGTGAATACCAAAAGTCATAAACTTAGACTTTTGTCGCAGTTTACCTATATGAATTAGGCCCAAACTATTTGCTATTACACATGTTCAGCAATGATAGACAAGAAACATATCCGCAATCATAATGGATAAGAACAGTAACACATTCAGATCGCCGCTCAGGGCCCAAGAGAGTACTTGTTTTTTAGTTTCACTATCTTCTATCTGTTGATAAGCTGTATATTGAACACTTTCTTTTTCTCACCAAGGAAAGTTGGAGATTGGACAATAATTACCCAGGGGGCTCAGGTTAAGAGTAGGTTTTATCTTTTTTAAGGAGTGGTGTTTAGCTGGTATTTAGACAGCCTAGGGAAGACCCTTGTGTGCATTATGAGTTTATTATAATTATCCAGCTTGATTTAAATATGTTGGGGTTGCTCTGTGTCATTTTGAAAGTAATATACATTTGGTGTGGATTTTGTCTGAGAAGTGTTTAGATAGCTTGTCACAATTTGCTTGAGAGGGAAGCTACTGTCTGTGGAGGCGAGTTCAATTTTATGTGTCAGAAGAGAGAGTGGATTTTGTTTGATGCTGCGGTGTTGTTCTTGGATGTAAAGTGCTTTCATGGATGAAATAGCTTGTTTGTCTTACTTTCTTGTTTTTTCAACATAGATAGCAATGCATAGGAATTTGCTTGTCAGCATTTATTTTCAGTACTTCTAATGAGCTTTCTTTTTTCAAGAGGTTGAATGGGGGGGGTACTGTGGTTGACTGGGTCCTTATTCAAGTTACTCTGTGACAAACTTAAAAGATATCCTGACCGCTTTATTACAAGTGAATTATAATCTTCGGCACTGGTAAACAGGTGGGAAGGATATTCACCATATTAGTTTAGGTGCATTTCATGGGGTCAGTAGTATCTGCAATAAATCTAATTATTTTGCCGTAACACTCCTTTTGATTCTTTGATATGATCTACTTGAGTGCAAAGTGGAGTTTTAGAGATTTAGTTGTGAAGTTCCTTAGAGGATGGGCCCATTGGTATTGACAAGCTGATTTGGTGGCTAAAATATTTAGATGAGGTGATTTGGAACACAATAGGAAAGTGGTCACACCAATCTATTTGGATGGATGAGAACCAAATGATGTTTGATGAGGTGCAAAGATGAGGTCTAATATTTTGGTTTTAATATGTGATGGGTAGATGGAGTGTTGATGCAGATTATGTAGAGAAGCAATGTTTTCCAGATGCTTAGAAGAGTTTGCAGTCACGGTTTCCACAATCAACACTGAAATCTCCCAAAATTATATGGTTCAGGAACAGCATGAAATTCACAGTTATATATTCAAAGAATCCCTCTTTGAAATTCACTTTAAGTTTGGGAGGCATGATATATAGTGTGAGGTTATATAGTAGTGTTTTTTTTTAGATTGAGATTGTTAAATCTAGGCATTTGAAAGAGACATAGGTGATTGCTTTGATACTTTGCATGCTAGGGATGATGCATAAATAATAGGCCTGGGCGTAGTTCGCGAAGTAGCACTTCGCGAAGCTACGCAAAGTGAAGTTCGCACTATGCGAGCTACGCGTAGCACTTCGCGAACTGCGTAGTACCTTGTTCGCACTGTGCCAGATGTCGTTTTCAATGATTGCACAGTGCGGACAAGCAACCGGCATTGTGCAATCATTGAAAATGGCATCTTGCACAGTGCGAGCTGTAGTTTTCTGCTGCTTGAGTAGATTTTTACTCGAGCTTCAGCTTTCTCAACTCGAACTGGTAGTTTCTCATCGCGAGCGGTCGCGAGCATACGCGACCACTCGCAATGAGAAACCTGACCTCCTCGCGTTGGGAATCTCGCCGGGAGGTTCATTTTCCATGCTCGCGATCGCCAACTTGAAGTTGCTGATCGCGAACAAGGAAAAAGTCTCGCCAGGATGTCATTTTGCTTGCTCGCGGTCGCCAACTTGACGTTGAGGACCGCGAGAAAGCAAAAAATGACCGCAGCACTCGCAACACTACGCTACGCGTGTTCGCACTGTGCTACGTGCAGTTCGCGTAGTGCGAAGTAGCGCGAACTTCGCAAACTACGCGAGCGTAGCGTAGTGCTTCGCCCAGGCTTAATAAATAACAGCTAGGCCTCTGTCAGCATTTAAATTTCCTGTTCATTCTGATAATTTTGTGATACCATTAGGCCGAATATAAATTGAGAGTGTTCTTAAGCCAGATTCTATGGGGATCTGTATTTCAGAGTGGTAGATGGTATATGATTTGGCTCTGAGGAGCATGCAGTTTAGGTTTTTGAGGACCTATAGTCAAGTGGGGCAGCGAGAGGTCACATTTTAAAGGAATGAGTTGGTTTGAACTGGTATAAAGTGTGTTGAAGTGGCTTATCGGGCATTGCCCTGCATACATTCTCATTGTGATTGGGTGGATAAAATGATGTGGACACATGGTGATTGCCTGATAGTTATGGTGTGCCTTTTAGGGTAGATTTGATCATCTTAAATCATAGAACAACTTGAAAAAAACTCCTTCTTGGTTGCCAGATTGATACTTTTTTTAGGTACTTTGCCAGAATATAGTCCGAGGTGAGTTGTTTAGATCTTCTGGCACATTGGGTCCGATTCACAGAACTAACTTAAGACAAAATTCTAAACTTACTACCATTTTCGTATTCACAGAAGACACTTACTCATTTTGGTATTCACAGAAGACACTTACTCACTTCGGTATTCACAGAAGTTAGGAGTCCTAACTTTAGGACTCCTAAATGCCTTCTGTGAATCCCAAAAGTCTTAAAATTTGGATTTTTCTCAGTTTAGGAGTCCTAAAGTTAGGACTCCTGACTTTACTACTACTAAACTGAGATAAATCCTAATTTTAAGCCTTTCGGTAGTCACAGAAGGTATTTAGGAGTCCTAAAGTTAGGAGTCCTAACTTTACTTCTACTAACTTGAGAAAAATCCTAATTTTAAGACTTTCGGTATTCACAGAAGGCATTTAGGAGTCCTAAAGTTAGGACTCCTAAGTTCTGTGAATACCGAAATGAGTAAGTGCCTTCTGTGAATACCAAAATGAGTAAGTGCCTTCTATGAATACCAAAATGGTAGTAAGTTTAGGATTTTGTCTTAAGTTAGTTCTGTGAATCGGGCCCTAAGGATTTAGTCAATGTACTAACATGAGACAGAGAACCCGGGGAACTGCAACCCCCGCAACCCTCTGAGGATTACTTGTATGGTGTGTTCTAGGTAAAGACCATATTTAGTTAAACCCCTTTGCATCATGAATAGTCACACAGAAGAATACTAAGCAGCTAGGAATTATTATTTAAGCTAAAATCATATCCCAGTGCACACAATACGAATGACAACTATTATACAAATTTACAAGACAGTGGCAAGGATACTCCTGAAAAAGCAAAACAGAAAATATTGTAACACTGTATTGGTATTTTAGGATTTCTTTACATAGATAATGTCTCGTCCTCCATTCCCTTGGCTAACTAAGTTGATCTTAGCAGCAAAAGGGGCTTAATCGAGTCTCATAGATGTTCGACATCCGCATATCTTTTCTGGTCAACAAAAGCAGTATTCAATAAAGAGACAGCAGCTGATGTCCTTTACCCCGCATGTCAGAGGCTCTGTTATCCTCAGACAGTCAAATAATCTTGTTGGACTGCTCGATGTGTCTTTCCCGTGCCCTTCAGCAAGTACCCTCAGTCTGAAATCCCTGGATCAAAGTTCCTATCTTCTAATGAATCTTTGTTCTAGCTGATACATTCTGTCTGAACATTGATGAGCATTTTCAAAATAAACAGGCAATAATGAAGCCTCTCTGACCTTTCACCTACATATAGTCTATGAAACATTGCTTACTGGTCAAAAATAATAACCGAGAAAGCAAGATACCAGTTTCTAAGAAGCCATGTTCATTGTTTAAAAACAATTAAATAGCTATTCACACCATGTGAAAATATTTCTGAATACATACAAGCAGGATGAATTATCACATTTCAATGAATAAAAACATTAGTAATTGTGCATTTATATTTGAAGCATACTCCTAAATAATTCAACATGTACAGCCAAAATGAGGATACTTAAAATGAAAAGAATATGGGGGCCTATTATCAAGAAACGGCGTTAAAATTATTGCCGCTTTAGCGGCAGAAAACTGCTGCTAAAGCGGCGATAATGAGCTTGATAATATGCCCTTGAGAATTCCCACAGAAGCCCATGTTCTGGTGTCAACATGGGCTTCTATTGGAATTCTCTGCGGCATATTATCAAGTCCATTATCGCCGCTTTAGCGGCAGTTTTCTGCCGCCAAAGCGGCGATAATTTTATCGCCGTGCTTGATAATATGCTCCATGAAGCTTATAAGTACGATAAATTATAGCGATGGAAAATTATGTTTCACTCGAGGAACAGTTTAATTTTAAATGTGAGTCACAATGTCTTATGAATTGATGGCTAGTCAGGGCAACAAAGAAGGAGTGGGACAGTGATCCACCAATTGATGGTGAACGGTCTTTGCTAATAGCGAGAGAGCTGCTCAACAGGACAAGAATCGCAAAGCACTTCCACTTGTAACGTAAGCTCCTGACTTTTAAAAGGCATCAAGATCTAACGTTCTTGTTAGACCTGACATCATTGTCGTGGTATTGCCCCAAATGTTTTGCCTTCACTCCCCAACTCTGCTGAGCTAGTTTTTGTTGGCATTAGGACTTTGTGCACTTTAGCCCTGCTAGCCATTACTAACTTGCTTATGCTCTTGCCTTAAAACATGGTAAAAGTGGCTCACGCCAACTTGGTACATTCAATTGACTTTTGAATCTCTAGTAAATGGAACTACATGTACCACATGTTTCCAGGCCATGTAAAGTAAATGCTACTAGTGGGTAGCAGCACTTATTATCCCCCTTGAAGGCACATAGGGCAGGGTGCAATGTATTTAAAAGTAGAACTGTAAAACATGTCTCTGCCGGCTCCTGCAGCCTCTAGGATAGTTTTAAACTGCCAGTTTGACCAGGCAAAATAAACCTTTTGCCAGGCCTAAACCTTCCTTTTAAATTCTTAAGTAAAGGCTACTAGTGGGCAGAAGCACTCATTATCACCCCTAAGGTAAGACTTAACGGCTCACAGGACAGGGTGCATTGTATTTAAAAAGTAGGACATGTGTGCAAAGTTTTTCATGTCCCGATACTGAAAAATAGTAAAGTAGCTGTTTACTGTTGGAAGGACTATCGCTCCCAAAGACTAACAGTGTACTGTCTTATTACATTATAAGTGCTAGCTTCATATTGGGAGTAGATAGATATATGCTGTTATGAATTATAATTGAAATCCTCTTTAAATTACTATTCTGAAAAGGCCACTTTTAGAAATTTTGCATTTTCTTGTCCAAACCAACTGTGCGTTTCTGCCATTGTCCATGGTCATATTACTGTGAATGTCTCTGCTGCTGGGGGTGTGCATTGCTTCCAGACAGTGAGACAAATGAACCCTAGGTGAAAGGGGAGAGGGCCTTCCTGAAAGGGTGACTGGGGAGGAGATTACCCTGCCCTGATTACATGTCCAAGGACCCTGCTTGCAGAACACAAACGAACCTGACACAGGGACTGGCCTGCCTCTTATCGCCCTAAGCAATTCAGTACCAGCTGAAGGAAAATAATTGAAAATAGCCAGTTTGGGAGGGTAGGTCAGCCAATAAAAAGGCTGGCACCAGGTATACAAATGAGACTTTCAGAACCACTTATCAGAACACTCCTGGACCTGTGGAAGATTCATAGGAAGGACTGCCTTGCTGCCAGTAGGACTGCCCTGAGGCAGGAAACACTGCCTTTCTGTCTGAAAAAGGAAGATCGGACCTGCTTGCCTTGATCCCAGGCTACCCGGAGTGACTCTAAATGTCAGTTGGCTGACCTCCTACAGGGACACAACAAGCCTCCAAAGGTCTGCCTGCAACTGCTCAGCTGACTAGCAACAACTGGGCCTGCTTGGATCTCCCTTCGCCCTGCTGCTGGCTTCTGCTGAAGCTGGTCCTGAGCCACAAAGAGATGCCCCTAGGTCCTGGAACCTTGGCTGGTAACAGTGAGAGCTCCTCCTGAAGAAAAAGGGGAAAATCCTGAATCCAACCGCTCGCAATGACTACCAACGTGAAGCTTCAGCGGTATTTGCTCTTCACACTGTCAATGACTGTCTGCAACAACCAGTAATACAAAACAAAACTACGCACTACAGCAATGACAGCCTTCAATGGCTGCCAACGCAACGCTGCAGCAATGTCCTTCCGCGATACCATACCGGCTCTTTGCGCTACAATGATAACCATCTGCAAGATCTGGCCTGCTCTTAGTGCTACGGCAATAACTATCTGTAATGCTCAGAATCTTCCTAATAGCGTCTTGCACCACAGACTGAACTCTTCATACCAGACGTAGAAGGTCATGGAAAATTCTTACCCGAATGGCCACATTGTTTATAAAGTTGAGAGTTAAGAGTTGTGAAATACACCAATCGCTCCCATTAGTGTAAGAATTTATTTGAGGAGTGACAACCACCCTCAACCTATTAGAGAGTACTGCACTAGCTTGCTTTGCTCACTTAGTGCCAGTCAGGATTTGGCTCAAAATGAAGTGTACTTTATTTGTTTGGCTACTCTCTTGCCCAAGCAGCACATCTGGCACCTCCAAACACACACAAAATAGGAAAGTGCAGCTAGCAGCAGTGCAAACTCATGATAGCAGCACACCATAAGCAGCAGTGTAAGCACAGAATAAGTACAGCGAAAGCTATCAAAGCTTCCCTTCAGAATATTGACAACATTTTAGTAAACAGAGCGGCATACATGTGATCTGTATGTGCCCGCAAGACTCCTCAGCGGATCACCTTCGATCCTGACCTGGGCGAACTACTTCTGCATGAACCTGGGAAACGTGAGAGCCAAAGTCATCCCTACAGTTTGATGGGGTTTGGGCTTCCAAGTCCAAACTGTTCTTATTTGAAACTCTGTGCCTAAGCATCTTCAAGAGAAGATTCACTGGTTAATATTTTCAAAATGGTTCTTCAACTAGGAATAATCAGATCTCACTTTTTTCAGCCCACTTTCATTTTTTCATTCATCATTGGATTTGCAAGCCAAACAACTAGTCTTTTTTCAGGGAGGCAGCCAGAAAAAAGTGATTTGCATGTCCCTAATGTGGGGGATCCTTGGTAATTCCATAATAAATGTGGCACCTCACACTTCACTCTTCCTTCTTTTCGAATCATCAAGTGTTTAATGCAGGTTTTGTTTTTGCCTTTAGTACAAGGGCTAATGGTAGAATACTTAATTATTGAGGCTGATGTGAAGAATGGCGGCTGTTGACCCAATCATTATCATCCATAATCTCCCAAAATATTCTGTTCCCCTTCATTCCCACACTGCACTGGAAGGTTCAGTATTGTATTGCATTGGGACATTTATATATCACTTATTTCCCCTGTGTGAGGCACAGAAGCACTGGGCTAGATGAGTAGCATGCATAGCATGCTATATGGTGTAGGGTTTGTGGTTGTTTCCATCATATGTGAGGAGTGTTTCCATATCACGCTTGAGGAGCGTCAAAGTGTGGCTATCATGTTATGGGACACAGCACTTAGCAATGTGATGGATAAAGAAGTGTGAGGTGGAGATTCGTTCAGTTTATGGTTTTCAGTAAGCTGGTGGCTTTGAATAGATCTCTATGTCCCTTTATGGTGTTTATTTTTATTTCAACCAATTTTATTGAAGTTTGAATAAGAGAGAGAATACACAGTGCAATTTCGGTAAGGGTTGATAATAAAATCACGGAGTGAACAGAGCCATGACGAGCATAAAAGATGATAGTCATATGTAAATCTCATAACATATTACCGGAAGGAGTAAATTCAGTCATAAGAACAATCCTGAAAAAGAGCACTGAATGGCAGCTCTATTCTCAGAAATAAGTGCATTGTGTATCAGCTAAAAAGAAAGAAAAGGAAAAGGAAAACACGCATTGTACGAAAGCAAAAGGAACAAGCATTGGCATAGCCAATAGGTCTCGCTTTTGGGACCTTATAAGTGTTAAGCCATGCAACAGTTGCATAACTAAATACTTATAAGGTCCCAAAAGCGAGACCTATTGGCTATGCAAAGCGGCCGCAAAAGTGAAAGTGATCACGATCAAACATCAAAGCGGCAGTGCGGCCGCGAAAGTGAAAGTAATCACGGTAAAGCGCTGCGCGCGCGTCTGGGCACATGCACTGTAGATCTAGGCTGGCCTGGTAGCAGTTTTTGGAGCCCTCTCAATAAGTCTCGCCAGACCAGTGCATGCGCTGGGTCAGGCGAGACCTAAAAAGAAGGGTAATGGGGAAAGGGTAAAAGGAAGGCAGTAGACTGGTGTAGATGAGATGGCAAGCCCAATGACAAATGCACAATAACGACGATAAAATTTACCAAGTAATCACACTGTACAGCGGGACCTTTAAAGTGGTATGAATTACTGGTGCTAAACATGAAAAGAATCCCATAAGTGATGAGCACTAGACATGTAGTGCAATTTTTTTTATACATTATGTTATCCACAATTCTGGTGACACAGAACATATTTATCCACCATTAATTGAATGGGATTTCTGATGTGGACTTCCACTCTGATAGACTAGTTTTTGCTCCTAGTGAAACCAACAGGTCTAGCAACAGCATATCATTTGCAGGCAGTGTTAAAGGATGTGGAAGGGCCATTAGTCCTAAGGTTATCGCAAGGAAACATTGTAAAAGGATCTTGAAAATGTGTTCTATAATGCTTTGCAGTCTGGTCCAGAAGGGGTGACTTTATTTAAATATGAAAAACGTGTTTAAGGGATCCTGTTATCGCCCCACAATTCCAACAAGCATCAGAAGCAGTGAGGCCTAATTTGTGAAGTCTAGAAGGGGTCAAGTATGTCTTATGTATAGACCAAAATCAGGAATGAGCCAATGCAAGAGTCATTTTTGCTCTAAAGGTAAATTGCCAAATTTACTCCAAACCTCGTTCGTGAAGTGAAATGAATGAAAGGGCAGAATATGAGGCTGATTTCTTTATTAGACTTTCAGAGAGGGAGGGCTCAGGTGGTTCTAAGAGTTTGTATAGATGTAAAGCAGAGTGTCCTAATCTCGTAAAATTACCCAATAAGGAGGGAAGGTCTGCAGAGTGTGAGTAAGGTAGTTTTCCTATGACTCCCTTTACTTTCACAAATGTATAAAATTCTATGTCCGAAAGGGTGTGAGTACCACATAATGTAGAAAACAGAATAGGATTGGAAGTCGTGGCTAAGTCGCCGATTGTGTTGATACCTTTGAGAGCTCATAAATCCCAAAATAGCATTTTTCCATGCAATTTAATCATATGAATATACCACAAGGTTGTTATAAGTGAACCTGACAAGTGATTGCAGAGGAACTCATCTACTTGTAATAAATCCGTGATCGTGTCTAAAAAAATGGGTTGAGAGTGGGCTATCTGGAAATTTTTGACATGTTTGATGGTTAACAACGACAATAACAGTAAGGGGTGGATTAAAGATGTTTCAATCCACAACCACGGAGGAAAGAGGTCATCGTGGTCCGTGAACCACCAAGAACCTTGGGCTGAGAGAAAGGCACGTGGATATCAGGGAAAACCCGGAAAGTTAACGTAACCCCTCTTCTTGTTCAAGTGCTAGAAATTTGAAGTCTCTTGCCCATCCACAGAAAGTCAGCAACAAATTCATTCCCATCTGCAAAAAAAGGGGCATGGGAATCATACTGCTGAGAAATTTGACTAATGGTGAGATCATCCTTTCTGTGTGACTTCGTAAGAAGACGCGTTTGGGAGACCAGGTTTTGAGGAGATCTTTAATTTCAGTTAAAGTTTTTGTTTAATTTATTGATAGGGAGGTGCAGCGCTCATTGCCAAATCATGTGCCCAAGTATTTGACAGCATTGGTTTGTCATTTCAAACCCAAAACCCTTACAATTGAGGCTGTGTAATGTACATTAAGAGGGAATACCTTGCTTTTAGTCCTATTTGATGATTAACCAGAGACCTGGGAAAATCTTTGTATTTCAAGTATCATATGGGTGATAGCAAGAACAATGTTTCCGGTGAACAGCAATGCGTCATCCGCATAGGCAGCAAACAGCTCTCTGCCAGGCTGAAACCGTATACCCTTTAATGTTATCATTACAGCGGAGTGAGAAATGCAGGAGTTCAATAATTAGTAAGAAAAGAATCAGGATAATGTGCATGAGATAATAAAAAGAAGTAGATAAATGACCATTGACCCTAACTTTTGCCAACAGATTAGTGCATAATGCCATTATCATGTGAATAAATCATCCACCCAATTTGTAGTGCTGTAGGGTGGATTGGAGAATAAGCCAAGAGAACTTGCTACAGGCCTTTTTCGCGTCAACCCCTAGTGCAGCAGCTGGAGAATCAATGAATTTGGCCTTATCAAGTCCAAGACAGAATAATCTAATGCTGTCCGCCACCAGCCTACCCTTCAGAGAGCCTGTTTGAGAAGGGGCAATGAGTTTTAATATGACCTTTTCCAATCTTGGTACCACATTCTTTGCATATGTTGTGAAGTCTATATTGATTAAGAAAATAGGCCCGTAGTTTCTAAAGTCCAAGTGATCCTTCCCCTCTCTTTGGATAACAACTATTGTTGCGAGATATGGAAACTGAGTTCACGTACTGTTCAAATGCAGAACCAAGAGGATTTGCTATGGAATCTACAAAGGTTTTATAGAATTTGGCTGTACAGCTGGCCAGTCCTGGTGCCTTTGACAGAGTCAATGGCCGTCTGTATCGCTTCACGAATAAATGGGATAGTAAGAAAAATCCAGGCTTACTGCAAAGCTTGAGGGAGAGCGCAAGATGGAAGCTATTCATGCCAAGAAACAGCCTTTACATCTAATGTGCTACAACGCATTCCATTACAATGTGGTTGTTACAACGACTGCGTTGTTACAACGTGAACCATTACGTCGCAGGTCATTTCAAGGATTTGCTGTAGGTGGCGCACTGGTTTTGGATTAACAATCCAACACCTTCCGTGGTGTTGCACAAACTGGAGTAGGAATAGTAAATTATACTATTCCTTTTTCTAGCGCACCCCCTACAGCAAGTCGTTATACCGACTTGCGAAGTAATGGTTCTCGTTGTAACAACGCAGTCGTTGTAACAACCGTGTTGTAATGGAATGCATTGCAGCGCATTTGTTGTAAAGACATATATTCATTCACGCCATAACTCAGGAGAAGTCATATGATTTGTATTGTATAAGTGCACTTAAACACTCAGGAACTCATTCAGGATGCCATGAGTTGAGGTCGCAAGGTTCCTGGATGAGTTTCTAATAGTAGATACAGAGGATTTGAGTTTGGTATATTTCAGGTAATTCACAAGGACTTTCCCTGCTTTGTTTCTGTTCATCATAGAAATTGGCATTAGAGGTCTCCACCCACAATCGTGCTCTCAAGCTGAGAATGTTATTATAGTCATTTTGTAAGATCATTGGATCCTGCAGAGTGTCTGATAGAATCAGATAATTGTTTGATTTGAGATTCTATGTCTGCCAGTTGTTTATTCAGTGCCCCATCCTTTGTGACTGCAATTTTTGGGAGTGTATATCTAAGAGTTGATTTCAAGGCATCTCAATGTATAATGGCAGAAGTGTCCTCTACGGGATTCTCATCTTTGAATTGAGCAATGACTATGGCAATGGTGTTTTTGATGTGGTCATCCTCCAGAAGGCATCATTAAGTCGCCATTTTTTAGGCGGGGGAGGAAAATAAGTTAGGGTGAGATCTAATGTAATACATGCATGTTAAAAATCAATTTGGGTTTGATTGCAGGGTTGGAACTAAGAGTAGAAGTTGGTGGCTGATCAAAGTGAAATTTATTCTAGAGAAAGTGTGGTGTGCTGGGGAGTAAAATTAATAGTCCGCACCTGTTGGATTGCATTGCCTCCAAATATCAATTAAATTATGATTTGTGCAGTACAGTTTCATTTGTTTGTGTGATTTACTACCCAACAATTTGTGGGCCAAAATTCTATCCAGATTTCTGTCGATCGGGAGGTTAAAATCTCCACCCACAAGAAGATCCAAGTCTTCAGGTAGGTCTGATAGCTGTTCATGCAGCTCTTTCCAGGACGCTACCGAATTACCATTTAGAGCATAAATGTTTACAATGGCAAATTGATGGTGTTTCTTATGATCATAGTCCACGAAGCTGTTTCACACACTGGGTTGTCTATTCGGAGCTATTACGCTTAAGGTTTATGGTCCTGAACAAGCATAGGTTGGAGGGAGAGACAGTGGGGAGATCTGCTGAGATGGTCTATGTTGGTATCATCTTATATATTATCGCCATTGTGAGATGCCAAGAAGTGGTCATAATAGGTAATTAATTGGGATCTGTAGTGATGGACTAAATTAGAGGCCTTTGTTGGTTGTGGCAAATATTTTAAATTACTTCATGCCTGTTGAATTGGCAATGGTTGGACTATCGAATGGATCAAAATGAGAAGGAGCATGAAATACAAGAAAAATGAAGAAAAAGGAGAATCAAAAACACAGATGGCAATAGGTCTTTATCTGCGTAGGATATGTGAACACTGCTAAAGCAAGAATGGTTTGCATTTCGGGGTTGTATGGGGTGCAGAGCAGTAGAACTGTAGGTACCTGGGATACATGCAAACATTTATTGCATTAGCATTTTGCATGCAGGGGAGGACTCAATGGAGAACTAAATATTACAGCTTTGTGAGGAAGGGTGTGGCCATGGGGCAATGTGTTATAGAAACTTGCAGAAGTGAATATATTTTTCATGTAAGGTAATGAAGAAACTGCCATGGTGATATGTGTCTCTGATATAGCGATCAAAATTAAACCTTGGAAGGCACTGCACAAAATAATCCGGTCCTTTGAATTTGCTCCAGTCGCATATGCAGACGACATGCAAATTGTGGCGGCTATTAAAAATGATATCTATTAGACGGCACACTGTCTCAAGGGCTTTATGTCAGCCATTGAGTGATGGATTGATAACAACAGCCTTATGCTCCATTAAGCTAAAATGTAGGTCCTTCTATTTGGTAAGAATCCAGTTTCTTAGGACCAATCCTGGTGTCCTTAGACCCTCCCCCCTCCAAACACCCCCAACCAGTTTCCACTGTCAAAATTCTTGCCATCATTTTTTACCCTTATCTTTCCCTTAAGGGTCAGATTAACAAGCTCGTTTTTTCCTGTTTCCTTGTCCTGTTTAAGATTAGGAAGATTATTCCTTTCATTTCCTTTCAATTTCAGAAATTAGTGGTCATAGCCCTAGTGCTATCAAGGCTGGTTTACTGCAATGCCCTCTATCTGGGAATTCGTCCGGGCTCACTGAAAAAACTTAAAGTTTTACAAAATGCTGCGCCAAGACTTTTGAAAAAAATGCCAAAAGTCAAGCCGGTGGCTGAAACTCTTTGAGACCTCCACTGGCTTCCAGTGAAGAAAAGAGCAAAGTTCAAGGCACTAAGCTTAGCTCGCAAACCCCTGTGTGGAAATGCCCTAGCGTACCTGAAAAAGTACCTTTCCTGGTATATATCTAACAGGGCACTAACTCCAGGACAGTAATCGTCAACAAAATCAAACAGGAGTGGGGCGGCAGGAGTTTCATCCATACTACAGCTCAACTGTGGAATAATCTCCCTGAACGTCTGAGAAGCCAGTCTAATCTGCTTAGATTTAGGAAGGAGCTTAAAACATTGCTATTTTTTGGCCCAATATGACAAGTATATTCTCTAGGCTTTATTTTCAGAACTACTCATTAGACAGTGCTTTGACACTAGCGCCAAGACGCTTGGAAATGTAATCAATATCAATTGCATGTTTTGGCATCAGTCGAATCCATAAGCAATAATCTCTTTACTCACCTCTAAAGGCAAGATTGGTAAACCTTTGAAACAAAGAGCAATGATGGCAATATCAGCTCAGCCTTAGGGACTTTCCCTGACAGTCTGACAGGCTAGCACATAAAATATTTGAAGAGCATTATTGGGAGACTGGCAACTAGGAGAATCCTACCACTAGCTTTGGAATATTTTAGCTGAATCCTACAATTTAAGGATTACTACCCACCAATAATTTAGCATCAAATATATTTTTTCTTTTACAAAAATGTTGCATTCTGCAGCACACATAGAAGCAGGAAATTCCCTTCATTATTTGATTTTGTGCAGAATGGTGCCCCTTCCTTCACAAAATTGATGTAGCGCAAAATTCATTTTTAATCTGTTCGGGTGCCTCATAATCAAGAGTAGTCCCCACCCACACATATCCTAATGTGAAATATTAGAACATGAATTGTAATAATGTGAATCGTGGTGTATTAGGGACATTCAAATGTAAACATGAAGAAATCAACGTAGAAATTAGATGTGACTAGCTGGAGTCATTAACGTGCAGAATTTGTGTATTTCGCTAACAATTATTCATGTTTTCGATGTGCTTAGGTAATGTGTTAATTTAAAAGTACGCAGTAAAGAGCATTTATTTTATATTCAATTTCGCAATGCCTATGTGCCCCCTTTCTTAGGTTAGCAGAATTCTATAGGCCTGAAATGCAGTTTTCGCTGGAAGATCTTGAATTAGATTTAATTGTTACATTTCATGTGCACACTGGATTCTGCTCTTTCTCACATTTCTGTTCCAGGTGGGAGAATCATCCTTGTTATCTAGAATAATGCCTTTGTTTTAGGAGTTAGGCAAGGAGAGAAGGGGATACATTGAGCGTTGACACCGATAGCGGAGAACTGTTATACTTTCTCATTTGGAGAGAGCCTGGGAATCAAGGTCATCTCACCAAGCTCGAGAGTATCTCTACCCACTGGAAAAATACCTATGAGGAGGTGACCTGACTGGATGGCGTGACTCTCAAAGGATCCTGGCGTACCTTCTGTGCTATTGATGTATCCTAAATAGGGAAAGAGCCCCAGCACTTCTATCTTGCCTCAAGGGAGAGAGCATCTTAGAACGAGCTCAGTCTTAGTAGCTTCATGCTGCTTGACCCAACTAATGTGGGGAGACTGCTTAGTAAGTCTTCACACATTGACCCCTTAACTGATCCTGCCCCGAAGAATGCTTATTTAGCGATCTCACGTTAGTGTTAGTGTAGGGACAGATTAATGCTTTATTCCCACAAACTCTCAATGCAGGGGAACTTGGAGGTTTGCTCCATAATCTTTTGTATCCTGATTCTCAAACTAATCATTCTGTGCATGTTGTACTGCCTTAATTTCATCTGCAGATTTGGCTTTGTATTAGTTCCAATGTATTTTTACACCCTCATCTTGAGGTCCATGTACGTCCAGTTATTTTTGGCTATGTAATAAATCAACTAATTTTATTTGGTGGTCTGTGATTCTTAAGAGTCATACTGAATTGAAATTGAAATGATTGACCCGCTAATGATTTCTAGAGCGGATCTGGAACGCGAAAACCTGCCCCATTCAAAATCAATCATCCAAGGGTGCCTGCATTCGTGCTAGGCTGCTTTTTTACCACCGGCGCAGAGGTCAGTACAGGAATGCACCATATTCTTGTTAATACGGCGCATTCCTGCACTCTTAGAATGACGCAGTGCAGCGCTGCAAAATTGCTTGCGACACTGCGCTGCACCATTCTACAATCAATGAGGCCTTAGTCTGCATATAGTTATTTGCTGCCTAAGGGGCATTCCTTGTAGTTTTGGAATTAGAAGTGTGGCTGGTGCTGCAGCACCTTCAGACCTGGAGTCATCTCAGAAGGATAATGGGAACAGGGAGTTATTGCACCAGTTGTCTTTTTACCCCAGCATTAGCAGTTTCTTCAAATGCAATGAGGGGTCAATTGTAATTAAGGGGAGCCCCAGAACACACCTTTGTCACTCGCGATCGGTCCTGCGGAGGCAAGTGAATGGGACTAAAGTAAGAAACAGCTCATTTTAAAAGAAATATTAAAAATTAGTTTCCCTTGTTGTTTGTATAAGTGGAATAATTTGGTAGGCAAGTTTCAAAGCATGGTGAGAAAACAAATACTTGTGTACATGCACGGTTAAATCCACTTTTATCTATTAATGGTCTCTTTATCTAACCCTTTTTAAATAAAAAAACTGACACGGTTTATCTATGTATTTAAAAGTATGGCATCATAATGCACTATTGGCCCACATTTGAATAAAAAATGTCTCGGACAACCATCTCGCCTGCTTTCTTTCAAGCCACAAACACTTGAAGGTTTTCTGCCCACTTGTTCCGCTCACTCAGTAACTAATACCAGGAGTTTTTAAAAGTCCTATAGTTATGGTAAGATGATGCCCCTGGCCAGCAGCACCCCCAGTCGGATATCTGTTCAGCATCACTGATGTGAGATAGATGTTCTTCTGCCTAGGATGCTGGTGGCCAGGGTCTGCCACTACACTCTTCTGCGGTAAGAAACCCTTCATGGTGTTTTCTACATACCATTAAATTACATGTGATCACTGTAGTGCATCTGCCCCCAATTACACCGGGTCTTGTGACGAGTCCTGTGCATTGCCTGTGTATTAATTTATTTGTTAGCTCCCATAATATCTTTTGTTTACCACATAGATGTTTTCCCATGCATTTGTTTCTTAGTTTTTGGTTTGATATTGTTGTTGCACTCATTGATAATATAATGGAATCATTTATGCTTAGAGTTCACAGTCTGGAATATCAATGGCCAGCATTAGCTCTCGTGCATTTTATAATAAATGCTGATTGATGCCTTTAATGTTTAGACAGAAGTGGAAGTTATTGCTGTTCTGATGCAGCTGTGGTTCATTTTCTAAAGGATATTCAATTTCCTTTTTCTTTTGTTCTGTTATTGTTTCATAAATTATGGAGACATCATGTGCTCATACCTTGACACTGAGAGCAGTATCGGCTGCTACCGGATCGGGTGGTGTGGGTCTGGGCAGGTATTGGGCAGGGGGCAAGGGGAACCACTTACCTGTGATGGCTGGCCAGCCCCTCCCCAAACACAAAGCTGAAGCAGAGGGAAACTTTTTTTTTTTATTTTTCAAAAACCTTTATTGAACAAAATTGCACATCAAGGTTACAAGATCGCACTTCACAATATCATTATATATGAGCAGAGGATCTGCAAACAAAGGGGAGAACCAAATGCGATAGTATACAACAGAGGGTACATCAGAATCATAAAGCACGTTGCATTACACAGAGGAAGGGGTTCTGCAGCAAATGTGGGGGAGAAAGTGGGAACGTCCGGGAAGGGCCCGGCATATGTAGAAGCGGGACTAGGGAATCAGAGGAGTGTGTGAGCAGGGTGATTGCACATCACTGGCCAGCACCGGTGGCCGCCGCGGGCGGAGTGCCGGCAGGGAGTGCAGGAGAGGTCGCAGTATGCAGGGAGTTTTGGCGCGAGAGGTAGGAGACAAGGGGACCCCAAATGTCAATTGGGCAGGAAGTAGCCAGCATCAGGTCCCAGAATTCAGTAAAGAGTGTCTGACAACGCGAAGCGTCCTCAAGCCAAGTGCTAGCCTTGGGCACAGACCTCCGACCCCAGCACATGGAGACTGCGCCACGCAAGAACAAGAAGCATCGCAGTCAGCTGGCTTGTGGCATCTGGGCAAAATTTCACGAAACCTAGGCGGCAAATCAGAGGGTCTGGCTGGACTGGTGACGAGGTAATCTCAGAGACAGCGGCGCACACCTCGCACAGGTATGCGCAAACCCTGGGGCATAGCCAGGTGAGGTGGGAGAAGTCTGCTGTGGGAGCAGAGCATCGCATACATCTATCACTGGGGATGAGGCCCATTTTGTGCAGCTGGGTTGGGGTGCGGTATAGCCTATGAAAATACTTAAAGTGAATGAGGCGCAGGCGGTAGTTTGGGGACAAGCATTTAGTCTGATTGCAGCAGTAGAGCCAGTCCTCCTGAGAGAGGTCGGCACCTAAATCCTCACTCCACGCCAAGTGCGCTTGGTCAGTAGAGATGGGGGAGTCCGCGAGGGCATAAATCTTGGTGATCAACCGACGGGGGGAGGGGGATGTGTAGAGACAATTGAGGGCGGCCATCGAGGGGGGAGGCTGAAGAAACGTGGTCTGGAGCTCCCTGTGTTGTTAGTAGAGCAGAATTTCCATGGGGCAATCATCGGCAGCGAGGGTAAAGAAAGGGTCACCGGGGTAGAGGTCTGACACCATGGAGAGTCCCAGGCAGGCCGCGTGTTTGACCATTCCGGCCATCTGAAGAGAAGGAAATGCCGGGTGATGTGCAATGGGCATGGCGTTTGCAGAGAGCATGCTATAGCTGGAGTATCTCTGGAGCCCGTATCAGGCCAACCGTAAAGTTTCAACTGTCGCGACCTCATCGCGTGGGGGTTTCACCGGGGCAAATAAAGCAGTCAGGAGCGGCCAGGGGGCCGCGAGGTCAGCCTCCACCGGGACGTACGGCTGAAAAGGAGTCGGGTGAAGCCAGAAGTGGAGGAAGCTGGCCTGGGCGCTGAGGGTGTATAATTTAAAATCAGGGGCGCCAAGACCACCACGCGATACTGGAAGGGTGACTATATTATATGCGATTCTGGGCTGCCGACTGGCTCAGACCAGAGTGATTATTAGTGAGCGCAGTCTGGGAAAGAAATGCGCCATAAGAGGGATGGGGATATTTACGAAACTTCAGGAGCACCACCATCTTGGCGATGGCTATGCAGTCCACTAGGGATAGGGGCAATCGTTGCTAGAGTTGGATCTTAGACTCGAGCCAGTCCACGGCGCGGGCAAAGTTAGAGTTCCAGAGTCCATCCACGTTCCTACTAAGCCAAATACCTAAATATCTAGTCGGGCCCGAAGCCCATACAAAAGGATAATCCGGAGAGAAAGGGACCGTTGCATCCATAAGAGGGTAAAGAACAGACTTACCCCAGTTAACCTGGATGCCAGAGAACCCCCAAACCGTATCACCTCGCGGACCATAAGGCTGAGATTCTCCTGTGGATTGCAGACGTAAAGTGTAACGTCGTCCGCATACATGGAAACAACAAGAGCTCGGGCCGCAAAACCGAGACCCCTCTGGGTGTGGTGTTGTCGAAGCCTGGCAGCCAGGGGCTCCATGGCGATGGAGAAGAGCATGGGTGAGAGCGGGCACCCCTGTCTGGTGCCCCTCGCGATGGGAATGGGCTCCGATATTTGGCCATTGAGCCGAAGGCGGGCTGTGGGAAGGGCATAGAGAAGCTAGACTTTGCGCAGGAACACCAGGCTGAAGCCCAAGCGAGAGAGGAGGTAAAAGAGGAAGGGCCACTCAAGAGTGCCAATACTTTGGTGACGTCCAGCAGGGCTGCCACCGCCGGGAGCATGGGATTTATTTGATGAAGGACGGAAAAGATGGTCCAGAGATAGTGGGACGTAGTTCGGCCAGGGATGAAGCCAGACTGGTCCGGACGAGCGATGAGGGGGAGAAGGCGGGAGGCAAGTAATTTGGCAAAGATCTTCTTAAACATATTAATTGAAGACAGGAGGCGATAAGAGTCGCAGAGATTCGAGGGTTTGTCTGGTTTCAGTAGTAGCTTGAGCAATGCCTCGCGGAGTGTGGGGGGAAATTGGCCGCTGTCAAATGATTCATTGTACATGGGGGCGAGGTGCAGGACCAGGAGGGGCGCGAAGGCGTTATAAAAGGATGCTGTCAAGCCGTCAGAGCCGGGGGCCTTGTCTCCGGGCAGACCATTAATGGCGGCGAGGATTTCTCCCTTGGAGAAGGACTTGTCAAGGAATTCCCAGTGGGAGTTTCCAAGTCAGAGAAGCTGAAATGTGTTAAAATATTCATCAAGAACGTCGTGTGGTGGCACGGTACCGGCTGCGTAAAGTTGAAAATAAAATGCGGTGAAGCGAGCCTTGATCTCCTCGATAGAGGGAGTTTTGTCTGGGCCTCCGGACTGGAGAGTAGTGATATAGGCTGCCGCGTGGGGCGATCGAAGGAGGTTGGCAAGAGTCTTGCCAGGGCGGTCCCCCTCTCCGAATCGGCGCGCCCTCGCCTCCCTACCCAGAAATGCGAGCTCTCTGTTAGCCTTATGAGTGAAGTTGGTGAGTTTACCCCAGAGCTGCACGAGTGTGTCAGGGTTAGGGCCAAGGGAATAGGAGGAGTCCAGAGCCTCGATCTCCACCTCCAGCTTGTCAAGAGTGCCTCGAATAGAGCTTGGAGATGCATTCCCCTCGAATTACTGCCTTGAATCCTTCCCATAGCGTAGAAGGAGAGTCAACCGAGCCCTCGTTAAGATCGAAGTGATTTGTGATGGCAGTTTGAATCGCATCGCATCGCAAAAAACTGAGTCTCGAAGCGCGTTGGGGCAGCCACCAAGAGAACATGCTATGTGGGGAGTGAGGGAGGCGCAGAGACAGACGGGAGCGTGGTCTGAAAGAGTACGTGCCATATGCTCAACAGAGGTGAGCCATGCAAATGCATCCGGGGTGGTGATCCAGAGGTCCAAGTGGGACCAGCAGCCGTGGGAGCCTGTCATGCAAGTGCCTTCGCATGCATCGGGCGGGTGTGGCGCCACTCATCTAATAGCGAGTTCTCGGTGAGTATGGAATGCAATAGAGAAGCGGCGCACGGATGAGGAGTGTGTAGCCCAGAACGGTCCAGCATGGCAGATAGTGTAAAGTTAAAATCGCCCCCCCAAAGAAGCGCGGCTGGGCCTAGTGAGGAGATGTGCTGCCAAACCTGTGCAAAGAAGGCCAGGTCATCAAATTTGGGGCCATATAGCGCCGCGAGGACCAATGATTGGGCCAGGAGGGTGCTGCACAGGATGACAAAGCGCCCCCCGGGATCAATAATCGCCTGAGAAGTGTGCCAGGGAAGCCGTCTGTGCAGCAGGATAGATACCTCATGAGAATAATTGGAATAGTAGGAGGAGTGTATCTCGCCCCAATGCCTCGAAAGAAGTCTAGGGGAGGTAGTGGGCAACAGATGGGTCTCCTGTAGGAAGCAGATGTCCATCTTATGCCGGATAAGGTGGGCATGGACCAAGCGAGCTTTATGGTGGTCGTTAGGACTGCGGACGTTCCAGGTCCAAAGTGTGGTGTCCGTCATTTTGCATTACCAGAGGGGTGAATAGCGAGTTGAGACAGATGTGTGGGAAAGAGAAGTGCAATACAAAACGCTGTGCAGCTAGGGTTGCGTTACAGAAACTGACCAAAAATAAACATCATAAACAAACAATAAGGCCTCAGGAGGAGGCAACGAACCCTGAGGTCCCAACCCCCCACCACCCACACCAACCCCCCAATCAGGCTGAGATTCCACCACTACCCACACCGGGGGCCCAAAAGTTGGAAGGGAAAGTTCTACGTCCAAGAAGGGAATTATCCCGTGGAGGCGTGGTGTCGCCCGGCATACTCCCCTGCCAAAATGACAGGGTGGCCAAGTCACAGGTCATTGCAGACAACAGAAGGAATTAACACCAGGAAATCAGGGGCAGCGAGCCAAAACATGGTTACGGAGTAGGGAGCCCTGTAGATCAAAAAGTACAAAATGGGGGGGGCACATAACAGGCGACTCTACACCAAGGAGCACAAATTGCAACAGCATCAATAAACCAACAGGATTCAGTCATTATCGCTTAAGTTGCCATCGGCGAGGGCCTGAGCAATGTGCCCGATCCAGTTTTTTTGCATCGTCCAAAGCATCTTTCGGTTCCAGAAAGATGTGCACCTTGGAGTCCTGCCTGACTCGCAGTTCGACGGGATACACCAAGGAATAGGAGACATCATGTTTTTGAAGAATTCGCTTAGCCGAGAGAAACTCATGGTGGGCAGCCTGCACCGCCATAGTGTAGTCGGGGTAGAATGAGAATGAGTTGCCCTTGTGACGAATTTCACCTTTCTCCCAGGCTGCACGAAGGACGGCGTCACGGTCCCTGAAGTTCAGGAGTTTGGTGATGATGGGGGAGCTTGCAGGCCAGGCGCAGGGCGAGGGCTGAAGGAGCAGTGGGCCCACTTGACAATGAAAACAGAGGAGAGAAAATCACCAAATAGATCGCGAATGAGCTGCTTCACAAAGTCTTCCATTTTAGAGATATTGGAGGATTCGGGCACGCCAGTGATGCAGAGATTGCTCCTGTGGGAACGCGCCTCCAAATCCTCATTCTTGTTCCGGATTAGCTCGAGAATCTAGTCCATTTGGAGGAGCTTGTGGCGATCTTGAGTTGCTGTGTCCTCAGCATCAGAGACCCTCGTTTCAACTTGCAGCAGACGGGTGTCGTGCGAGTCAACTTGGGCTTTAACTGTATCCGGACGGGTCGACAGCTGGTCAAGTTGGGCCGCGATGCCAGTAACTGTGGATTTAACGTTGAGCATGATAGCGAAGCAGAAGGAAACATAAAATGATAATAACACAAGTTATTATCCTTCCATGTTTCATTCACTTTACTCCTGCAAAGCAATAAGGCGATGATCCTCCGCCTTAGCGGAGGAGCCGCCACAGCCTGAGTGGCATACTTATCAAGGGAGTTGCATACGCTTGCACTTCGCAATGTGGTGCATGAACGACACAAGCTAAAAATGCAATTTATGAAGCCACGCAAGGCCACCTTATGTTGCCCTGGGTGACTTCATAAATCAGGAGCAACGTAACCCTGTGCAAATCACTACGTTGTGTTAGTCTGCCCTGGGAAGGAGTTCTCAGATTTACCAAAAGTGGTAGACCTGGAAATGCACCAAAACGATACGCCTTCTCAGGTGAGGCTTAACAAGGATAAATATCTGTATTTGTCCTTGTTACTTCCTGTTTCTATGTGTGCTACACTCTGCAGCACACATAGGAAGAGGAAAAAAACCTAGGGGAACGTTTTTTGTTGGAAGGTGCCCCTTCCTGCACAAAAAAGCAATCCTGCATGCAACACAGGCACCCTTGCACCATGGTACAAGTGTACCTGCATGGGTGCTATGCAGCTAAAATGGCGTTAGTGCAGCAATAAAGACAGGAATGTGCTGTGTTCTTTTAAATACTGTGCAGTCCTGTCCTTTTTCTGTAATGCAGCACAGAAAGGTGACTTGCTGCGCTGCATTTTGTTATTTTTATATAAATATGCCCCTAAGAGTTAGAGGACTTTAGGGAGTTGGCAGGTATTCAGATGAGATACACTTGAAGGGACATAGGAGAATTAAACAATGAGTTGCATTGAAAACATAATTAACAGGTCCTCAAGGAGCATTCCGTTGTCCCTCGACTCTGGACGAGCACAGAAGGGTCTTTAATTACCATTTAATTGAGTGTTTCAACCTGCCAGGATTAAGTATGCGGAGATTATGACTTTACCTACTTCCAGCCAATTTACATTCTAGTGAGCATAATTAAGATTTGCGTCTATTTTGCATAGATTAGCAATGGTTGGATCTGTTTCTAAAACAGCAGGGCGGGTTTCTGTCATCATAGTACAAGAGATATTTCACAGAGGTGTTGGACTGCTGGCAGTACATAAACATAAATGCAGAGCAAAAGCACATGCCAGCTAGTTCTCAGTGCTTAATTTGAGCCGGCGGTTGCAGCTGGGGCCAACCACACTCATTTTTCCTCATCAAACATTTACCGAGAGCAAAAGAAAGAAAAATACAAAAGGGGAAAAAAAAGGAAGAGGAACACCAAAATGCAGGTAGTGCTGGTGGTGGATTTGAGAGGGATGAGATGGAATCAAGGCTGCACAGCCTTTTATTTGGCACGATGAATTTAGGTAGTGCCAGCCATTGCTTACTAGGTGAAACCTTGGGCCCGGCTCATTTTCTTTTAGAAATGAAGTATTGCTTCTTCCCAATTCTGTATTGCAATTGAGATACATAATAGAAACAGTCCAGTTAGATTTGCTCACTCAGTCCATACTGATCCTAAAAATAAAGTGTTGGGACATACAAGTGTTCTGTATGGTAAGTGACGTGTACCCCTGCCTTGAGTGCCCATCAGTGCTTTTGTCTGGATCCCGAATGCTGATTTTGTGTCAAAGGCGAACAAGGATCATGCATGTGTGCCATAACATAGGCATGTTTCGTGGGTTACGCAGCAATTGCACAATGGTGGCAGCATACCATGCAGTGGTATTATTATTATTATTTAGCTTGTAGAGCGCCTGGTTACTCCAACGGAGTGTCCCCGCGCTAGAACACCATCAGAACCGCAACAACTGACCTAAACTAGCAACCTTCCTATTTACCCTGTGTCACTGGAGCGAGGCCTACAGGCTCACTCACCTTTTTAAAAGTTCCATTGCTTTGTGCTTAACTCACTCAATATCAGGTTGATGTGGAAGTGCACATGGGGAGTGAGTGTGTGTGCTGGCAGTGTGTGTGCATGTTTGCAAATAACACACCCTGGTACAATACAGAAAAGCTTCAGTGGTGCACAGATTGGATGTGTGTTCTGAGATGCATTTGTGTCTGTAGTGGTACAACACATGGAGGTAACCGGCTGGACAATAAGTATGTGTGAATGTACAATAAGTGCAAGTGTGGCTGCATTGGTAAATTACATGGAAGTCCTTGGGATCCATTTTTGGAAGCACAGATCTGCCAGGTGTAAACATGAAGAGCAGAAAAAGCCCCCCAGACAGATTTGTTCATTGCCGCATTCCTGTGGGCTGGGTTAGTTACACACACTGGAGGAAGGGGGGTAGAGACTCCCTTCACACTTCAAAGGGTTGCTCTTTGATTTAGTGATAGATTAGATCACAAGCAAGGAGTCTGGACACTTCTCAGGAAAGGGGATGGGGCTGATAAGGGAATCATAAGAGTAGGGCTGGGAGCCCGGAATTTACCTTATGAAGCTCATATCACTGTTGCTGACATTCAGGTGTCAACTCTGGTCACTCTCATGAATTGTGTTGCGGGTCGATCGGCTTTGAGTCATGCCTGCCATGACTGACATTTTTTCAGAGGAGAGAAACAAAAGAGGTGTCCACTTCAAAAGAAACAGTACCCCAATGTAAAACTTCAAAGACTCAGACCGTAAATCACAATTTTGTGTGTGGAAGTGAACTAGAAGAGGGAGCGATAGAGACCACAAACTTGGGCATCTGCCAAGAAGCCAGATGAGCTGTATGAGTAAGGGAAGCTCTGCAAGACTGGCCAGGAGTTGGGGACAAAAGCTTTCTGGTGTCCCTGCTGGATAAGGGGACATCACCCCGGACACCAAGACCAGCTGCCCTGGAGCACCAGAATCGACTTGCTTGCCAAGGACAGTGTGCCATGTGAGGACGAGGAGAGCATTGTTGGGAGAGTGGTACAGTGTGGAACCCAGCAAGAGGACTCTCTGAGTGAGGGGTGAGGCCGTGCATCAATTGAATCATTGCTGGTGTGCTGGATTGTCAGTTTGGTGACCCCCAGATGCCAGGAGAGAACCACGGGAGACAAAGCCATGTGTAAAGTGCGGTGCAAGCCTGGACAAACCCATACCACCTTTTTACGGTGACACTGTATGTCAAAGAGGGCCACTGGCAAATTTCCTAGTGCTGTATGCCAGGCTTGTAACCGCCTTGGTGTGGGTGCTTCCACAAAGATAGTCTCCACCCATGTTGTCCAAGTACCATGGCAAACCCATATGCCAGGTGCAACTGAGAGTACCACCTGCCAAAGGATTCAGGTTGCTACCCATAGAAAAGACTAAGGCTACACTCTGCAGCGTGGACTGTCCCTCTTAGTAAGCTGTAGCCAACTGAACATTGCCATGGTCGACATCACACCTTCATTGTACTTCATTCGGGGGCTGAACAAAGGAACTCTCTCCCCCTGGGTAGAGCTAACTTACTGCATCTTTGCGAGCTGGGTGCTGCTCCCACAACAGAGAAGGAATCCAGCACCACCACCAATAAGCAAGGGCTTGCGCTGCCGCGAGCTGCCCAACTTTGCAGACATGAGCAGGACTCACAAGTGCTCATGCATATTGAACCTGCTACATCACTCAACTTTTTTGAGCAGAGAAAGTGAAGAAGACATGAACTGGACTAGCTTAGCCTTGGGGGACTCGCTGCTAACGGTGCTTCAGCACCATAAACACTTTTGACTAAATCCTGAAGTTTCAAGGGGAAACTCTTGCATAGGTCCTAATAAGTTTGCATTCCCAGGATGTGGCCACCAATGAATGGGGAATAGCCCCAAACAGATTACACGCAGGATGATGGGACAGGGATTTGCCGGACAACTACTAGAGCCCTTGCCACAAGAGCGGTAGTGTTGTTTCTTAGGAATATCATATATCTTTGCATGTGTAGAGTTAGAAATAAAATACTTCTCAGCTTTGACTGCCCAACCACAGCTACTACTGGGAGTTAAGGGATACTTGGCTCATTTGCTCAGGATCCATAGTAGGTTGGTCCCTGGGACCTCAGGAGTAAAAGGCCTCAACTGCCACATTTGGGCCCAGTAACCCCTGCATGCCCCTCTAAAATGGGTTCTGACAAAGATATGGGTAACACATCAGATGTTAGCAGAGTAGTGAGGGGGCACACATATGCATGCTGCAAATTAACATCAGTTGCCAATTTAGTATACTGTTGGAACTGACCCTCTGTCTGCAGGGTCACCCCCAGATTTGCCTTCATTTGCTGAACCCATTTTTGTTGGCTTCTAGGACTCTTTCCTTGATAACCAGTAGTGAAGTGCATGTGCTCTCTCACTAAAACATGGAAAAATGGCCTACAACTCATAGCTACATTTAGGTCCCTTGAAAATGACAACTTGTTACTAGGGCCTGTAAGTTAAATGCTACTGGTGTGCTCAACCACTAATTTTGCCACACATTAAAGTAGCCTGTTATAACATGTCTCAGGTCTGCCACTACAGCCTGTAGTGAAGTTACTCCCATTTTGACATGCCAAAATAAAGCTTTTGCCAGGCCCAAACTTTTATTTTTAATACTTATAAGTCACGCCTAAGGAAGGCCCTAAAAGGGTCATAGGGCAGTGTCCATGGAATTTATAAAAAACGTAGATGTGTGTTGTTTCTCTCTGTTGTAATGACTATCTCTCCCATTTGTTTTTCCAGTAGCTCTTTATTAAAATGTGTTTTCCTCTTTAACCATCGTGAGTACAACATAGACATGCAAGGAAATCAGAATTGCACAATCAGCACAATGAACATGCCCTGGATCCTTGGGGCACCAAGCCCCTAGAGATGAGGAAAAAGCAAATCAGAAAAACAATCTACATCTCACACAATGGAAAAGCACCCCCTGGGATAGTCCATTGACCAGAACCAACCCCATCCTGAAATGGGTCTGAACGTGATAAGTCCAGGTGTAATAACTATGTAGGGACCAGTGAGTAGGGCAGGCCCATTTAACGAATTGTCACTTGACCAGCTTGAGAGAACCATGCTGGGACTATACATAGACTGTGTAGTCCGGGTAGATATTCACAGGACTGATGTCCATCTGCTAGGGGTCCTACGTGCGCACAACTTGTAGGATGTTATTGTAGTCTCTATGATTGAAGAGTCACACCACGCACAGCTGAGGCAAGGCCACAGGGAGAGGTGGTCTACCTGGCATCATGTGTGTGCTATCCACCGAGAAGAAAGTGGACCACTGTCCATCAAGCACTGTATTAGGAAGCCAGTCCTCAAGAAAAAGGTCCATGTTGGCGCCCTCTGCTTCCTCCAGGAGTCCCACTATGTGGATGTTGTTGCGCCTTTGGCGATCCTCGGCATCATTCACCCAGCTCCGCAATAGAATTACATCCGCTTGTAGAGCCTTCCTTTGAGATTTCATGTCTACCATCAAGGGGTACAGGCCAGCTAAAGCAGAGGGATTAGATTCCACCATATCGCTCAACTTGGCCTGGTTGGCCCTAAGCAAACTCATTTAAATTGTGAAGGCATCCAGCTTTGGGTCCAATGTAGCCTTAACATCCCTAATGGCCCCCAAAAGCTCCTTAAACCTTTCCGTAGATGATGGCCTACCAGCCAATCCAGAGGCCACCACAGCCCGCCTTTGCGGCACTCAGTAGCATGTGGGCCAAGAGGCCCCTCAAGGGTGTCACACACAGTACTCATGCAGTCTTCTACTGAGTTAGTACACGCAGGCGGGAGTTGGTAGCAGTCCAGGGAGGTGGGTACAAGGTTTGTAGTAGTAGTCACAGGCCCTGGCAACTCCAGAACATCCAGTGTCACTTGATCTAAAACGGGGCCTCAGCCAGGTCACCAATCATGATGCCAGTGGATTCAACAGAGTACTCACCATGACACATGCACTCCACCTTACGAGTGGGCCTAATATATCAACAGCTGCAAGGGGGGATTTTAGAGTAATGCCAGGTGGCCGAATGTGGCAGGGGAACAATGGCCCAGGGCTAACGGCACCGCCAAAGTTCAGATGGGAGAGGGACCCCCAGAATCACCTGTCCATCCCTCTGGTAAATGTCACGCCTCCCAGGAGCAAAGCAACAACAGGTGCCCCCCACCCAGTCAGGCATGGCGGCATCCATCGTCATCAGAGTGCAGGGGGGAGAGGGACAAGTACAGAGGCTTTGTGACTGAATTGCCAGTGGGCCCGGATGGCCCCAGACAACCTCGTGCTCCACAACCAGCTAAAGAAAAACTGCAAAAATGCAGGCCTCCGAAGGCTACTTTCACCCTCCCGGGATGGACGGCACAGTGGAAGGGCACTAAACAGTTCTTCCACGCTCCCACCGTCCCGACTGCCGATACTGGGCCTACCCCAACTCCAGCGTGCCCAGATCGCAGGATCACACAAGCTCCTTGCTGCAGCCTAGTCAGGGGCGTTGCCACGCTGACAGCCGCAGCCCGAACTCGGCCCGCTTTGAGACCTTCAGGGTAGCCCTCACATCTATTGGATGGAGGATGGCCGTCTCCAGGATGGTGTCGGGAGGGTGAGTCTCGCGGAGCTATTAACCACGCATCCATCCCATCCACCATCCTGGCCATGCCCTGAGGGCTCTCTCTTCCATAGACTAACACTAGGTTATCTTATTACGCTTCAACAAAAGCGCTAACTTTAGTTTGGGACCAAATCGAGATATTCTGTTTACTCTCAGATGAATCATAAATTTAATTTTAAATCCCCTTTGATGATAAAATCGGATTTGAAGTTATTATTTTGAAAATGCCACTTTTAGAATGCTAGCATTATTCTGCCTAAGCCAAATGCGCCTTTCTGCCTGTGTCTAGGGTCACATGATTGTGACTGGCTCTCCTGTGGTGTTTTATCTATTGCTTCCAGACATAGGAACACCATGCCTGCAGCCCACACAAAGAAACATGACCGAAGTCCTGCTCTTGCATTTGTTATCCTAGATAGTTTGGCGCCAAACCAAGGGCAAGAGGAATAACTGCCCAGAACCAGTTTCAGAGGTAGGTCAGGGAATTCCCCACACAGATGCTGACACCAGGTATAAGTGTGACATCTTCAGAACCTCACCTCAGAACACTGAATTCTAGAGGACCTGTGGAAGATTCAGAAAAAAGATTTCCCTGCTGTTTGAAGAAGAGGGACTTCTTTGCTAAGGTAGGAATATTGGACCTGCTTGCCTTGAACCCAGGCTACCTTCTATTTAAGCTAAAAGAAGACACTATAGGCTTCCAGAGACATCCCTGCACCTACCTAGCTGACTAGCACCAACTGTGCCTGCCTGCGTCCTGCTGCTGGCCTCTGCTGGAGAGTGCCCTAATCCCCAAGAGGTGCACCCAAGGTCCTGGGCCCTTGGCTGGAATCAGGGAGAACTCCTCCTGAAGAATAGGTGCAGATACAGAGGTTTTGGGCTCCTTACAGCTGCAAACTCACCTCATTTGTGCAGTGCCAGTGACAATTTCCAAGAAAAAGCTCCATCAACAACCAGCTCTTTGCGCTATGGCAACCACCATCCGCAATGCACAACTAGCTCTTTGCACTACAGCAATGACTGTCCGTTATGCTGGAATTGCTCCTTGCACCGAGAGCCACCATCGCAAACCGAACACTTCGCTATAGTCTTGAGAAGGTAACTCGTCCGCAGGACATACCTGGTCCCTGTATCGACCCATGCACCATTATGGTCAGCCTGACCTTATCACTTCACCCAGGTCTAGCAGGACCACATAACTGCGAGTGGCGCTTTGTGCTTCTTTTTGCTATTTTCACCTAACACTTGAAAAGCTCATATCTCCAGCAGTGGCGGCTGGTGACATTTGAAACACTTAAAAAACTCATATCTCCAGCAGTGGCGGCTGGTGACATTTGAAAGTGGTACGGCGTAAAACAATTGTTGTACTGCACTGTGGCGAGCGAGCCGAACAACCTAAGGGGCGTTGGAATAAAGTAATTAGAAGTAGCAATGAGAAGTAGACCGTAAAACATGTAAAATAAATTACAGCATGGGTTTGATTGAAATGTAAGGTGTAATATAATGACGTTCTCAAGTACATTTGTTGGAGATTAGACTCCCAAAAGAGTTGATCTCTTATTTAAATAATAGGGGCAATTTCACAACCATGTGAACGGAGGCATTGGTGGCGATGAGGCAAGGCTTGGGTTCAAGTTTCCTAGGGAGCAAGAAATACATATTAAAGTGCGTAGACACCCTATCAGGGTAGTAAGTGCTATATATTTCCAATATAAAACACTGCGGATAGCTTTGTCTGGCATACAACCTTTCAGGGAAGTAAACCTTATTTGGCCCGTCAAAGAGCTGCTCGTATGTATGTGTCCCCGTAATATATGCATAAGCCTAACCGCAAAGAATGCAGATTGGCTAATCACGGTGTTAGATCTGGGGGTCTCTAGTTGGCAGGGTAGGTACCACTGTCCAAGTAGGGACCCTTGCTTCTAGTCAGGGAAAGGGGGATACACTGTTAAGATAACCCCTGCTCACCCTCTAGGTAGCTTGGCCTGAGCAGTCTAGGCTATCAAAGGCAATGTGTAAAGTATTTGTACCAACACTCACAGTCACACAGTGAAAACACCACAGATTTACTCCACACCAGTTTTAGAAAAATAATGTATCTTTACTAAAAACTTCACAAGACCAAATACTACAGACAAACCAACATACAATTAAAAAGATTACTTCAAAGATAGTTCAAGAGTTTGCAGAAAGTACTCCAGGATGTAAAAGTCAGTGTCCTGCACAATGCGACTCTCAATGCACAAAATGCGACACTCTCGTGCCCAACAGTACCTGTAGTTGCGATAAGGTTCCCAAAAGCTATCACAACGAAGATGGCAAAGGCGATGCGATACTCCTGAGATCCTGGGGAGGCTTTGCAGCAGCCCTGCTTCACGCAGCAGAGGTGGATGCGCCGGCTCCGATCTGTAGGGGGAGGATGCGATGACTTTGGCTTTCGTTGCGTAGGTTTCTTAGGGGGAAGCTTCACGCACAGGTACGATGCGACGATCTTCGGTGCGGCGCGGTGCGCGGCGCAGCGTGGACTTCGGGCGCCGCAACACTTGATGCGTCACGGGACGGGAATCTGCGTCGACACACGCAGCGACTGGATACTTTCACGCACCGGCAGTGGTGCGGCTCTCAACTGGTTCTGTGACGACCCTCGTGGCGTCAGGAATCTTCACGCACCGGGACGATGCTCGACGCACTCGGCGATGCGGGTACTCCGGGTGCTGCGATGACGCCGCGATGAAATTTTCCTCGCACTCTCGTTCTTGCGACACGCAATCGGATGATGCGTTGGGTACCAGTTACTCTTTTTCACGCTTCTGCTTCCCAGCTCCCAAACACAGCAAAACTACCTCCTGAGGCCCCAAGACTGGGCAAGCACTCCAAGGCAGGTCAGAACTCTCTCAGCAGAGTTCCAGGGGAGCTGGTGGTGAAGTCCTTTTGTTCCTGGGACTTCTTAACAGGGAGCCAGCTCTTCTCAGGCCCTTGGAGATCAGAATCAAAAGAAGGGGACACAGCAAAGTCCTTCCCCTCTCCTTGGCAGCAAAGCAAAACAGCAAGCAGGCAGTCTTCTCCTCTTCAGTCCTTTTCAGCTTTCTCCTTGGCAGAGGTTTCTTCTTAGTTCCAAAGTGATCTAAAGTTTTAGGTGTCTGGGGTCCTCTTCTTATACCCCTCCAAGCCTTTGTCTCTCTTTGTTCCAGTGGGGGGATTCCCCTGCTCAAACCGGTTCCTGGGTGTGCTCTGCTCTGGAGCACCTGGTTCCTTTCAGAGTGAGGGGCAGGGTCGTTAGACGCTCAGCAGGAGGTGGAGCCTTCTTTGTGCCAGCAGAGGCAGAGTCCTCAGCCTGGCCAGCAGGGGGTGGAGCCAGCTTTGTGTTTGTCAGGGGCAGCCCTATTCAGACCCAGGGACTACTCCTCCCACCCATCTAAAGCAGATCTCCCTATTCACCCTGCTGCTGACTCATCCAGGCTCCTGGAGCCACCTAGCACATCACCTGACACCAGTCAGCCAACCAGCACACAGGCACACAGGAAGGTTAAACAGGAGAATAGCTACTTTCTAAAAAGTGCTATTCCCACACAGTGAATTTAAAAACCATCTTGCTAAAAAGATGTATAATTAAATTCTGAACACAGAGATACCAAACTTGGATTTTCTATCTTGCCCCTATGGGAAGATAGGCATGTAAACAGCCTTCCCCATTCTATCCTATGGGCAAGATAGCCTCTCAGCAGTGAAAAACGAAAATGGCTGTAATTCACTACCAGGGCATGTTACACACCTCAGTACATGCCCTACCTTTCAGATACACTGCACCCAGCCCAGGGGGGTACCTAGGGCCACCATAGGGATGCCTGACATGTACGGAAAGGGAAGGATAAGGCCTGGTCAGTGGGTGCACTGGCCAGGTCGACATGGCAGTCCTGGACTGCACATAGGCACTGCAAGCAGGCCTAAGACATCATTTTAGCGCAACTCCTGTGGGTGGCACAATCAGTGCTGCAGCCCACTAGTAGCATTTGAATCACCAGCCCTGGCACACGCAGTGCACTTTACTAGGGGCTAACAGGTGAAACAAATATAACAATCATGGATAACCAATCAATATAACAATTTATACAGAGAGCATATGCACTTTAGCACTGATCAGTAGTGGTAAAGTGCCCAGGGTCCTATTGCCAACAACCACGGGTCAGAAAAAATAAAGGAGGAAGAAGCAAAAAGTTTGGGGATAACCCTGCAAAAAGGGCCGTTTCCAACACACGGTATATAAATAGGAAGAGTGCTTTGTAGAACTAAAATTGATGATGTAGCTCTGTAGGCAGTGAACTTCAGCAGCAACAAAGCATTCAGTGAGGCTGCCGTGGGAGCTAGGCAAATCACTGCCTGCTTGCCTTCTGAACAGAAACGGTAATATTTATTCATTTTTCGAGTTTTAAATGGCGCGACCTTGACCAGAGGGCATCAGAGCACTTTGCAGAGTATGCATAGCAACCTTTATAAACAAAACACAAGAAAATATTAAAAACATTCGGCATACATGGTAATAATAAACAATGGTGGACCAAATGGGTGATATAGTTCGGAGGTAGGATGGAAGGTTATTCCAAAAGTTTGGGAAGTGCACAGTTCATTTTAGACTACAGTTGTTCAAGCTCCTTGAGGTCGGTGAAGGAGGTGCTTTAGGGAAGTCGGTGTGCTGCTCTAAGTGAGGAGCATTCATGCCCCGGTGAAAAGAATATTGGAGAGCTCATTGAGACACTCTGCTTCTGCACTGCAGATCGCAATGAGGGACAAACTGCTTCCTGCTGCGGGACAGTGCAGACCTCAGTGAGGGGCATGCTGCTTCCTGATATGGGACAGTGCAGACCCCAGTGAGGGACAAACTACTTCCTGCTGTGGGACAGTGCAGACCTCAGTGAGGGGCATGCTGCTTCCTGATATGGGACAGTGCAGACCTCAGTGAGGGACAAACTGCTTCCTGGTGCGGGACAGTGCAGACCTCAGTGAGAGGCATGCTGCTACCTGATATGGGACAGTGCAGACCTCAGTGAGGGACAAACTACTTCCTGCTGCGGGACAGTGCAGACCTCAGTGAGGGGCATGCTGCTTCCTGATATGGGACAGTGCAGACCTCAGCGAGGGACAAACTGCTTCCTGGTGCGGGACAGTGCAGACATCAGTGCGGGACAGGCTGCTATCTGGTGTGGGACAGTGCAGACCTCAGTGAGGGACTTGCTTCGGGACAGTGCAGACATCAGTGAGGGACAGGCTCCTATCTGGTGTGGGACAGTGCAGACATCAGTGCGGGACAGGCTGCTATCTGGTGTGAGACAGTGCAGACCTCATTGAGATCAGGGTGCTATCTGGTGTGGGACAGTGCAGACCTCAGTGAGGGCCATGCTGCTTCCTGCTGCGGGACACTGCAGACATCAGTGAGGTACTTGCTGCTTCCTGCTGCGGGACAGTGCAGACATCAGTGAGGTACTTGCTGCTTCCTGCTGCGGGACAGTGCAGACATCAGTGAGGGACAGGCTCCTATCTGGTGTGGGACAGTGCAGACCTCCGTGAGATAATATGGGAGCGATCACAATCCTTGTTTTTCTGCCTTGTGCGAATATTTTCACAGCGTCAGGTAGTTAACTGCACATGAGAGCGATAATGGTCCTTGATTGGCTGCCTTGTGTGAATCTTTCATCGTATTAGACGCACTACCTAGGTGTTGAAAGAGTGCGCGCAGAGGGGTTTATTTATGAGCCCTTGCGACAGTTTTGCGATTCCGTTGCGTCACTTTTTTGACGCATCCGCGGCGTAAAACATCTGCGTCAGGTATAATGTATGCACGGTGGGCGTTCCCACGTAAGTAAGACTCATAGAAATGACGCAGTGAAATCTGCGAGATTTCACTGCACCACTTCTAGGGTGCAAATGCATCAATATCTTACGTCTGCCTCACAGCAGGCGTAAGACTGACGCAGGCCCTTTCACATGGGGCTTGCCCCATGTGAAAGGACACATTGCTGGAGTTGCGCCACTTTTGTGACACACTCCAGCAATGCGTCACTTTTGCGCCTACAGATACGTCAGAAATACTGACATATCTAACGCCTTGCGACATGATGCGTCATACAGTAAATATGACGCATCCATTATGTCGCAAGGAGGGCGCACTTAGAAGTGACGCATCGTTGCTTTCACCCAGCGATGTGTCACTTCTCATAAATGAGGCCCAGAGTGTTTATAGACAGAAGTTTGACATCCCACACGGGCATCAGAACCGGGTGGTAAAAATGATTTCCTTTCAGCCGGCCTTACCTGAGGCGTGAAAAGTATTTCCAGACAGAAGGTTTACTTATATAGGACTTTAGTTAAACTCCTAATCAGCTTTCGCTGAGGAACGGTCCGATATACTGAGAAGCAATAATCCCTGTATGCAAGTGAGCGTTTCGCGCAAGAACCGCTCTATAAGGTTTCCTGCTGAAAAGCTTAACAAATAGCGCCTCCACAATGGCCACTTTCACAAGCACTATGCACACAGCAGTTTGAAAGTTAGAAGCACGGAAACTTCACCACCACGAAATAGAACTGGAAGCACTCATGCGGTGGTATCGCAGGCAGGCAGTGTTTATGTATTAACGCACAACGGGGAGTGAGTGTGAAGGAGATATTTTACAGTGCTCGCCTATACGGTGGAGCACGGTCAGAGTAGTTAGTCCATGTGGTGATGTTTTGAATGCTGAAAGGAAAGCGTTTTCTCAGCAGGAGTGCATACAGCGAGGTTTTAAACGGGGCCCTAAACATATGTATGGTAGGAATAGTGAATACTCACTAAAAAAGAGAGAAATAAAAACTAGTTATGCGGACCGGGTCACGGTGCCATAATGTTTTATGCGCGTGCGTACATATTACTAAGACGTGCACTTTTTTCCACTTACTCAAATCTGTAGTTTTCCCTCGAAAGCCCATCTCCGTGCACAGACTCAGTGTTCTACTCTGGGGCCGGAGACTGTCTGCTCCCGCCCTTTTTAAAACCTCACACCTACATCTCAGGTAATTAAACAGCAGCACCTGTGGTTCCGCAAATTAGCTGCCAAGAGCCAATCAAGAGACGCAAGAGCATGTCCAACCACAGGCCTGCATTCCATTCGGCCCTGCACAAGCAGAATACAAGACAACAAATTCATAGGGAGAGCTGAGCCAACGGCCTGGCTTGGCTGTAGCCATGAAAATGTTTAGCATAGAAATCATGCACAAACATCATCATCACGTCCACATTCAGCTGCTCGCGGGAGGGAGGGGGGGAAGGGCATCGGCAGAATAAAAATAAAAAAATTAAAAGTTACTTACCGTGCCGCCTCTGCTCCTGGCCACCTGCCCGGCGTAATGGTGCAGCCGGAATCGGATCCCGCGTGATCCTGCAGGAACAGGAAGGAGCTAGCAGGCAGCCTCCCTCCCCTACCCAAAGCCAATCATAACGCTGCAATGGCAGCGTTGTGATTGGTGAGGCGCAGTGGAGAGTGCCCCAGCCAGGCCATTTTCTCTATGTAGGCTGCTAGGGGGTGTGTGCATGACTGGGTTGGCCGGCCCTGGGGCCGACCAAACAAATTGAACTCACAACAGTGGGAAAGCCACTCCCCCCCTGCCCTCGAGCAGGACCGCCCACCCACAACCAGACACTCCAGGCACTTCTGCTTCCTCGCAGTGCGAGAAGCAGAAACATAAATTGGTAGTTTTTCCATTTTATGTTTCTGCTTCTCGCACTGCGAGAAAGCAGTGGGGCAACGCCCCCAAACCCCCATGGAGGAGCCACCACTGATCTCCAGTTCTGTGGATTGGCTTTTGGTCATTGTGCTGTCATTTTATTTATTAAATACTGTTTGTGTGGGGCATAAATACCTTCACATCGCCTTTGAATTAAGCCTGACTGCGTCTGTGCCAAGCTACCAGAGGTTTAAGGATAGATTAATTTAGTGACTTTTGTGTTTCACCCTGACAAGGATTGTGTTTAATATTTAAGTGGGGCTTCCACTCCTCTCTATTATTAACCCAGTTTCCTACACAACATTTTAAAAGCCTGGTATACTTGGAAGAGTAAACACAAGGAGATGACGGACGGAGCGCTGAAACATTTCAGACAGTCATCCCCAGTCACAGATCTGGGTTGAATCCATCATCATTCTTTAGCTCACTTCGCCACCCCATTTCAGACCCAGCTATATGCAAATCAGTCCTGACCCTGTGCCTAATGGGAGCTGTCCAGCCCGAACTGCCAATCCAGGTCTTCCCTGAACCGGAAGCAAGCATCCTGGGAAACCTGTTTCTGGCTAGCACCCTTCATCAGCCAGGCTAGCTTGAATCCAGTGGCAAAATGAGCAAGGGACCAACGTCTGGGCATACCCTGCCAACTTAGAGCAAACAAGGCAAACACAAGGAGATGATGGACAGGGTGCTGAAACATTTCAGACACTCACCCCCAGTCACAGATCTGGGTTGCATCCATCATTATTCTTTAGCTCACTTCGCCACGTCATTTCAGACCCAGCTATATGCAAATCAGTCCTGACGCTGTGCCTCATGAGAACAGTTCAGCCCGAACTGCCAAGCCAGGTCTTCCCTGACACCCTTCATCAGCCAGGCTAGCTTGAATCCAGTGGCAAATAGGGCAAGGGATCCAAGTCTGGTCAAACCCTGCCCTAAGTTTTTTAGGGCGAGCAAAGCAAACACAAGGAGATGATAGACGGAGCGCTGAAACATTTCAGACACTCACCCCCCTGTCACAGATCTGGGTTGAATCCATCATCATACTTGGAAGCGTACCAACTATAAGAAATCTTCCTTGCAGACTAAGAAGGGGCGTTTCCAAAGTTTTTTTTATAAGTCCTATGGCTAAGCTGCGACAGTATCCTTAGCATGAACATCTTAAATGGGCAAATGAAAGACTTCCTTAAAGTATACCTGTCTCAACTTAGGTGGTGCAAGAGGAACAATAAACAGTGGGCTGTCAGTCCATCAATGCGGTGGACTTAATGCTTGCTCAACACTGGTGGCCAACATTTCGACTGTTTGCCACAAGGCTCTGTCCCCTGGAGTGATTCCAGTCAACAGGCTCCCCCTCGGGTGAAAAAAATATGTAGGACAGCAATTACATTACTAATGTCCACATTGTGGAATTGTTGCAGGACCTCTAAATGTATCCCAGATGGTAAAGGTACATTTCAAGAGCACACATGAGTGAGAAGAGAGAGGGCAGGAGGCAGCTCTTTCTCTGCGAAAGTTCCCGCCTTGTGTAATACTTTGCCTCTGTCCATTAGGACCATTCAGAATCATTGGGCTTTCGTGAAGACCTGGTTATCCTCCATTCAACTTTTGTTCGTTCTCCATATCCTCTCCCAAAACTAGCGCTGGGATGCCCCATTGCGGGGGCAGCCATGCTATTTATAAATATTTTAACATAACATAACATCACACTAAAAATGTCCATGATACACTGGGAGTAGTCTCCCAACAATTCTGGGACCTTATTGCAAGAAGGTCCACCTCTAAGTATGGCCCTGATTCTGGAAGAGGGTGTAAAATAATTAAATATTAAACGCTATGATCGTAGGATTGAAGGGATCAATGTCCATAGCAATTCTCATAAAAAAAAAATATTTACAGGGTAACTGACACAGAAAGTTCAAGACACAGATAATTAAAAAACTAATATAGCTAAGCGTTCACCGTTTTAAGTGGAATGCTGTAGGCTCATCCCATAAAATGAAAGTTCATAGAAACCGCATCACATGGCACTGGTAACACAGCTATGGATGAGTTGAAGTAATGCGAAGAGTCCTGTAGAAACACCAAGGCATTGCTTGGTCAACTAGTGGTTGCATGAAGTCAGATGGAGATATTGTTTGCCCCAGTGATTAAAGTTATGTTTACAGGTTGACATGTGAAGTAGTTCAGTCTCTTTCAGCAATAGTCAGCGTCAGGGATCATATAATCAAGTCTCCTTAAAGTTGTATGCGGTGATCATGAGACCGCAATAAGCAAAGATAAGGCAGAGACATAAGCTTGAAGCAGCGGAAGGTGTCCCTTGGACGCCAATGCTGGACATCATCGGATGTGATAGAAGGTTTATCTCATTCAGAGCTCAAGGGGCTCCAAATAAGGCGAGGCCAAAAGAGTGTGCACACCCTTTTGTGGTGCCTGAAAAGCTCACATTTGTAGAGCTTTCATAGACCATTAGTACCCAACAAAGTCTCAGTATCTCTTGGATGAGTTAAACAATTCATCCCAGTCAGGTATGTGGAGATAAGATCTCACACTTATGGCTCTTTTACATTTTGGTTCCTGCAAAAAGTGAGTTTGCAAAGAACCGTAAGGTAGCTCACTTTTATTTAAAAGGTATCTTGATCAGTGGATGGCATTGATTCTCAATCCTTCTGTACACAGCTGGTGGTGCCCCTGCCCTCGCGAGGGCAGAAGCACCACCAAATATGTCATGGGGGGTGCATAGAGTGCAGCAGATCCCCAAAACGTTTTTAAACGCTCCGCCTCTCCCACGAGATTGATTCCCGGATTCCAACAGAGGTTCTCATTGATTTTAAATCACACCTGGAGCTTGTGATCTTGGCCTGTGGAATGTGGGGATTCTGGAGTTCCCTAAGCTCCAAACCCAATTACTGATGATTCAGGAAGCCTTTAAAAAACACATCTTTAGGACCTACTGAAAAAAAGGGGCCCCAAACAAAGAACTTCATATAAGGTTAATCATCCATCAAAGTGGACGCCCTGCCAGACTGTTGAGTTCAGCAGGCCTAGCTGAAGCCACAAAGCTGCTTTGTCAGTATAGTTTGGGCTGGTCAGATATTCATCCAAAAAATCAGCATAAACCCAGACGAAAATGTGCTTTCACCGTTGTAATCTCATGTCATTTCTGCCATTTTGCCTTACACTTCATTCGAAATGCCTGTAATTTTCTGGCAATTGTTTGGGCATTTCCTGTAATTTCCACAAAGGAAATGAAGTTCATTTCACCCAAGCCTAGTTTTACTTTTTAAAACAAGGCCTCTGCCACAGATTGTAAGTCAACTATCGACACTAACTCACTGCATGGACAATCTACCTATAATAAAATCCAAAATGGCTACTAACTTAGGCTTGGTGAGCCATATATGATTTTGTGAAATCTTTGTCCTATGTGACATATTTAGGAAAGTAATTTCATGTATGGGCTGTTCAACCTCACTACAATCTGGAGACCATGAAAATGAAGGACTGATCTTTCTGAAAATCACTACTTTGTTTTGACAAATGTAAATGAAGTTATGTTTCCACCAGTTGTTCCTATGTCTGCAGCGCCTGCTTTGCCTTACTGTGGTGTGGGGTCTACCAAAGTTTTGTTCTCAACTTGATAAGGGAAGCAATAAAGCTTCTCATGTAATAATATAAATGAACTTTTCATTTGTCACCCCTCTCAGCGTGACAAACACCGGAGAAACAAACAGTGTCACCGCGGGAAGGTTTTATATTGCTAAACCATCTCTTACATCCAGTCTGGCTACCAGGACAAAATGTTAATGTCAGAAGCCCAGTTATCTAGACTTAGTCTATACTTTGCAAGCGGCCCCCTACGGAGATATCAATCGAAGATGTCAGGATGGGAGAAAGCTGCTTTGAGACATAATGATGTAACTATATGCAGTGGGTGTTTGCTCGTCATTGCTTTCACTCATGGTGCCTCCACCCTGCTGGTCTGGCTGGCTAACACCAGGCCTTTCATGGCAGTGGATAGCAGACTCTACATGATGCTATAAGAGGTTATCATATAGTTACATCATATTGAACAATCCTTCTGCATGGCCACAGCATGGGATAGGCGATCTTTGGTATCCTTGCATTACATCTCAGAACATATCAACGAAAACCATTCCTACGAAAATATTCAAATGACAAACTATGTCATTCTAAAAAAAAATAAAAAAAAATACAAATCAGAATTTATTTTAATCTACGTTAGGATAATAATGCAAGGATCAGACTGACACTTAAGATTTGGGACAGGCTTAGCGTATGGGCTCAAAAGTTTTCCTCCAGAACATCAAGAACAAAATGTCTTGGGTGAAATAGCAACGCCTAAATATTGAGAACCAACAGAGGGTGAAGGTTAGTACAAATAGATACGTTTTGGTTTCCTATGCTTATCTCCACATCTACCTACATCAAAATTCTTCAAGGTATGTTGATGTGTAGTTAAGAATAGTACGTTTATTCTTACCTGTATGAAGTTACGTTCATGATATCTCTTTTGATATTTACTTCCCAATATGACTTTTGCCTTAAAAATGCATTTCTCCTGATAATTGCATGAGCCTCCCTATATCCCTCTTAACACACTTTGGTCTATAGTGTGCCTCGTCATGTCTCACTCACATTGCCTTGCACATCCTCACAAGCCTCCAAATTTCATGCAGAGTTACATTGTAAATTGCCCAGACACCTCCCACACACCTTGCCCAGTTCACTCCTCAAAGCATAAATGCAAGTGGTTTCCTTTCCTTAACCTGTAGCCCTATTTGCAGCTGTACAGATGTATTGGCCAGTATTGGCCTTCATGGGGAGTTATGTTTCAAAGTGAGTTTGGGCCACCATAGGCTGGGGCAAAACCCAGTGAACATATATCAGCAGATTTAATTACCTCTGCCCCAGGAAGCTTTATCAGCAGAAGAACCAAACTGCCCTCGATCAATGTCTCACGTCAACCATCCAACCAGTGAAGTGCACACCAAGCCTGCCATAAATGGATTTCCTGTGCAATGTCTGTAATGGTTTGGCCCTTGCATTAAAAGGAGAATTCTACTGCATGAGAAGGAATAAAACTTCCATTGTCATGCCTTGGTATACTAGTGAAGGTAAGGGCTGCCCATGCATAGCAGACTTTTATGTAATATTTGGGCGGCATGTTATACCAACCTTGTTCTATCTTGATTTCAGCTCTGTTTGATTCAAAGACCAATTAATTAATGTTTGGCTACTTGGTGTCGCTACACTGTGACCTTAATCTTGATTTCATTGAGTTGTAAATCACTGCGAATTCTAGTGCATGTGAGTATATCTTGATACTTAATTTATGTAGATTCTTGTTAGTGGTTCTAATGGACTAAATCGGGCCCTCTATTCCTTATATTTATTTTTATTGAGGATGTTTTCTCGTTCGCATTTCGCTTTGCTGTAATTGCATTTGGAGCAAGTGGAGCCTACCCATGTACATGCTGCGGTTTGGGTACTTATAGGTGATTGTCTTTATTGGCCATTTTCGCATTTGGATTAGGTACTATTTATTTTGGTATCTTTATTCAGGATTTATAATCACTGGTTGTTCACACCTTTTTGCTCAATTAATATTTTGCAGATTAAATTAATTTTTGCCCATTCACTTTTTGGTGATCTGACTGAGTTTGGGTCTTTTTATGTTCAAGGGATCTCCCTCTATTCGGTGAAAGTTATTCTTTGGCTAACCCCCTTTTCCTTCTGATTCAGTTATCATGATTGATCCTGTGCTATTATATGACACCTAATACCATTCTGTTTATACTCGTTTGTCAGATTTTATTACTGGAATTTTCTATTGGACGGTCTTGTATTCATTTATTTTCTGTCCTGATGATGACCACCAATTTTAATGTGGTTGAAAGGCCGTCAACGCCTCCATGTGGCCTTGATTAAAGAGGACGCATTTATTGCTATGTTTTGTTTTTTTGTTGTACAAACTAGATATATGTAACTTTCCTCAGCCACTTGTTTTGTTTACACAGTGTATTGTCTCTATGGTTGTTTGTGTAACTTATTGAGAGCCATTGATGTTTTATTGTTGTTAAAATTATCTCCTAATTAAAATATGTTTGTACATATTTGTGAATCTGTGTAGGGGTATCACTTGTTAGAAAATTTTACTTGTTTAAAAAAAAGTCTTTTTCATATTTTCATTATTTTCTCCTTCCTTTGTTCCCATTTGCTAGCATTGTTATTTTGTATTTTACATGAGATATTTAACTTGAACCTTTGTTAGGATTTCAGTCTTGGTATTATTGGAGCCAAGTTTGCCCAATGTGTCAGTGCCTGTGAGGTCATATCCCCTTCTAAATTCCCTAAGCAATCTCCTCACATCCTCATCTTTCCTGTGTGGTCCTGAGCACCACTGTGGACCTTGAAGGTTTGGCAAAACCTTCATTGGCAATACAGTTAGTTGGGCCTTCTTCCCTGCCAGAGGCTGTACTTTCAGTCGGCCTTATAGCCCTGTTTGTAGCATCCTCCCCAGTCCAGGGGCTTGTAAATGAATCACGCCATACACGGAGCTCGGTATTACACGTCTTTATTCTCGAGAGTGTAACCGTTAACTGACACGTACTGCGCCATGAATTTTATTAACCACATCAAATTACTTATGTCACTGGACTATGGAGTCCGTTAGGGACCCGAGAGTACTGTGCTCTATAATACACAAGACACTACGTCTCCCTTTTTGTTAAATAAAAAGTAAAAACAAAACATATATACATCATAGTTTCTCAATGAGTCATTCAGGGGCTCAAACCACTCTTCCAGATCTCATTGTGTGAGGCTGAGGAGACACAGCAGAAGCAACCACAGCAGGCTCTGGTGATCTAGATACTGTTGTAGTCCTTGGGCTCTCCTGGCCCTCTGATGACAGAGTCTCACTCCTGATATCTGGAACGGACAGACTCTGAGGCAGGTACTTGAAATGTGAGGAATTCCTCATAATGGATTTTGCAGGACGATGAGCAGTCCCCATGTGTCCCTTAGTAGTCACAACTTGAAATGGATAAGCATCGAATGGAGCATCAGATTTTCATTTTTGTCTCTATCTGACACGGACACAATATTCTTTTTGAACAGCAATGGTCTGAGTACATTGACGCTTGTCTGCATACTTCTTCATGCTGGACTTGTGAAATGAATCGTAATTCAAACTTTTTCAATATCAATTGTTATTTCAGTGGTTTAATGGGGCAACTTGGCACCCATGGCTCTCCTGAATATCATGGCAGCCGGGCTTTTGCCGGTTGTAGAATGGGGAGCAGATCCGTATGCACTATTAGAATAAAGAACTGATGAACTCAACTCCTTCTGGCGCAGCGCATTGTATGGCCTTCTTGAGTGCTCATAAAGCATTAAACAACACCATTAGCCTGTGGGCAGAGAGGTGTGCTTTTCTGATACTTGATATTTTAATGAGTAAGAAAGTCTCAACCATTGATTGGTGTGCCATTGTCAGATTTTAGTAGTAACAGAAAACCTCAGGTTGCAAAATGCTTTCTAGTCTTTCAATGACTAGATCATGAGTGATTGACAAAAGGGCATTCACCTGAGGAAACCGGAAGTACTCATTTACAAATACAATGAGATAATGGCCATTGTCAAGTGGCCCAAAGAAGTCAACTGCTAGTTTCTCCCAGACATGTTTTGGAAGATCCAACATATTCAAAGTATGCTGGTAGAACTGGAGTTTCTGGTTGGCAGAGGTATGCACACTGTCCAAGCAGGAACCACCAGTCTAATCAGGGTAAGCTAGATACACACGAAAATATAACTTGTGCTCACCCTCTGGCAGCTTGGCACAAAACAGTCAGGCTTATCTTAAGAGGCAATGTGTAAAGAATTTGTTCACCATGCACACACACTGAAACAATGAAAACACAAATAAAATACTCCACGCAGGGTTATTTTTTATATGTAAAACAAGACACAAACAACAAAAATCCAATAAGTAGAACTACAGTTATACTTTTTAAAGAATTAAGCAAAAAGTAGTGCTTAAAAGCAATAGCGCTTAGGGGTTAATTGAGGTCATTCTGGACCGGGGTACATCCAAAGATCCAGCCGACCGCGATGGAGGGCAGGCTGGCTACAGGACTCATTCAGGTCCTGCTGAAAAAGTACCTTTGGTGGAGCAAACATCGAAGTCGAAGACTTGATGCATCGGTTCAGATCTGCGCAGGTGAGGAAGGCTTCATTGAGGAGCCCCTTTACGATGCAGGCACTGTGTTATCGTCAAGCTGCATTGCAGTTTGACGCCGATATATAACATGATCGAAGACATCACTTCAGTGGACTGCTTAGTGATGAAGGACAGTGCGGCTTGACGATGATGCAGTGCCTGCATTGTAAAGGGGTGTTATCGATGAAGCCTTCTTTGCCTGCGCGGATAGTAACTGATGCATTTAGTGTTTGACGTTGAAGCTTGCTCCATCCAAGGTACTTTTTCAGCAGGACCTGCACAAGTCCTGTAGCCGGCTTCGTCTCAATCGGTCTGAACTTTGGATGTACTTCGGTCCAGCGTGACCTCAAGTAACCCCTAAGCGCTATATGCTTTTAAGCATTACTTTTTAATTAATTCTTTAAAAATTCAACACTCCAGTTCAACTTATTGGAGGTTTGTCATTTTGGTCTAGTTTTACTCATAAAAATATAATCTATTTTTCTAACACTGTGTCGATTATTTTTGGGGTGTATTCATTGTGTTACTGTGTGAGTGTTGCACAAAATATTTCAGTGCCACGCAACCAGAGGGTGAGCATAGGTTATGTTTTAGTGAGTATCTGGTGCACCCTGATTAGAGCAATGGTTCCTGCTTGTACAGGGTGCATACTCTGACAATCAGAAACCCCAGGTCTAACAGATGCTGAGTTGTTTTTGGAGATAAACAGTTACATTAATGACAAGACCAGAGCTCTCTTTCAACTCGCTCATCAAGGAAAAGAAACCAAACACGGCCCTGAAGGGCAGTGCCAACAATTCCACAATGTCTCTCATGCACCACTTTGGTGACTTGTTGTCTGCGATTTTCAGGAATGACAATTTACAAACCTTGTAAGATAATCCCTTCTTGTGTAACTAACAGTTCATCACACATATTTCTGATATTTAATATCATTATGAAGAGGTCGAGTATGTGTTCTTCAGGATTAATGCATAATAATGTCTTTGAGTATGAGCATATTTCTCTCTGCATTGGTAGCAGCACTTATTCATTCAACAGATATGGCTACTGGGGTACTGGATATCACAATTAAATTAACGTTGGCATCATCCACTTTAGAAGGGGTACCCTGATACTGTAGAGCCACTCGAGAAAAGTGGTCAGCAGGGTTTTGATCTTTTCCTTACGGGTGCACATTAGTGTAGTCATACTCTGGCAGTCATAGCCCCCACTTCTCAATCCAAGGGGGCATTTTAGCCATTGGATTGTCAAAAATAATAAGTAGTGCTTGGTGATCAGTAACAAACGTAAAATATTTCCATACAGAAACAGGTGAAAGTGTTTACAAGCCCACACAACAGCAAAGCTTTCTTTTTCAGGGTGGGAACAAGCTTGTTCAGTCTGTGACAAATTCCAGCTTGCATAGGCCATAAGGCAAGTTTACATGTCCACTATGCCGAGCTAGAACTGCACCCAAACCCACTAGACTGGCATCCACAACAATCTCTGTATGCAATTTAGGATCAAAGTAGTCCATCTCAGTAGCATTTTTAATTACATGTTTGAGTGTCTTAAAACTTTGATCAAACTCCAGTGACCATTGAAATGAAGCGTTCCTTTTCATCAAGTCTCTCAATGGGGTACTCGCAGTGGCAAAGTCACGGATGTACCTGGAGCAGTAACAGGCCATCCCAAGAAAAGAATGCAATATGGTTACATCTCGTGGAGGAGAGGTGGATAACAGAGCCTGAACTTTGGCTGGCTCTGGAGTAATTCTCTCATCTGAGAAAGTGTGCCCAAAGATTTTTTTTAAACTCATACTTTTCAGCATTCAAAGTAAGCCCTGGATCAGCAGGTAGATGGTATACATGAGTAAGGGCTTTAACATGTTCTTTCCGTGTAGACCCAAATACTAGTATAATTGAAAGCATGAATGACAAGCTGTATAATGCGACAAATGACAACTTGGAAAAGTTCGGCAGCTGAGGACACTTCGAAACCCAATCTTTTGTATCTGAACAAACCTACATGGGTTGAAAAGGTAGTAATGTACTGGCAATTTTCTTCACATTTGAGCTGATGATACCCTTTGTTCAGATCAAGGCGCGAAAAGACCTTGGCACCATTCAACTGAGTAATCATATCGGCAATGTGCAGACCTGGATGTCGTTCTCTTTCAATCACCTTGTTTACTTGACGTATGTTGACACAAATTCGCACAGACCCGCCAATGTCCTTTTTAGCTATCATCACTATGGGTAACACCCCTGGCACCAGACCAGTAGAGAGCTCAATGATATAATGTTTCAGCAAAGTCTCAATTTCTTTTTCAACAGCTACTTGTAGGTGAAATTAAATTCAACGATGTCATTGAAGAACAGGACAAATGTCCTCATTAATGTGAAGCTGAACTTTCATTGTCTTAAGTTTTACTAATCTATGGAACAAAGTTAGAAACTGATTCACTATGTTGTGAGGAGCAATGACATTTTAATTTACAGAAATAAGCCCCATGTCAGCAACAATTGCTGAAGATGAGCAAAGACCTTGAATTTGTAATGGCGTCAAGGCTGTCCAAGTGTATGCCTTGGTTTTTAATGGTGTGAGACGGGGCACTGCAGACAGTTCATGGTACTTTTTGGCTGGCATGATATTTATCGACTCACCACTGTCTACCACGGTATAGCAACCAATAACCTTCAGTTATATTTTGGAACAATATCAAAATTAATTTCATGATTTCAATTGCTGATCTTTTTCTGACTTGTATTCTTCCTTACAAGAAACTACACCTACAAGCGCATGTCTTTCAGTGGTCAGCATCGACATTGCACACCCATCTTCTTGACTGTCGTTTGACAGTAACATCAAAGAACCTAGTGACAAGGAATTAGATGACAATCGGTCTCTTTCTGTTTCTACTTGCCTTAATTGATGTTGCTGTTTACTTTGGTGAGCGTGGCTGGAATGCTTCTGGAACCTTCTGGCAGCCATGTTGTCTTCACGACATGACGCACTGGCAGCCATTTCCTCTTCATGACATGATGCACTCACTTTTTCTCTCGATTTGCAAACTGTTGCAAAAGGGTACTCTTTCCCACAGCCTTTACAAATCTGTCCAATGGTGGGGCAGTTACCTTCATGCAGAAAGGAAAATCCCCATCGATAACATAACTTCTTTTCTTAGGAGACATCATCTTGTGTCCTACTACCTTATGTCTTTTCTTACTCTTCACATTCAACGACGATTCACTCTGGGCCCCTCCGGCCTCCATGTCAGCAGATTTTTTGTCGGCAAGTTAAGACCTGACTTCTGACTATTAGCTTTCCCTTCCCGGCCCTGCCTTTTCTGATTCTAGCGCTAGGACGCCCCGTTGCTGGGGCAGCCATGCGCTTTACAAATATTTTAACATAACATGTTCTTCTGCTATGGCTGCCACGAGCACATGCTCTAGACTAAGCATTTCTCTTAGCATTCGGCACCTAAAGGAATCAGAAAGGTAACCATCTATGACTCTGAGTCATATGGCTTCTTCATCATTGAATTAATTAAATCTACAATGTTTCATTAGCGCTTCAAGTCATCGATAATTTCTCCTGCTTTCTGATGCTCTTAATTGAAAATGTACCTTTCATAGTCAACATTCTGCACCAGATTGAATTTGGTGTTCAACACTTCTTTAATTTGATCGTACAAAATTTCTTCACCTCTTGGTACTTTCTTTATCACCTCCTTCCCTCTTTCTCCTGCTATTTTTCTAAGATATTTGATGATCTTTGTTATACCTTGATGCGCGAAGGCGTGGAACCTTGACTGCTGTCTGGTTCTAGGTTCCGTGGGAAGAATTCTGGGGTGGCAGTTGCAGTGGAGCTGGCAGTGGGACGGCTGCGCCGGCATCGCAGGGACCCACCGCAACGTGCCTTCAACAATCTTAACTCTCCGATGTGGTCAATTCTGCTACAAGAATTTTCTTGTCATCTGTTCCTTCCAGCGCATCAATGAAATCATCGAAAGCTTCAATCCATGCAGTCAGTATAGCACCAATATTCTTCTTTTTGATGGTCTTGAATGAAAAAGGTGGTTTCAGGAACACAGCGGCGTTGCACCTTGTGCGGTTGTCTGCAGCTGCTGACAGGATTATAAACTGTTCAGGCTACATTTGACCTTCAGCATCCTTTGGCCCAGTGTCACCCTTGCAAGCATCAGCGCACTGACTAGTGCTTGGATTGTCGCGCCTTAATGGAGATCAGTGTCGGCTTATTACTTTTGTCTCGGCCACTTGTTTGTCACCACTCTCTCCCTTTTCCATCATACCTGGTTTTCGCTGCCTTTAACATTTCTCTTGTAATTAGATGTCACTGCTTGTGGCACATTCTGTACCTGGTGGTCACTGCCTTTAGCATTTCTTTGCATTTATCAACTTCTGGTTGCAGTGTTACTTTACACTTTGCTGTCACTGTTTGTTGCATGCGCTATACCTAGTTATCACTGCATTTAACGTTGTCGTACTATATGAATGATGGCTCTGAATTAGGTTGGTACGTCGTTCCTCTTATCTTGTTCGTATTAGCAATTTTCTGACTGGCAATAAATAACGTTTTCTGTAGGGCATTCATTTCTTTGGAAGGTCTTGCAGTGGCTGGATTTGCACCATGACTCCAAATATCCCAACTGTCGATTTTCACTTTGACTGAGGCACACGTGGCACGCAGAAGCAGTTTGCTGGAACTCGGCACACTCTCTGGGAGAGCACTCTCAACTCTGCATGTTGTGGGATTTATGTATCCATATCTCATCGCCAGTTGTAGCATCCACCTCAGCCCGGTAACATGTAAATGAATTACGACACACACGGAGCTCGTATTACATCTTTATTCTCTAGAGGGCAACCGTTCACTGACACGTAGTGTGTCATGAATTTTATTAACCAAACCCAATCCCTTATATCACTAGACTACAGTATCCGTTAGGGACTAGAGGGGCCCTGCGCTCTATAATACACAGGACACTACACCAATATCCACTCTAGTATTCACAGATGAACTTATTAGGGCAGTTTGTTCAGTGCAAATCTTTAGTTCAGACTAAAGTTAACATAAAAATGCAATACATCTCAAAGACATGAAGCACATTTGGCCCCACAAGGAAGACAGAGAGTACATTTTATTAATTTTTTTTCAAAGTTTCAACAAAAATCCTCAGCTTAATTTGAATTCAGTAGCCATTACATGAATGCAGTAGTCAATATATTCAAAGCAAACAAAGAACAAAAACAAACTTATGAAGTTGTCTCGAATAGAATAGAGGAAATCAGTTCTCTCATAATGGGAGCACTCTACTCTGCTAGGCTGGGGTAAGGTTGGGGAAATTGGAGTGATCTGTCTCAATAAAGTGATTCTACTAGAAAGCCTCTGAAAGCAAGCATCTGCTCACAAGAAATGGAAAGGGGAATTTTACTCCTCATAACCTATGCATTAGCTGGAATCATATATTACTAACATTTCGTTACACCGAGGCGTGATTCCCATGAGTAGAAGCAATTAGGTTGAAGTACAAGCAGATAAAGCTAATTCATTACGTTCTCCAACTATGGCACAATGAAGTCTCTCTAAACGTTCTTCAGACCTTCAGTTATCTGCAACATAATGAGATACATTCGGTCCAAGCTGTTCTCTACAGGTGCTCTTTACTGGGTGCTACAAGGTTTGCGTAAAAGTAAAGTTACAGGAGAACAGAAAACAATAGATACATCATTTGACATTGCTGATTTGCCTTCTCCTGAAATAAAGAGAGGTACACGACATGGAAAACTGGTATCCAGACATTAGCCACCTTAACATGAGGCTTACATTAGCTACGGTAAAGGGGGTGGGAGCACACTGACTTCACATCGCAGCGTCATTACCTCTAAGCATCTTGGTCGATGTAGTTCATTGTTTTTGGCACAGGACAAAGTTCCAAAAATTACTTGGCTCAATTCCATAATTCTCAAAGCGTATCCCTAGACACGTGTTTCTGGATTTCTCCGTCATCAGTAGGGAAAAAAAATCGTAGGTTGCTGGACATGCTGCCGCTTAATTTTCTCAGGCACAATTCCACTCTGGGCATGCAGGCGCTCCCAAGCTCGTCAGCTCAAGCGGCTCGAGGGAGCCTTTTAAGTTATGAGCTATGGTGAACTCAAATATGAATAACAAACCGTAAATACATTTGCATATGAGCAAGTTAGTGTTGATATTGAAGCAACACTTTTAATTATGAAAAAATCATCATCAATCTCACCTGGTAGAACCCCAGCTCCATCTGCATACCACAATCAGACATAGAGAAAGAAATCTTCATAGTACAGTCACAATGAACCAAAGGTCCTTTCTGACGGGTCATGATGTAATTTAGTGATTCGCTAAATCTTTTGAAATGTATTAACATTATTCAGTTACTTTTCTCCTTGTAGACCATAGTCAATTTAGCTACATTTTGCCATTTTATAGTTTGCATGCTACACTTCCTTGAAGCTGCATGCTGTGATTGTGACAAGTTAGGTTGAACATTACATTAACTTAACCACAGGACTTTTAACTGCTTCTAGTGTTCGAGCAAGCCTGTTTGTTACCTTGTGTATGTTTCCTAAAATGTCAGCCCATCTCATAGGTGTCTTTCTTACTCTTTCGGTATGCCATAAAAACCCACCAGAGTCCTCATCCTTGGATGGCATTGCGTTGCCTTATCGGTAATGGCGAGGCCCCACCTATTTACATCAATTGGCACCCACATTCCTATGTTCTTGCCAAGTTAAAATCTGCTTGACTTTGTGATACCCTTCTGGCTTCCCCAGAAGATCTTGTCCCATTCATCACATTATTCTCATTGACATGGTAGGGCATTACAATCTCACATTATTTATTGGGTTTTCATCTTGGACTGTGTGTTTTTTCAATATGGTCTCCATGTGCCTCATTGTTTGTCCTAATGACAGCACCATGACAAGTGTTGATGAATTTGCTTTACACAAAATGCAGGGGATCCTTAACAAGCTTAACAAACAAACTTGCAGATCATTTTTGTTCCTGTCATAATTTGTTTAGTAAAATCTAGTCATCCAGTAATCACAACACCAGCCTCCCTGCCTAACAGCCAAACTGAATCTACAAAGCCCTGCGTGAGCCGTCACCACAGTTTGTAGGCAGACTGGACTTGGTCTTTCAGGGTGAGCCAGACACAAATGGCGCCTCTGTCTAGGACCCCATGGCCCTCCAGTCCTCAGACCCTGCACCCCTGCATTAGCGGTAAAGATTTTCTGATACAGTGCTTTTTTTCCTGCCTTCCCACTAAAGTGCAAACATGCTTCAAGGTATTTGGAATGCTGAATATTGATTGGTCGCTAGTTTGCTGCAGCTACCATAGTTTGTAACTGGGTAGATGAGCTGTCCCAGGGCAAGTGATTGCCAGATTCAAGACTCTGAGACCATCTGCACTCCAAATACCGCACCTCACACATACACTAAGGACAATTTGATCTTGCTATTACTTTATTTTATTTTTTCAGTTCTTCCTCTACTTTCTTCTTCTATTTATTTTTTCTATAAAAATCATAATACCGTTTTATCTTAACTGTTACTTAATTGTTACATGAATTGTTGTTCATTGAAATTAATGTAGATATTTCTGTGGTCGCAATGTGTATTATTAATGTGGCTATTGATTCTGTTATATTGTGATTAATTATTCTCATAAGCATAGTAGGCGGTTGTAATTTTACTTTGTCTCTTTATAAAGTTGAAGACTAAAAAAATTTGACATTACATATCAGTGGGAAAAAATCATAAAAGAAAATCAGTTAATTAATTGAACGGTTATTTAGTGGTATTTGGAAGCTGGTAGAATGGAGTATTGAGAAAACACTTTTAGATGAGATAGATATGCAGATCACAAGTTCAAATCCCGGTAAGGCTACCTCTGTTTTCATCTTTCTGAGGTTAGTGAGGAGAGTACCACTAAACTGTATAATAATAACATAACATAGCATAGCATGATGTATGAAATACCTCTAGCTAAAAACTGATAGCAATTTGCGACAAGTAAAGAACTTCACAAACTGACCAATGTACTAATCTGTCAGTTTTTAAAATTCTGATAAAGACTGCAGCATAATCATATCCTTATCATAAATACAAATGAGGTAGGTCCCAAATTATGACCCAGTCCGATTGGTGGACATTACAGGGATAGTGGCTTGCTAGGGTCATGAGTGCATGATTTCTGTGATAGCCTTTAACTAAAGGCAATTTTTTCTATTAAATATAGCAAATTTTCCTTTAGGTATTCACAATTGTGAGGGAGTTCCAAAGACACCCTGTCCCTTTTGCGAATGAGCTAGTACCCTCATTTTAAAGTCTGTAACTTTAGATGTTGTGCAAAAGGATTAAGTTACTTTTTATGAGGGCCTGAAATCTTTTCTTCAGTACCACACAAGCTTTCATTTTTCCTTCCATTTGGATCATATCCACATGCCTACCTTCCACATCCCATGTGTTTCCATCAGGTCTGAGGAATTCTATTGTTTTTTACCGGACAATGCACCAGAGCATGTAGCTTGCCACAGTCCACCAACACCACATCTTGAATATATAAATTAGTAATGAAAGACATTGTTATAAAATGATGAAATACAGAGACCAGGGTAGAAGATGGAAAAAGGAGAGGGGGAGTGGTTATGGTCTGTAAGGCCCTTCTTTTGAGTATCCTGTAAGCAAGGTAGCCATAACCATAACCACCTCCCTTGGCTGGGCAGTTGTCTGCATCCACTTAAAAAATGCCTTGATACCTTCCAATCCAATCTCTCTGTTATTGCTTAAAGATAGTCTAACTAGCAATGAGCGTATATTCTGCATAGTTTGTGTATATTGGAACATGATTGAAGATGTAGATTCCCTTGGCGGCTTTACCCAATTAGTTAAAACACTGACTCATGGAAGAACATGGCTTCAATTTACTGTTCTCTTTAGTACAGGACCTCCAGCTGCTTTAAATTTACCAGCTTTCTGGAGTGACAACTATTTAATCAAATTTTTTGTTGATAATGAACTACACACTAGAGCAAATATTTCCACCCTCATTGGCGAAGTCTCCTCATGGCACAGCCTGAGGCCTTTATTCATTTGCTCCTTGAAACACTGGATCCTCCTCCAGTATCTTCTGATGACATTCTAGCTGTCCTGGAAGCTACACTAACCAAAGTTTTGGACACCTTGGCTCCAATCTCCACCTGGAAACACTGCCACTTGAAGACAGACAAAGGGCACACTGAGAGATTTCTCCAAAAGAAACATCAAGTTAGAGCACAAGAAAAAGATGCAGGAACAAAATGAAGTCATCATCTGATCGCATGGACTGCCATTCCCTCTCCACAGGCTATAAATCTGTTGTGCCTGAACAAAGAAGAAAACATCTATGCCCACATTGCCAGATGTTTGAACTATTTGAAAGAACTTCTCCATATCTAGGTGGGTGATGTCCCCATATTCTTTAGTATGCATGATCCCTCATCAAAACTCTGTGACCTTCTTCTATCATTCTTTACCAATAAAATACACACCTTAATTGTCTACATTGCCTCTGCTTCACAAAAGACTAAGGACCCTTGCCTTTGCCTTCCTATTCCTTCATGCACAAATTTGTTTCTGTCTCTAAATATTACAACAATAACATTTGGGTCTCCCTCCAAAAAATCATTTATACCTTGAAACATCGGTGTGGCTAACACCCTCAAACTGGGCCTCTCAGCAACCAGATCCATCATCACCATCCTAATTAACACCTTTGCAAAAAAGTTGGACATGCCTAAACAGTGAAAAATTGTAGTCATGCTCATGGGCATTTTCAGCCCTCACCTCTTCCTTTACCTTTGCCAAAGGAACTTGGAACTTGAGGATTACTGCTGCTGCTCCACGGCTCTGAGTCATATAAATGTATCATAATCCATGCTGTTGTCATTTATGAACTATTGCAAAAGCCTACATACTGTTTTTCCCATAACCTCTATCACTCAAAACACCAGAGAATTGATGGCTATGGAGCTTACCAAGTGCTTGGGATAAAATGACATGTCCATATCTCATGGACCTCTTAATTCCTGCGCTAGCTCCAAGTAGAAGAGTATCCTTTTAAACTCTTTGCCTAGTACAGAAGGCACTTGATGACAGCTAACAGAACTAGCTTACTAAACTGTTTGTTCCACCGCAACTGAGGTATGCCACACGCATATTAACGATCATACTCTTCAAATACAGGAGCTATAGTAGTCAGTCACTCTAGGTACAACGCTGCTCCTGAGGACTCCACTAGCTCCACAAATGAGTCTGTAAAATAAATGCCCTGATAGCAAAAGATCCTTAAAGGCTCCCTTCATCATCTAAGTATTTGGGCAATCATACCCTTTCCACTAAAGTCCTTGCAGTTGGTTTCTGTGTCTTCCCTTGTCAGACTGACCTTCACCAAGGCTCTCAGGACTCTCTCTATCAAGGCTTTCTCATCTTGTTGGTTACATATTCGATTCCCGGGTGACCTTCATTGATGCTGAATGATTGAGCAATTCTCGTCTAACGGTTTTATAAAATGCACTATAGTGCCACTTGCCACTTACACGTACCCATGTCCCAGTGCACTCTGAACCTATCTCTGAAACGTTAGAAGTGCTTTACAAAGTCCTCAATTCAAGTCGTCATATCATATCAAATACATTTTCTAACCTGTCGGCCCACATTCCTTTTGTCAAAAAACATTTGTGGGAAGACACAGAAGAGACTAGCAGTCAATACAAACACATGCACCAAAAGACTGTTCAGTATTAGCATGCCTTACATAATAACATACACAACATATTTCAATGGAATTGACCTCAATACACAACTGAACGTTTAAGAGTACCTACTTCAGAAATAAATGTTAGAAAACTAGTTTAATCTACAAAATCTGTAGCTGAAAGAGTAATTTATAGCTCATCACTGTGCAGACATTTTCATATAAATATGCTCTTAATTCACTTTATGAATTTGAAGATCCAAATGTCTTCCTTTAATGGTGGTGTATGCTAAACACCAAACAGAGATAATTTAGAGTCAAGAAAATGATTAAGGTAGTAAATCAGACCTGTTATAGTCACTGTAGGAGTGTCTCAACCTGATGGTTATTTCTAATTGGAGTTCTATAGGAGTGACCTCACTGCAGAGACAGCTGTGACAGGCTAATCCTTCTAATAATATCATCAGGTACCCTGTTGTACTCTCATGTTAATTTGAGTACATTCCAGATAGTCTTGGATCAGAGATAAGTACTGTATGGGATCCACATTGCGAGTAAGATTCTCCTGGCCTCTTATCTTCCTACTCCTCTTTTAATGTGATGCAAAGTTGCTAGAGCAGATACAAGGTCTACCTCAAAAACAGCATGGCCATGATAGTGAACATACGAAGCCTAAAAACATCACGCTTTGACAGGCTGTTTCTGTATGCTAATGGTGAATGTTATTCAAGATCCCTCCTACCTTTCATAGCTTACTCAGTACTCACAATGAGTAAAAATTGCGCTCGAAAAAACAGGAAGAACACACCCTTCATTCTTACAATATTAGGCATAAACCCTTTCAAAGAATCTAACTTTGAGCATTCATAGACAGTGGACCTGTAATCAGTCACTTACCAGAGTAAAAGGGGTGTTCAGGAGGGTGATCATGATATCAGATACTGCCAGGTTGACAATGAAAAGGCTGGTGGCAGAGTGCATTCTCTTGTTCTTCATCACCACATGGCAGACCAACACATTTCCAAAGAGGGACATCACAATGATAAACGAGTAGGCCACAATCAACAGCGCTTTGACCGTGGGCTTCTGTGATTCCGGTTCATATTTAGCCAGCTCCGCAAAAGTCTCCCACTCCTTGATTTTGCTCTCCGACCAGTTGAAGGGCATTCTATTCATAGTCCCAATTTTAGACATTAAGCTGAAAAATGATGAGTTAATGTCTATCTCATCGATGGCTCCTGGGAACTTGGGGAAGTATGACAGTGACTGAAGGAGAGGGTGGGACATTTTGAGTGATGATGGCTTCTTTGGATATATTGATCAAACCCACCTCATGAGCACACACTAAAGAAGGCCCTGGCTTAAGGCACCTTTGGCTTTGTCAAAAGGAATATCATAGAATTTCCTAGAGGCAACAGGGATTGCCTTTGACCTTCATTTGTGTTAATTGTCAAGCTGTTTGACATCCTCATTGTCTGTTAAATCTAGTACCGAAGATTCGATTGATGTGTTTTTTTATACATGAAAATTAAAACAAGAGACCAAACAGTATTATCCTTGCAGACAAAGCTATTGATCCCACCTGATTTGATTTTCATTTCAGTCACTCTTTTGATTAAGTGGCCTCCAAATGCTTTCTTGTTTTTGGAACTCTTTACAGATTTCTCCTGAAATATTGATTGCATGTGTTTTTCAGCTGTCCTCTTCTTGGTTCTCCTGCAGCAGGGATGTTCATCTGTTGTTCATGCCCACATGACGCCATTGAACTTGCATAGATGTCTCCATTAATATTCCTAGGAATTACATAAAAAAAGTTACCATGAAGGATTGCGTCAAGCAATGATCACTTAAACTTTAACAACGTTTTGTGCAAAAATATAATTTATATGTACTGCAGCCTTGAAAGGTTTCCACGAAGTACGAAATGTGCTAAAAGGATTACAAATTTTAATGTTTACGTGCAAACTAGGCCATGTGCTTTGAATGAATGATCCAAACACAAATTAAGAGTTAAAAATATTTAATGTGGTCGAAAGCAGTAAATAACAGAAAATACACTTTTACACACAAAACATTAACTAATTTCAAAAGAAAATAGTGCACACTCCTCAATTCATGGTTATCACATCACAGTACAAATTAAATGTAAGAATGTTAAGCTGCTCGCTTGACAACCGAGCTGTCTGTGGGATCCACTGGTGAGTTTTGGATCAGCACAAGTAGGCACTAGTTTGTCTGGATTAGCCCCCTCCATCCCTTGCTTTTATAGCTTGGCGATCACATTTTAGCGCAACTGAGAAAAGTATACATCTAACACCTCATGCTATTGGTTGATTGTGTATCATGCTGCCTCCTTTAGAGTAATTCCATTGCAATTCATCAGGGACTATTGACTTGTGAAAAAGTAACTTCTGTCAGTTCACTTTTTGCCACATTCAATTCTTCATCTCATGCGCATATACAGAAAGCAGTAATGTTTGTCACTTTTTAATGCTTCGTAAGAACTCGAGTGCAGGTCCTACACTATAATGGGCGGCCTCCTGTTTCCTTTTAGGTACAACAGTACGGCAATCTTGAGGTAAGTCCATCCCAGCAAAGCAATTTTACAGTTACACAATCCTGCTGCATATAATGAGTCACCTGACTACTATGTCACTAAAAAGGTGAGACACTTTGGAGGTTATGCTCTATTCCATATCAAATCATCCTCTACAATGTAATTTCAAGCATTTTAAATAAATTACTCTACAGATACAAAGGTAATGCTGCATGGTTGGGATTATGTGGTTTGGCTGTGACAATTCATTTTTGACATCTACTTTGGAGTCTCTGCTAGAACACTGTTTACTTGACAGTCAGACTATTTACTATAGCATTGTGGTGAAATACCCAAGTTTAAAAAAAATCTCATCTGAGATCTGTGGCAGCGACGTGGCATTTTAGCCGCAAGTACACCAAGACCCTCCAGAATCCTGGTGGTGGTGGCTGTCCTACACCCTGCATTTTATGACCTTTTTTATGACTCGCTTAGGCAGCGCTTGCGCTGTTTTGTTGAGACATGCAGTATATACTTTAGTAAGTGGCTGACCGCCTCTTTTTAAATAGTTGTTTTCATTTGTTCTCCAGTGTGCCTTTCAAACCTTCTGTACTTGGTATTGGTTAATAGTGTTTTAAGTCCCTCCTTTTGGGCTCTTAGCCACGCCTATGGCTATTGGCCCCTTTACTTGTATTAGGGGCAATGTTTTGGTATGCTGTTTTTGTTGGACTTTTTTTATTTCAAGCACGTGATGTTGGAGTGCAGAAGGTTTCTGCCTCTGGCGATTGTGTGCCGCACAGACACATATATTTTGCCAATTGTCGTGATGTTTATAAAGTGTGTAAGGTTACAGCTCCTGCTGATCGGGTGTTGTTTTAAAAGCATGCAGTTTAGCCACAGAAAGACGAGGGCTCCACACACCTTTAAACCTGTAAGCAGACACTCGTTGTCCCACGCATCCAGCGCGCCTGCCGCTTACCAGCAAGCAGCCCCAACTGTGTATAAGTGGCTGTATTTATTACCCTGCCAGAACTGAACTCTGTTCTTTTTTTTTTTGGACGGCCCTACCAACGCATTCAGCGTGCCTGCCACCCTCCAGCAAGCAGCCCCCAGCCCTTTATGAGCGGCAGGGAGAGGACATAAATTGTTTGGTACAGCTGCCGGAGGCAAGGAGGCGCGATATTTAGATAACATCTGCAACTCGGCATGGGCACGCATAGGGCATTTTAAACACTGCTAAAGCCGCCTGCCGCTTACAAGCAAGCAGCCCCCAGTAGTGTATGAGTGGCTTTGCCTTAACCTGTTATGCATCAGACCTGCACACGGTAGTGTGAATTTTAGAGTTCTTCTAGGTACAATTTTCTTTCTTGAGTTTGTCGCACTGCGGGCAGGACATTGTGCTTTATTTACATTCGGCGCACCGTGCGAGCAGGGCCCCAAAGCCCTCAGCACCATGAACCCAGACACGCAGACAAAGGGTATTAAAGCCCCAGGAAGGAGGAGGCGTCCTCGACCAAGCATGATCACCGACTCTCAACGCCAGGCATGTTAGTGGAGCTCACTCTGGCAAACACGACAGTTGAGCCATAAGTTTATTAACTTTTATTCATTACTGGGCAGGCCACAGCTCAGCGTCATGCATTTATAAAACATCCTCAGCTAGGTGGAGCACTTCTAAATTTACTTTGCGTTGTGTCTTTGCTTGACTTGCATCTTTCATTTTTCAACTAAGATTTCACGTCTTGGATGGCTTTGGAATTGCTTCACGCCTGCTCTGCAGTCCAGATTGCTAATATACAGTCACTGAGCTTCAGAGGACACACCTGACAGAAATATTAGTAAAATACAGCAGGGCGCATGCTGCATTTATTTTGTGTGCCGCAATTTCACAAAACAGATTTCAATGTATGTTTAAAAGCGGTTCCCAAACTCCTTTTCTGGACTTTAGTTGATAATATGGATGTGTCGTTATGGCAATAACACATCCATTAGTCGCTCATACTTACAACATTTGTGAATGAAATGAGAGCACCTTAGCGCTGCATTGCCGCTCCTTGCTCCAGGAGGTTGCGCTATCCTGGTAAAATATTGCTTGTATGCACCTTAGATGCGCATTTTCGTATCGGAAGAAAGAAAGTATCGGAATTCAAGTATAAATCTTGGGCTCGCGGACAGTTCATTTATAACCATGAGTAATGCCCTGCGCTAACATTTTCCACTTAAGACGTACTGTATGTTTCAGCACCAGACATAATTTTGTTTGGAATAACACGTATGCAGTTGTGTTTCTAGTGGTAATTTTTATAAAGCAAGTGCATGCGACCAAAGTTTAAACTAACCGAAAGCTTTTTATAAGCAGAGAACTGTGAAACCCTTGTTTTCCACAACAAGGAAGGAAGAGCTCACACAACAAGCATTTGCAATGCAACGGTCTCACCTTTAGGATCTTAAAAGTATTTAGCCATGCAGCACATTATCCTGGGTGTTATATTAACTCTTCTCATTTAACCATACACAACTGCTATAACTGGATATAAAGAGCATTTGTTCTCAGTGGGGTGCCAGGGAAAGGGGTTAAGGTAACTGTTAGTCCCAAACAATAAAGTTTTACAAAAACCAATATGCATTGACAAAGCTAATGCATTGGCAAAGTCAAAAGGCTGGCAGCATAAGTCGGACCAGCTAGCTTTGCAAATGCTTGTGTTACTGTGTCAGGGACGTGGAGCAGCAGAGGAATGTGGAGGTAAAGAACAGTGTGGTTGAAACTTATCATGAGCAATAGCTAGACTGAAACAGAAGCATGTTCTGTACTCAAGAAAGACAGGAGCCGAACTTGAAATATGATCTGCGAAACAAATATGATCGGCAAAACTTGTTATGGTTTGAGATCGGGCTAACCTTCGCTGGATTCGCACTGGCAACGACATTAGGTCTGGCTTTAACACCTCCAGAGTTTTCTGTTTGTATGGATTTAAGTCATCCATATGCATGAGCGGCTTGAACTTCAAGCCATTCTAGAACTTGCGCAGTTTAAATAAGGTTCTAACCTGTAAACGCTCTTACATTTTGCACAGTGGGGTCATGGAACCCATTCTACAAACTCTGCATAGTACAGCACCCCAAGCATTCTGACAGCTTGTTATGAGTGACGGTAATTGCGAGCCTATATCGCTAAATATCACATGTGGAGGTCTTTGCCGAGTGTGTTATTAAGTCACAGAATAAGTGCCAACTCAAATATGCACGTAAATCTTCTGCCGTCAATTCTGTGTTGTGTGACACCACAGAGGAATAATGTGCGATGAACACAGCATGCATGCTGTTCCAAGTTACACCAATGCGTCAGTGGGGAAACAAAATCTTAGCCTCCACCCCTCCCCCATGGACTTTAAGGGGGCCCTCTACAATTATCTGGCCTTGCACTGCTTTCAAACAACTTGCCCTTGCAAGGAAGCCAACGTGTTCTGTCGGCAGGGAGACATCACCCTGTATGAAAAAACATTTCAGATGTTGTTGATTCACAAAATTGGGGTTCCAGAAGTAAAAATGATTGGTGATATGGAGAGATCCCAGGGCACAGACATAGCATCATAAGCATATCAAAGATAACAGTGAGCAAAAATGCTGCCGATGTGCTATTGAAAAGTCAATTCGCAGCGCACCAATGGATGTTGTTACTGGTATTTTATCTTTCATATTTCTCAATTCCATCATATTCCTAGTCTATGTTTCAATCAATCAATCAACTTTACTCTGAGGCATGATATACAGGGCAAGATTGCGTCCAAGTAAATCCACCGCACTAACCTCTCCCGCAGCCAGTCCTCGAGTTACTAAACATGTGAGGATTTTCAGAGCAGGCGTTTTGGGTCACGGCTGCCTCAGCGGACCGGCGGCACTAGCTGATTGTTCGGAGGATGACTCTTTTGCCTCCAGTCTCTCAGCAGGGGCGTCCTTTAACTGCAGTGGCGGAGCGCGGTGGCAGAGGTGCTAAACAATGGGCTGCCCTCCTGGCTCCTTCTTTATCGACGATAACTGGTCAGCCTCCCCCACGGCTTGAGACAGTGACAGGGAGTAGGACCAGTGGCACGGCGCGCTAAACATAAACAAAGCTCGTCGTGATTTACTAGAGTCCTATTGCATTGAAGACACAAACAGCACCGGCTCGATTGTCCGGCTGCTTAGAAAGTGAAAGCGCGCACGGTGCGCTAAACGTAAACAAAGCAGGTCGTGATTCACACGAGTCCTTTTGCATTGAAGACACAAAAAGACACGAACAGGAGTAGGGGGTTGGGGGGTGAGAAGTCACAGACTGAGGGAGGGGGCTGGGGGAGACGGGGAAGAAAATAGTGTGAGGAGTAAAGGGGACAGTATTCGTGGAAAGATACAAATGATGACTGAGGAGGGACTAACAAGCCTCAAACCAATCAGAAGGCAGCATTTAAAACAAAAGCCAATGGGCAGAGAGTGGGCGGAGCTTCCAGAAAGCTTCTACACTACAGTATATACTACATACCTCACAAAGCGATGGCAGCACATTCGTGCTGCATCGCTAGGCGAGACCTAAAAACGAAAAGAATGTTCAGGCCACACCTGAATACGAGGACGTGTAGTGCACGCACAGTGATTGTTACAGTGCGTGTTCAGCACAAGGGCCTCTGTTGTCACTTCTCTTCAGCCCACACCACTACATGTGTTACACACATCACACTAAAGCTAGACCGACTCACACAGTGACCTTGTAAGCTATATTTACTTGCCTCTGTGCAGTACATACACGTGAATAAACATTTTTCAAAATCGTGCTGTGATGTGGAAATCATCTCAGTGCAAGCACATGGTAAAGGATCTCAAAGGGGTAATTTCTACCGCAAACTGTTACAATCTTCTAAGTTTGTCATCAGCTGCAAAGTCCTAGAGACAGGCAAGTAAATGTGGATATTACTCAGGTTATGTCTGAGATGTATGGATATAGGATTTCTACTGATCTTCATATCACATACATTTACCAGTCATATGTACCTTAACTAAAATAAATATACCATCCCTGTGCAAACGCAATGAATTCAATCTGCAGAAACCTCTTCTATTAGATTCCAGAACAATATATTTGTATCTTTTGACATTTCGGAGATTACAATTTGTGGCATAAGTTGTGACTTTTGTCAATACCAGTTTATGTATTTACAAAAAAGTGACATTGCTTGCAAACTTGTATTATTAATCATTTATAAAGTTAATTATGATTTACATTTTATTTTAACTAACATATATTTGACCTGGTCATTTATGTCCGAGCAAAAAACTCTTATTCATGAAGCTTTTTTCTAACCATCATATCTACCACCTGCACATAACTTCTCCTTTTTATTTTTGCATTACTCCGAAATGTCACATAATTTGAAAACACTAGTCATGACAAATGATTTCCCAACAGCATTGTTCTGCATCAGGCGATGAGGTTGCAAGCAAGAAGTACCTTAAGCTGAGTTTGTTTATTGCATCCTAAACCTTTTTTCTAGATATTTATTGAGTATCTTAAATTAAATAAACCTTACTTGACTTTCGCTTTTTATTTTTCTATAATGCAGCCATTTTGCAAACTAGTTTTGCAGTATTTTGCAATTACATACTTTTAAATTAAAATACATAATGATGTTCCTTTTTTGTTATCCACACGCTCCGGACTACTGCCAGCGCGTTCACCCCGGGATTGACTCCCCCTTAAGTAACTCATTTCAAAACTAACCGGGATACTCGACTACTAACTCGAGTCCCCGCCTCCGCTCGGGCCTTCGTCACCCGATCAAGATTCCAGCCAACACACCCCCCGGCCCAAGCAAGCCTTGTTCTTCGGACCCTACACTGTGATCTATTCAGTACTCACGCAATTCTACGTGCGCTCACTTCATAATGTCCTGATGATGATCTTGATTAACTAAGATCGAAACTCCGTCGACCACAATATCAAAGTTCCCTAAACTGTAAAAATTACTTGGGTTCCTTTGATCTGTTTCTCAATGCGATGTAAAGTTTTTACTGTCACTAAACACCTCAATTCACGCACTGTCACTTATGAAAGAAACGGAAGTTACTCCACTTTATGATGTTTAAATAAAATGTGATGCCTTCCTTTAATATTCTGTGTCCTTACATACATTTCTGAACTGAATCCACCTTGGCTTCAGTATATCAATGACTCCAATTGAATTAACTTTAAACTTAATAACTCGTAGCCTTGCTACCGGAGGATCTTACAGACCTCACCCAGACCACTGTTTTTGTTTAACACACTATTTCACAATAGCACAAGAACATTTCTAACAATACATTTTACTATAATGGATTGACTGCTGTGGGCTTTGAGGTAGGTGAGTCTACATTTCAACAAAGCGCTTGTGAATGTTTTTAGACACTAAGCACCTTTCTATACCATGTTTACCGTTACATAAAAGGTACCATGCATTCTTATGCATTTTAGACAATATTAGGATGCAACGCTCCTCTGCTCTTTAATGACCTTAAACTGGGTTACTTGGAGTTACTGTGGGTCACATTTAAACACAGTGGTATGGTGGGCTCACAAACAAAAAGCTGATATTGGATCTTACGCCACACAATTGTTGTTTTTAAATACAAGTAGCTATTGGTACTTCCCGTGCCTGAGGACAGCATTGAATAGCCTGTGCATCTTATTTTTCGAGTCTCTGAAGCACAATAAGCTGTCTTGGTGCAGTGTTCTAAGAGAGGATTAGGCAGGGAAGAGCCTTGTTCCAGTGTTGGGTTGCACTTACACTCAGATAATGAATCACAGCAAAGGAATAGAGCAGGAGTTGGGTTTGTGATCCCACATTTCCACTGCACTTATGTGTTGACTGTTCTTTAAGTACAACTGACACATCAATCATCCCATTTTTAAGAAGACTTATGCTACCATGCAATTTTTCAGAGAGGATTTGGCACACATGTATGTGGCATTAGAACTTGTTTCGTGGCATAGAAACAATGCATTCCAATTGGTTTTTGGGTAGCGGCATCATGCACATGAAACTTCCACGGCACTGAAATATCCATTTCTGAACTAACAATTTCTGGTCTGATATTTTTACAAAAACGATATCAGTCTATTGGTTAACGGTCCTACCATTCCCTGTCATCTCCACAAACCTCTGTGATTGATTTGTATCCACTGGACATTTCCACAGTGTGAGTGGAACTCAGAAAAGTACCCGTCTGTAACACTGACACACAACCTTTATAGGCGCGTATTGCAGCTGACTCACACAAGCATTTGAGGGTATAGGAATCTGTACTACAGGAGAACACTTTTACATATTCGTCCACGGCTTTGCGAAGCAACCCTATAACATCCAACTCACTACTAGTAAAACTGCAAGGAGGGCACAGTCCTTTCTATTTGTTCTAATTGTATTTGAATATTCCCACTTTATTCCCATTTGCATATTTTGGGACTAACTTACAAAAGTAGATAAAAGTATGGAAAACAGTACATTAAGCGTACTTCGTTACATACTCCAAAATGCCTGCGTGAATAAGTCTCACATCTTTTTAGCTGAAAGGCAATATTTCTGTCCATGTGTTCCCATACCTGGCCTGTCATGCAGTTTGGTGCTTACTTTCCTCCATGTTAAAGAACAGTGGATGCTTCAGCACCCAGGCTATTGTGCTGCACAGCTAAATACATATAAGGTCCCAAAGGCGAGACCGGTTGCATTGCAAATGCTTGTTCTATGTTCCAAGCCTTTTGTTAGCCCCCAGTCCTTCCTCTCAGTCACATCCCTCCCCTTCTGTGAATGAGTCTGCTCTCATTTGCTAGTGGCAGACACCCGTGCACCAGCCTCCCCCAGAGGGTTTCCTGTTCCCTGCTTCCTGGGCGTGCCCCAGCATCTTTTATCATCATGAAGTGGTCAGGGACGTAGCTGCAGGGATTGGGGGTGTTTAGGGTGTCACTTCCACCCACCTCCCACAATAAATGCCCAGTCTGGTAACACAGCCCGGTTAGTGTCAGGTCCGGTTGTTGGAGCAGCAGGGCCGGGGCACAGATCTAGGGGGCATATCTACAACGCGGCGATGGAAAATTATCGACGTTTTTGCGGCTGTTTTTGGCCGAAAAGCGGCGATAATTTTATCGCCTAATTAGCAAGGTCACGCTAACGCGTGAAGCCTTGCATTAGCGCACGAATCCCTAACGCCCAGCTTTGCATCTCTAATGAGATGCAAAGTGGGCGTTCCTGACATGACAGGAGAAATGTCGCTAAGCTACATTTCTCCTATCATCAAGCCCCACACTATGAAGCATAGCAGCAAGAAAAGTAGCGGTAACCCCTGTTATCGCTACTCTCCTTACGCCTGCTTCAGGACTGACTTAGCCATGATATCCTATGGAAGGTGGATATCATGGCTACGTTTGTGAGGCCCTATCAACAAGCTAAATCCACATTTCGTGAGATTATCGCTGGGTTTCCAGCGATAATCTCACGTTAGGCAGTTAGCGCTAGGATTTTTATCGCTTTTGAGATAAGCGTTGCTAATAGCACGCTATCTCAGCGATAAAAATCCACGTTAGCCGGCGATAATTATCCTAGCGCTAAGTGCGCTTGGCGATAATTATCGCCCGTTGTTGCTGATATGCCCCTCCCTTCTTAGACAATTAGTCGAAAACCATCTTCCTCCTGGTGCTCACTTCCAGACACACCGTTCCAGCAGGTAAAGGAAAGTTGGGTCTGAGTTCCTGCACGAGCATGTTTTGTTCTTTTTCATCTTTCGAGCCTCTGATGTCGGATGGGCTTATCCATGTGCATATGAAGCCCATGACAGCTGTTTTCCTCTGCAGTGTAATTCACACACTCAGGGGACCATCTGAGGAGGCACCGTGGACTGTGTCGAAGTGCGCGCAACGCGCAGACTCCAAGACAGGCACGTTTTATTGAGCTGTATATTAACAATTATTTGTTTTTCTTATAGTCGTTAATGCCATCTACAGTGTGATCTGAAGTGATCTGTTAATGGGTTTTTCTAGTGACCTATGGTGCAAGATAACTCAGGCGGTTAATGCTCATGCTTCTATCATAGCATACAGTCTCTGGACAACAGTTTTCATAGATTGTTGGGTTAATGTTCCTGCTTCAGAGTACTGAATGCAACACTCCACGTTTGCACTGTTTTTGATGGCGCAACCCAGCCTGCAGCAGCTGAAGCACCAGTAGCCTCACTACCTGACACGGCATTGGGTCATTAGGGCATGGCTCCCAGTGCAGCCGGTGCCTTTGTTGTGCTGCAGGGCCCTGGTTGTCTGCGCCTGCTCCCTGGCACTGTATTGTATCACTATGGCATGGCTCTTAATGCAGCTTGTGTCTTTGCTGTGCTGCAGGGCCCTGGTTGTCTCCTCCTCAATCCCTGACACTGCATTGGGTCATTGGGGCATTTCTCCCAATGCAGCCGGTGCCTTTACTGTGCTGCTGGGCCCTGGTTGTCTGTTTCTCACCTCCAGCATTGCATTGTGTCATTAGGGCATGGGTCCCCATACAGCCGGTACCTTTGTTGTGCTGCAGGGCTCTGGTTGTCTGCGCCTGCTCCCTGGCACTGTATTGGGTCATTAGGGCATGGCTCCCAGTGCAGCTGGTGTATTTGTTGTGCTGCAGGGCCCTGGTTGTCTCCTTCTCAATCCCTGGCACCTCATTGTGCAATTAGGTCATGGCACCTAATGCAGCTGGTGCATTTGTTGTGCTGCAGACCCCTGGTTGTCTGCGCCTCACTGCCTGACACTGCATTAGGTCATTAGGGCATGGCTCCACATACAGCAGGGGCCTTTGTTGTGCTGCAGGGCTCTGGTTGTCTGCGCCTGCTCCCTGGTACTGCATTGTATCCCTATGGCATGGCTCTCCATGCAGCTTGTGCCTTTGCTGTGCTGCAGGACCCTGGTTGTCTCCTCCTCAATCCCTGGCACTGCATTGGGTCATTTGAGCATTTCTCCCAATGCAGCCGGTGCCTTTACTGTGCTGCAGTGCCCTGGGCATCTCTCTCACCCCCGGCATTGCATTCTGTAATTAGGGCATGGCTCCCCATACAGCCGGTACCTTTGTTTTGCTGCAGGGCCCTGGTTGTCTGCGCTTCTCTCCCTGGTACTGCATTGGGTCATTGGGGCATTTCTCCCAATGCAGCCAGTGCCTTTGCTGTGCTGCAGGGCCCTGGTTGTCTGTTTCTACCCCCGGCATTGCATTGTGTCATTAGGGCATGGCTCCCCATACAGCCGGTACCTTTGTTGTGCTACAGGGCTCTGGTTGTCTGCGCCTGCTCCTTGGCACTGTATTGTATCACTATGGCATTGCTCTCCATGCAGCTTTTGCCTTTGCTGTCCTGCAGGGCCCTGGGTGTCGCCTCCTCAATCCCTGGCACTGCATTGGGTCTTTGGGACATTTCTCCCAATGAAGCCGGTGCCTTTGTTGTGCTACAGGGCTCTGGTTGTCTGCGCCTGCTCCCTGGCACTGTATTGTATCACTATGGCATGGCTCTCCATGCAGCTTGTGCCTATGCTGTCCTGCAGGGCCCTGGTTGTCTCCTCCTCAACCCCTGGCATGGCATTGGGGCATTTCTCCCAATGCAGCCGGTGCCTTTGCTGTGCTGCAGGGCCCTGGTTGTCTGTTGTTCACCTCCAGCATTGCATTGTGTCATTAGGGCATGGCTCCCCATACAGCCGGTACCTTTGTTGTGCTGCAGGGCCCTGGTTGTCTGCGCTTCACTCCCTCCATCTCAGGAAGACACCTAAAATGACCAAGTTGCTCTATCTAGATTTAGTTTCCAGTTTAGGGGGCCGAGATTCTGGAAAAAACACTGGTCATTTGGGGTTTCTATCTCCAAATGAGGTGAGGGGTTTGTCTGTTGCCAAGTTTAAGCTGGGTGATAAAGGTTCTAAAATATGCTTCCTTTGGTGTTGCAGCTCAGATGGAGCTGAGGGAGGGGCAGAAGAGTTCTTATAGTTGTTTTTACCTGATGCCATGTAGAGGTTCAGCTGGAGTGCTAGGGACTTTTCCTATAGATTTGGGGAGTGGAAGACAAGTAGCTCATGAAGCATGCGAACATGGTGGGTTCAATGGAGTGATTTTTCCATGCGTAGAGAGCCTTGGCTCAGATGATGCAGAAGGACAAGCTATTCTTTACTAGGTATAGAAGATTATAGTTCAAATGCCTCAGATGGAGATACTCACCTTATGAGGAGTTTCCTTTCGAGGTTTGGTGGACTCACTTAATTTGAGCACAGGGACAAGATCGCTTTGGGGCTTCTTTTTTGAGTTTGGTTTCAAATTAATGTAAACCAAATCCTCTAATCCCTCCTTAATTGACTGCCCAGCTGCCCCAGCCAACTTTTAGTTTGGTACATTGGGGCCCAATTCACAAAGGTAAATGTAGACGTTTGGTCTAAACTTAGACCAAACGTTTGCATTTATGATTTTGGGAATTGACAAACTGCAAAATTACAAGTACTATCTTCATGTCTGCGCTCAGGGCAGAGATACGGCTCAAGTGTGTACATAAAGATAGCACTCGTAAATGCCCTTTGTAAATTCCCAAAGACGTTTAGACCAAACATCTCAGTTTACTTTTGAGAATCGGGCCCTATATATCTTTTTGGGAAATCTCAGACTCACACCTCACTAACATTATTGCCTTAGCTACGCCCGTGCCTGTAATGCACTTTTAAACTGCCCTTTCAAACTGACAACATAAACCTTTTGTCAAGCCTAAACCTTCCTTTATCAGCCACCCCTAAGGTAGGCCCTAACCACTTCTAGTGTAGGGTGCATGGTATTTAAAAAAGTAGGACATGTGTATTTAGGTTGTACATATTCTGATAGCGAAAAACTATCAAAGTGCTATTTTTTTACTGTTGTAAGGCTATCTCTCCTATAGACTATTACTGGGTTGCCATATCACATTTAATTCAGTTTGGAAATAGATAAAGAAATGCTTCTTCCACTCAAATGAATTGTAAGTTAAAATACTCTTTATTGGGAAAGTTGGATTTTAAGTTTCTATTTTGAAAATGGCACTTAAAAAAAATTCATGAACAAAGGGATTGGGCCTTTTAATCAGCTAGGTTGGGCTACTTAAATATTACATTTCAGTAAATTACCCAAACTGATAATCATTTAGTCAGCTCAATTTTCTTCTGAAAGATCAAGACATTTAATTATCTTAACCTTATTTCTGATTTGAAGTGTTTTGATATTTTCTAACCATTAAACATATATACAAAACATATCCTTTTGGCAACATTTGAAATAAATTCAAAATATGTAAAGCCCATCTGTTAATGTGAAGAAACTCAAACCTTTTAAATCACATGAAGGTAAAAAATATTTGAGACTTAATAAAACAAAACAATTTAAAAATATGCCAGTCTTTTGATTTGAATTTGCTGGAGTTTCTAATAGTGTTCCCTTCCTCTTTAAAGAAAGCTAAAACTCCTATTTGTAGCAACGTCTGGGGGTTATTTGAGCATAGTCATGTCGTAGGTCTCCAATGTCCTTAATGGGATTGCCTACGTTTGTATGTCTTTTTTTCTAAAACTCCCCAGTTTGTGGTTGATGCGTTTCAAACCTCCCTTCTCTTTTGTGTTATCCTCAGGAACTTGTCTTGCTTTATCTGTAGAAGTTTAAATAAAGAACATTGTTGTTTCTGAACTTCTAGACCAAAGGCTTTTAACCCTAGTCCTCTTAGCTGCAGTTGTTAAATGTTACCTCTCCTTCTCTGTAATTGAATTCGATCGTTTAGTACTCCCGGATTCGCTCGCTTACATGTTTACCAAGCCTGGCCTTATGTTGGCCATCGTAATCTATTTTAATAAGTAAATACAAATTGGGTGGTTTTTTTCCTATATTGTTCTCCATGGTTTTGTTATGTTTCATACAGGTACCCTAATAGGTACCCTAATATAGGCCCGGGTAACATCATACACCTTCACCTACATTATCTCCTTTATACTACACAGTAACGAGCCTTTAGGGTTGAACCTTTACCTAGTTCCAGTCCTGGACGCAGAAGGAGGGTTTTCCCTGAACAATAGCATCCTACAACTTCATCAATGGACTCATACAGCATAAGTGAATATTCATGAGAGTTTTTGGAAACCAGTCAGGGGCTACACCACCTGCATAATATCTACGTACAAGCTTCATCCCATACGCCATTCTCAAATCCAACAATGGCTAATACAAGAAACAAGGGACAAAGAAACCCTAGATACTTTTTGTATAAATACAGCACATTTTGCTAGGGTTGGTAAAGGGAACCGAGACTTCCAGGCTGACACACTGACCAGAGATGCTGAGGCTCCTGCATGCAGACGCTCCAGCTGACATTGGTCTAACACATACCTCACGGGGTGTCCAACTCGAGACCAGTTTGGGTTCCCACACTCTTTTACTTCAGGTAATGGGGTTCGACTAAATCCTAGAGGGATTCTTGGCTTTACACATACCCACATGCTAGGTACACTTAGGCACATCTAGATAAGGCATCGCAGGAGTACGCTCACTTTTATTATGCATTTTATATTCATGTATGTATTTATGATTATTGCAAGATGGTAGAACTGTAGTATTCTTTTATTTTCACTGTACTGCTAATCATATATATCTGCTACTCTCTAACGGTTGTTGCAGCACATCTATTTTACACTAGAAGAACAACTGTGCAATAAATTCTTATTGTAACACGCCCAACTGTTTCCTCTGTGTAACTCTCTGAGACCGAATAAGTGAGCACGAGTGACTTAGCGAAAACTAGTTTATTGTTTCCACGATCCTGAGTGATGAGGGTTGTCATTTTCTAAGGTTGCCCGAAACTATTCTCTCCCCGATAAGAGGAGACACTAGTGGCACTGTGAGCTAGCTAAAGCAAACAGGTTAACATTCTCGGTGGGGGTGCTCACAAGCAGTCTGCCACCAAAACCACAGTTCATGTTATCCGAACGCGCAGATTCTGTATAGGATATATAGGAACTACACAACAGTTTCTATTGTTCAGTTCTTCTATCTATAGTTCACTTGCTTAATATTCGGTGTCACAGTATTTAATTCTTCTTCACCGATGGGGATACTTTTCCCACTTTGTGTGTGTACTGTACAGTGCAGGACAAACTCAAAGTCAGAAAAATAGGGGAAATTGTGGTAGATTGGGTTTTGCATAAAAAATGTAGGGTAGTTGCATGGGAATAACTGCTTTGTGTTACTTTTAGGTAATTTCCAGCGCAAACCAAGTTTTGCACTGGAAAGTAAATCATTTATTTTAAAAGTGTGCTTGTTTGAATCACTTTCTTGCTGCAAAGCCAGGGCAATCTGATAGTAAATCACCCCCCTTGTCCTTTATTTATTCCTGATGGTTATTATTAGAGAGATAGCTTTCTAAATGTATTCCCACAGCAACTATATTTGGGGGTTTTCATTAGTACTTGGTGCCCATTACATCTAAATAGCAAATGAAATCATGACTAATAGCAGGTAAAAATGACAAGCTAATATAGAGACATCATTTTAAAAGGATCAGTGATCTTATTAATGTTATTGTGCAGTTTGCTTCCTGAGACCTCTATAATTTAGACATATTCCAGACTCATTATTGTGGTAATTCAAATGTATTTTATGTCATGTTGACCAATGCCTGTTTATGTTCTTACTGTGAGTGTGTATTTAGTTATGAAAGTGAGAACCCATTGTATGTCTTGATTTCAAGGCTTTTGTCTAATGGAACATCTTTGTCAGTTGCCAATGGATCCTAAGTTGGAAGTACATGTATGCGGTGCTCTAATTAAAGAACCTGCTTTTGGAATATCTTCTACCGTGTGGATTTGACTTTATAACACCTATAGATTTGCAATCATATCAAACACTATAGGACATATTTATGAAATAGTTGTGCAGTGTAGCAAGTCACATTGCTGCACTGCACTGCATCACTAAAAAAGGGCAGGAATGAGCGGTATTCATGACATACAGTGTGTTCCTGACTTTTACGCCCGCCCTGGTGCATAATGGGCAGCTTAGCACCAAATGCAGGCACCCTTGCACCATGGTGCAAGGGTGCCTACGTTGCATGCAGAATTCTTTTTGTACAGAAAGGAACACCTTCCTGCACAAAAACAATCCAAAGAGGTGTTTTCCTGCAGAATGCTACATACATAGAAAGAGGAAGTAACAAGGAGGAAAAAATATATTTCTCCTTGTTTTGCCTCTAGTGAGGAGGTGTATGTTTTGGCGCATTCCCAAGTTTAGATGGTCTTGTAAATGTGGGAATGTGTTAAAAACCACTGTAGTCGTGAGGGAACACCCACGCAACACCCATGGAACGCCTTCCCAGGTAACAGTGATTTGTGCTGAGATGTGTTACTCCAGATTTTTGGAGACACTCAAAGCCACGTATAGTGGCCTTTCCGTGGCTTCAAAAATCGGACTTAAGGTTTTTGTTACTCTTGCACCACATTGCGTGATGCAAGAGCAACGCAAACCGGGTCATAAATATGGCCCTTAGAACTATGTTATGAGTGCCCAATTACCAGTCCTGTTAAGTCCTCTCTGGAGTTACCTATACTGGGGAAATTGCTGAATCTGGAGGGGCAGACAGGATTTACGTATGGAACCCTGAAGGTGCCGCCAGAAAAGAGAAATTAGCTGGGACATCATTAATACTAAGTCTGATTCATCTGATAATTCCTCATTTTGCTCTGACCTTGTCAGAAAAGGGATTTGATTGTCCCTTTCTTTTTCAATGCATTTTCTCCTTTTACACCCTTATTATAGCATGCTAAAGATAACATTTCTTAATAGGCTCATGTGGCTACCCAGCTTTATCATGACAGACTCACTAAGGCAGGCAAGCGTGGGCTATGACGCTCTCCTGACTTGCACTAAATGTTACCCTGTACTGTGTCTGATGATTTCTTATTTGTGTTAATTCTTGACATAGCACCTTCTAGAGCGTGTTGGGGCACTTCACAAAAAGTGATTTCGCGCTGCGCAGAAACATTAGGAACACAGTGGGACAGATGACCTTACATTAAAGTCACTGTGGAATATGGAAGTCAAAAATAGACAGCCCTAACCAACAATACCTAGGATAGAGGAGCGGGTACAAGGGATGATGTGAATGTTAAAGTTTGTGGAGGATACAGATAATATATAGCACATTCACAGCAAACGAGAAGCAGCATAGGAAGGTAACAGATCAGAGAAGGAAGGAGAGAGGATGGGGAGTGTAGAATTCGGCAGATATTCACTTCATAATATGTATGGAGCATTGGTTGCAGCAGAGCTGTATGTGGAGTGTGCTCAGCCACATATTCCATATTCTGGGTTCATACTATAAACAAGAATGTATGAGATTGTTGCGGCATTCAGTGCGGGTGTCACTGTTGCTGCCTGATGTCCTGTTGCTGGGGCTTGATATTTAAGAAGGGAGTTACACTACTGCTATGTGTCTACTCCCTTTATTGCTGGAAGATACTAAAGAGAGACAGGGCGGAAGGTGCCTAAATTCTGGTGCTGTAGAATAGGTTGTGGACTCAAGGATGAAAAGTCCTTTCCATTGCTCAATTTGAGCCGGTTGTTGGCAGTTGGGTCCACCGGCATTCTTCTTCAGGGACTGCACTTATTTTTCCTTATCGGACATTTTTTGAGAGCAAGTAATGTGAAAACAAACAAGGGTGAAAGAAGGAGAAAAAGAAACAATGACAGCCTGCAACTTTGCCCCACTGGAGAAATCCAATCATCAAAAAAGTGACCAAACCTAAACGTAGAAATCTTTACATGGCAATAATAGTATCCGGTCAGCGAGGAATCATTCTTGGGTACAAAAAATCAATTTCTTCCATTCAGAAGGCTCATGCCAAAAGTCAACGGCTTCTACGGGACCTTGTGTAATGGCTATCTGGGCTTGTGTGAAAATCCACAGTGTGCTGACTTGCCCCACTAAGGATTTTCGACTTACAACTCGGAGACTAAGTCAACGGGTAAAACTTCTGACCAGGGCGAACTTGAGTTCTGTATCCGACCAATGCTCCATCGTGATCAGCCGTAAAATGCACCTAGGTACCAATCAAGCACAATCAGAATTTACTCTATTATTATTTAAAATAAAAAATAAAAAATATTGTCCACAGTTCCCCTCATTGGTATTTTGTCATTTTGGTGTCAGTTCGTTTTATAAATTATTTCCCATGTTTTTAAGATGGAGTGGGATTTTTATTGTGTTATGGTATTGAGTTTTTAACTCTTTTGGTAAAGGAATCATACCAGAAGGTATTTGAAAAGGACGCCTTAAACATGCCATTTAACAATTCGGAAAAACATTTTGAAATGTGTTTTAGCTGCTGCAAACCATTACATTTACCGAATCTAAGGGTTTGCAACAGCTACAAATTCCCTATACATGAAATCCTTAGTACTCACTGCCTTCCTGACTTCTAGGTGGTCTTGGGTGTTTCTTGTCTTTGCCCACCCAGATAGAGATGTGTAGAGAAAGACGCCCCACTGTTTTTGCTCGTATTGGAGGATAGCCAGCTGGGGGTGCCTTCTACAGCAGAAGGTTCTCTTCTGTGAAAATGTCTGAGCCTTAGGGGCCTTTCTTGTAAATGGACCTGTGGTTGAGGTAGAGTTTTGAAGACCAGTGACTGGCAATGTGAAGCCATTGTAGCGTTGGCCATAAAAAGGCAAATGCTGCCTACATTTCTACACCAAAAAATAGGAACTTGATCCAAAGAATAAACTTTGTTTATATAATTGCGTTCCCTCTAATGCATTATTTATTGACAAAGGAGGGCACAAACAAAAAAACATTACTTAGAGACTATTCTGAATGCTTTTAGGGAAGAAATGCTAATGTTCGCTTTTGTAAACTAAATTGCAGTGCATCTCTGACAAGCAGACATTATCACATCTGAACGCTGTGCGTTTAGTTTGAAAGCGCCCGAGCTATTCCGCTCCAGTCTTGACTGGCAGACCGGCTATGAAAATAATACTGTAGCTCAGCTGCAGATCTTCAGTCCATGGCAAAAGTTGGACCTAGACACAATTCACTTTCTACAGTGGCTAAACCCAATAACCACTGTTTGTGTATTATCATTTCCATTTGTGCCCTTAGAGATCTGGAACATCAGACTGCACCCACCTGCTTCCTGTGCCTCCGTCCTATCAGCCAGAGGAACAAGTAAGGCTGCTCCCGCTCATCAACTATTTTGACACCAGTCGGTCCAACTATGTGGTAAAGACCAAGAGCCGGATCAGAGAATACTTTTGACCAGTGCTAATACATGCCAAAAGAGAAGGAAATTACCTGCCAAAAACTTGTTTTGAAGCAAGGCCCTATACAGGGTCCAAACAATTAGTAACCACAGTCAGTAGGCAAACTGAGACAATAATCAATTCAATAACAGTGTCATAGGATTTATTAATTTTTTTATTGATTTTTGTATGTAATGGTCAGCGTCATAACATAGGGTTGATAACAAAACATTTCAAAATTCATATACATAAAGCAACTAACAGTCCCACACAACTCCTTCAAGAAACACAGTCATACCAGCACTCATTCCACAGTGACATCAGTCAACACATAACCTCAATTCACAAAAGATAAAACCATATAAATGATTAGATAACAATTCTGCTATTCAAATTCACAGAATAGAATTTCAGTAACCCAATGGACTAAAAAACGCCAACGCGTGTTTCGGTGTCAGGCCCCAACGGGGCTACACCTTCATCAGGGCAAAGGAGGGCAGGTAGTGTGGGACAGACACACCTATGGAAAAAAGAAGAAAGAATGTACATGCTCAACGTATCAGACAATCTTGAAGTCAGATAACAAATAAGTACTTGAAAGGGGGCTATCCAGAGCTCGGGGGCTGCGGGGGCTTTTGTTACACCACTGACACTGCTTGGTGCAAACACCTTTTACAACCATATTATGAAAACAGGTCTTTTCTGATGGTATTGTGTGTCAAGAATGGGGGGCCATATTTCTTCTGTGGAATTATTCTGTGCAGGCGATATGTTCTGTTGGTTTATGCGCTGCGGTGTTCTGGTACTGCATTTCAGTAGCAATATTATGTTGTGGTGTTGTATTGTGGTTGTTGTGCTGCTTTTTGTTTTGACTGCCATCTTTTAATGTGGTCCTGTTATGATTTGATCTGTAATGTTGCTTTCTTTGTGTTATTGTGTTGTCTTCTGTTATATACTTTACATTTTACATGTCCTCGGTATGAGTAAAGGCAGTGGTTGCTCTAATCACTTTTTAATGCTGTGTTAATTAGAAAGGATTCTGGAGGTGGCAATGTGTGACAAGAATGTTTGTACACATTTAGAGGCACATGCATCAAGGTATTTTGCGATCGCAAACAGTGCAATTCACAAAAATCGGCCGTTAGCGATCACAAAAGGGCTTTTTGCAATGCATGAATGTTTTGGAGATTCGCAATTTAGGTAATAGCAATTTCTTGTGATTACCCAAATTGAGAGTGTAGATAGGGAATCGCAATTAGCGATTCCCTAATGTATATGCAAGAAGCCTTTCCTAAATGCGAACTGTGCATTTAGGAAACGCTAATTAGCATCAACTTCACGTTGATGCTAATATGGGCATACCAATTAGGTAATCGCAATTTAGGCCATTCAAGACCATTCCCACCTACGGGCCTTGAGGCCCATTGGAAAGAATGGAGTCATAATAGCAAATAGCAATTCCCTAATTCTTAAGGAATTGCAATTATAGAATAGCTATTTGCATCCTGTTTTGATGCATTGGATTTTGCGATGACCAAATGGCGATTTCTTAAAAATCGCTATTTGGTAATTGCAAAATGTAACTTTCATGCTTGTGCCCTTTTCTGGGTGGCATTTGTTGTGTTTACTATGTGTTCTTTGCTGCAATTCAATTCAATTCAATTCTGAAATCTTTATTCATATAAAAGTATATCCATAAAAGAACAGGTCACAAAGCAGCATGAAAATATGCAAATCTTGTTAATCATAAGAGCAATAAAAGCAAATACAGTAAAAACATTGCATGAATATGCATCATATGATAAACGGATAAAACGATTTTCCAATTAATGCCCTCTAAGTTTATTCCATTCGTGATCATTGTGAAAGAATAAAAACAAGTCTGCAGAAAGTGTCCTCTTAGTTCGTGTTAATCATAGTGACAGTATCAATATTAATTCAATAAAAAACGTCCTTCATAAAGTGCACATTGTGTTACGAGCGAGTACAGCGACTTTTAAAAAGGAGCCTACGTGGAAAACTAAATCATCGTCTTCCAATTTAAGAATTTTCATATAAGCAGCTTCAAGAGGAACAGGCAGGATTAAAAAAAAAAACAGTATAAAAAGCAATTTGCATATTTTATATAAAATTTATGGAAGAATAAAAAATGGAGCATCGTTTGCTCGCTCTGGCCGTCGCATGGGCATGGCAGGTGATCTAAATCAGCATTATACCCCAGGGGGAACCAGAGTAAGGATTTTACTGTGCCTGCCCTTCACCTAAAAAGGAGTCCCCTCTCTCAGTGGCCTATTGATTTTAAGAGATAACTAGATGGCATATCTGAGACATCCTCGATAGACATGTAAGTTTCAACGGTTGTTTTCTTGACCTCCTTTTCATGTCTAGCTACACTATAATATGCATATAGGGCCATCCAAAGGTCTTTTTTATTCACACTATCCATTTCAGTTGGATTTGAAACGAGCTGTTCATGGTTGATACTGCTCAAACTCTCACTCACTGCGGCAAGCCATGGTATTTCTCTTCCCTTCTCACACTTGAGGCAATCTCCTATTATTTCTCTGGTGAGAGACGCTGCTGGGTTTTTCCAGATTGCTAGCTAAAATAGAGCAGGGTGAGCTTTTATATTATCTTCAATATAGTGCAAGTTCACTTCACTATGACAGACATATTGTGATGCAGAAATCCGTGCTCCCAAGAGTTTTCGACAACATATATTTTCTTCACACTGAATGCTATTGCTCTTTGTGAAACCCCAGAACTCTGCACCATATGTTGCTGTTGAGATGCGCTGGAAATTAAAAAATGTCATAATTGCTAAAATTACCCCTGTCCATTTTGTCTGGGGGAGACAAAAACTCGAGTTAATAGCCTTAGAAAACTTGTTCCTAATATGGGCCACATGGTCAACCCAGGAACCATTAGCAGCGAAGACCAGTCCCAGGTAAGAAAAAAAGTGCAAGAGCGTTGTAAACTTTGATTGTCCACAGTAATGGAGTTCAAGAGATACTTTTGCGGCCCACATGCCATTATAAAAGATTTTTTTAAATTAGTGCATAAATCTAAACTAGCAAAGAAAGAGACCCAGGACAATGTCCTGGCCTGCTGGTGCACTACTAAAAATCACTCAAAGAGTGTAACACAATGTAATCCTCGTTTTGATCAAAAATACAGTAAGCTGAGCAACGTCCGATGTTATCTTACGTGTCCATATTCACATCGATCCAGTCTTCAGATGGAAGAAACCAAACTTCGCATGGAGCACGTCAAGTGTGTTTATTAAATAAACGAAGCAATCAAATTTCTTGCATGAAATACATGCTCATCCCAATGCATTTCGGGCTTTAAACAAGAGCCCTTCTTCAGGGGATTCTATAAAGAAGGGGAAAGTGTATCTTAAAACATCATAATATATCAGAACATAACATGCCAAAAACGGAAGCTGACATAACCAGAAGAGCATACAAATAACATCAAAAGTGTGTAAGACTCCATCTTTGTAAAAAAGGCAATGACGAATGCCAGAAACTCAAAAGAGACACATATGTGGAATTAGATCAACAACAGATATGGACAGAAACCAAAAATGAAAATCAATGCACTATCCAATAAAACGGTGTAGATAACAAGAACCATAAGAAGCCAGAGGTACAAAAACTGAAATACGTGCACCTTTAGAAACAGTGTGACAAACGGAGCTGTTAATAAGAAAGTGCATGACTCCAAAATTGGGGGCGCAAAATATCTGAAATACGTGCACCTTTAGAAACAGTGTGACTAACGGAGCTGTTAATAAGAAGGTGCGTGACTCAAGGAATGGGGGTGAGAAATATCGCATACCTTCCAGCAAGAAAAGCATATGGAATAATCACGAGTCGGAGAATGATAGTCACAGGGTCCGTACAGTATTAAAAAAACATATGTAAATAAAACCTCATAGCAGAGTCAAAAAGGCGAAACCAACATAAACCACAAACATGTCTTACCCGCTAACAGAAAGAGGAAGCCGGCCGGTTCGGGACGGATTTGTGGAACCCAGAAACAAACTAACGGTCTCCGTGAGGAAGGCAAATAAGCAAACTGGGACGACGCGTGTGTGACAATAGTGGCATATAAAGCTAAAACCCGGAAGTGAAAGCAAAGAAGCTGTGTGAATAGAAAAGGTTGACTCCATGACGAAAGTTAGAAACCCCACGTGCAGGTTAAGCATGCAAGAAAACTGAAAAAAGACTTCAAAACAGGTTACCCATCCAGGGCACTCCCAGAGATGGCTAATACTGTAAACAACAATAGTCAAGATGTACGGTGAAAAATAGTGAACGAAGGAGTGAATAACAAGTGATCCTATACATAATAAATAGAAAAACCTTGCGAAAAATAAAACCTTGCGAAAAATAAAACCTTGCGAAAAAGAAAAAGCAGGACAAAATGATTTGACTGTGATCCAAAGCATAGGGTAATGGAAACAGAGCCTAACTCAAATGCTGTGGTATACACAACTTCAGAGAGTACAGTACTACGTTTCAAAGAACACTGAAATTAAATAAATTATAAATCAAACAACTGACTAAGAAAATGTTCCAGTACATGAGCATATCCCAGCATATTGGGCTGTTCGTGTTGCATAAATCTAAACTAGGGCATTCAGGGCGCGGCTCATTAAGACCGCATCATCAGGGAACAATAGGGACATCATTGGTGAGTGCTATCAATGATTTATGTAGATCATTGATGATTAAGATGATAAGAAGATGGACCAAGACACAACCCTGCCTGACCCCTCTGTAAACTCTGATGTCATTTGAAACCTCCCCACCCTTGTTAATCCTCACCCGAGCTTTCAGATCCATGTGTGGGTAGGCTAAAAAATGAACTAAAACCTCATCTAAACCATATTCTAAAAGGATGGACCATAAACGTGACAGATTAACAAAATCGAAAGCTGAAGTGAGGTCCATAAAAGCCAAGTATATTAGAGATCGCAGGGCAATGAAATACTTTCCAATAATTAGATTAAGATTTAGGCACTGTTCAATTGTACCCATTTTACTCCTAAAACCTAACTGGCATGGTTATAAAATGCAATCTTCCTCGGTCCATATTTTGATCTTATTGTATAAGATTCTCCCTAAAATGTTCAAAGTGTTATCTATTAGGGAGATCGGTCTATAACAACTTGTGTGGGAGCAGTCACCCTTTTTAAAAATCAGGACAATAATACTTGTTGACCAAGAACTTGGTAGCGGAGCATGAGTTAGGTTGCTAAAAACATTTAGTAAGAGCTGTGCCCAAAAATCGGGATTATGCTTATTAAGATCAATGGGTGAGCGAGCGTGTTACCCGACCCGGCGCATATGTGTCTTTTTGTGTCTTCCACAAAGAATATCTGCTGATTTACTATATTCTTGGACGCTACAGTGACATTGATTTTCACACTGACTTCCGAGGGTCAACCATTTTAAACTCGCATAGTCCTGAAGATGGTCTTACAGACGACAGCCTAAAGACCAAAACGTCGACAATTGCACTTATTTTCTGTACAGTGTTACCATAGGCTATATTCATCTGTACTAACCAGTTGATTTGCCTTATTTTAATTTGAAAAAAATGTAAACAATTGTTACTGTATTCCTTCACATCTTCCTGTTTCGTTGTGTGTTTAATGATCTAGTACCCTTTACCATAATTTTTTACGATAAAATCCATCTTTTAATATACACCCGTGCTTTTCGATATTTTCTGATATAATCTGATGTTGTCATATTTCATTAGAAAACTAAAATTGTATATGAGTTGTTTGAACATGAACAGTTCAAACTATACATAAAGAAATTAATCTGCAAATAATATATAAGAACTTGCGTTAAGTAAAAAGCTAAAATCATTTAAAAATTAAGTATATGAATAAATCCCTTGCAGGCACATCTAGCAGTTCATACTTCCACTTGGGGCACCTGGATCAAAAGGAGTTGACTTACGCATATGCAGAAAAAGCATACTCTTAGTACATGTAATAAGATATTCTGAAAAAAAGATTAGAACCCCACAAAAGAGTGATACTTTGCACCCACAAAAAATCTAAATTTGTGGTTTGTCTTGTGAAAACCTAATTATGTATGTCTAATTGTGTCACTCTCATGTGTTCTTATGCATTACAGTATTGCTAGTTTTATTTATATGACCAATAATGTTTTGACATTTTATAATCAATATGGATGTCGTAATTTTGCATTGGTTCAAAAAACATTCCATAGATCTGAATATACATGCTAATGTTCATGATTCAAGTAAGCCTGGAAGCCATGTTAGTGAAGATTGTTCATTTGCACATTTCCAAGAAGTGCTGCTTCTCTTTCAAACCTGGCAAATGAAAGTAGGCTTTTAGAATAATTATGAGTCCAGTATTGCGTTTATGAATGGTTTCTCCTCCTAAAGGATGCTTTGTGTTTCCTCAGGGAGAAGATCCAGCCACATGCACATTTGATAATTTTTTGCTGAAAGTAACAGCTTTCTGTTTCATGATTAGGTTTCATAGACCTGCATTCAAGGAAAATATATACATACTGGTCTAAATGTATGTATTGTAAGGATTATGCTCCAATTGACCTTCTACTGAAATGACAACTCTCTATAATCATTTGTCTGTGCTGCTTACTATTTTTTGCATTCATCACTAATCAGATTTTTTAGGCCTCCTGACATATTGTGGATTATTTTAAACAAAATGCAGAAGAAAAAAAAAGAAATTGCAGCTGCAAAACAGCACAAATCAATTAAAAAATAAATGGACCACAGGTGGAGCAGAATTCAATATATTATTGCCGCAATATTGCACATTATTAAATAGAATCTCTCTGGTTATAGTCTCTACCATCATTGTATTGTGCTCAGGTTCCTAGGACTTCCCATAGAGTGTGAATTCTAGCAACCCTGACACAATGCACAAACACCCTTACTGGAGGATCTGTTGCAACATGGCCATATGTAAGGGTGTGAAAAGATGACTCTGCAAAGTACAACTCCTGTGGTCCTTTTATAGCAGAAACTGTTTTTGCTGCTGTTCAGGATGGTGAGTGAACTGTACTGGACAGGGAATAAAGTATGTGTGGACCCAGGGCCGGCTTTAGCGCTGGTGGCGTCCAGTGCGACAATGTTTGTTGGCGCCCCCCAATGACCATCTCTGCCACAGATTCCCTCACTACCACCCTTTAACAGTGCCCTCATGTCTCCATAGCCATCCTCTCTCAGATGCATTTAGTTAGTTTTATAGTGCCATTCATAGCAGTGTGGGGTGCCAAGGCACTTTACATCACACACACATTACACAGAGACAATCAATCATCCGTGAGTAAATAAGTGTAAAGGAAATGTTACATAAGACAGAGGCCCACAAGGTGTAAGAGTCACATCTCATCTATACTGGTAGACAGTATAGTTTAAGAGTGCTTGGTCTGGAGAAGCACAAACGTAGAATTTAAAACGTAAACTATAATTGGAGGTTCTCTTTAATAATAAGAATTGATTTCTACCCAAATGAGCCCTTTTTGCAACACATAGGATAATGAAAGACAGGAAACAAATCATAACGCTCTGATCTATACCATGCAGTTTGCATGTAGCTCTTTGATGACAGTTAATAGCTCACTGTTCTATCTTAGGATTTTAACTTATAAACTGCAAGTAAAAAAAAGGATCTCTCTGATGAAAGCAGCAACCCACTGGCCTATTTACATTATATGCACTTTGTGATCTGCAAGGTAAACATTCTTTGCAGCAGGCATATTAACCCTCTGTGCTACTTTAGGATGAGTCAAAACTTTCACTAGACAAAACTCCAATCTCTCTCCAGCAAGAACATTGATCACCGTAGTTATTGTTACATTGTTATTGTTGCCTGAAAATTTCTGGAGGCAAGGAACGTAGCAGCAGATACTTTTAAAACCAGAATATACTTGCAAACATGATGCACCCACCCAAAGTCACTGCCCGGTGCGGTGGCACCGGTCACACCACCATAGAGCCGGCCAGTGTGGAACTCTCCCCCTCAACTGAACAAGAGACATTTAGGGTAGATGGTTAATATGGGGTAAAGAGGTAGAACTGGAAGTAGCATGTGGATATGTAAGATTGAAAGTAAAGGAAGAGGAAAGTTGGGTGACAGTCAGGGGAAACAGCAATGCTAGGGGCAGACAGGAGGCAAGGGGACATGAGGAATGGTCAGCATTCTAGGGAAAAGGTAAGAGTGGGCGAAGAAAAAGCAAGTAAAAAATAAGCGGCATCCTCAAGGATGTGAAAATATATAGAGATGGAAAGCGTGGGAGCAGAGCCTGTGAGAATATATGTCATATTGATGTTGGTGAGGATAGGGTGTGGTAGTGTGTTTCATTTGAAGCATGGTTTCCAGTTCTGCTGACCTCATATGGAGTAGTCAGTCGCAAGTAGTGTAAAAAGACGCTCTACTTCTACATGGAGGCTGACTCATTTTTGGGAAATTCTTTTTTAATAGATGTGAAATATTGGGTTGTTAAGTGAAACACTCCTCAAGCAACAACCACAATCCTTGTCAGGATGAAACACGCAAAATAAGTCAATTAACCTGTGCTTAACCCTCTGGTAGATTGACACAAAAGCAGTCAGGATTAACTTAGAGGCACTATGTAAAGTCTTTATCCAGCAAGATAGCGCCTAAAAGATCAAAATGTCTACCGCGGACATCTGGGGGCATATGTATCAAACGATTTTTTAATCGCAAACGCTGCGATTCGCAAAATAACAGCGTTTGCGATTAAAAAATCGCTAATCGGGATGTATGAGCCAATATCTCATCGCTAAGTTAAGGAATTGCTAATTTAGCGATTTCTTAATTTTGCGTAAGCATTTAAGAAATCGCAAAATGCGATTTCTTAAATGATATGTAACACGCACCCAAGTTGTGCGAATTATCCTTAAGAAATCGCAAATTACCACCAACTTCTCGTTGGTGGTAATTTGCGATTTCCTTTCAAAATGCACTTTTTTTAATTTTACAAAGTGCCACGTGGCGCACATACATGCCCTTAGGCACACATGCTCATTTCAGGGGTGCATCAGGGTGTCATCATGACACCCTTGCACCTTTGAAATTATTCTCAAATTGCGATTAGCAAATTGCGAATCGCAATTTGGGAATTACTTCACATTCATTCCTATGGGTCTCCTGGCCCATAGGAATGAATGGGAAGGTATTCCTTAATTTCGCAATTTGCTAATCGCAATTAAGGAATTTTAAGAAATCGCAAAAGTTTTGCGATTGTTTAAATAAATCCCGTTTTGCAATTCTCAAATACTGATTCTTTAAAAATCGCAATTTGAGAATCGCAAATGGAGATGTTGATACATATGCCCCCTAGTCACCCAAGACCTGGGCAAAGTCGAAAGGTATGATGGACGCAATGATTCCAGTATCCACTTACCTTCAGATGTAAAAGAATTTTTCAAGAAAAATGGCTGACAAGGTAAAGTTCAGAAGTGACCGATTAACAAAATCAAAAGCTGAAGTGAGGTCCATAAAAGCCAAGTATATTGGAGATCGCAGGGCAATGGAATACTTTCCAATAATTAGATTAAGATTTAGGCACTGTTCAGTTGTACCCATTTTACTCCTAAAACCTAACTGGCACGGTAATAAAATGCAATCTTCCTCGGTCCATATTTTGATCTTATTGTATAAGATCCTCCGTAAAATGTTCAAACTGTTATCTATTAGGGAGATCGGTCTATAACAACTTGTGTGGGAGCAGTCACCCTTTTTAAAAATCAGGAAAATAATACTTGTTGACCAAGAACTTGATAGCGGAGCATTAGTTAGGTTTCTAAAAACATTTAGTAAGAGCTGCGCCCAAAAATCAGGATTATGCTTAATAAAATCAATGGGCAACCCGTCGGGTCTAGGAGCTTTGATGCCCACCTCTGCTGAAAGGCTTCCTCAAGTTCGAATAGAGAGATTGGCATCCCAGTCGGGATCTGGTGCTCAAAGGGATCCTCGTTATATGTTGGGGCTGTATAAATCATAGAGAAACAAGCTTCCCATGCCTCGCTAGTTATGTTGCAACTTATCGGGGCCAGTGATCTGTTTCTATTTGTTCTGATTTTGTTTTGTTGTACTGCAGTTTTGTGCTTTATTATGTTTTGACTGTTTTGTTGTGATGTGCCATGTTATGTTTTAACTGTGGTGTTATTTTGCTTTCTCTATTTTATTATGTTATTTTAGTTGTTTACTTCAAACATGTCAACAACTTCTGATATAGTTCCAGTCAAAACCAACACAACCTTCAAAATCCCTGACAAGCATCTATTTACCACTTTGTACAGTAGTAGAATGGCGCTGCTGAAGCTCTTCAACCACGTATGGCAACATTTAGCCGAAACAGTAACTGACACTAGTGCTCACTGTATATGTTGGGGCCCTAGTCTAAACTTAGCATTCACTGTACAGCTTTATGTGATACAGCTAAGTTCCTTGATTTATCAACAGCAGTACTCATTACAAACAGATCACTTAATCGCAACATGAGCCTTCACTGCTGTTACAGCATATATCACACTTATAAAATGTGTGATAAATTTCAGCAGGATAAAGATACACTGCATTTACCAAAGCATGCAGACTTTGGGGGCATATTTACAAGCCTCTGTCGCCACAGTAACGTCACTTTTATCGACATTCCTGTGGCGATAGGGGCTTCGCCTTATTTACAAGGTGGTGTTAAGCCACTTAATGTGGCTTAACGCCACCTTGCAAATAAGGCACCTGAAAGGGCTGAGCAACAGGTGTTGTGGTGGCCGTTCCACTGCAACACCCATTGATTTTGTCCCTGTCCCTTATTTACAAGGGTGGCGTAAATAGGAGGCAGCACCAGAATTAAGATCAGGGGAAACCTGGTCTTAGCATGGCAAACGAGGACAAATGCCTTATTTCTTCTTGTTTTTGCTGTTTCTATGTGTGCTGCGTTGTGCAGCACACATAAAAACAGCAAAACCTTACGAATGTTTATGTGCAGGAAGATGTCCCTTCTAGCACATAAACAATCATTTTAAAAAAATGACGATTTGCAACTTCTATGTGTGCTTCACTATGCCGCATACATAGAAGTTTCGAATCACCATTTGTGATTGTTTGTGTCCAGGAAGGGACTTCTTCCTGCACATAAACAATATTTGCCTCAACGCATGCATCCTTGCACTATGGTGCGTGAGTTCAGTATCAGCACTAGGGAAAACACAAGGATTCCACGCATTGATGTAAATACGGTGCATACCTGCATTTTCAGAATGGCAGAGCGTGGCGTTAACTATTTTGGCTTAATGACGCGCTCTGCCAGTCTTTTGTAAATGTGCCCCTTGGTGTATTTAGCACCAGAAATCACATTTTGTTCCTCAAAAAATCGTAATTGGATTATATTTATCACACACAACACATACTGACTCATCTGAATCAGATTTTTATCGATGAAATAAAAATCAACACAATTAACAGGTACCTCGTAATGGAGGCTGAGGACAGTGGTAAATGGTTGTTTATTACTGGAACTGTAGAGGAAGGTGCTGCTTTTGTCTGAAAATGTAGCAGTATCCATTGACGTCTCTAAATCAATTACAAAGAGCAACAGAAGAAGACACAATACAATAACTCCAAGCAACATAAGGACATACTAAAACAACTTAGGTGTCAGCAGCACAAACAGTTAAAATAGAACACAACACAGAAGCCACACTAAAACACAAATAAAGAATACAATACAATATAATAATGGAGAAGAAAAACACAAAAGCACAAAAAAGTCTTAACACATAAGCACACTAGAATGCAAAACAATAAACATGCACAAACGTTCTTTTACAAATCACCCCCTCCACCAATCTGCTTTCATAATACAGTGGTAAACGTGTTTGCTCCAAGCACTGCATTTCATACTGCCAAGGACAAATAATAGCACCAGTCAAAGTATTTTGTGATCTGGTACCCTAGCTTTCAAACAGAAGGCCCACGCCTGGGTGTTTGAATTCAGCCTTAAGCACGTGATTCAATCCCTCCTGTCATGCATGGTTGAGTACTTAGAGAGCAGAGTTCTTACCCAACGACTTGCAGGTCCAAAGGGCTTTTAAATCAAGACTTTATTATCTTTTTTTGACATGGACATGTGTACATTGCCTATACTGCCACTTGGGGGTATTAAGTACAATGGGGAACCCAATCAACCCTTGACGGCTTGGGCAATGTAGTATGAACTGGTAGATGCGATTACAAGGGATTTATTCATACACTTAATTATGAAATGATTTTAGCTTTTTACTTAACGCAAGTTCTTAAATATTACATGCAGATTCATTTCTTTATGTATAGTTTAAACTGTTCATGCACAGACAACTCATATACAATTTTAGTTTTCTAATGAAATATGAAAACTACAGATTATATCAGAAAATATCAAAAAACACGGGTGTATATTAAAAGATGGAGTTTATAGTAAAAGATGATGGTATAGGGTACTAGATCATTAAACACACAATTGAACAGGAAGATGTGAAGGAATACAGATTTTGTTTGTACTTCACTGTAACAATTGTGTACACTTTTTTCAAATTAAAATAAGGCAAATCAACTGGTTAATACAGATGAATATAGCCTATGGTAATACTGTACAGAAAATAAGTGCAATTGTTGATGTTTTGGTTTTTAGGCTGTCGTCTGTAAGACCATCTTCAGGACTATGCAAGTTTAAAATGGTTGACCCTCTGAAGTCAGTCTGAAAATCAATGTCACTGTAGAGTCCAAGAATATAGTAAACAAGACATATTTTAAAGGGCTGCTTAAGTGAGTGGCACCATAAGTGCACCATAAGTGCTGCAGGCCCACTAGTAGCATTTAACTTATAGGCAAACGATTTGGTGGTGACCCTGCAGAGAGGGCTAAGTCTATTAGTAGATATGCGGATCTTTGGATCTCAGTTGCACTCTTCTAAGCATCATACCCCAAAGGACCACAGCTCACACCTCCCAATTTACCACCTTGTACTTCCCTAATTCATAACTCCCTTTGCACACCTCCCAGTTCCATACCTCATAACAGCACACCTCATACCTGTGCACCCCAGAATTCTGCACTTCCATTTTTCTTTTCTTCTTTCATCCACACAAACCTCTACATATACCATACCTCCTTGCTGTACACCTTCCATGTCCAAGTTTCACACCTTCTATCTCTCTCTTACCCCACACCTAACAAATATACAGCAACAGAGCAACTCTCTTTTAACCGCCTCTCATCTATTGGACAATTTAGAACCTTACAACATGACACATATGCTGTACCACCACCCCTAACTCATACATCTTCCACCGTAAACAGATGCAAACAAAATTAGCAACATGCCACTCTTCACAACTCTTCATCTCTCTGCACAACAACACTACTCTATAAAAACAACACAGCTGACCAACTCACCCTCAAACACCATCTCCACCACCTACACACACAGACCCATCAAAATGCCTTCTTAGCCTGATGGATGAGGAATATGATACAGAATACCTAAACTATTGCTATCCTCATACAGCTAATACCACAACTAAGGGCACACTTGCTACAATCCTCCAGAATACTGCTCACTCTTTTACAAAACAAAGTCATACCATCACCAAAGCACATTCTCTAAACTGCCTACCAATAAATGCTTGATCACTCTAAAAAAACAATCATCACATCTACGGCCTTTTCACTGACACACAACCTGACTTACTCTTCATAACTGAATTGTGTTGGGAGATGACATGGGTCCAGTGCTGCATAAAGCCATTACTCTAGGCCATGGGTACTCACAAACTTTCTTTTGGGGGCCAAATTTACAGTGTGGTTTCTGGCTTAGGGCCGCACCGGTGGGGGCGGGGCCAGTGGGGGAGGGGGAGGGGCTAGAGCAAAAACGAACTATGACCGTGAGGTTGAACACAGGCCCCTGCAGTGGACGCCTTCGTCCACTGAGCCACCAGACCCGGCATTCACACATCTCTATCTATCTATCTATCTATCTATCTATCTATCTATCTATCTATCTATCTATCTATCTATCTATCTATCTATCTATCTATCTATCTCTCGCTCTGTCTCCCTCCCGCCCTCTCTCTGTCTCCCTCCCTCTGTCTCCGTGTCCCTCTGTCTCCCTCCCTCCCTCTGTCTCCCTCTCTCCCTCTGACTCCCTCCCTCCGTCTCCCTGCCTCTCTCTCTCTCCCTCCCTCCATCTGTCTCCGTCTGTCTCTCTCTGTCTCCCTCTCTCCATCTGTCTCCCTCTCTCCCCCAAGGATCTGCTTTATCTCCTATCCTCTTCAACCTCTGTTTGGAACCTTTAGCTAACGCTCTTACCTCCATGGATATTCATTTCCACATGTATGCCGATGACACGCAACTCTACTTGAAAATCTCATCCCCGGAAAACATCATATCACTCAACACCATCTTAACTTATACTCAAAACTGGTTAACTGAGAACCATCTCCTACTCAACACCTCAAAAACAGAATTCTTGCTTGTCTCCCCTCAGAAGTACACCCCCAATCTTGACCTCTGGATGTGCCACCTCACTGCTTTCAACCGTACTCCTCTCATCGTAAACTCAGCCAAATCTCTAGGAGTCACCATGGATAATAACCTGAATATGAAAAATCATATCAGCACTACATGTAAAGGAGCAAACCACTTGATTAGGACACTCAGAAACATCAAACCTTTCCTTCCACTGAAGGATTTCAAGCAGGTGGTTCAATCGCTGGTCCTACCGAGAATAGATTATGGCAGTGTTATCCTCTGTGGCCTGCCCAAATACACCCTGGCTCCGCTAAGGGCTTCGCTGAATGCTGCTGCGAGATTGGTTACAGGCGCCAAACACAATGAGCGCATATCGCCAGTCCTAAAAACGCTAAATTGGCTCTCCTTTGAAGCACGAATCCAGCTAAAAATTGCCACGATGACCCACAAAGCAATCCACCTCAAGACGCCCAGGTATCTGGCGCAAAAACTTGAGCTATCTGGTGGTGCAAGAGTCTCTAGAAGCGCTACTACCTTACTTTTGAAACCACCTATCTTTAACAAAAAGAGAACCTCTCACAGAGCCTTCTCGGGTGCGGCTCCAAGGATATGGAACTCTCTTCCTCCAGAATTACGCAGAATCACCAGTGCAACGGTGTTCAAACTGGAAGTCAAAAGATTCCTGATGAACAAACTCCTTCACTCCTTCAGTAATTGGGCTACTCACCTTGGCCCATTGACATTGTTCCTTCCCCCATTGTGTTAACATCTACTACAATTTTTTTTTTTTTTTCTTTTTTCTTTGACTCTTTGTTCTGCTGTCCTTACACTGTACTTTGTTTAACTTAACTTCAATGCGAACTTTCGTGCACTTTATGGTTAATTAGTGTTTTTTTTTTTTTTTTTTTTTTTTTCCTGTGGTTGTTTCCTGTTCTAATTTGAATGTAAAGCGCTCTGATATCCCCTGGGATCTTGTTCGTGCTATATAAAACTTTATAAATAAATAAATCTGTCTCCCTCCCTCTGTCTCCCTCCTTCCCTATCCCTCCCTCTCTTTCCGTCTCCCTCCCTCTGTCTCCGTCTCCCTCTGTCTCCGTCTCCCTCTGTCTCCCTCCCTCCCTCTGTCTCCATCTGTCTCCCTCTGTCTCCCTCCCTCCCTCTGTCTCCCTCCCTCTCTCTGTCTCCCTCTCTCTCCCTTCTTTTCTCTCCGTCTCCCTCCCTCTCTCTCTCCCTCTCGCTCCCTCTGTCTCATTCACTGTTTGTCTCCCTTTCTCTCTGTCCTCTTACCTCTCTCTCTCTCCGTCTCCCTCCCTCTCTCTGTCTCCCTCCCTCTCTCTATCACTCTCTCTCTCCCTCTTTCTCACTCAATCTTTGTCTCCCTTTCTTTGTCTCCCTCCCTCTCTGTCTCACTCACTCTGTCTCACTCACTCTGTGTCTCCCTCTCCCTTTGTCTCCCTCCCTCTCTCTGTCTCCCTCCCTCTCCCTCCTTCTCTCTCTCTCTCTCTCTTCGTCTCCCTCCCTCTATCTCTCTCTCTCAATCACTGTTTGTCTCCCTTTCTCTCTGTCTCCGTCCCTCTCTGTCTCCCTCCCTCTGCCTCTCTCCCTGTCTCACTCACTATGTTTGTCTCCCTCTCTCTGTCTCCCTCCCTCCCTCCTCCGTTCTCCCTCTGTCTCCCTCCCTGCCTCTCCATCTGTCTCCCTCCCTCTCCCTCCCTCTCCCTCCCTCTCCGTCTCTGTCTCCATCTCTCTCTGTCTCTCCCTCTCTCTGACTCCCTCTCTCTGTCTTCCCCCTATCCCTGTCTTCCCCCTCTCCCTCTCTCTCTCCCTCCCTCTTCCTCCCTCTGTCACACTCTGTCTTCCTCCCGCTGTCACCTCACCCCCTGCTCTCACTCCCTGCTGCCCTCCATCACCTCACCCTGCTGTCCTCCTCACCATCTGTAACCTCACCCCGCACTGAGACAGCTTCCCGGAACGCACACAGCCGCCGCACCCAAGTACTTCACAGGTCTTTTAAAGACCATTCACTTGTTAATGAGGCTTTGTTGAATTTCACCTCTTCTTAGCGCCCCTGCATCTCCACTCAATCAGAATGGAGATACAGGGGCGCTAAGAAGAGGTGAAATACAACAAAGCCTCATTAACAAGTGAATCGTCTTTAGAAGAATCGCCCGGCCCCCTTAGCTCGCAACCGGCGATATAAAAAAGCACAGGTATATGATGTCTGCAAGGTCTGCGGGCCGCCATGGAAGGCTTGCCGGGCCGCTGGCGGCCTGCGGGCCGTACTATGAGTACCCCTGCTCTAGGCTATCAAACTATCACACACAATTGAATAGGCAAAAGGGGAGGTGACCTAGTTGTTGTATTCAAGCAAACATTAAATACCACTAAAGCTGACAATATTTCTTCACCAGATGCAATCATACACCATCTTCTTCCTGTAACTTCCTGCTCCTTTACATGCCTCCACCTAGCAATGCAACATTCCCAGGCACGCTTCTAGACTCAGTTTCAAACCTGATAACACTACAGTACAACCTATGCTTTCTGAGTGACCTAAATATTTGGTTTGACAAACCCAATATGCCACTTCCAAAAAACAATCATCACTACCCTACATGCACTGAACCTACATCTGATCGTCCACAAACCCACACACATCGCTGGACACATCCTATACCTAATTTAGGCAAATACAGAACTAGTTACCTTTCAAACAATGACTCCAGTCACATGGTCACACCACCATTTGCTTGATTTCCAACATAAAACAACACTAAGCATCACACCTAAAACCACCTTACACATGCATCCACCTATTGACCCTGGAACAAACTCAATTTTACACACTTAGAAACATAACTAACATCCACTACAAATCTAGACACAATAAATTATATCGAAAAACGACATGAGTGCCGACAGTAAGCTTTTGATATCCTAGTACCACTGAGAACAACACAACAAAACAAAAAAAAACAGGCACCTTGGAGAAATACAGAGATAAATCAGCAAATTAGAAAACGATAACATACATGGCTTAAATCAAGCACCAATCAAGACAAACTTTGCCTACAGAAACTTAACAGAATATTCAAGTCAGCTATCGACAAAGCTAAGAAAAAATACTATTCAGAAAGAATCCAAAATGCTAAATGTGCAAATAAAGAATTCTAGAAACATTTTCATCGAATTTGAGAACCAAATTGCCTGGAAGGAGCTCATCCCATTACTCTAGATTTCACAGACAAACTGGCAAATCATTACACGACCAAAGCAGACATGTTAAAACAAAGAAAAAACACCAGGCCCAACCCTTTTCCAGCAAAACACTCCAAGAGTACGCAAACCCAGCCTCTGCATTCCTTTCAACAAATATCACATGATTAATTTATGGATCTGGTCAAAGCAAGCAGGCCTTCAAGAAAATTCTTCTAACTACCTCTGCTGCCACACCACCAAGAAGAATCATCAACACTTCCTTAACTAAGGGAATATTTGCAGATGATCTCAAAAAGGCATACATATACCTATTACTAAATGAACCAATTCTGGATCAGCTTAACCCAGCCAACTACGGACCGATTACAAATGGACCTTTCCTGGGCAAACTGATAGAAGGAGCTGCATTCACCCAGTTGTCACAATTCATTGAAGATAATTCCATACTTTCAGACTTCCAGACAGGATTCCATCCAGGAAGAGGCACAGAATCTGCCCTCATTGCTATCTTGGATGACCTTAAGAACACAGTTTACTGCAACGGGGTTGCTGGACTTCTTCTTTTGGACCTCTCAGCTGCCTTTGACACTATTGACCCTGACACTCTAATAAAAAGACTCTATGAAGCCGGCCTAAAGAGTACTGCTCTCGACTGGATCACATCCTACCTTCAAAACAGAACTAATGTTACCCATACCTGCCCTTTCCCATCCAAACCATACTTTACAAAAGCAGGGGTGCCTCAAGGCTCTATCATCTCACTCATGCTTTTTAACATTTACATGAGGTCATTACCGGCACTAATCAATCAATTTAACCTCACATGCTATAACCATTCAGATGACACACAAATACTCCTTAAACTGGAAAGCCCCAAAGACATTGCAAACTCACAAATGTTCAGTTGTCCCAGAGCCGTGGATCAGTGGATGACATGGAGCCATCTCAAATTGAATGATGATCTGGTAACACCAACTAAAGTATCTAAGGAAGTTAGAAACCTCAGAATTACCATTGACTCCAAGCCATCAATGAATGCCCAAGTGGACAAAGTAGCACGGTCAAGCTTCGTTACTATAACAACTCTGCGACGCATCTTCCCCCTCCTGGGATTTCCACACAAGTTCGAGGTTACTATCTCTCTTTTTCTGTCTAAACTTGATTACGCCAGAAGACTCTACCATGGCTCATCTTTAACAACTATGAAAAACTACAATGGATTTAGAACTCTCCTGCCAGTCTACTCTTACATATGAACCCACAAGCCCACATCTCCCCTGCCTTAAAGGCCCTAAACTGTTACCGGTTGCCAGAAGATCCACATTTAAGCTGCTTTGTATCACCCACAAAGCGATACATCGAACAATACCTCTCTTCATCAGAAATAAAATCACTGAATACATTCAACAAAGGAACCTCCACTCTATATTGGCACCTCGCTTCAAAATCCCAACATACAAGAAAAATACCATAGATGGCACATACTTCTCTGTTCAAGCAGCCAATTTATGGAACTCTTTACCCCCAAACATAAGATACAAGTATAACTACCCTATCTTCCAAACACTACTCAAGAATTGTCTCTTTCCAACATAACTACCGTACTCAAACAGATAATGTATATACACAGTATATCCCTCTGTATATAGCCATTTATTTGGACTGTAAATGCGTACCTAATTCAGTGTATTGCTTTGTATAAACGTGTATATTTATTATGTTTATAAATATATAGATGTTAGTTAGTTCTGCCTAATAATTGTACATATTACTTGTGGGTATATTATTCTATGTTTATCGTGTATATCTCAGCCTATACCTCTCTCAATATATCCCCTACCTCCACTCTGACTCATCCCAAACCATATCTACTACTATGATCCACAAAATAACCCTTTCTGGACTCTTCCCTCCTCTACTCTTCCTTGCATCATCTCATACCTCTTTTACTATTTAGATCTTCCAAACAAGCCTTTTTAAACCTTTCCATCTGACTCTTCCTCCCCTCCACCTCCTCTTTTACCCATCCCAAACCTCCTCCTACTGCTACAAGTCCCCACCAAAAAAACTTTCTAGACCCTTCCCTCTTCTATCCCTCCACTATCCAATAAATCTAACAGACTAGCTTGTCCACTGCTCATATTAATTTAATATTTTCCTATACTAATATCCCACTAATCCTGTTTGGGTTCCGGAGTAGCGTACTACCCACCGAAAAGCACTTCAACACCTCAACAGGGGTAGCAAGTGCTATATAAATACAAACCCTTCCCTCTTCTAACACTCCACTATCCTTTTTCAATCTAAATAACAAACTCACATGTCCACCGCTCAAATGAATTAAATATCTTCCTATACTAATTCACCGCTAATAACTTTTGGGTTCCGGAGTAGCACCCAACTACCCGGAAAAACACTTTGACAACTCGTCAAGTGTAATAAGCTCCATATAAATGCTATTACAATTACAATACCTCACACCTCATATGTTTTTGCCCAGAACTAAGACTGGAATCAGAGAATATATGAATTCATTCAGTGGAAGGAGATAAATTTACACTATGTATTTCTGTCCAACACATTGCTGAAAGCCGCACAATGTTAAAGCAGGCCCGTCAGATGAACTGAGCCACTGCAGGGTCTCCGCTCCTAAAGGCAACCAGATGGGTCTCATTTGAGTAGCGGAAGGCGGTGATAACAGAAGATGCTGTGAGGAATATTAATCATGGCCTTCTTTGTGGACTCACAGACACCCTGAGTTCCTGTTAACTGTGTCATATGTCCACATTAAATGCTGAATTCAAGATGGTGGTGACTCCTATAGAAGCAATAGCAACTTTGCAATCCATGATGTTTGCAGAGTTTTGCCTTGTTTAGCCTTGCAGTCAGTGTCATCTACCTAATACGGGCATGGGACTACACTCCTCTCATATTTTCTGCTTACTATGGGGCAAATTATCAAGAAATGGAGTTAAAATTATCGCCGCTTTAGCGGCAGAAAACTGCCGCTAAAGCGGCGATAATGGGCTTGATAATATGCAATGGAGAATTCCCATAGAAGCCCATGTTCTGGTGTCAACATGGGCTTCTATGGGAATTCTCAAGGGCATATCATCAAGCCCATTATCGCCGCTTTAGCAGCAGTTTCCTGCCGCTAAAGCGGTGATAATTTAACGCGATGCTTGATAATATGCCCCCAAATTTTTTTTCATTAAATAAAATCTGTCACTTTGACCCTCGCTCTGTATGAGGATCAGGCAGAGTCAGAGTACTGTTTGACAGGCGTATGCATTACTGAGGCAAGCAAGGAGAGAGGAATGGAAAAGAAGAGGGACAAGGATGATAATGAAAGGCTATAGTAAGGTGTAGAAAATTTATAGCAGCAGAGATGGATTGGAGATGTTGAAAACAAAGATTGAAGGTTACGCAGGGGTAGAGGAATTGTATTAAAGATCAGAAGGAAGAGAAAGGAAAACAGGGATCAGAGGCTGTTACAAATCTGCTATGAGGGGTTTATATGCTATAGTGTTTTTTTCTTTGCATTCATAGGTGTCTAATTTTGCATTACAAACATAAATGCACTGCTGAAATAGGATAGTGTAAAATCTTTGGGGAAAGAAAATGACCAGAAGGACTGGTGTAGTAAAATGCCTTTTTTTGCATAATCACTGACATTTGTTTAAACTAATGCTGCTAGTTTAAACAAATGTCAGTGATTATGCAAAAAGAGGCATTTTACTAATTGAATTCATTGGTAAAGGTATATTAATACTAAATACTGTACAAAAGCTACTTTTAAAAAGTCACCTTTTGCTTGCCTAAAGCCTTTAGAAGCCCATTTGCATGGGCATTCCCACAGTCACCCAGCATCTCCTTGATGTGGTTTGAACTTCCTCCCAGAACTGAGACAGATGCCTTGGGTGTGAGGAGGTGTGCTATTCCTCTGACAGGTTGACCATCTGGGAAGTACCTAGAAATTAATTATCTTCAAAGAGTTCTATGCTGACACAGGCAGATGTAGCTAACACCTAGGCCTGCCCCCTCTTTTTTCCTTCTAACTAGCCGGGTACCAATCCCAGTGGGGGAGAGCTGTTCCCAGAACTAGTTGAGCTTGACCACAAATGAGGGGTTGCTGGTTTGTCTGGCCACACCTCTGGAGTAGCACAGGACCTGTGCACAGGGAAAGAAAGATTCTCCCCCCTTGGTTTTTGGTATAGAGGAGCTCTTTGGCATTGTTTGCAGTACAGCACAGAGGTGCTGCTGCAAAGGTGGGTAGGGTTACCAATGGAAATCATTTCCAAATTGGTTAGGGAGTGGCCAGGAGCCCCTCCCACCTATAGGCTAGTGAAAGTTGGATGACCTCAAGTTAAGCTACATAGACACAAAAGCACCATAAAGTCCACTTTCCTAGAATAGCCCAGCTGACCAGTTTCAACTGGACCTGCCCTTTAGGCTGCTGGTGACTTATGTTGGAGTGAGTCCTCATCCCCCAGCACTGTTCCTGGAGTCCTGGAAATCATGGCTGGTGTCAGAGTGTGCTCCTGTCTCAACTCAGAAACCTGTGGCTTAGAAACTTTTTGCTAACATTTTGCCTGGAGAAACCAGGACCAAGCTGACAGTCGATCTATCACAGGTGTATTACTGATGGGCCTGACTTTGCCACAGTTTCGTGTGTGTTCTTCTTCACAGCAGCAAATGTTTTGAGCAGGCCTGACATTGACATCCGACAATAACATCGAAACGTTTTAAGCTACCGCCTGCAGCCTTGCCCAGCTGAGTACATAAAATTTCCAGAAAAGAGTCCAGGTCCGAAGGTAGAAATCTTCAGCAGACCTAACATCGAGCAGCATCCAACTGACATCGACAACTTCCTGGGTGTGAACTCTGGATTTTTTCTTTCCCTACGTTCATTTACAGGTTCTGGACACCTCGTTCTTCATCAAATCATCATTGACGAGTAAGTTGTCAGAACCAGCCTGCAGCCTTGCCCTGCGGTGGACTCTACATTTGTGAACATTTTCTAAGCATGAAGGTATCTTTCAACCATGACCAATCCCACCTGTGTATCTGACCTATGCTCCTTTGTTGTTAGCCTTAAATCTTACCCTGGTTCCAGTCTACTGCAACCAGTTGCCCATGGCTGGTGGCTTGCACTTTTTGGTGCTACTTTTATTTAGCATTTGTAAAATTCAAAGCTCTGGTTCCCCCTATTGGATTTTAATTGTTTTCGCATAATTATTTTCATCTCAGTATTCTCCATGTTTATAAATTAGAGCAGAATTTATATTCTTATATATTTATTTAGTGTTTTATATAGCGCAAACGTGACCTGTTAGGGTGTCAGAGCGCTTAACAGAGATATAGTGGTCCCGAATGAGACCAATAGCAAGCAACATAAACTTACGCATGAAGATAATATAAAACAGTATAAAACAGTAGAGAGTCAAAGTTCTCAGTACTTACAATAATATCGAGACTGAACGAATACGTCAAATTACAAGTTATCTTTTACTATCAAAAGACTCAGAGTTCAGCTGAGTGCTCGTCTCAGTAGCTTAACGAGATAGGGGCTCCAGGAAAAAGACTGTGTAGATCCCAATATGAATCGGTTCAGAAAGTCATTGAGGAAGCACTCTGATTTTAAATCTATAGCGAACAGGAAAAGTGATTCGATCGACAGATGAATTCGTTGATTCTTTGTAAATAATTCTATTGTGCTTTTTACTATTTAATGCCTTTGATAGTTCTATGTGCTTTACACATGCTCTTAAGTTAAGCCTGACTGCTCTGTGCCATAGCTACCAGGGGTTGAGGGCCTAACAAGAATAGTGACAGTATTGTCTCACAACCATCAAAGGGAAGACATGAGGGACTTGATCGGAGAGGGAGCATATTGGGCATGGAAAATAAGGGAAGGAGACATGGAGGCAAGTGAGAGGGATGTGGAGGGAGAGGCAAAGGAATTGAATTATATAGTGGGGAGAGCCAGGGGAGGTTTAAAGGAATGGAGTAAATGAAAGATGAGCATAGAGTAAAAAGGAAGGTGGCCCTGCTCTCTAAACCCTTTAGAGCCACAACTGTACCAACACCCTAATTCCTTTCTCCTTGTACAGCCCATGTCCATTTGTACCTATTTGCCAATGTCAGTCATCGACTGGCATAGCAGATGGCGGGTCACAAAATAACACAGGGGCAACATATATGGACACTGACCCATGCTTGGCACTGCACAGAGAAAAGGCATGTGGGGGCTTTTTGGTCAATTTATTTGAGAATTTGTGTGAAACTATGTACAACTTTATGCCATTGTATTTCAAAATCAATTCTCATGAACCTTCCTTGTGGCACTCATGCTTGTTTGTTCCCATAGTGTAATTCAGGATCTGGTTTTATGCTCCACTGCTTTCAAAGTTCACCAGAGTTGGGTTGTATGGGTCAAGAATTGTAATGCTGGATGGTGTGCCGCACTGTGAGATGATATTATGTGGCATTTAGACTTAAAAGGTTACATTTGCCACAGTTTGGTGATACCTATATCCCATGTACAATGTGACTGTCAGCAGGTATGACTGGGCATTTCTATCACACTGTGCGTGACATTGCACTTGCTATTAATGGGGAGATTAATGTGAGGCCCATTTGCAGGTCCGATTCTTCGGAGCTCAGACACTTCGGCACATCGGTGCTCTGATGTACAAATTGTGCATGTTTGTGTTTACCATGCTGGGCCAAGTTTGGTTGCTTTTTTCTTAATTTTATTCTGAGTGGAACTGAATCTCCCCATTTGATGACATTGGGAAGTGGTTAGGGATCTGAAGTTCTCGATGAAAAGATTGAATTATTCTCAGTCACTAGTAATTGCTCAGGGTTGATATATGTCCATTGTTTTTTGGCTTGCCGTGCCACCTCAGACTGCACATCACTGTATGTAAATCAATTTCACTGCTGCTCCAATAGTAACAGTCCAGCCAGAACTGCCAGGCCAGGTCCTCTCCCAACTAGAACATAAGCATCCAAGGACCGGTTTCAGCCTACTTGTGTGTCTTCAGCTTCTTGGTTCCTGTGGCACAATGGGCACAGGAGCCACATCCGGGCACACCAATAGTGAAAGCCAGGTGGATGAGATTCATTCATGCATTACCCCTATCACATTTTGTGTATCTCAGTGCTACACTCTACTTGTGGTGGGTATGCCTAGATGTCGGTCTCCTGTTTACTGTGCTGTCAAACTAAAACTACACCCAACTAAAGAGCGCCAAATAGACTCAAATTGGTTGGGTTATTTGTGTTCCCATTCAGATGGAACCTGGGCTGGCAGTTCTTGTTGGAGCAAAATGAAGTCTAATTTGCTTATGGCTGATTCCTGTCTGAGGTGGCATAGTGAGCAAAGAATGATGGACTGGAATGCAGCCCAGAGAATTAACAGTGGTTGAGATTAATTTAAGCATTTCACCCATAACTTTTTGAGTACCTCAGTGCAACTTCCTGCTTTTCACAGGTACACGCCATAGGACCAGGATCGGACTCGCCTGTAGGGCAATGATGCAGTGCCCGATGGGCTGGTCTGACAGGTCAGTGTTTGGGCCAGTTTCTGGCTCCTTCTTGGCCTGTTTTATGGTCGGTTGCCTCGTTGTTACTCTTGATAGCAAAACAAACATTGCCTGCAGCAAGCTCAAATCTATGCAGTCACCCATACCTTTCAAAACACTTGTACAGTATAACTTTGCAAGTTCAAAACTGACCCAATTTGTAAAAGTTGGAAATTTTTGAGCTATCTAATTAACTAATGGGTGCCACATTGATTTTTGTACCTGTGCCTATTTTCTGTCCTTCTCTGAACATGCATAGGACTCGAGCTACACCTGAAGAGGCCCAAAGAGATTACACCTGACTGAAAAAGTCAAAATAGGGTTGCTTGTGTTTCCATTCAGGGAAGCCTAGCTTGGCAGTGCGGGTGGACTGTTTCTACAGGAGCAAGGCAAAAAAACAATGGACTAGAATGTGGCCAGAGTAATTACCAGTGGCTGAGATTCATTCAAGCATTCCATCCATTACTTTTTTCTGTACCTCACCATGACCAGTTCGGCACAGCAGGTGGACTACCACCACTCAACTGCAGTCCCGAGCCAGCTGCTCCATAGCAGGGGGCTGGGGAAAAAGTTCCAAATCCTGCCCTCATTCCCCCCCCCCCCCACCTCTATTCTTTGAAGTCCAACTCTCTTCCTCCTTCGATGGCCATGCCAACCTCTGGAAATTTACATTTTGGGTTCCATACATTATCCACCCTCGACTGCCTACCACTTCTTTCTTCTTCTTGTTCGGGGTCAGCGTGGTGAGAGATGGAAGCTGAAATGGTTATCTTCTACAAGGCGCCTCAACAGGAACATCCTACAACATAGAATGGACCGGGCAGGATGCTCAGCGTCTAAACTCAGATTTGAAGTCTCACCAGCCTTCGCTTAGGGTGAAGTTTTGAAACTTCACCTGATTTGCGGGTGAATTATAAAGCTTTTCCCACAATCATTACATATTTGTCATCCAACGGCTAGGCCACAAACAGTGAATCAAACAACCTGCAAGGTGTACCCTCCCACACCCCTGCCCAGACTGGCACCATGCTGGCAGTGATGAGCGGCCCAAGGTTGGGAAAACTTCTGACTCTTCAGAAGAAATGTGGTGAACACTCCTGGGGAAAGAAGGTAAGCACGACGACTGAAATAGGATATTTTACATCTAAACTGATCAGACTCAGGATTCCAAAAGAAAATGTGTAGGTCTACATCAATTCTTTATGTTCACATATCTGAGGGTCGTGGGAGAGCGAGAGAAGCCCCTTTTGTGTCTGAGTATCTACCTCCAGAAGAGGCCATTCAATGAGTGGTCCATGGAAGGACATTTGCGCCCTGCATTTCTCCATCAAAACCAAATGATCATTTCATTAAAAGAAACAAACGCTGTTCGTAGAGCTGTGTAAACTGTGATTTATTTTTAAAATAAAGAGAAGAAAGCGCGCAAGACACGTTAATTGGAAAACCTAGTGTGGACACTATTTAGAAATAAATGCTAATTTCACATGTTGAATGCAAATTGCCTCGTCTCTATGCCAGGCACGTATTTCTACGTCTGGATGCCGTGCATAATTATTTTGAAAGCAGTGCATGCACACTGCTCAGCACCAGCCGTGCCTGGCTAACGAATTACTAGAATATATTTCAACTGTAACAGACAAAGAAAACATTGAAACAGGCACACATCTGTGCTTCGTCGCCAATGTCGTGCCTAGTGACAATCTCGTTCATGCAGAACTCTCTACTGCTTTTTCCTCTGTGCCTTTAGCTGTCTGTCACTACAGCAAGCTGTCTCTGGTACCTTTCTTTTTATGGCTTTTGGGATTTCTTGGTACATGTCCTGCCTTCAGCAGGTTCAAAACAAGCTATCAGTGCTCGATCAAAAGTGTTCCTTAATGGACCACATATTCTAGAACAGTGGAAAGCTCAGGGGTATCTGGCACAAAGGCTGGCAAAAAGAAAGCAATAAAGTGCCTCCTACAACAAAATAACCCCCCAAAAAATATCCTTAGTGATGGGTCAAGGAAGGGAGTTACCCTGGTCCCCGAAAGAGGTCAATTAAACTCAGGGCTCTCAATATCTTTCTATTCTCTCCCTTCAGAAAGGAATAAAATACTTTGGAAGGCAGAGTGACCACAGGGGAATTAAATCACTGGGCTCGAAAGACCTAAAGATCTCAGATGAAAAGCACTTTATTTCCTGGAACTGTTTCATGTTTCTTGTTGATGTAGCTTCTTGAAAAGAGCCGGCGTTTTAGTGCAAGTCGGATGGGGGACCACGGGGGTCTTTTTAAGCCCGAATGACTAGAGATCTAAAGTGCATCTCATGTGCATGAAGAGTTCTCTCTTGGGGTGGATACATCTACCATTACGATCCCTGTCCTCACATTGCCTTTCTTTTACAACAGATCATTCCACAGCCCTGAAAGAAGCTCATATGCGTCCACCATTGGTTCATTATTGCCCTTTCATATCCAACTCCTGCTTCAACAGGTGCATAGTCCCAGCTACAGCCAAACAGGGGCACAGTCCCATCTCACAGCATAGCCGGCTTCAGGAGAGCAAAAGGGAAAACTGATGTGTAATAATGATTTTGTGTGTGTATTTGTGGATGGGTGTGTGTGTGTGTGTGTGTATGTGTGTGTGTGTGTCTGCATGTGGGTGTGTTTGTGTGTGTTTGTGTGTGTGGGGGGGTACAGCGATCATTTGCTGCCAATAAGATAATTTAAGTAAGCCATATGGTACAGCAATGATGTATTGGCATGTGATTAGAGTGTGAGTGAGTGTTATGAGGCACTGCCACGAAATGGGAACATTTAAGTGTGCCAGTTATATGCACTGGTATGTGACAAGAGAGTTTAGTTATTTTATGTGGTTAAGAGATTATTTTCTGGCATGGAATTGAAGAATTTGGCTGTTATGTGGCACAGTGATGATTAACTGTCTTGTGATTGATGGAGCAGGTAAAACAAAATGTTGTATACCTTTGCATGAAAATACTAACTATATAACCTACTTATTTTACTAACGGTTTGCTTTGTTAAACTAAACCAACCATTTGCATACGCCAATTACACGTGGGATTTATTGCTATTTGCATGGCAAATAATTCTAATAACTAAAATATGTACGCATATTAATAGTAGTACATGTGGTAATAGGATATCGCATGATTTATGTTGCTTATGTGACGTTTGCAATCCTGTTTGGATCCTAAAGGTGAGTAATATTGCTTTAAATGTCGCTAAGGGCTAGGAAAATACTAATACATAAAGGGATTAGTGAGGGTTTAACATTAGAATCTTCATTTCTTTGTATTAATTATTCTTTTGTGTTTGTTTCGCTTAAGTTGACATATGGGCCTACCTAAAAATTGCATCCGTAATGGAGTTCAGAAGTGGCCACGGTCTCGTGAGCGTGATGCCTACGGCGCGGACGCGGATGGCTCAGTGAACTTCCCGATGACCCAAGGCACAGTGTGCTTGGTCAAGGATAGGAACTTGGTGGACTGCCAAGCTTCAGTCAGTAAAAACTGTTCTAAATGAACAATTGGGACATACAAGCAAACCTTCAACATTGTTGCATAAGGGCAACACTGACAGAGGAAATGAACCAGCAAAATCCATGAGAACCTCATAGAATAAAAATCGGACGTTCCCCAACTAGCCAATCACCGTCTTTCTTAGCCTAAAAATGTTTCATGTTATCCCAAAATTTATTATAAAAGAGCAGTAGAATAGGGAGGAGTTTGGAATGGAGATCGATTGATGCAGATGCTGCCTTCTTACTCGATGACCGCAAATCTCTATTGACCCCACAGGCGATGATACATGCTTGCACGATTTCTGGTCCTTTTGAGATCTTTGGGACTGTAACGTGCTGAACAAAGAACTTTGGACTTAGAGCTTTGGCCTGCTTTATGGGGACAATTTAACCGCTAAATACGGTTATACAGAGCCAAATGAAATAGAGAAAATCCAGATAGCAAGAATAGATAAATATAAATGTCCTGCGATTTATATTAATTGACTAAAATTCTAAACTTTGTTTGACCATAAATGTTGAAATTAATTGCAAATAATATTTAGATAAACAAATATGATTAACAGAAATTACGAGTTTGTGGTTTTTCAATGAAAAGAGTAAGGATTCTGAGTCTTAAATGTGTTTTAGCTGGTTCTAAATCACCATCAACCAATCCAACTAATTGGTCTGTCGACCAAGTGGTGGAGTGCCTTGATGTTTAGGATTAGGAATCTATAGGTGGTGAATGCTAATGTATATTCTGTAAAATAACCTTTCTTCCCTATAGGTAATAAGGTACCCCCCACATGTCCAGCGCGAAATCATCATCCCTCCTGTGTGCAGACTCGTGAGTGGAAAACGTGTGAGTGTTGGTGTTATGGGCCCCACCAATGACTGCATGTGTGAATGAGCTAGTGTGATGTTGGGTCTGCGACGCAGGGAGGAGAGTTGTATATTTGTTCCCTCTTTTTCCCCGGTCTCGCGCTGGATCATGATTAGTACCTTCCTGCTAGTCCTGGCTTCTGACATCTATAAGTTGTGCTGGTTCTTATTGTTCAAACTCACTAATCAGAGGGCATGAATAGAAGGACCAATCTCTGCCACGCAGTATGCCAGTATGGTGACAGAAGCAGCATTGGTAGAAGAGCATTATCCATCATGGTGGGCTTCTCCTAATATGGCGGACATTCCTCTGTTGGTATTGTGGAGGTGTCCACCCCCCACTGGTGTGCTTAACAGCATTTCATGAAACCTGTAATGAGGCCAATTGCTTCTTCTATCCTCTGACACTGTTGATGCTCCGGCTTGCCGGTTTGTCATGAACTGCCTCTGATCATTTGTCGTGTTAGCTTCAGGTTTTCGGGGTCACATCAGGCAGCTCCCATAAGACCCGAAATGTAAATGCAACGTTTTCAGAGGAATGTTGAAAAGGCAGATACCTCTCATTCCACTCATACTGAGTTAAGCTGAAGAGGATGGGTGTGTCAAGAGGAGAAACCTGTCAAAGAATCTCTCAAGTCACATGAGAGATAAGCCCATCCCCCCACTCTGCACCCCGATATCAGTACATGCATGAAACTATTGGTATTTCATTCTATGGTCCTTTATTGCGTACAATTTATATACAAGTCGTGTTTATTAGAATGATTGTAAGTATTATAAACAACTCTGCAATAATTAGACAGATTCAGGTAAATGTCACAGAAGACTAAGCAGTGGCGTAAAAACAACTTTGTCCATGGTGACAGAAAAGCATACTGAAATGTAATTTACAAAATGGGGATTTATAGACTAAGTGTGTGTCGCTAGCTTCACAGAAACGTAAATCAATGCTAACCTTATAAAACAAGTCTTCAAAGATTTTTTTTGTGATGGATATGTAGATGCAAATGAAATTCATTAAAAATAAATGAAAACTAAACTATCACCATCATTACCTTCACCCTTAGATTTGAAAAATAAAGCTCCCGTTTTATCATTTGCATGTCTGCATTGTACTTTTCTTACAGCAATGGTCTAATTGGTGTGGTGACATTCATGTGCTACTGGTGTTGTCCTTATTAATGTAGTGTAGCCCTGTAGCTCGAGGGCTCAGGAGACCTCTGTTTCAATCACAAATGATCTAACAAATGTCCTGTGAGACTCATTCATGTGATTCCCTAATGTGTTACTCAAAGGAAATCTGATCAATAATATATATTCGTTCACCAGCCCTGATTAATGCTATACGGTAATTAACAATTCGAAAAATCATTACCTCTCTTCTGTTTGTTCCAAACATTTTAAATTTTAAATGGTAATCCTAGTGTTCTCCCACATCTCACAGTAAAATCCACTTTGGGGCAGTCACTATACCCTCCAAAAACTTGGTGACTGAAGTCAAGTAGAACAAAACAGAGTTTTCCAGAAACCAGACAGTGGATACACAAGAATTGTTCTGGCATCCTGCTTTACTTCTTTTCAGCTGTGCCCCTGGTGTTAAATGTAAAATAACAAGCGGATCTATCAAGCAGGATTTGTCATTCAAGCAGAATATCACACTGCAAAGATGCTCACAGTTCCCACCCTACATATTTTGAGATGTTCAGAAGAGCCACCTCTGCCCATTCAGGTAAACCTTTGTTTGACTCAGAGTAAACATGTAACACCTTTTTCACACCTATTTAAATGCTAATTACTGGCTGGCAGAATTGGGTAAGCAAATGGAAATTAAGTCTCCACGAAGGAAAAGGTAACTTTCTAAAAGTTACTTTTTGTGAATATTTTTGAATGAATTAATCATCCTTTATTGTAAGAAAATATTAAAATACCCACTACAATGATAAAAGACAATGAAAACATAAATTTTAAAACTGCACATGAAACACAAAGTTCATAAGTTATTTACATTTCATTTACATTTCCGTAAGACTGAGAAAAGAAAGGTCTAAAAATTGAGCAATGAATATGAATGAATATGAATAAAAGGCATTTATATAGCACACAGCTACTCAAAAAGATTGTCCCGGAGCATCAAAGGCCCAGAGAGCAACCAACTACACCAACTTCGATTACAGAAGAGAAAGAGAGAAAAGAAGAATAAAAGAAGAAGCTAAGGGAAACTCAATTATTGATTAAAAAGCAGAGTTTTGAGGAGCTTCCTAAAAGTAGCTAAATCCGTCACCGCTCTCAATGATGCGGGAATCGCATTCCAGGCCTGAGCACCGAGGAACCACATTAACGGGCATGAGATATTCTAGGCACCGCTGCTAGATTCACAGAGGAGGATCTCAGAGTTCTAGAAGGAGCATAGTGGGTATTCCTTCTACAAAGGTACCTAGCACACTTTCCGTGAAAGACCTTAAAGAATAACACTATGGCCTTAAATCTGATTCTATTTTTTACTAGGAGCCAATGGAGCGCTCTGAGATGGGGGGGGGACATATGAGTCCTAGCTTTCAGCCTGAGATTGGCTCTGCTGCAGCATTTTGTGCCACCTGCAGACGCTGGAGAAGATATTCTGGGAGGCCAAGGTAGAGTGTATTCAACTAGTCCAATCTTGAAGTAATCAATGCCTGGACCACGGATTTCCTGCAGTCTAAAGACAGGAGTGGAAGGAACTTCCTCAGCATCCTAAGGAGGCCCAAGCACGTTCCCACCACTGATTGGACTTGGGCTTTCATAGATAGGCAATGGTCTATCAAGACGCCTAGGTTCTTTACCGTTTGTTGTGCGGTAAGAGGGGGAGACATATCTTCTGGCCACCAGAGTCTCCAGTCAACTAGCAGTGGGGTGCCAAAAAAGATAATTTCTGACTTTTCCCGATTGCATTTGAGCTGGTTCATTCTTAACCATGCAAACACTTTTGAAAGGCAGGTTTTGATCTTGTCTCCCTCAAAGGTCCTACCTTTGTCACAAGTGAAAAGGAGCTGTGTGTCGTCAGCATATGAAATCATTTTTGCTCTGTATGTCTCAGCCAGGACAGCTAGAGGGGACATATAAAGATTGAATAATGTGGGGCTCAGAATGGAACCCTGAGGGACCCCCACATCCATCCCAGGGATTCCAGCTCCAAAGGGAGGCATCCAAACCTTCTGGTCCCTAGCTTCCAAAAAGGAGGCAAGCCATTTTAAAACTGAGCCATCGATACAGAGTTTCTGGATCCTGTCCAAGAGCTTATCATGAGGGACGGTATCGAAGGCCGCTGACAGGCCTAATAGGATCAAAACGGCTTTCCCTCCCCCATCCAGGCTTTCCTTAATGTGTTCGGAGACCTCTAGTAGAGAAGACTTGCTACTATGGTTGGCTCTGAAACCAGACTGACTAATGTGGAAAAGGCCCGTTGGTTTCCACATAGTCAGTAACCACCGAGTTAACATATTTCTCCAGAACCTTGTAGAAGGCAGGAATCAGGGAGATGCGCCTATAATTTGCTGGTATTTTAGGTTCAGCGGAAGGTTTTTTAAGTAGAGGCAGAATGTTTGCCTGTTTCCACCTAGATGGCATGTGTCCAGTATCTAATGAGGTATTACAAATTTTATTTACCACCGGATTAATTGCCTCTGCTATAGAAATTAGCACTTTTGCTGGACAGCGGTCGGTGGGGGAACCCGACTTCAGGCTTTTGATGATGGCTAGGGAGACTTCCAATGACAGCGGGGGGAATTGCCGCAACAAGGGGACAGCTCCTAGCATGTGTACCATGAAAGGAGCTGATAATGTTTCACCGTTCGAGGGAGAGTCCTCTCTCAAAGTCTCTTGAATTGTCCTAATTTTTTCATGGAAAAAAGTTGCTAATACTAGAGGACAATCGGCGGAAGCCGGAACGGCCTTCGTCTCCGAGGACGGGTTTGTAACTGGACGATTCTATTTTGTTGGAGAGGTAGTTCTTTATTGCCCTATACACTTTATTATAATGACTTTTAAGTGTTTGTTTATATATTTACTTTTAGCACCCAAATCATAGTTTTTCCACCATTTCCTTTCCAGCCGTTTACAGATGATTTTATTAAAGCAACTGATTAAAAAGAATAGACAGCCTCCCCATGATTTTGACAGTCTTTTGTAGAGCAACAATAAGCAATAGCATCCTTAATAGTTTGTTATACCTGGCATCATTGGCGTGGGTTTCCACTGTATTTTTGCCTTTGCCTCCTGCTATTTTGCTGTGTGTTGGACTTCGTTTTTGCCGGTCTAAATGCTTTAGACACTTTGCCACTGCTGTTCAGTGCCAAAGTGCAAGTGCTCCCTCTGTAAATTGTTGTTATGGATTGGTGATTTCATGATTGACATATTTGATTTACTGGTAAGTTCCTAGTACAGTGCCCGGTGTATGTCCAGGGCCTGTAAATCAAATGCTGCTAGTGGGCCTGCAGCACTGATTGTGCCTCCTACATAAGCAGCCTGTAAATGTAACTCAGACCTGCCACAGTAGTGTCTGTGCGCAGTTTGGTACTGCCAGGTCAAACTGGTAAGTGCACCCACTTGCCAGACCCTGATCTTACCTTCACTTACATGTGAGTCACCCCTAATGTAGGCCCAAGGTACCCCCTGTGGCAGGGTGCAGTGTATGTGAAATGTAGGACATGCCCTGATGCATGTGGCATGTCCTGATAGTGAAATACTGCAACATTCATTTTTCACTCTTGACAGGCTATCTGTCCCATACAATAGAATGGGAGTTTATTTATAACATCTTATAAGTATTTCTTCTCATTGGGACAAGATAGGTAGATAAAGTTTAGTATGCCTGAACTCAGAATATAAAGATGCATCTTTTAGTAAGGATGATTTTTACATTCTGTGTTTGAAAAAAACACTTTTAAAAATTAGGTATTTGTTTGCTTAGCCATCAAGTGTTCCTCTGCTAGGTTTGCGTATTGACTGTCTGGCTTTGGAGTGACAGGGGCTGGGGATGTGCATTCTCCTCAGACAGACACTGGGGGGTTGAGGTGTGTCCTGCCTTTCCAGGGCGAGTCAGGGATGGGATGAATAGACCTGGGCTGCATTCAGAGTAGGGGAAGAAGATTTCTTTCACACCTCAATGGACCTGGTCTGCCTTGAACAATGTTGTCTCCACCTGCTGCCAGGAAGCTGCACCAGAAAGGACATACCTGGTTTTGGCTGGGCAAAGAGCTTCTCTGTCACCAGAGAACAAAGGAATTTGTGCTATAAAAAGTGGGGCCCAGACCCCAGACGTTTAGATTACTTCTGGGTTTCAAGAGGAACCTTTGTCAAGGAGAAGAGCTGGAGAAACTGAGGAGAAGTACTGCCCCTTTGCTATGTGCTATCTGGAGTTGGCCTGCAGTGGCTGTTTCTGCCAAGAAAAGGACAAGGACCTGGCTGTGTGCTGTGTCCCCTGTTTGAGGAAGATCTCCAAGGGCTTGAAGTAGAGCTTGACTCTTGGTCTGAAGTCTCAGGGACACAAGAACTTCACCCCAGTCCCCCCTGAACTCCTTTGATTGGAGTTCTGACCTGCCAAGAGGTGCCTGACAGTGTTCTGAGCCTCTGAAGGTTGTTTCTGGGGCTGGGAACTGCAAAAGACTAAAGTACTGTGAAAATCAACGCATCGCCTCGTTCTGACCAATCGCATTGGTGTAAGAAGAATTTTCGATGCTTCGCCGCAGCCGAAGAATCAATGCAGCGCCTGCGTGCAGCTGAAGTGTCTACCGTGCGACGAGTCCTGTGCACCGATCTCCGACACCCGAGATCACCGCACCGACTCTGACGCAGGCCCTGCTGTGTGAGAAACAACGCATTGAGGGAACACGACTGGAATCGTTGCAGCTCATCCCGGATCTTCGCGCATCACATCATCCCAGATCATCAGATCATCACGCATCGCATCGAGGAGCCAGGTCCGTCGCATCTCTGGGGGACACAGTAAGAAACCGATGCATCAGATTCCTATGCAGTAAGAAACCGACACATCACCTCCTCTCCAGTAAGGAATCGACGCATCACCTCGCCTGTGCAGCAGTAAGGAACCAATGCCTCACCTACCCCGGAGCAAGAAACCGAGGCATCACCTTCCCTGTAATAATAATAATAATAATAATAATACTGAAGCTTGTAAAGCGCGACAGCTACCCCAAACAGGGGTGTCCCGGCGCTATAGCAGTAGAGAAAGCTAGGATGACATACAGAGGTGAGAAGGGCCGGTCTCCTTGAGCCCTAGACTGATCCGAAGAGCCATGTTTTCAGAGCTTTTCGAAAGCCGGATTCTGAAATTGCCAGCCGTAAATGGCTAGGCAAAAGGTTCCACAGTGTGGTTGTTTTGGCCGTGAAGGATCTGCCACCCAGACGTGATTTTCTGAAACGAGAGGAGTGTAGCAGATTCTGAGAGTTAGAACGTAACGCCCGATTCTGCTTGTAGGGGCATAATCTCTCCTTCAGATAGCGTGGGCAATTGCCATGTAAGGCCCTATAGGCCAGAGTCATTGCCTTAAAAATAATTCTTTGCTCGACCGGTAGCCAATGGAGCAGCCTGGGATGCGGAGAGACATGGTGTCGGAAAGGGATTCGGTGAACCAGTCTTGCAGCCGCGTTCTGAACCAGCTGGAGGCGATGGATAGCGTATTTGGGGAGACCTAGGTAGAGACCATTTGCGTAGTCCAGCCTAGATGTGACTGTGGCATGGACTACTATTTTCCGGCAATCTTTCGGGAGGTGGTGCAGAATTTTCCTTAAATTTTTTAATTTTCTGAAGCAGGTAGCGGAGACCTGCTGAATTTGGGCAAGGAGAGAGAAATCCGACTCCCACCGTACTTCTAAATTGCGAATGCACTTAGCGGGGGGGGTGATGGTCCCATTTCCTCTGGCCACCATAGGTCCGCGTCGCGGGCATCGCCCGTACCGAAGAACATGACTTCGGTCTTTCCAGCGTTAAGCTTTAATTTGTTAGCGTTCATCCAAATGACTATGTCACGCAGGCAGCCTTTAAAGTTCATGAAAGCTTCTGCGGATCGCTCCTTAAATGAGAAGAACAGCTGTGTGTCGTCGGCGTAGGAAATCGCTTTCACACCCCAGTTGTTGATGAATGAGAAGAGCGGAGCCAGATAGAGATTGAAAAGTAATGGGCTCAGGGCAGAGCCCTGAGAGACTCCACACCTTAGCGGGAGTGGGGATGACTCAAAAGGCTTGAGAGCGACCCTCTGCGTGCGGCCGCTCAAGAAGGAAGACAACCAAGCCAGCGCCATTCCTCCAAATCCTGCCTCGTGTAGTCTTTTGACCATTATGGAGTGGTCCACGTATCGAAGGCCGCCGAAAGATCCAGGAGCACCAGTATAGATGAAGCTCCTGAGTCAAGGAACCAACGCATAACCTTCCCTGAGACCCATTTTGCTGATGTTTTTGACGCATCCAAGTACTTTGTGTTGAAAGTGTCGCATTTACCCTTTTCTATGAACAGAACTATTTCTACCTTTTAAAAGTCACATTTTGATAACTGTATTGTGTTTTTTTTGTCGTTTAAGGCTTGTTTGGTTTCGATAAAGATTGCTTATTTTTCTAAGCTGGTATGGTGTCCATTAATAGTGTTTTCACTGTACTACTGTATGTGTGCACAAATGTTTTACACACTGCCTCTGAAATAAGTCTGTCTGCTCGTGCCAAGCTGCCAGGGGGGTGAGCAAGGGTTATTTTAGAAGTGTGTCCCTCTTACCCTGACTAGGAAGAAGAGTCCCTACAAAGGTGCAAACCATTGCCAACTGGAGGCCCCCATTTCTAACATAGTTCTACAAAAATAGATGTCAAAAACAGTCTTCAAGTATTTCTTCCCAGATCAAGTGAGACAAATTTAAATTATTTTAATTTGCATTCAAGATTCAATTTTTAGTTTAAGTATTCTTGTTGTATGCTGGACTACGACTCTATTGTATAATATACATGTCTGTAAGGTTGAGAGTTCAGATGCCCTACTGTTACTCCACATGTTTTGTTGTATGATCCCCTTATGCTCTAGATGCAGCAGTTTTATTAGGTCTTAAATGAGCTCAAGTTGTTTTTAATAATTGCTCGGTTAACCACTAGAAGACTCAAACCGGAGGTATGAATATTCATATTCATTGACTTCTTGTAAATCAGAGATCTTAAAGAATATTTATCAGGTATAACAAAAGTAGGTTAAGATTGTCAAAGAAAATCCTGAGGTCAATGATAGCAAGGATTATTCCAGTCTTAGCGTGCAGTACGGAATGGAAGAATGGAGTTTCAATAAAAAGCTACGTTTTTTAATGTAAAGTTTATCCAATCATTCATAGTCCTTTCGGGGAAGACTATTGCTCCATATCCTAAAGTAGGTAACTAGTTTAGATTCGATTACCTCCAAAGATTGACAAATCGCATGTCCTCCATAAGAATTTGAGAATCTTTTAACAGAATTTGCTATAGCATGGACCTTAATTTTCATGCTTTACTTTTGGTTTGACCATAAAAATGTATTACCAACCATTAGGCCCAAATACTTGTACTTTGTAACTTCTTTTAGAATGTGGTCATCAATGTTTAGTTTTAAATGGTTCCACGATTTTCCAAAAAACATAACTTATGTTTTTCCAGAATTGACATTTAGGTAATTTTCAAAGTAAATTTTTTTTGTAAATTTCTTCATTGTAATTGGAGTCCTGACAGAGTCAGAGAAACAAGAATACTTTTGTCTACAGAGGCCAAGCAGCTATTTGATTTACTTCCTAGTCTTAGAGAAAGTAAATGCATGGGGGGGTAAAAATGTGGGCAAATCATCCATATACAGTGAAAAAAGAAGCACTGATAAAATACAATCCTGTTTAAGTCCATTTACAGTCATGATCTCTGCCAACAGGGCTCTTTTTGTTAACATAAACTCAAGCCAGCTATTATCATGCTGAGATATTAAGAAGTGTAAAATAGTGCAGTTCATTACCAATTTTAATATTTTCTCTCATAGCTTTTTCCGATTAACTTTCTCGAATGCCGATGAGGAATCGACATAGCATGCATACAAAGTGAGATTCATTTTAAAGATTTATTTTCTAAAAGTTTTAGTGCAATAATTGCTGTCGACTGTTGACTGTTGAACACCCTGGTCTAAATCCAGATTGCTCAAAAGGGATTAAGTTAAGGTTGATGGCCCACAGTAACAAGTTATCAGCCAAAACGTGTGTGAGAAATGTTCTTTAGGCATCAAGAAGAGCAATGAGGCTGTAGTTGTTTGGATTCTGCTTTTAAGCTTTTTTTTATGTAAGGGGGGTATCTCTTTTCATGAAGATGGAATAATACCCGATTCCCAGACCCTTGTAAATAAGTCGTAAAGTAATTCACCCCTAACGGAGGGGCAGTTTTGACCACATCAATTGGTATGCGGTTTGGAAGGTCTGCCTTTACGGAATGTGATTTCTTTATTAACATCTCATATTTCCTTTTTGGAGATCCATAAATCAATATTAGAACAAAATGGAATTTCAAATGACATGGATATGCTGCAAGCATATACGTATCCACATGCGAATTCCAAGACTCATATGTTATAAAGTAATTGTTAGCAACTCAGGATGATCCAGTGCCACAGCTTATCAAGGACCAAATTCATTTCATATTTCAGGTTTTAATTTAATTTAATATCATGATTATATTTTTTTCATTCTTTATTGCACTATCTCACCAAGCATTTCTTTTATTCTTTAAAATTACTCTCAGCTGTTTCTGATGGTTCCTTTTTGCTAAAATTAGATTATTGAATGATCTCTGGTTTGGAATAGACGATCGATCTTTTAATACTTTCTGGTGGAAACATCTGAGAAAAATAAGAAATTAAAGAACTTTGTTTACTTAATAAACAACGTTTGGTTAAAATTAACATTTCACTTGATTGAGCTTAGGTTTGTTGAGCTAAAAATACTGTCTAAGTGCTGATCTTCAGTCCTCCAGGTGCTATAGTTAATGGCTAATGTTATTTGTTGTGGATTATGATTCCTTTTCTTCCTTTGTAAATTCAATAATGATTTTTGACTTGGCTGAAGAAAAAGTAGATTGTGACAGATGGTCTGATGGAAATCCCCATTTTGGAACATAGAGGCCTAGATCGAGAAAAGCTTCCATATTAAATAACTTTTGGCTTCGTATTATCCCACCAATTAGTCAGAAAAAAGCTGGAGTATTCCAGGATGAGTCTGGAAATTCATCTGCTGGGAGAAGAGTCCAAAGATCAAATAATACATTGTTTTAAAGTCTCCTGTTGCAATTAATATACTAGAGGAATTCTGATCCTGAATACATTCCAGTTCATCGAGCACCGCTTGGGTACCATTTTTGTTCTTCACTAATGATAGAGGAAAATAAACATTCACTATTAAGATTTATTTTTGTCTTTTTATTACCTAAAGCAGCTATTGATATGTTTTCAAATTTGATCTTAATTACAGAGCTTTTAAGTTTATACTAATATGAATTAGTGTTAAAAGACCACCGGGCAGACAGACCATAGAGCTCTGTTCAGCTCGAAGTTTATACATAAAGACATTTGGTAAATTAAAAGGTTTCATATGCCAAGTTTCCTACAGGCCAATCACTTGATGCTGATCTAAAATGTTTATCAAAACATCCACACTTACGTTTAAATGTCTTGCAACACCTGCAATATTCTAAGAGCAGATAATCAAACCTATCTACTTTGCTAGCAAACATAACACTCCCATGGGTAGGTTTGGATTGGTGCAGTCAAATTTTGAAAAAGGTGCTGCGCTGATGAATTAGTGATAGTAACATTGTCTTTGGCTGTGGATACTAATCCCTAGGATCAGATTATGTATTGAGCTGAATGGTCCTCTGAAATGGCTTATTGTTTCAATAGGCCCACTATGTTGATTAAGTCTTGTAATATATGTGGATATTCCGGCTTGGATGGTTTTGATCATAAAATGCCCCAGGATGCTAACTCAGCTTCTCCTCTTGTATCTTTTACATCATTGGTTCAGTTGACTGAATTGCCCGGGTATGCTCAGTTTGAGAACAGAAGTTAAGAACAAACGTTGCACATGGTAAATCTGAGTAGGATATATCCTTCAAATCTGAAAATTGGTGTAATATTTTTCAAATGTTTCATCAAGTAAGGATATCGAATATTACCTGTGAGATGTATTCTGGAATAAAGTCCTAAGTGGTAGTATCTTCTCAAGTTTCAGAGGTGATGAAGGTGTTATATTATTAGGAATGGGAGATGTTGAAGATTTTTTCCACCAGGACATCTGAGGTTTCATCCTGTGCAAAATGATCTCCATTGTTTATTACATCCATTGTAGTTGGCGTTTGTTGAAGTTGAAGCTCATTCTGAGGATTTGACAGTAACTGATTATTATTTGTGGTGATAAAGTGCTTTTGCAAGAAATGTAAATCCATTCTCTGTAGTTTTGGCAATAATTGTGGATTCTGTGATCATTTGGAGTTTGTTATTAGAAGAGTCATGACAGTGGCTAGTTGTAGTGACACGTTCAGCACAACCGTGTCACTATTTAAAACAAATGTATCAGTGTTGCTGAGTCCCTGCATTCAGGAACTTTTGTAGAGCTACACTCCTTGACATATTTACTATTCCTTACCTCTATATTTGGAGTAAAGGACCATATCCTTATATAAATCATCATCTTCTGTCTGATTACATATAGGAAACATATTACTTTATTTTGAATTAAATTGTGGTCCACATGAGCATAATTGAACTCTTTGAGGATGGATCTTTTTTTTAATTTTCTACATCTTTTTTAAACCCTGTTTGCGAATATAAAGATGAAATTTGTCCTTTGTCCCGCTTGGTAAAAGATCAGATGAGGCTTCTTTGAAATCTGGCTCAACAATTATTGTCTCAGTTTCAAATATATCAGTCCAGTCTTTCTAGCATACATTTGAAGTGGAGTGATCATTAAGTACACAAGTTGAGTTGGGTGAACACTCATTGGCGTTGTTGACATCTTTTTCTACATGTTGACTAACTGTTGTGTTAATGTGATTTCAAAGTTTAAAACATCAGGCTTGACTAAATGTAGTTTCTCTAGTAGAATTTGTTGTAAACTGACTATATCATCAAGTCTTGACAAAGTAGGAAAATAAGGTTCCAACTTTTCCAGGAATTTTTGGCCTTTTCAAAGATGTTCCTGAAGAGTGCTCACATTATGGAGCTCAACTTTAATATTTTCTACAGGGATATTTGCTCTGCAGAACTAGATGATTGGTTTTCTATTGCATCAGCTATTTTAGAGAGGGGTATTGTAATTGTCCCCTTTGCTTGCATTATTGGATAGACTGGTGGCGTAGATATGTAATTTTGAACCTTTGTTTAGTTGAATCATTGATTTGTTTAATTTATTCTGTGCATTAGTGAACTAGATTGCATTTTTGGGGGGTAATTCATGTAAGTTTGCTAATTCCAATAACAAGATTGAGTCATCAAGGAGTTTGCATAGGAGTTATGGAATGAATCATTTGTCAAAGGGGTTGCTCTGTAGTTTTTCGATTGAGCCCTTGTTGGAGGGAGGACCATCGGGGAGTCGGGGAGACTATTCCGGGGCACCTTCCTACCGCAAAGTTATAGCCGAGCGCCGCTGAGAAGATCGTACTAGGCCCAGTAATACCACCACACAGGACTCGATATCAGATGCTTGACTTGGTTCTTTATCAACAGTAGTACGTTCAATATTTACAGTGGGATCGAGGGATCCAGTAAGAGTCTCAATGTCTTTTAGAGGGATAGGGTAGCGGGACAGTCTTAGTACCAACCAGGTACGGGAGGGCTCTGCGCCAGACCTTGAGTGCTGGTCTCAGAGCGGCTCGGACGTGGGGAGCCGCGACGGCGTCTGCAGGGCTCGGGTAGTAGTTCCGCTTGGGTCGAGCCGCGACACAGTCAGCAGGGCTCCGGTGTTAGGTCCGCTTCGGTCGAGCCGCGACGAGGTCAGCTGGGCTCAGATGGTAAGGTTCAACAAGGTCGGGCCGCGACAGCGTCAGCAGGGCCCCAAGGTTCGTGAAGGTCTTTAAGCACGGTGGAGCCGCGACGTCGTCAGCAGGGCTCAGAGTGTGGGTTCAGGATGAGTCTTCTTCCGTAGGGTCAGCCGCGATCCGATCAGCAGGGCTCTTGACTCCAGGATACAACTGTTGTCCTGTTGTCGGGTCGCCCCAGATATAGGACTGGAGCCCTTTGATGTCCGGACCCTTGCGCCCGGAGGGGGCGGAGAGGCCGGGTAGGGAGCGGCCAGACGCCCAGCAGGAGAGGCGCCAGGCCCCAGAGAGCTGTGGGGCGATCGCACCTAGGTGTGGAAGGACGGTTGGGGGTCCCATCGATACTGCCCTCCGCCGGGAGTGGGAAGGGTTCACGTGGTATCCCCCGGGCCAGGGGTTGGCGCCTCGATGTCGGGCCTCGCTGGGACAGAGGCCGGGTGGAGCGGGGTCACGTAGGTGGTCACGTGGAGTGACGTATAATCCAAAACGGAGGAGCCCCGAGGCGCATGGGACCTCGTGCGGCTTAGCGAGGGGGAACAGGACCACGCCACGAGGCCGGCTCCAACACGCGTCCCCCCCAGCGGAAGGCAGGGAGAGTCACCCATCTCCTTGGGGGTTCTCCTCGCCGAGGCGGAAGAATCTGGACAGGCCGTCAGCATTGGCGTGGTCGTTGCCGGGCCGGTGTTCCACTGTGAAGTCCATCCCTTGCAGCGAGATGGACCATCGCAACAACTTGGGGTTCTCGCCCCGCATTTGCATGAGCCACCGCAAGGGCCGGTGGTCAGTTTGGACCCTGAAGTGGGTGCCGAAAAGGTAGGGCCGGAGCTTCTTGAGAGCCCATACCACGGCGAAGGCCTCCCGCTCGATGGTGCTCCACCTCTGTTCTCGTGGCAGCAGCCGGCGGCTGATAAAGGCCACAGGTCGGTCGAGGCCCTCGGCGTCCATCTGGGAGAGGACCGCCCCGACCCCGTACTCCGAGGCATCGGTCTGGACTACAAATTCCTTGCTGTAGTCAGGGGCCTGTAGCACAGGGGCAGCGCCCATGGCCGCCTTGAGGGCCTCAAAAGCGGCCTGACAGCGGGGCGTCCAGTGCACCGCCTTGGGCTGTTTCTTGGAAGTGAGCTCCGTAAGGGGGCCCACAATGCTGCCATAATCCTTAATGAATCGTCGGTAGTAGCCTGTGAGGCCTAAGAAGGCCCGGACAGCGGTTTGGGTTGCGGGGGGCTCCCATGCCTGGATGGCGTCGACCTTTAACTGGAGGGGCGCCACCTGGCCACTCCCCACCTGGTGGCCCAGATAGGTCACAGATCCTTGACCGATCTGGCATTTACTGGCCTTAATTGTGAGCCCGGCTCTTTGGAGAGCGGCCAGGACTTCCCCGAGCTGTCCTAGGTGCGCGGCCCAGTGGTCGCTGAAGACTGCAATGTCGTCGAGGTAGGCCGCGCTGAAGGCTCCTAGCCCGGCCAGGACCTTGTTCACTAGCCTCTGAAAGGTCGCTGGGGCGTTCTTCATACCGAAGGGCATTACCCGAAAGTGGTAGTGCCCATCGGGGGTGGAAAAGGCGGATCGTTCCTGGGCGCCGGGAGTGAGCTTGATCTGCCAGTACCCAGCGGTGAGATCAAAGGTGCTTAGGTCGCGGGCGGCCCCTAAGCGATCGATCAGCTCGTCTGCTCGTGGCAAGGGGTGGGCATCGGTCTTGGTGACTGCGTTCAGGCCCCGGTAATCGACACAAAATCTGAGTTCCGGGGCAGTGCCGCGGGCGGCGGCCTTCGGCACCAAGACTACCGGGCTGGCCCACGGGCTGTCTGATGGCTCGATGACTCCGAGGGCGAGCATCTTGGAGACCTCGGTCTGTATGCAGGCTCGGACTCGGTCAGGTACTCTGTAAGCGCGGTGTCGCACAGGGGGGCTGTCCCCAGTATCCACGTCATGGACGCACCAGGGGGTCACCCCGGGCGTGAGAGAGAAGAGGGCAGCGAAGGGTTGCAGCAGCTCCTGGCAGTCATGGCGCTGTTCTGGTGTCAGGGTGGCGGAGAGGCGGACGCCCTCCAAGGAGCCGTCTTGGCCCGAGGACCCCAGGAGGTCTGGTAGGGGCTCGGAGTCACTTTCGCCCCCATCGTCGGTAGCCAGCAGCAGGCTTAGTTCAGTTCGGGCAAAGTGGGGCTTGAGCCGGTTGGTGTGCAGGACCCGGAGGGGGTTCCTCGGGGACTCCATGTCGACCAGGTACGTGACGGGGCTCTTCCTCTCAACTACCTTGAAGGGCCCGGTCCACTTGTCCTGCAGGGCGCAGGGGTCCACGGGTGACATGACCCAGACTTGCTGGCCCGGCTCGAACTCGATGGTTGAGGCATTTTCGTCATACCAGCGTTTCATGTCTTCTTGGCTGGCTTCGAGGTTGGCTTCTGCCAGGGCCCGGAACTTCCGAGTCTGGTTCCGCAGGGTCAGGAGGTACCGGTAGACGTCGGGAGGGGCATCTTGGACTTGCGCCTCCCAGCCCTCCTTGACCAGGCTGAGGGGCCCTCGGACGGGGTGCCCATACAATAGTTCGAAGGGGCTGAAGCCCAGGGATTTCTGTGGTACCTCCCGATAGGCGAACAGGAGGCAGGGCAGCAGGACATCCCATCTCCTCCTCAGGGGCTCTTCCAGGCCCTTGATCATCCCCTTCAGGGTTCTGTTGAACCGCTCGACCAGTCCGTTCCCCTGGGGGTGGTAAGGGGTGGTGAATTTATAGGTGACCCCACATTCTTGCCAGAGGGATCTCATGTACTTTGAAATAAAGTTCGTACCCCTGTCGCTCACCACTTCTCGGGGGAACCCCACCCTGGAGAAGATGCCCATCAGGGCCCGGCCCACCACTGGAGCTGTCACGGTGCGGAGTGGGATGGCCTCGGGGTATCGGGTGGCGTGGTCGACCAGTACCAGGATGAAGCGGTGTCCCAGGGCGGTTCGGGGGTCGAGGGGCCCCACGATGTCGATCCCCACTCGTTCGAACAGGGTGTGGACGGCTGGAAAGGGTTGGAGGGGGGCCTTCACTCGACCCCCAGTCTTCCCGCTAGCCTGGCAGGTCGGGCAGGACTGGCAGTGATGGTCCACGTCTCTTTTCATTCGGGGCCAATAGAAATGGGTCACTAGGCGGCTGTAAGTTTTGTCCCGCCCGAGGTGTCCGGCGAGGGGCACGTCATGCGCCAGGTTCAGGAGGAACCCTCGAAATCGGAGGGGGACCACCAACACCCGGCCGGCCCCTAGTTCGGCGACTTTCTGCTCGCTATACAATAAGTCATTGTCCCAATAGACCCAGTGGGTTCCCGTGGGGTCCCTCGCGGCCTGGGCGGCCGCTTGCTGTCGGGCCCCCTCGAGGGACGGGCAGGCCTTCTGCTCTTGCTGGAATTGTTCGCGGGTGGGGCCCCCGTCGTGACGCCACTGGGCCAGTTTGGGGATCTCGCTGAGGGAAGCGGCTTCGCCGGGAGAAAGTTCGGATGGCCCGGCCTCCTCGTCAGGTTCCTCTGCGCCGGAGGAGGGTGGTAGTTCGGGGCCCGTCGGCTTGTCGGGGGCCGCGGCCACGGCTGGTTGGGCGGTCATGGACCGGGTGGTGGCGCAGGCCCATTTGGGCAGCCCTAGCATCCCCTGATGCTCTCGGCGTTCCACCTGGGCCCAGGGGGAGCTCTCGAGGTCATTCCCCAGGAGGCAGTCCACTGGGGCGTCGTCGCGGACAGTTACTTTTAGGGTGCCGGACACTCCTCCCCACTCGAAGGGGATCCTGGCCATCCGGCACATGCTCTCGGTGTTGTCCGCGGTCCGGACAGGGCATAGGACATGTGGCAGGATTTGTTCGGGGGTCACCAGGTGGCAGCGGACAGCGGTCACACTGGCCCCAGTGTCCCGGAGGGCTTCAGCCCATCGTCCATTGATGGTGACCCACTGCTGGTACTTCTGGGTGTTGCTTGGGATGGCAGCTCGGGGCACCATTTCTCGGGAGCCCAGGCATACAAGCGACATGGCAGCTGGTTCCCACTCGGGGGACCCGCTGCCGTGGTTTTCCTCCTCGTCTTCTCCCTCCCCCAGGGCTGCGGCGGCTCTTTGCCGGGGAGGGGGCCCAGCGGTCCCATTCCGTTGGTTCACGGGGCAGGCCGGGTCGCTCGCATAGTGGCCGGTCTGCTGGCAGCCGAAGCAGGTCACTGTCGGTCGTGGTCCAGGCCATGCGATAGGGGTCCCCCTTCGGCCCAGGGTCGGGGACGTGTGGTTGGTGGCTTGGCCTCGTGGCGGGCTTCTGGGCGGCCCAGCCGGGAATTCTCGACTGCAGTGGGACCCCCCTCCTCCGTCTCGCTGGCGGGGAGGTCCCGTGGTACTCCGTTGGTAGTCCCCCACGGGGTTCCGGACCCTCTCCCGTTCTCGCATTTCTTCGTGGGAAAGGCTGGTTTCTGGGACGTTTCGCCCCCCATCTGTCGGGGTTGGGGTCGGCAGGTTTCCGTCCCGGGCCGAGGTCCCTTCGGCTCGGGGTGGAGTGGTCTCCGGTTCTGCCCAGGCTTTCAGGGCTTTCTGCATTTCTTCCTTGGTGCCCAATCCTGTGGTTGGGATCCCTTTGTCCTTGCAGAATTGTTTCAGTTCTTTGTGGGTGTATTCTTCCAACCTTTCCGGCTGGAAGGCTGCGGCCACGGTTGCCTCTTGGCCGTCCATGGTTCCCTTTTCTTTTTCCGTCTGGTTAGGTAGTGGGTGCGTTACTTGCCTGTACGATCGCGTCTGGCTCGGATCCCGTCGCTGGCCACCAAATGTTGGAGGGAGGACCACCGGGGAGTCGGGGAGACTATTCCGGGGCACCTTCCTACCGCAAAGTTATAGCCGAGCGCCGCTGAGAAGCCCCCCTCGGGGAGGTCTTTCTCCTAAGATCGTACTAGGCCCAGTAATACCACCACACAGGACTCGATATCAGTTGCTTGACTTGGTTCTTTATCAACAGTAGTACGTTCAATATTTACAGTGGGATCGAGGGATCCAGTAAGAGTCTCAATGTCTTTTAGAGGGATAGGGTAGCGGGACAGTCTTAGTACCAACCAGGTACGGGAGGGCTCTGCGCCAGACCTTGAGTGCTGGTCTCAGAGCGGCTCGGACGTGGGGAGCCGCGACGGCGTCTGCAGGGCTCGGGTAGTAGTTCCACTTGGGTCGAGCCGCGACACAGTCAGCAGGGCTCCGGTGTTAGGTCCGCTTCGGTCGAGCCGCGACGAGGTCAGCTGGGCTCTGATGGTAAGGTTCAACAAGGTCGGGCCGCGACAGCGTCAGCAGGGCCCCAAGGTTCGTGAAGGTCTTTAAGCACGGTGGAGCCGCGACGTCGTCAGCAGGGCTCAGAGTGTGGGTTCAGGATGAGTCTTCTTCCGTAGGGTCAGCCGCGATCCGATCAGCAGGGCTCTTGACTCCAGGATACAACTGTTGTCCTGTTGTTGGGTCGCCCCAGATATAGGACTGGAGCCCTTTGATGTCCGGACCCTTGCGCCCGGAGGGGGCGGAGAGGCCGGGTAGGGAGCGGCCAGACGCCCAGCAGGAGAGGTGCCAGGCCCCAGAGAGCTGTGGGGCGATCGCACCTAGGTGTGGAAGGACGGTTGGGGGTCCCATCCATACTGCCCTCCGCCGGGAGTGGGAAGGGTTCACGTGGTATCCCCCGGGCCAGGGGTTGGCGCCTCGATGTCGGGCCTCGCTGGGACAGAGGCCGGGTGGAGCGGGGTCACGTAGGTGGTCACGTGGAGTGACGTATAATCCAAAATGGAGGAGCCCCGAGGCGCATGGGACCTCGTGCGGCTTAGCGAGGGGGAACAGGACCACGCCACGAGGCCGGCTCCAACAGCCCTCAACCTCACCTGTTATTACCAACTGGGACTCAACACCTTAAGTTGAGTGCATGTCAGATTTACAAACAAATGTGTGTACATTTCTGAGCATGGTACTGATTAAAGCTGTTGTTGTGGTTTCATATTGTGAAGGGAAGGAATGTCATGATAAAGTAAATTCTACTGTAGAAACACCTAAAACAGGTGAGGAAGAGTTTAAGATCGTTGGTCTATCAGTCTTAATCAAGACAATGGGTTCAGTGTTCATATATAAAATAGTCCCCTTCTGAAAACAGTTTTTAATTCATGTTTGCTTTATTGATCTGGCTGCCAGAGTTTGTGACCTTGACTGTAAAAGCGAAAGAGCCAAAACTGTAGTCATATCCTTTACAACACTTCCTATCATTTTGGGTGAGTTACCATTTGCCTTTCCTACAGGTGTTTTTTGTGCCATAATTTTTATTTTGGATTCAGTGTAACAAAAAGGCTAAGAACAATCTTAAGTATATTTTGTCAAATTTCTGAACCAATTTCCATGCTCTATTTCAAACCATGATTGATTAGACAAAAAAAGGGGAGAATGACAAGGCGAACTTTTCAGACTTCCAGGCCTTATGAACCAGGCATAGAGCTTAACTCCCCTAGCGCTAACAACAACAGCTCAAAAGGGACAAGTTGTTTCTAGGCCAGGACAAAGTACATCTTGAGAAAAAAGCTTTTTCTAAACATTCATAGTTCTTTGATAATGTCTTCTTTATTTATCAGTAAGAAAGAAAGAAGTGGCCAACCCTTGTCTTACGATTAATATGTAATACGCAATAATAATAATAATAAATAAGGATTTGTAGATCACGCTAATCACGGGTGAGGGTATCCAGTGCTGGATCCAGGCTGCTTGGGGCTTCAGTAAAAAAGGCAGGTCTTGAGACCCCTTCTGAGCTCTTGGAGTGACGACAAGGTCCGAAGGTGGATGGGGAGCCTGCTCCAGGATTTCAGGGCGATGTAGGAGAAGGAACGACCCCCACTGTTGCTGTGGCAGATGTGGGAGGTGTGCATTAGGGAGAATGAGGTGGAGTGCAGGGGTCGGGTGGTAGGTGGAAGCTCAGTACATCAGTGATGTACGCTGGTCCTTGGTTGTGGAGGGCTTTGTAGACATGCATCAGAATCTTGAATTGGCACCTCTTGTGGACGTGGAGTTTCTTCAGGTGGGGGGTTTGTAGTCTGGGGGAGTCAAGGATGAGACTGGTCACCACGTTCTGGGTGGTTTAGCATGCGGAGGGTGAGGAAGCAGGCCATGGAGACTGTGTTTATCTGGCTCTTCTTGGTGAGTTTGTTGTCCTAGATGAAGTGCAGGTTCCACACTTGGTCCGTGGAGTGGAGGTGGCAGGGTGTCCCAGGGCTGCGGGCCACCAATAGTCCTCCAATGGTTAGGTTGTGTTCCCTTAAGATCAAGATTTCTGTCTTGTCTGTATTGAGTCTGACGCAGCTGTCTTGCATCCAGTTGAAGATGCTGGACATGCAAAGGTGAAAGTTGGCTTTGGTGGTGGAGTGGTCTTTGGCTACCAAGAGGATGAGCTGGGTGTCGACCGCGTAGGAGATGATGTTCAGTCAGTGGCTTCTGACGATGTTCGCCAGGGGGGTCATGTAGGTGTCAAACAGGGTAGGGCTGAGGGATGAGTCTTGAGGGATGTCGCAGTTGATAATCTTAGGCTCTGAGGTGAAGGGAGGGAGGAGGATCCTCTGAGTTCTTCTGGAGAGGAAGAATGTAATCCATTTGAGGGCACCATCTTGGATGTCGATCCCCTAGAGCCTCCTAATCAGGTATGGTGGGAGATGGTGTAGAAAGCCTTTCAGAGGTCGAGTGGTCAGAGTAGCAGACATCAGTCAAATGTAATGAGAAATCACCGGGCAACACAGAGAGTGGCGAGCCTGCTGACTCATCGAGTCTGGCTCGGATGCCACAACACTGGGACCTGCAAACTCTGTGACATACATGCACGCACACTATCAGCCATGGTCAGGTGAAAAATCCTACTTCACCATTGAATTGAATTTTTAATAACTATTAAAAATAGTTCTTTCTTTAATTTTCTAGCTAGTCCTATCCCTAAAATGTAGTATAAGGATTTTAATCTGTTCTCTGGTTTTCTAAATAAAACAGCTAAGTCAGTCAGAGTGGAAATTAGCTTCTGTGTGCTACTCACTGCAAGGGCATGTTACATAAAATTTCCACATGTCCTACATTTAAATATCATGCTCCCTGCCTGATGGGCAACAAGGCCTACACATGGATGACTTATTAATTTCTAAAAGGAAGGTTTTGACCTGTCAAAAGGGTTTAATTTAACAGGTCCAAATGCAGTTTTTACACTGCTACAGTCAGACTATAGAGTGCAGGCCTGAATCTATGTTTGTACTACCACTAAAGTGGATGGCACAATAGGTCTTGCAGTCCAGTAGTGGAATTTAACTTCCAGGCCCTGGATCCTCCTTGTTCCACATTCTAGAGACTTATAGATAAGTTAAATATGCCAATTAGGGTTATGTCAGTTCAACCATATTTAAAGAGTGAGCACAGGCACTTTACTGCTGGTTAACAAGGACAAAGTGTACAGAGTTCCAAAGCCATCTAAAATATAGGGTTTGGCAAAGGTGAGAAATGTGGGGTGATCACACAGAGGAGGCAGATTTCCTACACCCTCACAGTTTCACCTCTCGTTCTGACCTCCATTCTCCCATTTGCCTCTCACCTGCATATCTTACATACAATTATCACCCAACTCTTCATTTTAACTTAGGCCCTAGCATTGACCACTAATTATCTTTAATTTTCCTCTTACTCACAATTGTATCATTCTCATTCCGTCACTATCATTACTCAATGGCACTTTCAAATTCCTCTCTACCCCTGTAATCATCTATATTCTCTATCCCCCAGTTTTTCATCTTTTAGGTCAAGCCTAGGCAGCGCGCATGCGCTGTCTGGAAGAACTGGCATAGTTGATAAAAGGACTTTGCTCCCGCCTGCCTCTTACCATTGGTACACTGCAGTGCCTGTCTTGGTTGCAGCATCCTAAGTGGTTCACATTACGGAACGTCACTTCCATTTTAGACAGAGCAGCACCACCTAAGTTCAGTTTCCTTTCGCTGCAATTCATGGTGTGTTGTTTCAGAGAACTAGTTTTCAGTTTAGCATGCCAAGGCTTTTCTTCGAGTATGGCAACGTGCCTTTCTTTTGTCGTGTTCAGCGTGGCTTGCCTTAAAACACACTTTCACTCTCAGCGTGGTGCTCTTGAAACGGGCCCTGCTCTTTGCACTAGACGATGGTTCTGTGTCCATCCCCACTGTGGTGTATGTCTCCCCTGGGGCTCATGGAAAACTCCGAACGCCGGTGTAGCAGCATTGTAACCCCCTGCTGGTGTCCTAGGTCAGTATGGGGAGATGACGTGCTTTGCCCAAAGTAGCACAGTATGTTAAGCCGATGTCGCGACTCAAACTTGGCTACCCAATTTTAAAGTCAGCAGCTCCCGGTGAGCTTTGGGGCTAGCTCAGAGTCCTCAGCTCTAGCTGCTACTCTGATACAGGGTAGTATTTAGAACAGCACCACACGGCCTTGACACATATGTGAGCCGGACATGAGGACTCACACACTGAGACAGCTAAGGCGGGACTTCCTACAACTGCTGCCTGCGGTGCGCTTCAGTTCATCATAAGAAAGTTGCAGGCTGCATTGGCAATGGCAGCGCTGCTTGTGCACGTGCACATTAAATTAAATACAGATTCCTTGACCCGCAGACCCACTGACTGCTGAGTGATTGCAGCCTGAGGCTGCCCATTACGTAAGTGCTCGCCAGCCTCGCTAAGTCAGTGAGTTCCTGGTGATATCTCTCGGCTTGATAACATTTTCTTTTAAATTAATAGAGCGGTCATGATGACCATCTTCAGCTGATTGCTGCCCTGTTTGAAGCAGGCACGTGCCAGACAGCGATGATTGATACTAATCTATGCAGGCATGCGTGACGTTGTAAACAGACTTTTCAGAGCCTTTGTGTGGGTTTGTTAAAAACCTTACATCTTGGCAAGATTTGCAAATATTTCCACTTTATTATTTGTCTTAGAAAGTTAGAACTTTTACGACAATTTAAATGGCACATTTACTTATTTACCATTAGCAAATCGGTCCGTCTAAGAAAGCACTGCAGGGAAGAGGTTGGGCCTGATGTATAATGTTTGCATGATGTGTGAACTGAAGTAAGTATACCTGATGTTGGTAACTTGCCATGGCTGCAAAAATGTGCTTCATTCCTAGCTGCCTACCCTGCCCTAAATGTTTCCCTCGTCTTCATCGCTTGATTTTTCTTCTAATAAAGTATCGCTTACAGTCGTTAATCTCCTGCTGGTGTCCCTGACCTCCCTTTCTTTGCACTAGGCGATGGTTCTGTGTCCCTCCCCGCTGTGGTGTTTGTCTCATGGCAAACTCCGAACGCCAGCGTAGCAGCATTTTAACCCCCTGATTGTGTCCCAGGTCAGTATGGGGAGATTACGTGATTTACCCAAAATCACACAGGGGCATATTATCAAGACAGGCGATAAAAATATTGCCACTTTAACGGCAGAAAACTGCCGCTAAAACGGCGATAAAGGGCTTGATAATATGCTCTATGGAATTCCAATTGAAGCTCAGGTTAGATGTGAAGGACATCCAACATGGGCCGTTTTCTGCCGCTAAAACGGCGATAATTTTATGGCCTGGCTTGATAATATACCACACAGTATGTTGAGCCAGCGCCGATACTCAGACTTGGTTACCCGGTTTGAAAGTCGGCAGCTCTGGTACCAATTCACTGATTGATTGATGGGCTTCCACCCCCTCCTCCCTCCACTGGTCTGTTATTCACATTACACCCACGCACCAATGCTACAGCATAGGGCAATTGGACAGACACCCCACCTATGCCATTGCTTCCCTTCACTTTAAGTGACGGTATTTTGCATGAGCATAATATGCACCCCGCCGTACAAGAAGTTGCAATGTAAAACAAATTTAAGTAGTCCCCCTCTTTTCAATTTCTTTGATTCTTTGTATTTTTTGTTTTATTGTCCTCACTTCAATAACAAGCTTTACTTTAACCCCTTCGATGCGCATGACGGAGCGGTCCCGTCATGCGCATCGGTTGCGCTGTGCGTATGATGGAACCGCTCCGTCATGGCCCCGCCCATGCAATAGAACCTTCAGCACAGCGCGGTAATCCACACCGCGCTGAAGGGGTTAATGCTCAAAGCAGCCCTGGCAGCTTCTTTCCCCTTCTCTCCCCTTTCGTTTTTCCTGTTGGTCCCAGCATCTTCTCTGCCCCTCTCCCCTCCCCCTATGATGGAAGTCACAACAGAGGCTCTGCATTCTTTCTTTATTACACATGTTAAAGCTAAAGCTTACACCATTGTAAATCCACCTACAGTTTGCACTGGCAATCTGTGCGATGTTTTTCTTTATAAATGTATTTCGTGATGTTGTATTCCCCAGGCTCTTAGCTCATCTCCTCCCCGCTCTCACCCTCCCTTCCACTGAGTAGAAAACAGCCCTGCTCCTGAAAGAACTTTCTTATAGTATGAAATAAATGTAGTTAATTGTTATACCTAATACAATGTTGCAACATAAATATAGCCAATTTAGAAATTGTGTTTGGCAATCTTGTGCTATTTATATAGTATTATACAATATTGTTTTCTTTTTTGTTTTTGTTTTGGAATTTTATAAAACACAAACTCGACCCGAAGATATCAAAACACTTTACATGAGCACCTGTCGCTTTTTTGTTTTACTAGGCATGTGTTTCCCAGCATTTTTATTGACAACCGCCTTTGTGTGCCGGCAAACAAATGAATACTGGAATTTGTTAGTTGTATGAGAATTGACGCAAACAAAACCTTTGGTTCTGATCAAAAATGTTTTGAAATATTTAAAGAATAATTTTTACTACTCAATAGGCTTTGCACTGCACTGGTATGCAGGCCTGGTTCAGACAGTTCTGGAGAGGGCCTTTGACATAAGGAGGAAAGGTATGTTCACATGACAGGGAGAGGCCTTAGCATCTGCAAGACTGTTTTTAGAAGCTGTCTCTGTTGCCAGAAGCATGCTTGAAGCATAGCTTACTCTCACTGCATGGAAATCAACATAGTGATTACAGCAGAAATATGGGCGTGTTCCCAACATGTACTATAAACATAGTGAGATGGAAGGATGATTTTGCGAGTTTAACTGTCACCAATCAAAAATGCAGTGATTGGTAGGTCAAGCGGTCAAATCTGATTAAGGTCATCTGCATTCCATCCTTCTTGTTATTTAAACCATTTAGAAATGGTTGGAGTGTACTACATGTAATCAATGTCTTATAATTGCAAATTAGGTTTAACACAAAGAAACACAGGACCTCACGGCAAATCAAGAGAGTGATAAACAAGAGGCAATAAGAGGGTAATTTTGCATTCTAACAGCACAGGTGCATCCCAGAAGGCAATGGTGAATTAAAGGTGTTTATTGATTGAGGGCACTGTGAGTGTGCAACTTCCAGCCACTCACCCGCCCCAAAATAAACACCATGTAACCTTCTTCAAGTTGGCACAATAGCTCAGCGACATAACCACTTGTAGTAAACATTCTGCGCCATCTGCAAGTCACAGTTAAAAATGAGCTTCCTGCACAAACTACCTGTCCCTCTCTTTCTTCCTTTCTATCTATTCTGTGCAGCTCTCACCCCTATTTAATGTGCTACATAATTCCATAACATAAATATACTCCACACCACAAAATTCCACCCCACAAATTTCCAGCAACTATCATTTCCAATACAACCCACATAATTCCACTCCACGCCACATACATCCACTACACTCCAAACCAAAACACATAGGTAAAAGACATTGTCATTTACAACAACAATACCTCTAACTCTCGCAAATGCGAGGTCTATTGCATTGCAAATGCTTGTTTTGTCTTTACGACTCATTTAGAATACACTCCACTTTGGTTTCCCTCACACCTACCTCTGTTCTCTATATGTATGTTCTAAACTCTTCTCTGAGCCTGCCACTTTTTCTCTTACTTTTAATGCTCCAGAGTTTCCCTTTCAGCCACTCTCGGGTTCCTCATCATAGCTCATATTTTATTAATTTATTTGAGTTTTATATAGCGCTGGCTAGACCCGTAGGTATAAGAGTGCTTTACATAAGGAACACAAATAACGAATAACAAGTTACAATAAATTAAACAATTGTAGCACAGTCATTACAAAGAAAGTGGCACATCAAAGGGAGGAGAAAGGCAAAGGGGGACAAGAAAAGGATTGTGAGAGAAGGTGAGAGGAGAGAAGGGAACCTGAGTGGGGGTCAAGGCAGTCCAGCAAGAAAAGAGAACAAGCATTGAAAATGCAATAGGCCTCGCCTTTAATTAAGTTAAAGCCATTTGCTTTGCTAATGGTATTGTATAGCAAAGCAAATGGCTTTAACTTAATGAAATTGCTTTTACTTGCGAATACAGGAATTGCTGGTTTTATTTATTTATTTAATTTTTATTATTAATTTATTGTTTAGAGTTTTTGTATAGCGTGAATTCGACCCGAAGGTAAACTGGTAATCGGAGTGCTTTACATAATTGAGAGAGAAACCGTTACCCGAGTTACATACTGATAAGACATTAAGCACGGGAAAATGCATTACGGCCGTACACACAGAAGTATACTTAGCCAAGGAGGTGCTTCATGGCTGGTGCAGGGATGCGTCGGGGGCCGGTTGACGAGGCCCGGCATAAATTTCAATCTCGGCGTGTGATCCTGGGCGCATTGTTAAGCACCCGCAGTATCGAGGGAGAGGAATTCGGCTGGGAGTGATGCAGCGGAGGGGGAGGGGGCATGGGGGCGCTGCAAGGTCTGAGGCAAAGGAGCACCGAGGTGCACTGGGGGAGACCTAAGGATGGGCAGCAAAAGGTCAGGTTACGGGGTAAGGCGGGGAAGCAGGCCTCGCAGCGGGAGGGTTGTTGGCAGCGGCAGGCCACGCATGAAAGGTTTTCTTGTCTTTATGGGGCATGTGTTTGAAACACATGGCCCCATAAAGATAAGAAAACCTTTTACCACAGACGTAAAGGAACCGAGCCAGTCCAACTGGGACGGCTCTAAAAGAGAAAAGTGTACGTCACTAGACGCTCTTTTCAATGGCTGTCCACCATTTAGCATAAACGGTGACGCCAGCCAATGGCAAAGAGGGGCGGGGCTTAAAGCCCACTACAGAAATCTCCTCTAAATCATTAAATCTCGCCAGCGAGACTGCGCAGACTCTTACGCCAGGCGAGACCTAAAAACGCTTGAGGGTCATCAGGGGGAGTCAGGAGGGAAGGGGGGAAGGACGGAGGTCAAACAAAATGGCCGGTCAGGGTTGCGGGAATTGACGGAGACCAACATCAAAATGGTGAGGTGCACAAAAGTCAAAATGGCGGGGTGCACAAAAGTCAAAAGTCCTGAGTGAAAGACCAGAGAGCAGAATTGAATTTAGTAGAGTCAGGGGGGGGGGGGGTGAAGCCACAAAACCAAAGGTGAAAGGAAAGGCTGTAGAGAGCGTATACAGGCTCAGGTGTACGGGGGCATCGGTGGCGACGATCCGCAAGGCAAAGATACTGTGAGTCAGCCTGGGGGTTAGGGTGCAGTCTTGGAGAAAAGGGAGGCAGACACGAAGTCTGGGGGGCACGCCTCTCGGGTACAGGAAGGAATGGCAAAAACCAGGAGCGTCACACCACTATGCCGAGTAGATTAATCGCCACTGTACCCCCATACCTGGGAAGAACTCATGTGTCCAAATGTTAGAGCTGAGGCGAAGCACACCCGAGCAGACGGCCAGGATGGAGAGAGACAGCCAGGCAGTATCAGGGACTGGGACAGAGAGCCCTCTCCTTGGTCGGAAGATAGCAGGCAGGAATTCGGGTGCACCAGACCAGCAGCGCTGTGGCACTCACCGTCGATACAACCCATCGCAGCAGTGATCAGGACTGGAGTCGGTGAGGACCGCTACTCCCAATCCGAAGGACAAGGGGACGGTCCGGAAGGGTGAAATCTCGCCCCTGAACACTCAGTCACCATCCGGAGATATCCGATTAAGCCTTAGCTGCGCCAAGGCTCATCCCGGTGTCAACGATCCGATTGCCATGTTTTACATCGATCTCCCGCAACTGGCCACCATTTCTTAGGCATCTTGCTCTGGAAAGCTCTAGACCTCCTTATTTATTTGTTTCCCTCCTGCCCTTTCTAGGTTCCCCACTATTTTCCCCCATTTTCATCCTTCCTCCTTCCTCGTGCTCACATGCTCTGTTCTCTTTGCCACTCACTTGCTATCTTTCCCATCTCCTTTAATAGTGTCTTTTGATTTACGTACTTCTAGTTATTTTTTCCTTTCTTCCTTTCTCTTCTACCTCTTTCATATATTGATACTCTACACTTATTTCTCTTTAGCCATTCATCTCCTTTTGCATTCTATCACCAACTTTCTTTCTTTCAGGGATCTTAGATCGAAGTTTAGGAATATGGGGCACAGAAAATATATAAATGCTTGCAATAGGATCGATTAACAAAAGCAAAGGTTCTCTCTCGAGTAAAAGATACTAGAGTAGAGCAAGTAACTCACAGAAAAATACGTACAACACACAACAGGCACTAAACATAGAGCAGCATTGCAAGCTTCATACACACAAAAGTGATACAACATGGGACAGATACACAGCAGATGCAAGACAGGTGTCACCAGTACATGTTTACTTCACATAGAACAAAAGCAGCGGGTGGAGCTGCACATAGGTTCCCTGATGCAAAACAACTCAGGCAGTAACTGTACACATTCTCTCCCACACACAAAATACACACACCAGCAGTAGCAGCAGGTCAGCTTTCCTCACACAGAACTGGTGCATGTTGACTGTAGCTCTGGAAAAACACTAACATGCAAATGAGACAGATTGGTCGGCAGCAGTCCAAGACACTCACCAAAAAGAGAGGGAAGGGGCAGCATCTGTGCAAGCTGGTCTCGTACAAACATTACAGATACTGGCAGCAGTTGCAGAAGGTTCTCTCACAGAAAGTATTCTGCAAAGGAACGATGGAGCAATGCAAGCCATCTATGCAAAACACAGCTGGCATAGAAAGACCTTTGCAAGCCTCTCTCTAAAAACCCAGGCACCATAAGGAGTAAGGCTCAGTGCAGGCCTCCATAACAAAGGGATGCAGCGCAGGAGGCAAGGAGCAGTGCAAGTCTTGGATGCAAAACAGGGATGGGGTAAGGAGCAACTGTGCAGGCCTATCAGAAAAAAACCGATGCAGCATGGGAAGTAAGGACCAGTGCAAGCCCCTGCCACAAAACACAAGAGACTGCCTCACCCCTTCAAACAGTTCTTCTCTGGCTCCTATGCAGCATGGGAAGCAAGGACCAGTGCAAGCCCCTGCCACAAAACACAAGAGACTGCCTCACCCCTTCAAACAGTTCTTCTCTGGCTCCTATGCAGCATGGGAAGCAAGGACCAGTGCAAGCCCCTGCCACAAAACACAATAGACTGCCTCACCCCTTCAAACAGTTCTTCTCTGGCTCCTATGCAGCATGGGAAGCAAGGACCAGTGCAAGCCCCTGCCACAAAACACAAGAGACTGCCTCACCCCTTCAAACAGTTCTTCTCTGGCTCCTATGCAGCATGGGAAGCAAGGACCAGTGCAAGCCCCTGCCACAAAACACAAGAGACTGCCTCACCCCTTCAAACAGTTCTTCTCTGGCTCCTATGCAGCATGGGAAGCAAGGACCAGTGCAAGCCCCTGCCACAAAACACAAGAGACTGCCTCACCCCTTCAAACAGTTCTTCTCTGGCTCCTATGCAGCATGGGAAGCCAGGACCAGTGCAAGCCCCTGCCACAAAACACAAGAGACTGCCCCACCCCTTCAAACAGTTCTTCTCTGGCTCCTATGCAGCATGGGAAGCCAGGACCAGTGCAAGCCCCTGCCACAAAACACAGGAGACGGCCTCACCCCTTCAAACAGTTCTTCTCAGGCTCCTATGCAGCATGGGAAGCAAGGACCAGTGCAAGCCCCTGCCACAAAACACAAGAGATGGCCTCACCCCTTCAAACAGTTCTTCTCAGGCTCATATGCAGCATGGGAAGCAAGGACCAGTGCAAGCCCCTGCCACAAAACACAAGAGACTGCCTCACCCCTTCTAACAGTTCTTCTCTGGCTCCTATGCAGCATGGGAAGCAATGACCAGTGCAAGCCCCTGCAACAAAACACAAGAGACTGCCTCACCCCTTCAAACAGTTCTTCTCTGGCTCCTATGCAGCATGGGAAGCCAGGACCAGTGCAAGCCCCTGCCACAATACACAAGACACGGCCTCACCCCTTCAAACAGTTCTTCTCAGGCTCCTATGCAGCATGGGAAGCAAGGACCAGTGCAAGCCCCTGCCACAAAACACAAGAGACTGCCTCACCCCTTCAAACATTTCTTCTCTGGCTCCTATGGAGCATGGGAAGCCAGGACCAGTGCAAGCCCCTGCCACAAAACACAAGAGACTGCCTCACCCCTTCAAACAGTTCTTCTCTGGCTCCTATGCAGCATGGGAAGCAAGGACCAGTGCAAGCCCCTGCCACAAAACAAGAGACTGCCTCACCCCTTCAAACAGTTCTTCTCTGGCTCCTTGTAGCCAGAAGACACACTGTCGAAATAATCTGTATCACCAGCAAATCAAGAAACACAAGGTACTGGTGTTATAAACAGGTGCTGCTTCAGAGGTACGCCCAGAAAAGGATATTATGTTTCAGATTGGCACCCCAACGAATCACTCCGCATTACAAGAAAATCATGGGTGGTACCTGTCTCAATCCAAGCCGTCAAACTATGGAACTCACTTCCATCAGAGTTGGGATTTAGGGCAATGGTGAAGATGTGACTTTTTCTGAACTGAACCTAATGGAGATGGACAGACCACCCGTAGCCCGCCTCCATGACCACTGGACATAGAGCCGTTGGATGCAACTAGCCATAAGTAGAAACAACCACACTGTATCCCAAAACCACACAAAGCAAAGGACAAAGGAACTTCAAAGTGCCTTGTCGCAAACCATCGCTGAGCACACCAGAAGTGAAGCAGCCCTGGGGTCAATAATAGGAGATGAAAACCAATCCACACCTTTCATAAAGCAAATCATTATACTGTAGCATGATACTTTCCACCCAACATCGGAAACCAACGGTGTGGTTGTGAATCTTTACCACACAACGTTGCATGTCTAATGCACAGAAGGCTCCGCTTGCATGAGCAAGGTTTCGCGTGACCCAGAAACACATGAATTGCATGGACTTCTCTCCCTGTCTCTCAAACCTTCCAGCCCTATGGCTCACTCATTAACCTGCATGGCATAATATAGCCTAAACATAGCTAAACCACTTGGCTTCCATGGGTAGCGAGCTACCCGTCCAAAAAGCACGTCAGTGGCTCGTAAGAGGAAGTAGGTGCTGTGTAATCACTGACACCAGATCATGCAGCCCTGGAGACAAGGTGCTGTGGAAGCCACCCTCACAAACCTCGGATAGCACAAACAGGTGCTGTGCACCCCTCTCATTCGCATCAGCTGGGGCTGGATCAATGAACTTTAAGCCTAGAGCGCTTGAGGGACGTCAGGCTCTGGCCTCTTGATGGTTCTCAGAGCACCCATGGCTGTGAACCTCACCCCACGGAACAAGTAGAGAAGCCAGCAGCACTGCAAAACCACCAAACACACTGCAGTGCAGGGGGATTTGAAGGATAGATTCCACAGCTGCACGGGGGCACCAGATCACGGCATAGGGAGTCACCCACAAGCACTCAGGGCCGGCGCTAGGGTGGTGCAGCTGGTGCAACCACACCAGGCGCTGACTTCGGGAGGGGCGTCGTATTTGGAAGTATTGTGTGGTTTTAAAAGCACCTGCTGCCACGTTCCTGGCCTCCAGAAATTTACAGGCAACAATATAAATGTCAAGATAATTCCGGTGATTACTGTTCTTAGAGAGAGATCGGAGGTTTGTCTAGTGGAAGTTTTGATTCATGGTCGGTAGCACAGAGGTTTAATATATCTGCTGCAAAGAACCTAAATCATTCAGATCACAAAGCGCAGTGGGTCACTGTTTATTCCGGAAAGATCCTTTTGTGACTTGCAGTTTATAAATTATAATCCTAACATTGAACAGTGAGCAATGAACTGTCACCAAAGAGCTGCATAAAACCTGCAAGGCATAGATTAGAGTGTTATAACGTTATCCCGTCTTTCATCAGTCCAATGTTGGAACAAGGGTTCATTTGGACAGAAATCAGTTCTGATTATTAAAAAGAACCCCCAATCATGGTGTTAAGTTTTAAGATCAGAGTTTGTGCTTAACCAGACCAAGCACTATTAAAATACACTGCCTACCAGAATGGATGACGTGACGCCTGTACCTTGCAATCCTCTGTCTTGTGTAACATTTCCTATACTCTAATCTGCACACCTCTGATTGATTTTCTCTGTGTCGCGTGTGGGATGTAAAGTGCTCTGACACCCTAAACTAGTATGAGTGGCAACGGCGCTATAAAACAAATTAAACACATCTTAGAGAGAGTGGTTCTGGAGACTTGAGGGGCACTGTTAAAAGGTGGTAGTGAGGGAATCCATAATGGAGGTGGTTATTGGGGGGGCCCCAACAAGCATTGCCGCACAGGGGGCCACCAACGCTAAAGCCAGCCCTGGTCATAATGACTGGATATCGAAGGGCCCTAGGACCCTGCACCCACTGTGGAGGTCTGGTTTCCCCTTATTCTGTGATTCCCAGGTCAGAGGCGCTACACCTTCGAAGAAAGCAGAGAAAAGGACTCGAGGAAGGGGTGGTACCAGCTCACTCAGGGGGATATGTACAAGGAAGTGGCGTAGAGAGGTGTTAGCCTTCCTGGCTTAACGCATCTCTCCGCCACTTCTGAAATGCATGGCTGCACCATATTTACAAGAATGTGCTGCAGCCCTGCGTGCCCCCCTGTGTTGGCGCTGAGTTTAACAACTTAGCGCCAAGGCAGGCACCCTTGCACCATAGTGCAAGGGTGTCTGCGTGCAGGCAAGGATTGTTTATGTGTAGGATGGTGTCCCTTCCTGCACATAAACAGTCCTAAAATGCAACCCCGTCACTGTCATGTGTGCTGCTTCATGCAGCACACATGAAAGTCACAAAATTGCAACTTTTTAAAGGATTGTTTATTTACAGGAAGGGACACCTTTCTGGACATAAACAATCCATGGCATTTTGCTTTTTTCCATGTGTGCTGCAGAAGGCAGCACACATGGAAAAAGCAAATACAATGAGAAATAATGCATTTCTCCTCGTTTTGCCAATTTAAGACCAGGTTTTACCTGGTCTTAATTTTGGCGCTGCCTCCTATGTACGCCACCCTTGTACATAGGTGGCAGCATCACAATAAATGGTTGTAGCAGTTGAACACCCACAGCCCACCCCTTTCACGCTGAACATTGCGTGAAAGAGGGCCTTATTTACAAGGCAGCGTTAAGTCACGTTAAGTAGCTTAACGCTGCCTTGTAAATGCGGCACAGCCCCTATCGCCACAACGTCGATATAAGTGACTTTGTGGTGACAATAGGGGCTTGTACATATGCCCCTCAGTGTGCAGGAGGTGGCTTTTGGGTCCCACTCCTAACTCAAATGGGACCTCAGGCTCTCCCTAGCAGGCTACAGGAAGCAATGAGGGTTGGGGGGAGGGAACCCTGTCTTGCCTATGCCAAAAGTTCAACTTGAGTGCAGCTTTGGATGCAGGGCAGAAGGAAAATGACCCCTTTAGACCCCTTTGCAGAGGGTTGGTGTGCCCATGGAAGGTCGCTTGATCAGAAATATTGAAAGCAATACAATGGTGCAAGTTCATACTATCAGTTCTGTGGAAAAACGGCTTCGAGGTGCTCAGAGGGTCCCCCCTTGGATAACAAATCCTACCCCCTCCTACCGATAGCAACGCTTACAACGCATGATTTAGATTGCCTGCCATTACAACGCAGTTGTTACAATGACCGCGTTGTTATATCGCAAAGCATTACATCGCAAGTCGTTACAACAACTTGCTGTAGGGGGACTGCTGGGGTTGGATTTACAATCCAACACCTTCCCTGCTGTTGCACAAACTAGAGTAGGAATAGTAAATTATACTATTCCTAAGTCCAGCACGCCCCCTACAGCAAGTCGTTGTAACGACTTGCGATGTAATGGTTCGCGTTGTAACAACACGGTCATTGTAACAACCGCGTTGTAATCGCATGCGCACTAAAGCATGTGTAGTAAAGGTATATATTCCCCTTCTACACGTCAGGGTCTGTGGGGACTTACGCTGTATTTCCAACCCATTTTCATAACAAATCGCTATCCTGTTAATTTTACTCGTGTTACATACAATCAGCCGTCTGTGAGCATGGTTAGGTAAGGGTCTATGTAATAAGCCAAGTCTTGGAATGCACACACACGTACCTTATTTTGTGTTTGGGATTCCCTCTATAAACTAGTCAATTTGTTTAACCCTGCTCATATACAGTGGTGTAACATATGACCCTGCAGTGGGGGCCGGGGGGCAAGCTCCAAGTGTCCCCTTCAGCAAAACTGCTAGCTGGTGGGTCACGGAGGGGTGGGGTGCCCTCCGTGTACTTTGCATGGAGCCACCTCAAGTTATTTTTTGCCAATGCCTCGTAAACTGCTAGGTGGTGGGTCAGGTGGGGCTGTAGCCAGGAATGTGTATTTAGGAGAACATGGCCCCTAGTATTGGCATCATGCAAAGGTTCAATCTGAGTGCACAAGGAAGTGAGGTCTTTTTTGACTGACAGGTTTTGAAACATGCTGCAGGTACCCTTACAATGCTAATGTGCTCATTTCATGTTTGGTAGAAATCTTGGTTCAGGCAAGAAAATTAAGTTACAGCCAAATTGGGATTATGAGTTGTTTTCCCTGTGCAGACATTTCTAGTAAAATAAACTTCTGGCTTTAGGCTTGGAGTTGGCTGTCAGTCTTTGTATTGTCATTGATTGTTTTGTCATTTTTTTTGCAAAACAGCATTATAGGAGATGCTACCAGGCCCACGACAATGTATACAAAAGACTGTTGGCGTAAAACAAAAGTATTTTTGGGTCAAAAAAAGCACACATTGACATAGTAGTCGCCGGTAGCAATGGGAATCACTGTTTGTGGGATATGGTCCCTGTGAAAAGTTGTGAAAGACCAGAATGCCGTCAATCACGTTGAAGTCAGCCAATGGCTGAAGTGGGTTGACCCATTGGCCCAGTCTGTAGTAGGGGACAGAAATATGTGAAGGCCACAATAACAGGACAAAAGAAGAAGAGTCCTGGCTAAACGCCCCTATAAGTGAGTACGTTTATATCATGTTCGTAAAAGGAAAAAGGTTGTGGCTAATTCCAAGCCTAAAAATTGAAAATTGACTGATCTGAGGGGAAACGTGGAAATTATCTACATGTAAGCATCAATCAAGCAACAGGCTTTATTTGGTGAACTGAAAGTCACACAATACATTCAATTAAACCAATGAAGTCAATGACAAGCAATGTTATTATAGAAAAGAGACCATGGATGGAATGGGATTGAAAAAAACTCTGCATTTGTATGACATATGATAACTGAAAAGAGGGAGTGATTGAACAGGTGTGGAGACTAAAGCATTCCAACACTGTTTGTCAGAGATTTCCCTAAGAAGAAGACTAGAATGAATTAGAGATTGACACAAATATTTTCATTACCACCAGAGGGTGGCTGTTTTTCTGGGGGCATCTCTAAGATGCCCTCTGAGAGCATGGTATAATAAATCCCACACTGGCATCAGTGTGGGTTTATTATGCTGAGAAGTTTGCTACCAAACTTCTCAGAATGCGGTATAGCCATTATGGCTCTGTGGAGTTCGTAATGCCAAACTCCCAGACCATATATTCTTTATGGCTTTACTGCACTTACAATGTCTAAGAATGGATTTAGACACTGTAAGGGTACAGTACTCATGCAACTGTACCCTCACCAGTGGTATAGTGCATCCAGCTAGAGGGGTGTCTTACCTATACCATAGGCAGTGGGTTGCAGGCATGGCACACAGGAATGTGTGCCATGTTGACTCTTAACTTTTCTCTGCACCAAAACACGCAGCCTGCAATGGCAGTGTGTGTGTGTTGAGGTGCAGGACCTCTAAGGGTAGAACAATATGTGCTGCGGCACTTAGACCCTTCCCATGCCACAGTGCCCTTGGTACCCATGGTACATTTTATAAGGGACTTGCATGGGGCCAGAGAGGTGTCAATTGGAGGTACAAAGGTACAGTTTTGGGAAAGAACACAGGTCCTGGGAATCTGATTGGCAGGGACCCAGGGCACATCCAGTCAAAGTTTATCAAGTTTGATCTCTCAGCTCGGAAGACCAGGCCAACCAGGCCGATACCTACCCCTCTCTTATTTTTATCTCATATAGTATTGCCAGGAAGTGAGGACTTTTATTTTCTTTTTTCCCTAATATGCTCCCCACCTAGAGAAGTACATGATTAAATTGCTTCTCTTTTGACCCCCCCACCCAAGGAAACGCTCCCTAAAAATAACCTGGGTATGATGAAAGATTACCCATTGGAGGTCACATCGCCCTCCGGAATGCAACAAATACAACGAATGGAAAGAAGCAAATTAACCCTGGGCCTTTATTTGGTCCAAAGAAGTCCCTACCTCCTTAGGATCCCTAAAATTGAACATTTTATTGTTCCACATGACTTTAAGGAGCGCCAGGAACCGCAGCTGGACTGTTGCCCCTAAACACTGTAAAGTCGGTATAAATTTCCCCAGCGCCCACTGCCTGTCCTGCGTGATTCTTGAGAGATCCGATCTAATCCGAAATTTCCACTCCCCTTTAGTGAAACTCCCTGCTTCTAAAGCCTCAGACAGAACTCACTCTTTTCAGGTATAGGTTTTGAAACAAACCAAAACTCTCCTAGGGGTTTTTCTATTTAGGTTTTTAGAGAGGGGATCTCTATGAATTCTCTGTATATCAGCCTCTAAGTCCTGGGAATCAATGGTGGGAATAAATTCCTTTAATAAGTTTATTAAGAAAGCTTTGGATATTATCCCCCTCTAGGCCTTCTGGGACATTGAGAACCTTAATATTGTTCCGCCTAACATCGTTTTCTAGGGACTCAATTTTGTCCAGCATAATTTTTTCACAGTTTTTAAGAGTTTGTATCTCAGTACGATGAGTCTCTACTTCCTTATTGAGGGCCACTATTGAGGCTTCCATAGCACAGATTCTCTCTGTAATTGCAGACATCTTAGCCTCTAAAGTCTCACAAGAGTCTAGAATTTTAGCCTGATTCCTTTCCGAGATGGAAAACTTATTTCTGATCAATGATGAAAGAGCCTCTAACATGGCGGCCAGATCCAGTTGTTTAGGACTGATTGATATCGGAGGGTTACCAGCGGCCGACGAAGTGGGCGATCGGGTCATTACAGCAGGAGAATTGGCTGGATTGCCCTCGCAACCGCCCATAACCTGAAACCTATTAGAAGTAGTGATATTCAACTGCACCGCCCCCTCAACTGTGGAATTTGCATTGATAGAATCTATGCTTACCCCAGATGCCTCAGCAGATGCCCCCATGATCTGGTACGATTCCATCATCCCCGAGGCAGTTAAACCAGCCTGTTGGACTTTAGTATGTACCTTGAAAAAGGATCTCAGAGACGGAGTTATTCTAACTTGGTGGACTTCATTTCTTTGTCGAACCGGTGATATTGAGGAGGAATTCTGCGGCATAATAGGTAATTTCCCCCTGTTTTCTTACTAGATTTTTTAGATAAGGTTTTTCTAAAAATGGGGGCAGGAGGCAAAATGGAGGAGTTTACAAGGGTGCCCGAGATACTGACATATTTATTACGTAAGGCATATCTATTAGTAACCTCTACTCTCTTTTCACCAGCTGGACCCTCTGTTTGAGAAGAGAGGGTAGTACAGTTAGCAGATTGTAAGCAAATATTCACATCAAATGCCTCCCCCTGCCTTACTTGCTCATCTTGCGCAGGATCTGGGTTTGCAGATTTTCCTTTCCCTTTTCCTCTTCTTCATGGAGTTGGTTTGTCAAGAAGAACAGTGCTTGGTTCCCTGCTATCCAGGCGCTTAGTTCTTCTGAGGCTCATGGGCAGAGAGAGAGCTGATGGCGAAGTAAAAGCTGAATAAACTGAGGAGATCTGAATAGGGCCATTGTGAAAATTCAGTGTTGATGTTTCCCTGACATCAGTCCCTTTAGAGCCTCCTGTGGTGAAGCTTGGAAAGCTGAGCAGCCGGCAGAGACTAACTCTGACTGGTGCACCCCGGAAGGAGATCCTGGAAGTGGTGCACCTGTCCAGGCAAACACCGTCCACCGCAGCAAGCAAATGCCCCCCGGAAGACCACGGAGCCAAGCCATATCCTCCGGCCAGCACCACCGCACCTCCGAGCCCCAGGGCCCGGGGGGGCCAAGAGAGCGAAGACGTGATGGACCACTGAGGCGAGCCCTCCAAAACACCATGGCGAGCCCGCAAGCAACCGCCGCACACTTCCAGCTGGCCAGGGAAGCGACTGCCCAGGGAACCTGCAGGTAAGGGGTCCGGGGCCGCGGGTACGTAGGAGCGGGGCAGCAAAGGTGGAGACAGGAGTGGAGGCAGGGAAAAATGGATGCGTGAGGCCCAGGGAAGGCTAAGGAGTACAGCTACATCCAGAGAGGACGAGACGGAGCTTGCGGCCAAGCTAACCTGTCACCATGTTCCCTACAAGGTTTTGCTGTTAGAGCACTCACTGCACCCTAATCATAATAAAAAATGTAAGCTACAGATCATTGATCCGGGCCAAAATACTTTATTTTGAAATATTGTGGAAAGTTTTAGAAAACACCGGCTAAAATTAAGCAGTAGTTTAAATGAAAATACTATTGTGTAAAGCTATAGCAAAGTAGGCAAAGATGGCGACTTTGGAGCTAAGGAAGAAAGTTAGATTCTCTGCGCAGGACCAACACACTGTGATTTTGAGCAAAGTTAATTAGAACCAGTGGGTTTGAAAAAGAAACAAAGCCTGTAAAACTACAAACAACCCGGGGAGACTTGCAAAAGGCAAACAGCATGTGGTGGCATCAAAGTGTACAGGTTAGAAATAAGAAATACGTGCACAATAGCAACATCACTATATGTGGGATAGAAATCAAAATAAAAGCATATAAAAGGACAAACAACTCAGGGAGAATTGCAGTAGGCAGACACCATGTTGTGGCATCACAGTGTATGGGTTAGAAAAGAAAATACTCGCACAATAGCAACATCACAATCTGCTAATTCGAAAATAAAACAAAAGGAGGTAAAAGTACAAACAAACCAGGACGAAATGCAGAAGGCAAATAGTGTATTGTGGCATCGCATTCTACAGGTTTGAAAAAATAAACAAAAATTTTCACAAATAGAATAAAGGGCTAGGGACGCTGCATGGAGTTTTTGCTATAGAAGCAACGTATTATTTTGCTGTTAGAGCACTCTCTGCATCTTACCTACAATAAAAATATTAAGCTATAATGCATTGATCTGGGCCAAAATCCTTAATCTTCAAATAATGTGGAAAGTTTTGGAAAAGACCGGCTACAATTATAGATGGAAATACTATTGTGTAAAGCTATAGCATAGGAGACAAACATGGCGACTTTGGAGCTAAGGGTGAAAGTTAAATTCTCCGTGTAGGACCAACACACTGTGATTTTGAGCAAAATTAATTAGGACCGGTGGGTTAGAAAAAGAAACAAAAGCATGTAAAACTACAAATAAATCCGGGCAAAATGCAGAAAGCAAACAGCATGTTTTTACAGCCTCTTTTGCATGGATAGTAAATTAAAAAAAATATGTGCACAAGGCTTATCCCTGTGGTAGTGCCTCTGCCATGAATTCTACCCTGTAAAAGCGCCAAACATTGACTGGGCAAACCTTTATCCCATTAAAACTGAGATCATTATATGTCATCTTGATCTCAGAATTATGGCCTTTGTTTATAAGGGAATCTGTCCAAAATATGAATTGTATGAAAAAAAATGTTTGCTCCCATTTTCAATTCCCACTTATTGCAAGCTCCACAGGTTGCTGAGGTGTTCAACATTTCTTATACCAGACAAGACTCAGGAACACCTCTTTCGAACATTTGACTTCAGGGGTGTGTGTCTGATTTTGTGCTTTTTGTTTACTATAGTTCCTTTATATCATTCCAGCAGCCTCTGCAATGCTTCAGTATGGTTAGGGCAGGTACACTGAGTGCTGAGAAGGTATCACTTAAGTAATGGTTAGTTTGCAGAAAGTGTGCTTTCAGATATTTGCTTTACCTTCCAGTACACCTTGTAATTTAGAATTCATGGCAGTGACACTACCACTTGTGAGTGGCATCACCTTTTACCAAAACATGTAAGTCTAGCATCATTGCAAAGGGGTACCCTGGGGCCAGTTTTCACTTTTATTTAGACCCACCAGCCACGGCCCGTATAGGGCGTGTTACCGGGGCGGTGACGTCGGGCGGAGGAGGGGCAGGGTGGGGGGTTGCAAAATGCAGCATACGGCCGATTGCAGGTAAGTTACGGGGGGAAAAAACGAATTTTGTTGCGCGCGCTGCATCGCCAAATGCGATGCAGTGCACGCAACGAGATTCGTGGTTTTTTTTCGTAACTTACCTGCAATCGGCCGTATGCCGCATTTTGCAACCCCCCACCCTGCCCCTCCTCCGCCCCACGTCACCGCCCCGGTAACACGCCCTATACGGGCCGTGGCTGAGTCCCACTAGTATCTGCTGTGAGGCCGCACATCCAGAAGGCTGCTGCCTAGTTTTTACTGACACTACGATCTCTTCTTTGGTTCCTGTTGCCAAGGAGAAGTAATTTAAAGGTGCTGTGCGTTTTGCACCAAACCAAATTTCAGTGAACTCCTCTCTCCCACATCCACTTCACGATCTGAAGTCATAAATGAATAGAGCCATGAGCTCCAATCCTCAAACAACATGTTGCTGTATGTGCCTGTGCAAGACAAGGTGCCAAACCCTTTACCGGTGTTTGAAAGGTTTCACAAACTACAAACCCACCCCTGTTCAGTATCGACCGTACCCTTTTCTCAATCTACTTCTTCAAAGGTTTAAGGAGGGCATGGCTTCAAAACATTTTGCTAAAGGGGGACCTGTGTAACAAAGTTTGAAGACCACTGAACTATAGTTTTGTGACGGAAATAAAAATGTTGTTTAATGGTGCTTGTAAAAGGTACTGAAAAATATGTAAATGCAGTTTGCCGTTTAAGAAATGTTGTAAATATTTAATTGTCATGGTGAGTACCGGAACCCAGCAGCACAAATTAAGCATTGTTGGTTATACAAATGTGAGATGCGTTTAACATGTAAAACTACAAACAAACCCGGACAAAATGTAGAAAGCAAACAGCTTGTTGTTACTGCCTCTTTTGCTTGGTTAGTAAATTAAAAAATATGTGCACAATAGCAATATTACGAGAGATAAAAAAGGAAAACAAAGCATGTAAAACTACAAACAACCCAGGGAGACTTGCAAAAGGCAAACAGCATGTGGTGGCATCAAAATGTATGGGTTAGAAATAAGAAATACACACACAATGGCGCATCATTATATGCGGGATAGAAATCAAAATAAAAGCTTATAAAAACACAAACAACTCAGGGAGAATTGCAGTAGGCAGACACCATGTGGCATCACAGAGTATGGGTTAGAAAAAAAATATGCACATGATAGCAACATCACAATCTGTTGATTTGAAAATAAAACAAAAGCATGTAAAAGTACAAACAAACCAGGGCGAAATTCAGAAGGCAAATAGTGTATTGTGGCATCATATTCTACAGGTTTGAAATATAGAAAATGCACAAAAATAGAATAAAGGGCAAGGGACGCTGCATGGAGTTTTTGCAATAGAAGCAAAATATAATTTTGCTGTTAGAGCACTCCCTGCATCTTAATTACAATACAAATATTAAACACCGGCTAAAATTAAGCAGTAGTTGAGGAACTCCGATTTCCGATCGCGATCGAATCGACCCGCCATTTTGTGCTCCGCCGCCATTTTGTGTTGCCATCACTCAGGCAGCACGGCAAACAAAGTCTATTCTGCTTTTTCTGCAGCTTCATGTTAAAAACAACCTTTCTGCCTCTATTTGCAAAGCTGGTGTTAGGACTGGCCGAGTACACTAATCCCCGTCTGGTTTTCTAATCCCCGTCTCAACTATCTGTTGGTTCACACTATTCTTTTCTGATTTTATCTTATCGTCTGGCCTTCACTGTCTTCTGCTAGCATTCTCTCGTTTCACAACTGTCCTCCAATACACACAAACGTATCTCGCCACCTGCAAGTTTGTTACGAATCCGTTAATAAATTAGTTTGAGGGAGGGGTGACAAACATAGTTGGAGGAGAGGTTTCTTCGAGTCATCTGACACTTTGTTTTCCAAACTCTCCTATTGGTTCTGTCCTGTTTTCCAACTTTCCTTATTGACTCTTACTTGTATGCTCTGGGGGTATATTTGGTTAATGTATATGTTTCTATATGGTATATAAGATTGTGCGCCACAGAGTGAAGTGGCAGTCTCCTGAGAACCTACCTTGTGTACTTCTGGGATAACTGTACTAGCTGCAGCAAATAAAACCTGATCTTCTAATGCCGACAGAGTGTCCCGTGTCTCTGTGTAGCTAAGCAGGTGAATCCAGGAGATGAAGGGGTACCCTGCGCCGCCAGGCCCAAAAGGTTCTGGTTCTTCATAGTATTGATGGAAATGCTATTGTGTAAAGCTATATCAGAGGAGACAAACATGGTGATTTTGGAGCTAAGGAAGAAAGTTAGATTCTCCGAGTAAGAACAACACACTGTAATTCTGAGCAAAATTTAATTAGGACCAGTGGGTTAGTAAAAGAAACAAAAGCATGAAAAACCACAAACAAATCCGGACAAAATGCAGAAAGCAAACAGCATGATGTTACTGCCTCTTTTGAATGGATAGTAAATTAAAAAATACGTGCAGAATAGCTGTATTACGATTTCGGAAATAAAAAGGAAAACAAAGCATGTAAAACTACAAACAACCCAGGAAGACTTGCAAACAGCATGTGGTGGCATGAAAGTTTACAGATTAGAAATAAGAAATACACGCACAATAGCAACATCACATTATGCGGGTTTGGAACCAGAAGAAAAGCATATAAAAGTACAAACAACTCAGGGAGAATTGCAGTAGGAAAACAGCATGCCATGGCATCACAGTGTATGGGTTAGAGAAGATAAAAATACGCTCACGATAGCAACATCACGATCTCAAAATAAAACAAAAGCTTGCAAAAGTACAAACATACCAGGGTGAAATGCAAATAGCAGTTTGTGGCATCACATTATGAAGGTTGGATAAATAAAAAATATGCACAAAGAGATTAAAGGGCTAGGGATGCTGCATGGAGCTTTTGCTATAGAAGCAAAATATAATTTTGCTTTTAGAACACTCCCTGCATCTTAATTACAATAAAAACATTAAGCTATAATGCATTGATCTGGGACAAAATCCTTAATCTTCTAATACTATGGAAAGTTTTGGAAAACACCGGCCTCAATTAAACAGTCGTATAGATGGGAATGCTAGTGTGTAAATCTATTGGGTAGGAGGTAAAAATAGCGACTTTGGAGCTAAGGAACAAAGTCAGATTCTCCGCGTAAGACACACTGTGATTCTGAGCAAAATTAATTCTTGGCGCAGGACCAACATCTTGTGACCTTAAGCAAAATCCTTAAACTATATTTTTTTAACAGAAAAACAACACATGGTTTAGTTGTGCTTTTAAAAAGCAATGCAATATGTTTAGATGCTAGAGGCAAAACATTATTTTGCTGTTAGAGTACTCCCGGCACTCGAAACATAATAAACAATTTTAAGCTATAATGCATTCATCTCAGCTAAAATCCTTAATTTTTAAATAGTGTAGAAAGTTGTTGAAAGCAGGGGGTAAAATTAAGCAGTAGTATAGATGGAAAAGCTATTGTCTAAAGCTGCAGCATAGGAGGCAAAAATGCCAACTAATGCCATTGTTATATAGCGTAGCAGGCAACAATGGCAACTTTGCAACTGGGGAACTGAGGTTGAGCTTTGGTGTAAGATTGTGATTGTGGGCAAAATCCTTAATCTTGAAATACTGTAGAATGTTCTGTAAAACACCGGCTGATATGAAGCAGTAGTATGAATGGAAATGCTATTGCATAGGAAGCAAAGATGGCAACTGTGTTCCTGGACAATTTACTTAATGTTTAGTTTTGTATCAAAATTATGTCTTTAAGTGGCGCTTGTGAAAAACATTGCAATATGTGTAGATGCTTTGCAGCTAAAAGACAAAGTTAGAGTCTTGACGTAGGGCCAACATCCTCTGATTTTGAGAACAATTATTAAACTGTGCATTTTTAACAAAAATTAGTATGTCATTTAGTGAGGCTTGTAAAAAGCACTGCAATGCATTAGTTTGGTGTTTAAGCACTGTTTTTAATAATTAATTTCTGTGGTGAGTCACCGAAACCAGCAGCGCAAATTAAGCATTGTTGTTCATTCAAATGTGAGATGCGTTTAACTTGTACACGTTAGAAAAGCGAAAGAGGATGTTAATAAAAACATCAACGGAAATAAATATAAGTTGTAGTTAATTAAATACTATGGAAATTCAATCAAATGAAGCAGTCTTATTGATAGAAATACCATTGTAATGTAGCACAGCAGGCAAAGATGAAGACTTTGCAGCTGGGGAACAGAGGGGCATTATCAAGCAACGGCTTTAAATTATCGCCGCTTTTGCGGCAGAAAACTGCCGCTGAAGCGGCGATAATGGCCTTGATAATATGCCCTTGAGAATTCCCATAGAAGCCCATGTTCTGGTGTCAACATGGGCTTCTATTGGAATTCTCTGCGGCACATCATCAAGCCCATTATCGCCGCTTTAGCAGCAGTTTTCTGCCGCTAAAGCAGTGATAATTTTAACACCATGCTTGATTATATGCCCCAAAATGCTTTGGCGTCAAACTGTGATCTTGGGCACAGTTATTAATTTTCAAATACTCTGACACGTTCTGGAAAACACCAGCTAAAATTAAGCAGGAATGTATACAGAAATGCTATGGTGTAAATCTATAGCATAAGAAGCAAACATGGTGACTTTAATGGCATCCCAGTCTACAGGTTAGAAATCAGAAGTACGCGCACAATAGCAACATCACGATCTATGAGTTAAAAAATAAAACAAAAGCATGTAAAGGTACAAACAAACCAGAGTGATTTGCAGAAAGCAAACAGTATATCGTGGCATCAAGGTGTACAAGGGGCATATCAACAAGGGCTTTATCTCTGCTTTTTTGGCTTTAAAAGCCAAAAAAGCAGAGATAAAACTAGCGCCCTATCAACAACAGGGTGCTAACACGCAAATTTGCATGTTAGCACCCTTTTACTCTACGCTTCCCCTTGCATCTCTAATGAGATGCAAAGAGGGCGTTCCAGAGTAAAATAATAGGAGAAATGTCGCTAAGCGACATTTCTCCTATTAACAAGAATGTCGCTAACCCTGTTAGAGACAAAAAAAGCAGCGCTAACCGCGGTTAACGCTGCTTTTTTACGTCTGCTAATTTTCAGACTTAGCCATGATATCCTATGGAAGGAGGATATCATGGCTAAGTTTGCCTGTCCCTATCAACAAGGTAACGTGGGATTATCGCTGGGTTTCCAGCGATAATCTCACGTTAGCCTGTTAGCGTGTAGATTTTTATCGCTATTGAGATAAGCGTTGCTAATAGCACGCTATCTCAGCGATAAAAATTCACGCTAGCTGGCGATAATTATCCTCACGCTAAGAGCGCTGAGCGATAATTATCGCCGGTTGTTGTTGATATGCCCCATAGTTACAAAAGAAAACGCACACCATAGCAACATTTCGATATCCGAGATAAAAAAGGAAAGCAAAGCACGTAAAACTACAAACAAACTAGGGCAAATTGCAGAAGGCAAAGAGCATGTTGTTACTGTGTCTTTTGCATAGTTAGAAAATTAAAGAAGCACATGCACAATAACAACAATACAACATCTGAGATAAAAGTGGAAACCAAAGCATGTAAAAGTACAAACAAACCAGGGCAAATTGCAGAAGGCAAGCGGCCTGTCATGCCATGACAGTGTATGAGTTAGAAAAAGAAATACGCGCACAATAGGAACATCACAATCTGCTCATTTGAAAATTTAAAAAAAGCATGTAAAACTACAAACTGCCCAAGGCAAAATGCAGAAAAACACACAACAATAAAAGGAAAAACCAGGCTGACACTTATTAAATCGGAGCAGAACTAATAAAATATATACACAATTATTAATACAAATAAACTGGATGGCAACAGAAGATAAATGCATAGACCAGAATGCCCCGCTGCTCTACCATCAAGCAGGCTAGCCTGAAGCCTGGTCAGTAATTACGAGTGGGAGCAAGAGCACAAAAAATAGAATGAAGAAGCAGGGAAAACAGACAACAATAAAAGAAAAACAAATCCCATTGCAACACTCATGAAACGGGCGCAGCGCTAATAAAACATATACACAGTGAATACAAAAAAACAAGCAAGAGGCACAGCGCAGGAGGTAGCACTAACCTAACTGTGGCATTAAAAGGAGGTGGGAGGGAGAAATGCTAAAGTTAAATCTAAGCAGCTCTAGAGCACCAAAGCTAAACACAGGCAAACAGTAACAGAGTAGGAAACCAAGAAAACAATAGTACCCCAAAGAACAGATGAAGAACCATAGCAGAATGAGACAGTACTAAGTCCCCGCTCTGTGGGAGGAACAGAAGAGAGAAAGGAGGGACAAAGAGGCAAGCCTGACCACTAGCAAGCAGGGATTTTTAAAGGACACTTACATAGACAAATGAAAAGCATTGCCAAGAAAGGAGAATGACTAGAAGTACACAGACAGATTACAGCAGGTCTTGAACAAACAGTGCATACGCTATCGAGCTCGACCTAGAAACATTCAGAGACTGCTCCCTAGGTCACTGTGGAGCTTCAAACGCGCCTGCTGCTCTGCGTATGTATTTGCGTGCCTTGTTTCTTCTTGCATTCCTGCCTAATCTGCCCACTGCCAGAGCTGGGGTATGTCAAGCCTTCAGAGAAGAGAACAGTAATCCTTCATACATTACCTCCCTCCTTTGTGGCTGTCAGAAGTAGAGAAGTGGCCATTTGTTTTTAAAATCTAAAGGCATATTTACAAGTACCGATGCATCAGCATCGATGCGTCAGATTTCTTGCGCCTGCCGCAAATGCCCTAACAACACCATGAATGGGCTGTATTTACAATACAGTGATCCATGGCGCAAGGATTCATGGATGCGTCAGAAATTCTGATGTATCTTTTGGCACTAAAGTGACGTATTGCTGTAGCTGGTCATAAGACTGACACAACTCCAGCAATGCCTCAGAATACAGAGACGAGTCCCATGTTAAAAGCCCTGCGTCAATCCTTATGCCTGGTTTGATAAGGCACAGGGATTTTTACGCAGTCAGGTCAATGAGTGCAGTGAAAAGTGAAAAGTTGTACATTTCACTGCAGCAGTTCTATATGATTGTATGATAGAGGCACGACTGGATTAACCATGTGTGCCTCTACCACGCAGCCTAAACCACGAATGCGTCTTAACCACCCATTCCTTTACCACGCATCCCTTTACCATGTAATTTTGTGGTAAAGGTATCAATGGTAAAGAGGTATGCGTGGCTAAAGTCGTGACCCCCCCACACTAAGCTACAAACTTCCCCCAAACCGCTTCCCACCCTGAGGTCCAAATACCCCTAACCCCTCCCAACACCCATGCTATCCCTAACCCATAAACACTACCTCGACCCACCTCCTTGCGCTGTCCCTGCAGCTACCCCAACTCCTTCCACTGCCCTTCGCGAAACCCCTATTTAAAAAAAATACCCAAGCCCTAAAAACTACCCCGCCCTCCAGCCACGGCTGCAGCGCGAGCAACAAAATTCGTTTTATTTATGTTTTTTCGTTACTTACCTGAAATTGTCCGTATGCCGCATTTCACAACTCCCCACCCTGGCCCTCCCCATGTCACCGCCCGGTGGCACACCCTATACGGGCCGTGGCTGCCGCGCTCCCCTAAGCCCTAAAAACTACCCCGACTACCCATTCCCCTCTCTCTGCCCTGAGGCCTAATACCCTAACCCCTAATTAAAAAAAATAACCCAAACCCTCCCACAGCCCTAAAATTTACTCTGCCCCCAGCACTGAAAACTTCCCCTGACCCCCAGCCCTAAAAACGACCCGACCCCACAACCCTGAAAACTACCCTGAAACCCCCAGCCCTGAAAAGTAGCCCTGAACCTCATCCCCTACAGCCCTGAAAACTAGCCCCAGACCCCCAGCACAGAAAACTAGCCCCGACACAGCCCAGAAAACTACCCTGACCCCCTCCAGCCCAGAAAACTACCCCAACACCCCCAGCTCAGAAAACTACCCCGACTCACCCCCAGCCTAGAAAACTACCACGACCCACCCCCCAGCTCACAAAACTACCACCGACCCCCTAGCCCAGAAACTTACCCTCGACTCCCCCAGCCCAGAAAACTAATCAGACTCCCCCAGCCCAGAAAACTACCCCGTCACTCCAAAATACTCCTCCGAACCATCCCAAGCCCACAAAACTACCCCCTCAGCCCACAAAACTACCCCCGAGCCCCTCAGCCCACAAAACTACCCCCAACCCACTCCAGCCCAAAAAACTACTCTGACCCCCCAGTTCAGCCCATCCCCACTTACCTCACCAAGGATCTCGTCCTGCGAGGTCTCCCTGCTTCCGTCCCCAGCTGCCAGCAGCTAGACTGCGCATTGCCTTAACCATGCATATGTGTGGTTAAGGCATATGAGTGGTAAGGCAAGCGGGGTTTAGCTTGTAGAGTCGGTACACTTGTGGTTAAGATCGCGGTGTTCCGATTGTTTCCTGTTCTATATGGCTTTTAACATGGGAACTGCTGCCCTGCATACATTATACCTGGTGCAGGTATAATGTGATGCAGGCCTCTTCAAACTGAGGCATTAGGCCCAATGTGTCAGTTTGTAAATAAGGAGCAGTGTGGCACTCTGATTGAGCTGATGCTGCATCAAAACAAAGGACGCTGCAGCGGCGCTAGGTCCTTGTAAATATGCCTTGAAGTTTGCAAGGATGGAGTCTTTGTTTTTTAAATGTGCATATCCACTTAAATCACTTATTGTAGTCTTATATTTTCTATTCAAAGATTAGAGAAATGAGCACCGGGTATGCCTATTGACTAAATCCCTGGAATCATGTTTCACATTTTCAGTGGAGTATCAGTCCAAACCTATTCATGGCAATCATTATTTTTATAAATATGTGAACAATCATTTAGTTTCAAAATGACAATGTAGAGCTAATGAAAAGAAAAAAAAGGTTCTGTTCCTAGCTGTGCCATTTGACGAGAAATGGTGTGATTTCTTGGGGCTCTACTTTGTCGTTGGGATCTCATTGTAAATAAAAGGCCAATATTTCAAAACCTGCTCAATAATGTGCTTTTTACTACTGTGCTACTAGTATCTTGCTCCTGCCCATCACCTTCTGCTTTTCATAATCTGGTCCCATCTGGGGTTTGCAGTTTTTTTAATTGGCACAGCGTTTTGTGACATTCTGAAATATTTGCCTTTGCAGAGTTGTCCAATTAATTATGGACTTTTCCCAAGCACAGTTGTTCACTTCACTTACCAGTATAATGCGCAATTGTTCTGCATACAGACTAACTGGAAGTCTTTCTACTTCATGTCACCGTCATCCACATCCTGGAGTGTTGAATAGGGTCCACTGGCAATGTCCTTCACTGATTCGACTACTTCTGTTCCAAGCAATACAAGGCACTTTCAGATCCTAAAAGATCCTTATCACCCGTGGCCTACCCAGAGTTCCATAATGTGCCATGTCATCTTCAACCTCTACATGGAGTCCCTTAGGGCTCTACTTACAAATAAAAGCATCAACATTTCCAATATGTTAACAATGTACAACTTTACTTGAAAGTCTCCTCCAGTCCAGATATCCGACTCATCAAACACTACTTGAATATCAACCTGACTTGGAAGTCCAGGGCCTCCCTGAAGCTCATCCCCATCAAGAAAGAATGCCTATGATTTGTCAAGAGTAACAAGCAGAAAACAGCACAAACCTGTTTCAGTGACATAAACCTTGACCTTTTGAACCCCAGCCACTTGGATTCACCCAGGACACCAGTCTCACCGTCAAGGAACACACAGCCAAAAGCAAAGGTGTTCTGACATCAGCTCTCTCTTCTAAAGAAAGTGAATCCATTTCTTTGAGAAAGTGACTTCAGAGCTCCTACTCATACATCTAGATCGTGCTAACGCTCTGCTCCATGGCCTACAGCCTACACATTGTCCCCCTTAAAGGCATCGTCATTATCATAGCAGGTCTCGGCCAGGCCCTGAAGAATTGTCATCACATCAACTCCATTCTGACTGTACTCCATGGACTCCACTTGCCAACACCACCCATCTTCAAAACCAGCAGCTGCATTTAAAAAGCAACCAGCCCTCTTACAGACAAGCCAAACAACTCTAGAGGGTCTCTGGCATCACCAGACTGGAGACTAAGAAGTAGGCAGCAGGCCTTTTCCATCTGTGCACCAGGATCCGAAACAATATCCCCATATCCATCAAAACCACCTTAATGTTGCTCCAATTCAGAAAAGTGTTCAAGATGTCTACCTCTTTAAAGTATGTACAGTTCTGCTCCCAGAATCCAGCCACTTTTCCTATCACTTCTTGACTGTATGTTTGCCTTTGACCCAGTATATGTAGAACCATTTACTCTGGTTGCCAGATGCTTTCACAATGAAACTAGGGGCCAGATGTATCAATGGATTGTGTTGCCCTTCTGTCATGCATGGTGTCACAAGGGCAACGCAATCCTTAAGTCAGATTTACCGAGCAACACATGGCCACCTAGTTAATATGCTGGTTTCTCGCGAGTTCACGGTGACTCTGATATTCGTGTCAGCATCAACAATGCAAACAACTGTTTGCTGCAAAGCTTAGTTGACACGTTCTTCAGATGATGGAAGGATTTTTGCTGAAAATTGGGAGAATGTGATTTACAAAGCGGGGCAACAGTTCTTATCGTCACATTAAAGACACCAAATGTGAAGAACTTCAAAACCTTTTTGTATTTTTATACATGCGAGAAATACATAAAGGTTGTTAATAAATACTTTGCAACATCAGACACCCTCAGTCTCAACAGGACTTCTCAAAGCACAGTTTTAACTACAGCATCCCTATTTGAGCTATACCTGACACAATTAAAACATACATATGTTACCTGAACGAGTTACTTCTTCATAAATGTAAAATGAGTATATTTTCATGTTCTCAACATATGTTTACCAACATATTTGTTTTGTAAAGAGGCAGTCTCAGAGCATTTGGAACCAGCAGAGTTTGGCTGCCGAAGTCATTGGCATTCAGGATAGCTGCAATGCCCAAAAATATCTAGGCTCGTCGCCAATCACATATCTGCATTCCCAAAGACAATCCCGCACCTGCCTTTCCTCTTCTGTAACAAGAACATGAAAACAGAAACCCTCGGTGAACTTCAAGCGAGTTGAAAATGCGGTTCCCTCGATAAGGAACAGAGCTGCAGGCGGGATTGAATGACTTACAAAGCCTTAGATTCGCTAGTCTAACCGATGTCGGTGTTTGCTGCTGTGCTTCTCTCCAGCTGGCGAGCTAATGTGACAGCTCCGAGGGCTGAGGGAATGCCTAAAGACCCAGCGGTGACAAGGAAGTTTCTCACTCAGAGATGCATAGATTCACAGATAGATTCACAGACTCCTTACGGGTTGCCTTGACCGGTTTCACTGCTCCAGGAAACTACAAGTGGCCTGGAGTTTCCTGACCTGGGATTGAAGGGTCTACAAAAACTTGAACTGGTTCTGGGAACACTGGACGCGGTATCCCCAGGTGAACGTGTGTACCTGGTGAAGCCAGGAACAGGGACAGTGGGCAGCGGCGCCGTCCGGCCCTCACTGACTCCCTTCTCCCACAGGGGACCAGGTGATGCCCCTATTATCACTGCACTGCCCCGGTGTGGCCTTCATCCGCCCTCTGCTCCTAACCCTGAGCCCCCGCCCCATCCCCCCCCCCTGCTGCCGTAAACCACCTGCTCAAAGCAGGGGCACATGTCAGCAGAAGGGGGGCGTCGTTTGACCCAGAAGGGCAAATGACATGGAGGGAAGGACCCAGTATTCCGGGGTCACCAAGTCATTCTCCATTCTGGGTAGGATGACATGATGCCTGGTATTTATTGCAAGGATACTGGTCAAAATGGGAAATTCTGCCCCCCAACATCCTGGCACCAAGGAGCGGTCAACTCATCATGAGGACCAAGGAGCGCGCAGACGCCTTGCTTCAGTGAGCTAAGTGCTTGGTACAGGTCTCTGGTGGGAGCTGCAAGTAACAAGCTGAATAACACCAATCTTTGTAAAAAATGGCGCATCTTATTTACATCACATGGGCATTAATTACAAGTTGAAGTTTATATTCCAATCCTTGTCAAACCTGCTGAAATTTAACAGAGGAAAAGGTCCAAAGAAAAAAAACATGAACAATTTGATGCTTGAAATATCAATTATGCATGCCATGCCTTATCTCCCAGTGAAAAGCATGGCATTGGCAGTATTTGCACATTCAATACATATCTCAACATTAGTTGTTTTTTCCAGGTGTGGTAACTAGCTCACCCCGGCCTGGCCCAATTGGAAGCGGGCCTTTATCCGTGATGTTCGAATAGGTCTTAAACCCCAATCCCACAGCAAGCAGCAGTTGGCACAGGATTCGTATTCTGAGTTATGCGGTAATTTTCACACCTCCACCGCTTTCCCTTCAGAGGTTTTCGCCAGGTAAAGCTTTGAAAAGTATCATAGGGAAAGTCTGGTGGAAATTCAAAACATTCCGATTTGAGTGAAAAGTAAAATGAATTTGCCTCAGAGGCCAAAACTCAGAATAGAAAGTATTTATTGAACCTATAAAATACCTCCCAAATGGAGTATTAGCAGGGCCACTGACATTATGTGCAGATAAACCAATATTATATGGCAGCGGTGAGTAAATTAAGTGGTGTTCCCGCATTTGTATACTCAATTACGGATTATATAGCAACTGCAGCAAATCCATAATCATGCAACAAATGTGGCAGCCACATAACCGCATAATTCCATTGGCCCTGTGTATTAGTATTCACCATGTCCATTGATCTCCTTACTCCATTCTGCCATCTTCAGAAGCAGAGACTTAGAAAACAGAAACAGCATTAGGAATCACCCCATCTGGCACATTGTGCATACGTAAGCATAGATCCTGGCATTGATATACGAGAAGCGTAGCAAGAAGACAGACCCTCGGATGAGCTCATAGGAGTCTATCACTTGTGTAATGCAAAATTGCCAACATGCCACATCAATGGATGGGAGCTTCTCCCCAGTGAGCTGGAGCACGTAACATAGTGCTCAAAATGTTCCAATTACTGAATATTTCATTTCGGTGCAACATTGATACACTTTTTCTAAATGCAAAGGAATGTAAGGTAGAACATGTGATAAATAAAGACAGCGGACAGGTGCTAACGAGCAGGTGCCAGAATATTCTTGTTGGAAGAATACAGCAAGGCCTTGGAAGTTAGATAAAATCTTCTCAAGTAAAAGGGCGGACTTCACCAATTTCTGAAGTGCTCGTTTCCTTACACTGATTTCATAGCAAGCATCTGCTTAATAGAGCTAGAATGGGCAATGTAGCACGCGGGACATCACAGTGGCAGTGCAATTAAAAGATGTGTACATGTGCAGTAATGCAAAGGCTTCAAGCAGGTATAAAAACAACATTGCAATTCTTTTTTTTTGTTTAACCCCTTCGACGCGCATGACGGAACAGTTCCGTCATGCACGTCGGTTGCGCTGTGCGCATGACGGAACCGTTCCGTCATGGCCCCGCCCGCGCACGGAATCTTCAGCGTGGCGCGGGTATCCGCGCCGCGCTGAAGAGGTTAAGAAATTTTTTTGAATTATCAAGAATGAACAAGAGCAAAAACAATCACAGAACACAAAAACATATTACAAGCAATAGTTAATCAATCAATATGGAAGTGCAAAATACAAAACAGAAAAGGGAGAAAGAAAGAAAAGAAGGAAGAAGAAAAAGGAAAATAGAGGAGGAATACGAAAATTAAAAAGGATACAAAATATTCTAAGAACCTTATAAAAGCATAGAAAGAAAAGAGATTTAAGACATAGAAGCATGTGTAGAAAGGTAAGATGTAAATGGTAGCCAAAGAAGGTCAGATTTGATTTTCTGAGACAGAATAGAAGAAGAGACATTAGCAATTCTATGTTCATCACAAATAAAGTTCCACCAAGTCAATGAAGATATTTTAGAATTATCTTTCCGAGCTGATAAAATAACTTTGAACGCTAATGCAATAAATAGGTCGAATAATAAAGAAATAGAAGTGGAGTCATTAAAGTCAGGGGAGGAGGAACCTAGAAAAACATTTTGTAATGATAATAAAATATCACAATTAAAGATTTTCATGCAAGTCGAACAAACAGATTCCCAAAAATCTCAATACATTGGAACATTCATAAAGCTGATGTGTCAAAGTGCCGGTGAATTTAGAACAGGACCAGCATAAAGGGGAAGAGGAAGGGGAAAACTTGGATATACAGACAGGGGTAATAACTGCTCTATTGTATATAAAATACAAAGATTGGGTTATACGAGCTGCAGCAGAAATTTTAAATAACTTAGACCATAATTTGTCCCATTGAGAAATAGAAAGTGACAAAGACAAGTCAGTTTCACATGCAATTTCAATAGGAGATTTAGGTCTTACAATAACAGGTACTGACAATAATTTATAAACAAGAGCGGCTTTAGGTCTGTTCAACCGAAATAAACTATATAATGGTGAAGGTGGAGTAAGAGAAGGTGCGACACTTGGAAGGTCATGAGAAGCCAATTGTGATTGTAAAGCGGTTGAAATTAAGATGTATTCATTAAGAAATGTATTAGGTAAATGAAAACGTGATTGTAATTCAAGGAAGGGAATGACAGAGTTTTGATGAATCAATTGAAACACAAAAATAATACCCTTCTCCTTCCAGTGTTTGTAATAGAAGGATTTACCCTTATATTTGAGAAATTTATTATACCAAATAGTAGAGAATAAAAAACATTGAAATGGAGTTAGACCATTGGTAAATGTATTGTACATTAAATTATGGGAATATTTAAAAATAGGGTGATTGGCTATGAAAGTACAGTTGGACATGTATATTACATTATGAAAAGGAAAATCCTTTAATGCGGATCGTTCAAAAACAATCTATCTGGGTATCGGAACATCAGTAAAATCAAAAGCTAAAGCAAAGGATTGTTTGATCAAAAAAGCCGAGTGATAGGCTTTAAAATCAGGAAAACGTACGCCCCCCTCGGATTTAGGATGTTTAAGTTTTGTGAGTGCAATACGGGGTGTTTCTTATTCCATAAAAATTTTGCACATATGGAATTAATTTGTAAAAAATATGAAATAGGGCTTCGAAAGGGCAACATTGATAATGTATAGAGGATGTGGGGTACAATCATCATTTTGATAGTATCTAACCTACCCCACCAGGAAAGATAGAGGGGAGTCCAGATAAGGAGGAGTGATTGAATTTTAGTAATTAGTGCATTAAACGTGTATCTAATTGTGGCAGACAGGGAAGCTGAGAACCAAATATCAAGGTATTTAATTTTTGTGGGACACCATGCAAAATTAGTGTCATTAAACATATATTGATAGCACAAAGAGTTAAAAGGTAGAACTTCTGTTTTGGAGAGATTTAACTTATAACCAGAAATACTGGAATATAAACGAACCTCATCCAAAAATGGAGGGAGTGCAGTGTGAGGACTGGACATATATAGTAATATATCATCGGCATATGCTGATATTTTGGTTTCGATGGAGTTGTGCGTGAAGCCAGAAATATGTGAATTAACACGGATGCGTTCAAGGAAGGGTTCAAGGCATAAAACAAATAACAGGGGGGAAAGGGGACAACCTTGACGAGTACCTCTGGATAAGGAAACAAATCTGGAGAAATTATTATTTACAAAAATACTGGCACGGGGGCTGGAATATAATAATTTAATATAGGAAATGAAAGTGGGGCCAAAACCAAACCATTGGAGAGTTCTAAACATATACTGCCAATTAATACGATCAAAAGCCTTTTCTGCATCCAGAGACAGCGCTGCAAGAGGAGACTTAAACTTTTTACCACAAGAAGTAACATTTGCAAACATTCGAGCATTATCTGCAGCCAACCTGCCTTTAACAAATCCAACTTGGTCAGTCTTAATCAAAAATGGAATAATACTTTCAAGTCGAGAGGCAAGAATTTTAGCAAAAATGTTACAGTCATAGTTAATTAATGAGATAGGGCGGTAGTTTTTGCACAGGGAGTGATCTTTATCAGGTTTAGGAATAAGAATTATTAAGGCGTCCATAAAGGAACCAGAAGCTTTAGCTTCATCAATAAATGAATTAAAAAGATCCAAAAGTTTGGGAACAAAAATGGAGGAAAAGGTAGAATAAAATTCAACAGAAAGGCCATCTGGTCCTGCTGCTTTTAAAGATTTAATGGCATTATTTATTTCTTGAACAGTAATCTCTCCCTCTAATGTTTCAAATTCAACTGGCATGGAAGGAGGGGTGGGAAGACTTGAAGAAAGTATCTAGATTTTGATTGGAGGGGTTTGTATCATAAGAATAGAGTGTTTGATAATATTCATGAAAGATATTAGCAATATCTTCATCTGAGGACGCTAGATTATTAGTGGACTCATTTAAGATGGGTCCAATATTTTTACGTTCAGATTTGATTTTCAAGTAGTTGGCTAACATCTTACCAACTTTATTTTGTCCTCCATGATACTTAGATTTATTCTTAAGGAGGATATTGCATGCTTCGACTGTAGCAAGTTTGTTAAGATCAGATTTGGCCCTGATCAGCTCATGAAGAGCCAAAGATGATTTAGTAGTGAAATAATTATGCTCCAGTAATTTAAGCTGTTGCAATAGAGTGGCATAATTATTTCGGGTAATTTTCTTTTTCTTTGCAACATACGAAATAGTGAAGGCACGAAAGGAAGCCTTAAAGGCATCCCAGTTATTGGAAATGGAGGTGTCAGAGGGAATATTGAACTGAAAAAATTCATTAATAAAAGCAGTGGCTTCTGTGATAAACACATTATCTGATAATAAAGAATTATTAAGCTTTCAACGGTTGAATTTTGAGGAGCTTAAGGAAAAGTCCAAAACAGTAAGAACTGGTGCATGGTCGGAGATAAAAATAGATCCGATCTCTGATGATTGAATGGAGGGGAGTAGTAGTTTACTAACCAAAATATAATCAATCCTGGAGCGTGTTTGATGAACATTAGAGAAGAAAGTAAACTCAAGAGATTCAGGATTACAAGTCTTCCAAACATCATATAATGAACGAGAGGCAATGGCTGATTGGAATGCCTTATGGGTTTTATCAGGGTTAAACTTACACTTAGATTGTCTGTCAGAGAAGGGGTCCAACCATTGGTTAAAATCACCAGCAATAATAATATTAGGGCAATCAATGGAGGAAAGTAAAATCTTAATGTCATTCCAAAAATCAGGATCTGGTCTGATTAGGCCATAAATATTCAATAAGACCAGTTCTTTGTTTTGTAAAACAACCCTGGCCATTACCCATTGTCCATCAGCATTATTTTGCGTAGATAAAATGTGTACAGACAATGACTTATGGAACAGTATAGCAACACCGCCTTTCTTATTTGAGGCAGGAGAATAAACAACTTGAAACGCCCACTGTCGTTTTAACTTAAGCGATTCCGCTTCATTACAATGCGTTTCTTGAATAAAAGATACCTGAGAGTTTAGTTTAGATAAGTGAGAAAGTACCTTTTGACGTTTGACGGGATTTCCAAGACCACAAACATTCCACGTAACAATATTAGACATGATGAGGGATTAGGGGGGTAATACAAATAAAACGTTGGTACACCTCAGGGAAACAGCTAGAAATAAAAAAATAGCATGGTTGAGATAAATAAAAGAGATACAATACAGAGCAACAGTCAGCACTAATAGACACATGCAACAAATTGAACAACATCAAATGGAAAGAACAGATGAACAATAAAAAGAAAGAAGAGACAATAGAAAAAAGGGAAAGGTAAAAAAGAAAGAAAAGATAGATCAAGGATAGACATCCAGATCTAAGCGATAACAACAGTAACTGATGCATGGGGCGCAACAGTACCGACGCGAGAAGAAACAGCGGAAAAAAAGGTAAAAAAGAATAGAATTATGAAACAGCCGAATAAGTATGATGTATAAAAGAGGTAAGTACTCAAGGACAATTAGGATAATCAGTTGCAGAATTTGTAGAAAGAGATTGGAGAAAATACCTCAATTTAAGAGGATCGTCAAAAGAATGTGTGGCACCATTGTGAGTAATTTTACATAAGCACGGATGAAGAATACCATATCGAATGTTCAATTGTCTCATTTGAGGACGAAGAGCCAAAAATTCTTTCCTTTGTGCATTAGTAGCGTTGGAGAGATCCTGTGATAAGAAGATGTTGTGACCAGACCACTTAAGAGGACGTTTCGCTCTAGCAGCAGCAAGAACTCGCATTAAATCAGTAAATTCCAGAAACAACATAATAATTCCGCTAGGTTTGGAAGCATGAGGTTGAAGACGACCAAGTCGATGTGCTCGTTGAATATTTAATGAAGGTTCCGGTGGAAGGTCTAAAAGTTCTGACGAGAATTTCTTTAGGAAGAGAAGCAAATCCGGTCCTTCAAAATTTTCTGGCAGGCCATAAAGACGTAGGTTGTTGCGTCTATTATGATTTTCAACGTCCTCAGTGTGGAGCTTGAGACGATGAATTTCCTGTTCCAAAAACGGAATTTTGGTAGAAACATCATGAAGGTCACTGATACGATGTTCCATATCTAACACCTTGGCTTCCATAGTAATCCATCTATCTTCTATTTGCTGAAGTTTCTCGTTGGTCGTGGACATAAAAGACTTAAGTCCCCTCACTTCATCTAGAATGCTGTCAAAAACAGGGTTTTGAGAGGATAAGAAGGGTGAGGGAGGGTCATTTTTGGCTCTCTTGGGTTTGGTACCTGAAGATGAGGCTTTAACCGAAATTGGAGCTTCGTTAGCCATTTTGAAATGATGTGGAGGGCGAGAAGTGGTTTTCAATAAAGATTTCAATCTGCCCATATGCTTAATGACTACACATCATTAATTAATGAGGTACATAAAAAATTACACCACTCTCCGTCAGCACTCGATTAACATAAAAAAACGACATATATTTTGTAAGGTCAAATGTCCATGTCCATGTCTAGACTGTGGCAAGAAAAATAATTAAAATAGTCACTTGCGAGGCAAAAAGTTTAGAAGCTCAAAAAGGTAAAAAACAGCATCGTTCTGAGAAGCAACCATGCATTTAAATAAAGAAGGAGATATGCATGTTGGTATTAACTGATGTAGGATAGGAAAAAGGCGAAATGTAGCGAGCCATTGATAGAGCTTTTTTTAATTTTTTTTATTTTATATCCTCCTTCCCTTTTTTGTTTGAAATAAAGAAGAAAGTCATTGAGCAATATTCCATGAAGAAAAAAAAATAAAATATGAGAATAATATAAAAAAAAAACACAGGTGCCGTGCATGTCAATGAAAGAAACGCCGGTTTACCTTATTAAGGTGAAAAGCTGGCAGCCGATGCAAAATGGCCGCCGCCTCTTACATTTCTTCTGAGGGAAAAACACCACCGCGGCCGCTGGTTCCAAGGATACAGGAAACGCGGTCAGAACGGTCTCAATCACCGCTCCGACCGTTCATTTATTGGCACTCTGCCTCAAATGCCTCATTGAAGGCAGAAATCCGGCCGAAATCTCCAGACCGGCTCCGCGTCAATGCGGAGCTCAACGACGAACCGCCGTCTTTCCCGCGACGCAAGACCATGCTCCAACATTGCAATTCTTAATTCAAACAAAGTAGTACAGATTTTTTTATATGTATGTATGTTTTTTATATGTTTATGGTTCCAAATGATCTAAGGAAGGAAGAGGTGGAAGAGGTGTGGCCAGGGCGACTGACTCCGGAATCTGGGGATCACGGTTCGATCCCCAGCGCCGACGGCAGGTTAGCCCAGACTCTGGGCAATATCTCGCTTAATCTTCCCGACGGCGCCTAGAGACCCTTACAGGTGATTGTTCGCGCTTTACACATGTGGATTGTTATTAAAAGGCATTTGAGTACTGGGTCAAAGGCAAGTATAAAATGAGTAGTTGGAACGGAAGCTGGGTTCTGAGAGCGTGCTGTGATCTTGTGTCTGTCACTGTTATTTACATTGGAGCAGAGTTGGGGCAGTGTTGATGGATACAGGGATGTTGTTCTAGATCTTGCATGCATAAATAGGTAACTGCTGTTGCATTGTTGTTTCTTGTTTCCACTTCTTTGCCTTCAGCCAGATGGTGCCTGGCTGCAGAGGTGCTGAGAAACAATGGAGGTAGTTAGTTTTTCAGCTAAATTGTTGGAGGTGCCGGTCGTGACGGCTTTGCAGATAATGCAACTAGCTTAGAAGATAGCGTGGGTTTGAAAGCGGACCTAATGTTGTTCCATCAGGATGGGGGTGATGTGGTCAGATTTCTATAGGCCCATGATGAGGCATGATGTGATGTGTATGGTACCCTTGAGGCGTATGCTATGGTAGAGTATGGGAGAACATGGAGCAGGGTGTTACAACCATCCAGATGTGAGCACCAGGACCGGCAGTCACTTTGTGGGAGGAATGTTTCACTTACTTCAGTGGAATGACATAGCACCATATTTGTTTTCTGGGCGATATGCTTCTTGAGAGTGAAGTTGGTGCCCAGAGTGGCATTGGGTGAAAGGTGTTAAAATCCATCCTGGTTCACATCATTGAGCCAGGCATGGAATAGTTGTTGCATAGTACATAGTATCATCATTCTGCATACTACAAATGCTAGATAATTAATCATTAATATCCTTATCAGAAGACTCATTAATTTTAGATGGTGGTCGACACGCATATGATCTGCATTTGGTCATCATCATCATCATCTCATCATCATCATCATACCACTTAAATGGCACTGCTAACTGAGAGCTAAGTTGGGCAATATTTTGAAAGCAATAGCTTTTACATTCCACTCCTTGCTTCTCTGCCAACTGAGGGCCAATCCTGAAAATCAGCTTAGTGTGATATTGGCATTCCTATCCCATAATACAATTATTACAGTGAAACCTATAGCTGCCTATGCTAAAACCTAAAGGACTGAATTTGAAAGCACTGGCCAGGAAAAGAGACTGACATTAGAACTTCATGGCTGAAGAGTCCAGACCTACAGAGCAGTTTGTCAGCAAGCAGAGAACTGCTGCTGCTGGGGCTATACTGTATCTAGTGTGGTCAGCATCCTGAAACCCACAGCATCTGTGCTAAATGAATCATTTTATCAAAGATCCCAAAGCAGCATTTCACTGTGACATTATGCTAACTCTGTTCTGACATTGAAATATTTAGACACACAGAGGTTTAAATGGAAGTGGGTATTTACTGAAATAGAAACACAATTCAGTACTAAGTATTGTGCCATCATTTTACAGATCGGATGCCTAATCAAATGTGTCATTGATTTCAATACAGAATAAAAGAACAACCCCAAATGGTATGTGCACAATTTTGTCTGGTGGGATGTCCTACAAGGACCCCTTCTGGGGCTATAAACAGGGGGGGATATTCTCAAGGACCGGCGATGCCTAATGTATTTGTATTTGTACTTATATAGCGCACTTCTACCCAGGGGTCTCGTAGCGCTGTATTCATACTGCTGTGGAACCCTTCCTGGTTTTCCTGTGAGATGTCCACTCCTGGGCACCCCCAAGGTGAAGCCAGGCATCCTAGCGCTGTGGGGGCCGTTGTGGAAATTAAGCAAGCTATTGACCAGAGTTGGACAGTGGGACCCATGATTAGAATAGGCACCGAGGCGAGAATTATCAGGTCTGGGGAAATTGAATCCAAGAGCCGCCGAAGCGGGAATTGAACCCTGGTCCCGGGCCGGACCTCTGCATCAGGGTCTGCCGCTCTAACCATTGAGCCACACTTCTCCGCAAAGCCAGTTAGCAGCAGTTTTTTTATTGGCGCCTAACCTTGAAAACTATCGCCATGTTAGTGGTGTATTACCAAGCTGTCGCTACATGGCGATAGTATCACGGGTACGGCAGTGAAAACTGCTGCTAACATCAGTGCGATGGCGATAGGAAATCTGGCGTTAGCGGGCGATAACTACTGATAGGCCCATTAGCGGCAAAAAAACTCACACTAGTCAGCCCAACGTGAGTTATTTTTGTCTCTAATGCAAAAAATAGCCTATCAGTCAACAACCATTATAAAAGAGGCATAAAAAAAAAAAATGCTGTATGGAGCAGCCAGGGCCAAGTGCAGCACACATCAACAACCCCTGCAAACCACCCAACATCCAGGATGAACAGGATGAGAGCCTGGATGCCTCGCTGGACCTGCGCCTGGAGCCTGGATGCCTTGCTGGACCTACTTCTGGAGCCTGGATCCTCACTGGACCTGTGTGTGGAGCCTGGATGCCTCGCTGGACCTGCGCCTGGAGCCTGGATGCCTCGCTGGACCTGCGCCTGGAGCCTGGATGCCTCGCTGGACCTGCATCTGGAGACAGGATGCCTCGCTGGACCTGCGTCTGGAGACTGGATGCCTCGCTGGAACTGCGTCTGGAGACTGGCTGCCTCGCTGGAACTGCACCTGGAGCCTGGATGCCTCACTGGACCCACGTCTGGAGCCTGTATGCCTCGCTGGGCCTGCGTCTGGAGCCTGGATGCCTCGCTGGACCCGCGTCTGGAGCCTGAAGTGGGATACGGAGGAGCTGTGGAGTCGATGAGCTGTGGCAGTAGACATTGAGGCGGGACAATCACCAGTACCTGGTGGTGAAGTCTGCCAGGTCACATGGATACACATTGCTGATCTGTGTGAGAAGACTGCCTTGCGCACCTTGGAGCTGTTAATAGTAGAGGCGCTCCTGCGCCCCATCGTAGGAAGGTCTGCATCGCATACTACGATCCACCACTACACCGGGTGCACGGAGGTGCTGACCAACGGTGGGTGCCGCCTCTCTGCATCAAAGGACGGATGATGTTGGGCTGGCCGTACGCTGTGGAGGGTGAGGCCCCTAAGCTGCGTCGAACGTGTGTGGCTGGAGCACTGCAACTTCAAGCCTAAGGGGTCCTGCTGCATCAACTGCATCAGGAGGTTCACCAGCGGTCATGGCAGCGACTGCTGTACCCAGGCTTGTGAAATTCCTCCTGGCTGAGGCTCCTGCTGGCTGAGTCAAAGATTTGGAGACAGTGCAGCGGGTTGCGCCACAGTGTCAATGTCCAGGTAAGGAGAAGGTGGGATGCGTTGTGCAGGATGACTGGGGGTCGAGTCCCCCAGGCCTAGCACACCTAAATGATGCACCCCCAGTGTCCGCTCATCAGCGATGGCGGAAGAGCATCGCCCCACTGCTTTCAAGCAGTGCAGAAGAGGGACAATCATCACATGATGATAACTTACTGATGTAACCGTTCTATGTTTCCCTTGTGGGTGGGATTGTGGGTAGGACTGCTCCAAGCACGGGGCAAGGCATGGGCGGATTGGCATGCCCACTCAAGTGCGCAGTGACTGTTTGGTCAGCCCACTCAGGCCGCCAAAAGCAGTTATGCACATTTCCCTGTTCATAAATCAGCCTGCATTACAGCCTGCATGGAGAACATGCCCACCCCTCCAGCCCCTGGCTGCATGCCTTGTCCCGTTGCCAATTACCAATCCCACCGCGCATCGCAGTGTTGTGATTGGCTCAGGGGAGGGAGCCCGGCTGCCTACTTCCGGTTCCTGGAAGCCGACGCAGGACCCGGCTTCGAGGTAAGAATTCCCTTATTGAAATTTTTACTACGCCCGCTCACACACACATCCCTGCATCTACACCCCATCCAGTGTTCTTTTCAACGTTTACCACCTCACAGCTGTCCAGCCCCCCAGCACTTCTCAATGGCAGCCGCTGTGCGCCCATGCACAGCGAGCGTAACACCCGTGTGCCAAAGGCACATACGTGGTTGTGACACATGCCATAACATCGCATTCCATTCCAATGCACACTAATAATAGGCACATTGCAACAGTAGAGTAGGTGTTGCATAGTGGAGACATTAATATCACTATTCCCACTTCAGTGAGTGCAACCCAAAACTAACCATTGCACCCCAAACCCAACTGCGAACCCTGGAATACCTTTTTGAGCCCCCATAATACACCTAATAATCAAATTTGACCCAAATGCACACCCCAATTTCCATATTTTACCCCAAAACACACCCCAATTTTCATATTTTACCCCAAATGCACACCCCAATTTTCCTATTTGACCCCAAAACACAACCCGATTTTCATATTTTACATTCAAAACCCATACCCACCCAAAAAAACTTTAAATTACCCCATTACTGACCTCACAATGTGTTGTAATCAAATGTGATGTAAAGGCACCTGCGTTGCTGGAGTTGCGTTGTCAATGATATACTGCCTGCATTGTAATGGTCGTCTCCCGTCCCGATGGCAACCCATAGTCTATGCCGTTTGCGTCTGTCTGCCCCTGGACCACGCTCAGCACCAAGGAGCCTTCCTCTTGGGCACCCCACCGCTATGACGCCAGCACCCTCCTCGCCATCTAACCTAGACGCCACCTCGCCTGCCAGGACCAACCTCTGCTCCGGACTGGACATCGCCGTCACCATCACTGACGGCTGCAGTATCACCCGCAAGGTGCACTCCAACCATTGAGGATGAGGCATTGCCGTCACCTACAGAAGCACACTCCGACTGACCACGCACTCTAATGACCCAAGGGTGACTTTGAACCACCTCAACACCCAGACGCGGACCAAGCCCAAGCATATCCTCTGCAGCACCCTCATGTGCATGCCCCCTGGGCCATGGCCCCCCATTCTCTAATACCATTGTAGACCTCATTGCACCCCAGGGTCTCCCATCCACCAACTACATCCTACTCGGTGAACTCAAGTTCCCCCTGGATAACCCCTGTGACCACCCCCTCCTGGGGAAGGTCCCCTACATCTGACGGAAGCAGCAAGTCACCTGAACAAGCCACATAGCAGGACACACGGTTGACCATGTCACTTCCGCCAGCAGGAACTTTAACTACAGCCATAACACCGGACTCTCCTGAACCGACCATCATTGGTACCATCATGTCTTCACCTTGCCCACCGGATGCCACCACCATCATTGCACCCACTCGCAGCTGGACCAAGGCCACCAAAGAACAACTCGTCAACTCCCTCCGCACCAACACTCCACGAATACTTCCAAGCTATGACACCGTAGCGAGCAACCACCACCTATGGATCTCCAATAGGATTCCTGACGTATCTGTCATTACTTGCGTCATGGAGAGCTTTCCAGTGAATACAGTGCATCCATACTGTTGAAAGAAGGGCGTAGTGAGAAGCATTGCAATGCTGTCTTGTCGCAGCGCTGCGACACTTTTCATTACTGGGGCCCAGGAATGTGCACTATCTTATTGATGGTGCGCATTCCTGCACTGTAGTTTTGTCGCAGGGCAGCACTGAAACGTTGCTTGCAGCGCTGTCCAGCACCAAAACCTGCTCATATGTGTCCCCAAGTGTTATTCCCATTTTTAAGACGAGCTATTTTCTGGTCTTAAGTAACTGGCTCTAACTGCAGCTGGAGCCAGTTTTTTTGTCTTCAGAAGTTCAAGGATCCCCTTGTGAATATGGAGTAGTGGTGTTTGCGTGCGTTTTTGCATAGGAACGCCTCTCCTGCATATAATTATCACTAATAGAAGCAATCTTTACAACGGACGCTTTCGCCTAAAACCTGTCGCTAACGACTGTTAGCGAAAGCTTGGTAATAGAGCGATAAAAGTATCGCCGCATTCGCGGCAGAAATGTGCCGCTAGCGCAACGTTAACTCCTTGAGAATATGCCCCAGAGTATTTTTGATGGTAATGCGGTATCACAGAACCCCTGTAGTTCCGTGGTACAATAAAAAAGTGTGGGCTCCAGTCCTTTTTAATTAAAAGCCTCTGTGGTTGGCCTGGGGGTAGGGTTGGGGGCAGTGGTCAGAGCATCCTTTGTTAATAAAAACGAGTGCCCCTGGAGACCCCATTCCCCAGGGTCCACCAAAATGTACTTCCACTTGTATTTTCCCATTTTTCCTATAGGATTCACAAATCCTATTCTGGCTTTACAAATCCTGGGCCCTTGAACAGGATTCAAAGTTTGAGTTTAGTATAGTTGAATGCTGTATAAAAATATTTTTTTAATATGTATTTTGTTCTAAGGTTCACTTTGGCCCTCTCCCCACCCTCACATGGGTCTTAGGGCCACAATAGGTTCACCTTGTCCCCTCAAGCTCCTGTTTTTTTTCTCAACAGTGCTCAGTTCCCAATGTTGGTTAATGGAGGCTGCACCAGAGTTCTTTCAGTGTTAATATCTAATCTGCAGCCAGATCCTGCAATGCACACTGGAATAATAGCTCTTCAAAGGTCTGCCTTAATTTGTGGAACTGGATATGCAAGTTCTTCATGAAATTGCAATCCATGAAGGATCCATGAATTAATGGTCCAGATACCTCTACCATTTAATTTCTTCATGGCCACACTAGCACACTTTTTAAACATTAATTTCTCCATAACTACTTGATTAAAGTACTATTTACATACCAAGGGGCCTGTTAGGATCACTGGCGGATCGCCACCGCCGAGCCGGCGGTGGCGATCTGCCCGCCAAATTTCCCTGATTCACGCTCCGCCATATTAGTATGGCGAGGGGCACCGCGGCGGACGGAATGACCGTCTGAGCTTTTCCGCCAGTTGGATTGCCGGCCGGGCGTAAAAGGCACTGCCATCCATATTACAATGGGTGCGGTGGGCATGCCTTTCCATGGCGGAGATTCCACCATGGATAGGCATGCGGAGAATGACATTGGGAGTCCATTGGGGGCCCAGGGGGAGGGTGGTGGGGGTGTGTGGCTGCACTGGGGGTACCCCCTTTCATTGCCATACACAAGGTGGCAGGCACGGCGTGGTGTCTGTCACGTTGTGCATTGCAATGCACAGCATGCCAATTTAACATTGTGGCGGGTGCTGCTTACAGCACCGCCCGCCGCAATGATAAATACCAGAATGTGCCCGCCAGTGTGGCAGGCGCATTCTAATTGGCCTTGCAGGACTGCCGCACCTCTGGCGGGCGGTCCCGTTTTCCGTTATGGTGGCAGGCAGACAAAGTCCCCCGCCATCGTAATTGGGCCCTTAGTCTGGTGCTAATTCGTTTAGCTATTTTGATTGCATCAAAAATCAAATATTACTATGGAATTTAAAATAGGAAATGTCACTTTTAGGACACCCCTGATGTTAAGGGGCCCCTTTTGACCAAATGTGCCATGAAGATGCCAAAGTAGATGTACTTTTTCGTACAGATTCGTGGAAGCGACCAAAGTTATTAAGAAAACAATAAATGCCTTTTCAATGGAAACTCTGACCTGACTTCAAGGATAGAAGCAGATGCATTAAACGGATTTTCTTTTCAAGAAGACGACAGTAAGGACAGTATTAAAAGGGAGAATACATTTCTTGCTATTCATTCTCTTTAGTTAGTGCACTTGGATTTTGACCTTATCCATAACCGCCCTTCTCTTCCTCTGGTTCCTGCTCCTCCTGACTTCAGAACTGAGCACAGTTTCTTCTGCATAACAAGAAAACAGGGGTGTATCCTGCAAATTACAAAAGGTTTGCTTATGTGGAAACAGGTGGATGTTTGTGACAATTAAATAGTGTAGAAGAAAAGGTTGGATGTTCCCTTAGTTGACAGCCTTTTGCAAGTGATAAATGTGAATTTCAAACCGTCCTCGCCAGCGGGTATCACTCTCCAGCATCTCTAGGCCCTGTACTTAGCAGTCCCTGGCAAGTCTTTGCTCAAATGGAGGCTAATGCCGAGGCTTTTCATTTATGGTCTTTTCAATATGTTTCAATGTAATTTGTTTTCATTCCTGTTCACCGAGTCCTTTATTTAAAAAGTCTCGCTCCTACTTCATCTCTTCCAAATCCATAACTGTCAACTTTCCCACTGCCCCAGTATTATCCCAGGTTGTCCAACTTTTGTAGGCTGCAGCACTCTTGAATCTTGGCCTCGCATTTACATGTTCCTATTTAAACAAGCATTGGCATAGCCAATAGGTCTCGCCTTTGGGACCTTATAAGTGTTTAGCCATGCAACAGTTGCATAACTAAATACTTATAAGGTCCCAAAAGCGAGACCTATTGGCTATGCAAAGCGGCCGTGCGGGCGTGAAAGGGATCGCAATCGCGATCACGATCACATATCAAAGCGGCCGCGCGGCTGCGAAAGTGAAAGTAATCGCTGTAAAGCGCGGCGCGCGCGCCCGCGCACTCTAGGCTGGCCTGGTAGCACTTTTTGGAGCCCTCTCAATAAGTCTCGCCAGACCAGCGCATGCGCTGGGTCAAGCGAGACCTAAAAATATAGGGTTCACTGTCCCTGTGAGCAGAGCACTGTCACTAAAAAAATCACAGCCAAAGGTGACCCTCATGTCAGGGGAGTGCCTGTGCCCGAAGCTCTCCTTAGACGCCTGTGAGCAGTGACATTGCACAGCAGCTGGCAGCCTTACATCAACTTCATGCCTTTTTAATCCTCTATTAGACACTTCCTGCACCTTTATCTCTCGGTTTCTGGCTCCTGCTTCCTCCCATTGTGTCTTTCTGATCTGTGTGTTTTTACCTCTCTTGCTAAGTAAATGTCTGAAGTGGAAAAAGGAGTGCCATCCCCAAAATAAGCTTTGGTGCCCCCCAACAACAACCACCGGTTCAAATGAAGCACTGATATTTCAATCTTAAGCATTCAAGCATTTTCCTTTTTAAATCACTGAGAGAAAAGTTATATTGTTGTTGGGCCTACTGAGTCATACATGGGTGCATCCAAAATGAAAAGGGGAAAGTTTAACGTTTTTCAATAGTGCATGCTTTGCAGCTCTTCACCCAGCGTGTTTTGGATTACATTTTAAGTTTGCACTCCTGGAAGAGGGTAATTAGAATGTTGTGTCTCAAGATAAAGGGTGCAAGAATAAAAAGAAGTACAACAGTCAAAGTATCACCATGGGAGGTGGTTTGTGACGTTGGGCAACAGAAAAATGAATTGGTAAAACCAACAGCTCTATGGGAATGGCCAGATGCATTGGTTTTGCCAATGCATGTTTTGTTTGTATTCTGTCATACGTAGTACTGACTTTACCGCGAAGAAAAACTAGCTACAAATACAAACAAATAGACTGCTGCATGAACTCCCTTTTCCATGAAATGGAAAATGTCAGTGCTTTGGGCGAGCTTTGCATAGCTTTCCTGGGAACATATGCACTGTGTTGCCAGTTCTCCGTCTCCCGCGTTCATGTACAAATTTAAGAACGTTCACTGGATAACGGCTACATACAGTGCTTAATTTGTAAAATATGAAGTCCAGATGCTCAAATGTTTGTCGGAGACCAACACCCACTTTCCCCGGCTCCACCCACTCACTCTATTGGCTCCACCCATATCCTCAACTGGCACTGCTGAAAGCCAGATGTAATATCCGATCTGAATTTCAGCATAGGAGCCTTCCTCAAGTAAAGTTTTGATAGGAGGTCCCCCGCCCCGTGGAAATTTTGAAAAAGATGAAATCAAAAGTGCATTTATAGCATAAGCTTGGAATAAATTAGCTAAAATGACGAATGCATTGAAAAGTGGCACGTGAAATATTGTGCTCTATGTGCCGATTTGGGGAAAGGACATTACAGGGATATGTGCAAAGGTGCTTTGTGTTGTCATTTTTAGCAGAGTCTGTGTCATGAGTTCAAAGATACAACTTTTATATATCTTATGGCACATTATAAACCAAAATGTTTGGTTAAACACTCTAAAAAGATAAAATGAATAAGAATCCCTCTTTCAAATAGGTGCTGTGGCAGCTCATGCACTAATACAGAGACAGAGAAATTCCAATTTAAATGTCAGTATTTTACTCAAAGACAATCACTTAAAACAGGAGCTCAGGACGAAGGTGTTCATTGACGGAGAACTTAGCTGTGAGCCTGGTTTTATGTGAGTGCACGCTTTACAGCGTAAAATTTAACTGGGAATTTCTCTGAGTTAGTGCCTGACCTACAGGGAGCATAGCTCAAATGATGAGAAGCAATCAGCGTTCATGAGATGTGAATCCACTCGAGAATTAACACGGGCAAATGCTGAGTTACCTGTATTTAACAGTGCAATAGCAGCATAAAAAGAGGCTCACTGACCAACAACATCAGGCTCGCCCTGGGAAGACCATGAGCTCTGGGGAGAACCCAGAAATGTAAGGCGGGCCATGCAGAGCACTGGGCACCTTTCTGACCACCCCTATCCAGGGCCAGCTCTATGTTTCTAGGCCGGACGTCAGTATTGGGCATTGGGTGTTTCCTTGGGAGGATGGAAGGCCGGTTTTGTTCCTGGGAGGACAGTTTTGCAGTGCTGCACTGTCGGCTCCCAGTAACAAAATCAACATACCAGCATAACTAATACAGCAACCACTTTTGTTTTCAGCCTCCCTGCGTTTTTAAAGCAGTAGCTGCAGAGTTCTTTGTATATCAAGCATAATAGACTTGTCAATATATCTTTCTGCTGGAGTTTTGTCTAGTGGCAGTTTTAACTCATCTCTAAGGTAGCGCAGGGGGTTAATATGCCTGCTGCAAGAATGTGTACCACGCAGATCACATAAATGTATTTTATGTGCATAGCTCTGTGGGTTCCTACTTTTGTCACAAAATATCCTTTTGTTTCTGTACAGTTCATATATTACAATAGTAATCTAGCTCAGTGAGCTATGAACTGCCATCAAAAAGAGCTGCATGCAAACTACATGGTACATGTTAGAAAGTTATGTTTTTTCCAGTCTTTCATTATCCTAATGTTGCTAAAAAGGGTTTATTTGGGTAGAAGTAAATTCGTATTAGTAAAAGTAACCCTGACCACTGTGTTACATTTTGAATCCCAAATTTGTGCTTCTCCAGCCCAAGTACTCTTAAATAAAGCCTACACCTCGTAGTGCCCTTGGTTTTATGTAACATTTTCTATACACTGACTTACACTTTTATTATTAATTGTCAAAATCAAATCAAATATAAGCTTTATTCGATTTATCAATAAATCATAAAAGCATACAAATACAATTTATGCGAATAATTTAAGAACAGTTTTCATGTGAACAAAATTACAAAAATAGATAAAAAACGTTTCTGCAAAAGTTAAAAATCTACAGCAGTCATTTGGATGAGGGGCCTCATTTTACACTAATCAGTCAATATTAACGTGTATTAGTTAACTCATTGAGTTTCTAAATTTCATCACTGACATTAAAAAGCGAGAAACAGCAAAGATGACATCCACATCTTCTAAAAGCAAAAGTTTTAAATATGCAGGTTTACATGTTCTTATCCCCCAGCGTTTAAGTAAGGGTAGAAGAAATAATTTCCTCGGGCTGGTGTACAGATTACAAAAGAACATGATGTGAACGTTACTTTGTGTTGAATGGTCGTCGCATGGACATGTTAATTTCAGTGAGGCCCAGTCATTCTGTTTCGGCAAAGTGACCAAGCGGAAGAAAATCCCTAGGCGCAGCCTAGTTAAAAGCATGCGAGCATAGGGTGCTTTTTCAAGCCCAAGGTAAGATTGTAGTCCTTCAGTAGGGGTGATTTGCTGATAACTCAGGGTTGTGCCTTTAAGTTTCTCAGTGTCCCATCTAGCACTCTCTAAGTGTATAGATAATAGTTTTTTGAGGGCCGGTCTAGTCAAGGTTTGAAGGGTCTCTGGTTCGTGGTAAAATTCAGAGTGTCCAATGTTAGAAAACATCGTTTGTACGTATCGCAGCCACTTGACTTTTGCTACACCGTCCAAAGCCATGCAGTCTTTCATGAGGTTTCTATTCAATTTGCACTCCTTTGTGGTCCAAATCTTATGCCAAAGCAAACAAGGTGATATTTTTATGATGTCGCTAAGGTATTTGACAACGGTCTCAATGTGAGTCATAAAAGTCGACGTAGTTTTGGACACACCTAGTAAGTAACAGATGAAAATATTCTCGCAAGTTTGTAATGAGGACACGTTCTCGAAACCCCAGAGACCTGCGCCATATGTGGCCGTAGCTATACACTTTGCCCGGTAAATCTGTAACATTTCTTGGATGGGTTTACCCCCAATTTTGGCTGCAAAGGTTCTTAAAGCGCCTATGGCAGGGCTAAAGGCGAGTTTTCTAGCTGACACTGCGTGTTTCCACCTTCCCCACCTGTCAAACACAATGCCCAAATAGCAGAAAGTGTCTGTAATAGCAATCTTTTGCTGGTCTAAATATATTGAGCATGATGGTCTGTTCTTTTGGGAGCAGGGCATGGAGAAAGTTTTGAAAATGTTCACCTTTAAATTTCTTTTACCCATGTAGGATGAAAATTCATTTACAGCTCTCTGCAAACCTACTTTTGTCCTAGACATAATTGCCGCGTCATCGGCATATAGAAGAATGGGTACAGGCCTACCATTAACAGCCGGATAATCGCTTGACAGAGTTATTAAGCTTTCAGTGATAGAGTTTATGTAAAAAGTGAAAAGCAAGGGCGCAAGTATGCAGCCTTGCCTCACCCCTCTGTTTATGGCGAATTTTTGTGAGCATTGCCCCTGGATCCCAAATCTTACTCTGGCCCCCGCTTCTCTATATAGTTCTTTGATAAATGTGAGGATAGCTGAATCCACCCCGATGTCTTCCAGTGTCGACCAAAGCATCGCATGGTCCACGCAATCAAATGCGGAGCTGAGGTCGACAAAGGTAACAAATAGGTCCCCTTTTTTGGCCTGCGTATATTTAGAGACTAATAGGGACAAGTTTAGGGATTGCTCCAATGTCCCTAGTCCCTTTCGGAACCCATATTGGAACTCCGAGATAACCTTCTTCTCTTCTTCCCAGTGTTGTATCCTCTTGAGGACAATCCTGCCAGCAACTTTCATGAGTCCGTCCAATAGCGATATTGGACGGTAACAAGCAGGGTCGTCCCTATTCCCTTTTTTAAATATGGGGACTACGATTGCGTCCGACCAGGTGGAAATAAAACCGCATTTATTTCCCATATTTAATACATTGGTTAACAAGGGAACCCAAAAGTCCGGTTCTGATTTATAGAGATCCACTGGGGTGTGGTCAGGGCCGGGGGCTTTGCCTAAGGGACTTTCTCTAAGGGCATCTTCCACTTCTAATGTGGTAAATACCAGTTCAATGGGGTAAGGAGGTGCTGGGGAGACAGTTGGGTGGTTATCCTGAATTATGCTATCTGAGGGTGAATTCACCTTGCATGGGTTCGGAACATTACCCTGTGTGTTGTTAGAATAAAGATTACCATAATGTTCTACCCAGAGCTCAGCCGTTATAGCCACTTCTACAGAATTATCTCGGTCTTTTAAATTATAAACAGATCTTATAACTTTCCAGAAGGCATTGCTGTCCTTATTCCTGGCGGCTTCCCCCAAAGCTTCCCAGGCCTCCTGCTTCAGTTTCGCCCTCCGCTGTTTAATTGCCAGCTTATAATCGTGTCTCGCTTGACGAATTTGGACTCTATCTTTTGGGTCAGCAGACAAAACTTTCTTTAAGATTTTCAGTGTAGATGTACATCTAGAGTCAAACCACCCACGAGTATGCCTCCCCTTGTCTTTACAATTCCTAGTCAGTGCATTTTTTATGTGGCGCTGAATATTAGAAAAAGCAACCATGATGCTCTTTGGGTCAGTATCTTCCTCTAAGCAGGCAAGTATGTCCGCTGAGCAAGAGGATAGGAAGTTTTGATTGAAGGATGTTGGGTTCATTTTCTCCCATTTAATTACATACCCATTGGACTTAGATAGGGTAACCTCGAATGGATATAGAACCCTACTAGGTTCCTTTACTTTACCCTCCATGAGATTTACCCCAAAGATAATTGGATAATGATCGCTCATGGGGTCATCCCCCATTTCCCAGAAGGTTATAAAGTCAGGATAGGTGGGTGATATCAAGGCGAAATCGATTATGGATTTACAACCTCTTCCATTGTACTTTGGGGCAAAGGGAACCGGGGGGGAGCATGCCTGGTTAATGAAGGTGAGGTCAAAGGTAAATATGACATTGTTAAGAAGAGACCCCATATTGGTGTGGGAGAAGTGCAGAGGACCGTCCTCCCCGAGATCTGACAGGCCGCACAAACCTAGCTCAGAAGACGGACAGACGGAACAATTGAAGTCACCCACCCACAACACTATGTGATCCCCCGAACCTTGATCTCTCAGTTTGTGAATATGATGGATCATAATATTCAAATTTGATTCCACCTCACTAATTGGCAAATTGTTATAAAAATTCACGAGAATCACCCTATACGAAGTGCCCCATTTAAGTGGTATGATTTGGAAGTACTGATTGGATTGGAGATCGCAAGCTTTTACGTCCGCTACGTTAGATATATATGTGCACAAGCCCCCCTTGTTGCGACCCTGGGCTGATGGCACAGCTGGAGAATGGAAGGTTCGGTAGCCCAACATGTGCACTTCCTCTATGAGCCACGTTTCTTGTAGGCATAGGATGCCATGCTTCTGCACAATCTCTAGCCAAGGTTTGTGGGTGATCTTACTACCGAGGCCTGCAACATTCCAAGAAAGGAGAGAGTGCATTGGGTTTCTAATTTCCTGTGGATGATGCCCTGCATTCCCCGTTGTGCCTATCCGAACTTGCAGCTGTGCAGGGTCTGCCTGTAATTTGACCTGCGCAGTAAAAGGGTGCTGTTCAAGGGGGTTTAGGTCTATCCCAATGTGGCTAGGAACTTGGGGTATGGGCATTAATTTTTCACTCGGGACAGATTCCGTTAGGGGATTTTGGGCATTGGTGAGGATTGGGGCGACAGTAATTCCCAGTCAATCCACCTGATCCAGGCATTCAAACCTGTTCATAGTGGGTGCTCCTTCCCACCCGTTGTTAAAGGGTTGCCAACCATCCCCATGTCCTTTCCATCTGCGATTGTGGGCTATTGACCAAGCCCCAGATGGCTCAATAGTCTGTTTTGGGGGATAGAAAAAGGTAAGGGGTCTGGTGACAATAGATTGGTCAGTATCCTGTGAATCCCATATAGTGATGTGCTGGGCTGTGTGAGGGTCTGCAAATGAGACCACTATGCAGTCTCCAGGGATGGATTTATGGGTACGACCCACCCATGGTACTCTCCTAACCATTAGAACTCTAGACCTAACAGTATTGGGGAGCTGTCTATTAATGTTGAGCCAGTGAATCACCTTATTCTTTAGGGACCACTGGGTCTCCATAGAAAGCGGGTCAAGTGGTGGTACACCAGCCAGTATGACGACATAGGGCCCGGCGTCAGGAGGAAGATCAATATAGCCCCCACGAAAGTTCTGGCGGCCATGGTGCTGGTTGGTTATACGCGCAGTAGGGGGGATATTAGTCTTATTAGGCTTGTGGGCGGCCTTAGGGATAGGGTTGGGTAAGGTCTGGTTCTCGGGGCCTTTTACCACTGGTATTGGGATTTTTGGTATTAGGGAAAAGGGGACGATTGACTTAGAGCGGGGTTTGGGTGTTGGGGTTGGCTTTGATGGGGGTAGGGACAAGACCGGAGGTAGCATTTCAGGGGCAAGGGAACTGACGTTAATTTCTGGAGCCGGGTAAATACCATCGTCATTCTCCTGAGGAGTACTCTCGGCAATATGAGGATAAGTTGCTTCCAGTTGTTTTAGGCTAAGGGTGGCCAGGGAGACTAAGGTCTTATCCATCTCGATATGAGAGAGTCTGAGTTCCAGAGGTGACAGTAATTGTTTTAATGTTTCCCAGACTATCTTAAAAAAATCTTCGTCATCACCCCCCTTGTCTCTATCCCTCCCTGGCTCACTTTGCCCTCCCTCTTTGGGTTGCTCATCATATGTGGGGAGAGGCCCTTGAATAGGGTCAACAGCTACGTTAAGATTGCTGTGTTCCCTGTCCCCCCCTATTAGATGGTTATCCAAATTTGGCGCTTGTATGGTCTCCCCAGTGGTGGGTAGTGTTCGCCTATTATTAAAGAACTGCAACCTTACAATTTTTTCTTTTTTGCGGGCATAAGCAGATTTTGCATTGTTTTTCTTTTTTGGAGTTGGGCCATCTTTGTTTTTATTTTTTGCTACTGGGGGAGAAATGTGAGGGGGGTCAGGACCATCCAACAAGACAATGGCAGTTCCAAGTCCAGTGGGTACGATTCCCTCGAAGGTTCTAAGGGGCACAGTAGTGAAGGTGGGTATAGACTCTGATGGAAGGGAAAGAGGTGGGGAAGCATGGTGAACATCGGCATGGATTATCAGTGAGGGAGGGCAAGGAGCATGTTGTGGAGAGGCAGCAGACGCGATTTTCCCTAGGGAAGATTTTTTAGAATTAGCAAAGGTCTGGGAAAGCCTACGTGCCGCATCAAGCTCAACTGACACCCTCTTCTGCATTTTAGTGATTTCAGCATCAATTGCTAGGTTAGTCTTGACAAGGAAATCATCCAATGTCCCGCTGGGCTTATTCAGCCCCATTGCAGTTTTACTACGACTGCCCCGTGTACTCATGATATATTTGAATTGCAGTAGCCAAAGTGTGCCTACTGGTGGAAAAAGAACGAGTCAGATAACAAGAACCAGGGCGGGTGGGCCAGGCCAGTCCTCTATGTCCTCGAACGGCCTCAAACGGCCCGCTCTTTGCCCGGTCTTCGCCCCGGCCCTTGCCCCGCGCGCGTCCCGCGTGCGCGTGGCTTTGGCAGATTATCAAGGAGAGTGACAGGAGGGGGCGGGAAGAGGACCAGCTGCGGCCGATCAGCGCCGCTCAGCAGGCTGGTCCTCGCAGCCCCGCCTCTGAGCTTTTGTGTTGCAAGGTGGTTGCAATGGACGCGTTGGTGCTCCTATGCACAACAGGGGACCAAAAAGACCAGAACCCTGACACGATCTTGAGCCTGCGAGCGGCACCCGCGGAGCGGGGGCCGCGAGGCGGTGAGTTATTTGCTGGAGAAGAACAGGCAACCGGGACAGCACTCCCAACACAACCGAAGGACGAACCCAAGCAGCACAAACTCCGTAGGGTTTTAAACAGGTGGAGGGGGCGGGAAGAGGACCAGCTGCGGCCGATCAGCGCCGCTCAGCAGGCTGGTCCTCGCAGTCCCGCCTCTGAGCTTGTGTGTTGCAAGGTGGTTGCAATGGACGCGTTGGTGCTCCTATGCACAACAGGGGACCAAAAAGACCAGAACCCTGACACGATCTTGAGCCTGCGAGCGGCACCCGCGGAGCGGGGGCCGCGAGGCGGTGAGTTATTTGCTGGAGAAGAACAGGCAACCGGGACAGCACTCCCAACACAACCGAAGGACGAACATTAATTGTCTCTATGTGTGTTTGATGTAAAGTGCTCCGACACCATAATCTGGTATGAGAAGCGCTATAAAACAAATGAAATATATGACAGAGGGGCTATGTAGAGATGAGGGGCACTTTTGGAGGGTGATAGTGAAGGAACTATTGAAGGGGTCCATTAAAGATTGTCCTACAATTGAATGTATATTGAAAAGTGTGTTGTAGAATGCACCATTTTTACTATTTTCCCCCAAATGTTCTTGGGGGGAGAAACCCTCCAAACCCTACTGGTGGCCGGGCTCACTCGCTACACAACCTATGGAGGCTGGTCTGACGAAATTTGCCTGCGCTGCTTTGGGTTCCCAGTCTGTACCTGCTATACAGGGTCAGATTGGCAAGGCGGACAATTGAGCGATACGCCGGTGCCCCAGGGTCACCTGTGGGCCGGTTTTTTAGGGCCTCTGTAAACCAGCCCAAGTGACTTACCCTGCCAGGCCAATATAATGTGGTGCCAGAATCACAGGCACCCCTGCGCCTCATGTAACTTTCCCTGCCAGAAACCGTGTCATGCCCCGCTTGACCATGACCCATCCCAGGTCATGGCCTTAAGGATATAGTGAGCTGGAGAGGAGGTAAGTAAGAAAAGTAGCCTCTCTAGGAGTGTTGTCACCTCTTTTGGGACTTGTTTGGGAGGGAAGGGGGCAAATGGGGAGCTCTTGCATAAGCCTTGCTGTGAGACCACCTTTTCTAGGGGAATAAACAAATTAGATGTTCGATGGGTAGTATGGAGCGCAGCTGGAGAAGCTGCTGCTCTGTGCGAAGTCTGTTTGTGAGAGTGTGACTTGCACTGTACTTCTTATGGTCTCCTTGGAGTACCTAAACTTGTATTTTTGCCGCCCACTTGCAATTAAAATGTCATAAAAATAATTTTTTGTATACAAGAGACAAAAACTTTGGGTCTGTCACAGTTCATTAAAATTGCTTCTGTAATCCTACCTTGTTTATTGAGACTTGAAGCTGAGCCAAGTCCAGGTATGGTAAACATCCAACAATGGGCCAGAAGAAGGGTCCAGGGGGTAATTCTTCGGTGCTCTCCTTTTAACATAATTGCCAACCAAGAGGAAGATTGCAAAAAACAGCAGGACGTTTGAGACCGTTACCTGCTGCAGAATGAAAGTTAGCGCAGACCTAACCGACAGCTCCATTGCAAACAAGAGAAGGGTTTATCAGTCCAGGTTACAATCGCTGACAGTATAAAAGACATCTCCATGGACTCCTGTGACCTGGGGGTCATCGCATTTAACCCCTTCTGTGCCACGCCCTTTCCCCCTCCTGTGCCGGGCGTTTCATTAGTGGGCGGGTTTCATGACGAGATAGTCTCGTCATGGGCACAGCGCGACCGTGCTCCATGACGAGACTATCTCGTCATGGGCACAGAAGAGGTTAACTCTTTGCAGTCCATCAATTGTAGCTTGCTGAAAACGCATCTCTAGCGTTCTGTGTGCCAACATTCTAAAAAGAGCAAACAAAGTCTTCCTAGTTTCACTTCATTACTCAGAAACGTTGCCCTGCACCTTTACATTCAGTCACTGATGTAGGACAGCAGATTTTCAAACAGCAGGCCAGGTGTTAGACGTGCAAGACAACAATGGCAGCATTACCAAACAGGACGACACTGCACAGGCAGAAGACAAACAAGGCAGATGTAAGAGCTCAAGAAAATCAACAGTTGGTTACGTACTGGTTACCAGCTTCTGCACAAAATGCAGCTTCAAGTAATAGTGCTGAACTGCCTGTGGTGTGTGTCCTCATCATAAGGCGGGCGGCGGCGTGCAATTTTAAAAAGGTTACGCACGATGCTTCGGCTGCCGCAGCCCCTCATGACCAAATCCAGCCCAATCAGTGGCCTGCCCACCGGCAACACTGACGGAAGATATGGATTGAATATCGGCTCATCTCTTCACGGGCACTCGGGGGCAGAGTGAGAATTTGAACACTTATTATATTGTGTGACACACATTGTGCAGTTGCACTCAGGTCTAGACCAGGCCCTGCTAAGCACCGGAAATCACCGGCACAAATTAAGCACTCTTCGGTATATCAAGGCTCTGCTTCGTAGCTCTTGCGGCTAATGTGCTTGCTCGTCCAGTCGATGTGTTTCACGATGCTTGACAGCATGAGAAATCCTCACGCAGCTGCTGTACCCTTGTCTTTGTGATTACACTCAGTCCTTATTTGTCGTCAGTAATAACCCCCTGTTGTAATGAATTGGGCGGCTGGTGTGGGTGAGCGCGGCTCTCGGCGCTATGAGAATTTGTTGATTTGTGAATTGGATTTCTTCCCTTTACTCCTGCCTATTCCCATCATTATGTAACGTGATTTAATTGTCGAATTTGTGGTATTTTCGGAAACAATCTGCTCCTAATCTTCGCCGTTCTTTGCTTGTAAAAATGATGTGTGGATTTTAATATTTCAGGTACTCATTTCGCTGCAGTGTTGTAGATGTTCCATTTGTTAACAGTTCTGTTTCTTCACGTGTTAGGATAGCTAATAGAAACATGATTTTCCCTCTCTGGTATTACATAAGCGGAGTAATAAAAAATGATACTAATTGAGAAAGGCGAGCCCTGGATGCACCACTACTAACGCTCGCATCGCATTGCCACAAATAGTTATTGCGTGGAGACAATGCATCACCTCCATGGATCCTTACGCCCTACAATGTTTTTTGTACTGCGGCCATCTTACAACTATTGCTTTTTGTTTAAAATCTTCGTCTTACTACCATCTGTGCCACGTGTTGTTTGTGGCAGCATTTCTAATAGGGCATAACGTTCGGAAGAACATTTACATTCTGCAGCGAGTGGAAAGCTGCCGATTTTCTGTCCCTTTAGTGATAATTTCATTAAATGACAATCGCTTTCTGGAGCCGTTCCTCCACATCTCTTACTGGAATATTCCCGAATCTCACTGGCTGCTAGTCTTGTCCAGCTGCGGTGCGTCCATTGGGGCGTAGGGGCGTAGCCCCACCAGCCCTGCTTGCCGCGGCTGCCGTAAAACTAAAACAATTAAAATAAATGTTTTTACCAGCCCTGGTTTTTACGTGCTTAGCAGCACGATATTTATCCGGCGCCGCCGGGCAGCACCCGACTGAATCGGGAGTGCGGACTGCGCAGGGGGGGCGGTAGTTGTTTTCCCGCATCATCCGCATGTATGCTTCGGGCAGCAACTTCCCCGAGCATGCGCATGAGTCCCCAGGGCCCCATTAGCTAGTAGGGGGGGGGTGCAGGTTATGCTGGCGGCAGCCCCTAGCAGGAAAAGGGCGACAGGGCGAGCAGTTAGTGTGCCCTCCAAGCCAATCCTGGCGCTGCATGCAGCGCCAGGATTGGCCGGTCACCACGCAGCACAGCAGGGGCAATCCATATTGGATGCCGAGCGTGGGTGGCTCAGCCGCCCTGCACAATGGCCAATCACTGTCTCTGACTTAATGTAGTCATGCAGTGATTGGCCATTTGCGGCGGGCGGCGCTGCAGTGTCCCGGTTCAGCCTGGTTACGGTTAGGTAACGGTTCACTCGCCTGAGAGTCGCCTCGTGGTGTGGACCTCGTGGGGATGATTGACATTGACCCGAAGACTGAGGTAAGTGCTGCTTTCTAAGTTTCTAAGTTTCCCTGCCTTCTCCTCCCGCTTTGGGTCCCAGACGGTTCAGGGTCGTGTTCGGGCATTGCTGTACTGTCCTATTCAGGCGTTCTTCCATGCCCCTGTCCTGTCCTATTCAAGCGTCAGACACAGCATTAGTATCCGGGACTTGCCTCAGGGGCCGCGGGGTTTCCAGGGTGATCCCTAGGAGAGGCGCTTGATGACGCCACAGAGCCCTTCGGGGGACGGGTGACGTACACAGAGCCCCACTGTCCAATCACAGGTGTCTCCTCTCACAGTCCTCACTTCCCCGTCCTTGCCTCACGCAGCTGCTAAAGCGGGGTACTCTGCCCCCTGCCCAGGGGGTGCCCTCTGCCGCCCCCCCCCCCCCCCCCCCCCCCCTCCCCCTCAAGTGCTGATAGATTTATAGATTGCCAACTGGTCTCCGTGGGCGCAGAGGGGCCCTGGGAGGTCCGACCTTATAAGGCCCAGGGCATATGGGGGGGGGGGGGGGGAGACACCTGACCTACAGTCTCTCCTTCCAGGATGAGGGGCTATTTTGGGGTCAGTCTCACACACCTGGTGGCGGCTGGCTTCCTTGCTGCCATGTGTAAGAAGCGCTGTGCAGGATAGGCCCCTAGGCGCTACTGTGGGGTGACCCCTTCACCCCTGGTCACATGGACACTGCTCCCAGTCCTCAACATTTCACCCACAAATCATCGGTTGAGAGTAGTTTAGTCCAACGGAAGCGAAATAAGACTACAGCCCCCACAATGCATCGGGCTATTGTGGAAACAGCGCGCAGTGACCTGCAGGGAGGCGGCCACACATCTGATGCTGTCGGAGCTGCACAGCCACAGGGGAGCTGTGATGCTCGAGGCTCGGGAACCCCATACAGGGCACTGCAATTATGCTGCAACGTTGTCCGCATAATTATGGATCTGACACAGTTGCCACATAACCCAATATCTGCAGCATAATCTGCAGTTTTTAACAATAAACATTTTTAACTCAAACAGATGTAAAGTTACTAGAAAGAAGCAGCACGTGCCGCATTGGAGGGGCGCGAGACCCTTGCAGAGGTTGGCTGGCATCTGTCTGTTGGTGCCAGGCTGGGAGTAACGAGCCCAGACCTTTGCCCAGATACTGATAACACAACTAAAAATAACACAAGAATGAGCAAATACTGTCCGAAATTGTGCCAAATTACATCACATAATTTGCCTTTTCTTGCTGCATAGTTTAGTAAATGCTGTTGCATAATTTGGTCCAACCCTGCTGCATAATTCCAGTGGCTCTGCCTATAACTCACGGGATAAGTCTGCTGTTCGTGACTGTCATAGCAATGTAACTTGAGAGACAGCTCTGCTGTCAGATGTCTGGGTAAGCAAGGTCTGTCTAACCTGAGGGATAGCTCTGCTGTCAGAGGTCCGAGCCGGCAAGGTCTATGCAACATGAGGGATAGCTCTGCAGTCAGAGGTCAGCGCCTCTAAGGTCTATGCAAGTTTTATAGATTTGTTTTAATGTGCACTTGCGAAGGTCAAATAAAAGAAACAGATGTATCTATGAAATAAGGGGGTAACGAAGTTGGGAGAACTCTCAACATGTGCACCTGGCTCTTAAAAAATCGGATGAACTTTAATTGGGGCATTGGCTCTTAAAACAGTAGTAATCTGAAGCCCTGGGTGATCAGGGAAGGGAAACAACATTATCAATAAAAGCAAGTGAGCATACACCTATGCAAGGCGATTGTCGAGGTTAACCTTAAAATGGGAATTAACAGCCGCTTCAACAATAAAAAGAAACGTCTACACCCTCATTAATTGCAGCCATTCAGTGGCGCGCAGCGGCCATGCATATTACGAGAGAAACCACTACACTAGAGACACGATTATTAACAGAGCTGAGGAACCACACACTTGCCCAGATCGACGCAGATGTCGAGAAACCTGCGTGAGCGACTGTGCGCGCAAACACGCGCGGACCCGAACGGAGTGGCAAAGAAGAATAAGCTACTCGGGAACGAGGTCTGGAAATAGCAATTGAGGGATGAGTAGGGAGAGAGTGATTGTAAGTGGAAGTTTAAGAAGGAAGGTAGTAAACTGGCTAACAACTGGAGGGAGAGCGCATGAAAAGGCAGAGATGTATGGGAAAGCAAGGTGTAGTGAAAAAAGCAGAACTAGAAGGGATGAGTACAGATAGAGGGCAGAGATTGGTATCGGAATGCGGTTGCCTTTTGTATAATTAGTCACACGCTAGAGGGCTGACGACGGGCATAGATGGAGAAAAGAAACGTGAGAGTGAAACACTAAGAATGAGATGCAAAGCGAGATTGAGTGCTATGAAGTGAAAGGAATGAGGTAAGGAATGAAAGAGTTCGAGAGAAATAAAGAGAGAAAGGAAGACAGACGGGAAGGGAAAGAGGGAGGGTTAGAGAGAAGTGGGGGCAGGGGAGAGGAGACAAACTGGATAACTCTTCGTGCTTCATTTTTTTTAACATGCTTTATTGGTTTTTCATTCATATTCGTCACATCTGGCAAGAACATTGAGCCTTTACACTCCCATGCCGGCTCCACCTCTCTCTTGAGTGCCAGCATGGGTCGGTGCTAGCCCAAGCGTTAGAGCTTTGGTGACTCCTGTGAATTCCATGGATGATCTCCCCTTGCCCTTTTCCTTTTTTCGATCTTGATTCCAGACAACTTTACCTCCAATACATTAAAATGCATACATATTATGAGCTTGGGGGCCCTTGCTTTTGATTGTGAATGCTGCTACTTGTTTGTTGAATACAAAAAATTCTGATTGAGGTAAGAAATGCATTGTTATCTCTGTTTGTAGTGTTTGTTCTATTTGGAGACTACACAGATTTGCTCACCTTTGTTCACTGGCCGGACCTGTCTCCCGCAGGGTGAACGATTCGTTGCTTGTGTTGCCTATCAAACCTTTCCCCTTGGCAAATTGCGAAAACCTTTATACCATTTATATTTGGGGTACTTGCGTGGACCTATGTGAAGTGTGTGTACAAAGCTCAGCTCAACCAGAATCACGGTAACAGCGCATTGCGCTGCCTCTTTTATATTCAGTATGTTGTAAGACTGTTTTTCTTCCCCCGCCTTTCCTTGTTTTGTTTCCCTGTTTTCCCCTTGCGTGCCATTTGTTACTCTAGAGTCTAATAGAGTCGGAAGGCCGTAGGGGAAGACTGTGGACTTTTCTTCAAGTTCCTGACGCTCCTGCGGAACGAGCCTGGCAACCATTACACTGCTGTGCAACTTCTTCTACTCTTAGAGCTGAGATTTCCATGAGTCTTATAGTCTGAATTCAGCACCTGAGCATAATAGGACAGAATGTATGAAGCTCTGTGGTAATACTGAATAAGCAGCTACCTATGTTATGCCATCTATTAATGTAATAACTGCACTTTCACAATTGCTTTATTAACCTTCCTGCTTTCTCAAATTTGCTTGAAAATGCACGATTTTTCTTCTTTTTTTTCAAAATTTTCATGGGGGGGGGTTATCCCCCCAAACCCCCCTTTTGGGGTTCGGGCTCGCTCGCTGCGCACGCTCGCTACGGTGCTGTATGCTAATTCGTTTGCGCCCCACCACTTCAAAATCTCACCCACCGCCCCTGGTCTTGTCTCCACCTCGGCTGGCTCAGTCTCGCAGCTGCAAGGCCCGCAACACCGCTACTGGTCCGGGAGACTCACTCGGGACTGGAGAAGGGGACTTGGTTGGTCACGAGCACAACACTCTGTGGCTGCGGTGCTGCGCCGAGGTAAACTGATTAAATACATCAATGCAATATCCAATATGTGACCACCACGTGCAGCAGATGGGTGTAGACTGTAGACCCGGCCCTGATAAGAAAGTGCTGGTGCTAAGCACCGGAAAGCACTGCCACAAATTAAGCACTGGCTACATATATGCCAAGGGTCCCAAAGTTATGTTTAATGAGATAGATAATTTCAAATTTAGCTGAATAATTTCCCATTAAAAGTAATATCTTTGATGGCCCAGCATGCAAAGTGCTGATAGCTACAATTAAGTTTTTTCTGCAAGACCTGCTGTAATCACTAAAAGGAAGCCAATCCCGCCTGCGGATTACCATCATGCATTGCTCTTTTTTTGCAGCCTCCTAATTGGTTCTCGACCTGTTATGTTACTTCCATTTTTTTGGTGAGGAGCACCACTAAACTACAGATTCATTTCCCCCTTGATGAATGGCCATCCGCTTTCATGCTTTAATGTAGGTACTATTTGTCATTCCATGCTTCTCTCCTCTGCAACCCCCATATAAATGCCTGCCCCTCATGGACAGAGCGTTCTCTTTCTTGGGGCGGTTGGCGACTGTACTCCATACGCATGCTACTCACTGTTCAGACTGCACCAGACAGTCAACACGCTCCTGGCACGTGAATTAACGGACTAGGGATGTACCTGTATGCAGCTTTGGGGAGGCGAGGTTGCCTCACAGAGAGAGGCAAGCTCCAGCACCTAACGCTGAAAGGGAAACTCCTCGGTTTCCAGAGACACCATCAAGTAACTGCTTCTGCAGGTTGTGTCAGAGATGAAACATCGTTGGGTCAGTGGACGCGGCTTAAATACGTGTTCCAACGCCACAGAACCCAGAAGTTTGCCAAAACCCACCTAGACCATGTGGGATCTTGTCAAAGCCAAAGAGTGTGCCACCAACTTGGTAACGGTTTCGGATTCAATTGAACAGGTCCAATACAATCACAAGGTATGGGAATACTAAGAAAGAAGCAAATTCAAAGAAAAGTGACTGCAGCCACATGCACACCATGCATACCATTCACAAAAGCTAAACTTGAGGGGCTGAAACAGGTAGGTCATGGGTCATAAATCCAGAACCATGACAACACATGCCTGATGGGTATCAATCATTGGACTGTTACTTCAGTTGATGTCTTGTAGGAGTGTTTCTAATAATTGAATTCTTTTCATTTTAATTGTGCTTAGCTCGTCAGGACTTTTGAATTCGTTCTTACTTACTCAGCACTTGCACTTTGTCAGACGCCGGTCCCCGGTCCGCCGTGGCTTTTCCAGTCGATTATTGCGGAAGGGCGTGGCTCCTCCCCTCAGCTCTCTCACTTCTGGGGGATGAATTCACATTTAAGTTGAACGCCGGAGCAGACGTGCAGCGGTAAGCAGCAGAGCGCCAATCCAGAAGCCAGCACTCAAGATATTATCGCCAGCATTTTAACTGTTCTAATATTTTAATTCTTTTCATTTTAATTACGCTTAGCTCTTCAGGACTTTTGAATTTGTTCTTACTTACTCAGCACTAGTACTTTGTCAGACGCCGGTCCGCAGTCCGCCGCGGCTTTTCCAGCCGATTGTTGGGGAGGGACGTGGCTCCTCCCCTCAGCTCCTTCACTTCCAGGGGCTGAACTCACATTTGAGTAAAATGCCGGAGGGAACGCGCGCAGCGGGTACGCCGCTAGCGCGCTGAAGGCGTGCCAAAAGGCAAGCCCGACTGCACCCGTCTGCGTCCGGTCGGGGCTAGGGGCCATTACCCCTGCATCTTGCAGATGAGCTGCTTCAACCAAAAGGACCCATCATGGGAAACTGCCAACACTCCATTCACCCAGACAGTAGCTCCACCGTGTGCTTGCTTTGCCCTTTCAAACTGTCAACAACCCCTCACAGCACTTGACCTATTCCTAAATATTATAAAAGGTTCCTGCCAGCCACGGCCCGTATAGGGCGTGTTACCGGGGCGGTGACGTGGGGCGGAGGAGGGGCAGGGTGGGGGGGTTGCAAAATGTGGCATACGGCCGATTGCAGGTAAGTTACGAAAAAACAAAAAAAACGAATCTCGTTGCGCGCGCTGCATCGCATTTGGCGATGCAGCGCGCACAACAAAATTCGTTTTTTTTTTTTTCGTAACTTACCTGCAATCGGCCGTATGCCGCATTTTGCAACCCCCCACCCTCTGGACCCCTAATGCTGCAGTGTCTCATACTAAGCCGATCAACACCAGGTCACGTCCCTGGCCTAAACTTTCAGTAGAACAAGGGTTTATAGAGTTAGAAAAAACAAAACCAGTGCCCAACTCTGATCAAGTATTTCTAATGAAAATTTTAACAAATGGATACAAGACTCCCTAGATCTTCTTCTTCCTAGAAAACTGACCCAGATAAAAATAGGAAGCAACAGAATGGCTTGGTACTCCCCCAAACTTTGGGCATTAAAACAAACTTGTAAGAAGTTTGAAAGATCTTGGTGAAAGGACTTCTCACCAGACAAGAAATGGAACTTTAGGGAGGCTATCAAACTATACGAAGCCGAGATTAAAATAGCCCAGGCAGCCTATTACGAAGATAACATTTCGTCAGCGGCTAATTCCAAGCGTGAGATATTTTGTATCGCTAAAATACTGCTTAGACTCCCCCTCCTCCAGTGGCCATTGATACCTCAGGCTCACGCTGCAATAAATTAGCAGAATTCTTTCTGAGCAAAATTCAAAACATCTATAGTTTATTTCCTCCGATAGAGGGCCACATACTGAACATTGGTCCTCATAGTACTGAAACTTATCTGGAGACAATTCCCTTGATGGATAGTGTGGTATTTTATAGCATCTTATCTCAGGTGAAAAGTGGGTCGCCCAAAGGTCCAGCACCTCTCAAAAATATTGAAGCAAGTTGCTGGAACCGTCTCCCTCATAATTTTAGAGCTGATCAACGCCTCTTTTTCCTCCAGAGTGGTTCTCCCCTTCCCCCCCGTGGAAGGAAGCGATGGTGAAGGCACTTCTCAAAAAACCCAGCCTTGACCCTGACTCCCTAGAAAATTACCGTCCTATCTCACTTCTCCCAGGGATCAGCAAAATAGCAGAAAAATATGCCAACTCGGTATTGTCAGCCTTTTTAGAGACTCAGAAACTCCTTCACCCATCTCAGACAGGCTTCCTACCACTCCAAGGAACAGAAACGGCCCTGCTCTGAGTTGTTGAAGAGTGAAAAAAAATCTTGGACGCTGGAGGCACCACTGTGGTCATACTTTTGGACCTCAGTGCTGCCTTCGATACGGTCAACCACCAAATCTTGGTCCATGGACTTACAAGAATAGGGGTGACCCGGGTCGCTCTGGCATGGCTGCAATCCTTCCAGTGTGTGGCTTTGCATGGTTTCAGTTTTGATGATGATGTCAAGTCAACATCCACATTGCAACAATGTAGATTCTTTCAAACTGACTTCTGCTGGGCACCTGGTGCTCAAATTCAAAAATCTAACTCAGTCTCCATGGCAACCATCATGCATTTAGGCCCTTATACTTGTCCCTCATGTGTCCCCTATGTGTTTTCATACACATACACACAGGTACGGTGCGTTCCACGCCCTAGGGCACCCCACAAGCAGTGATACGGACCGTACACGCGCTTGTACGGTCCGGATCACAATATGGGCGCTGGCGTATGCGTACGCCACAGTAGTACGGACTGTACACGCGCTTGTACGGTCCGGATCACAATATGGGCGCTGGCATATGCGTACGCCACAGTAGTACGGACTGTACAAGCTCTTGTACGGTCCGTACTACTGTGGCGTACGCATACGCCAGCGCCCATATTGTGATCCGGACCGTACAAGCGCGTGTACAGTGCGTACTACTGTGGCGTACGCATACGCCAGCGCCCATATTGTGATCCGGACCGTACAAGCGCGTGTACAGTTCGTTCTACTGTGGCGTACGCATACGCCCGCACCCATATTGTGATCCGGACCGTACAAGCACGTGTACAGTTCGTACTACTGTGGCGTACGCATACGCCAGTGCCCATATTGTGATCCGGACCGTACAAGCGCGTGTACAGTTCGTACTACTGTGGCGTACGCATACGCCAGCGCCCATATTGTGATCCGGACCGTACAAGCGCGTGTACAGTCCGTACTACTGTGGCGTACGCATACGCCAGCGCCCATATTGTGATCCGGACCGTACAAGCGCGTGTACAGTTCGTACTACTGTGGCGTACGCATACGCCCGCACCCATATTGTGATCCGGACCGTACAAGCGCGTGTACAGTCCGTACTACTGTGGCGTACGCATACGCCAGCGCCCATATTGTGATCCGGACCGTACAAGCGCGTGTACAGTTCGTACTACTGTGGCGTACGCATACGCCAGCGGCAATATTGGCCCAGGGACCCTATACACGCACTCAGAGCGTATGTACGGTGCGTTTCACACCTGTCAGTGGTGACAGGCGGCACACAGACAGGAATGGAGCGGTCAGATTTTGCCAAGGGTGGACACCAATGCATTGTCTGTGCAATACCACATGTGTGTGACACAGGTGTGTCAGGATGTGATGTGGCACTTTACCCCTGAGGTGTGGGCAAAGCACATGTACGATGAGCTGTGTACACATGTCGTGTGTGATGGTGCGCATTGTACCACACATCCCCTGCACTCCTTTGACATGTGTGCATGTCGTACACACTAGTGGAGCCATGAGTCACTTGCATGTCCCAGTCATGGACGCCCGCACCTGTCCCCTGATGCCAGGTACACGGAATATTACACATGACATGTGTATGGCTGCGTTGCACGCTGCAACCATGTCATGTGTGTGGCATGTGTTTGCATGATTTTGCTGTAGGTGTGTGGTCCAATGCATCAGCAGTTGCTGCTGCCAACATGTGTCTGTGTGTAGATGGCCATGGCACACTGTTCCGCACACCAGCCCACATATGTGATTTGCCATGAGGTGTGTATGTATGCAACTACACGGAGTATCAACACAAGTACATATCCACATGCTCTCTATGTATGTTCTGTCTCAACATGTACTCCTCCAAGGCACTGTGTGTGGCCTGTCCTATTCCTATGACATGTGACCAGTGCATATCGCATCCACCAACCTGTCTGTACCATACGCATACTACTTCTGCACATGTGTGGATGTCTGTGAATCCTGTGATGCGTGTGCATGTTCACTTACACTGGCCCACAGCTAGTCTCATGCCATGTCATCGTGAGCTTGCCCCACTCCGTTAGTGGCTGTCCCTTGGTAGGAGTGTCACCTGACTTGCGTACGTGTCCAGGAAATGTGGCACAGACCTGACTCAGAATGTGGCATATGTGTATTGGCTGTGTAACATGTGCTCAGTGCATTGACAATGTCGTTGTACAGTGCTCACTCTTCGGTGTTCCTTCCATTTCACTGCAGGGCTCCGCCTCTCCCTCGACGTATGCCAGACATGGCTGCCCTGCATGAACGGGACTGTATACGCCGCTACAGATTCAGCCAACGGTTGATTGATGAGTTGACTGGCCGGCTGGAAGCACAACTCCTCCCGCGCCACAGGTATCCCAGTGCACTGACACCCAAGTTGAAGGTGATGGCAGCCCTACATTTCCTTGCCACGGGTACGTTCCAACATACCATTGCTGATGTCGGGGGCATGTCCCAGACGATGTTCAGCCGTGTTCTGCATGATTTCTTAGAGGCCATGTTGGTTCACCTGGATGAGTACATTAAATTCCCAATTCGTGAGCAGTTGACAGATGTCAAGCGTGAGTTCTATGCCCTGGGAGGGATGCCCCATGTCATTGGGTCCATAGATGGGACACATGTTGCGTTGGTACCACCACAGGCACAGGAGGTGGTGTATAGGAATCGCAAACATTATCACTCCATTAATGCCCTTGTGGTGTGTCTGTCCAACATGATGATTTCACATGTCTGTGTTCGCTTTCCAGGATCAGCACACGATGCCTTCATCATGAGGCGTAGCAGGCTGCCTGAAATGATGCTGCAGCTGCGGAACGAGTGAGCATGTATTGTTGGTGGGTAGACTCTGGCAGTTCAGTGTTTGGCGTCATCTTCCAATCTCACTGCCTGTGCTGACACACATCTGTCCATGATGTTTCCTTGTAGGGGACGCTGGCTATCCCAACATGCCATGGCTGATGACGCCTGTCCGCAACCCCAGCACGGCTGCCGAGCACCGCTACAAAAACGCCCATGGGCGGACCAGGAGAGTCATTGAGAGGACGTTTGGACTTCTGAAGAGCCGATTCCGGTGCCTCCACAAGACCGGCGGAGCACTCCCATATGCCCCGGTGAAGGTGTGCAAGATCATCATCGTCTGCTGCATGCTGCACAACATGGCAGTGGAGGAAGCTGTTCCACTCATACTGGATCAAGATGACCAGGACCATCCACCCGTGGAGGATGAAGGCCTTGGTGACGGGGCAAGTGATGTGGAGGAGGAGGAGGCTGTGGAGGACATGCGGAGTCGGCTCATACGCAACTTCTTTGCTTAGTGGTGAGTTCCAGTGTCTGAGTGTGCACGCATTGGGCCGTGTGTGGCATGTGTTGCAATGTGTGTGTCCATCTGCATGTCTGCCAAGTGAGTCAGTGGTGTGTATTGAAGTGTCACTCGAGTGATGGCGCAATGGAAGGATGTTGTCCGAGGGTCATCATTGTCACCTGTCATGTTGACAACATGATACGTGTTGAGTACATGCTTGCGGATGTGCTCCTTTGGGCTGACTCCTTGTGTGTCTCTCTTCCACAGGTCCATGGGCATGCTGTCTGCTGGTGGCATTGTTGTGCTCCTGCTACTCCTCATGAACACAGCAACATGTGCTGATTCAGCGTCACATGCACGGGCAAGTTTGGAAATCTCCTTAGGGTAAGGGATGCCTCACGGCGTTTTGGGTGTGTGAATTGTTTGTAGTCTGTGTGCACTTCTCCGGTTCATGTGTGGTCAATTTGCATACATGTGGATCCTACATGGGGAACATGACATGGGGCAGGCTTCACCTGGAGCCATGGTCAGACTTGGTGACTGTCATGTGTCAGGGGATTGGGGATTGTGATGAGGCCATCAATGTGTGTAACACTGACCTCGGAAACATACAGGTTGCACCGGGTTGACATGGTGTGTGATTGCCCCATCAGGGCCTCAATGGTGTATAGCAGCCTCTCCGTGGCAGCAGGGGGTGTTTAGCTGTTATCCGTCACTTGTGTGCCAGTTCAATGGAATTACAGCATCTGTGTTGCAATGGGGGGTGCCAGTGTTGCTCCCACATGTTCATCCACATGACCTGTGTATGTGTTGACAGAGTATCATTGTCATTCCAACACACATGACTAATAAATTTGTCCCTCTGTCTCCAAGGTGCCTCTTCCCTGTCAATGGTGGCCTGTTGCCACTGTGCGTGCGGCATGTCTGGCATAGTTTTCAGAGGTGGTGCATATGTGTCTATGTGTAGAGTGACAAGATGCTAGCGGTTTGTCAGGGAGTGGGAACTGTATTATGCACAAGATGCACAGTTCCATCCACCTCAAGGCAAGAGAGACCATCCCCCAGGGCAACTACAACATCCGTGTCGAATCCTACCCTGCAGTCTACGGACATGTGCCTTACGACTCCCATGATACTTGTCCATATCCGGAGTGCATCTGCACAGCTCTGCTACTGCATCGGGCAACCAGGCCACATCAACGTCCAAACGGGATGGGGGGAATGATTCACAGCCAGCTGCAGGATGACCTTCTCGATCCACGCCCACACTCATGATGCAGCCCACAACCCCAACACAACCATGTGGCACTGTGATCCAAAACTCCATTCTGGCATCTCCATGCATCCAACCTTGGCCTAGCCACCATTCTCAACATCCGCCTGACGCAAGCATGCAGGACATGGTAGGGACACATGTCTAGACATACCTAGGAGCGGCAAGCCAGGTCACTCCACATGATCCCTGACCTCTGCGCATGACTGTTGCTCCCCTGAATGTGTCTGTAGCCACAGTTGTGCGGGAACCACTCAGCTGGTTGGGCCCAGCACAGGTGAGTATGGTACTCCATGTCTGTATCAGATGATACATTGGGACCCATGTGTGTCCTGGGCAAGACTGCGACCCCACGGTTTGGATGGTTGGAGTTAATTCTGAGATCAGGCATGCTTTGACTTTACGACACACATGTATTGTAATAATGCAGAATCACGGCATCATCTTGTAAGTGTGATTAATTTATTTGTGGTGGGGTATGGGTTTGTGGGGATGACAAGAGGTGCACAGCGGGAGTGTAGAATCCAAAGTTCACTGGGGGAGTTGGTATCCTTGCCGTAGCAAAATGTCAGAGTCCATGCCACAGTCTTCGTCAACATAGGTCAGACAGTGACCAGCAAGTCCATGTGGCAGAGAATGTCATGTGCTGCTATTGGGCCAGAGGGCCAGGTGCCAGGCCAGGTGACCTGGGAGATGGTGATGTTCTGCTGACTCTCACAGTCTTTTTCGTGGACGACCCACCTTCCTGCGGGGACCCTCGGAAGCAGTCCGTGACGATGTCTGTGACGCTCCGTCGGATGAATCCTCCTCCTCCTGATCCCTCCCTGTGTCTGGTAATGGCCTTCGCCTGGTGCCACAGGGAGGGTTGCCCATGTTTTCGGCAATCCGACGGAGTACACCGGTCATTTGGGTTTGCACCGCCACGAGCTCAGCCTGTCTATCCTCCATCCTTCCTTGGTGTTGCAGTTGACAGGCATGTTGCTGGGCCTGCAGGGTCTTCATCTCCTGGAGGGTCCCCTTGATGTCATTGAGGGTGGACGCAATCTGGTCCATGCCCCTGGTGTCACGCCGGTATGTATCCAGGATGTTGCTGACCTGGGACACTACCGGGTCCTGAGCTGCCTGGTCAGGTTCGCGCCTCCGCCGTCCTCCACTCCCGCCACCCCTGCCCACGTGCACCTGGCCTGCCGTTGTGGGCGCATCGGGTCTCCGGGACCCCTGAGGGATGGCATCTGCGTTGCCGCCTGCCTCCTCCTGGGTGCCCGGAGGACCGTGTCCCTCCTGGGCAGACTGGCTGGGTGGTCGTGTGCGGGCAGGGCTCCTGGACGTCTCCTGGGATGTGGCAGGAATGGGGGTGGTGGTTGGCACAGTTGTACCTGACGCAGGTGCTGCAGGTGGTTGGACACCAGAGGGGCCAGGTTGGTCTGGGTCATCCACGGAGTAGTGAGAGTCATCGCTGGCGGTGGGGTCCTCATCCTGCGGAGCCTGGTCCTGTGAGACTTCCCCCCCAGTGTTGGGGGGTGTTCGTCGACGTTGACCTGTGTGTGAGAGAGACAATGTTAACAGTGTCACATGTGGCATCCATGTTTCATGCATTTCTGATTTGGCACTCTTCCTCTGGGTAGTTGGATCTGTCTTGCATTCCTCTCACAGTGCACTTGTGCATGGGTATGTCCCTTGGCCACAGCTGTCAGGGCTTTACGCATGTGTGACACAATCTTAGTTGATGCATCTATTTGGGTACACAGTCAGCATTGTGGTGTGCGGGCGTAGCGAGCCATGCAGAGGCGCCTTACGTGTTGCACTGTACGTGGCCAAATGGTGTTTTGCCAAGGCAATTTGATGTTGCAGGTAGGTGACTGAAGCATTTGTGACAGGGTTCTTACCGACACAGTGGGTGGGTATACTGGGTGTGTGGTTAGGTCTGTGCCTGCAGCACGGATGGACTCGTGCACAGATTGACACATGGACCGGTCTTCATCTACGGAAGGGGGGGTTTGAGGCACTGCCAGACCTTGTCTGCATGCACACAGTCCACCGGCTGACGAGTGGACATGGCCACACCACCCAAGGGTGATTTAGTCTCCCTGTGTCTCCCTTCCTCCCTCCCTCTGTCACCCTCCTCCCTCTGTCGGTCTCCCTCTGTCACCCTACTCCCTCCCTCTGTCTGTCTCCCTGTGTCCCCCTCTGTCTCCTTCCCTCTCATTCCCCCTCTCCCTCCCTCTCTTTGTCACCCTCTGTCACCTCAGGCCAGCTTCCTGGGCACACACAGTTAGCCGGTCTTTGAATGGCCATTGGCTTGTTCATGTGAGTTAGTCCCTGTTCTCCGGGCACCCATTGGGCAGTGTGTCTGAGTGTAGGCTGCTGCTGTGGCGGTGTGTGCTGAGACTCTATCAGAGCGATGCATCTTCATTGTCTGCTGTAATGTGCAAATTGTGCCTTCAGACCCATGTCATCCTGCATGGCAGCCACCATTTGCAGGCAAGACAGTACTGTGTGGGTACACACAGTTTGTATGGCTGTGCCCTGGGCCATATGGGCTGAGGGCATTGTTGTGTGCTTGTGAGTTGCTCAATGTTAGTTTTGATGCCCCCACTCCCAGCATCGACCACATCCTGTGTTGTGTTGGTGTTTTGTGTGGCCTGTGACTTGGCATGGCCCTGATTGATGCATGGGGCATGGAGGCGCTAGTGGCATGTGTGTGTTTGTGGAGTGTTGTTGTGTCCGGTGGTGGCTTGGGGGGGGTGGCATGCATGATTGATTGTGTATGGCATCCCCCCCATGTGAGGTGAGTTGTGTGTGTACTCACCAGGGTCTGGGAGTCCTGGCAGTCCGTGTAGTCCCTCCACCGCCAGCGTGGACATCACCTTCTCCTCCCAGGGATGGTATTGTACCGGTCTGGGGGGCGGCCCTCCTCCAGTGATGTTCCCCTGGTTGTGATTGTCAGTCATCTTCCTCTTGACCGTCCTCCGCAGATTGTACCACCTGGATTGGCACTCGTGCCTGGTCCTTCTGGTGGTCCCAACAGCATTCACAGAATCGACAATCCTCTGCCACATGGCCGTTTTTTCGGATATGCTGGTCTGTCTGACCAATGTCCCAAAGAGCTGTGGCTCGACTCTGAGGATTTCGTCGACAAGGATCTCCAGCTCCTCCTTTGTGAACTTTGGATTCTTGGTGGTGGACATGGCGTGGGGTGTGGGTGTGGATGGTTGTGGGGGTGTGGGTGTGGATGGCTGTGGGTGTATGGGTGTGGTAGTGGAGGTGTGTGTGTGAATGTGATGAGGGGGTGTTTGTGTAGGTGGTTGTGTGAAGGTATGCAAGTGTGAGGTTCAAGTATGGTGGTGTGGGTCGTCTGTGGGCTCTGGCAGCAGTGGGTCTGTTGCAAAGGCTCATGGTTTGTGTGTGTGGTCCATTTTTATTGGACCATTTGTGGGTGTGGCTGTGTTTGAAATTTGTGTGGGTGTGTTATGAGGAGTGATTGAGTTTTGGGCCTCTGTTTGGCAGTTTGGCAGTTGCAGGTCAGTGTATGTGATGTTTGTGGGGTTGTTGGGCATGTTTGGTGGTGTGGGGAAACTCTAATTGACTCTCCTTGTGTAAATATGGTTTGTCCTGGTTCAGTACGTGTGTTTTTGGCGTCAGTACGGTCCGTACATGCACTGGTGGGGGTACGGTCCGTACATTCCCTGGTGGGGTGTGGGTACGGCCGTACATACACGGGTGGTGGTTTGGTGCGTACATACACGGCTGGGGGGGGGGGTGTTCGGTGCGTACATACACTGCTGGGGTGGGGGTTCGGTGCGTACATACACGGGTGGTGGTTTGGTGCGTACATACAGTGCTGGGGTGGGGGTTTGGTGCGTACATACACGGGTGGGGGTTCGGGGCGTACATACACTGCTGGGGTGGGGGTTCGGTGCGTACATACACTGCTGGGGTGGGGGTTCGGTGCGTACATACACGGGTGGTGGTTTGGTGCGTACATACAGTGCTGGGGTGGGGGTTTGGTGCGTACATACACGGGTGGGGGTTCGGGGCGTACATACACTGCTGGGGTGGGGGTTTGATGCGTACATACACGGCTGGGGGTTCGGGGCGTACATACACTGCTGGGGTGGGGGTTCGGTGCGTACATACACGGGTGGGGGTTTGGTGCGTACATACAGTGCTGGGGTGGGGGTTTGGTGCGTACATACACGGGTGGGGGTTCGGGGCGTACATACACTGCTGGGGTGGGGGTTTGGTGCGTACATACACGGCTGGGGGGGGGTGTTCGGTGCATACATACACTGCTGGGGTGGGGGTTCGGTGCGTACATACACTGCTGGGGTGGGGGTTCGGTGCGTACATACACGGGTGGTGGTTTGGTGCGTACATACAGTGCTGGGGTGGGGGTTTGGTGCGTACATACACGGGTGGGGGTTCGGGGCGTACATACACTGCTGGGGTGGGAGTTTGATGCGTACATACACGGCTGGGGGTTCGGGGCGTACATACACTGCTGGGGTGGGGGTTCGGTGCGTACATACACGGGTGGGGGTTTGGTGCGTACATACACGGGTGGGGGTTCGGGGCGTACATACACGGGTGGGGGTTCGGGGCGTACATACACTGCTGGGGTGGGGGTTCGGGGCGTACATGCACTGCTGGGGTGGGGATTCGGTGCGTACATACACGGGTGGGGATTCGGTGCGTACATACACGGGTGGGGGTTCGGGGCGTACATACACGGGTGGTGGTTTGGTGCGTACATACACGGCTGGGGGGGGTGTTCGGTGCGTACATACACTGCTGGGGTGGGGGTTCGGTGCGTACATACACGGGTGGTGGTTTGGTGCGTACATACAGTGCTGGGGTGGGGGTTTGGTGCGTACATACACGGGTGGGGGTTCGGGGCGTACATACACGGGTGGGGGTTTGGTGCGTACATACACGGCTGGGGGGGGTGTTCGGTGCGTACATACACTGCTGGGGTGGGGGTTCGGTGCGTACATACACTGCTGGGGTGGGGGTTCGGTGCGTACATACACGGGTGGTGGTTTGGTGCGTACATACAGTGCTGGGGTGGGGGTTTGGTGCGTACATACACGGGTGGGGGTTCGGTGCATACATACACGGGTGGGGGTTCGGGGCGTACATACACGGATGGGGGTTCGGGGCGTACATACACGGCTGGGGGGGGGTTCGGTGCGTACATACACGGCTGGGGGGGGGTTCGGTGCGTACATACACGGCTGGGGGGGGTTCGGTCCGTTCATACACGGGTGGGGGTTCGGTGCGTACATACACGGGTGGGGGTTCGGGGGCGTACATACACGGGTGGGGGTTCGGTGCGTACATACACGGCTGGGGGGGGTTCGGTGCGTACATACACGGCTGGGGGGGGGGTTCGGTCCGTTCATACACGGGTGGGGGTTCGGTGCGTACATACACGGGTGGGGGTTCGGGGGCGTACATACACGGGTGGGGGTTCGGGGCGTACATGCACTGCTGGGGTGGGGATTCGGTGCGTACATACACGGGTGGGGGTTCGGGGCGTACATACACTGCTGGGGTGGGGGTTCGGTGCGTACATACACGGGTGGGGGTTTGGTGCGTACATACACGGGTGGGGGTTCGGGGCGTACATACACTGCTGGGGTGGGGGTTTGATGCGTACATACACGGCTGGGGGTTCGGGGCGTACATACACTGCTGGGGTGGGGGTTCGGTGCGTACATACACGGGTGGGGGTTTGGTGCGTACATACAGTGCTGGGGTGGGGGTTTGGTGCGTACATACACGGGTGGGGGTTCGGGGCGTACATACACTGCTGGGGTGGGGGTTTGGTGTGTACATACACGGCTGGGGGGGGGGTGTTCGGTGCATACATACACTGCTGGGGTGGGGGTTCGGTGCGTACATACACTGCTGGGGTGGGGGTTCGGTGCGTACATACACGGGTGGTGGTTTGGTGCGTACATACAGTGCTGGGGTGGGGGTTTGGTGCGTACATACACGGGTGGGGGTTCGGGGCGTACATACACTGCTGGGGTGGGAGTTTGATGCGTACATACACGGCTGGGGGTTCGGGGCGTACATACACTGCTGGGGTGGGGGTTCGGTGCGTACATACACGGGTGGGGGTTTGGTGCGTACATACACGGGTGGGGGTTCGGGGCGTACATACACGGGTGGGGGTTCGGGGCGTACATACACTGCTGGGGTGGGGGTTCGGGGCGTACATGCACTGCTGGGGTGGGGATTCGGTGCGTACATACACGGGTGGGGGTTTGGGGCGTACATACACGGGTGGTGGTTTGGTGCGTACATACACGGCTGGGGGGGGTGTTCGGTGCGTACATACACTGCTGGGGTGGGGGTTCGGTGCGTACATACACGGGTGGTGGTTTGGTGCGTACATACAGTGCTGGGGTGGGGGTTTGGTGCGTACATACACGGGTGGGGGTTCGGGGCGTACATACACGGGTGGGGGTTTGGTGCGTACATACACGGCTGGGGGGGGGTGTTTGGTGCGTACATACACTGCTGGGGTGGGGGTTCGGTGCGTACATACACTGCTGGGGTGGGGGTTCGGTGCGTACATACACGGGTGGTGGTTTGGTGCGTACATACAGTGCTGGGGTGGGGGTTTGGTGCGTACATACACGGGTGGGGGTTCGGTGCATACATACACGGGTGGGGGTTCGGGGCGTACATACACGGGTGGGGGTTCGGTGCGTACATACACGGCTGGGGGGGGGTTCGGTGCGTACATACACGGCTGGGAGGGGGTTCGGTGCGTACATACACGGCTGGGGGGGGTTCGGTCCGTTCATACACGGGTGGGGGTTCGGTGCGTACATACACGGGTGGGGGTTCGGGGGCGTACATACACGGGTGGGGGTTCGGTGCGTACATACACGGCTGGGGGGGGTTCGGTGCGTACATACACGGCTGGGGGGGGGTTCGGTCCGTTCATACACGGGTGGGGGTTCGGTGCGTACATACACGGGTGGGGGTTCGGGGGCGTACATACACGGGTGGGGGTTCGGGGCGTACATGCACTGCTGGGGTGGGGATTCGGTGCGTACATACACGGGTGGGGGTTCGGGGCGTACATACACTGCTGGGGTGGGGGTTCGGTGTGTACATACACGGGTGGGGGTTTGGTGCGTACATACACGGGTGGGGGTTCGGGGCGTACATACGCGGGCGGGGGGGTCGTGGGGTGTTCGGCGCGTATGCGGGCACATGTCTCCATGGTTGCTATGGGAGTTCGGTTCGGACGGTGTTTTTTGTGTACGGTTGTGAAATCGAAAGGACGGGAGTGATCGTACTTGCGCTGTCGGACTTTATTTTTCCGCACGGTGGGTTTTTCGACCGGGGACGTGTCGGTGACTTTTCCCGACCCGAGGACGTGTGGGGAAATCTTCCCAATGCGATTCGTATGGACTTTTTTCCGTTCGAATCGTACTTGGCAGTTTGTACGCTACTTTGACGATTCGGACGGAAAAAAATCCGGATACGAGTCGGACGGGGAATTTTTTTACCGGATCGGAATTGGCACCATTATATGGAATGAGCAGTAGATCATCTATTGAGTGTTTTTTTTATGTTCATATATATCATTGTTTTCTGCCTTCCTTTTGTTTAACATATGTTTGCTTCTCATTTGTAGGATGATGAGCAGCTGTGCTTATTGTAGATTGGCAATTTACCTGGGAGTGCAATGTTGTTGAAATAAGCAGGGCTATTCACACAAGTAAGATATACTTGTTAGCAATTTACAAATGTAAATTTACTCTTACACATTTCAGTAACTATACTACTCTTGAAAAACTCAATTTAAAGTTACTCAAACGTGTAGACTTACACATCTTCCCCCACCCCCAAAATAAGGGCTGGTGACTAACGTACAAGTGTACGTTTCTGCTAAAGATACAGTAGTAGTACGTTTAGCCCAACATATAGCCAACTCCATAGCAAATAATGGAGATAGGGACTTAAATGTTAACTCCAAAGGAAATGTTTTTAATTCAAATGAAATTATTTCAAATAGTTACAAATATAAATAAATGTAATTTCATGTTAAAAAATCTTAAATAATACATATTTGTAACTTATTTATAAAATATGTTAATACATTCTGTAAAAGTCCATTTCATTAGTTTATAATTAAATGGCTTTCAATAACTTCTTCACATAAATTTTAATAAGTATTAATTCATAATATATATATTTATTTTACTTGGGAAATTATTATTTAGTTTAAACTTCAGAAAAATAGGTTTTATTACATTTATGATATCTACATTAATTAAAGATCTGGTATCAATTACATTGAAAGTAATGTAGCATTTCTTTATTTAGTTCTATATCTGCATTAAATATATAAAACTTATTCACAGTAGTTTACATAGAAATATTAATTTTCGAGTTTAATAAACGTTTTTAATTTAAGCTTATATTTTACTTTATTAAGATCTCTGACCTGGCTGTGGAGTCTCCCCATGGTAAAGTCTTGGGAACATGTAAAAAGTTATCACACTTTTTTCACAAATGTTATGCTTGTCTAACTGTTGCTGAGTAAGAGCTAGAAGAAGATAACACATGCACCATTCTGATTTCTTCAATAAAATTCTAAACTGCTAATTATCGTCCCCAAATGTAAATATTCCAAATGGAGAGGCAGTGCTCATAAAGAATACAATGTAAAATTGTGGAACTCAATGTCCTTGCTCTCGATATCTCCCACTCATCATATTAAATTAAGAAAAAAATGGCAGTTTACCAATGAACACAAGTTGTTGTTAGACCACTATTGCGGGTCCTACTTGTTAAAGTGATGCTCCAAGGACTACTTCTGGTCTTAGTTCTATTACTAGTACTACTACTATGACCACCACAACAATTATACCTGTTTCTGACACCGCTGGAAGTGGACCTATGACTTATCACATTGCATAATTACCACTGCACATCTTTATTTTCTAACAGATAGTTTTAAAACTACTACTTGTACCACATGTACTCTTATGTGTACTATGTTTAGTGCTAGAAATATCACTCACAAAATTAACATTACTATTAGTGCCCCTGGTTCCGCTAGTATCTTTAGTTAGAATGCTACATTTAGTCTACATTAACTGGCACTGCTGGTGGTGCAACTACTCATTGCCCCAAACGACTTTAATATCTATTATTAGTACTAACAAATGAATCAACTTCTAACTTCTAATATGATATACAGCGCAGTACAATCATCATATTATATGTCAACCTATTTCCCTAACTGTTTTACAAAGACTTTGAAAAGCTAAATCCATGAGTAAATACTTCAAGGCATATGATGCACTAAAACAAAAAACATATAGGGCCCGACTCACAGAACTAACTTAAGACAAAATCCTAAACTTACTACCATTTTGGTATTCACAGAAGGCACTTACTCATTTTGGTATTCACAGAATGCACTTACTCATTTCGGTATTCACAGAACTTAGGAGTCCTAACTTTAGGACTCCTAAATGCCTTCTGTGAATACCAAAAGTCTTAAAATTAGGATTTTTCTCAGTTTAGTAGTAGTATAGTTAGGAGTCCTAACTTTAGGACTCCTAAATGCCTTCTGTGAATACCGAAAGTCTTAAAATTAGGATTTTTCTCAATTTAGTAGTAGTAAAGTTAGGACTCCTAACTTTAGGACTCCTAAATGCCTTCTGTGACTACCGAAAGGCTTAAAATTAGGAGTTTTCTCAGTTTAGTAGTAGTAAAGTCAGGAGTCCTAACTTTAGGACTCCTAAACTGAGAAAAATCCTAATTTTAAGACTTTTGGGATTCACAGAAGGCATTTAGGAGTCTGTGAATACCGAAGTGAGTAAGTGTCTTCTGTGAATACCAAAATGAGTAAGTGTCTTCTGTGAATACGAAAATGGTAGTAAGTTTAGGATTTTGTCTTAAGTTAGTTCTGTGAATCGGGCCCGAAGACTGTAATAACTCTTGAATATAAGGAAAAGCCTGTAACCTGTTTCCAGTGATGCATATGGACGGTACTTTAACTGCATGATTTGTGAGTGGATGAGTTCAACCTCATGCCCTTTTCAGTTTGGTCAATTTGTTTTAGCATATGCTCTTTCCAAGTGTTATGTAATTTAAACAATACATTCTACTACACTGTGAAATACTGCATTAGTTTGTATGTGTGTATGTCCTTCTTCAGTAAAGACGATGGGGCCGATTCCCAGAACTAACTTAAGACAAAGTCCTAAACTTACTACTTTTGGTATTCACAGAAGTTAGGATTTTGTCTTAAGTTTGTCTTAAGACAAACTTAAGACAGTCTTAAGACAGACTTAAGACAAACTTAAGACAGACTTAAGACAGACTTAAGACAAATTTAAGACAAAATCCTAACTTCTGTGAATACCAAAAGTAGTAAGTTTAGGATTTTGTCTTAAGTTAGTTCTGTGAATCGGGCCCCTTGAACTCTCAAAACACATATTTTTCTCATGCAATTTCCCGTAGGCAATTGCCACTGTGCAGTTATAATTAGGCAAGAGTTTCGATAGGAAGAGCACCCATGAAAAGGCAGACAGAAAGTGACTTTGCGGGCCCCTAGCGGGCCCCGTTCCCCCTGGCCCTCAGCTATGGGTTCTGAGGGGTTACCTATGTTGCCCCCCTAAACATCCCAGCGCCATGTGGCAAGCACCGCATGATACCTGTCACACGGTGCAGGGATGTTTACAAACATGCCTCTTAGCTGTGAGGCTTGTGCTGCGGCCCTTTATTGGGCCGTAGCACAAGCCTCAATGCTAAGAGGCATGTTTCCGACCACCTCCACAGCGGTCGGATTGTAAATTGTCTGGTGGGACCGCCGACTCCATGTTGGCCGGTCCTGTTCCCGACAGATGGCGGTCGGATGCTTGTCTGACTGCCATCATAATTAGCCCCTAAGTCAGAAGGTAGAAATCTTCACCAGGTGAAGAAGCCAAAATATCCAGCTGGCGTGGCATCTTCCTTGGGTGCAAATTCTGACTTTCTTATGCTTAGAGCTTTTCTGCCACCAGTGAACAGCTGCACTGGGACTTCCTCCAACGACTATACAGCCTAAAGGGGGTTCTCTCAGCAACAGCCTGCTATCTTGTCCCATTGAGCATTTTTGACTTCCATTTGAAAGACTAAGGGGCTGATTACGAGTACTGCAGCCCCAAGACAGCTGTATCATTGGTGATGGTCTGACCGCAGCCTCCTAAGCATTCTGACTGCCCGATTACGAGCATGGCGATTGGACTGCCAAGAGACCACCGCCACAACCGGAATCTTGGATCCTGCAGTGGGGTAGTGGGAAAAGCAGCAAGTCATGAAGGCAGTGCCTATGCCAGCACCACTGTGCTGATCATGACCTACATTTCTGCTGCTCTTTTCATGGCAGAGACACAACAATATAAAGGTCAATGGACAGGCAGGAAAGAGGCTCCAAACAGGGCCCATGTGTGTTTTAGTTCATTGGGCATTGTGGCTGGGAAAACATGCTGTGCCCCCCTATGCTTACACTGTTGTGCACACATTCTGTGTAATGCATAATGTTAGAATCCGGGGTCTCTGGTTGGCGCAGGTATGCACTTGCGACAAGCAGGGACCCTTTCCTCTAAGTCAGGGCGAAGGATTACTCTGAGAAAATAATCCCTGCTCACCCTCTAGGTAATGTGGCGCGAGCAGTCAGGCTAGATTCCAGAGGGCATTAGGTTAAGCATTCAAGATGTACCACACAATAACCACCAACCCATCACACAGAGACACAAGGCTGTATTTTTGTAAAAATATACTCTTTATATAAAAGGTTTCTTTAAGCAGCCTTTCAAAAATACAGTTCTTTACTCAAAATGGGGTTCCAGTTACTTGCAATACTTTTCAAAGAGTCCACAGTTCTTAAAAGGCACTTTTCAGGTTAAAATATGCTTCTTTTGGGGTCTGTGCGCTTCGTAGCGCCTTCGGTACGTTTTGTACGAGGTTTTAGGAGCGTCGTGCCGTTTCTCGCGCTTCTCGCGTGAGCACGCGTACGCTGGACTGAAGCCGTACGGACCGTACCCTTGTAGGTACGCGTCGTACAAGTCTGGTACGCCTCTTGCCGAACCTCACGCTTCCCGCGTGAGCAACGCCTATATATTTTCACCGGTACGGACCGTACCTTCGTGGGGACGCTTCGCACAGCTGGTACGAACCGTACCAAAGCTCACGCTTCACGCGTGAGTGACGTAGCGCGACGCTGGCCCCGTACAAAGCCCGTACAAAGCGAAGGAAGCTTCGTTCAGGGGCGCTTCAACACACAGTACCTGATTCTTTGGGGGCAATGTTCGTGGTGGCCTCAGCAGTCCCGTAAAGGGCGTCCCACATCGCGTTGCAGTCCCGGCTCTTCAGCGGACGGCGATGCTTCGTGGGGCGCTCGGGGACGTCTCAGCACACAACAAAGGGGTCAGAAGCAGGAGGGGCAGCTCGGGGGTAATCCTCAGCGGCGCAGCGCTGTCGGCTTCGGCGAGACGGCGAACAGGGTGCTTTGGGTCCTCACAGTGGTCTCGGTGGCGCAGGGTCGCAGAGGCTCGGCGCTTGGACACCAGTCGTCTCTCCTCACGTTGCGAGCTACGGCTCGAGGGGGCAGATGCTTGGTTTGATCAGACCAGGCGGGCTGGTTTTCACGGTGCTCACAGCAGCCCGGGCAGCCAGAAGTCGCGGTGCTCAGTGAGATGGGGCACACAGGTTCTCTGGGGTCAGCGTTGCAGGGTCACTCACAGCAGCTTCCTCTTCTTCCAGGGGAAAGGTAGCGCCCACTGTTCCTGGGGCGCAGTTCAGCGGGCAAGTTCACAAGCAAGCCCTTGGAGATTGTTTGTAAAGCACAAGTTGAATAAGTCTTTTCTGCAGTCTTTTCCTCTCCTTCCAGCAGCAAGGCACCCACCACAGGCCAGTCTCTCAGGCTTAGAGACAGTACTCCTCCATGCAGCTTTTCCAGGTCCTTCTCTTCAGGCAGAGTTTCTTCTTGGCGCAAACAGGATCTGATTTCTTAGGAGCAAGGCTCCTTCTTTTATACAGCAATTCTTTTGTTTTTTGTCGCCAGGGGGCCTGGCTCAGTCCGGTTTTGGAGCACTTTGTTGTGGTGACTCTGCTCTTTCCTTTCAGCAGCAGGGCAGAGACATCAGCCGCTCCACCGGGGGCGGAGCCGGCATTGTGGTGGCAGAGCACAGGTCTATTCAGAGTCAAGGTGTACTCCTCCCACCCATCCTCGTGTAATCTCTCTACCCACCACCTGGCAGCCAGCCTGTCTCCTGGAATTCCCCAGCCCTGCTCCCCACTGAAACGAGGCAGCACACACACACACACAGCAGAGGCGGACTGAAATGGCCAGGTCAGTAAATACTAACTTTCTAAAAATAGTATTTACAAACACAGGATATTAAAATAAACTTTACTAAAAGAAGTATTTTATTATTCTGAGTTCAGGCACACTAAACTTGACTTTCTACCATGCTCTATGAGTCCACTGGGATTACAGCGTGTAGTAATTCCAGCATCCCATTCTGGCCTATGGAGAGCAGGTAGCCTTCAATAGTGAAAAACGAAAATGGCTGTAATTCACTATTAAGACATGCCACACACATCAGGGCATGTCCTACCTTATGCCTACAATGCACCCTGCCCTTGGGCCTACCAGAGGGGTGACTAATATGTAGTTAAGGGAAGGTTTAGGGACTGGCAAGTGGGTGCACTTGCGCAGTCAGCGCGACAGTACCAGACTGCACGCAGGTTCTGCAGTGGCAGACCTTAGACACATGTTACTAGGCCGCTTCTGTGGGTGGCACAACCAGTGCTGCAAGCCCACCAGCAGCATTTGTATTTACAAGCCCTGGCACTCCTGGTGCACTTTACTAGGGTCTGATAGTAAACCAAATAGGCCAAACATGGACACCAATCAATGTAGACATTTTACAAAAGGGAGGACTTGCACTGTGGCACTGATTAGCAGTGGTACAGTGCTCTGAGCAGCCAACACCAACAAAACACATGAGGCACATCAGCAAAAAGTGGAAGGGAAACTCACGCCAAGGTGCCAGGTCTAACACATAACATGGTGCATGGCACTTGTGAGCACACGACTGTGCAGACGCTGCAGTGCAGCAGCATTGCCTTTAGGCTCTCTCTGTGAGCTGAAGCATGCCAGCCTGAGGATAAATTCCAGATGTGGAAGTTGGGATGCTGCAGGCTTGGCGGTGTTCTCTTGACCGCTGACATTGCGGCCTGGCAATCTGACCGCCAAGGTCAGAATCAGGGCTTAAGTCAGAAGGTAAAATGTCCAACTGAGTCAAACCTGGTGCCAGATTTATTAAGGAATTGCATTATTCTTGAGTCTTGCAAGGTGACTCAATGCAGTGCAATTCTTTAACCTCTTCTGTGCCCATGACGAGATGGTCTCGTCATGGAGCACAGTCGCGCTGTGCCCATGACGAGACCATCACGTCATGACACCCACCCACGGGGGAAGCGCCAGGCACAGGAGGGGGAAAAGGCCTGGCAGCGAAAGGGTTAATTCAGATTTACAAACCCATGCTAGAGGTGATTTGACAGCCTTGCATGTCTTTGCAAATAAGCATAATGCAATGGAGCCGCCTGCACTACTTTATGTTACATTAGGAGCTGGGGAGGCATTCCAAGGATGAAATATGAGCATTCCATGCATCCACTCAAATATTTGACTCGGTTCCAGATTTATATAAGTTTGTAAACCTGGGATTGCGTCATATCAGTATGCCTCCCAGGTGATGGAGTAACGAGGAGAAAAATCTTTTTTCCTCCTCATTATTTCCTCTCTCTATGTGTGATGCATTTTGCATCACACAAAGTATGAGGAGAATGCCTCTTTAGATAGTTTTTGTGCAGGAAGGTACGCCTCCTGGCACAAAAACAAACCTGCCTGTAACAAAGGCTCTCTAGCACTGTAGTGCATGGGTGTCTGCATTTGCGCTAGGCATCACACGGTGCACCAGCGCAAGGAAAGAGCATAAATGCACTATATATTTGTAAATATTGAGCATTTCTGCTCTACCTTTCAAGCAACACAGAACAGCAAGTTCCCTGGCTGCATCATGCTGCATGAAATATTAGCAAATGTGCCTCTTGGTCACTCCATCTGGCCTGCGCTACAAGGTTGGCCTCAACTCGTGCCTAGGTTCCGATCTAGCACAATTAGGTGACTGCAGTTGGCGCTTAATACTTTTTGGCACTTTGTTTTCAAACTTTAAAAATGTATATCTCCGGTTCTCCTTATTGGATTTTTACTGACTTGTGTTTTAGACTTCTTAACTGCTTTGGTACTTCTAAATATTTTATACATTTTCTTAAGCAAAGCCTTTGTGCTCTTAAATTACTGAAGCCTTTACTGGCCCTTACATGACTAGTGCCATTAGTAGTAGTGGTGGATTATCTACCCTACCTAATAATCCACGTTTTCACTTTGGTGAAGCCCTTCTAACCCTTTATACTGGGGACAAATCCTCATGGAGATCCCACACCTTCCACAAATGGAAGCCCTATTAGGAGGTAACGTACGTTTTAAAGGCTTTCACTCAATAGCCATATAGAAACTAATGAACAATTTCTCTAGCCATAGTTCATGAACTAGCAGGCAGTGTCAGAAGCATTTAGAAAACTGTTGCACTCATTGGATGATATCAATTGTGTCATTTGTGATGTCATCAATGATGTCAACGCACACTTCATGAGTGATGTGATATGTGAAACATAAAATAAGATATTATTACCAGACCTAACTATAATGTCACACTAACCTTTGGAGAATATGAAGCAAAATTAATGCCATTACAGATACAACTCCCATACGTGTTGCAGGCATGTGTTATGTGAGGCATTGACCCTATAATTCACAGGTAGCCTAGTCCACATTAACAATCAACCACAGATGTATGGAAAACCCTCAGTGTTCAATTTGTATACAACTGTTCAGAGAAAGTCAAGTTCCCCAAAAGACTCATCTGTTCCAAACGTAATGTCCTACTACGAACTGCTTTTATCTGTATCAAACCCCTGAATGTCACTGAACCAACAAAGAGAAAATAAGTTCATATGAGTAGAAAAGTGGGCACTGTAAACAGTGGTTTGACTCTATGAAGAGAGTTCACTCTTCATAATTCACAATTTTTGTAAATAGTGAAAGTCTCATGAGAAATATGCTGTAGGGTATTAAAATGTATCTACTAAGAACATTGTACACTCTATGCAACACTTGACAAAAAAGATCTCATTCACTTAAAATAACCAAGGTCTGAAAGTGCTAAAGATCATACTACCTGCAGCCTTCCCACTGTAGTGAAAACATTACAGATAGTCCATCTCCTGAAGCAAAATAAGCACATATCCATAGATTAATACCTGGTGCACACAGTCTTTTCTGTTATGCATACATTTTTATGCTGAGGTGATTATGTCTAATAAATGAAGGCTGCCTACAATACTTAGTATGTACTACATGGAATCTTTGCCCTGTTGCAAACGTTTTCTGCAGAGCCAGAATCATGACCAAGGCTGTTGCACTGCTGAAATGTGTAGATGTGAGACACTTGCATTTCACCTTAATAAATTTCACTTGACACCGCGAGTGAGTGCCGATCTTTATTTTATTTGCAAAGCTTTGTGGATGTAATAGGCGTCTGAGTGGGGATGCCAGAAATCAGTGCCACCACCAATTAGCTTGCGCAACGGCAATCACTAGCACTCTCAATATATATATATGTGTGTACACATATATAGCCCAATGACAGTGGCCACTGAGAAGTTATAGTTAGGATCACTTTTCTATAGGAAAACATTTTTTTGTGTTGCTTATAACTTTGGAGCCATTTGATGAATCTTGACAAAACCTTCCAAACTAAAATTGAATCCACCTCAGGTCCTTCACTGAAAGGTACGGGGTAACCTGTGAAGTGGGTGTTGCAAAAAAGGGTGTCCCAAACATGTTTTCCAAATGCAATTTTTCCACAGTAACAGCCAAAAAGTCTGAATAAAATTGCGCCAAATTTGACAGGAAGCTAGAATGCATGCTTTTTCTTATTTGGTGTGAATCTCTTCAACAGGTTTTGAGAAATTAGGGTTCAAATTGTATGTAAATATAATATCACGCCAAGGAGGATCAGTGCATTTAACAGATCAAAAGATATTAACTGAGTGGCTGCCACTACATCAGCAAAGATGTGTGGGGGGGCAGTTTAGGTCTTGGGAACTGAAAACGTTTTTTTGATAAACATATAGAGGGGCAGGGTAGGGATACCATGCCCCCCGTTGGGTTGGTTTGGGGATCACTTGCAACAAACATAATGAATACAATGAGAAAACCTAGTTAACTTTGCAATACCAGTTGATGTCAAGGGATCACCCACAGTACAGACATTTTACAAGAGTGCACTTCATAGAAACAGAACTCTACATGAGTATAGATAATTCAAACAGATAGAGAATTTTAGTGCAGAGGGAATTCCCTACTAATATGTGTGGGTACTTACAGTGGGGTTTGTCTGCAGGTGGTTACAAATCCTACTAGCCTAGCATGACCTAAATGTGTTAAAACATCAGTTGAGGAAAAGTCTGTGAAACGATAGTGGTTAATCAAACTGAAAGAATTCTGGTGATCGTTAAGGGGTGTAAAACACAAGTTCAGTCTTAGATAGTCTTTCTCCCCTCAATCTTTGTTCACAGTCAGCCATGGACATCAGAAAATGCTTTAACTTCTGAATCTCTCAACGTTCTACCTTGCACAGCCTTCGATATAATCTCTGTAGGCAGTTTCAGGCATGGTTCAAGTCACATTGATACAGAAACAAGTATACACATTAACACACTCTTAAAACACATTCAGCACATCACAGGCAAACGGTGCACAAAAAGCGGTGCTGGAAACAACGGAGAACACAAGGGAATTCTCCTGTTCGGTTCACAGCACTGAATCTTTTTTCTTTTACTTGCTTTGTTTCCAACCTTCTGTGTGAACTCTTACTGCGTTTAAAATAATTCCACCTTATAGTCAGCATACCTGCACATTTAAGACCCTCTTACTGCCCTTGAGAGTTATTCATAGCCCAGGATGCTGACGTCAGCTTGGCCTTGTCTCTCAGGCCACAGCACTCTGTCCTGCCTTCAGGTCACGCATCCTACAGAGTACTCACGCCTCCAGGCCAGTTCATGCATAATCACATCCAAGGAGTAAAACTCCACTCAGCTGCCTTCATCTCCAAATCTGTCAGTTCGAGGCAGTGTGGGTGCAAGAGAGCAGGTCCCTTATGAACTCTTCGCTGTCATGAAGCTCACCTGTGATCTACTGAATCACTCACCGTGCTCGCTCCAGTTAGACTGCGCATGGCAAGCCACTCCATACCTACTTTTTTCTGTGACATGTCTATTCCAAGTTTTTCTTTTCGTTTTTTAAAATGTATTTTTATTTTAGCATGCATGGATGCAATTAAATGTTCATGTTCTCTCCTCCCCAGGTACAATTGGGTTACTTATGCATAATTACTTTAGGAAAAGAGTGGAATGTGAAGCTTCTAGAAAGTTGCATGGAGATGTAAATTTCAACAGCATAGAATCTGCCGCTGGATATTCAATTTATGCAGGTTTTTAGGTTACCACAGTTTTTTTGTGGATTATATGTTAACACCCATCTACGAATCAGGCATTTCTGTGCCTCAAATGGTAAATAAGTGGTGTTAGACTTGGCACCATTGGCGTGAGTCTCCCTTCCACTTTTTTTGCTGTTGCCTCATCTGTTATTGTTGGTCTAGATGCTTTGGGCTGTAGAGTAGTTCCTATATCCCTGATAGGCTCAGCGCATTGGAATAACATACATTATAGATTTGACATAGGACTACGGTCAGTATGTCTCTATCGAGTATATTAAACTTAATTACTTGTGTGTGACAGCTAACTCAGAGGTCACTAGAAACTTCTCGAATATACAAGAACGGATTAGTCTCTGCCAACCGCATAAACATGACAACTTTGTTTCCCTTTAGAATCGGAACAGTCTCAGAATCATGGAAACAATAGATAACAGTTTCACTCAGTCAATCGTGCATGCTTCGTTTCTACAGAGTTGCACAGAAATAGAGAGACGGGCGTTTCAATAAAAGGGTTTATTGAACACTCTTATTTCTCATGCAAGAGATATGAATTGCTACAATCGTAAGACAGACTGCGAAGTACAATATGTACGAGGTTAGCAGAAAGATAAAATAATACTGCAATAGCATGGTTTGTAGCTATGACATATATTAATCAAAATACATACATAAATAACATTAGCTAAAATGTGATACTCATCTGATGCTTCTAAACTGTTCTACCCCAGTGTACCTAACCTAAGTGCAGCACGAGATTTGAAGTAGGTGCCATTTCTAAAGTATAGCTAGCTATATTTTAGTTTAGCCAAGAGTTACCAAAAGTTTCTCTAAGTTCTAGTCAGCTCCATACCTTAGAATGAGAGAGGTTGGAATCTCTTTTCTGGACTCAATAGTCTAACCCCCCACAAGGGAAGTCAGAGAGCACTGGAGCTGGATTCTCTGTGAGGAGGAAGGCAGCGTCAGGTCAGTGCATCAGGCTGGAACTCGATCTCCTTCCGAACTTGCTGTGGCGAACAGCGTAGTCTGGGTTGGATCGAATCCTCCGGGAACCGCAATTTGCCAGGGCAAGTGCTGGTATACCTTGAAGGTGTCTAGGAATGCCAGTATTGATGTAAAAGTCGAGCAGATGAACATCATGAATGAACCCCTAAGAAATAGATGCTCATCCATACTTAATGAGTTCATGGAGAAATCAATATTCAAGCTGAGAGAAATTCCTAAAGGGTTACGGGTCAGGTTTTCCAAGAATTCGTTGTGACGTGGATGGACGGATGTAGGTGGCCATGCCTGTATTTGGTTTGTATGGACAATGTCTATATAAGGGCCGGATTTCTATGTCCAAATAAGGGCAATGTGAATTGTACCTATATAAGGGCATAAACCTACATACGGAATCTAAATCTGCACACAACAGGTCACTTTGCCACTGCTGATCAGTGCCAAAGTGCAAGTGCTCCCTATTGTAAAATGATGTAATGGATTAGTGATTCCATGATTAGTTATTTGATTTACTTGTCAGACCCTAGTACAGTGCACCATGTGTGCCCAGGGCCTGTAAATCAAATGCTGCTGGTGGGCTTGCAGCACTAATTGTGCCACCCACAGAAGCAGCTTGTAAAGCATGGCTCAGGCCTGCCATTGCAGAGCCTGGGTGGTGTCTGGGACTGCCACGTCGACTTTGCAAGTGCACCCACTTGCCAGTCCCTAAACCTTCCCTTGTCTACATATTAGTCACCCCTCAAGGGCAGGGTGCATTGTTTGTGAAAGGTAGGACATGCCCTGATGTGTGTGGCATGTCCTGATACTGAATTACAACCAATTTTGTTTTTCACTATTGCAAGACTACCTGTTGCATAGGCCAGAATGGGCAGTTTGATTATAACATCTTATAATCCTAACTGACCCAGGGAACAAGGTAGAAATTCGAGTTTAGTATGCCTGAACTCAGAATGTTAAAATACATCTTTTGGTGAGGGTGATTTTTACATTCTGTGTTTGAAAATACCACTTTTAGAAAGTAGGTATTTTCTTGCCTAACCATCCAGCATGTCTCTGCAGGTTTGTGTATTCCATGTCTGGTTTGTGAGTAACAGGGGGCTGGAGAGGGCCTTGGCTCCAGCAATCTGATGGGTCAGGGCTGGGCTGAATAGGACCTGCATTGAATAGAGAGTAGGGGGGCGGAGATTTCCTTTCACTGACCTGAGCCCTCATAAAATAAAGAGTAGGGGGAGGAGATTCCCTTTCAGCTACCTTGGCCAGGTCTGCTTTGAAACAAATCTGTCTCCACCTCCTGCCTGGAACCTGCACCCAGGAGGACAGAACTGGTTTTGGCTGGGCACAGACACCCTCTGCCTTCAGAGGACAAAGGATTTTGCAGTATAACTATTGGGGCCCAGACCCCAGAACTTTAGATCACTTCTGGGAAATTAAGAGGATCCTTTGCCAAGGAGAAGAAACCAGAGAAGCTGAAGGAGGATTACTGCCCCTGTGCTGTTTGCTGTCTGGGGTTGGCCTGCAGTGGTTACTTGTTGTCAAGGAAAGGAGAAAAGGACTTTGCTGTTTGCTTTGCCATCTTGAGGAAGATCTTCAAGGGCCTGGACTGAGCTTGCCTCCTGTCTGACGTCTCAGGGATACAAAGTCTCCACCACCAGCTCCCACTGAATTTCCTTGCTGGGAATCCTAACCTACAGAGAGGTGCCTGCAGCTGTTTAGGACCTCTAGAGACTGTTTGTCGCTGGGAGCTGGAAGCGTGACGCAATGAGCAAGAAGCGTGTCACCACCATAGCAGTTGCCGTTGCATCGCCAAAGAAGTGTGTCACCACCACAGCTGTTCGCCATCGCATCGCCGAGGAAGCGTGTTGCATCACCGGAGAAGCGTGCTGCGGCCGCAGAGGTTGCTGTCGCATCACTGGAGAAGCGTGTCGCAGGGCCTGTAGCGGCTCCTAAGTTCATCGATCTCGCCGCATGGCCATCAGGCGTGCACGCATTGCATCCACGTTGTCGCATCGCATCAAAGATGCCATTTTGTCGCATCGCACCGGATCATCGCATCACATCGAGGCGCCCTCTTGTCGCATGGTAACCGGAACGCAGTAAGAAACCGATGCATCACCTCCTCTCTGGTAAGGAACCAAAGCATCACCTCCCCCTAAGCAAGAAACCGACGCATCACCTTCCCTGTGACCCTTTTGTTTGTATTGCGTGACGCATCCAAGGTACTTTGACAGTAAAGTGTTGCTTTTACAATCTACATTGAACTAAGCTATTTCTACCATTTTAAAGTAATATTCTTGATACAGTATTGTAGATTTTTGTCGTTTGGTCTTGTGTTAAGTCTATCAAAGATTACTTATTTTTCGAAACTGGTGTGGTGCCCCCCATTTGTAGTGTTTTCACTGCATTGCTAGTTGTGTTCACAAATGATTTACACACTGACTCTGAGATAAGCCTGTCTGCTCGTGCCAAGCTACCAAGGGGGTGAGCAGGGTTTTTTTTAGGAGTGTATCCCCCATACTTTGACTAGAAGCAAGGGTCCCTATTTGGACAATGGTACCTAGCTCTGCCAAGTAGAGACCCCCATTTCTAACAAGTGGGATGCTAATATGCACAACCTAGGTGTTTGTAAGACTTAAAGTTACAGGCCCAGATTTACGAACACCTTGCTTCAGGAACTTTTTTAACACAAACACGAAGCAAAGTGTAGTGGTGAGATTTACAATCCAATGCGAATCGTAAGATCTGCCTTGTGTTATTTTTACATCAAGGGGGCATTCCTTGGGTCATTAAAGGGTGTTACCTTGCAAACACCCATGGGGTTTTGATGCAAACCTCTATCTACAAATAATTGTGCACAGGGATTTGTACCAAAATCATGTGCTTCCTTGAGGCAGAGATAGCAAAGAGAAATGTTTTCATTTGTCATGGTTATTCTTTCTTATTATGTGTTTTAATTCTAAAGCACACATACAAAGTGAGAAACTTCTTACAGCATAATTACTAGAAGGGACCGCTTCCTGTCCCAAAAATATGCGGACCACAACTTGAACACCCTTGTTCTAAAGAGCAGGGTGTCGGCGCTGGCATATCTTAGTAGATATAGTTCTGTCCTGTCCACACAACGCACTGCAGCAACTTTACATGCTGCACTGCTGTTAGTGATTTCTTTTAGTGAATCTGATCCAGTGTGCTGCCTTTCAGTGTTGCATTAAGATGGTTCCAGCTCAGTAACATCACATTGTGGTTTCTGTAATCCAATCTCCACCAGACGCCACACACCATACTCTTTTGTGTACAGCACCTCATGTTTGAGATGCTTGTACTATCAGGAGAGAATTTTAATAGTATATATATGGATGTTGTTAGACCTGGCATCATTGGCTTGGGTTTCCCCTGTATTTTTGTCTTTGCCTCCTGTGTTTTTGCTATGTGTTGGACGTCGTTTTGCTGGTCTAGATGCTTGGTGTTACAACAAACAAATAATGGACGGAATGCTGACAATGCATACATTCTCCCCCAGTCAAGAGATCTGGGTTAAATCCATCGTTCTTTTGCCCACTACACCACCCCAGTTTAGACATGGCCATATGCAAATCAGTCTTGACCCTGTGCCTCATGGGAACAGTCCAGCCCGAACTGACAAGCCATGTCTTCCCTGGACCGGAATCAAGCATCCTAGGACCGGTTTCTGGCTATCAGCCGTCATCAGCCAGGATAGCTTGACTCCAGTGGCGTAGTGAGCACGGGTCCCACGTCTGGGAATACCCATCCCACTTAGGGCGAAAAGCGTTACAACAAACAAATGATGGACGGAATGCTGACAATGCATACATTCTCCCCCAGTCAAGAGATCTGGGTTAAATCCATCGTTCTTTTGCCCACTACACCACCCCAGTTTAGACATGGCCATATGCAAATCAGTCTTGACCCTGTGCCTCATGGGAACAGTCCAGCCCGAACTGCCAAGCCATGTCTTCCCTGGACCGGAATCAAGCATCCTAGGACCGGTTTCTGGCTATCAGCCGTCATCAGCCAGGATAGCTTGACTCCAGTGGCGTAGTGAGCACGGGTCCCACGTCTGGGAATACCCATCCCACTTAGGGCGAAAAGTGTTACAACAAACAACGCCACTGGAGTCAAGCTATCCTGGCTGATGACGGCTGATAGCCAGAAACCGGTCCTAGGATGCTTGATTCCGGTCCAGGGAAGACATGGCTTGGCAGTTCGGGCTGGACTGTTCCCATGAGGCACAGGGTCAAGACTGATTTGCATATGGCCATGTCTAAACTGGGGTGGTGTAGTGGGCAAAAGAACGATGGATTTAACCCAGATCTCTTGACTGGGGGAGAATGTCTGCATTGTCAGCATTCCGTCCATCAATTGTTTGTTGTAACGCTTTTCGCCCTAAGTGGGATGGGTATTCCCAGACGTGGGACCCGTGCTCACTACGCCACTGGAGTCAAGCTATCCTGGCTGATGACGGCTGATAGCCAGAAACCGGTCCTAGGATGCTTGATTCCGGTCCAGGGAAGACATGGCTTGGCAGTTCGGGCTGGACTGTTCCCATGAGGCACAGGGTCAAGACTGATTTGCATATGGCCATGTCTAAACTGGGGTGGTGTAGTGGGCAAAAGAACGATGGATTTAACCCAGATCTCTTGACTGGGGGAGAATGTCTGCATTGTCAGCATTCCGTCTATCAATTGTTTGTTGTAACGCTTTTCACCCTAAGTGGGATGGGTATTCCCAGACGTGGGACCCGTGCTCACTACGCCACTGGAGTCAAGCTATCCTGGCTGATGACGGCTGATAGCCAGAAACCGGCCCTAGGATGCTTGATTCCGGTCCAGGGAAGACATGGCTTGGCAGTTCGGGCTGGACTGTTCCCATGAGGCACAGGGTCAAGACTGATTTGCATATGGCCATGTCTAAACTGGGGTGGTGTAGTGGGCAAAAGAACGATGGATTTAACCCAGATCTCTTGACTGGGGGAGAATGTCTGCATTGTCAGCATTCCGTCCATCAATTGTTTGTTGTAACGCTTTTCGCCCTAAGTGGGATGGGTATTCCCAGACGTGGGACCCGTGCTCACTACGCCACTGGAGTCAAGCTATCCTGGCTGATGACGGCTGATAGCCAGAAACCGGTCCTAGGATGCTTGATTCCGGTCCAGGGAAGACATGGCTTGGCAGTTCGGGCTGGACTGTTCCCATGAGGCACAGGGTCAAGACTGATTTGCATATGGCCATGTCTAAACTGGGGTGGTGTAGTGGGCAAAAGAACGATGGATTTAACCCAGATCTCTGGACTGGGGGAGAATGTCTGCATTGTTAGCATTCCGTCCATCAATTGTTTGTTGTAACGCTTTTCGCCCTAAGTGGGATGGGTATTCCCAGACGTGGGACCCGTGCTCACTACGCCACTGGAGTCAAGCTATCCTGGCTGATGACGGCTGATAGCCAGAAACCGGTCCTAGGATGCTTGATTCCGGTCCAAGGAAGACATGGCTTGGCAGTTCGGGCTGGACTGTTCCCATGAGGCACAGGGTCAAGACTGATTTGCACATGGCCATGTCTAAACTGGGGTGGTGTAGTGGGCAAAAGAACGATGGATTTAACCCAGATCTCTTGACTGTGGGAGAATGTCTGCATTGTCAGCATTCCGTCCATCAATTGTTTGTTGTAACGCTTTTCGCCCTAAGTGGGATGGGTATTCCCAGACGTGGGACCCGTGCTCACTACGCCACTGGAGTCAAGCTATCCTGGCTGATGACGGCTGATAGCCAGAAACCGGTCCTAGGATGCTTGATTCCGGTCCAGGGAAGACATGGCTTGGCAGTTCGGGCTGGACTGTTCCCATGAGGCACAGGGTCAAGACTGATTTGCATATGGCCATGTCTAAACTGGGGTGGTGTAGTGGGCAAAAGGACGATGGATTTAACCCAGATCTCTTGACTGGGGAGAATGTCTGCATTGTCAGCATTCCGTCCATCAATTGTTTGTTGTAACGCTTTTCGCTCTAAGTGGGATGGGTATTCCCAGGCGTGGGACCCGTGCTCACTACGCCACTGGAGTCAAGCTATCCTGGCTGATGACGGCTGATAGCCAGAAACCGGTCCTAGGATGCTTGATTCCGGTCCAGGGAAGACATGGCTTGGCAGTTCGGGCTGGACTGTTCCCATGAGGCACAGGGTCAAGACTGATTTGCATATGGCCATGTCTAAACTGGGGTGGTGTAGTGGGCAAAAGAACGATGGATTTAACCCAGATCTCTTGACTGGGGGAGAATGTCTGCATTGTCAGCATTTCGTCCATCAATTGTTTGTAGTAACGCTTTTCGCCCTAAGTGGGATGGGTATTCCCAGACGTGGGACCCGTGCTCACTACGCCACTGGAGTCAAGCTATCCTGGCTGATGACGGCTGATAGCCAGAAACCGGTCCTAGGATGCTTGATTCCGGTCCAGGGAAGACATGGCTTGGCAGTTCGGGCTGGACTGTTCCCATGAGGCACAGGGTCAAGACTGATTTGCATATGGCCATGTCTAAACTGGGGTGGTGTAGTGGGTTAAAGAACGATGGATTTAACCCAGATCTCTTGACTGGGGGAGAATGTCTGCATTGTTAGCATTCCGTCCAACAATTGTTTGTTGTAACGCTTTTCGCCCTAAGTGGGATGGGTATTCCCAGACATGGGACCCGTGCTCACTACGCCACTGGAGTCAAGCTATCCTGGCTGATGACGGCTGATAGCCAGAAACCGGTCCTAGGATGCTTGATTCCGGTCCAGGGAAGACATGGCTTGGCAGTTCGGGCTGGACTGTTCCCATGAGGCACAGGGTCAAGACTGATTTGCATATGGCCATGTCTAAACTGGGGTGGTGTAGTGGGCAAAAGAACGATGGATTTAACCCAGATCTCTTGACTGGGGGAGAATGTCTGCATTGACAGCATTCCGTCTATCAATTGTTTGTTGTAACGCTTTTCGCCCTAAGTGGGATGGGTATTCCCAGACGTGGGACCCGTGCTCACTACGCCACTGGAGTCAAGCTATCCTGGCTGATGACGGCTGATAGCCAGAAACCGGTCCTAGGATGCTTGATTCCGGTCCAGGGAAGACATGGCTTGGCAGTTCGGGCTGGACTGTTCCCATGAGGCACAGGGTCAAGACTGATTTGCATATGGCCATGTCTAAACTGGGGTGGTGTAGTGGGCAAAAGAACGATGGATTTAACCCAGATCTCTTGACTGGGGGAGAATGTCTGCATTGTCAGCATTCCGTCCATCAATTGTTTGTTGTAACGCTTTTCGCCCTAAGTGGGATGGGTATTCCCAGACGTGGGACCCGTGCTCACTACGCCAATGGAGTCAAGCTATCCTGGCTGATGACGGCTGATAGCCAGAAACCGGTCCTAGGATGCTTGATTCCGGTCCAGGGAAGACATGGCTTGGCAGTTCGGGCTGGACTGTTCCCATGAGGCACAGGGTCAAGACTGATTTGCATATGGCCATGTCTAAACTGGGGTGGTGTAGTGGGCAAAAGAACGATGGATTTAACCCAGATCTCTTGACTGGGGGAGAATGTCTGCATTGTTAGCATTCCGTCCATCAATTGTTTGTTGTAACGCTTTTCGCCCTAAGTGGGATGGGTATTCCCAGACGTGGGACCCGTGCTCACTACGCCACTGGAGTCAAGCTATCCTGGCTGATGACGGCTGATAGCCAGAAACCGGTCCTAGGATGCTTGATTCCGGTCCAAGGAAGACATGGCTTGGCAGTTCGGGCTGGACTGTTCCCATGAGGCACAGGGTCAAGACTGATTTGCGTATGGCCATGTCTAAACTGGGGTGGTGTAGTGGGCAAAAGAACGATGGATTTAACCCAGATCTCTTGACTGGGGGAGAATGTCTGCATTGTCAGCATTCCGTCCATCAATTGTTTGTTGTAACGCTTTTCGCCCTAAGTGGGATGGGTATTCCCAGACGTGGGACCCGTGCTCACTACGCCACTGGAGTCAAGCTATCCTGGCTGATGACGGCTGATAGCCAGAAACCGGTCCTAGGATGCTTGATTCCGGTCCAGGGAAGACATGGCTTGGCAGTTCGGGCTGGACTGTTCCCATGAGGCACAGGGTCAAGACTGATTTGCATATGGCCATGTCTAAACTGGGGTGGTGTAGTGGGCAAAAGAACGATGGATTAAACCCAGATCTCTTGACTGGGGAGAATGTCTGCATTGTCAGCATTCCGTCCATCAATTGTTTGTTGTAACGCTTTTCGCCCTAAGTGGGATGGGTATTCCCAGGCGTGGGACCCGTGCTCACTACGCCACTGGAGTCAAGCTATCCTGGCTGATGATGGCTGATAGCCAGAAACCGGTCCTAGGATGCTTGATTCCGGTCCAGGGAAGACATGGCTTGGCAGTTCGGGCTGGACTGTTCCCATGAGGCACAGGGTCAAGACTGATTTGCATATGGCCATGTCTAAACTGGGGTGGTGTAGTGGGCAAAAGAACGATGGATTTAACCCAGATCTCTTGACTGGGCGAGAATGTCTGCATTGTCAGCATTTCGCCCATCAATTGTTTGTAGTAACGCTTTTCGCCCTAAGTGGGATGGGTATTCCCAGACGTGGGACCCGTGCTCACTACGCCACTGGAGTCAAGCTATCCTGGCTGATGACGGCTGATAGCCAGAAACCGGTCCTAGGATGCTTGATTCCGGTCCAGGGAAGACATGGCTTGGCAGTTCGGGCTGGACTGTTCCCATGAGGCACAGTGTCAAGACTGATTTGCATATGGCCATGTCTAAACTGGGGTGGTGTAGTGGGTTAAAGAACGATGGATTTAACCCAGATCTCTTGACTGGGGGAGAATGTCTGCATTGTCAGCATTCCGTCCAACAATTGTTTGTTGTAACGCTTTTCGCCCTAAGTGGGATGGGTATTCCCAGACATGGGACCCGTGCTCACTACGCCACTGGAGTCAAGCTATCCTGGCTGATGACGGCTGATAGCCAGAAACCGGTCCTAGGATGCTTGATTCCGGTCCAGGGAAGACATGGCTTGGCAGTTCGGGCTGGACTGTTCCCATGAGGCACAGGGTCAAGACTGATTTGCATATGGCCATGTCTAAACTGGGGTGGTGTAGTGGGCAAAAGAACGATGGATTTAACCCAGATCTCTTGACTGGGGGAGAATGTCTGCATTGTCAGCATTCCGTCTATCAATTGTTTGTTGTAACGCTTTTCGCCCTAAGTGGGATGGGTATTCCCAGACGTGGGACCCGTGCTCACTACGCCACTGCAGTCAAGCTATCCTGGCTGATGACGGCTGATAGCCAGAAACCGGTCCTAGGATGCTTGATTCCGGTCCAGGGAAGACATGGCTTGGCAGTTCGGGCTGGACTGTTCCCATGAGGCACAGGGTCAAGACTGATTTGCATATGGCCATGTCTAAACTGGGGTGGTGTAGTGGGCAAAAGAACGATGGATTTAACCCAGATCTCTTGACTGGGGGAGAATGTCTGCATTGTCAGCATTCCGTCCATCAATTGTTTGTTGTAACGCTTTTCGCCCTAAGTGGGATGGGTATTCCCAGACGTGGGACCCGTGCTCACTATGCCACTGGAGTCAAGCTATCCTGGCTGATGACGGCTGATAGCCAGAAACCGGTCCTAGGATGCTTGATTCCGGTCCAGGGAAGACATGGCTTGGCAGTTCGGGCTGGACTGTTCCCATGAGGCACAGGGTCAAGACTGATTTGCATATGGCCATGTCTAAACTGGGGTGGTGTAGTGGGCAAAAGAACGATGGATTTAACCCAGATCTCTTGACTGGGGGAGAATGTCTGCATTGTTAGCATTCCGTCCATCAATTGTTTGTTGTAACGCTTTTCGCCCTAAGTGGGATGGGTATTCCCAGACGTGGGACCCGTGCTCACTACGCCACTGGAGTCAAGCTATCCTGGCTGATGACGGCTGATAGCCAGAAACCCGTCCTAGGATGGTTGATTCCGGTCCAGGGAAGACATGGCTTGGCAGTTCGGGCTGGACTGTTCCCATGAGGCACAGGGTCAAGACTGATTTGCATATGGCCATGTCTAAACTGGGGTGGTGTAGTGGGCAAAAGAACGATGGATTTAACCCAGATATCTTGACTGGGGGAGAATGTCTGCATTGTCAGCATTCCGTCCATCAATTGTTTGTTGTAACGCTTTTCGCCCTAAGTGGGATGGGTATTCCCAGGCGTGGGACCCGTGCTCACTACGCCACTGAAGTCAAGCTATCCTGGCTGATGACGGCTGATAGCCAGAAACCGGTCCTAGGATGCTTGATTCCGGTCCAGGGAAGACATGGCTTGGCAGTTCGGGCTGGACTGTTCCCATGAGGCACAGGGTCAAGACTGATTTGCATATGGCCATGTCTAAACTGGGGTGGTGTAGTGGGCAAAAGAACGATGGGTTTAACCCAGATCTCTTGACTGGGGGAGAATGTCTGCATTGTCAGCATTTCGTCCATCAATTGTTTGTAGTAACGCTTTTCGCCCTAAGTGAGATGGGTATTCCCAGACGTGGGACCCGTGCTCACTACGCCACTGGAGTCAAGCTATCCTGGCTGATGACGGCTGATAGCCAGAAACCGGTCCTAGGATGCTTGATTCCGGTCCAGGGAAGACATGGCTTGGCAGTTCGGGCTGGACTGTTCCCATGAGGCACAGGGTCAAGACTGATTTGCATATGGCCATGTCAAACTGGGGTGGTGTAGTGGGTTAAAGAACGATGGATTTAACCCAGATCTCTTGACTGGGGGAGAATGTCTGCATTGTCAGCATTCCGTCCAACAATTGTTTGTTGTAACGCTTTTCGCCCTAAGTGGGATGGGTATTCCCAGACATGGGACCCGTGCTCACTACGCCACTGGAGTCAAGCTATCCTGGCTGATGACGGCTGATAGCCAGAAACCGGTCCTAGGATGCTTGATTCCGGTCCAGGGAAGACATGGCTTGGCAGTTCGGGCTGGACTGTTCCCATGAGGCACAGGGTCAAGACTGATTTGCATATGGCCATGTCTAAACTGGGGTGGTGTAGTGGGCAAAAGAACGATGGATTTAACCCAGATCTCTTGACTGGGGGAGAATGTCTGCATTGTCAGCATTCCGTCTATCAATTGTTTGTTGTAACGCTTTTCGCCCTAAGTGGGATGGGTATTCCCAGACGTGGGACCCGTGCTCACTACGCCACTGGAGTCAAGCTATCCTGGCTGATGACGGCTGATAGCCAGAAACCGGTCCTAGGATGCTTGATTCCGGTCCAGGGAAGACATGGCTTGGCAGTTCGGGCTGGACTGTTCCCATGAGGCACAGGGTCAAGACTGATTTGCATATGGCCATGTCTAAACTGGGGTGGTGTAGTGGGCAAAAGAACGATGGATTTAACCCAGATCTCTTGACTGGGGGAGAATGTCTGCATTGTCAGCATTCCGTCCATCAATTGTTTGTTGTAACGCTTTTCGCCCTAAGTGGGATGGGTATTCCCAGACGTGGGACCCGTGCTCACTACGCCACTGGAGTCAAGCTATCCTGGCTGATGACGGCTGATAGCCAGAAACCGGTCCTAGGATGCTTGATTCCGGTCCAGGGAAGACATGGCTTGGCAGTTCGGGCTGGACTGTTCCCATGAGGCACAGGGTCAAGACTGATTTGCATATGGCCATGTCTAAACTGGGGTGGTGTAGTGGGCAAAAGAACGATGGATTTAACCCAGATCTATTGACTGGGGGAGAATGTCTGCATTGTCAGCATTCCGTCCATCAATTGTTTGTTGTAACGCTTTTCGCCCTAAGTGGGATGGGTATTCCCAGACGTGGGACCCGTGCTCACTACGCCACTGGAGTCAAGCTATCCTGGCTGATGACGGCTGATAGCCAGAAACCGGTCCTAGGATGCTTGATTCCGGTCCAGGGAAGACATGGCTTGGCAGTTCGGGCTGGACTGTTCCCATAAGGCACAGGGTCAAGACTGATTTGCATATGGCCATGTCTAAACTGGGGTGGTGTAGTGGGCAAAAGAACAATGGATTTAACCCAGATCTCTTGACTGGGGGAGAATGTCTGCATTGTCAGCATTCCGTCCATCACTTGTTTGTTGTAACGCTTTTCGCCCTAAGTGGGATGGGTATTCCCAGACGTGGGACCCGTGCTCACTACGCCACTGGAGTCAAGCTATCCTGGCTGATGACGGCTGATAGCCAGAAACCGGTCCTAGGATGCTTGATTCCGGTCCAGGGAAGACATGGCTTGGCAGTTCGGGCTGGACTGTTCCCATGAGGCACAGGGTCAAGACTGATTTGCATATGGCCATGTCTAAACTGGGGTGGTGTAGTGGGCAAAAGAACGATGGATTTAACCCAGATCTCTTGACTGGGGGAGAATGTCTGCATTGTCAGCATTCCGTCCATCAATTGTTTGTTGTAACGCTTTTCGCCCTAAGTGGGATGGGTATTCCCAGACGTGGGACCCGTGCTCACTATGCCACTGGAGTCAAGCTATCCTGGCTGATGACAGCTGATAGCCAGAAACCGGTCCTAGGATGCTTGATTCCGGTCCAGGGAAGACATGGCTTGGCAGTTCGGGCTGGACTGTTCCCATGAGGCACAGGGTCAAGACTGATTTGCATATGGCCATTTCTAAACTGGGGTGGTGTAGTGGGAAAAAGAACGATGGATTTAACCCAGATCTCTTGACTGGGGGAGAATGTCTGCATTGTCAGCATTCCGTCCATCAATTGTTTGTTGTAACGCTTTTCGCCCTAAGTGGGATGGGTATTCCCAGACGTGGGACCCGTGCTCACTACGCCACTGGAGTCAAGCTATCCTGGCTGATGACGGCTGATAGCCAGAAACCGGTCCTAGGATGCTTGATTCCGGTCCAGGGAAGACATGGCTTGGCAGTTTGGGCTGGACTGTTCCCATGAGGCACAGGGTCAAGACTGATTTGCCTATGGCCATGTCTAAACTGGGGTGGTGTAGTGGGCAAAAGAACGATGGATTTAACCCAGATCTCTTGACTGGGGGAGAATGTCTGCATTGTCAACATTCCGTCCATCAATTGTTTGTTGTAACGCTTTTCGCCCTAAGTGGGATGGGTATTCCCAGACGTGGGACTCGTGCTCACTACGCCACTGGAGTCAAGCTATCCTGGCTGATGACGGCTGATAGCCAGAAACCGGTCCTAGGATGCTTGATTCCGGTCCAGGGAAGACATGGCTTGGCAGTTCGGGCTGGACTGTTCCCATGAGGCACAGGGTCAAGACTGATTTGCATATGGCCATGTCTAAACTTGGGTGGTGTAGTGGGCAAAAGAACGATGGATTTAACCCAGATCTCTTGACTAGGGGAGAATGTCTGCATTGTCAGCATTCCGTCCATCAATTGTTTATTGTAACGCTTTTCGCCCTAAGTGGGATGGGTATTCCCAGATGTGGGACCCGTGCTCACTACGCCACTGGAGTTAAGCTATCCTGGCTGATGACGGCTGATAGCCAGAAACCGGTCCTAGGATGCTTGATTCCGGTCCAGGGAAGACATGGCTTGGCAGTTCGGGCTGGACTGTTCCCATGAGGCACAGGGTCAAGACTGATTTGCATATGGCCATGTCTAAACTGGGGTGGTGTAGTGGGCAAAAGAATGATGGATTTAACCCAGATCTCTTGACTGGGGGAGAATGTCTGCATTGTCAGCATTCCGTCCATCAATTGTTTGTTGTAAAGGTCTAGATGCTTGGGGCACTTTGCCACTGCTGTTCAGTGCCAAAGTACAATTGCTCCCATTTTAAATTATTGTTATGGATTGGTGATTCCATGATTGGCATATTTGATTTACTGGTTTTGACTGAACACAGGGCTTCTTTGCCACCAGAGAACAAAGGATTTTGCTCTATACAAAGAGAGGTCCAGACCCCAGACTTTGGAATCACTCCTGGGAAATCAAGAGGAACCTTTGTCAAGGAGACACGCTGGACAAACTGAGGAGGAATACTCGCCTGTGCTGTTCGCTGTCCGGGGTTGGCCTGCAGTCGCTATTTTCTACCAAGGAAAGGGAAAAGGACTTTGCTGTTTGCTGTGTCCCCTGCTTGGGGAAGATCTTAAAGAGCTTTAAACTGAGCTTGCCTCCTGTTCTGAAGTCTCAGGGACACAAGTACTCCACCACCAGCTCCCCTGAACTTCCTTGCTGGTAGTTCTGTCCTGCTATGAGGTGCCTGCCGTTGATTTGGACCTCTAGAGGCTGTTTTGCTACTGGGAGCTGGAAAAGTAACGCAACTTTGAGAAGCATGATGCATCCACACCTGTTTCCGATGCATCGCGGAAGAAATCATCGCAGCACAAGCAATGGCTCGAGAAATCGCCGCACGTTGCATCAAGTGCACGATCTCCAAAGTCTGAGATGACTGCACGGATCCCAACTCAAGCCCTGCTGTGCGGATGCAAGAACCCACGCATCGTCCCGGATCGTCGCATCGTGTCGAGGCGCCAAGTCTGTTGCATCGTTGGGGATGCAGTAAGAAATGGACGTATCACCTCCCAACCCATCACCTCCCCATGCAGTAAGAAACAGGCGCATCACCTCATCTCCGGTAAATAACTGATGCATTACCTCCCCTGCGCAGCAGTAAGGAACTGACACATCACCTCCCATGGAGCGAAGAACCGACGCATGACCTTCCCTGACTGTAAGGAACTGACGCATCACTTTCCCTGCGACCCTTTTTTTTGTGTGCGCGACTCATCCAGGGTACTTTGTAAGAAAAGTGTTGCATTTACAATTTGCTTTGAACTGAACTATTTCTACCATTTGAAAGTCATTTGTATCACTGTATTGTGGATTTTCGTCATTTTGGTCTTGTTTGGTTTAGATAAAGATTACTTATTTTTTTGAACTGGTGTGGTGTGCATTTGTAGTTTTTTCACTGTATTACTGTATGTGTTCAAAAATGCTTTACACACTGCCTCTGAGATAAGCATGTCTGCTCATGCCAAGCTACCAAGGAGGTGAGCTGGGGTTATTTTAAAGGTGTCTTCCCCTTACCCTGACTAGGAGCAAGGGTGCCTATTTGGACATAGGTACCTACCTCTGCCAACTAGAGACCCCCATTTCTAATGTCTATTTAGCAAACTACATAGGGTACCAGAAGGAACAACATGAATGCTTTGACCAGTGGTTAATTAGTAAATGAATAAGTGACAATGCCAAAGCTCTGCTTAGAAACCTGAGGCTGGAGCTCTTAAACGTCAGAGCGTCTAATACCAAGGCTCTGCGTAGTCTTGAATCCACCTACTACCTTTATTTTAAGAAATCTTTTTATTGCAAAAAATAAACACTCACATTCACTACACCACTTATTACTATATAGTCTGATTGGGGGGAGATAGTGTTCACTCTTTTCCAGTGCATGTATCTACTCCTTTACCCCCTCGCCCCAAGTTTCCTGTACCACCACTCAGGCATCATTGAACAATTCCCCATGTCCCCATCGGGCACTGGCGTGCATATCATACCTCGGCATTCATTCCACTTTTCCCAGATTCAACTCCTACGTCTTTAATCGACTACCAGAATCTCCCTGCTCCTTTGTCTCATGCTTGTAGGTTCCTGGTTTTCTCTTTGTGGTAGTTTTTACATCTTTTTCTTCCTCTGTCTTTCCGTTTTGTGTGCTTTTCCGTATCTTGCTCTCTTTAAATGTCTGATGAGGAACAATAAGTGCGGGTCTCCAAAAAATGAGTGCCAGTAGCCCTCACGGGCAACTTCCTGCTCAAATTAAGCAATGACTTTGACCCAAGATGACATTGCAGGTTGCCCTTCGCCCATCCTTAGCTCCTCAGTATTCCCCTATTTACTGCAGAGGGGCCAGGGGAAGGCCAAGAAGAGGAAGCTGCGGAGAATTAATATATCTGCATCCTCTCGATTCCTGCCTCTGATTTCATGGCCTTTAAAGGCAGGCATTTGACGTCAGTCCCAAGAAACATCTATTTATATGGATGATTGCCTCTATATTATTTATAAAGTAAAATGAATACCCAAAGGCGTGTTGGCACTAGCATACGCAAGGTAAGCGACAAAGGAAGAATAGAAGAGAATAAAGAGCCCGTAATTTAACTAAAGCCTAAAATTAATACTGCAGTGCAAAGAGCCAAGACCTTAGTTGTTTCCTGAAGCAAATCACATTGGACTGATGTTTTCACTGAATGGGCAGTTTATTCCAGAGTTGCACCACCCACCAAAGTAGCCTTTTAAACCTATCTCAGGCCTCTGCCATTGCAGGGCCTGCGTGCGCAGTTTACTGCCGAGTGACGTGGCACATAAAGTGGTTGCCAAGTCCGTGACTCCCCTTTTGCTACATATCAGTCATCCCCAAGGTAGGCCCTAGATAGCCCTATGGGAAGGATGCAGTGTAGGTAAAAGGTAGGACATGTGCCTTATCTGTGTCGCATGTCCTGGTAGTGACAAACAGCGTATTTGGTTTCTCACTGCTGCGAGGAATGCATTGGGGATTCCCATATATGTGTTTCAGTGGTAATTCCTGATAGGAGAGGGGTGGTGTGATTACGTTTGGTATGTTTGGAATAGTGGCAATAAATGCTGCGTAATGGATTTATTACTATTTTGGAAATGCCACTTTTAGAAGTGGGCATTTCCGTGTGCTATGTGTGCTATGTGTCTTTGTGCCTGCCTTTTGTGTATTGTATGTCTGGCTCTGGATGACAGGGGTTGGGGAGGTGCAGTGGCTCCAGAGGGCCTGTATGAGTCAACCCTAGGCTGAATAGGCCTGATCTACATTTGGAGTAGTGGGAGGAGTAGCACCTGAACCTGAATAGGACTGTGCCTGCCTTCCACAATGCTGGCTCCGCCCCACTGTGGTTTTTTTTGGGCCAGAGCCTATACTGACAATGGGGAATGTTTTGCACTTGATAAGTGCCCCCCAGAAGTGGTTTGGACTAGGTCCAAGGCCCTGTGCCAGGGCAGAACAAAGACATTATGGAGTATATATATTGGGGCTCTGACCCAATGTAAATGTGCTGTACTGGACTGGAACTAACTGGGACTGGAAGAGCACTCTGCCAGGAGGAACCGCTATGGAACCCAGTGTCGTAAATTGGCTGCGATTAAATTAGCGTTAGCGGAATCCATCTGGTATTTAGAGGCTATCCTGTACATTTTATGGAATCCATTTTGTATTTCTGGCAGCCATTTTGTTTACCCTTGTGCTCTGTTTAAAGGACTGGCTATACTTAGACTCTACTACCCTGCACATGCGCAGGAATATCTAACTGTCCATACATCTGTTTTTAGTCTGTAACTATCAGGTTGTTTCTACCAGAGTCAGCAAATGCTAGCTCCTCCTTTACTGTTGACTGTGCATTTCTGTATGACCATCTATGTATGTAACTCTTCTCATGTATGCTTGTACCGCCCTCTTTCTGAGCCCCTGTGTGGGTATAAAAGACCCATGGTTCTTCTACTCTGTGTGCTACCTTCATTCAGCACCACAGGGTGCTGGGTGAATGTGGTTCCACTTCATGAAGGTTTATTAAACTTTGTATTTTCTATTCCAGTTTCTGTGCCAACTTCTTCCCAATAGTCTGAGGACTCTGTGCAGAGAAGGGCGAACCCCTTGCACTGGTAGGCCTAGCTGAGGTCTCTTTCAACAAATTGGCGCCTCAACGTGGGGCTCATCGGTGACTCGGATGCCCAAAGGATTGGTCGCGACAAAGGATTGGAATCTCGCTCTGGACGCGATCGCTGCCCGATGAGACCCGAGTCTTGGCAACCACGGCGTTTTTCCTTTCCTTTTGATCTGACCATCCAGGTGGTGCCGGTCCTCGACTGAGATCTCTTCTGTTGATTCGCCGTGCAGTGACCATTTGGTCAATTTTAGAACTTGGCAGTTGGAACCTGGACACCAAGTGATTGGTAAGTGTCCTTCTGTGGCGCTTGCTGTTGGTTTTGATGCCTGGGATTGGTAAGGTAGTTTAGTAACGCTTACTGTGGCTTTTGGATTTGGAGATTTGTGTTGGCCAACTTGGTTTGTTATGATATATTGATATATGGGTTGCAATCTATATAGGCAGGTAATGAGGAGAATTTTCTCTATCTGAATTGATTTGAACGGCACATCGTACTAAAGGTACCTTAAGTGCTACTTTGATTATAACACTGCATATTCTGCACTATTTTTGGCATGCCTGTTTTTAGCACACTTCATTGGAGGTGTAGCTCTGGTAGTGGTACCAATTTGAATTTGAAACTAGATGAAGCACAACCAGGCCCCCGGAGGTGACGCCTTATAGGGATATGTATATTAAGTATGTTTTTTTCTTCTATAATGTACAGCGCATTATGGAATAAATACACTCGTAAGGATCCTGAGTTGCGTTGGCCTATGTATGGGTCATTTGATTTAAGAAAGATTGAGTATGTGGAACAATGTATGTTTCAGCAAAAGACTATGCAAAGAGATGTTTGATAGTGTACAAATGTGGGAGAAAAGGTGAGTGAATGAATGAATGTGTTGCTTTCTTGGATGTACCATTTCTTTTGTATATAATTAGCCGGCTCCCCTAGAGGGGATACTTAACTAGGTTTAGGTATAAAAAAGTATTTATTCTTTGGTGATTAGTACCCCGAGGAACTAAATATGTACATAGAAAGGATCCTGGTCTGTGCACTTAGTAACATTCATAAGTGGTGAGATGCAGAGCATTTTTTCTGGTGTTCTGCCAGCCAAATCTAGTGAATATGACCTTGCAACTAGTATTTACAAATGATTTGGTTTAAGTACAGTCTGTGGGCTGTCTTTTGTTTCTGTCTTAAGTTTTGATCTGTGGGTTAAATGTGTGGTGTGGTAAATTGTGTTTTGGATGTTGCTAGCCCTGGAAAAAGCGTGTGATTGAATGACTGTGAATATGTGAAAGAATTCTGAGAAGTGAAATTGTTAAGGAGTTAGTTTAATTTGGTCTCCTCACCATCAATGAGTCGCAAAAGGAAATTGAGAGGGGTGTAGCTATAGAAAGAGCAACCTCTGTGATTTGATGACACCCTTAATGTACAAAAGTATTAATGAAGAGTAATTAGGGACTGGTTAAAAGTTTAGCTTGAGAAAAATTGTGGGTATTTCAAATTTGCAAATTGTTCCTATGCAGCTTTGTGTTCATCTTGGTGGTTCAGTGAGCCAATGTGCTGGGTCCAGATGGTTGTAGGTTCTGATTCAAGCTGAACCTGCTAATCTGAGAATTGAAAATAAAATTATGACCCCCTGAAAAGAAATTGTATATCAAAATTAATTTTTCCATAGGGCAAATTATTGCAGTTTAGATTTTGACCTTGCAGCCTGTAAGGTGGGGGCTAGAAATAGGAGCGAGTGAACCAGGAGGTGAAATCACTGCTTAGAAAGCTTCTCTGACATGAAAATGTGTAATGCTTGCAGCAGGAGAGCCTTGGAAAGAGGTGGGGGCCAGGAGTGCTCGTGGTGGCTGGTTCTGCGCTGAGGGGGTATTTTTAGCTTCTCTGATAAGACAGGGCAGCTGAGAAACGAAACTCGGGGAGCCGTGCAGTCCCATGTCCATAGAAGACTGTTTTATTTTTTTTAAACTGTTGCATTAATCCTAGACAAAAAGTAAAATGATGCTCTTGCTTGAAATTTTAAGGGCTATATGCCTATATAAAAACGATTTCCCAATTAAGAATTAATTTTCACAGTGGAAATTGTGGCCCAAAGCTAACATGGAATATCAGTGAAGTAATTTTACTTTTAGAAAGTTAAAATTAAGATGACCTGTGTGTCAGAAGCGACACAGTCAGTTCAGCTGACAGCTGGTCATCATAAAGATGACCTACTGTCAGATGGGGGTGAGTAAAGCAAGGAAATCAGTTATTGATTTTAAGCCTGACAAATTAAGCAGGCCAGAATATTCGACTCTGAGCTGTAGGTTAAGTAATTGCGCATCACTGCTCATTTATGCTGCTAAATGAGCAGCATAAATGAAATGAAATAAACTGCTCATATGTTATTGTAATTTGTCTATGCTTTCTGTGCTTGGTATACTGATGGCTTGGCATATGTATTCCTATTTTATATATGTTTTGTTTTTGTGTCGTATTGACAATTCTATTTTAATACTAGTACAAGTTCTCCTGTGCGGTAAGGAGATGGTCGTGACGACGTCTATCTTTGCGCAGCAGTTGGCTGGAACTTGTTCAAAATTACTAAATTCCACAGATATGATATTATCATTATCATGCTGTCAAAATGGCAGACAACACGTTATCAGTGTATGTCTAATTGGTATAGAAGATGAATAAAAAAAAAAAAAGTTATGCAAGACTAAAATATGTGTCACCTGTGGTTAAGCCATGACTGCCCTTCTCTTATAGACAGGCAGCCGTCGGTCATATGTTTCCAGATTGGATATTATGGAACCATTATGATTTGTAGCCCCTGCAAAAAGGTGACCTGAATTTTTCTAAATATCGCACTAGCTAAATCCTGTTTTGTTTCCTTGGAAGTATATAAGTATGCCTTTGATTCCTTAAAGGAAATCAGGTTTCCTTTTTCATATTCTTTGTATGGGGATAAAAGGCCTCAAACAAAAAAAAAAACGAAATTGTGTGTTTTACAATAGATTAAATTCAGATACAAAATGTCACAGCATTTATCCTTCTGTATTAGGTATTAAAAGGCATTCACATTATACAGAACGACAGATTTGTGTTGGCTTGAAAGGTTGACTTGAAAGGCGTGTGAATTCGACGCCTTTACGTGTCAAGCAGCTGTGTCAGCAAGAATTTTTCTATTTCTGACTCCGGCCACAGAAAACAGCTGAAATTACTACCCCTTAAAAACACGGAATAAACATCCTGCATTTCAGACTACTGTTTTAAAGGTTAGAAATGTAGTTTCATTATTTTCGATAAACAGAGGACAGATTGACAGTAGGGATTTCTTTTGTTAATGCCTTTTTAAATAAGGTTAAGAGTGGGTTTTGATGTTAAATAATAAATGTGACGCAGACTTAAGATGATTATATTAAAAATGTTATTTACCACAGGTGCATTAAATTCGTTTTTTACTATTCATAATGCCTAATCATGATGCTGTGATCTCCTAGCATCCAAATTGAATTTAAGCCGTACTATATAGCAATAGGGGGTCACTTACATGTGAAATGTCATTTTACTCAGGCGTACAAAACTTATTTTTATAAGGGTATACATTATACATTTCTGATGCCACATCTCTGGGATATGTAGAGGACATTCTGGGGATGACTATTATGCAAAAACATTGTAGGATATTCATTTTTAAGTGCCCTACACATCAAAGTCGAAATTGAGTAAAATTCACTATTTAAATGAGGTTTTTCCAGTCAGAACAGCTTTTAAACTGCCTTAGGCTCTAGTAAATGCACATATGTAAGCATAGACTTAATAGCTGACATCTATACTGCTAGACAAGCACTCGGCACACTGCTTACACATATCATTATATACAAAAACTGGCAGAAGTTATTAAGCTTACCTCTGAATTGCTGGTAGACACGATTGGAGTGGGTTGCCTTCGGTCTTTAGGGTCACTTTGACTTGGGAGCACCGCATGACAATCTTGCATACAAGATGGAACAGCTGCATAGGTTAAAGGCCGAACTCCTACATTTAGAAGCCTGGTAGGGCTCAGCGCAATATGTGTTTTGACATTTCGACATTTGAAAGACGAAATGGCAGGGCAGGGAAAGAAAGAGGTTTTTGCTTACCTTTTTTTTGGCAAAAGCAAGTTTTTGTGCACTCAATGAACATAGTATAATGGTATATGTGACCTCTCTTTAAAAGACAATGTCTCAGCCATATATATATAGCACTAATGTTTTTAGGGCTGAATTCAGGAAGCAATGGGATTTGGTTTGAATTCACACGGCCGCATGTCACACTACTACATTTGCTAAGGGAATATGTTCTTTAGCTAAGCTCAATGTGCTATTTAGCTCCTCAGAGTTTGTTTATGCCCAGTTGGGGTTGATAGTGTTGACAGAATGAAACCTATTATCGGTTTCCTACTGTCAAAAATGGGGGAGGAGGCTAGCTCCTCTACAAATTAAGGGTAGGCAAATGTATGTGTTCTCTCTCTTTTTCTTAATTTCTTTTGAGCCTGTCTAAACTGTCTGTGAAATAGCCATGAGACATTGAGACATTTAATTGGCTATTCAGTAATACTGTTTTAAACATTATTAGCATTAATAAAATGAATAAATATATTTTGCTATGTTACTACCCATCCTGTCTGACGGAATTATGAGAGGATGAGTAGTCTAGATTGCTGCTTCCTTATTTGATCTTTAAGGGGAACTAGCTATGGGTAGTTTTTGTTCTAAAATTCTCAGGTGACAACACCACTATTGTTTGTTATTCTCATGCTACATACAGTTTTGCAAGGGCATTGCTAGTTTTTATTAGCTAGTCTGTGTAAAAAAAAAACTTACAGTCCTTACTAGAACTGATGTTGCATAGTTTGGATTGTGAAAAAGTAGAATGCAGGGAAGATGCTCATGTGATCCTTAGCAAACATTTTTGAGGAAAATATTGTTTTATAGGAGTCTGTTAGTCACAAGATGTTCCGCTGGAGAACATGTACCCATTATGTTGAAGTTTTTAGTTCTTTATGTAATAGGAGTCCTTGTCAAATTAGCAGTGTTAGATTTTCCTGTTGTTCCTATAACATGAGAGCATGGTACTAAGTATACAATGTAGGTGCTTTTATTAAGAGAAATCATTTTAGAAGTGTCTGCAGTCCTGTACAAGTAATGCAAAGTCTATGGGTAAAAGTGTATAACATTTCCTTTTTCTTGAGGGTTTTTAGATGATTAAGATAGGAATATATAGATGTAAGGATTTGGAGTATGTCTGTATTGGTTTTCTCTTTTCCTCAGAATTTGGTAAATGAACACAGACTTCTTTGACTGCTTGGGATTGGGTGACATATTATTCTTGTCAGTTCACCAAAGAGTTCCTTTTATACTTGCCAATAGGTCCAGGCTGTTGTTTTATTTACTCTCACATAGATACTCTCACATAGATGAAAGTGGTTCCAGGGTGCCTTGATAATATATGGGGCGTCCCTAGACTAGGAAGTATTCTGAGACTATCCTCTCTGTTGATAGATTATTTCTGTGCCTTGTCTAAAGACCTTTTTGTTCTGTCCACTAATAGATATTTGCTGCTTTACAACCATTGCCAGAGGGGCGCGGACATCAGATCCAGCTTGAGGAGTCAGCACCAGTCCAGCTTGAAGTCAAAGTGAAGGTAACCAGGACAGGCATTGCTGGCAACCAGGACCTCAGTGAAGGTAGAAGGCCGGAAGCACTGGGATGAGTGTACCCCTGCCACTATCTTGGGCGAAAGACGGGGTCACAAATCAGAAAGGAGAAATCGTGGATCAAGCTTTTGATGCCCAGCCGAGAGTCACAGACCGACCAGGAAGGCGAGAAAGTTTTTGCTTGAGGTAACCCCCTTTGAAACAAGGGTTGCTTCAGAGATCCTAGCATCAGGCCTCTGAATCCTGGTCCTAAAGTGGCTGTTAGAGAAGGACTTGAGTTCAGGGTACAGGTGCTGTGTCTCTGGTGCCTGTTAGATTGAAATGAAGAAAACTGGTGCACTGCCTGAGACGCTGGACAGGATCGCTGAGCGCATTTGCCCTGGTGGGTGATTGCCCTATCCTGAAAGAAGAAACTTTTCCCTTGCAACTAGGCCATGATTCCAGAGTTGCGAGTTGTGCAGCTCCACCGTGGGAACAACAAGAGCCTGCCTGTAAGGCTCAAACGGACACAGGGAGAAGACTCCCCTCTGGTTGGTTGTACAGCGGCTTTAATTTCCCAAGGACTTCTTTTTCTTTTTTGTTGAAAATGTACCCCATTGGTCGTCCCATTTTTGAGGAGAAGCAACCCTTTGCAGCTCTTCGTCCTAATTCTCATGGTCCTGTGTTGTCCTCCTGGTCCTCTGGATCCAGGATCATTTTTGTAATAATATGTCTGACTGCTTTCATAATTGTATTAGGAATAATGTTTATTCTATGAGAGAAAAGTTCATCTGAGCAGTAGAGAGATGGTGCATTTCCTTAATAATAATATATACTCTAGCCCTCATAAAGGAAACACTGGAAAAGTCTAGCGAAAATGTTTTTATTAGATATGTACTATTGGACATTTTTTTAAATTGATGGTAACTGAAATGCATAGGAGCCTTGAAAATGTTTTTACTGGATGGTTCTAGGATTTGCTTAGGACTAGAAAGCTAATAGTTCTGTTTCTGATAATAGTAATTACTTTCTCCTGTATGACCCAATTCTCTGTTCCCTTTGTACTCCTGCTTATACCTTATACATACCCGCTTAACAATATTTAGAATGAGAAATGCCCACCTAGCAATGAATTAGGATATTGATAAATTTATGGAAAAAAAAAAAAAAAAATTAATATGTATATTTTTCGTTTTCCTACTGGATTATGGGAGATGTCTTCAGCTAACGCTAAAAAGGGTCGTCTGTCGTAAATTTGCTGTGATTAAATTAGCGTTAGCGGAATCCATCTGGTATTTAGAGGCTATCCTGTACATTATATGGAATCCATTTTGTATTTCTGGCAGCCATTTTGTTTACCCTTGTGCTCTGTTTAAAGGACTGGCTATACTTAGACTCTGCTACCCTGCACATGCGCAGGAATATCTAACTGTCCATACATCTGTTTTTAGTCTGTAACTATCAGGTTGTTTCTACCAGAGTCAGCAAATGCTAGCTCCTCCTTTACTGTTGACTGTGCATTTCTGTATGACCATCTATGTATGTAACTCTTCTCATGTATGCTTGTACCGCCCTCTTTCTGAGCCCCTGTGTGAGTATAAAAGACCCATGGTTCTTCTACTCTGTGTGCTACCTTCATTCAGCACCACAGGGTGCTGGGTGAATGTGGTTCCACTTCATGAAGGTTTATTAAACTTTGTATTTTCTATTCCAGTTTCTGTGCCAACTTCTTCCTAATAGTCTGAGGACTCTGTGCATGGAAGGGCGAACCCCTTGCACTGGTAGGCCTAGCTGAGGTCTCTTTCAACACCAGCAGCTGCCTTCTGCTGGGAAGCCCTACGTGCTGGCATGCCTGTGCCCAGCTCTGGCCTAGTGGGTTCCTGGGAAAGAACGCTGCCTGCTCCCTGGTTGTGGTGTGAAGGGGAACACAGGCTGAGTGCTACATTTTCTTCCCATTGTTCTGTAGCCCTGGGCTTGCGGTGCTGCAGGATTCTTGTGCCTGGGGCGAGTTAGGAGAAGCGTAGAGAGTGTGCCAAGTTTTCTGCGCCCTGTGAGTTTGAGCCCCTCACTAGGGCTCCTGCTGAAGTATTGCAGTTGCAGAGGAAGAGAGAGCACAGGAATCTCCTAAAAATGTCCCTGAACCGCAGCAGGGTCATTGTCCTCTAGTAAATAGGGATGTATGTGGGAATGCGCCTCGTGGAAAAGGGTGCAAGAGGATGACAGACCCCACAAATGCCTACAACAGACAGGGGGTGCGGTTGGTAGAAATTAACAAGGCACCGATCAACACATGATACATAGTGCACCATTCGTAGATGTTTGAATAATAGATATTGTAATCTGACCCGACAATGACACTGAACTTGTCAACGTTGGTAGAATGAAAGTGGGAGTCGGCTATACCAGCAGAATTCTCATGCTCACATACCACCACAAAGTGTGGTGAACCCAGTGAGCTATCTTACTAGATCACAAAAAGGCTGGATCTGTCCGTCTGATCCAGTGCACACTGTATACTATCCTGAAAGAGGAAACCAAGATAAGGGACCACTGGACAGCCTATGATTGGCATAAGTGGCTGCTCATGCATTCATACATCACCACATGCATGCTGTAATTCACCACACAGTACATGATTTCATTTCTCCCATTCAGTGTTGATTCATCACCTCTATTTACATCATTTTCCATAGCCCAGGCCAGACCTGAAGGGCGTCGGAGCGCTATAGTAAAAAAATAATTTACAGTCTGTGGATAATATGTGTGCTCGTTCACTCTTTACTTATTTATGTCTTCATTTGCGCACAGTCTGGGTGCTTATAATTTATCAAGCTCACGCTCGTCATACATTCAGAATTCTAGCCTCTGCAGGCGTTTACTGTGGGAATTGTTATTCATTTGTATGCTTTTAAACATATTATTTTTATTTATTCAGTTGTTTATCCACGTTCATTTCTCAATTGTTAATTCATTCTAACTTAGGCCCAGAGTATTGCAAGGATTCAAACTTTGTCTGAACATGTTTTTTTTTTTCATTATTTCATACAAACACACCACACACACCTTGGCATCTGTCAAAGGGACCCTTAAAACAAAACGTTTCACTTAATCTTACCAGCGTTTCCTTCAATTCCCTCGTGCTGTGCGCTCGGTTTACCGTGGCTGCAGGTGCGGCCTTTCTTTTTCCAACTGGTGCCTGTACGTCACTTTAGGGCGGGACTTGAGCAGCTTGATGGTGTCCGTCCGTTGCGCGCCATAAAGAGTCAGCCAACACGTACACATGCTGATAATCCGGGAATTAGGAAGAAGAGTTGAATTGAACTCAATCAGATTCATAACCCACGCCCCCAGCTTACATCATCCAATGAAAAAGCCGTCTAACAGTGCGAAGGCGAAGGGACTGCCGCAATCGTTGCCACCCAATGCACTGTGCTGCTGATGGCCAGCCCCAGCCCTTCCCTTTAATGTGAATGAGGCTCTGCTGACCGGGCCCTGGGCCAAGTCATAAGCGCCCCATTTGAAGCCTATTTACTGCTGGTTGGTGCAGCCACTCCCATCAGGGTGATGTCACTCTACTCGCTTGTGCCTCGAGGGCGAGGAATTATCCTCGCCCAGTTCAGCACATGCTTAGGAGGAGGGGACTCTCGTCCAAGGGTCCGACCTAAAAAAATGACGATATTAAAATGTTTCGTAGGGTAATAGTGGCCAATGGGAGCACCAAGCAGTGAGCATGCCATTTAAAGCTGCTCCATGATGGTGTTCATTTTCTCCCTTTTGTGTCCGCTCCGAAGCTGGGAGGGCAACGCCCCCTACACCCGTTAATACCAGCTGCTGCTGATCCCAGGGAGCTTGCATGGGAGGCACACCTCTGAGTGAGTGCCAGAGGGTCTGAGAAGGGATTTGGGAGTGAACCTAAGGAAGTGATTCAGGTATTTCCCAACCGAAAGTGGTGGGAAAAGTTCCTAGCAGCCCAGATAGGTCCGAGTGTAGTGGGAGGGGCGTAGGGACTCACGTCCTGTCTCCGCGGAGAAGTTGTGAGAATGGGATGCATCCCAAGCTGCCCGAAACCCAGTTTTAGGTCCTGGAGGGTTCCCTAAGGGAACACCAGGGGGATCTCCTAGTGTCAGGAGAACTTGGAGCTCTGTAAGCAGAGGTCCACCAGTTCCTGGTGTCTGGCTGTACCACTCCTGAGTGGAGGGTGCAGAAGTCCAGATGGAGGGGGAGAGAGGGATGCAGTCCGCAGTGGGAAAACCAGTGGGTCAGGGGCCAGCCCCAAGGGCTGAGCCTTCTATGAATGACCATGGTGACACTGCTTCAGGCACTGTCACATGGGCAGGGGTCGGGAGATCAGTGCCGGGCAGACTGTCACGCAGCACATGAGGGATGTGTTACCCTTGGGGAGGCATGCGTGCTCCTCAGGAAGTCCTGGTGTGCTAGGCAAGTGCTCAGCCACAGAGCTTAGTCACTGGGTTGGGAGGCCAAGTTCAGGTGGTTATGCCTAACCTGGAGGGAAGGACATCTGTAAGCAGTGTCCCTACCATTTTTTTTTTTGGGAGTATCAATCCAGGTGGGAGGGTGCATACCTCTGGAAAGGGGTGCAGAGGGAGGGAGTCCTCGCCTCTGGCCCCAGTTCAACCTGAGGGTTTAGTCCCTAGTTTGGGAGACCAGTTGCAGGGTCAAGGTCCTGAACTGGTGGGAGAATTATGTTGGGGGCTGATTCCAGCATCCTGACAGTTTTGTGTTCTGAGGGTGCGTCTCCTAGGAGGAGAGATGGCACTCTAGAAGGATGGGTAGGGAGAGGAAAGCCTCACCCGTGACTTCTGGTTAGTCTGAGGGTGCAGACCCTGGGTTGAGGGATTAGTGGCAGTATAGGACTGCATTGATGAGAGGTAGAGTGGAGAATGGATACTATGTACCTAGGGTTACTGCCCCCCACTCTGTGAGATGGCAAGGACCAGAGACATCTGGATGGTCTAGGGCCTGGTCCTGGCCGCAGACAGCTAGGGAGTCCCAGTGGGGTAGCTTAGTTGGTCCTGGGAGCTTAGAGAGAGGGAACCACATGGGTTCAGATTGGCGTAGAACTGGAGAGTCCCCCTGCAATTGCGGTCCCGCGTCCGTGTTCCATCGCTTGAGCAGGGAAGCCCATGAAGGTATTAAGTGGTCTAGCGTGGCTTTAGGCTGGAAGGGGGTTGTGTTGGACTTGGCTCTTTTTGCAGGGTCATCCCAGAACTTTTTGCCTTCCTCCAGTATTTTTTCTGACCTGTCATTGGTGGTTTTAGGACTCTGGGCACATTATCACTGCTGTTCAGTGCTAAAGTGCATGTTCTCTTTATGGTTAACTTGGTAATATTGGTCTACACCTGTTTGGCGTATTTAATTTACATATCAGTCCCTTGTAAAGTGGTATCTTATATACACAGGGACACTAAATTAAATGATGCTGGTTTGCTTGCAGCACTGCTTGCACCACCCACCAAAGTAGCCTTTCAAACCTATCTCAGGCCCCTGCCATTGCAGGGCCTGCGCGCGCAGTTTACTGCTGCAGTGACGTGGCACATAAAGTGGTTGTCATGTCCGTGACTTCCCTTTTACTACATATAAGTCACCCCCAAGGTAAATCCTAGCTAGCCCTATTGGCAGGGTGCATTGTAGATAAAAGGTAGGACATGTGCCTTAACTGTGTGGCATGTCCTGGTAGTGACAAACAACCTACTTAGTTTCTCACTGCTGTGAGGATGCCCTCTCATAGGAATGCATTGTGGATTCCCTGATATGTATTTCAGTGGTAAATTCTGATAGGAGAGGGGTGGCGTGATCAATTTTGGTATGTTTGGAATAGTGCCAATAAATGCTGCGTAATGGTGTTCGCAGATTTATTAGCACTATTTTAGAAATGCCACTTTTAGAAGTGGGCATTTCTGTGTGCTCTGTGTCTTTGTGTCTGACTGTTGTGTATTGCATGTCTGGTTCCGGATGACAGGGGCTGGGGAGTTGCAGTGGCTCCATGGAGTCTGGTTGAGTCAGCGCTAGGCTAAATGGGGCAGATCTGCATTTGGAGTAGTGGGAGCAAGTCGTTACAACGACTTGCTGTAAAGGGACTGCTGGGGTTGGATTTAGCACCTTAACCTGACTAGGGTTGTGCCTGCCTTCAATAATGGTGGCTCCGCCCCCCTGTGGTGTGTCTGGGGCCAGGGCCTACACTGACAATGGGGAATGTTGTGCACTTGATAAGTGCCCCCAGAACTGGTTTGAACTAGGTCCAGGGCCCTATGTCAGGGCAGAACAAAGACATTATGGAGTATAAATATTGGGGCAGTGACCCCATGTATATGTGCTGTGCTGTACTGGACTGGAACTAACTTAGACTGGAAGAGCACTCTGCTGCCCTCTGCTGGGAGGCCCTACGTGCTGGCCTACCTGTGCCCAGCTCTGGCCTTTTTGATTCCTGGGGAAGAAAGCTGCCTGCTCCCTGGATGTGCCATGAAGGGGGAGACAGACTGAGAGGTGCATTTTCTTTCCATTGTCGTGTAGGCGGTCCTTGTTGTGCTGCAGGATTCTTGTGCCCTGGGTGAATTAAGAGCAGCGCGGAGAGGAATGGGCTCCAGCTGCCGTAGAGTGCCTCATGTTTCCTTTTTGTGCCACTGATATTTACGCCACAGTCGGAAGCCAGGCAGAGGCTAAGCCTGGGTGGGGGCAGGGCCTGGCAGCGAGAGAGACGGAGCAGATCCCAAAGTCAGATGGGAGCCTACCCCGAGGTTGTGGGCCAAAGGAAGAAGGGAGAGCCCAGACCAGGATCGGAAGAGTTCTGCTGATGTCGGGCAGTAAGCGAGGTTCAGCTAGGGAGGCAGTGCCCCCCTCTTCGTGCCGTCTCACCAGAGTAGCTGCCCCCAGATGCAGAGACGGACCAGCGAGCAGATAGAAAGTATAATGTGAGTACGAGCAGCGCGGACAGCTAGATATCTTACTCCTGTTGGGGGTGCCTCAGATACAGGTGGTACGGGCCCCGTTGGCCTGCACAGAGGGGCTGAGCCCCGACCAAACCGCAACTTGATTAAGCAGCCACACCACGTGTCTTTAGGCAGCTGCCTTGTGCCTGCAGGGCATTTTCTTGCAATACTGTCACCAAATTCGAGACCTAGGACTCCCCTCTCAACGTTAGGCCAAGTAAGGACACCGTTCGAGATAGCCCTGCTCACCCCCTTAGTAGCTTGGCACCAGCAGCCAAGCCTATCTCCAAGGCAAGAGTGTATAGTATGTGCAACCACGCCCACAGCAACCAACTGGTGACACCACCAATGGACTCCACACGAGTTTGATCAAACGAGTACAAACTTTATATAAAGAGATATAAGATCAGACCACACGATACAAGATCCAACATATAATAAAGGGTAATATTTGTTCCGGCTGACCGGTAGGTTCATATCCCAACCACCGCTTTCAAAACGCTATGCTGGTCGTAATGCTAGAAGCACACATGTTTCAGTGGACAGACAATAGTGCACTGCGTAATGATACAATTCTGTGCTGAGCAAAGGAAATATAATACAATGCGTAACGATACACCCCAGTACCTTGCAATGGGAGAAATAATGCAATGCGCACCACTACAATCATGTACTTTGCAATTAAGGAATAATGCAATGTGTAACTACAATCATGTACTTTGCAATGAAGAAATAATGCATTGCGGGCCGCTGCAATCCTGTACTTTGCAAGGGAGAAATAATGCAATGCGTAGCGCTACAATCGTGTACTTCGTTATGTAGAAATACTGTCAGGAGTCATAAGACAGTTCGGCAGTTCGTTAGCAGCAATATTGGCAATGTATATTACGACAGTCAGCCTCTTCAATAACAGTTGCCCCCCACACGGATCAACAATGACATAAAGCCCAGCTTCTTACTCTGGCCCCAGTACTGCCACTCCTTTGGTCAGTAGGGCCCCACTCTGAGCCGAAGCAAAGGCTCACGTCGTCAGAAGGACTGAGAGGCAGAGAGAGTGTCCCGCCGAGCCTGCACCCCACCCAGGCAGTGATCCACAATACCTGGGGGCATGACACCACTCTCTTCTCCTCCTTCAATGGACTGGGCCTTCCGTGTTGAATTTCCTCAATGGGACTCAGCGGCTCGGCCTGGCAGCTCAGCTTCTCCGGGGCTGCCGGGCCGCGATTGTTAGGAAGTTCTCAGGCGGCCGCTGGGCACACGGACCCCACGCCCCTAAGATTACGTTTCTCCGGGTGCATGTTCACCACAGCATCCTCTGGGTCTCCTCTGGCATGAAGTCACACACACAATACTGATGAGTCTTTCTGTCGACTCCGAGTGCATGTTCACCAGGCACTCCCTCCTGCGGTCTCAGTTGGCACCAAGACCCGCACACCGCGCTGCAGAGACTCCCTTTCTTTCGATGGTCAGCCGATCACCTCCACAGTCCCAGGTTGCACCAAAGCACGCACACTGCTTCACTGAGACTTACTCCAACTCCGGTGCCCCGAACTCCAGGTGCTCGTCACCAACACCTTCCACTGCACCTCGACACGCTCCCCGTGTCCGAGCCTCACTTATTCCGGTGCACTCGATGACCAGGTGCTCCTCGCCAGTGCCTCCTGTACACCACGACACGCACCCTGTGCGTCCGAGACTCACTTCTCCTTCGATGCACGCGCTGACCAGGCGATCTTCACCAGTGCCTGCGGTGCACCACGACACGTACCCTGCCCATACGAGACTCACTTCTCCTCCAGTGCACACATTGACTAGGTGCTCTACACCAACGCCTCCTGTGCACCACGGCACGCACCCAGCAAGTCCAAGTCTCCCTTCTCTTCCGTGTGTCCAAGATCACAGGGCACTCCTTCCGAGGGTCTCAAGCTGCCACAACACGCACCCACCGAGTTGCTTGAAACTTCTCCGGAAACTTTTATGTTCCTGTGTTTCCAAACAGGGAGCCAGTTCACTGCGGGCCCTTGGGGTTACAAGACACAGCACAAAGCACAGTCTAGTTAAAGCAGGTGGGGCCCCGCGCACACAGCACAGTCCCAACAGCCTCCTCCTTGGTTAAAACAGCAAAATGCAGACCATCCCCAGATCACGAAGCAAGGGTTAATCCTTCCAAGCAGTCTCTTCAGTTGTTCCTTCCTTAGCAGAGGTTCCTCTAGACCACGAAATGGATCTCAGCCTTTTCAGTCTCAACCCATTTCTATTCCAACATTCAGGTGCCTGAGCTCTCATGGTTATACGCCTAAATGTCTTCGAAGTTTGTTGTGCTCAGGGGTCCCTGAACCCTGCCTAAATCAGTTCTGGGTGTCTCGCTCCCAGTGTCACCTTTCTCCCTTTGATACTGGGGGTCTGGAACCTTAATCGCTCAGCAGGAGATGGGTCAATTATTTTATAGCACCAGCCCAGGCCTTTCCACCTCCCGGCCTTCTCCTCCCCCTACTCTCCAGATGCAGGGCAGCCTGGTGCCATCTCAGCCCCTCCCTGGGTCAAGACCTCTCCCAGCTCCTCACACCTCTCAGATCCAGACAGTCAATCCACATTCCACAGAGACACAAAGAAATGCTTATGGCACAAGACTCAGCCACTTTCTAAAAGAGTGGTTTATGAACACACAGTGACAAAACCCCTTTCATAGAAAGATGTTTTATGACACTATGAGTTCATACATACTAAACTTCACCTTTACATTTTAAACTTATAGGAAACTAGGCTAACAAACACAATACCCAGCCTCCCCCATTCTGTCCTATTTGCAGGATGGCCTTTCACCAGGGAAAAACGAAATGGAGTGTTTTTCACTGTCAGGACATAACACACACCTCAGTATATGTCCTGCCTTTTACTTACGCTGCACCATGCCCAGGGGTTACCCGGGACCTACTACAAGGGTGCCTACTGTGTACACAAAAGGGAAAGTAAGGCCTGACAAGTGGTTGCACTTGTCAGGGCAACATGCTAACTTAGCGAACTGCGCGCAGGCCCTACACTGAAGGCCTGAGTTCCCTTCTTTGCTTGCCTTTGCATTACTAGCCCTTGCACACACAGTGCACATCACTAGGGACTTTACTAGTAAGACAAACATCCCACTCATGGCCAACCAATCACCATTACACTTTACACAGGGAACACTAGTACTTTGACACTGATCAGCAGTGGCAAATTACCCAAAGCATCTAAAAGCAAAGGGGGTAGAGGCAAAAAGTCAGGGGTAATCACGCCAAGATATGCCAGGTCTAACATGCGTCCCCTCCAGCCAAAAAGTGGGGGGAACTACCCAACCTCATGGGAGTTCTCATCACTAAGGCGAACAAATCTGGACAGACCATCAGCATTGGTGTGTTCTTTTCCCGTACGGTGTTCAACCATGAAGTTCATCCCCTGTATGAAGACTGACCACCTCAACAGCTTTGGGTTCACACCCCTCATCTGCATCACCCATCTGAGGGACCTGTGGTCAGTCTGAAACCAAGAAGTGGGTCCCAAACAAGTAGGGCCTCAGCTTCTTCAGCACCCAGACCACAGCAAAAGCTTCCCTTTCAATTGCACTCCACCTCAGTTCCCTGGGAAGTAGCCTTCTGCTAATGAAAGCTACAGGTTGGTCCAAGTCCTAGTTGTTCAATTGTGAGAGTACTGCTGCCACCCCATTCTCTGTCTGCAATATAAATTCTCTGGAGAAATCTGGCGCCCATAACATGGGTGCGGTGCACATGGCAGTCTTCAGGGCATCATAGGCGGTCTGGCAGGCATCAGTCCAGACCACCTTCTTGGGCTGTTTCTTGGACGTCAGTTCTGTCAAGGGGGCAACAAGGGTATGAACCGTCTGTAATACCCAGTGAGTCCTAGAAAGGCCCTCACTCCTGTCTGGATCTTGGGGGTTCCCAAGCCAGGATGGTATCAATCTTTGCCTTTAGGGGAGCAACCTGGCCTCTCCACACCAGGTGTCCCAAGTACACCACGGAACCCTGCCCTATCTGGCACTTACTTGACTTGATAGTTAGGCCTGCCCTCTGCAAGGCCTTCAATACTTCACAGAGGAGTTTCAAATGTTCCTCCCAACTGAAGCTGAACACTGCAATGTTGTCCAGGTAAGCGGCGATGAATTCCTCCAGCCCACTCAGTACCTGGTTAACCAGTCTCTGGAAGGTGGCAGGGGTGTTCTTCAATCCAAAGGGCATAACCATGAACTGGTAGTGCCCATCTGGTGTTGAGAACGCTGACCTCTCCTTGGCCCCCTTGGTCAAGGCAATCTGCCAGTACCCAGATGTCAAATCAAATCTACTGAGTTACCGGGCAGCTCCCAGCTGATCCTCGAGCTCATCAGCTCTGGGGATGGGGTGCGCATCAGTCTTAGTGACCGCATTGAGCCCACGGTAATCCACACAGAACCGATGTTCGGAAGTGTAATTGTAATTGTAATTGTAATGGTATTTGTAGAGCGCGATTGCTGCCCATGGGCGTCCAAGCGCTAAGCTGACCAGAAGTGACGGAGGAGGTGCTATGGTACAGTGGGTTTGTCAAACAGCCATGTTTTTAAGTTTTTGCGGAATGATAGAAGATTTGAGTTGGACCGGAGTGGGAGGGGAAGGTCGTTCCAGAGCCTGGCGGTATTCAGCGAGAACATTCTTCCCCCTGCTCTGGCTCGCTTTACTCTGGGAATGACGGCAAGGAAGGCCTCCTTTGATCGTAGGTTCCGGTTGGGATGGTAGGGGTTAACAAGATTTCTGTTGATCGCTGGGCTTGTGTTCCAGAAAGTGCGGTGCGCCAGGCACAGTGCTTTGAAGGCTATCCTCTGCCTCACTGGCAGCCAGTGGAGAATTTTTAGGGCAGGTTTAGCAGACTGAGTGCGCGGGATTTCTAGCAAGGAACGAGCTGCACAGTTCTGGACAACCTGCAGTTTTCGAAGTGTAAACTCAGGTGCCCCCATGTATAGGGCATTGTTCGAGTCAAGGCGAGACTGGATTAGCCCTTGGACCGCAACCTTTTTGGCTTCTAGTGGCAGCAGTGGAAGAACCTTCCTCAAGGTTCTTAGAAGGCCAAAGCATGTGGCAGATAGTTTAGTGGCCTGGGTGGAGAAGGAGAGTTTGCTGTCCAACCATACTCCCAGGCTCTTCACGCTTTCCTTTGGGGTGGGGGGGGGACCCAGTGCATTAGGCCACAGGGAGGTGAATGGAACTGGAGAAGGTGGGCCTAGGAGCATGAGTTCCGTCTTATCTCCATTTAATTTAAGGGAGGAGTTGGTCATCCAACCCTTTATGTCCTCTAGGCAGTGTAGCAGATCGGCAGGGGAGCACTTACTGTTCTCGGTGGCCAGCGAGACCACCAGCTGGGTGTCGTCGGCGTATGACACGATTTTGATGCCATGTGGTTCGACGACACTTGCCAGCGGCCTCATGTAGACGTTGAACAGCACAGGGCTCAGGGAAGAGCCCTGTGGTACTCCGCAGCTCAGGGGTTTGCTTGAGGATACTGTTACACCGTCGAAGATCTGAAACGACCTCCCAGACAGAAAGGATTCCAGCCACCTTAAAGCGTCACCTGAAACTCCGATGTTATGGAGACGGTCCAGCAAGGTGGAGTAGCTGACCGTATCGAATGCGGCGCTTAGATCAAGGAGGATCACTGCCACTGATCCTCCTTGGTCCAGAATCCTTCTAGTATCTTCGGTGACTGCTAACAAGGCGGTTTCTGTCCCGTGTTGAGGTCTAAAACCTGTCTGAGATGTGTGTAACAGCGAGTGATCCTCCAGGTACTGCACCAGCTGGGCATTTATGTGCTTCTCTAGCACCTTGCTCGTCCAAGGAAGGAGTGAGATGGGACGGTAACTTGACAGATCGTTTGGGTCTAGGCTCGGTTTCTTTAGCAGTGCCCGTACCATGGCCTGCTTCCAGGCAGTGGGGACAGAGCATGCAGAGATGGACGAGTTCAAGAGATCCAAGATTACAGGCAGGATGGTTTTACTTGCCTGCATCAGGATATCTGGAGGGGCAGGGTCACGGGGAGATCCCGACTTGACCGCACGGGCCACTTTGCCTAAAGTGTCGAGGTCAAGGGGGAGAAAGTGCTCGAGCGACGGCTGGCCTGGACGGGGGGGTGGTCTGAGGCGAGATGGTTTGAATGCTTCCGGGGGGGTAGCTGCAGGTGGAAAGGTGGAATAAATTTTTGAAACTTTGTTATGGAAAAAATCTGCAAGCTCGTTACATTGCTTCTGGGATTTGATAGGGGGGGGAGCCGTGGTGGCGCTAGAGCATTGTTTTATAATTTGGAAGATTTCCTTAGGTTTGGACTTCGCTTCCATTATTTTCTCTGAAAAGTAGGTAGCCTGGGCTGCTCTAATCCCTTCTTTATATACCTTGATGGCCTCTTTATAAGAGGTCTTCTTTTCTGGGAGGAAATCTAGGCGCCAAGCTCTCTCTTTTTGTCTGCAAGTGCGTTTTAGCTGTTTTAGAGAGTCAGAAAACCATGGGGCAGATTTCTGAAGTCTCTTAGAGGAGGATTTACGCATCGGGAGAGTGGAGTCTAATGAACGGGTGATCCAGTCTCTATAGATGTCATTTCCCACATTAGGATCCGAGCAGGGGGAGGGGCAAGTGGAATCCAGTTGGTGCAGCCAGGATTCCAACGGGAGTTTTGACCAGTTCCTCCTGATGGTCACTTGAGGGGGTACTTGGGGATTTTTATAAGTGGCCCACGAGAAGGGGACCAGAAAATGGTCTGACCACGGAAGGGGGATGGGTGGATCAACCGTTAGGTCCAGGCAGTTGCTGAAAATGGGGTCTAGCAAATTGCCTTTTCCATGGGTCGGAGCCGCCACCAGCTGGGTGAGTTGGAGGGCCTCCAGATCTTCTAGTAAGTTCCGTGCGATGTGATCAGTAGGGGAATTAAAATGAAGATTGAGGTCCCCCAGAATCGTGTGGTTGGCTGATGTGAGGGTTCTTTCCGCAATGATTTCTGGCAGGGACCTGTGGAACATGTTTGCAGGTTCCGGGGGGCGATAAATCAGGGTGCCTGAGAAGGAGTTGTTTGCATCGAACTCTAAGCAGAAAGTTGCGCTTTCACAGTCAGGGATAGTGTCTGCCGAGAAACGGCATTGGTACTGGCTTTTCAAGATGATCGCCAGACCTCCGCCTCTGCCGACCGGTCTATCCACTCTGAGAATGTGATAACCTACGGGTAGTGCTCGCACCACGTCTGGATCGGAGTGGGCAGTGAGCCATGTTTCTGTCAGGAAGATTGCGTCAGGCTTTTTCTCCTCGAGCAACATGGCAATCTCCGTATGGTGTTTCGGCAGAGAGCGGCAGTTTAATGCAAACATATGGAACACCTGTACCTTTGCCGACGGAGTTTTGCGGAAGAGGTGCTTGCATCCCTGACATGAGCTGGGTAGTTCGGTGGGGACATATATAAGAGGGCATTGGGAAGTACAGAACCTACCTATTTTGTGTAGGGCCGCCGAGCTATAAATCCTGCTCTGGGCGGGGAAGGGGCCAGGGGTTGTGGCCCTGGGTCCCGGCTGGTCGCGGACGGGCGCAGACGGGCTTGCCTTTGGCGCGCCTTCGGCGCGCAGACGGCGCTCCCGCTGCGCTCGTCCGCTGCGCTTCCTGTAGATGCACATTTGTAGGGCGAGGGGGCGTGGCCTCTAGTGGGCGTGTCCGGCGAGCGCGCCTGCTCTGATGGCGGCCGCTTTGTTATTGTAGTAGCGCTACAGCGTATGCACCGCTGAGTGCTTCAGGGGGTCTTTTGGCAATTCAATTGGTTTAAAAAACAGATTTAACAAGTGACACCACACAAGATTTAAAACTTGGATTAAGTAAGAGATGCCGTCAACATTTCAAGTCCTACATATTATCTATGGAAAAATGGCAGGCTTTAGACCGTGTACTAGCTACCAAAAACCCAGCAGTGAATGGAGTTAACGGACAATTTTCATTTTTATATTTTACATGTATTGTACTTTTGTATATCTTTTTTATGCTTTACTGGATACCAGAAACAATATTTTTCTACCTCAGATGTACAGCTTTTAGGATAAAAAAATATATATGTCTGTTATTTATAGCTTTTGTATGCCAAAAATAAAAATACATTTTTTACGGCTTTCTGGTTGTACATGTCACTGAGTTGTACTTAATATAACCTTCACTCTGTATACTTTTTGATATTTATATTGTTTTGGCTAGAGCCATATATTAGTTGCATTGTCCATCTGCCACTTCTGCTTTGTGCTACTTCTTAATAATAAATATTTAAAATATTTGATCTTGTTTCATTGCATCTGTATCACATTCTGTTCTAAGCCACGTACCACTGAGCCTCGCCACCAATTGGGCTGGACTTTTGACTTCTTCACTTGGGCGATCTTTATTGCCGGTCAATTGAAATCTCCTGTAATGGTGACTATGAGTTTAAGCGGTAATGGTATCTCCAAAAGTGTAATTCTTCTAAGTAGTTCTGAGGTGTCGTAAGTACCACACTCAATAAAAGTGGGAGCGTGTCAGCCACAAGTCTCTAATAAGCTCGTCCCGAATAAGCAGTGTCCACGCAGTAATACTTCTCTTCTCCCCTCAGGGCACCCGGCACAGCAGCTTTTGGCATAAGGACCACTGGTCTGGCCCAGGGGCTGCTTGATGGCTCAATCACCCCTAGCGCCAGCATTCTGGAAACCTCCTCCTTGATGCTGGCCCTGGCCCTGACCTTATCAGCTACCCTGTAAAATGTTTGTTTTACAGGTGGACTGTCTCCAGTGTTCACATTATGGACGCACCAATGGGTGACTCCTGGGGTCAGGAAGAACAGGGAGGCCAACTGACCCAATACCTGGCGACAGTCCCTCCACTGCTCTGGGGTCAGGGTAGGAAAGAGGTGCACCCCATCCACTGACCCATCCTTCTCCACTGACCAATCCTTCTCCTCGGCTGACAAAAGGTCAGGAAGAGGTTCACTCTCCTCTTCCACCCCGTCATCTGTAGCCAAGAGCATGGTCACCTCAGACCTCTCAAAGTGTGGTTTGAGGTGTTTTACATGGAGAACCCTGAAAGGATTCCTAGGAGACCGTAGGTCCACCAGGTAGGTTACTTTGCCCCTGCGCTCCACCACCTCATAAGGCCCAGTCCACTTGCCCTGGAGCACACAAGGCTCCACTGGCGTCATCACCCATTCTTTCTGCCCAGGTAGAAACTCGACCAGAGTGGCGTTCTGGTCGTACCAGCGTTTCATGTCCTCCTGAGCGAGCTGCCTGAAACGCCTAGTTTGGTTCCTGAAGGCCAGCATGTAGCTGTATACATCCTGGGGGGGTTTACAATGAGTCTTCTCCCAACCTTCCTTCACCACAATCAAGGGTCTTCTGACCGGGTGCCCATACAGGAGCTCAAAGGGACTGAACCCCAATGACGTCTGTGGGATATCCTAATATGCAAACAGCAGGCATGGCAAGAGGACGTCCCACTTAAGCCTCATGGGTTCCTCCAGACCCATAACCATGCCCTTCAAGGTCGAGTTAAACCTCTCAACCAGACCATAAGCCTGGGGGTGGTAAGGTGTGGTGCACTTATAAGTTATACCGCACTCCTTCTACAGATATTTCATATACCTAGATATGAAATTAGTACCCCTGTTGGACACCACCTCTCTGGGGAACACCACACTGGAGAAAATCCCCACCAGTGCATGGTCTACCATGGGGGCTGTCACCATCCGGAGAGGGATGGCTTCCGGGTACCAGGTGGCATGGTCCACCAAGACCAGGATGAACCTGTTGCCCATGGCCGTCTTGAGATCCAGAGGCCACACAATGTCAATGCTCAGCCTCTCAAAGGGTATGCTGACTACAGGGAAAGGTTGGAGAGGAGCCCTTCACTTCCTTCCACTCCTACCACTCGCCTGATAAGTCTGACAGGTCCTGCAATGAATATCAGAACTCTTGCACATCTGGGGCCAGTAGAAGTGGGTGACAAGCCGCTCAAAGGTCTTGTCCTGCCCCAAATGTCCCGCCAAAGGTACATCATGAGCCAACCCCAACAGGAAGGCTCGGACGTGCTGGGGTACCACCAGTGCCCAGGCTGACCCAGGCTCAGCCACCCTTGACTCACAATAAAGGAGATCGTTTTCCCAGTAAATCAAGTGTAATCCCGACTGATCACCTGCTGCCTGGTTTGCTACCTGCTGCCGCAAACCTACAAGAGAAGGGCACTTCTTCTGCTCCTCACAGAATGCCCCCCTTCCTGCTGCTATTCAGTCAGCCCGGGTAGGTCCCCCAGTTCAGCCACTTGTTCCCCCATAGGCTCCAGGGCATCCCCCTCAAAGGGTGCCTCCTCCTGGACAGTGGGAACTGTGGGGGCCAGTTTCCTATGCCCCCTGCCTCTTCTCATACTGGCAGGCACCTGGGCCACGGTTTCAGGCCCCAGGTTCTCTTAATTACCTTTACTGGCTACCATAGACCGAGTGGTCACACACGCCCACTCCGGTAGACCCAACATCTCCAAATGCACCTGGCGCTCCACCTCTTTCCAGGGGGAACTCTCCAGGTCATTCCCTTGCAGACAGTCTAGGGGCATGGATGGACTTACAACATCCTTCAATGAACCTGAGACCCTTCCCCATTCAAAGGGAACCGGCGCCACCTTGCAGAGGTGCACTGAATTGTCTGCTGACATTACAGGGTGAAGCACATCAGGAATTACTTGCTCTTCAGACACCCACTTACACTTGACAGATGTCAAACTGGCTCCTGTGTCCCTCAGAGCTTCCACCCTCTGTCCATTGATGATCACCCACTGCCTGTAATTTTTTGGTGTTCTCAGGCAGAGGGATTTCCTGGACCATCTCTCGATCTCCTAAGGAGACCAGGTTCATAATTGCTTGCTCCTCCCCACTCCAAGGACTCAATTCTTCCCCCCAACACTACACTCGCTAAACCAGGTTTTGGAGCACAAGTGGGTGCAGATGACTTCTTGGGGCATTTAGGGGAAATATGATCCACTTCTTTACAGAAGTAACACGTAGGAGGACCTTGGGGCTCCTTCTTGCCCTTGGAAGACCAGGCCCTCTTGACCTTGGGAGACTGGGAGACTTCTTGGGGGAACTACCCTGGGGCCCTTTAGAAGACTCCTTGTGGTTACCCTTGTAATATTTGTTCCGGCTGGCTGGTAGGTTCAAATCCCAACCACTGCTTTCAAAATGCTATGCTGGTCGTAATGCTAGAATCACAGACGTTTCAAAGGACAGACAATAGTGCACTGCATAACGATACAATCCTGTGCTGAGCAAAGGAGAAATAATACAATGTGTAACAAAACACCCCGGTACCTTTCAATGGAAGAAATAATGCAATGTGTACTGCTAAAAACATGTACGCAATGAAGCAATAATGCAATGCGTCACACCCCAATCACATACTTTGCAATGAAGAAATAATGCAATGCGCACCGCTACAATCATGTACTTTGCAATTAAGGAATAATGCAATGCGTAGCTACAATCATATACTCTGCAATGAAGAAATAATGCAATGCGGGCTGCTACAATCCTGTACTTTGCAAGGGAGAAATCATGCAATGCGTAGGACTACAACCGTGTACTTTGTTACAAAGAAATACTGTCAGGCGTCATAAGACAGTTCGGCAGTTGGTTAGCAGCAATATTGGCAATGTGTATTACGACAGTTAGCCTCTTCGATAACAGTTGCCCCCCCACACAGATCAACGATGACATAAAGCACAACTTCTCACTCTGGCCCCAGTACTGCCACTCCTTTGGTCAGTACGAGCTCCACTCTGAGCCGAAGCAAAGGCTCACGTCGCCAGAAGGACTGAGAGGCTGACAGCGTGTCCCTCTAAGCCCGCAACCCCCCAGGCAGTGATCCACAATACCTGGGGGCGCGACCCCACTCTCCTCTCCTCCTTCAACAGACTGGGCCTTCCGTGTTGAATTTCCTCAATGGGCCTCAGCGGCTCGACCTGGCATCTCAGCTTCTCCGGGGCTGCCGGTCTGGGCCGCGACTGTTAGGATGGTCTCAGGCAGCCGCAGGGCACACGTACCCCACGCCCCTAAGATTACGTTTCTCCGGGTGCATGTTCACCACAGCACCCTCTGGGTCTCCCCTGGCATGAAGCCACACACACAACACTGATGAGTCTTTCCGTCGACTCCGAGTGCACGTTCACCAGGCACTCCTTCCTGCGGTCCCAGTTGGCACCAAGACCCGCACACCGCGCTGCAGAGACTCCCTTTCATCCGGTGCACACGATGATCAGCCGATCACCTCCACAGTCCCAGGTTGCACCAAAGCACGCACACTGCTTCACTGAGACCTACTCCAACTCCGGTGCCCCGATCTCTAGGCGCTCGTCACCAACACCATCAGCCACACCTCGACACGCTCCCCGTGTCCGAGCCTCACTTATTCCGGTGCACTCGATGACCAGGCCCTCCTCAACAGTGCCTCCGGGGCACCCCAGCACACACCCTGCGAGTCCGAGACTCACTCTGCTTCCGATGCACACGTTAACCAGGCCCTCTTCACCAACGCCTCCTGTGCACCACGACACGCACTCTGTGCGTCCAAGACTCACTTATCCTTCAATGCACGTGCTGACCAGGCGATCTTCACCAGCGCCTGTGGTGCACCACGACATGCACCCTGCGCGTCCAAGTCTCACTTCACCTCCGATGCACAAGCTGACCAGGCGCTCCTCACCAAGACCTGCGGTGCACCACGACACACACCCTGCGCATCCGAGACTCATTCTCCTCCAGTGCACACTTTGACGAGGCGCTCTTCACCAACTCCTCCTGTGCACCACGAAATGCACCCAGTGCGTCCGAGTCTCCCTTCTCTTCCGTGTGTACAGGATCACAGGGCACACCTTCCGAGGGTCTCAAGCTGACACAACATGCGCCCACCGCATTGCTTGAAACTTCTCCGGAAACTTTTATGACCTTGGGGTTACAAGACACAGCACAAAGCACAGTCTTCTTCAAGCAGGGTGACCCCGCGTACACAGCACAGTCCCAACAGCCTCTTCCCTGGTTAAAACAGCAAACTGCACACCAGCCCCAGATCACGAAGCAAGGATTGGTCCTTCCAAGCAGTCTGTTCAGTTGTTCCTTCCTTAGCAGAGGTTCCTCTTGACCACAAAATGGGTCTAAGCCTTTTCAGTCTCAATCAATTTTTATTCAAATGTTCAGGGGCCTCAGCTCTCATGGTTATACCCCTAATTGTCTTTGAAGTTCATTGTGCTCAGGGGTCCCTGACCCCTACCTAAATCAGTTCTGGGTGTCTCCCTCCCAGTGTCACCTTTCTCCCTTTGATACTGGGGGTCTGGATCCTTAATCGCTCAGCAGGAGATAAGTCAATTGTTTTATAGCACCAGCCCAGGCCTGTTCACCTCCCTGGCTTCTCCTTCCCCTACTCACCAGATGCAGGGCAGCCTGGTGCCATCTCAATCCCTCCCTGGGTCAAGACCTCTCCCAGCTCCTCGCACCTCTCAGATCCAGACAGTCAATCCACATTCAGCAAAGACACACATAAATGCTTAAAGAACATAACTCACACACTTTCTAAAAGAGTGGTTTTTGAACACACAGTGACAAATCCACTTTCATAGAAAGATGTGTTATGACACTGTGAGTTCATACATACTAAACTTCACCTCTCCATTTTAAACTTATAGGAAACTAGGCTAACAAACACAATACCCAGCCTCCCCTATTTTGTCCTATGGGCTGGATGGCCTTTCACCAGTGAAAAACGAAATGGAGAGTTTTTCACTGTCAGGACATAACACACACCTCAATATATGTCCTTCCTTTTACTTACACTGCACCTTGCCCAGGGGTTACCCGGGACCTACCACGGGGGTGCCCACTGTGTACGCAAAAGGGAAAGTAAGACCTGATAAGTGGTTGCACTTGTCAGGACAACATGCTAACTTAGCAAACTGTGTGCAGGCCCTACACTAAAGGCCTGAGTTCCCTTCTCTGTGCGCCTTTGCATTACTAGCCCTTGGACACACAGTGCACATCACTAGTGTAGTGAGGATATGGACACACCTGCGGTCATTGCTAAGTTAGCATAAGTTAGACATGCTTGGCCGCCATTTTGCCGAATTTGCTCAAGTTGCTACATGCCACATTTCTCGTGGACACTTTGCTTGCTCGCTTTCACATGGGAGCTGTCTGCATTTCACATATCTAGTTGAACACTCTGATCTTCGTCTGTACAGCGAGTTCAAGGTCGAAAAACAATGAGCTCTGTTGATTTGCTTTGGTCAGTCTCACGTCCCTAGCCATAACATAGAACACAGTTGCAAACCTGGAAATCTGGTGCTTTTAATATTGCATTGCATGCATGTTAGGACACTTGGAGAAACTCTTTCCAGGATAGAAGAGCTGTGCTTGTCCGGAGATGTAAAGTGATTAGCAGTGGCAAAGTACCCAAAGCATCTAAAAGCAAAGAGGGTAGAGGCAAAAAGTCAGGGGTAATCACGCGAAGATATGCCAGGTCTAACAGGCCTTATGTGATTACAATATATGCACACTAATAATGTTTGCTATGTGCACTGCTGTTGGTGTTTATGCCATACTGTACTGAGTTATTGCCTAATGTGTGCCCTCTGAAAGTGGGAACGTTGGTGCACTCTTGCTGATGCTAATGCATGATGTGGTTGTGCTAAATGTACCCTTACCAGTAGTTACTGGTTGTCTTCACTAACTGTGAATTATGATGTTTATGACAGTGGCCCGATTGGCCCTGTGGTGTATATAATCCCTGTAAAGTGATACCATGTGCTAGGTGGCACAGTGTATATATGTGAGTGCGTCCTAATGTGTTTTATGAGTAATACAAAGGCTATTTTTTATATAACCTTGTGTGGAGTTTCTTTTGTGGTGTGCCTAGTGTGTCACTGCTGTGTGAGTGTGTTGCGCAAGTGCTTTACACATTGCCTCTGACTGCTCTGCCAAGCTACCAAGAGGGTGAGCAGGGGTTATCTTCAGCGTGTAATCCCTTGCCCTGACTAGATCGGTGGTTTCTGCCTGGCTTAGGCGCATGCCCTAGCCAACAAGAAATCCCATTTCTAACAGCACCTTTGTCACTATGAAACTACTTCGTGTTTTGTACCTGCATGATGATAAAATGCCCGTATACTAGTATTAAACGGTAGAAGGCCCGTAAACTGTATCAGTTGTGGTCACTGAATATTTGAAGTTATCTTGGATACAGCTGATTGCTGTAAAACAGTTTCATCCTGAGGCCTACACACACATTTCTTCAGGCAAACTTGCAACGTTAGATTCTATATGAGTCTCAATTATGCACTCCCACTAGATCAGATGTTTCAGAGCCATGCCATCGTTAGTGAGTGATCACGCATGGCTGGAATGTGCCAGGGACTTGCATATCATTAAAGCTCTCCCTCGAAGTTTTATTGAAAATGCTGACTCCCTCACACACATTTGAAAAATAAAAGGGTATTTGGAGAAATGTGAGCAGATGGACAGCAGGCCAAGGCAAAGTTTGACCCCACTGGCCCTAGACAACCGTCTGGAGACCACACATCCCGAAAGATGGTGGGAGTGTTGCAAGGGCTAGATGAATCATTGCGACCTGCTTCTTTGGGAATCCCCCAGAGGAAGCTCCAAAGAAATCAACACATTTTAAAAAGGTGTCAAAAGTTAGGAGTCAAAATAACTTGGAACTTGATGCTAAAAAGAGTCTATAAAACTCCTAAGGTCTAAGTATAGGAAAAACAAGCATTTACAATGCAATGGTCTCGGCATTGGTAAAGTTAGAGCTATTGGCATTGCTCATGACATTTTTTTTGTGTATGTTTTTGTTTTTAAAACATTTAAAGAAACAGCATTGTCACGAGCAATGCCAATAGCTCTAACTTTAACTTGTCTTGTTTTCCTGAAGGTTTGTATTACTCCATCTGTGAAAGGAAACGGAAAGGTAAATGGCTCGAAAGGATTCTTGCATTTCAAAATTCCCATCAGTGATGTGCTCTGTAAACCCATGCTTGTCAAACAGGGAGGGTGTGTGGGAGCCATCACACTTCATACCCATTTGTTATGTGATCATGATTCATTATTCTACCAGAGCAATTTTCTCTGTATCAGCTCTGGTGAGGTGGGGATATGACTCGCATTCTGCCACTAATCCAAGTACAGTGAAAGTGAATTCGGTTAAACTGTATCTCAACACCACATCCTTATTGCTCACACTTCACGCTACACACATATTGTCATTCACCAAGGTTACGCTTACCCTTTACCCCAATTAGGGAGAGTGCACGCTTCACAAGGGATTGCAGGGGGTAGCCCTTTAGTCAGACTCTGATGTCAGTCCGACGAAGGCAACAAGGTGATTAAAAAATCAGGGGAAACAAAGGAGAGCCGCTCGTGCTTTTAGAGAATTGCAATGGTTGTCAGAGCTCAATCATACGTGTGTGGTGATTGCTTTGCAGTCTGATGTGCCGAATACTTACTACACCAAGGGTCCTGCCCCATAGGCACACCTACTTGGTCTGCGTCCCCGGGCTTTCGCAAGGTTCTCAGGCTGCCCTCGCTATTTTTTAAGGGCGTGTGGAAGTGGTTCCAGGTGGAATGAGAGCCCAGTCCCACCCGCGATGACGTGTCAGCACGGCACATTGCTTGCTACCGCACCACGTGACCGTGTTGAACTACTCATTTTTGGAGTAGACTTGGGAATTGTAGTTTGTCTGCGGTCACGATTATGAGAATCAATAAAGTTTTTTTAAACTGCAGTGCTTGAGCAGTGTTATGTAAATATTGGAGAGAAACGCCACATAAGGGCGCATGAAACTCAGCACATTACTTCTAAGACCAAATTTATTGTATCGTGACAATAACTTACAAAAACCACTTCTAACCTACACATTAAACATAGTCTCGACTAAACACAGACCAAAACGACTAACTCACAATTGTTTGATGGGATAATCAAGTCGGCATAAAAAATAAAGGACCCAACTAGAAATGTGCTAGGATGCCATTAACAGCGGTGAGCTCGACATAAACACACACAAGGCAGAAACTGTGAGGGTGGAGCATGATCTCTAAAAATGAATAAAATGATATATATATATATTTAAAAAAAATCTGAATATGGCCAAATCAACTTCCTAACAATTAGTAAGATCTAAACAGACATTTTTAAAATAGCCAAATGTTGACCATTGTCATAATCTCAGCCATGCGGAACTTCCAAACAACGAATCGCAAGAAAGCAGCAATTACCAGCCTGTGCCCATATCCGTTGCCACACCCTGAACACACATTCTGGGAAGGAACGAGGACCCCAAACAGAAGATCCTTTATTTTTTACCTACAAAAACCTCACCTCAAAGCATAACGCCAACCACCACCATGTGGGAAAATTCCTTTGAAGAATCCAGCCAGTATTGCCAAGACAATGAAAGCATGTAGAAATGTTTCTGCATTGGCCAGTTAGCCTCCAATCATAAGACAGATAAAATACTAACACATACAGACTCGTGACCCCGAGTTCAACTGAACCCACAGAATTTGGATCTCTCAAACAAGAATCCAGGGTCCAACATTGACTTCAAATCAAACCCTCATTTACTCAAAGAAAAATCCAATACTGATCCAAGACCATAAAGCAAAAGCCACTGTCATTGATACTCATAACTCCAGGCCAGCTCGACAGGTTCCTGAGCGCCACGGATTCCACGTGGTACCGTGTGAGTTTTATGTTTTTTAGGGAGAGCAGTGCGCTCGCTAAAAATAGGCTTCATGAGACTAAAGTGACATTTTCAGAAATATTCCTGCCGTTATCAAAGTTTCGCCCTGGCAGCTGCGCCTGGTAGGGCTGGGTTAAAGCGTGGGCAAGGATGGCATCTGCCCGAGTTGGTGTGGTGCCTGGACTGCCGGCCTCAAGAGCACCGCGCGCCACTAGACTTGGGAAGTATCTGGGCCCCCATGTAGCGCCTCGAAGCTTGTAGTCTCGCCTCACTGGCTATCCAGGTGAACGGCCAATGGAAAGTCATTGTACAGTGTGGCGGTAACGACTCTGCTTGTATGGAAGACGCACGATGAGTGCTGGGGGGGGGGGATACATGCCAGGCACTTGACTATAGAAGGGTGAAACCAGGTGTGCCTGGTCGGGGGGGGGATTTCACACATGTCTATAGAGTAAGCAATTACAGAAGGGCAAGCGGACACTGCCCGCGAAAAGTGCCAGCTGTCCTCTGAGTGCGAAGTATCAGCCTGGCCCCCACCCGCCTTAAGCAGGGTCCGCATCATGGCGGTAAGCTTTGATAGCACCCTTGAAACAGTATTGGGGGAGGCTAATTCGACTTATTCAGTACACGTAGTAGTGGTGTACACAGCAGGCTCCACACTTAACCCCCACCGGGACACGTACCCCACCGCCCGCTGTGTGCCCAGTCTGGCCACAAGGGGCAGCGGCGGAGCAGAGTTAATCATTAAACTATTAACAGGGACCGCAGGGAGTGGTCACTGAGGCGGGCAGAAAAGGGCCGCAGGGAGTGGTCACTGAAGCGGGCAGAACAGGGGCCGCAGAGAGAGGGGTCAATTAGGCGGACAGAACAGGGAGTGGTCAGGTCAGGTGGATAGACTCGTCACAGGACCCAATACGGAACATTCATCAGCGCCAAGAAGCCGAACTAAACACTTTAAAAAGAAGCGACAATTATTTCTGCGCATTTAGTCGATAAACCAGGGTAGATCGGACCCGAGACCTCAAAAACCGTAAGATTGCAAACATTGCTGACAATCCCAAGGGGTCAAATTAAAGAGCCAGGCAGCGAGTAACCGGCTCCGGTTCAAGTACCATCAGGCAGGGGGTGCCACATCACACAAAGTCTGCCAACGTGGAGCAAAACGAGCTGGCGCTGCGAGTAATAGGTTGGAGAGAGAAAGACAAGATAGGCGAGAGAAAAAGATTAGAAGTGAGAAAATTACGCAGAATGTAGAAAACGGCTTTAAATATTTTGGTGCGGCTGTGGTACAGGATAAGCGAGCATTAATTACCAACATTAGGCGTGGAAGGGGCCAGGGCGCACGAGAGCTGAATCACAGAGCAGCAGCCAAACACGGGAGCCAACAGCACCACCGCCTTTCTCCGAGGCAGAGCAGAAATGCCTCGGAGAAACGCAGCGTCCTTTTCGGATTCGGGGGCGTGTTTTGCTGTTGTCTCCTCCCTGAGACTTCTCGCAAAAAACACGCCCCCCGATCCGAAAAGGACGGGGCCTAATAGGAATGACTGACCTCTTCTCCAATGGCTGGCCAGCATTCAAGAGGCCAGCCAATGGAGAACAGGGGAGAAGAGGGGCGGGTTCAAGCCCCTCTTCTCCAAGTCATTAAATCTCGGAGCGAGACTGCGCAAGCGCAGCCTTCGCAGCCGAGACCTAAAAACTGTTCTATATGGCCATTAAATCGAAAGACCCTGCCAGGTTTTGGCACATAATCAATAAGGCCTTAACCAGGAGGCCGAGCCATACCCTATGTATTATCTCAGCTGCAGGGTGGGTGAAATATATAGATAGTGCCTGTCGGTGGATCAGGCCTCATTAACGGTTGGGCACTACCCAGTTGTGAGCACCTTTTCCAGGAGCCCTTGAATAATTGCCCAACATCGTTGAATAACAAAAGGGCTGCAAAGTAGATCCTTAGAATAAAGAAGGTCTGGTGCTGCTGGCCCTAAGGATCTAGCAGATTGATGGCTCAATCGTTCTCAGGTAATGCGGTGAGAATCTGGAACTCTCTTCCTCCTTTGCTCCGTTCCACCACCTCCATCCGGATCTTCAAAGCGGACCTCAAATCTCTTCTATTCCAAAGACACTTTCAGAACTAATTCCTTCATTCTCAGACCCCGCCAGGAAGTTCGATAGTCATTGTAAATGTGTTATATTTATTTATTTTTTGTTCATTCCTTGCTTGCCTTGTTTGCTATTGTGTTCCTTTTGCCTGCTGTGTTTGATTCTGTGTCCTGCAATTTTGGACGTTCTATTTTGTAACATTTCTCTCATGTAACGTAACTGGTTCTACTGTACAGCGCTCTGACACCTTCGGGTAAAGTCTGCGCTTTATTAAAATGCATAAATAAATTAACGTCAAGATTTCTGAGATGTTTGATGATGGCATCAAGTATGTTGGGCTTTGGAGATAATAACGAATCCCAATGAATGGGACAGCCCTGTTTTAAATTGTGATTCTCAGACCTGTGTGACCTTCCCCCCCTTCCGCCCAATTATGTCCGGACCAAGCCCAATTTTTATTTCCCATAGTAAACGGCTGTGCAAGAGCGCGACTCTTAACCTTCCCATGCATTATATTTTATTCGGTGATCTACTTTTAATGCAATACTCAGGGGAAGATTTACAAGGCCTGGCGCATGCCTGCATATCAGCAGGGATGCACCAGTAAAGATGCGACACGTAGGAATACCCTTGCGCCACCACAGATGCGTCGCATTTACGATGCGGTGCACCGTGGCGCAAGGATAGTCAGATGCGTGTTGCATCTTTTGGCGTAAGGTCAGCGCATTGGTGGAAGCACGACACAACTCCAGCAATGCTCAGGGGCGGCCTATACCTACTGTGCTGCGTCACTCCTTACGCCTGCTTCATGCAGGCGTAAGGTTTTGATGCAGTGGGGTCGTAAAAGTGACTCAGTGAAATCTTATAGATTTCACTGCGTCACTTTTACGAGGCTTCCTTGTGATGGAACGCCCACCCTGCATACATTATACCTGAGGCAGGTATAATGTAGTGCAGGGCTTTACAGCGTGACGCATCGCACTAGATACGTCATGTTGTAAATATCTCGCATTGTTTTATGACACCGCTGTGTCGCAGAAGTGATGCAATGGTATTGTAAAGATGTCGCAAGGGGCTTGTAAATATGCCCCTCAGTTTTTAGTTTTACTGTGAAAGAATGTGGATTCAGGATATCCCCTGAGGCTTTTGAGCCAGGGTTTGGGCCTCCTCCACCTTGTTGTGCTGCATCGATTTGTGTTGATTTTCAATTGATTATAACCTTTGTGCACATGTGCCTGCATGATAATTTTTTTATTAGATTACAGCAATGATTTGTTGTTAATCGCGCCAAATAAAATCTAATCTAAGCTCTGTTCCTTGAAAAAACGAATCCCACTGGGCCATTCTTCTGTAGCCATAGACACATCCAGGTCCTGGAGAGCACATAGGGTTGGCCTTTGCTGTGTATCTTACATACTAGGGAATCCGCATTCAACAGCAGACACAGACTGGTACACTATAGATTCTTCCATAGAGCGTGTCAGACCCCCTAGAGCCCGATGGTAGGGGGACTGCAGGACGACACCAGATGTAGGCAAAATGCTATGCCCATGTGGCAGAGCAGTTGTGTAACGTAAAGTGAATGGGGTCTCCTAGAAGGGTTGGGTGCCCCTGACGGCTTGTCAGGGGCTCCGCTGCAGCGGTTGGAGGGGCCTGCGCTGCAAGGGTTGCAGGGGCCAGCGCTGCAGAGGTTGCTGGGGCCTGCGCTGCAGGGGTTGCAGGGGCATGCGCTGCAGGGATTGCAGGGGCTTGCGCTGCAGGGGTTGCAGGGGGCTGGGCTGCAGGGGTACCTGGGGCCTGCGCTGCAGGGGATGCAGGGGCTTGCGCTGCAAGGGTTGCAGGGGCCAGCGCTGCAGCAGGGGTTGCAGGGGCATGCGCTGCCGGGATTGCAGGGGCCTGCGCTGCAGGGGTTGCAGGGGCTTGCGCTGCAGGGGTTGCAGGGACCTGTGCTGCAGGGGCTGCAGGCGCCTGTGCTACAGGGGTTGCAGGGGCCGAGGATGCAGTGGTTGCAGGGGCCTGTGCTGCAGGGGTTGCAGGGGCCTAGGCTGCAGTGGTTGCAGGGGTCTGTGCTGCAGGGGTTGCAGGGGCCTGTGCTGCAGGGGTTGCAGAGTCCTAGTCTGCAGTGGTTGCAGGGGCTTGCGTTACAGGGGCAAACCTCTAACATCATGCCTGGTTGTACTCTGTTGTGGCTAACGAAAGGCACAAGGTCTTTGAAGACATCTCTCCGTGATTGGTCGAACACTTTGCCTGGCCCCCACTGACATCCTTGTTGGGGTACATGAAAATAATTCTGCATGGGGATAAGAACTCCTTAGCTCTCTCTTTAGAACAAATGGTTGAGACGAGGCCCAGATCCTTCTGCACTTGCTTCAAGATGCCCTTATTGGGAGTTCGTTGTGCCTAACATTTGATATGAGTAAATATACAATTCGATACATACTAAAATGTCTACAGCACACCAGAGACAACAATGGAAAATCAAGAGATGCTCAAACAAATGAAGCCTGCATTTGAATTCTGCAGTTGAGATCGCAGAACTGATTTTATTTTACTTTGCTCTTTGTTTAAGCCCTTCCCGGAGGACATTTATTCTTTTTAAAAGGAGTTCATTTGAAAATATATCTGTCTGCAGATTCAAGCTCTCCCCAACAGCTCTTCATAGCTATTCTCGAGGGCGCTCTTGCAAGCTTGGCCCCGGGTACGCTATTCTGCTTCTGGCCCACACATTCTACAAACAGTATCCCCAGTGCAGTTCGAGCAGAAATGTTCAGAAACAGGAACATAGGAAAAGTACATTCAACTGACTTTAGATCCCAAACTTTGTTGGCTGGTGAAGGATTATGGGAGGAGAAGACCCCTGGTTATTCTCTCCTCGTCCTTCAGAACAAACACCTTTTATCTACTGAAGTCATTCCGCTGAAAGCCCGAAACCGGTCTTAGGATGCTTGGTTCCAGCAGTTCAGGATGGACTGTTCCCATGAGGTACAGGGTCAAGACTGATTTGCATATGGCTGGGTCCGAACTGGAATGGCATGGTGACCATAAAACACGATGGATTTAGGCCCAGATCTCTGTACTGGGGTGAATGTATGACATTGTTCTGCATTCTGTCCATCAATTGTTCTTTTTGCAGAAGTCATTCCCCTTGCCTGCTCCACTCAGGTCTGGCCCTGCAAGCCTGTCTATATCAATGTTTCTCTCCAATTGGGTTACATTTGCTTTCAAGGTGTCACACTTGTTTAGCAATATTTTTTTCTTTCTTTGTATACAGAGTGTTGGAAAATGGCCCTCATTGAAGGGTCATCCAAACTTTTTGTCTTTCTCCTCCTCTTTTTCTGACCTCGTTATTGTTGGCTTTAGGACTCTGAGCACTTTACCACTTCTGACCAGTGCTAAAGTGCATGTGCTTTCTCCTCTAAACATGGTAACATTGGCTCATACCCAACTGGCATAAGTCCCTCGTAATGTGCACTGCATGTGCCCGGGCCCTGTAAATTAAATTCTACCAGCAAGACTGATTGTGCCACCCATTTAAGTAGCCCCTTAACCATGTCCCTGACCTGCTTCTGCAGTGCCTGTGAATGCAGGTTACTGCCACATCGGCTTGGCATTTAAAAATACTTGCAAAGCCTTAACCCCCCCCCATTTTCTACATATAAGTCACCCCTAAGGAAGGCCCTAGGTTGGCCTAAGGGCAGGGTGCTGTGTAATCGAGAGGTAGGACATATACTTTTATGTTTTGCATGTTCTGGTAGTAACAAACACCACAATTCATTTTTCACTACTGTGAGGCCTACCCTTCTCATAGATTAGCATTGGGAATTCTCTTATACAGAGTAAAAGTGGTAATTACTGATCCGAGAAGAGTAGCTTTTTCGTGTTTCATATGTTTGGAATGGTATTGACAAATCCTCCTTACTGGTAAAGTTGAGTTTGTCATTAGTATTTTAGAGATGCCAATTTTCGAATGTGGACATTTCTCTCTGTTTACTGCTCTGTGCGACTGACAGCCTGCTTCCAGTGTGACAGATAAACTTTGTGCATTCCCTCTGACAATCACAAACACAGATAGGATAAGTGTGCCTGAGTACCCAGCTACAGATATCTACATTCTGGTGGCCTTGCCTGGGCGGGATGAAAGGGAGGGGCAAACACTTCACTTCAATCAGTTTTCTGACCCCACAGATAGCCTGGAAGACAGGACTGGATTGCAAGTGATACTTGTGAACTTCAGAGAGCTACTTTGAAGTCACCTCCACATCAAAGGCACTTTACCGTATAAGTACTGGGTTTCTGAAGATCTGTTGTGCTGCTTAAAGGACTCAATAGGACTGCTGATCTGGAAGCCCTGCCTTTCTGTTTGTCGCCCTGCCGCCTGCTGCTCTGCGACTCGGCTGAAGGAGAGCTTGACTCTGCCATCTTCCAAAAGATCTCCAAGGGCTTGTTGCATTTCCTCTTGGTGCTTGAGACTAAGGAATAACAATGTCTTTACCCCTGCTCCTGTGCCTGGCTCACTGGAAGTGGTCCAGATTCTTACAACAGGGATTTTGACAAATACACGTATAGTAGAATCTGTGCAACGGCCCAGTGTATTCATTGTGTTACTGTGTGTGTGTGTTTCACACATACTTTATACATTGCCTCTTTAAATAATTCAGACTGCTCTGTGCCAAGCTACCAGAGGGTGAGAACGGGTTATCTTTTAGTGGGTACTTAGCTTACCCTGAATAGGATTGTGATTTTTGCTTGGCCAGAGTGCCCACTTCTGCCAACCAGGAATCCAGTTTCAGTGCCCAAACATGGCAAGATAGGCTTCTGTGTGCATTCTAAGTATGTGTAATGTACATATTTACATCCCAGTACAATGGTGTGCTGTTGTGAGATTACATGTGAAGGGGGTACTTGACCAACGTAATAAGACAGTTTCTTAATAGGCTAAATGAAGAGTTCATGGAGAAAGACATTCTCAGCTTCTAACTGACATGGAACCAGCACCACGCTTTTCCACACAGAAATGTGTGATAGGTTTAAGCAGTACCAAACAACAATAAAGTTAAGAAACAATGCAATAAAATTCAAGAAGCAATTTAGAAAATCAAGAAAAATCGAACAAGCAGAATGACACCTTATTGGAAAAATTGCTTAGAGAGAACCAGAGAGGTGAATTTTAAAAATGTTATGGAAAAGACACTGGAAACAATAAACTGCAATGAAGCCAATATTCACAGATGTCTGGGACTTAAACACAATTTCAAGCTGACCATGATGGAGTGGAGTCAAATAAGCTTTGCAGGTCACACACAACAAACGTTTTACACTGAATCTTTTTCCCCATAACCCACAAAGTTCTCCTGAAAATGGATATGTCAAAAGAAGGCTTCCCACTGAAGCATACCGTTCTTGTTGGCTTGACTGCAATCTGTCCCAGAGACATTGCTGAAGACGGCATGAGCCTGTCTCTCAGTGCACCTAAACCTCTCCCAGATTCCATCCAACGTAATCACGATATGTCCTATCTGACTGTTCAGGAAGAGGGTTCCCCCAACTGAAAACAAATATGAATGTCCAGAAGAGATTCCCTCTTGAAGGACTTTCTTCACAATATGTGAAGAGTGCCAAACTTGAAGCTCTCTGTCTTCCTTCTACCCCAACTGCCACATTCCAGGATAAGTGGCCAGAGATCTGCTTCCTGTTGTAGCTTTATTGCTTCCTGGCAGGGAGATCTCTTTGGGTCTCCATTCCTCATCATGGCTTTAGAAGGAAAGTTCAGCAGAGTTGAATTAATTAATGCTAAAGCTTCCAGGTGACAGAGTATTATTTGACAAAGTCATCTCTCTCATGTAACTATTACACAGCAAATTCTAATTTCAATGACATTTTTCCCAAGTATTAAAAAAAATGTTGGTTGACATTTTCCAATTTTTTTCAGCATTCTCCAGTTGAAATTATGAAACATGTTGATAGAAGCCAGTCTTCTCCGTATGAATACGCCTCACTTACCTATACTTGTATAGCTATTCACTGAAAGGACATGCTTTTCTTAATATTTATCATGCCCCCCACTTCTATAGATTTAGGGCTAAATTTATGACCCGGTTTGTGTCGCACTTGCACCATGCAACGTGGTGCAAGTTTGACGCAAACCTTAAGAGAGATTTTTGAAGGCATGCAAGGCCACTTTGCATGCCTTTGAGTGGCTCCAAAAAACTAGAGTAATGTAACGCAGCGTATATCACTGAGTTGCATTACACTGCTCTGGGTAGGCATTTCAGAGGTGTTGTGTGGGTTCCCATGCACCTGCCATGGTTTTTGATCTTGGCGGATGGGTCAATCTGTCACAAATGTGATGGATATCCCGTCGGCCGAAATATAAATCCCGTAGGATATAATGAAATGTATATTTCGGTGGACGGGATATCTGTCAGCATTGTGACAGTCCATGTATACCTGATAATGCATCAAAAAGATATGCCTTCCGAGGTGAGGCGTAGCACGGAGAAATATCTTTATTTCCCCTCATTACTTCCTCTCTTCAGCACATGTACAAAAAGACTCTCTGGATTGTTTTTGTGCAAGAAGATGCCCCTCCCTGCACAAAAACAATCCTGCCTACAACACACGCACCCTTGCACCATGATGCAAGGGTGCCAGTGTTGGCGCTAGGATGCCTAAAGGACATCAGCACAAGGGAAAAGGACAGGAATGCGCCATATTGGATAAATACAGCTCATTCCTGCACTTTCCCTGTGGCACCACAAAAGTCGTAAATATGTCCCTTAGCATCCAACATTCCGGGGCACTAAGCACACTTAGGGGGACTTAGGTAATGTGCAAAAGTAGTGTTTTTTAACATAATCAATACCTTTCTCTAACGTGTTCGTGCAGGGATTTTTACTGTACTCAGCCACTGGCAGGGAAATAAAAAATGGTTTGCCCAGTCACACAAGTGTACTGTGAAAATGTACCCTCTAACCCACATGTGACAGTTAACCTTCATGCCACTGTGTGCACTTTTTGTCAGCAGCGGTTCCTCCGCTATGGCGGAGGAGCATTGCCCCCGTACCAGCACCCTCAAAAATATGAAAAATAAAACAATAATAAATTGGGTTTTAAACCCACTTTAATCATTGTTTTATTTTTCTTCTACGTGATTGTGTGTCACGCTTTGGGGGTGGGGCCAGGGGGAGACAGTACTGAAGGGGGTGGTGGCCACTTTTATCAGTGCGAATGACAGTTTGGCCGGCCGTCATGCTCACTGAAGCTCTCTCCAACCAGAGCTGCATTGCCGGGTTGCAGAGGGCAGGGACAGGCTCCCAGTCTGTCTTCAGGCCTGGCCGCAGGGCAGTCTGGGAGCCTATGCCTGCCTGCAGTGGAGAGGTGAGGAGCGGAAGAGCACGATGCTGGAGGAAGGCAGGTAAATAATTTTTTATTTTGTTTATTTGTCTTCGTCATTTTTCATCCACCCCCCCAGCTTTTTAACCTGGCACGAGCCGCTCCTGCTTTTTGTAAAAGGTATATAGGCCATTAGTCTGTTTTACTTTTTTGACAGAGTCCATGAACTGCGGGACTGTTTGGCAGTCTCACAGAAAAAAGAGTTTCACTGCTAGCAAAAATACGACTCAAAAATTGCTATTTTCTCATGATGGGCTAGCACTGTCCAAATGATATACTTCAACTCCCTCGCTATTATTTATTTTTGTTTTTTTATGAAGTCTCCCCAGAGCCAACCGCAAACATACTGCTCTATGCACAAACCCTCAAGCTCAAGCGGCTCCTGCTCCAATAAAAAGGGTCACTGACAACAATTTCCAAGCCATTCTTCTTGCAACCTGCAGGACGTCCTGGCGGGCCTGGTCCCTTCTTGCATTACCATAGACAGACACCTTATAACTTTAAATAATATGTATAGATCAGTGCTTAATTTGTGCCAGTGCTTTCCAGTGCTTAGCACTGGCACTTTCTTATCAGGGCCGGGTCTACACTCTACACCCATCTGCTGCACGTGGTTGTCACATAAGAACCCGGGCCGGGTAGGCAAAGCCGGACCCATTAGAGGCCCGGGCAAAACGCCGTCCGGAGGCGGCGCCCCTCCCCCGGCCACCCCCTTCCTGCATTTACATAAGGGCTAGGCCGACGGGGGCCAGGATTGGCCCCCGATGGCGCGAGCAAGCCCCCCCAATCAGGGGGCGAGCTCAGGGGCCAAGGGGGGGAATAAAAGGGGGACACAGGGTCCAGTGAACCACAAATCCCCCCCCGGGCCAAGGGCAAAGAAAGAAGAATCCCACCCACCCACACCTAAGAGTCGGGCGTCGCAGCTGCAAGGTGGAGGGTAGCGGAGCTAGACGGACTAAATTAACAAACGAAAGGGGAGAACCCATTAGAAGATAGATGAGAGGCTCTCGCAGTGCCTTGGGGATGCCGCACGGCAGGGGCGCTGAGGGAGCCAAAAGGGCGGGACGCCGCCAGCAAAGACTAGAGACAATGCTCTCCCCATGACCCTTGGGATGCCTCACGGCAGGGGCTCAGAAGGAGACAAAAGCAAAGGACCCAGTCACAAGAAATTAAATTAAAGTAGATACGCAAGAAAGGCCCTTGGGATGCCAGCCGGCAGGGGCCTCTGGGAGAAGGGAGGGCCCACGTAAGGGCACAGGGCGAGCGGGACGGCACTTGCGGCCCAGACAGGTCCAAACGGAGACCCGCCTAATCGGTAGCAAGCTGAAGCCTAGACCCGGAAGCAGGAAACACAAAAAGGGTTCCCTCCCCTCCCAGGTGATTGATAAAGCTGGGGCAAGAATAATAATGCAACATGTACATAACCATGAACAATGTGTTACAAATGTATAAAGTTTTATTATACGAATAAACTGCGACCTTTTCAGGCACCCAACAAAAGTTGTCAGTGGTGATTTGAGGTAGCAGAGCATAGCGGGATGGTACGAGGGGGGGAAGCGGGGAGGGGAGATCCGCCGCCTGGATGGGGTTTTGGATATTGCATTGATGTATTTAATCAGTTTACCTCGGCGCAGCACCGCAGCCACAGAGTGTTGTGCTCGTGACCAGAGGCGCAACTAGAGCCAAATTTCGGGGGGGGCTAAGAAAAATTTCGGGGGGGGGCTGAATCTTTTAAGCCATGGGCAGAGTGGAGCTGCAGGGGCTCTTGGAAAGGGGTGAAACAACAGCGAGGCCTCATTAACATGCAAATGGTCTTTTAAAGACCTGTGAAGTGCTCGGGTGCGGCTGAGTGTGTACCCAGGAAGCTGTCTCATCCCGGGCTGCCACACACGACGGGGGGGGGGGGGGCCTGAAGCCCTGTGAGTCCAATGGGTGTTGCGCGCCTGCTCGTGACCAACCAAGTCCCCTTCTCCAGTCCCGAGTGAGTGTCCCGGACCAGTAGCGGTGTTGCGGGCCTTGCAGCTGCGAGACTGAGCCAGCCGAGGTGGAGACAAGACTAGCAGCCAGTGAGATTCGGGAATATTCCAGTAAGAGATGTGGAGGAACGGCTCCAGAAAGCGATTGTCATTTAATGAAATTATCACTAAAGGGACAGAAAATCGGCAGCTTTCCACTCGCTGCAGAATGTAAATGTTCTTCCGAACGTTATGCCCTATTAGAAATGCTGCCACAAACAACACGTGGCACAGATGGTAGTAAGACGAAGATTTTAAACAAAAAGCAATAGTTGTAAGATGGCCGCAGTACAAAAAACATTGTAGGGCGTAAGGATCCATGGAGGTGATGCATTGTCTCCACGCAATAACTATTTGTGGCAATGCGATGCGAGCGTTAGTAGTGGTGCATCCAGGGCTCGCCTTTCTCAATTAGTATCATTTTTTATTACTCCGCTTATGTAATACCAGAGAGGGAAAATCATGTTTCTATTAGCTATCCTAACACGTGAAGAAACAGAACTGTTAACAAATGGAACATCTACAACACTGCAGCGAAATGAGTACCTGAAATATTAAAATCCACACATCATTTTTACAAGCAAAGAACGGCGAAGATTAGGAGCAGATTGTTTCCGAAAATACCACAAATTCGACAATTAAATCACGTTACATAATGATGGGAATAGGCAGGAGTAAAGGGAAGAAATCCAAATCACAAATCAACAAATTCTCATAGCGCCGAGAGCCGCGCTCACCCACACCAGCCGCCCAAATCATTACAACAGGGGGTTATTCCTGACGACAAATAAGGACTGAGTGTAATCACAAAGACAAGGGTACAGCAGCTGCGTGAGGATTTCTCATGCAGTCAAGCATCGTGAAACACATCGACTGGACGAGCAAGCACATTAGCCGCAAGAGCTACGAAGCAGAGCATTGATATACCGAAGAGTGCTTAATTTGTGCCGGTGATTTCCGGTGCTTAGCAGGGCCTGGTCTAGACCTGAGTGCAACTGCACAACGTGTGTCACACAATATAATAAGTGTTCAAATTCTCACTCTGCCCTCGAGTGCCCGTGAAGAGATGAGCCGATATTCAAACCATGCCTGTAGTCAGTGTTGCCGGTGGGCAGGCCACTGATTGGGCTGGATTTGGTCATGAGGGGCTGTGGCAGCCGAAGCATCGTGCGTAACCTACTTAAAATTGCACGCCGCCGCCCGCCTTATGATGAGGACACACACCACAGGCAGTTCAGCACTATTACTTGAAGCTGCATTTCGTGCAGAAGCTGGTAACCAGTAAGTAACCAACTGTTGATTTTCTTGAGCTCTTACATCTGCCTTGTTTGTCTTCTGCCTGTGCCAGTGTAGTCCTGTTTGGTAATGCTGCCATCGTTGTCTTGCACATCTAACACCTGGCCTGCTGTTTGAAAATCTGCCGTCCTACATCAGTGACTGAATGTAAATGTGCAGGGCAACTTTTCTGAGTAATCAAGTGAAACTAGGAAGACTTTGGGGCATATCAGCAACAACCGGCGATAATTATCGCTAAGTGCACTGAGCGCTAGGATAATTATTGCCGGCTAGCGTGGATTTTTATCGCTGAAATAGCGTGCTATTAGCAACGCTTATCTCAAAAGCGATAAAAATCCTAGCGCTAACTGCCTAACGTGAGATTATCGCTGGACACCCAGCGATAATCTCACAAAATGTGGCGTTAGCTTGTTGATAGGGCCTCACAAACTTAGCCATGATGTCCACCTTCCATAAGATATCATGGCTAAGTCAGTCCTGAAGCAGGCGTAAGGAAAGTAGCGATAACATGGATTATCGCTACTTTTCTTGCCCCTATGCTTCATAGCGTGGGGCTTGATGATAGTAGAAATGTCGCTTAGCAACATTTCTCCTGTCATGTCAGGTCGGGAACGCCCACTTTGCATCTCATTAGAGATGCAAAGCTGGGCGTTAAGATTCCCGGCGCTAAAGCAAGGTTTCACGCGTTAGCGTGACCTTGCTAATTAGGCGATAAAATTATCGCCGCTTTTCGGCCGAAAATGGCCGCAAAAGCGGCGATAATTTTCTATCGCCGCCTTGTAGATATGCCCCTTGGTTCGCTCTTTTTAGAATTTTGGCGCACAGAACGCTAGAGATACGTTTTCAACAAGCTACAATTGATGGACTGCAAAGAGTTAAACGTGATTACCCCCAGGTCACGGGAGTCCATGGGGATGTCTTTTATACTGTCAGCAATTGTAACCTTGACTGATAAACCCTTCCCTTGTTTGCAATGGAGCTGTCGGTTAGGTCTGCGGTAACTTTCATTCTGCAGCAGGTAACGGTCTCAAACATCCTGCTGTTTTTTGCAATCTTCCTCTTGGTTGGCAACTATGTTAAAAGGAGAGCGCTGAAGAATTACCCCCCCAGGACCCTTCTTCTGGCCCATTGTTGGATGTTTACCATACCTTGACTTGGCTCAGCCTCAAGTCTCAATAAACAAGGTAGGATTACAGAAGCAATTTTAATGAACTGTGACAGACCCAAAGTTTTTGTCTCTTGTATACAAAAAATTATTTTTATGACGTTTTAATTGCAAGTGGGCGGCAAAAATACAAGTTTAGGTACTCCAAGGAGACCATAAGAAGTACAGTGCAAGTCACACTCTCACAAACAGACTTCGCACAGAGCAGCAGCTTCTCCAGCTGCGCTCCATACTACCCATCGAACATCTAATTTGTTTATTCCCCTAGAAAAGGTGGTCTCACAGCGAGGCTTATGCAAGAGCTCCCTATTTCTCCCTTGCCGCCCAAACAAGTCCCAAAAGAGGTGACAACACTCCTAGAGAGGCTACTTCTCTTACTTACCTCCCCTCCAGCTCACTATATCCTTAAGGCCATGACCTGGGATGGGTCATGGTCAAGCGGGGCATGACACGGTTTCTGGCAGGGAAAGTTACATGAGGCGCAGGGGGGCCTGTGATTCTGGCACCACATTATATTGGCCTGGCAGGGTAAGTCACTTGGGCTGGTTTACAGAGGCCCTAAAAAACCGGCCCACAGGTGACCCTGGGGCACCGGCGTATCGCTCAATTGTCCGCCTTGCCAATCTGACCCTGTATAGCATGTACAGACTGGGAACCCAAAGCAGCCCTGGCAAATTTCGTCAGACCAGCCCCCATAGGTTGTGTAGCGAGTGAGCCCAGCCACAAGTAGGGTTTGGAGGGTTTCTCCCACCAAGAAAATTTTGGGGAAAATAGCAAAAATTGTGCATTCTACAACACACTTTTCAATATACATTCAATTGTAGGACAATCTTTAATGGACCCCTTCAATGGTTCCTTCACTATCACCCTCCAACTGTGCCCCTCATCTCTCCATAGCCCCTCTGTCATGTATTTAATTTGTTTTATAGCGCTTCTCATACCAGATTATGGTGTCGAGCACTTTACATCAAACACACATAGAGACAATTAATAATAAAAGTGTAAGGCAGTGTATAGAAAATGTTACATAAAACCAAGGGCACTATGAGGTGTAGGCTTAATTTAAGAGTACTTGGGCTGGAGAAGCACAAATTTGGGATTCAAAATGTAACACAGTGGTCAGGGTTACATTTACTAATACGAATTTACTTCTACCCAAATAAACCCTTTTTAGCAACATTAGGATAATGAAAGACTGGAAAAAACATAACTTTCTAACCTGTACCATGTAGTTTGCATGCAGCTCTTTTTGATGGCAGTTCATAGCTCACTGAGCTAGATTACTATTGTAATATATGAACTGTACAGAAACAAAAGGATATTTTGTGACAAAAGTAGGAACCCACAGAGCTATGCACATAAAATACATGTATGTGATCTGCGTGGTACACATTCTTGCAGCAGGCATATTAACCCTCTGCGCTACCTTAAAGATGAGTTAAAACTGCCACTAGACAAAACTCCAGCAGAAAGATATCTTGACAAGTTTATTATGCTTGATACACAAAGAACTTTGCAGCTACTGCTTTGAAAACAAAAGTGGTTGCTGTATTAGTTATGCTGGTATGTTGATTATGTTACTGGGAGCCGACAGAGCAGCACTGCAAAACTGTCCTCCCAGGAACAAAACCGGCCTTCCATCCTCCCAAGGAAACACCCAATGCCCAATACGGAAGTCCGGCCTAGAAACATAGAGCTGGCCCTGGATAGGGGTGGTCAGAAAGGTGCCCAGTGCGCTGCACGGCCCGCCTTACATTTCTGGGTTCTCCCCAGAGCTCATGGTCTTCCCAGGGCGAGCCTGATGTTGTTGGTCAGTGAGCCTCTTTTTTTGCTTCTATTGCACTGTTAAATACAGTTAATTCAGAATTTGCCCGTGTTAATGCTCGAGTGGATTCATATCTCATGAACGCTGATTGCTTCTCATCATTTGAGCTATGCTCCCTGTAGGCCATGCACTAACTCAGAGAAATTCCCAGTTAAATTTTTATGCTGTAAAGCGTGCACTCACATAAAATTAGGCTCACAGCTAAGTTCTCCGTCAATGAACACCTTCGTCCTGAGCTCCTGTTTTAAGTGATTGTCTTTGAATAAAGTACTGACATTTAAATTGGAATTTCTCTGTCTCTGTATTAGTGCATGAGCTGCCACAGCACCTATTTGAAAGAGGGATTCTTATTCATTTTATCTTTTTAGAGTGTTTAACCAAACATTTTGGTTTATATTGTGCCATAAGATATATAAAAGTTGTATCTTTGAACTCATGACACAGACTCTGCTAAAACACAAAGCACCTTTGCACATATCCCTGTAATGTCCTTTCCCCAAATCGGCACATAGAGCACAATATTTCACGTGCCACTTTTCAATGCATTAGTCATTTTAGCTAATTTATTCCAAACTTATGCTTTAAATGCACTTTTGATTTAATCTTTTTCAAAATTTTCACGGGCGGGGGACCTCCTATCAAAACTTTACTTGAGGAAGGCTCCTATGCTGAAATTCAGATCGGATATTACATCTGGATTTCAGCAGTGCCAGTTGAGGATGTGAGTGGAGCCAATAGAGTGTGTGGGTGGAGCCGGGGAAAGTGGGTGTTGTCCTCCGACAAACATTTGAGCACCTGGACTTCATATTTTACAAATTAAGCACTGGTATAGATGCATTCATTCAGATAAAGGAGAGCTTGCCAACATCTCTACTTTTCCAATTATATCCTGTAACATTGAATTAAATATGAAATTCAGTAACTATATACATGTGCATCTTAATAAAATGCATCAGAAGCCTTCAGACAACCAAGTGAGAAGCCATGTCAGGTAAACTTGAATTTTATGGCAAGGCACAGAGGCCAATAATATGTATGTTTCTTTAATTGCTAAACTCACAGCAGCAACACCAAACAATGTAAAGAATTTAGAACATTACATTAACATTCCAGAGCCCACAAAATCCTGTGAGAGGCAGCCATATTCCTTCTTTGTTGCTGCTCACAGCTGAGATAAGTTCACTCTCATTTGATCTAACTTAACATATATGTGGATGAATTTTTAATTTTAACTACTTGAAAGGATGTGGATTTATTGTTGTTTAATCGTATATTATTGTCTTTGATTGTTACCTTGCCTTTGAGTAATGTCTTTTCTTGTCTTTCATCTATATTTACTATAGTATTACTGTTACAACCCATTTCGCTCTCTGTCTCCAGATCTGTTTCCCGTTTTTTGGCTCTATTGGGCCTTTCTATTGAAACACGTTATCATTTTGACTTGTTGGGATTTACTATTTATTTAAAGATCGTATCCTTTTAAATAGCACAAGCCCGACGGTTTGTTAGCGCTCGAGCACTACTTTCATTTTTTTCAATCACGCATTATCTCGCTTTTATCCAAATTACTGCTTCTGATTATTATCTGGTGAGCGTCCTTGTGTTTCAGAGATTTCATCTCTCGAAACCACAAGGATGCTCTCTGCCCGTTATACTTTTTCACAGCCGTACAGTGAGAGGGGCACGTATGTAACAGATGCGCCTCCCTGTGCCGGTCCGATCACGATCCCTTTGTTGCTCGTTTGAAGGCGCGCGTGAGAAACAGACTCTTGTTCCTCACTTTAATTCTATTCAAAAGTAAGGGTGGGCGTAATGTGTGTAAGGGACCTACACGGAGAGGCACGGAGATGAAACCAATCTCCGCACTCTGTGCATAGTTCCCTTACGCACATCCCGCCTCCCGCCCGCAGTCTTAAATACATTACAAAAGCAATTGTTAAGTAACCTTACCTTATCGGCGGCGTCCCCGGGCTTCGATCCTTCTCTAGCGCATCTTCTTCTGGGAACTGCACATGCACGGGAGCCCGCGCATGCGCATTCCTGCCGAGGAATGCACATGTGCGGGCTCCCGCGCATGCGCAATTCCCAGAAGAAGATGCGCTGGAGAAGGATCGCAGCCTAAGGTAAGGTTACTTAAAAATTGCTTTTGTAATGTATTTAAGACGGGCGGGAGGCGGGCGGCCAGCTTCTGTTATGCCCCGAGTGTGCGGAGATTTGCCCTGTTTCTCCGCCTATTATCGCGGAAGGCGGAAGGGCAAATCTCCACACATTCCGTGGGAGGAACGGAGTTGTCCACCCACCCTTATTCAAAAGGTCCAAAAAGACATTAGACGAGTTTTTGGTATGGCCGTGAGGATGCAGGATGATTCCTCGGCCGCGGAATTGGTATTTCAAGAGGCTCCTTCTCCAGAGGTGGTTTCCGGTCTGGAAGTTTTCAAACAGGCTCCTATTCTCCTGGATTCTATCCTCAGAGGCAGACAGGAGGAAGAGGTCGCTTTAGAGGTGAAAGGAGAACAAGATTTCAAGGTATGTTTGCCAAAAGACTCTTTTTCTATTCAAGTAAAAGTAGGTGGCAGGCTTGCACTATTTTTATACAGATGGAAGGAAATCACCTCAGATCCTTGGGTCCTGCAGACAGATGTGGGTTATCAAATAGATTTTGTCACAAATCCTACTTAGGTAAGGAGACATCCTCTTCTAAGATTTGCCAAGGAACAAGAGGATTTGGTAAGTCAGGAGGTTTCAGAGTTAGAAAACAAAGGTGCCATAGAGAAGGCAGAGACTTCATTTGGTGGTTCTATAAGCAATCTTTTCTTTGTAGAGAAAAAAGACAAAACTATTTCAAGGTGAAAGGTATTCACATGTTGGGAGATGTTTTGAGGGAAGGAGATTGGTTGACTCGTCTAGACCTAAAAGATGCTAATTTGACTATTCCGGTTTGTGTACATCAAAGAGATTTTTTGAAGTTTGTATGGAAGGGGACCACATGGAGGTTCAAGAGCCTTCCCTTTGGTTTGACTTCTGCCCCTTGGTGCTTCACCAAGGTGATGCGCCCCACAGCATCCTGGCTTTGTTCAAGGGGAATAAGGCTGATCATTTATTTGGACGACATTCTCATAATGTCAGAAAACAAGGAACAAGCTCAGGAACACACGACCTTAGCAGTCAGGATTATAGAGTATTTTGGTTTTATAGTAAACAGGAAGAAATCTTGCCTGGTCCACAGTCAGGAGACTGTGTTTCTGGGTTTTCAGATCTCGACCTTGGATTGTGTCTTGAAATTACCAATGGAGAAAGTCAGGAAGATTCACAGAGAAGTGCGAAAGTTATTAGCGAGCGATTGGGTTCCCTTGAGGCAAATAGCAAGAGTTATAGGGCTTCTTACGGCTTGCTTCCAAGCAGTCTTCCCGGCTCCCCTTCCCTACCGTGCATTGCAGAGAATGAGGACTGTGTATCTAAACAAAGGGGTGAGCTATTCTCAGAAAGTGCAGATAGATTCAGAAGCAAAGGCGGAGCTATCTTGGTGGTTAGAGAATCTTGTGGCTTGGAACCGGAAGGCGATCTTTGGTTCGACCCCAGATATGATTATAGAATCAGACGACAGCCTTCAGGGCTGGGGAGCCAGAAGTGGTTCAATGACTACTGGGGGGAAATGGACAGAACAGGAGAGCAGTATGCATATCAATTATTTGGAGTTGTTGGCAGGTTCCTTTGCAGTGAAGAGCTTCACGAAGGATCAAGGCAAATGTTGCATTCTCCTAAAGATGGACAACATTTCTGTGGTAAGATATGCAAACAAACTAGGGGGTCCTCGTTTGAAGGCCTTAGCGGATTTTTCAAAAGAATTTTGTTACTTTTGCCTGAGCAGAAACATTATGCTTCTCGCTCAGTACTTGCCGGGAGTGAGCAATTCCATTGCGGATTGGATCTCACAGCAACTGAAGGACTTTAGCGATTGGAGGTTCTTATCTTTGAACAGAAAGTGGGGTCCTTTTGCGCTGGATCTCTTTGCGAATTGCGTGAATGCACAGGTTCACAGATTTTACAGTTGGAGGCTGGACCCAGCTGCAGAGGCAGTGGATGACTTGATGGAAGTTTGGAACGAGCCTCGCTGCTACACTTTTCCCCCCTTTACATTGATTCAGAGGGTTCTCTTAAAGGTGAGGACAGACAGGGCAGAAATAGTTCTAATAACCCCGTTTAGGACTACTCAAGTTTGGTATCCAGATGTTATGGAGATGTTGATTGCCGACTTGGTACTTTTTCCGGATGTGCCAGACCTGCTAACCAACGCTTCAGGAGGTTTCCACGAGATGGTACTTCAGGGTCATTTAAAGCTAATGGCTAGGTTGATTTTGGGAGAACCTGGCAATTGTCAGGCTTATCTTCGGAAGCTTCAAAGCTCATTAAAGAGTCATGGGCACCAGGGACCTTAAAGGCCTACAGGTTGGCTTGGGGGAGATGGGTTCATTGGTGTGCTTTGAGGTGTTTGGATCCGGTATCAGCTCCTTTAGTTGAAGTGGTCAACTACTTATCGGAGATTTTCCATGACAGTAAATCCTATAGTACTGTTAATATTGCAAGGTCAGCTATTTCTGCAGAGCATGATTTAGTGGATAGCATCTCCATCGGACAACATGATGTAGTCAGGAGGCTCTTAAGAAGTGTTAGAATTAATGCTCCACCTGGGGCAAAGTATTCCTCCCTTTGGGATGTGGACGTTGTCTTGAAAGTTTTGATGAATTGGAATGAAAACAAATTTCAAAATCTCAGAGATCTTTCTCTGAAACTAGTTATGCTGCTGTGTCTGATTTCCTGTAGGAGAGTGTCTGATGTTAGAGCTTTAGAGACTACAGGGTGTTGCTTTGTCCCAGAGGGTGTTTGCTTCTCTATCTCAAAAAGAACCAAATCTATGTCCAGCACAATTTTCTACCCAAGTTTGGACGACTGTAGAAAGCTTTGTGTTGTGAGATGTATACATGAGTATGAAAGGAGGACTGAACCCTTGAGAAACAGTGAAACTCAGTTGGTTATTTCTTTCAGGCCTCCAAATGAGGCAGTCTCCACTCCTACCTTGGCTCGTTGGGTCAAGGAGGTCATGCATAGAGCGGGGATAGACTTGAATAAGTCTGGCGCACAGGGGTTATGGCTTCCAAAGCTTTTATCCTGGGTGGTGATTTATCAGCCATCTTGGCTGCGGCTGATTGGTCTTCTGTATTTGTGTTTAAGAAGTTTTATTTTAAGCCTGTGGAATGTCCAGTAGGGGATATAATGGCAAGGTTTTGAACAAGCATAATATTGGCCTCCGTGCCTTGCCATAAAATTCAGATTTTCCACAGCCTGGGTGGGTAGAAAATCATGATTTTATTAAAGACACGGAGGCTGATATTATCCTTCCCTGTGGTTCACAAGCAATACATTTATCTGTTATTGGCTCTTTCAGGTGGAGACATCAAGAAATAAACTATACTGGAGAAGCCTCTTTTGGTCTTTGGAGTTTTTTCATTTGAGTTAAAGTTTTGGACATGGATCGAATTTATGCACTTGTTCGCAGCATGAAGAAGGAATATGGCTGTCTCTCACATGATTTTGTGGACTTTGGAATGTTAATGTAATGTTCTAAATTCTTTACATTGCTTGGTGTTGCTGCTGTGAGTTTAGCAATTAAAGAAACATGCATAATATCAGCCTCCGTGTCTTTAATAAAATCATGATTTTCTACCCACCCAGGCTGTGGAAAATCTGAATTTACCCTTATGCACTCATAGTTGTGTGGGCTTTCTTCACTTTAATCAGCTTCTGCCTCAATAGCTGGAGCTGCTACACTGACAAAAAAACAGGGTGCACTTCACCATGGCATAGTTCAAAGTTGTTTTCACAACACCATTGGACTTTCAGATTACTTCTCTCTATTACCAAATGTCCTACAAAATTCAAACAGAAGCAAATGTTCTTGTACAAGAAAATCCTTGCTCTGCATAGCCAGGGCCTAGCTATTACAACATTGTATCGTGACATTTTAGGAGGCCCGATATCAAACATTTAGGAAGTTGTACCCAGATATCTGAGATGGTTACTGCCAAAACCAAACTATGTGAGAGCTCAGGGGCTGCTGGGAAATCTAGTTTGCCATCAGGGCACCACAGCATAGTGCATTTTCCACATAAACAAAGCCTCAGACAGGTACGTTCTAATGATCTGCGAGGTCGGCCTGTCTTTTCTTCCCTGAGATCGACTCAGCATGAGAGAGTTTGATGAATCGCTCTCCTGCATCTGATGAATCTTCATCAGTAAGTCATATTTCTTGACATGCCTCTTGACATTTACCCCTGGCCTGTGGATCACACCTGTGCCCCTGCCCTATCCAGAACTTCCATGGTGCACATGATGGACTCAGAAAAGCAAAGAAACAGATGAAGATAACATTTCGACCAAGCCAAGTCTTCAATGAGAAGGCAGTCCAGATGGTGAAGCTAGGGGCAGCTCAGTAGCCAAGGAAAAATTAGTAATGGAGCCATACCTCTTTTGAAATATATTCTTGGGTGACCTCAGCTATCCAGCACCCCAATGAAGATTATTTCTCCTGCAGAATTCTTCAAAGGTCTCATAAACTTTTGAATTCCCACATAATTGAAATTCCTAGGTAAACATGAATTTTGAAATTAGGTAATCTTCCTTTGTCTGTAGAATACGTCCAACTGAACTCATTCCTATTTTGGAAAAACACAGCTGGTGAAGGTCAGCAAAACTCTTCTCAACTGAGAAACTTCCAACTATTCAAAGGATCTATCCATTCAAGGACAACCCCAGCTCTAAGACCATTAACAGCCATCCCTTTAAAAAGTTCTCAAGAGTTGTAGGTAAGGCTAAGCCAGTCAATACCTGCTCACAACCCCTCTCTCAACAGTATTATGTAAAAAAAGGTTTGGGTTTCATGTCAGGACTTAGCTCTCTGTAACCCTTAGGCAAACCTATGAATTTGAAGGTTAGCTCAAACCTACATGTCTTAGACACACAGGCACTTAAATAATCCACTTTCTAATTCTCCAGATGTCCAGCACGCACTTCAAGCTTTGGAGTAACATTTCATTTCAAAGGCAGATGTAGGGAGTTACTAGGTTCTCCCCTCAGCAAAGAGGTGTAATTTTAAGAGGGTTAATTATGGTTTGATAATTTTTCACAATTTTAAGCCTCTCAGACCTGAAATACACCTACAAAAGACAATCCGTTTCTATTATCTGATCTAGATATTTCAGCCAAATTACACAAATCGTCAAAATATTAACTTTGTAGATTCACCAGGGCTTAGAAATACATTTACGGCTAAAATATACATTTTCTTTATTTAGAGAGATGGAGCTGCAGAAATCGTGTAGATTCACACAAAACTACTTTACAAATTCCCAACTTTGTAGAAAATGAAGCTTCTCCATCGAACCATAACTTAACACTGTGGTTGTCGGAATGACTATGAGCATCTCATTTATTCTGTGCTAGGCAAATATTTATTACCTCACAGTACCAACCAGGTAACTACACTCAATGTCAGATCAGTTTTGTTGCTACAAGAGCTGTCATACAAGGCACTCTCCACAGACGTGTGTTCTAAGTTCGAGCAGTGCCAACTATTTGAAAGTATACAACACAGCACAACCAAATTCCCAAAGGCACCATGATCATTAAGATAAGTTAAGGGGAACCAGAGATATGTTAAGGCAATTACACAAAAAAGGTCAAGCACGACTCAAAAGGCACTGTTCGAGATTAACCAGGAGTTAAGGGTGATTTCCAGCCAATCTCGATGAAGTATTCAACATTTTTACCTTCTGACTTGTTCTCTGAAATGGAAGTCAAAATCTTATAAAAGGGCAAAGTGAAAGTCGATGGCCGGTGAGGTTGCCTCGATATTGGATACGTTGTCATTGAGCTCCCAACAAAGCTGTTGGGTTTGGTACCAAAAGCTCTGAGCCAGTTCACTGGTTAAATATATTTTCTGTGTTGCGTCACTATTTGGGAAATCAAAATTCTCCAGTGGGGCAATGCTGGAAGCTGTAGACAGGCAACGCTCCACAAGGCAGGATACCCTTCCCCACATTCTCCCTGAATCAACATTCTGTGTGTGTTAGACGGTGGTTCTGACACTATGGGCCGGCCGGATTTTTCGCTTTTTGAGCACCTAATTGTTGAGCTTTTACTGTGGGGGAGCCTCATGAGTTGGGACTCACCCACAGTGAACTCACAATGAAAGATACTGCATGGGGATTTTACTGGTGTCCCCCTGGCTTGACCAGGCCGCTGCGCAGCCGCAGGAGGAAGGGGCACCGGGCTAGTTACATGCAGACACATGTGTACATGCGTGTGCACATGTGTGCGGGCTGCGCAGGGGAGATTCCTGGCGTGTGCAGCCCCAGAGCAGATACAAAGTGAATGGTGTGGCAGGACTTATGCAAAATTGGGTGGTGACATGGAATAGGCTCTATACACTGGGAAGAAACATGCCAGGGAAAGTCAGTGTGCTTTACAGTGGTTATTCCATTATTCTCCTATGGGGATCGGGAGCACATGGGCTAGTTTTACTTTACTAGGGCCTACAAATTCCAGACATGCACCAAAGTCCACTGTAGCCTATGTGAGAAGAAGTATTCTGCAGAGTCCAAAGTCATATTTGTACTGCTTTTGGGTCATCCAGAAATGTTATATTTCTCTGAGTCAGCTCATCACCAGGGCCTGGCTGGGGGCTCACCCTGCTAGGCTGAATTAATGACCTTCCTCTCCAAGCCATGGCCTCAGAGGCCCAGCCCAGCACACCAAACATTCCAAGGGTGAGGGCCTCCACTCCAAGCAGAGAAGATGGGTGGAGCTACAGGGTCATCCATCAGTAGCTGACACCTGGTGCAAGGCACCTGGCCGCTCTGGAGGGAAGGCAGCCAGGGGGAAGGGGCTCTCAGAGACCACGTGGCAGGAGACCCTGGATGACGCCATCCTGAACAAACCCAAAGGCCTGGGCAGGAAGGAGTGAGCAGGGGCAGAAAAGTGATGTGTTGCTGTGTGATAGGGCAAACAGAGACTTCCTGCCAGCCCCCTCCCCAACTTCTTAAAAGAACTTGCACAGGAAGAGGAGCTCTCTCTGGGGTGTGGTCTGCTGAGGCAGAAGGTGCTGGAGCCTGGCTCAATGGACAGTTGGAAGGAGGAACCCCCTTGTCTGTCCCAAGATCCTGAACAGCACCAGGAGAAGAGACCAGGACCAGTGCGCAGAAGCAGAGGCCTCTGCGCAGGGAGAAGAGACTCCCAGGAGGAGAGCCAGGCGAAAGGCTGGTGCAGGGAGCCAGTGAAGACAGCTCCCCGCTGAATCCCCCCTCTCAGAGACCCAGAGGGCGAAAGAGATTGCTTCCAGTGGCTGGGGAGCGCCAGCAGGAGCAAGAAGAGGCCAAGATCACCAAAATCGGACCCCGGGGCTGAGATATGCCTGTCAAACTCCAATTTACTGAACGCTACTACACAGGAACAGAGATGCTAGTTCCCAAATCCACCCCGACAGCAACCCAGAGCTTAGTGTAACAAGCCTCTAGAGTGGCTATCTTGGGGGGAAGGGGGAAAAGTGGATAAAATAACAAAAGAGAGAAGAGACTGTTCTGCTGGTTTCTTCAGTAGTCCGTCCTGCAGACTTCTATTGCTGAAGAAGTAACCTGTAGACAAGAGTTCATGTTATCATAGACCATTTAGACCTTAGACCTCTCTTAATCTCTTTAACCCGGTTTCCTCACTACCTTACCATACTAATTCCAGAACTCAGCTCCTCTTCTATTTCTTTTATTCTTTCCTGTGTGTGCTCTTGTTCTTTAACAGTATTCTTCGTCTGCAATTAGAAATAACAGCTAAAGCTAATGCTTATCTTCCTCATGTAATTCTTCTCCCTGCGTATCTTACTTACTTCTCTTTTTTCTTTCTATTCTCTTCTATGTTTTATCTTCCTTGCCTTCTGCCTTAATTTGCAGTACGTTTTCTTTTAGCACACCTGCAATATATTTACATTCATAGGTTTAGACTTCTACTCTCTTTTTGACTGGGTATTATTTATGTTCAATTTTGAATTCTACTTACTGTGGTTAGGGTCTTTTCCTATTGGTAATTAATCATCTGTGTATTTGGTATTTCTCTTCTTATGCTTTTCGTTGGAGTCTTATTACTCTCAGCTTCTATGCCACTGTCTGACGTTTTCTTCCTGTGGTAAGTATTGTTTGTCTATTTTAACTATTTACAGGTAGCTCAAGTGTACTAGCGTGTAAGGCTAACCACTTCTTCGTTTCTTCTGGTCTTGCCGACTCTGCATATGACCTCTATGACGGAATACTAAAACTGCCTTCTTCACAGTAAGTTCTTATTACTTATATAGTTCTCAGTATGTTTACTTGAATTCTCTGACGTGACAAAATATATGCTTGATAACTTAGCTTTGTTTTCTGTTTCTTTCTTCAGGTGCTCCGGGCGGCGCTGCTTCCTCTCTCTCTCTCTCTCAGCCGTACGAAAGCCTCACAATAAACGGAGAATTGTAGTTCTCCTCATATCTCACTTAACTTCCTTGAATTCGGCTACAACCTTAATATCAGCTGACTTCCGAATGCTCTTCAGTCCTGATAAATGATACGCCCTCAAAAACTACACTTTGACTCTTTTGTTTGCGTGCTCTGAGGCGCGCTCCTGACTCTCTGGAATTCTTGGTGAAGTGCGCAGTTCACAAGCCGCGCGAGCCTCACCTTGAATTCCAGCGCTTTCTCTGCTGAACACTAGAACGCTAACAGCCACTCGGTTCTGGTGGCCTTTTTAGGCGCCATTTCCGAGTCAGCTCCACCCAAGTATCTTCCATTGCACAGGGTGCGTAAACCTTGGGTTTTCGATGTGCAATTAACCCTATCTGTAATCTTGGAGTCCTGACAGTACCCTCCAACAAGGTAGGTTCTCTCCTCTGGGGTTTAGTTGGAAATCGTCGGTGAAAGGCCTTAACTAATCTTGGAGCGTGAACATCTTCATCTCGTTCCCAAGATCTTTTCTCAGGCCCATAACCTTTCCAGTCCACCAAATAGTAAAGCTCCCCTTTTTGCATTTTAGAGTCTAGAATTTCTTTGACTTCAAATTCTGTACCAGTCTCTAGGTGAAGAGGCCTTGGAGGCAGGTTTTTTCGTAATTTTTCTGGAGCCTTCTTCAACAGGGATATGTGGAAAACTGGGTGTATTTTCAGCCTTGGTGGTAATTGAATTCGGTAAGTCACCGGATTTATTTTCTGTTCTACCAGGTATGGACCAATAAATCTCGGTTGAAACTTCCGATTTCCTTTTAGCCTCAAATTCTTAGTACTTAACCAAACCTTATCTCCTATTTCCAAATGGGGGCCTTCTCGTCTCTTTCTGTCTGCATAAGACTTATACTTTCTTTTTGCTAGTTCTAGATTTTCTATTGCACTCTTATGTACCTGTTCTAACTGAGTTACGATCTCCTCTACCGCTGGGACTGAGATTTCGGTTTGCCTGAGGGTTGAGTTGGGGTGTCTTCCATAATTCATAAAGAAGGGGGAAAACCCAGTGGAAACATTCTTTGCATTATTATGGGCAAACTCAGCAGCCCATAGATAGTCCGACCAGTTTCCTTCTTGTTTTAACAGAAACAATCTCAAATACTGTTCAAGTTCCTGATTTACCCTTTCGGTTTGACCATCAGTTTCTGGGTGATAACTGGTGGAGAAACGGACTTCTGTACCCAACCCTTCCATGAAAGACTTCCATAAGTGGGAAACGAACTGTGGACCTCTATCTGTGATGACTATTTTCGGGAATTCCATGTATTTTCACTATTTGGGCACTAAAATGAGTCGCCAACTGCTTAGCTGTTAACACTCCTTTTAGAGCTGGGAAATGAGCCATTTTAGAAAGGGAATCTACCACTACTAAGATGGTATTGTAGCCCTGACTAAGGGGTAAGTCAGTGATGATGTCTAATGTAACAGTGTGCCAAGGATTGGGTGGAGTGGGTAAGGGCATAAGTAGACCTTTTGGGGCCTGCCTTTCGGATTTTCCTTGAGCACAAATCTCGCAAGTCTTAACATACTGCTCAATGCTCTTTGACATTTCAGGCCACCAGTAGTGTCGCCGGATCAGTTCTCTGGTCTTTGCCTCTCCCTTATGTCCGGCCAACCTTGCATCGTGGCATTCCCTCATGATTTGTTGCTGCAACTCTTTAGTGGGAATATACAGAGCTCCATGAAAGTAGGGCAACCGATCACGAATTTCTATTCCTTCTTTCTTCGCCCATTCTTTCAAGGTCTTTTCATCCATTGCGTCAGAGATACTATGTTCAAGATCAACTGAGGTAATTGCTCCGATAATCTTTTCACTTGGGATAATGGATTGATTTCCTAGGGGTGTCTTTTGATTTTCTGTGTCTATTCTGGACAAGGCATCTGCTTTCCCGTTCTGGGCTCCTGGCCGATAAGTGATGACGAAATCGTAATCAGCAAAGTATAGCGACCATCGAAGTTGTCTTGGTGTTAGGGTTCTGGCTGTCTTTAGAAATGTTAGATTTCTGTGGTCAGTGTATACAGTGACTTGATGCTGTGCCCCCATTAAATGATGTCTCCAATCCTTGAATGCGTCTTTTATGGCCAATAGCTCCTTCTCTGTAATTGTATAGTTTATTTCCGCCGGAGTTAATTTTCTTGACCTATAGGCGACTGGATGCAGCTGCCCCGTTAACTTGCTTCGTTGGGACAAAACTCCTCCCACAGCCTGATCTGAGGCATCAGTCTCCACGTAAAAAGTAGGCCTGGGCGGTAAATTCCGTTCCGTTCGCGGAATTTGCGGAATTTGGGTAATTTCGCGTTCTGCGGAGAACGCGAAATTGCCCAAAAATCCGCTTTCCGCGACTTCGCGAAATTTTTGCTTGTTCGCGTTCTCAAAATGCGTGTTCGCAAGATATTTCTCCCCGAGCACGCAAACAGCGATTGTGAACAGGAAAAAAGCATCGCGGACAAGCAATTCCGCGTGTTCGCGGAATTTCTGCGTGTTCGCGGAGATTTTTACCGTTTCGCAGAGATTTGCGTAACGCGATTACGCAAATTCCGCCCACCCCTAGTAAAAAGGTTCAGTCGGATCTGCATGTTGTAGAATTGGGGCAGACGTAAAACTTTCTGTTAGAGAGCGGAAGGCGTCTTCGGCTTCAGTGGTCCATTCAAATTTGAGCCCTTTTTTTAAGAGGCGGGTGAGTGGTAAAATCTTACGTGAAAATTCACCAATGAATCTCCGGTAAAAATTGGCAAAACCAATAAAGCTTTGTACTTCTTTGACTCTCTCGGGGGACTTCCAGTTTATCACCGCTTTGATCTTTTTGCGGTCCATAAGAATGCCTGTTGGTGAAATTACAAAACCCAAAAATTCAACCTGTGAAACACTGAAAGCACACTTCTCAAGCTTTACAAACAGTCTGTTTTCTCTCAACTTCTGTAAGACTCTTCTAACCTGGTCCTGATGTTTTTCCTTGTTCTCAGAGTAAATAAGGATGTCATCAATGTACACCAGTGCACACTGGTCGATGAATTCCTTCAATACATCGTTAATGAAGTGTTGAAAGGCAGATGGAGCGTTACATAGCCCATAGGGCATAACCTGATATTCAAATAGGCCGAACCTCGTTCTGAAAGCTGTCTTCCACTCATCGCCCTCCTTCATTCTCACCAGATGGTACGCTCCTCTCAGATCCAACTTTGTATAAATTGTTGCTCCTTTCACTTGATCTAACAAAACAGATATTAACGGCAATGGATAACGGTTCTTCTTTGTAATCATATTGATGGCTCTGTAGTCAATGCAAGTCCTAGAATCCCCTTCTTTCTTTGGCACAAAAAATAGGGGCGAGGAGACTGGGGACTGCGAGGGACGAATGAAGCCGTTTGCTAGATACTTATCCAAATATTCCTTGAGGTGATGGTGTTCTTTTTCCGTAAGGGCATACACACGGCTGCAAGGTAGATTCGAACCGGGTTCAATCTCAATTTTACAATCATAAGGTCTGTGGGGTGGTAGTTGTTCCGCTTCCACTTCATTGAATACGTCTTCGAAATCTCGATATTCCTCTGGTATGTCTCGTACATGGATTACTCAAATTGATCCTCCAATCTGACACAACGAATGTGCAGGATTAACCTCTTGCTCCCTCTGCAAACCTCCAAAACAATTTCCTAAACAATAATCCGATTCCATCTTAATGGCTCTGGTGCTCCAGTTGATAGTTGGGTTATGTTCAGTGAGCCAGGGAAGTCCAAGGATTAATTGGAATTGGGGGGCATCGATCAAGTTAAACTGAATCTTCTCCTCATGTCCGTCATTTGAGATCAAATGTATTAATTCTGTGTGACTGACTATTGGACCAGAGGGCAGATTGGTTCTATCTACAGCTCTAACGGGCTCAAACTTTAATTTTCTTATGGCTTCAATTCCCACCTTGCTTGCAAACTTTAAATCGCAAAAGTTTCCGGTGGCTCCTGAGTCGATCATCACTGAGACTTCCCTCAGCGTCACGTGTCGGAATCTGATTTCCATCGATAAAATTAGATGTGGCACTGCAGATTGTAGAGTATTGGCCACCCTATGTTCCTTTGGAGTCTGATCTAAAATCGCATCCACCTGTTCAATTCCCCCAACAGATGGTGCCTTTAGTTTTCCTTCGGCTTGAAACTTCCCTTGGGTTTCTTTGGCCAAGCTCGCACAAAATGGCCTCCCGATCCACAGTACATACAAAGATTGCTGGCTCTTCTTTTTTCCTTCTCTTCTTTGGAAAGAGGACCCCTTATAGTACCAATCTGCATTGGTTCGATGCCCTGCTGACCTTCATGACTTCGTCCTCCTTCCGACCTGATTCGATCAAATCTTGGAACCACCGACTTGAAATCTTTTCTTTTTTCACCTTTCCTTTCCCCTTGACGGAAATCGATTTCCAGCACCAAGTCTACTAACGCTGAGATTTCTGTGGGTCTATTGGGTATCCCAGCCAATGCATCCTTTAACTCATCTCTTAAACCACGATAAAACACCGCTGCTCGCTTACTCTCAGGCCAGTTGGTTTCCACCACTAGTTTATTGAATTGAGCCAAATAAGAGACCACATCGCGATTCCCCTGTCTCAGGTCAAGTAGCTAGTTGTCTAACGCTTGGGATATCCGCCTTCTGTCAAATATTCGAAGGAACTCTTCTTTGAAGTTCTCATAATTTCGCAATATGGGATCGTCCTTTGAAATCAGAGGCAAAGACCAGGATGCTGCATCCCCACTTAGGTATGACAACACAAAGGCTACCCGAGATTGAGCATCTGGAAAAATAGAAGGGCGGCACATGAAGTGTAACGAACACTGCGTAATGAATATTTGAGCCTTCTGTGGATCCCCACTAAAACGCTCAGGTGCCGCTAATGGAATGACGGGCGAGAGGGAGTGAATCACCTGAGTAGTCATCCTATTAGACCCTTCTGGCAATGAAGCTTGAGCGTCCGACCCAGAACCAAAAGGTTGTCTAAGCCTTTGCGCCAATTCTGCGGTCTCTTTTCTAGAATTTACTACTTCTAATCTGAGGCTCTGGTTTTCCTCCCGGACTGCACTTAACTCTTTTTGTATGGTATCTAATACCGTTCCTAACCCTTGTAAGTCTATTCCCTCAGCCATCTCTGTTCGGGTGTAAAATGCAACTTGGGCACTTCACTCTGTCAGACTCCAATTTACTGAACGCTACTACACAGGAACAGAGATGCTAGTTCCCAAATCCACCCCGACAGCAACCCAGAGCTTAGTGTAACAAGCCTCTAGAGTGGCTATCTTGGGGGGAAGGGGGAAAAGTGGATAAAATAACAAAAGAGAGAAGAGACTGTTCTGCTGGTTTCTTCAGTAGTCCGTCCTGCAGACTTCTATTGCTGAAGAAGTAACCTGTAGACAAGAGTTCATGTTATCATAGACCATTTAGACCGTAGACCTCTCTTAATCTCTTTAACCCGGTTTCCTCACTACCTTGCCATACTAATTCTAGAACTCAGCTCTTCTTCTATTTCTTTTATTCTTTTCTGTGTGTGCTCTTGTTCTTTAACAGTATTCTTCGTCTGCAATTAGAAATAACAGCTAAAGCTAATGCTTATCTTCCTCATGTAATTCTTCTCCCTGCGTATCTTACTTACTTCTCTATTTATTTTCTATTCTCTTCTATGTTTTATCTTCCTTGCCTTCTGCCTTAATTTGCAGTTCGTTTTCTTTTAGCACACCTGCAATATATTTACATTCATAGGTTTAAACTTCTACTCTCTTTTTGACTGGGTATTATTTATGTTCAATTTTGAATTCTACTTACTGTGGTTAGGGTCTTTTCCTATTGGTAATTAATCATCTGTGTATTTGGTATTTCTCTTCTTATGCTTTTCGTTGGAGTCTTATTACTCTCAGCTTCTATGCCACTGTCTGACGTTTTCTTCCTGTGGTAAGTATTGTTTGTCTATTTTAACTATTTACAGGTAGCTCAAGTGTACTAGCGTGTAAGGCTAACCACTTCTTCGTTTATTCTGGTCTTGCCGACTCTGCATATGACCTCTATGACGGAATACTAAAACTGCCTTCTTCACAGTAAGTTCTTATTACTTATATAGTTCTCAGTATTTTTACTTGAATTCTCTGATGTGACAAAATATACACTTGATAACTTAGCTTTGTTTTCTGTTTCTTTCTTCAGGTGCTCCGGGCGGCGCTGCTTCCTCTCTCTCTCTCTCTCAGCCGTACGAAAGCCTCACAATAAACGGAGAATTGTAGTTCTCCTCATATCTCACTTAACTTCCTTGAATTCGGCTACAACCTTAATATCAGCTGACTTCCGAATGCTCTTCAGTCCTGATAAATGATACGCTCGCAAAAACGACACTTTGACTCTTTTGTTTGCGTGCTCTGAGGCGCGCTCCTGACTCTCTGGAATTCTTGGTGAAGTGCGCAGTTCACAAGCCGCGCGAGCCTCACCTGGAATTCCAGCGCGTTCTCTGCTGAACACTAGAACGCTAACAGCCACTCGGTTCTGGTGGCCTTTTTAGGCGCCATTTCCGAGTCAGCTCCACCCAAGTATCTTCCATTGCACAGGGTGCGTAAACCTTGGGTTTTCGATGCGCAATTAACCCTATCTGTAATCTTGGAGTCCTGACAATGCCCCCCAGAAGGTACTCGACCTTTGACCTCTGCCATGACCGATGAAGAAGCGTGTGGGGCTCCGCCGCCAGTCCAGAAAATGCCCCCGGGGTGGGTCAGGTCTGGGGGGGCTACCCCCAAGAGAAGTAAAGTCTGGGGCATCGTCACGTACCCCGTGAAGGTACCCCCATGACCCCCGCCGAACATGAGGCCGGGGAGCGCCGTCGCGCTCCCCATGAAGATGTGCCAGGGGAGGGGCCTGGGATCCCAACTCCGGGCCCCGTGTGAGTAGAGGAGGCGGGGGAGCAAAAATGTGCGAAAGGGGCCCGGGACCCCATCCATGGGCCCTGAAGAAGAAGAAGAGGAGCTGGGGGTGGGGAGTGCCGTTGCGCCACCGCAGAGAGGTCTCGAGGGGCCCGGGACCCCATCCCCGGGCCCCGAAGCAAAGTCGGGGAGCGCCATCACGCTCCCCGTGGAGATGCCCCCAAGCTGGGCAACAGGAGCCCACCCTGGCCCCTGCCGATGCTGGATGGGGGGAGTGCCGTTGTGCCCCACCTGAAGATGTTCAGGGGCCTGGGATTCCATCCCCGGGCCCGAGTGCTGGAAGGCAAGTGGGGAGTGCCGTTGCACTCCCCCTGAAAGCCGAAGGAGCCAGCGAAGGTCTGTGCATCTGCCCGTTGGAGCAGGCAGACCAGAATTGCAGCGCCGGCTGGCCGGTGCGGGCAGCCGGGAGTGGGCTCCCCAGACTGTCCTCCAACGTGGAGGTCCTGCGGCGGTCCCAGATGGGACTGGGACCCCATCCACAAGAGGAGGGGCCCAGGTTGGACAGGGCCCCCGAAAACTGGCATTCGGGGGCCGCAAGCTGTATCACTTACCTGGGGGTCCGGGTGGGACCGGACCCTCCAACGGAAGTCAAAAGTGGCCGGAGGCACACATCGCAGCTCTCCCCGACGCAGCGGGAGAGCCGCTGCTATGCTATTCAAGGAAAGGAGAGGAATTGCCCCATAATGCCTTGCAGGCCCGGACCGGCCTGCAAGGGAAAGCAGTGTTTTCTTTGCTCATGGTGGCCCCCAGAGGACGGGGTCACCAGCAAATGTGTGCAAAGGTGCAGGCGGAGCTGCAGGAGAAGCACAGTCTCTCCCAGCAGGAAAATTGGAAGTCCCTCCCTAAGTCTCATGGGGACTTGAAAAGGATAACCCCTCAAGGGCTCAACCAGCATCTTTACACCTTTTGGGCTGGAACTTTTGTTCTACTACTCCGGGTGTATGGAGAGGTGCATCAAGGAGTGAAGGGCTGAGTTGGGGATGTCTGGAAAAGGGCATGCCCTAGAGGTGAATTGCACCAGAAAGGCATTTACTAATGTTCTTTTTTTTTTAGAGGGACTGAAGGTCACATGTGTAATGTGATGTATCTGTGTAAGGTGATGTCATAAGCAAAGTGGGGTTATGTTGCCAGACATTCCTGTTAGGGTGTCTGGCTGTATATGCCTAATCCTGTGATTTCATCTGTGATGCCTTTAGGGGCTGTAATTGCAATGCATTCTAATGATCCAGAAATGTGATGAGTACTCTCAATCTAAAGTGATGCTTAAACATGTATTCTTGCTGATGCGCTTAGGTGAAGAACCCAGACTGCTAGCCCTTAAGATGTAGAGGTGTATACTTCATGGTCAGTAGGAAATGCTCAGTCAGGGTTATGTGTCACCAAGGCAGGGTTACCTATTTTAAATGCTTGTTGAGATAATGGGGTGGGTCGCCACTGGGATGGTGCCAGTGTGCAGGGCCCTCGCTCCAGGTTATGTTCAACTAACTGCATTGGGAGAAAGATGATGATGTGCATACAAGGGAGTGGTGGTACTAGACCCCCCCCCCCGCGGGAGGGGTGGAGATGGTATGCAATGCCACAAAGTAATTCCAACAGCTTATGTATATTTCTAAATTGGTGCATAGTATTGAGTGGTGTGTGTGTTTAATAAATTTACTCTTACTTTTATAAAGCAAAGTACAGATTGGACAATCAATTATTGAGTGTTATTTCTGCACACCTACAAATGGCGACTACTAGCCCACACCACCACCTCCCTTGAGTAAGCCTCACACTGTTCTGCAATGCTACCCTCTGAGAGTCAGGCGCTCTAATTGGGTGTTTGGTTCCCTGTGAAGGGCAAATGTAGTCATGTCATTTGTGCCGGCCTCACAGATACTCGTTTTCCAACAGTGTGCAAAAAAGGCCAAAGTTGGACGAACCTAGCATACATGCCCATCTTGATGCAGCCACCTTGCAAAAGTCTCATCACTATGTTCTGGGAAAGTTCCTCCTCGTGTCTCCTGTTGCCCCCTAAATCCTAATAGTAGTCTTCTATGCACCAGTTCCCTGTACAGTAAAATCTCCTTCAGTGTCCAATCCTCTGTGGTCAGCTGAGCCCTCTTCGAGTCAAGAGTCAGTCTTCTGACGCAAGCAAACAAGAGGCCAACCACTTGACCCTTGTAGATCAGTTGCAGACCTTGGGTGCCAACAGGAATCAGGAGTCCTTGAGTGAGGTATCTCCTTCCAGCAGGAGTCAGGACTTATCTTCCAGCAGGGTCTCATTATTTAGGTGACGTTTTTCCAGGTCCAAGAATGTTTTCATGAGGTAGTGGTTGAGGTGCTGATTTTTCCTGTTGACTAGCCAGTGATTAGAGTAATTCTATCACAAAATCCTAACTATTTACTCACAGTCTCCCAACGCTTTTAGCAGCACTTCCTTTTAACTGTACTGTAAAATTACTCAGCTGCTCCTGTGTGAAGATGCAGAAGCCATCTGCCACCAGGTAGGACTGTCTTCAGTTCCTTTGCCTTTCCACAGTTTAAATGAGCTCTCCTCCCATCTCACAGGGTCAAAAATGGCTACAGCTTTTCTGTCAAGGAGGGTCCTGAAATGAAGAGGAGAAATACTCCTTTTCATCTCATAGTCAAAAGCAGTCGCACCAAAGTTGCTCCTTGTTCTGCTAGCTGTTCCTGCCCACTTCCAGACAGCTAACCCCTGCTGAGCTGGGCAGAGGTTTCACTCCACGGAATTCCGCGGAGTTACATAAAAACTCTGTGAGATCCTGCGGAGTTCCCCAAGCACTGGAAGCTTGTTCTGTGCTGTCAAATCAGTGCAAACTGCACCACAAGGCGCACCAGAGGGCGCTGCTTCTTTCTGCTGCTCATATAGATTTTCTACTCGAGTCCCAGCTTTCTTAACATAAACGGTAGCAACCTGCTGCGACCCCCCACTTTGAGAATTCTAGCTGGTAGACATTCTAACGCTTGATTTTTTCGCTCGTGCTTAATGTTGGCAAGCCACGCATGAGAAAAAAACTCTGTCATGCAGTGGTTGGTGGAGTTTTTCTAGACCTCTGTGCTTCAAGCAGAGTGTGGAGTGGGCAAAACTCAGTGAACTTCGCCAGAGGAGCAGAGTTTATCACCGTTGACCTAAGAGGTCAAGCGTTAACACTCATCTGGTTTTCTTTTACCCAGTGGCAGTCTACTGTTCACTGTTCCAGTGTCATTAAATCTCCCAGCCAAAGATGTGTGTTTGAGTGCTGCAGATGTGATGAGTGGCAGAAAAGACTTTAACTAAGTTCTGACTCAAGAAGCCTAAAGTACATTTAAACAATTACAATCACTCTAACAAAGAACCTTTATTTGGATGTGTGTAGCCACAAAGGAAAATGCATAAAAGTATTAAAAACAAATACAAAAATGGATAAGCCCATAAATGTATCAAAATCCAGATCTTAAAAACAGGTACGATGAAAGAAAGTTAACTAACAGTATCTTAACCGAGACTGGCTTAAAGTTTAAAAAATTTCACAGCGACACGTACAATAATAACTGAAAAAATAACAATTGCCATAAGCAAAACCACATGCTACCCTTCCATTGATTTTCTGCATCTCACTACTGCTTTGAGAAAGGAGCCCACCCTGAAACAAGTGCCTTAGCTGTTCAGCAGTTGCAAATGGTATAATTTTTCTCTACATTTACGATGGCCTAGCTTGTTTAAAAGTGGTTTGAGAATGTGTCTAAACAAATAATTGAAAAAATTACAGAAAAACATAAAATGCAACAATGTTTGCTCTGAAGAGCCATCATAGGGACAGGGCAGAGAAACACTCCCCACAGGGCTAGAGTCATCCAGAAGCACAAGAGTCACCAAAGCAGAAGAGGAGATACCTCTCAGAGCTAGAGATCTAAAGAGAGATGTAGAGCAGGTTCAGTAGATGAAAAAGACAATTCGGTGTTCAGCCTACTTGTCATACAGTGATCTGAGAAAAGGTGCTTAACCCTTAACTTGTCTTCTTTAATGATATTCTGTGGTGGCGTAAACAACAGACAGTCCCAATGAATGAAGGCAGTTTAGAAATGTGGTCTAACCATGGGATAATATGTCCCTTGTACAGACTGAGACAATCAGAGATAATATTACTGCATAGGGACGCCTCTGGGTTGGTCCAAACACTGACCCACAGCAATAAAGGATTCAGCGTAATCTTGTCAGTTATATGTTGCAAGTGTAGCCCTGAGTGTATGATGTAATGGTAACTAGACTGTGGTAGATACATGAGCCTCCGTAGAATGAGATTTTCTTCATAACATAACATTTGTATTTGTAAAGCGCACATTCACCCAGAGGTCTCTTGGCACTGAATAACAGATGTTCATTGTTACCCAACTCAATGGTACTCATTTTATAAACTTCAGATGGATGAAAGGCTGAGTGGACCCGCCAGGATTTGAACCTGTAACCATGAGGTTGAACACAGGCCCTTGCAATGGACGCATTAGTCCACTGAGCCACCAGACAGGAGGTGTTGTTAAAGCCCTAGACCCCGGCCCCATATTTGGCTACTGGTACATACTGAGCATTCTGAACATTTAAAAGAGGAGAAATTGTCCCTTTCCCCGCAGTTATGGGGAGGTTAAGAACAGGACCAGCCGCGCTACTAAGCTTCAGTGCTGAGTTAGTTAGCAGTGATTGCCAACTGCCCCTGGAATTAAAATTTATGCCCAGGTAACTAAAGTCATTGATGCTGATGAGTGACTGGTCCATAATAGAAAGCTTGGAGATTTTGGTTTTACCAGTCCGGAAGCCATAATGTGAGATTTACCGGAATTGGTAACAAAATTGAGGCTACTCATGAAAGAACATAGGGGTCCACTAGTGCCAGTTGGACCGTGTTGTCTGCATACAAAAAATGTAAATGTGTAACAAAGACTACACATTAAAATACATTCTGGAGTTAAATTCACAATGAGAGCACACTAACCCCAATATGTAGTTTTCATATATTAGCACCTTGACCAGTAGGCTTACAAGGCACTCGTTATGGGGGTGACCCATGAATGTATAAAAATTGTCCCTTCCTAAGTGGCTAAGGCACTTTTGGCTGCCAAGTGCCACTGCACTGCATTAAAACAGGTGTAGATAAAAACGTCATCCCACATATCACATGTAACCTCTGTTCATGCCACAGGTGTATTGTCTGAACTATCTGCTATGGTTTCCCATGACAGTCAAATAATGAGTGGAGCCAGTTTGACTACTACCATTTTAGGGTCAGAGCACACACACTGTGGCACTGAAAAGCAGTGTCACCGGGAACCAGTCAGAACACTGGCAGAAATAGATTCCAGGAAAAATTGAAAAATGGGATGACGATGCAGAAAAGACAGATTTGCTACAAAGATGAATACTCGATATACCATGACGAATATCCATGCAAGTAGAAGACATGTTCTGTGGTTCAATATATAAAATGCTGCTGAATGATTGAGGAGTTGAAACTGACACCTCTGCACCCAGCAAATGTAATGTATCACCCACTATCTGGATGTTCAATGCTTTGGTGCTACAGTCTCACCCAGAGATGATTAGATGCCAACAGATGCTGCATTTAAGTTGCTACACAATTTTCATGGTGCTTCTCTACCAAAGAAAAACTAGCGGTTGGGGTCAAAATTCTCCAATTTCGCAGCCAACAAAAAAATAGAGGGAACTGTCTTAATTAAGTAGGATGGGTGGTGAGAAGCATCATACTTTAAAGCTTTGTAGAATAAATGTCTAGTTCATTTGTGTAATGAATTTGCAAAATAGACAGAGACAACCCAAAAAATTGAATTATAAATGGCATTCATATGATGTTTGCCACTGGATTCAAGCTAGCCTGGCTGATGAGGGGAGTTACCCCAAAACCGGTCCCAGGATGCTTGTTTCCAGTTCAGGGAAGACCAGGCTTGGCAGTTCGGGCTGGACTGTTCCTATGAGGCACAGGGTCAAGACTGATTTGCATATAGCTGAGTCTGAACTGAGGTGGCGAAGTGAACTAAAGAACGATGATGGATTCAACACAGATCTATGACGGGGTGAGTGTCTGAAAAGTTTCAGCGCTCCGTCCATCATCTCCTTGTGTTTGCCTTGTTCACCCTAAATTGGCAGACTATGCCCAGATGTGGGTCCCTTGCTCACTTTGCCACTGGATTCAGGCTAGCCTGGCTGATGAGTGGTGTTACCCCGAAACTGGTCCCAGGATGCTTATTTGCGGTTCAGGGAAGACCTGGCTTGGCAGTTGGGGCTGGACTGTTCCCATGAGACACAGAGTCAAGACTGATTTGCATATAGCCGGGTCTGAACTGAGGTGGTGAAGTGAGCTAAAGAATGATGATGCATCAACCCAGATCTGTGACTAGGGGTGAGTGTCTGAAAAGTTTCAGTGCTCTGTGCATCATCTCCTTGTGTTTGCTTTTTCGCCCTAAGTTGGCAGGGTATGCCCAGACGTGGCTCCCATGCTCACTTTCCCACTGGATTCTAGCTAGCCTGGCTGATGAGGGGTGTTACCCCGAAACTGGTCCCAGGATGTTTGTTTCCGGTTCAGGGAAGACCTGGCCTGGCAGTTCGGGCTGGACTGTTCCCATGAGTCACAGGGTCAAGACTGTTGTGCATATAGCCGGATCTGAACTGAGGTGGCGAGGTGAGCTAAAGAACGATGATGGATTCAACCCAGATCTGTGACTGGGGGTGAGTGTCTGAAAAGTTGCAGTGCTCCGTGTATCATCTCCTTGTGTTTGCTTGTTTCCGGCTGGACTGTTCCCCTGAGGTGTTACCCCGAAACTGGTCCCAGGATGTTTGTTTCCGGTTCAGGGAAGACCTGGCCTGGCAGTTCGGGCTGGACTGTTCCCATGAGTCACAGGGTCAAGACTGATTTGATTATATAGCTGGGTCTGAACTGAGGTGGCGAAGTGAGCTAAAGAACGATGATGGATTCAACCCAGATCTGTGACTGAGGGTGAGTGTCTGAAAATTTTCAGCGCTCCGTCCATCATCTCCTTGTGTTTACTGAAAATAACGACTTAGCTTATTTGAGCAGTAAAGTACATTTCTCTTTAATGAGAAGCATGTATAATGATAGGAAAAAAACTATTGTGAACAGATTTCAGAGAGAAAAAAGTCCCTAATTGTCAGAATTGGCATCTGCTGTTTGAAGTGACCACGTCATTTAAAGGGGAACCCTCACCAGCTACTCTAACAAGCTGCAATGGCTACCCTATTCATTAGCACTACTGGAGGGAGGAAAGTACTAAGGGTCATATTATCAAGCGGTAGCGAGAAATTATTTATCACCGGCTATCGCTGGCAATTATCGCCATGCTATCGCTGTATCAACAACGCATAGCGCAATGGCGATAATTTTCCAGCGATAGCTGTGTTTTCCATGTATCATCGCTGGTTTTTCAGCGATGTTCCTTGGAAAACGGTGATAACCTTGCTGATACGACCCTGTGGTCGTATCAGCATAATCCACCCCCAATAGTAAATATACCTAAGTCAGCATTTTTGCAGACGTTAGTTTTTGGCGAGAACCGCGGTTTTCGCCAAAAACTAACGTCTGCAAAAATGCGTGGTCCTCCTTGTAAATATCGCAATGTGCACATCAGTGATAATTTACAAGGAGTGCTGCCCAGAGAACCCACTTTGCATCTCATTAGGGATGCAAAGCGAGGCGTCGGGAAAACGGGTGCTAACATGCGCTAATGCTTGTTAGCATCCCCTTGTAGACAGGGCGATGTCATTTTCGACCGCTTTTTTGGCTTTTAAAGCCAAAAAAGCGGCAAAATGGCCCTTGATAATATGGCCCTAAAGGGTTTGTAAGTAAGTGAGACAAGTTATCAGGCGAAATACTTTTGAAGGAACATTTCAAAGAAAAATGATTCTCTCAAGAGTGGTTGAAACGACTGATGGAAAAGGACCCTTGAAAGGAATTAGAAAATGAACAGACCAAATTACACTATGACTGGGATGGTGAAACTAAAGTGATGCAATTAGCAAATCAAGAACGCTTTCTGAAGTGTACAGGAGATAGAAGTAACTGATGAAGTGCGTCCAAGCATAGATTATTTTCAAAAAACGCATTGCTGTTCAATCTATTAAACTATGTCAAAGTGCTTACAAAATCACAGTGAAAACTTTGAGTGAATACAGAGCTGTTCTCTTAATAAACCCACCAAGAAACCCCTGATGAATAAACAGCCGTGCACAGCTATTGGCACTGACTGGACACTTCACTATGTAGTCTTCGGTCAGGGCACACTGACATGTTGTGTTGATCACTTATGTGCAAATGCAATTTTACATTTGTCAGCCAGAGCAAATGCTCATGTAAAATGCCCCGGCTGCCAGTTTTTCTCAGGCACCAGTGCAGTACATGTAACATGGACCCTGGGTTAAGACAGACGATTATATAAAAGCTGAAAATATATAATAAGAGCGTAATATTATGCGACTGAAATCAAGAGAGGTTAGTCTTAGGTTTAGTGAAAGAACTGGGCAGAGCATATTTGTATATCTTGTTTAAATATTAACACTGAATGGGTTTTTGTGGTATCGCCTCTCCTGCCACTGGTGGTCAGTGGAGTATGATGCAGGGGGGCTACATCTGACCTCACACAGGAGATGAAGCAGGCACTACTTAGCTAACTAATAATCCCATTTTAAGTGGGGCAGGAATAATTAGATGGGAATCCACTACCCAGAATTAGTGATCTAGCACTTCCAGGCTGCAGGGTACCTTGGCAGTCTGAGCTTGTCCAGAAAAGTAGGGAAAAGCTTCCGTGATTCCGCACCAATTTCTACAGGTTTTTCCGGAATACCACAATTTTCTTGCCCTCACAATACACCAGATGTATTGTGGTGAGATGTACAGGGGCTAAAATAGTAAATGTGGTGTCCACAATGAGCTTAAATACTTATCTGGCCATTAACTTATGTTCCAGGCCTCAGGTAACATGGTACTGGCCTCATCAAAATTTACTTCCCACTTATAATCGGATCCCATGCATTGGTCTCAGTTGAATGAAAACTGAGACCAATGAATGATGAGCGATGATGCATGAACTGATCCTAATATGTGTTTGCAACACATATCTAGCAACTTTTTTGATGTGTTAAATTTTGCACTAGAGATTCGAATTGTATTCTTCATATTTGCAACACGCTCTCTATTCCATTTGAAAGAGTTACACATCAAGGATTTAAGTGTGGGAAAGGTGATGGCGTGACCATGCACTATAAGGAATAAAGTCCCCCAGCCTTACACGATCAGGATACTGAAAGTCCACACGGCGTTTCATAACCTTATAAAGAAACTATACGATCATATAACTCCTTCATGCCTTGTAATATACTTATAATGTATGATGAGGGTGCCTTTTCCCATATATAATCTCTATTATAGAAAACCATCAGACATTAATATTTGCTTCTTGTAACGCACATTAGTTTATCGATAATGATAATAGTTGGCAAATTATCCCTTGTAGAATAGAAGGTAAGTCATTTTGTGAATGATCCTAGGAGGAAAGTGCTGTAGAAGGGACACTGCTGATCTAGAAAATGTTAAATCTGGTTGGAATGTTTGTATTCATTCTGTAAACTGTGTCTGTAAGCTTCTGTATCCTAGTCTCAAGCGGACACATACCACAATGTTCTACGTGAGCGGTGTCCCGCGTTGACCACTAAGACTGGATCCAAACCAGGTTTTTAGTCTATCCATATATTCCACTGATCTTCTCCTCATGACATCCCTGTTCTATAAATACGACCTCATTGTTAAGGTGGTACTAAAATGATGCAATGTGTAATACCCACTGCTCCGTGGTGCTTTGTTTGCTCGAGATCAAAGAGCTAAAGATGTTGGAAAACATTTGGAATCTAAACTTAGGCCTTATCTCTGCTCTCTCAAGACAGTTACCTTTTCATTAGATTAATGTTGCACTGCCCACTGCACACCTGCGGATGAAAGGCATGCCTCTCATCACGGACGAAGATTCACCAAAACTCCAGCCTTAGTGAATCATAACTTGTGTTTTTTCATATAGTGCTTCATACCCAACGTATGCTGGTTCTAAGCACTGTAATCAACACATGGTCAAATTACTCACTGTTGTCCTCTGGAAATGGAAGCCTTGTTTGGATTTGGTCTTGTGAGTAACGATCTTGTGTTACAGCAGCGAATACTGGGGCATATTATCAAGCCAGGCGATAACATTATCGCCGCATTAGCGGCAGAAAACTGCCGCTAAAACGGCGATAATGGGCTTGATAATATGCCCTTGTGAATTCCAATTGAAGCCCATGTTAGATGTCCTTCACATCTAACATGGGCTTCAATTGGAATTCCATAGAGCATATTATCAAGCCCATTATCGCCGTTTTAGCGGCAGTTTTCTGCCGCTAAAGCGGCGATAATTTTATCGCCTGTCTTGATAATATGCCCCACTCTTTGCCCCTGTGATCGCCAGGCTTACCCTTTACCCCATACTTAGCTTTGTAATAGCATTCTACTAGCTGGAGGGCTAAAGAAAGAGTGTCTAATGAAGGTCCATGAGGGCCTAAGTATTTCAAAATGTATTCACTGACTATGTAAATGAGTTCCATTTAAATTATTTGCATGTAATGTATGTCGTAGGTCTTGCCTAAACACTCATCCCCCGGACCAAATCTGTGCGCCTCTGTGTTAGAGAAACCGATAGGACTGGGAAATGGAAAGTAGGGGCATCCTACAGCGCTCCCTAGGAGCTGGTGCTGCTTGTGCCCTCAGAGGCCATTGCCCGGGGTGCCATAGGGTAAGCCATGAGAAGCAACTGAAAATCCTGGAAACCCCTAGTTGACTATGAAATTACAAGATAAACCCCTTGGAATGGGAATAACTGTCTGAAACCTGCACAGAACTCTTATTGCTGTGGGGTTTAGTGCTCACATTTACCACCGAGTTTGAGCAGGTGATACATAGGAGCAGGGGGCCTTTAATAAAGCAGGGGTATGGGTGACGGGGCTGGAGGTAGAGGGGTGAGGTGGGAGGAGTGCCTGGGAGCAGGTCAGGTTGTGGGTTGACATGGAGGAGCAATCCATGCTCCCTTGCGCCATAGGGGAGGGTTGGCAGGGACTGGACTGCCCTTTTGCCTGCAGTACCTGTCTGTACCTTAAGTGATTTGACAGGTCAGATTTGGTCAAATAAAGTTTGGGGTTTACCACCCAGCAATTTGGGCAGTGGCGGCACCCCCATTGGGACGTGGGGGCTTTGCCCCACTGCTTTCTCGCAGTGCGAGAAAGCAGAAACATAAATGGTAAATACTACCATTATATGTTTCTGCTTCCCGCACTGTGAGAGAGCCGAAGTGCCTGGTTGGGGGTGGGCGGTCCTGCTGAGGGCAGGGGGGGAGTGGCTAGCCCATTGTTGTGCATACTGACTGTTTGGTCGGCCCTGGGCCCGACCTAACAGTCAGTATGCACAACAGTGAACAAGCCACTCCCCCCCTGCCCTTGAGCAGGACCACCCACTCTCCCTTTTTCTCTATGTAGGCTGCTGCATGCAGCAGCCTACATAGAGAAAATGCCCCGGGTGGGGCGCGCTCCGCTGCGCCTCACCAATGGCAGCGTTGTGATTGGCGGAGGGGAGGGAGGGAGGCTGCCTGTGATGACGATGAGACCTGCAGGAAATGAAATTGGAAAATGCAGGACAGCGGGAGTCGGGACTCGGGACCCATCTGAGGTGGCGCGGCCGCGCGCGACGATAAGTGTTATTTTTTTTTTTTTTATTAAACCCCTCCCGCCTCCCCCCATTTCCACTACCCCACCCGCATGTCATGCCGGCCACGATTGCGAGACCTAGTGACCTCGTGGTCGGCCTGAGCCTCAAAGCCTGATTGTGTGGCCTGCCTCGCGTACAACTTGGCATTTGGAATTGGCAAACGCGTGAATGCCCTGCCCTTCCTCTCTGATGACGAGACTCCGGGCCTCCCTGAATGACATAACAAACCATAGATCCAGAAGAAGGGACTTATCTGCAGGGTGTGTGTGTCTGGTGTCACATTTCTCGGAGTGAATCCTTTTTTTGATAAGGAATTCATGGACTCCAATTAGAATGTGCAAGTAAGTCCCTGTGCTGGGTTTCACAAGTGATCAGTAGTAGGCAAGGCACGTGAGCACACCCACTAACTTTCAAGTGTTTAATTTGGCACGCAGTAGGTTTAAGTCTTGTTGTGTGAGGGATTGGGACCTTGACTGACATTAAATGGTGACCCACCCGTGAATTATGTTAATGTTTAACTTACTGCGCAATAAATGCTAACGGCCTTTGGTGGGGGCTGGCTGTGTGAGGCATACAAGACATTTGCTGATCACGTCACAGCAAAACGACTTTCGGTAGCACGTGTTTAGAAGGTGACATGAGCCCGTCTGTCTGTGGACCACCTTGTCAAAGCCTGACGCCTAAGGGAGTAGCGAGAGAGTCACCATCAGGCAGCAACACTTTCTGTGCCGACGTACATGTTTATCATTATTCCACTACCAGACCAATTTGCATTACTAATATGTACCTTAGAGGCTAAATTTGAAGCTAAGTTAGCCGAGCATACCCAATCCTTAATGCTTCAAATTAATACGGCTAACTTGGAAGTTAAGAGGCTTGGAGATCTCATAGAGAATCTTTTGTCTGGTAGCGAAAGATTTAAGGCACTAGCTACGGGTTCTGCTGCTGTCTCCGAGGGCATAACATGTGATTCTTCTCAGCGACCCACCCAGTGCCCCGTTATACCGGAAATCACCCCCTTTGACTCTATACCATTTAACGGTTTAGGTAAGCAATCTTTTATGGGACAAGGAGGCACATCAACTCTTAGACAGAGAACAAATATTGGCTTTACTAATCTTCCTCCAGACTGCGCGCCATACGTGGTTGTCCTGACAAATGTGCCCGCCTTAGAAAATCAGCATGCTCAGCCCCGTGAGGAAACACATGAGTCTTTAAAAAACAAAACTGTGTCTTGGCTCAATAGAAGATGCGGTTTCCCGACATACCTCGCAGACCACATTTTATCTACTAGAACGACGAAGTGGGTTGGCCCATCCCGTAAAAGCTGTAGTGGGGATTGTGTTATAGTTAACTTTAGATACCCCCAGCATGTTAATACAGTCTTGCTACGTGCAGCTTCTTTGGTGGGTGATGGTAACAGTGTTAGTGTGCGCCCGTTGGGCTATTTTTATACGCACCTAATTAGTTCCCCGAGTCGTGTGAGATTCAGACCATTTATTCCCAGGGAGCACCAGACGCCTGTAGCCCCTCAAGTGTCTAATGTTGATAATCATTGAAGGTATGGTCCTAACATCACCACCCATAATAGATTTGGGGCTCTTTCGGGCCTGTGATTGACGAGAGGTCCCTGAGATTCAGGGAAGTGCCAGCGTGGCTGTTCTGGGTTATCAAGATACTGTAGAACCAATAATGAAACATGGAACCTCACAAATTAATTTTGATAGCATTGTAATTGACACAAGGGAAATGGTAAAATTGCTAAGTTGGAACATTGCGGGCTTACGGAATAAAAAGAATGATAGTGGTTGGCTAAATATTCTTAAACAATATGACATTATAGCCCTCCAAGAGACTTGGGATAAGGACTGTGATTTCTGGATTGATGGTTTTACTTCCTATTTTGTTCCGGCACAGAAATCTATAGCAGGAAGAGATAGGGGTGGTCTCATGTTTTTGATCTCAGTAAATATTATAGGAAGACTTAAGAAGGTTGTATGCACTTCCTATAATTGCCTTATTCTGGAAGTAAGTCTGGCAAATAACACCAAGCTTATATTAATTAACTGTTATAATTCACAGCAAGAAGAGTCCCCTAATGAGCACATTCACTGGCTGTTAACATTTTTAGAATTCTATAAGGACAATCAATCCACTTTTTGTTATTATATCTTGATGGGTGATTTTAATGTGCATTTATGTAATCTAAATTGCCATTATAGAGATAAGGATGGCCCACAATTCACAACCCCTCAACATTTTGAACATAGTTCAAAAGGGGAAGCCTTGGAGTCCCTTTTGAGTAATAATGAACTGTATGAAGTAGGGTTCTCGGACAAGAATATCCGTGTCCCCACGTATGATGCTAGGGACTGCGAATCTATTATAGATTACATATTTTTATCTGCAGGTATGTGATTTTTTATAATGCTCTACGTTCCTGTTTTAGCGATCATAACCCGGTGGTAATGATATTAGCTAATGTTTTCCCCCCCCTTATGGATAAATCAGCTCTGAGACCTGCCTTAGTTACCGTGAAAGCTAAAGATCAGGGGAGGAGATTAAAATGGAGTAAGGTAATCCCTGAAGTTTTTTTTAAGTCAATTACCTTAAAGGTTCGCCCACATTTAAACATATGTGCTGATCCGCCATCTTATGGCAGGGATGTAATAACTGCTTTCAAAGCTATTTGCTCACAAGTGGCCAATGAACTCACTACGAAAGGCAGTGTTAATAAAAGTAAACCTGCCTGTGGTTGGTTTAATTATAATTGCTCCGCAGCTCATAATCGACTTAAAAAAGCCCTTAATGACAAACCTAGAAATAAAGGGCTAGTTATCCTCTTAAGGAAAGAGTATTCGCAAGCAATTCAGGCACGTAAAAGGGAAATTAAACAAGATGCATGTGCAGCCCTAATGGATAAAGCAATTCTGAAAGATAGCTCTAAATTTTGGGGAATTATTAATTCCCCTTTGCTATCTGGCTCCCAGAATTCTGTGCTAGAATTGAATATCTCAGAGGAGGATTGGTTAGGTCACTTTGAAAAAATCTATGGGAGTAACATTGAGCTGGAATCCTTTGTGGTACCAATTTCTAGTCCTCCCCTTCCTCTTATTAGCTTTACTATTGAAGAGGTGGAGAAAGCTATCGAGGGTACGGCCGGGCGCAAGGCGCCAGGCCCAGACGGGATGCCTTCTGATATGTATAAGGCTGACCCTAAGTACTGGGCTAAAATATTGCTAAATGTTTTTAACTCTGCGGCCGTAACAGCTCTCCCAAAGTCGTGGTCCCAATCGATTATAATCCCTGTGTTTAAAAAGGGCCAAAGGGGAGACCCTAGATGCTACAGGCCCATATCCCTGTTGGACTCTTCGTTTAAAATCCTAGGAAAGGTAATTTTGGCTAGGATATCAAACTGGGCTACAGAGAAAGGAGTAATCTCCAACGCCCAGTATGGTTTTAGATCAGGGAGGGGAACAGAGGATCAATGTCTTAATTTACACCTAATCCTTGCAAAGTACACAAAAGCTTCAGGGGGCTCGATTTTTCTAGGATTTATGGACCTGTCCACGGCTTTTGACCTGGTTAACAGGTCTAAGCTTTGGTCTATGCTCCTGGAATTGGGTCTGGATAGGCCCCTTGTGTACTTTCTGGCAGAACTACATAAAGATTTGAAAGCCTCAATAAGGATGACTCAGGAGGGGAAATGTACTGCTAGTTTTAAATCTGGTAGAGGGGTACGCCAGGGTTGTATTCTTGCCCCTATGTTATTCACATTGTACATAAATTCCCTTGAAGATAATTTGTTATCTGCATCTCTTGACATTCCACGGGTAGAAGGAATTCCTATACCCGTACTCCTTTATGCGGATGACACAGTTTTATTGGCCCGGACTCCGCTCGGGCTACAAAGATTATTGAATTCTTTTGGGGATTTTATGAAATCTTTGGACCTTGTGGTTAACAATGGTAAATCCCATATTATGGCTCTGGGTAAGGGAAAGAACCTCCCCAAAACTTTTTATTGCAATGGAGAAGTTATCACTAGAGTGAAAGTGTTCCCCTACCTAGGAGTCGTCTTTGACGATAAAGGTACCTGGGCACCTCAATTATCTATCAAGGTGAATGCGGTGCGTAGCTCCTCGGCTGCAATATTGGGTTTCGCGAAAAGGTTGGGAGGGAAACCCTGTGAGGCTATTCTAAATATATACCAAGCTAAAACGGTTTCAATAGCTAGGTATGGGGCCGCCATTTGGGGGTACATTAAACCTGATCCCATACAAACAGAAGAGAATACATTCTTACGTGCTCTTCTTGGTCTCCCCCAATCCACTGCGACACATTCAGTCCATCTTGAATTGGGTACAGGATATATTTCTGACATTATAAAAATTGCTCCAATTCTGTTATGGATCAGAACCTGGTTGAATTCGGATCTTACGTTGAATCATAGTATCCTGAAAGATTGTATTAAATTAGATAATATGAAGGAAATTCAGTGGCTGTCCTATATTAAACTGATATCTAAGAAAATTGGACGCCCAGAGCTTTTTACCAATCCCGAAGGCCTATGTAAAGCCGATTTAATGTGGGTTAAAACTTATTATATTAAGCACTGCGAGGTTGAGCGAGAATCCCAGGAGTTATGTAAACCTACAGTAAGGGCTCACCTCTTGCTTATTTTATCTATAGCTATGCACCCATATTTGTCAACTGTTACGAACTTTTATCATAGATGGCTATTGACTAAATTCCGTTTCAATCAGATCCATTTAGTATTAAGTGTCCCCCAGGGTTGGCCTAGGCCGGAAGATTTGGCCCCTTGTAAATGTGATGATTTTTCTCTCCAAGATACAATGCACTTTATGTTTTTTTGTCCTTTGTACCTGGAAGCTAGGAAAAGGTTTATTTTCCCTATTTTGAGGGGGAAAGCCTTTGTACAAGTTAAACCTGCATTGTTGTTTTTACAATTAATGGAATCCCCTGCAACTATGTTTGGTGTTGCCAGTTTCCTCGTTGCAGCCATTAGGTCAAGAAGGAATAGACAGGCAGCATTGGAGGAAATTAATTAGCTTTTATAAATCTGATCCACCGAGATAAATTATCTTTTTTAACTATGAAACTGTTGGAATGTTTTTAAACTGTTTAATCATGTACTGTATACTTTTTTGATTTTAAATAATCGAATAAAGTGGTTTTTGATTGATATTCCACTAACAGCATAAGTGATAATGCAAAATATGATTTGAAAATGCACTTGTTCCATTGAAAACACTTATTACATGGGTAGCATGCATTAAAGAAATGACTATTTGGTTTGAAGGCCGCCCTTATTTCTCCTTCAGATATTGTGTCTTGGCGTTAAGGATAATAATTCAACAAATTGCAGAGTAAATTCAAGGGCCTCACAGATGTACGTTAAGCGCCCAGGGTCAAATTTTGGCAGTGGCATTTTTTATTTGAAAGTTCCTATTGTACTCTCACTCATGGTTCAAACACCTGCAGAGTAGCCTATGCGCCTCTCTAGGGTATGAATTATTATACTCTTGCGTGGTTGTGTATTGCTAGGTTTTGTGAACATTTGCACTAGATGGAGCCTTATATGCCTGTTCACTTCTTTCGTTTAGTGGAAATACATGTACATAAGGTTAGGAGCATAAATCCTGCCAGCTGCTGCCTTCAATATGTTCCTGTATTTATCATTAGTAACCTGCATGCTAAAAAGGCTTTTCTGCAGAGGGGAATGAAACATCTGCTAAGCCGAAACAACCCGTCGCTGTAAGTTGTTGCCATAGTCTAAGCCATAGATGGATGGGTGGGTGTAAGAGTTGCAGGACAGTTTGTCCAGAAGGATGGGAGGATATATAATGAATGAACGGACGAATGCACCATATGATGGACAAATCAATGGATAATTTTCTAGTATATGGATACATGGATGGCTGGGTGGATGAGTGAATGTGAGAGTCTCTAGAAGGATGGATGGATGGATGTATGCATGAACAGATGCTGTGAATGATGGAAACAAGGATGAATAATGGGGGATGATTCGGTGAATGATGAATGGGCTGAACAACCTTACGTCGGCTGGACTCTTTCGCTATGCAAAATTTACTTTTACCCCCTACCACTTTGAAATGTCACCAGCTGCCACTGAATTTGGGTGTCAGAACATCAGGTCAGATGTGATCGGCCGTACCGTTATCCCACAAAGGTATTAATACTGCACCACTTGACTCATAATCAGGGCCTTAGAATGCAATCTGTAGATAAGTTTCAGAAAGATAGATGATGTGCTAAGCAGGTGTTGACTGCCTGCGGTCCGTGCAGTTAACAGAGGTGGGCCGGGTGAGGGGGATTCCGACGGACGATGCTGAGGGAAAATTAATTATTTATTTAATATTCCCTCAGCATTGTCCCTCGAAATCCCCCCCCATCCCCATCCAGCCCCAGCGCTTCACTGCTGTTACCTGCATGGACCGCGGCTGGTGATGACTCAGCAGAACAAAGACTCCTTCTCTTTACAAACACAGTTGAACACATGATAATATCATGTCTTTCTGAAACATGTGGTTTGTAGTTATTACTAATGATTTATGCTTCTCGTTTGAGGACCTTTCAGCACAGTGTCATTACAATAAATGAAATTTTAAAACTGCTTTATCTGGCTGGAAAAAAGTTGTACCGTTATCAGTCATGATTGGTGCGCAAAACCCACAATGCGAGCAATTAAGCATTAAACTGCGTGTGCCTTGAGGAACTTTACCTTTTCTATATATAGCACTTCATATTGCACTTATGCTATTTCTAAGATCTGTAAATTACAGATGTGACTATTACTCAATTTAATTGTACTAAATATATTTCCTCTAACAGCAAAATGTAATTGTGTATTAAAATAAAGTGGTCTGCGCTTACCAGAAAGGGAAGAAAAAAGTGTGCGGCAGTTGGACAGGTCAATTCTTAAATGTTTAGATTGTGGTCCTAATTCACTCATTTAGTCATGTAAGGCCCTCATCGTGGGTGGCTGAATTTCTTCCACAGTGACCAGGTGGATTCCAACACCTGAATAACCAAGCCTGAAAACTTAGGATCAGATAATTCCACGCCCTGAGGCACCTAGCCATTTTTAGGGTGCGCCTGCACAGTGCATGAGCTGTGCTTGTGAAATTTATTGTGTTATATATAATTCTTAAAAGGGGCTTACATCCCGCCTGTACTTTTTATTGTTTCTAGTGTTTGCCACTTACTTTTCCTCCGTTTCTATTTGCTGTCGCACACTATTTACTGTTGTTCCGTGTGTGTTTTCTCTTATCAGTGTCCCAAGGTTCAAGTACTCCTATTCATCCACTAAACTCCTTTGTGAGGTTGCTCTCTTGACGTGGACAAAGGTCAGCGTTATAGTGTTCTTGCTTTCCAGTGTGCACCTTGGCTGCATGTTACTTTCTGTTTGTTCAGCCTTCGTAATCTTCCTGTGGCTGCGCTAGCATTAAAGCCACCATGAAACCAGGAGCTGTACGCTCCGATCTCAAAGGCACTCACCATTGTCCTTGGTGCAACATGCACTCACCAGCCCTCACGGGCCCAAAGCAGGGACCACTCTAGTATTAAAACCACAGTAGCGGCCGGAGCTTGTGTTCCAAAGCAGTGCCTCAGCGGTACGGAAACAACGCATAGCAGAGAGGCAGCTTTTTCATCACTGTGGCTTGAGTGTTCTACAATCTTTAGCATTCCTTGTGTTATCATCCCTACCTCTCCCTTTCATATGCTTAGGCAGTCACACTACGCTTAGCCTACTCCTGCATTGTGTGTCAAGTGTAAGGCAAAGACAATTCAGTGACTTTTATTTTTTTCCCTGTAATGACATTTCTGCTGCTGTGTGCGTGTGTGTGTGTGTGTGTAACAGTCATATAATAGCACCTCTTCCAGCCTGGCTGCTATTGTCCATGTGGCCACTAGGTGGCACTGCTGCATTCCATTTTGGGGAGTGCTGTCATTTGATGTGTCGTAAAAAATTAAAACCCTGGACTGACAGGCACTTCGACTACTGCCCACCCTCAAACATTGTTGGTAAGTTCTGGTCCCAGAGAGCGGGTGCATCTCACCTGCCGTAGTCTCACATCTGCGGAGTTATTTCTGCCTTGGGTTGGCAGAGGTCTCAGGGCCTGCCAGACCCCCACAGGAATCTGCAAACAACACACATCAGGAAGTCCGCCTCACTCCTGCATTACTGCGTAATGGAAGACAGCAAACATACAACCACACTCCTCTTAAAATTGTGTGGGAATGAGTATTTTTCTGCCATGGAGTTACAAGTGACCCTTGCTCTCATTTTCTGAAGTGACCTGGAAGGACTCAACATAAAATGTTCCCCTGCTTTATCCCTCTTTTCCATTCCTTTTTTTGTTCCCAGACCTTCACATTTGTGTATATATGCCATTTAGAAGACACTGTACATGTACCCTACACTCTGCTATTTCAGGATATAGAACTATTGCTTTACTGAACTGACTCATTCTAACATTCCTGGCACTGCACGACCCCCTCAGATACCCACGTGCCCTTGCGTTCATATTCTCTTTAATGCCTGAATGACTGCTGCTGCATGTCCCCAGCTATGCGCAAATTGTGCATCTTCTGTAGTGCCCTCCTGACCGAGTGATCTATTATGGCAACATGTCACTTCTTCTGGGATACCTAGATGGCTATGGTGCCCGACCAAGGAATGGCCATTCTGAATCCTGTACAATGCTGACGTGCCACAAGGTGCATGGATCCTGAGTGATGCAAAAGTTGTTACGATGCACACGGTGTCTGTGTACATCTAAAGTGATCCTACGTGGTCTAGCAGCTACACTGCCCCCACCACTCCGCAATGCCTATATTGCGTCTCTTGCCCCTCCACGCCATTTTTTCACATCTTTGTTATGGCCAACCAGCACATGTCCAGTGATAACCATGCAGCTACACTGCTCCTCCCCTTTAAAGGCCATTCATCCTGGTCAGTGCAACACCCACATGGTCCTCCCTCCTTCTCGCTTCAGTGCCAATGTGGTCGGTCTGCGCCTCTTCGGCAAATGACTGCTGGTGCTTCCTTCCCCCGCTATACCCAAATGAGCATCAGTGAACTCCATAGCACGTGCAGTGCCCACATGACCACCTTTGCTTGGCATTTGTCATGCCCACATAATGGTACTCTTACTTTCTTACTAACCCACCACTAAGCCTCTTTGGGTTCTGGAGCAGCGTGCTGCTCACTGGAAAGCACTTTGGCGCCTCATCAGGTGTCTTACTGCTATGATCTCCCAAATAACACCTTCTAGACTCTTCCCTCTTCTGTCCCTCCATTATGCTATCCAATCCAACTAACAGACTCACATGTTCACTGTACATATATTCTCCCGATTTCCCTAGATTAGCCGCCACTAACCATTTTTGGGTCATAGAGTAGAGTGCTAGTCGCCGAAAGGCGCTTCGATGGCTCGTCAAGGGAAGTAAGTGCTATATAAATACAGTGACAATCAGTGGAAGTGTATTGAGAGGAGTACTAAAACTTCCATGAGCCTTTCCAATGCAATCCACAAACATCACGTGATGGTGCGTTTCATTTCAAAGCAGGACTAAGCCGCTTTGTGTCTTTTTCAGTTAGTTTCATGAATGTTATATTTTTGAACAAGCCGTTGTCTTCCCACCCACCTCCCATGTAAATTGTTTGCCCACCCTCCTCGTATATCATAGCTCATGTCCTCTTCTGACAATAGCCTATTTCTTAACACCCACAACCGCCCCCTAAAATCTTTTTCTTAGGAAAGTTTATGTTGGAATACCCCTTAATTGAACCAGTGCTGTTAAGAACTTTCAAGTTTCCTCCCACTCCTTTTCTGTCCCCGAGCACAACAGCTATTGTTCTATGGAAACAACCAGTGCAATCACAGCCGGCAGATATTGACAAGGAAAAGATGTCCATTCCCACACTTAGAATACTACACTTTATTTTAAAATCACGTGCTGTCTCACTACCAGAGCCATCAGCTGCAACCGCGGGGATTTCTGGGACTAGCAGTCTTTTCTTCGTGAGCACTTGGAAAATACAAGCCCAACGGAATGTGACTGTTTAGTCTATATTCCTCCATGGATTCCAGAGGAACACTATAAACGCGGAAGCATTCAATAACAGGTGTAGTGAGTTCTGTGCATTTTTTTTTAAATTTTACTGAGGCCAAAGCGTTGATCAATTGCCACATTGCCAATTGGATCAGTTTTTGCTCTGGATTCTGATATACGAGTAATTATCGTCTTCATGTTTGCTTCAAATGATTTCTTTTGTCATTCTTTTATTATATTGTTTCCCAAGTTGATTCGTTTTTGTAACAAAACAATTTGCTTGCAACACGAAAATGAATGCATGTAATGAAAAAATAGGGCAGTTTCAAGGATAAGTCTGTAATCTGGTAAACACCTTTTTGTTTTGTTTTTGGCCCAAAAATATATCGTCCTGCCCCTACTGAAAAGGTGCAAACACAGAATTGAACAGAGTCGGGCTGGGGTGTGTAGAAAGGAACCGTCAGCAAGTGCGCAGCACTTGGATTCATTTTCCAGGATTTCACCGTTTGTCAGCAACTTGATATGAATTGTACAGAACTGCTTGGGGCAAGAAACCCCACTAATTCCTTTTGGGTAAAACAATGACAAATAGGAGCGTTAAAAGGACATTTTCCAAATATATCAGTGCAAAAATCATGTGTTCCAAAGGCAGTTCCACAGGGCCAGAACCTTGAAACTCTTTCTGGAACAGGTTATTTTTGCCAGAACTCGTGCCTATGGGGCGCTCTGCAACAAACAGGTCTATTGCTAAGTTTTCCCAGCAGCATACATAAAATGTTTGCTTTGACTCTGGCGGCAGACCGCTGAACAATGTGAACTGCAAGAGGGGGCTCAGGTGTCATCTCTGTCATCTGCCATCCCTTTCCCACCCAGCATCTTTCAGATAACTGTGTCCTACACTGCTGTCTTTGAGGATGGTCCCGCATCACCTTGATGTTGGCCATAAAACAGCTCATTTACACGACTGACAGTCACTTCCTGCCAGCCAGGACGGACAGGATACTGATTATGCATAGCCCACCCCCTTCCTTGGCCTCAGGCGGATGACTAAAGGGCTTTTATCTCAGGCACAAAACATTCGCTTCCCAGAAACCCCCTCCGTTCTAGAACGTCCGTAAGATAAGAGGGCTTCAAGAGAGGATTCACTGGTCTGTCGGCAGCATTTAATTTGTAATCTCATTGCTTTCAATTAGGGCCACTGGAATTTATGCGCATAATTATATATTTGACACATTTCTCCATAATTCATCATCTGTTACATCACCTGCATGTGTTGCTGCAGAGTGGAAGGCCCATTGCAAAGGTTGACTGGTCACCTTTCTGTAACTTACTTTTATATTTGGAGGTTTAATTAGTACTAATGAGGCGCAGCTAATGCCCAGGCAGTGATAACAAGTTACAAAATGACAAAATAATGAAAATTAGTATCACAAAATGTGCCGCAGAATATGGCTTTTTTTGCTGCATAATTTACTCAACCCAGCCGCATAATTTGGCCCTCTAATGCTGTATAATTCTGGTGACCCTGGGTATAATTTACAATTCGTTTATGAAGCATAAACTTCCATAGATTGTACTATAACTTACCATTAATTTATTTAAATGCAGCATTGGACCATTTTCATTTTGAATACTTTGAGTGCATTTGGAGGATACCGATGAATTCTACCGTAAGGAGCTGTGCTTAATTTGGGCCGGTAGTTTCAGGCTGTCAAAACAGTACTAGTGGGACCATCTAACTCTAGGACACCACACACACTGCCTCCGGTCCTGAACGTTTCACCTGCAAATTGCTCTTTTCAGGTGTGTTAGTCAAATTAGATGAATGGAAGCAAAGCATACTTTATCACCCAGAATGCATTGGGTTATCACATAAAGGTCTAGAAGCGGGTTATGAGTTGCTGTTATCAATCACTTTTACGATTACCATAGTACTACAGCCTCACGTTTCCAAAATGGCTTTAGCGTTTTTTCTTTTTTTTTTTACTATAAGACATGCTGTACAAAAGCTAGGGCTGCTGTGGAATATGTCTAAAAAACATTATCAAACCAATAGATAACGCAGAGGCCCAAAAAAGTTAACACTTTTACAGTGCTTCTTTCACGTACATTGCACAATTGCTTATTAAAATAAAACGTACAAAAAAAGAAACATATTAAAATCACAATGGCGAAATCGAATACATTTGCCAATGCTTATTCTTTGTGCAATTGCTGTGAGCAGTAGCACAGCCCACCCTCTACCTGCCGCCAGTGGCTGCTTGCTTAGTAGTAGCAGATATTGCTCTTTTAGGACAGGTTGAAGCAACCTGAAAAGCCCTGACTCCCCCCCTCACCCCTACTAGCCCTCACGCTGAGACTTTCCCTGTGTTCTGAGTAGATGAAGTGTCAGCAGTTTTCTTCCTGGAATCAAAGAAGTCCAAATAAAACAAGCATTTGCAATGCAATAGGTCTCGCATTTTCAAAACTTTGACCTATTGGTATTGTAAATGACAATGCCTTTTATTATTGCAGGTTTTTCAAATACATAAATAAAAGGCATTGTCATTTATAATGCCAATAGTTCAAAATCTTGCAAATTCGCAATTTAGCACGTTTGTATGCCTGCTGTAGAGATCCGATTGCAACTTGAAAGTTACAAGTTATATTTCCTGCAGAGGGGAGACACATGTTCGATTACCACGATAATTTAATGAGTTGATTAATACTGTGATATGATAATAAAGCGCTTAGGTAGATTGTAATACGAAAGAAATGTCAAGCTTATGCATATAAACTAAAGCTAACATTTAGTTCATTCTGAAACAATTTTTATGTTTTCAGATTAAAAAAACGGAGGCATAAGGAAATAAGATGACGATCAAACAATGCAGTCAAAGTGAGATGCCAGAATCTGCACCCTGGGTCTGCTGGCTCACAAGTCACTAATGTCTTTTTGATTACATAGATTGCCCTCGCACCAGCAGAATCTTGCACTAACATTTAGACCAAGTACCCGTTCATGACCTCATATTTGTGTTCGTCAGTGCACATATTGGTGCAAAAAGGCCAGTGCACTTGATGTAAATCGGCTTTGTTCTGCCCCTTTGTATCGTAGTAGACGTGGAACGTGATCTGAATTTTCAAATACCTTAAATACAGCCTCACGCACTGAGAGGGGTCGGTTTCAAAGTAATTATTAATGCCTAGAATATATTTCAAAAGATAAACCAAAGGGTGGAAAAAGTAACGGCCTTGACATCATATCAAAACTGAAGCAAAGGTCGATTTGTAGGTGTTAGAAGGAAAGAGCAGCAAGTAATAGCGCTATGTTGAGGCCTGTATTCCAGGCGCATGCAGAGAATACCGGGGTGCGCAGTATTAAGAAGTTTATGGAGGTGACTGGAGATGGTTCTGGAGGGCTCTGAATGGGCTCTGGAGCCTCTAGAAGTGGAACGTCAGAAACCACATCTCCAGCCTGAACCCACAGAGCTACTTGTGAAAGCCGAACTATTCACACTTGGTTTTGCATGATTAAGCCTCAGAATGAGAGCATGACCGAGGCACGGCTGTCACATGGGTCAGTGCTCATATCGATTCAGATTTTTCAGCATATACCATGGTGATTAGTCGAATGCCCAGCAGTTGCAGTATACAAACCAGTGTAAAAGTACAAACGTCTGTCCCCGAAGCTGGATCCGTGGTCTCCCCTCTGCGTCTCGAAGCAAGGGTCGTGGTGAAGTAAATTTGACACGGTTACTCCATGGACACTAACTGGCCATTTCCACCAATCAAACGTTACCTTGCACCTGTGAGAGTTCACACACTATAAACTGATTCGATCACATGTAGCACACACTGCACACTGACTCGCCTCTAAGCGCTGTCTAAGGAAGTACTAATCAAACGCATAGCACACAGTGAAAACGGACTCGCCTCTAAGCTCTACCTCTCCAAGTACTAATCACATACATCACACACTGCAAACTGACGCGCCTCTAAGCTCTTCCAGCGATTCAGATCACTAGTTATTCTTTTCAATTTTAAAAGCACGAACATGACCCGAAGGTATTGGAGCGCTTTTGAAGAGCACCAATTGCATACAGATTCTTTTAGGCAATTAGGCATTTTTTTAGCTTAAGTGACTTGCCCAGAATCAGAGAATGTTTGAGCCGACGCCGGGGCTCGAACCCAGTTCCCCACCGTCAAGGTCGGCCCCTCTTGCCGTTTAACAACCAGCTCTCGTTTTGTGGTCAAATTGATGCAGGAAAAGAGAAAACAAAAGCATCAAGGACAAATGAACTGCTAATAAGGAAAAGTCCAATGTGTGATTGGTGCAGCAAATTTGAAGTTTGCCTGGAGGCACCTTCAACAGGCTTATTTTCGTGCCGTGCATTGCATTCTGGTACATGCAGTTGTATAGATTCACCCCGAACATAAAAATTCACTGAAAAAAACCTAAAGAACAGAGCAGAGTGAAATAATTGCTGAAGTGCCTGATAGTTTTTGAATCTCCACCTGTCCGTATCTTTAGCCTGAAGTCCATTATTGACATGATAGCGGACAGCAATTTGCCAGTAGTTGGACACTTTCTTTTTACGGCTTATTTTTGTTGTTGCAGATTTATATAGCGCGAACTCGATGCAAAGGTATTGGAGCACTTTACATGAGCACCAGTTACGTCACACAATCTGCAGAGAAGACCTCAATACATTGAAGAGGTGGGGGCACGCTGTGCGCAGGGCCCTGTCTCCACTTTGCTGTGCATACCATATCTGCTGCGTGGAACAATGCTTCTACTTTTAGCCCGGTGTCTGTTCTCCTGTCAGTAGGGGAGCAGCTTCCTCATGTTCCCTGGTAGAGGGGGGCAGGTGGGGGGACTGAAATGGCAGCGCAAGCAGCAGCGGCAGAAGCCCTTTCTCCTGAGGGGCGGAAGAAGGAGGCAACTCGAGTTGCAGAGAAAGCGGCTGTCTGCCATAAACTTCAAGCATGGCATGCCGCTGCATAATAACGTTTAATTTCAATAAAGAAATAATTTAGTGACCTGCGCTATCAGAGAGGTGAAGCAGGGTGTTGTGTAAATAGTAAAGTAACAAGGAAGTAGTCCCTAAATAAATAGTTAAGGCCGAGCAGCGGAACTAAACTGTAGTTGATCAATGCTGCTTCTGGCAAAACGGAATCAAAACGGAAGTGAGGTATCGGACCACCAGCCAATCAATGAGCGAGATAAGAAAAGCAATGTCGGATGTAACCAATCGTAAGTGACAAAACAAATAGAAACATAATGGGTGGAGTTTCACCACTAATACTAATTACTTAATGCCTCGGAGAGGCAGCGCATGAGCTGCACTATGCGAGACCTAAAAAGGATCTCATATCTCCAGGTCTGCATGGTTAGTCCCCATTTCTGTGGGAAAAGTCATAGTCTCTCAGTTCTAGGTGTGGGGATAAAAGTCTATTTAGGGGATTACTACCCTCTGGTATCCCTGCACCAAAATACGTGCATGCTCATAATAAGGGTGTAAGTGTGGGAGCAGACTGCTTGGACCGCAACCTCGACAATCCTGTTGTAAGCCAAGGAGGAGGGGCTACCTTGTTTTAATATTCAGGGGGAGACCCACAGGATGAGCCCGTCTTTGCCCCTCATCAAAGGGAAGAGGCCCGGCTGAGCCACCTGTCTTTGTCTAAGAAACCAACTAACCAGCCATTGAATCACAATATATTGAAATAAATTAATGATTTGAAGTGGAGTCTATTTGTAAACCCTCCTCTGCACCCTCCAAGTTTAAAGCAAAAGAAAATCCATTGGTGACAATAGTTGAGTAAAAACTGCAACACACGCAAATCATAATAGACCTAAACTAATTATCCCCCTAGCGTTGCCAATGGCTGTATTCAAAGGGACCCACTTCGGCTTGAAGCAATATCTGGCCCTGCTCCCGTAGTGGACTCCTGTGACACCATTGTGCATTGCGAGAACCGCTTTGCAATTTAGCTGAACAGGATCCTTCCCCAGACCACGACGATCAAGCACTAGGGGTGTCGGCAAACTGGGATGTCTTTAAGGTAGTAAATGTCTTAAACCTATAATTGAAGGAGCTTTGAGAACAAGTGAAGCTACTAACAAATCAGGTCTCATCAATGATCCCTCTCTTGCAGCAGCTGTCCCCACCGGTACACATCCTTTACAACGCATGCATTACAACGCATAACATTACCCTGCATTGTTTACTCTACAATATATTTTACAACGCAGGGTTTTACACTGCAAACAATTACAACGCATTCCCCAAAGTAACGCCCCAGTGGCGCTAGAATAGTAAATTGCGTTGTAATGGGGAATGTGTTATAATGGATTGCGTTGTAAAGCCCTGCGTTGTAAAAGATTTTGCAGAGTAGAAAAATGTGGGGTAATGGCAAGCGTTGTAAAAGCAGGCCGGGTAAAGTGTCCTATTCGTCCTCACCTAATCTTATTCTTCAGCACAAAAATAACATATATTCTGAGAACATCTGTGACTTGGATTTTCTATGTATTGTCGCACCACTCCTTTGGAGGGAAGTCACTCCCAGACCCTACGAGACATAATCCACCTCTTTTAAATAGGGCTAATGTTGAGGCTAACATAGGGCTGTCAATGCCCAATCTGCTGTTTAATCTGCTTGTTCCCTGCAAAGGATCTCATTTGCCAGAAGGGAGGGTGTGTCATTCTTTTGAGGAACCAAAGAAGCAAGCACTCAAGCTAATTTCCTCTTGCACTCACCCTTCCAATCAATTTGTTAACACATGGTCTACAGCTAAAAATTCATTGTATAATGATCCACGCATGTACTGAAAAGGCACAGGTGGGGTTGTACATATGTACAGTGTGCCCAAAATTCCCTGTGCGGCATGAGAAGCATGGGACTCATTAACTAACAAAGTAATCCATTGTGGTGAAAGATTGGGTGTGTGCAGATAGAGATGACCCAGCAGTGTGAATAGACAGGTGGGGGATGGGAGATCAAAGCTGCATGCATGTGCTGTATGGAGGCCATTTACCTGAGCAGGCATGCCCGGCCACAACCACTGTTTTGGAAATATGGAATAATTTACTTAGGGAGATGAAGTTGAGCAAGAGGCTTACGCCCGGCATGCCCCTCTGGGAAGGCACTCGACTCCGACAAATGACCAGTCTTAAGGGCTTCCTGGGGTAGGACAGGATAGGCCTCACTACACTTGCGGAAGTGTGGGATGCTAATAGGGTCATCCCCTTTAAACATCTACATCAAATTTCATCCATGCAGTGGCAGGAATACAGGCAGCTCGGACATGTCCTCAATTGCAGCATAGATATAGATGAGGAAACGCAGAAGGAATTCCCATTAGAGAGACGGCTATTAGAAGGGCAGATACAGCATAAACTGATATCATTAACATATGGTACACTGATGCAGAATACTCAGGCGCCATTCACACGCCTCAAAGATAATTGGGAGCAGGACGTTCTAAAACTTCCCCGCCAAAGGGGCCATCAAGTCTAGCTTTAGAATAATTTTTTTTTCTTTAATTATATATATTTTTTTTTTTCCTGCAACAGTGCACATTTAATACATTCATTTGAACATTAGCATAACATAAACCTTTTGTACATTTTATACCAAATATATTCCAACTAGACAAACCTAACCAAATCCTGATTAAGCTATTACCTACTTACCCTATCCCGTCCCTCCACCGCGCTAAAGCCTCCCAAATTCTTATACCCAGAGCTCTCCCTGCTCTACCCTTTTTTGCATATATAGGTTTTTCCAAATTAAATGTAGCAATTAAACTTGCTAACCATACTTGCATGGGCGGAGGGGATTTAGCTAGCCAGGCCCTGGCTAAGGTTAGTCTATACACCGCCATTGCCATAAAGACAAACTCCTTCTCTACATTACTACTTCCGTTGTGACTTATTCCGAACAAAATCCGTAAGGGAGATAGGGATATCTGTAACCCTAATGCCCTATCCAGAAAATCCTCTATATCCCTGATTAAAGTATGTAGTTGAGGGCAGGTGGCAAACATATGAACTATATCTGCATCGACTGCGCTGCATCGAGGGCAGCTTATCCCAGCTATACCCCCCCATTTAGCAATTCTGGTAGGCGTATGATATAGTGAAAATAGGGTTTTATAGTGCTGGGATTGTAGAGGAGCTGAGCATAAGATGTTACAACCCAAATCCAACAACTCCTGAAAATCTTCAATTTCTCCACCGAGCTTCTCGGCCCACTTATGCCTATGTTTATCCAGATCATCCACTTTAGTTTTAACTAATAGCGCATATGCTGACCTAATAGTATGTACACCGCCAGTAATTAATGTCTCCAAGAAGTCATTAGCCTTATAACCTGCTAAGCCGCCCCGTTTATCACCCAAAAAGCTTCTAACCTGTAGATACTTAAAAAAGTCTCTCCTAGTTAAATCGTATTTATGTACAAGTACATCAAACTGTGCCCCACCCACAGCATCTCTTAAATCCCCAATTTGCTTGATTCCTTTTTGATTCCATGCGGCCATAACTGCGTCTGAGAACATTTCTGAGGGAAACGACTTATTGTTATATAGTTTAACATATCTATTAAATCGACCAAGACCCGTCTTCTTGAGAAAAGCCTTCCATATATTTATGGCCGCGTTGAGAGTCCTAAACTGCTTCCTTCTGAAGTGCCCAAGATCAGTGTAATATAAAAAACAGTTTTCTGCCTCCTGTCCCAACAGAATTGCATAGACCTCTGTAGATGAGGAAGCAGTTTTCTGGAGCATCCCCCCTCCTCCAATTAGGCCCTGCATATATTGAAGGGCGGTTGCCAAGTAATATAGTCTAAAATCCGGGGCTCCCCACCCGCCTCTGTCTCTCGGTAGGGTCATAAATCTATAAGCCCTACGAGTTTTCCCATGGGCCCATATAAACTTATTGAAGATACCTTCCAGTATATTAAACCATTTGGCTTCGAAAATTAACGGGATTGCTCTAAATAAATAAAGAAACTTTGGTAGAATACTCATTTTTAGCACGTTGGTGCAGCCTACTAGAGAAAGATGTAGGTTATTAATTCTATCTAAATCCGTTTTTACTTTATCGACCAGAGGGGTTATATTAATCTCAACGAGAGTATCCAAATTTGCCGCTATTACTATACCTAAGTAGATAGCAGAGATAGCCACCCTAGAATCGGTACAAGAAATGTATTTATTCCTAACTATCTGGGTCTTAGATCTATTCAAACTATAACCCGAGATTTGCCCAAATATGCTAGCTTCCCTTTCAACCTCAATGATAGCTAAATTCGGGTTCGGGGTGAGTATGGCGATGTCGTCTGCATATGCCAACATTTTAATTACACGACCGTTCAAGACCATTGGGGAAATCTCTCTGTTTCTCTCCAATCTTCATATAAAAGGCTCAAGAAATAGCACAAATAGCAGGGGGGATGAGGGACAACCCTGTCTCGTTCCCCTAAAAATTGCTACTGCATCTGAATGTCCTCTATTTACTCTGATTTTAGCTGTAGGTCCTTCATATAAGGCTTGGATAGCTGTTATGAAGCCTTCTCCAATACCACACCACCTCAGAACTGCCCAAAGGAATCCCCAGGCGACCCTATCAAAAGCCTTTTCAGCATCTAAACACAGCGCTGCGATAGGGTCACCCAGGGTCCCTGCGGCATCAAACATTGTAATGACCGTCCTGACATGCTGAGTAGTTCCCTTGCCTGGTATGAAGCCGTGCTGTGAAGAACTTACAAGCTGCTCTATATTACCTACAAGCCTCATTGCCAGCATTTTTGAATAAAGTTTTATGTCAGAGTTCATAAGGGTGATAGGTCGATATGAACCAGGGAGTGTCGGGGGTTTACCTTTTTTGGGGATAACTATAATATCTGCCGCCCCCCAGGACTCCGGAGGAGAACCCCCCGCTGTGTATGTAACATAATATTAAACATATCTGCCAATAATAGATTTTGAAACAATTTGTAAAATTCCACCGGGATTTGGTCTGGCCCCGCCGCTTTCCCCGAAGGCAAACTCCCCAAGGCTCCCTTAAATTCATCTAAATGAAAAGGAGCATCCAGCCCCACTCTATCCTGTAATGACAAGGAGGGAGCTAAGATGTCCCTAAGGTACCGATCCGCCTCTACCTCTATTGAGCTACTCCCCTCATCCCGAGTATAAAGTTTAGCATAACATTTCCGAAACACTTCCCTGATGAGGTCAGGATCTGTGACTAAGTTACCCTGACTATCTTGAATTTCCTTAATATCAGCCGTGGCTATGCGCTGCCTAGTTCTAACAGCAAGAATATGTCCAACTCTCTCACTCAACTCGTAGGAATCTTGTTTATGCACTAGATACTTTTCAGCGGCTTTCAAACTGAAGCCCTCAGTAGCATCCCCTTTAAGAGCAATTATGTTAACTAAATATGGCTCGAGTGGGAGACCCTGTATTATAGCTCTAGCAAGATTTACTTCTGCTGCAAGCAATCCAAGTCTTATATCATCCAGGTGTCTTCTTTCCCTTTTCCGTTTAGCCAGTACATAACTCAACATTTCTCCCCTAACCCCTGCTTTAAAACAATCCCAAACCACACCAGGGGGGGGGGCAGTATTTCTGTTAACTTCCCAGAAAAACTTTATCCAAGATTCCATATGCTTCTGATAGGCCATGTCCCTTAACAATGTGCGCTCAAAAGTCCGCTGGGATTTTCTAACATTTATCTGTGTAGTATTTAGTGTTAGAACAAGAGGACTATGATCTGAGATAATTCTAGGCTGTTTCTCTATTTTTGAATGCGAAACTAAAGAATTAGAAATTAAAAAATAATCCAGCCTAACCAATATTTTATGTGGAGCCGAGAAGTAGGTGCTGCCATCTATAAGGGGATGCAGCTTTATCCACGGGTCGACAAGGGAATTGTGATGAACCATACTAGCCAGGGCTCTGAATGTCTTCCTCTTTCTCCCTAGGTACCTCCCCCCGGGTTCTGTAAAGGAACTTCTTGGATCATGAATGTTAAAATCTCCACAACATATAATGAGTTCTGGCCACTGCACTAGTTCCATATCCAAAAACTGCCAGACATCAGGATCATCTTCTGTAGAACCGTATATTGTGACTAATGTAATTCGTACCCCTTTTATACTCAAGTCCACAATCACCCATCTACCCATTTGGTCCTCACTTTTTCGATGCAGCACCAAACCACTTTTTCTCCCTAGTATTGCTACCCCCCTAGTTCTAGTCCCTTGTTTACTTGCTGCCAATACATCAAAACCAAGTTGTTTTAAAAGGTAAATCTGTGTTGCTTCAATATGGGTTTCTTGGAGACAGACCAAATCCAATTGCATAGATCTCAACAGCCCTGCTACTTTCACTCTTTTCCCAGGATTATTCAGACCACAAACATTAATCGAAGCAATATTGCAAGGCATTACAGGAGATAAGAGGAATTCCTACTTCTAGTCAGCCAGGGAATAAGCATCAAAAAATTGCAGCGACCTACATTCCTTTAATACTGTCTATACCACCTATTTTGTATGTACCATGATTCACACAAGAAAAAAGAAAGAATAAGAATGTGCATTAGAATGTGCATTATCAAACCACAAAAAACACAACATTTTACCCATAATGAAACCACCCTCCCCCAAACCCTCTCCCTTCCCTTCCCTTCAACCCCACCCCCACCCTGCCCTGAACAGGCAAATAGGTCAGTGAGACCTATACGTAGCCGGTTCCGGGCTGCTACAGTCGCACCTCTCTCCCATCTTCATCTCAAATCTTATACTAAGACTAACTAATACCCTCTGAGACCGGGAAAAACTTCTATCCCCCTGACTTACAATAGGAATAAATTTCCTCCTTATGCATCCTGCTTTTTCAAATCGTCCATAAATTGCTGGGCTTTGATCTCAGAAAAAAACATCCTGACTCTTCCTTGAGTGATTACTTTCAACTTGGCAGGGAACAATAAATAAGCCTCTGAACCCAGTGCCTGAAATTTTGAGATCAACTGCCTCAGCCTCCACCTCCGTTCAACCGTCACATGGCAAAAATCCGGCCTAGCAAAGAAGGTGGTGCCTTCAAATGATCTCTTGTTATTAGGTCTAGCCTTCTCAATAACTTCCTGTCTAAGGAGGAAATTTCCAAAATAGACTAAAATGGCACGCGGGAAAGCTGCCTTGCCACCACCATCTGCCCCATGCCCCTTTTTGAGTGTAAAAGGGAACCTATGCGCTCTCTGAATTTCCCTGTCCCACTGCCACTGAGACTCCGGGAATGCGCCTCTAAATACATTAACCACAAAGCGCATTATGTCCTGCCCTTCAACCCCTTCAGCCACACCCAAAATTCTAACATTGTTACGCCTTTGGCGATTTTCAAAATCCTCCATTTTCCATTGCAGATCTTCTGTCCCCCTTTCTTGATCTGTTTTAAAAGTCTGCCAATTGCCAAGGTCATCTTCGAGCTTACTCGTGCGCTCCTCCACCTCCGTAACTCTGCCAACCAAGTCATCATAAAGCTTATTAGTTTTCCTCAATGAAGATTGTATTTTTTTTGCGTCTTGCCTTGCTTTCCGGCTAACAACCCTAGCTTCTGCTTGCATCTGTTTCAGCATATTGAGCAGGGTGTCAAAAGGAGCGTTCTGTCTCGATGACCCAGTGACGTCATCCTCCTGATATGTCTGGGAAGTTCCTGAATAATCCCACAATAATCCTCTCTCCGTGCCTCCCAGTGATCCAGTCTGTTCACTACCCGGTTTTGACTTTACCTGTCTCTTTCTCAAGGTCGAGTCGTTACCAGTACCAACACCAATACCCCCCCCAGAAGAGCTAGAGTCCGAAAATGAGACCTCCTCAGCTTCCTCCACCTCCTCCTCTTCCTCTGTAATCTCCTCGCTTGGCTGCACTGAGAGTGAGTCTGAGTCTTCATTGAGGGAGAAAAACCTCTCACCTTCACCTTCACCCGATCCCACGTCACTTTTTTCCATTATCTCAACCTCCTTGTAATCAAGCCGTCTTGCCCCTATTGCCCCTATTGCCAGGTTAATAGAGTTTCCACCTGTGAGTAGAGACCGCTTGGCCTGTTCGAGGGTTTTAGAAACCTTAGAGCTCCTAACTCTGACTCGAGCATCATAATTGCCTCCATCATCTCTGCATCCACACTCTGCCTCTCCCCCGAGGTTGCATTACCTGGTTGGGGCTCCTCGGTATGTAGAGGGGGAGAACCCCTAGCGGAGGCTGAGTCTGTCTGAAGCCTAACCTGCTCCTGAGTCCCGGCGGTATTGTTAGAGTTCTGGGTCTGCTGTTGCTGTTGTTGCTGAGCAACGAGGGCGTCTGTGCTTGGCGCGCCTCCCGCGTCCTCGAGGACGCCTCCAGGCTCGCTGACTTCGCCGCTGTCTCTGCTTCTGCCAATTTCGCTTCGCGTCCGAGTGCCTGGTGCCACGGGTTGAGCAGAGAATACTTCCGATAAGGTAGGCTGTCTGAGGGAGTTCTCCCTGTTTTTTACTTTAAGTTTGTCCGATCTAGCAATCATTTCGCCCCCATCATCGTGTTTTGCCAGCCTCTGACTCTTTGCCTCAGCGAAGCTATCTGGCTGGCTGCCTGGATCAGTAGGGGTAATTGCGACGGTCTTCTCTGCCCTCCGTGTCTCAATCTTCTTAGGCCGCTGCGGAGCCGTTGTCTTCCGTATCGCCCCTAGTTCCTTGGGATTTGCCGCCGTTTCTTCATTCAAATCTTTTGAGGGGGGGGTTTTGCCGGCCTGCGCTTGGTCTTTAATTTTCTCCCTCGCTTTATCAACTTTAGCAGGGCGCGGTGGCATTTTGTATAACTGTGTATACCGTGGTTTTAGGCTACAACATATACTCCGACAGGTACTCCAACAGGTGTTCCAAAATCTTTCAAAACTTTCCTTCAGCCGGACCAGCTCAGATAGTTTAGGCGCTATAGTAGAAGGCCGGATCGGAGAATGTAGATTTGTGTACCAGCTGTAAATCAGAGCCATCAGGGGTCTAAATTATAATAACCAGAGCATCATCAGTCAGTGCCGATTTTGCTACCGATAGGAGAGGTCAGCAGTGACTTCTCAGCCCAACCCGTCCGCGGCCATCTTGCCCTCCTAGCTTTAGAATAATTCAACTCAAAGTGTTGCACAGGACATATTACACTAGGACACTACTCCACATAATTGGGAAGACCAATAATTTGCGTTGTCTCCAAAAGTGTGGCACTGAGGGAGCCTTTATCCATACTATGTGGCACTGTTCTGAGATGCGCCAATTCTGGGAACTAGTGGCCAAAGCCTTGAAGGAGGTATTAGAGGCTACTATTGATTAGTTACTCAGTAGAGCCCTGTAAGATATCTGAGAACTTTTGGACCTTTCCAGATATCAGAAGATTTTTCTGAAGATGGGATTTAAGGTGGTGAAAAGGGACTTTGTAGTTTGTACACAAGTGGGGAAGTGACACAGTGCCACTGTTCCGATAATGGGAAAAAGGAATGACAAGTTGTAAAACTATTAAAGAAGCGGTCTATAAGGTGCAGGAGCTGTGAGAAGAAGTAGAGAAGATCAGGGGTCTGAGATACAGGTGACATAGAGGTATAGATGGGCAAATATCAATTAGTATGCTAGAAGTAACACACGTTATAGGAAGGGAGGATCGAGAGACTGGCAGGCATACAATGGATTAAAGGTCAGGCAAGACTCTGTAATTAGACCCATGTTGAAGGTGAATCCATCATGAACAGGGAAGATGGGTGAAATTTATCAGAACTATACTGTTTAGATAATGATCTGCAGATGTATTGTCATAAATCATGCATGATCATACATTGTCATATGCCTTTTTGTCTGTTGTATAAGAAAATGTTTTTTAAAAGTTTATTTAAAAAAGCCCCAAAAAACCTAAGTAATCCATTCATTTCACAATGTGCACAAATGTTCTCATATAGTATGCTTAGACATTGTGAGTGTGAAATGCCACCAAGTACCAGGTGATAACTATGATTATGTTGAAATTACATTAAATTCCCAGAGACCGATGGTGGACCTAATTTCCTGAGAGGTTTGATCATCTTGTATGGCTTCTACCAATGTCAAACTGAAGTATAATCCTCCTAAGACCAGGGTGGCATAACATCTAGCTGCTACTAACAGAATGTTTGATCCTACAGCGTCCCAATCACAGACAGCAAATAACAATCAATCAATCAATCAATCAGTGACACTTGTAAAGCGCGCTACATACCCGTAGGGTCTCAAGGCGCTGTGGGGGGGGGGGGTGCCGCTACTGCTCGAACAGCCAGGTCTTCAGCTTCTTCCTGAAGGAGAGGTGGTCTTGGGTCAGGCGCAGGTCGGACGGGAGGGAGTTCCAGGTCTTGGCGGCCAGGTAGGAGAAGGACCTTCCTCCTGTAGTTGCTCTGCGGATGCGGGGGACGGCGGCGAGGGCGTGGTTGGCTGATCGGAGGTGGCGTTTGGGAGCGTAGAAGTTGACTCGGTTGTTGAGGTAGCTCGGGCCTTGGTCGTGTAGGGCTTTGTGTGCGTGGGTGAGGAGGCGGAAGGTGATTCTCTTGTTGATGGGGAGCCAGTGAAGGTCTCTCAGATGTCCGGAGATGTGGCTGGATCGTGGGATGTCGAGGATGAGTCTGGCTGAGGCGTTTTGGATCCGCTGGAGTCTCTTCTGGAGCTTGGCGGTGGTCCCGGCGTAGAGGGCGTTGCCGTAGTCCAGTCGGCTGGTGACGAGGGCCTGGGTGACGGTCTTCCTGGTCTCTGTGGGGATCCACCAGAAGATCTTCCGTAGCATGCGTAGGATGTTGAAGCACGCCGAGGAGACGCTGTTGACTTGCCTGGTCATGGAGAGGGAGGAGTCCAGGATGAAGCCCAGGTTACGTGCATGGTCTGTCGGTTTGGGTGCGGTGCCCAGGGCGGGAGGCCACCAGGAGTCGTCCCAGGGAGTGATTCAAAGCAGAAACCTGTGCCCAACATGCTGCCACACATTGTGACCCTCATTGATGAGTGGAAAGGTCTCTCTTGGAACGTTGCTGGCAGACCCTCATTGGAGATCTTTTGTTGGCTCTTTTAACATTTGCATTTTCAGGTCTATGACCCCTGGTATTACTTCTACTCTTGGAATATGCAATTCCAAGGAATTGGCCTCTCTTCTTGAGATAACAATCCAGGAGTCCCTGGCAGACATTGTCCCTGGGAAAGCCCGGGGCCCAATGGTATTCTGTGGATCTGTTTGCTGCAGAACGCCTTATATGGGGCCATTACCTAAGTTGTCTTACAAAATTAACCCTGCCTGGTGGGCCTCTCCCCAAATCATGGAACCATGCTGAAATAGTTCCTGTATTTAAAAAGGACCATCAAGAAGATGCACATAATTACAGGCCTACCAGCTTGATAGATAGGATGCAAAAACTTTCTGGTCAAGTTCTAGTCCAATCTGGTCTAAACTTATTGATTATGCCTGCAAGAATAATATTTTATCTGATCTTTAAGCTGGCTTTTGCCAGAAAGTCAGCACAATGGATCACATTTTTTGCTTCTGCAATTTATGTTAGAAAATAGTACTAGTGGAAAAGGGCCATCTGTGTGTGGTTTTTGTGGACCTGAAATTGGCATTTGACTCCATTCAGAGGCATTTGTTATGGACTGTAAGGGGCGATATAGGGGTCCCTGACTGAATCCTATCAATTTTGATTCGGCTGCATGAGTTTAATTCTGCTTGAGTCAGGTGTGGCAAGAAGAGCAAGTGGTTTAAAGGTTAAAGAATCAAGAGAGGAGTGCATCAAGGCTGCGTGTTGGCCCCTAGCTCTTCTTGTTATATGTAAATGACTTAGTGAGATATCTGGACTTTGTTGGAATTGATGCCCCAAAAATTGGTGGAGTTAAAGTGCCAACACTATTGTTGACCGATGATAGATTGCTTATATCCATGACTCTCTGGACTCCAGGTACCTAATGGACCGTTTTTATCCTACTGTGCCGAGAGAGGTCTGTAATTGAATATAAAAAAAATGTATGTCCTTTAATCCATATACATCTAGAAGGTGCCCTATTCTAGCACACAATGAATCACTAGAGCAAGTAAAAGATTTTGACTATCTTGGAGTTAGGCTATCCAATAAGCTTGCCTGGTCCTCACAGATAGAGAAGAGTGCACTCAAGATACAGCAGGAAAGTAGGGCTACCTTAATGACGATAAAAAAGACTAGGACAAGGTCACTGTCTCCAAAGGTTGATATAAATAATGCTAAGGCCAAAGGATATGCCCTTTAAGGTACAGAGCTGTGGGTCATGCCACACTCAGGAGCCTTTCTGTAATAGAAAACAAATTTATTAGGCTCCTGATGAATCTTCCATGAAGCGCCCCCTGTTTACCACAATTCCTAGATGTGGGTGTTTTGCCAATTGCTTTGTTAAGAAAATGTAGACCCTTAGTGTACTTGTATAGATTGTGGACTAACGACAAGCTCGCCTCATATAGACTTCCTCTTAAAAAACTTAACGGGTCCTAATGTCTGTACGAAAATTCCTTGGCTAAGGCTTGTCAAGAATATGATCTTTAAACTCGATCTGGCTTCCCTTTGAGACTCCCCTGATGACGCTGCTCTTATTTCCAAATTTGTGGTAAAAAAACGGACTGGAGGTTTATTTGTGGGATAAGGAGTTAAGTAAATTTAAATCAAGCAGTCGGTTGGATAGTTTCTAGATTTTAAAGAGATCCCAATCTTTTAAGCCATTTTTGGACAAGAATACTTACTTTTAGCCAAGCAGCTGTACTTGAGATTTAGATATGGAATGCTACCTATTTATAGTTTTTGCATCCGTGTGGCAGCTAGCTAGTGTGACAGTATTCTTCAACACCTCATCAGGGGTAGTAAGTGCTATATAAATACAACTACAATTATGCCCTTCTTCAAATTGGATCCTGAAATTTAACACCAGTTCTTTATTCTTTTGTGTAACGCTCATCTACCTCTTTGCAGGAAGTGGATTAAACCTGTGTGTTGCTTTCTAGGCGTTAGCACATTGCACACGCACTGAAAATTATAAAATCAGATATGAGTGATATGATTTTTATAAGTGTTTCTAAGCTTTTATTTTATGCATGTATCATTGCCAAGAATATCTTTAGTGCCTGGATCTAATTCATATTTAATTACAACTTACTATCTGCTGTAATTTATATTCTTTGAATGTATGCATGCTCTGCAGCTAATATACTCACAGATCCTGATTCACAAAGGTAAACTTAGAGCAAAAGTCCAAGTTAGACGTAAAGCCTAAGTTTAGACCTAAAGTCTAACTTTACTACTACTAAAGTTAGACTTTTGGTCTAAGTTTACACCAAAAGTCTAACTTAGACCAAAAGTCTAACTTTAGTAGTAGTAAAGTTAGACTTTTGGTCGAAATTAGACTTTTCGTCTAAACGTAGCCCAAAAGTCTAACAGTAGTAGTAAAGTTAGAATTTTGCTCTAAATTGGACTTTTGGTCTAAACTTAGACCAAAAGTCTAACTTTACTATTAGTAAAGTTAGACTTAAGGTCAAAACTTAAACTTCAGGTCCTAACCTAGACTTTTGGTTTAAGTTTACCTTTGTGAGTCAGGCCCTTAGACTTTATAAGCTCTATGTGCTCTACTATTATTGATTGGTGATCCCTCAATCTGGATATTTTATTACTACACTATTGCCTGATGACTGGCTTTGTGTGATTATTTTAACATGGCTTGAGACCATGAAACTTAATGTGTGTTTTGCACGTATTGGACTATGGCACTTAATATCATTCTTGTGCAATATTAGTGATGAGTAGGGATGATCAAAAATCGATGATTTTGTTGCACTTGCACTTTTTGATATTTAAGTGGAGTATTTGTAGGAAATTCTTACAATTGCTATTTGAGAAGATATTGATCTCTTATAATACCTGTGTGAGCTGTGACTACCTTCTATTGTAACAGTGATTTCTGGTCCTTTTATTTGTGTGCAAAAGTAGAGTGTTATATGCCATTTCATTGTCATGTAATTTTATTGTGATTGTAATAACATATAGTTGATTGTCTTAATGTGAGTGATGCTGTTTTTAACGATCTTGAATATGAAATGAACTATATTGTTGATTGATGATTGTTAGACCTGCCATTATTGGTGTTGGTTGCCCCTGTATTTTTGCCTTTTCCTCCTGTGTTTTGCTGTGTGTTGGACTTTGTTTTTGCTGCTCTAGATGCTTTGAGCAATTTGCCACTGCCGTTCAGTGCCAAAGTGCAAGTGGTCCCTCTGTAAATTGTGTTTATGGACTGGTGATTCCAGAATTGGCATGTTTGGTTTACTGTTAACTTACCTGAAGTGGAGTGCGTCCTCATAACTGGGCAACTTTGGAGAATATATGTAATCACGGCAGTTCCAGGCCGTGGAGTTGATTGCACCGCCCGAGAAATGGAAACGGGTCCGCAGGAGTGGAACAATTCCTATTGACTTGCAGGCACGGAATATGTTTTAATTTAAACAGGCGAAGTCTCATTCAGAAGACCCACTGAAGGGTTGAAATGTGTCCTCTACCTGTGCATCGACAAACAAGCCCACCGGAGGGTATAATTTAGCATGATTAGGAACTACGTGTCCCAGCGTACCTTGTGGATAAAGACATCATTGTGAGGCACACCAGAGGCCAATTAAATAGGCGAGCGCAGAGAACAACGTGGTTGCAGTTATGAATGTTTGCCGATGCTAGCCTCTGATGAAGAAGCACAAATGCTTCAGAAGCGCGTCAGGCTGTAGGACTTAATTGTTGGGATGAGAAGCCGCCTGTTTGCTTAATAAAGTATGTTACTTACCTGAAGTGGAGTGCTTCCTCATAACTGGGCAACTTTGGAGAATATATGTAATCACGGCGGTTCCAGGCGTGTGGAGTTGATCGCACCGCCCGAGAAATGGAAACGGGTCCGCAGGAGTGGAACAATTCCTATTGACTTGCAGGCACGGAAGGTGTTTTAATTTAAACAGGCGAAGTCTCATTCGAAGACCCACTGAAGGGTTGAAATATGTCCTGTACCTGCGCATCGACAAACAAGCCCACCGGAGGGTATAATTTTGCATGATTAGGAACTACGTGTCCCAGCATACCTTGTGGATAAAGACATCATTGTGAGGCACACCAGAGGCCAATTAAATAGGAGTGCGCAGAGAACAACGGGCAACTTTGGAGAATAAATATATATATATATTCACTGAAAAAAACATAGGTTTCAGGCACGTTATAGTTAGGAATTAGCATTTAAAAAACCTTACGAAAGACTGATCGGCTTATTTAATAAGTAATTTTCGGAAGCTGACTTTCCTACAATTTGGAAAGCAGCCAGAGTAAGGCCGATCCTAAAGAAACCGACAGCTGACCCAAAACTTCTCCTAAATTACTGTCCTATCTCTCTACTCCCCTATTTCGGGAAGATGCTGGAGTCCCTTGTAAACCAACAGCTTGTTGACCATCTTAAAAGCCATGGACTCTTCAACCTCTCACAGTCTGGTTTTAGGATGGCACATAGCACAGAAAAAGCGCTGGTCGAGGTTACTGATAACATCAGACTGGCCTTAGACAAACACCAGTCAGTCGTCTTCGTCCTGCTTGATCTTTCTGCCGCCTTTGGCACCATCTCCCATAACATTTTAGAACAGCGGCTTTGGGAGATAGGTGTCAGAGGGAATGCCCTTAAATGGTTCAATAGCTACCTATCTGAACGTGTAATAACTGTTCAGATGGGAAATAGCATTTCATGTAAGAGACCGGTCAAGATGGGAGTCCCGCAGGGCTCTATCTTGAGCCCAACGCTCTTTAATTTGTATATGACCCCATTGGCTAAGGTGATCAGAACCTATGGTTTTGATGTCATATCCTATGCGGATGACACTAAGATTCTGATCACTTTAGGCCCAGACCCCACTGAAACCAAGCAGCGTTTCAAAAACTGCATGACTCATGTTGACAAGTGGATGTGGGCTAACTATCTCCAACTAAATGGTAGTAAGTCAAAAATCATGCTCTTTGGCAAGGCTACGGAACATTGGACACATGACTGGTGGCCATCTAAGTTAGGCCCTTGTCCCACTCCCAAGGATATGGTTCGTAATCTTGTTTTTTACATGGATAACCGATTATCCATGAAGGGCCAAAGAAACCATGTCATTGGCACTTGTTTTGGCGTTATGCGCAGTCTGCAGAAGGTTTTTAAATGGATCCCTACTGAGGCGCGGAAACCACTAATACAGGGACTGATTATAAATAGAATGGACGACGGTAACGCCCTATTGCTTTCAATAAATGAAAATCTTTTAAAAAGGCTCCAGGTTCTGCAGAATGCCGCAGCCAGGTTAGTCCTTGACCTCCCGCAAAGATCCTCTTCTGCCTCTTGTTTAAAAACTCTCCATTGGCTTCCAGTGAAAAAGCGAATCCTTTCTAAAATCCTATGCTTAACTCATAAGCATATGTACGGAAGCGGTCCAAAATATTGGTCGCAAAAGCTACGCTGGTATCAGCCACCCAGAGCGCTTAGATCTAGCAATGAGGCATTGCTTACTCCCCTCAGAATTCAAACTGCCAGGCAAGGGGGTCGATCTTTCTCCTTTCTGGCACCGGCATCTTGGAACAAAATGCCCTTACATCTGCGCAGCATTTCTGAACACAGCTGTTTCCGCAAAACGTTGAAAACTTGGCTTTTTGAAAACTAAGCCCTTATCCATTTTTTTCAGAGCCGTCTGCAAGCGCATGAGACTCTTGGAGTGATATGTGCGCGATACAAATGTCCCTGACTTGACTTGACTTGTTTAGCAACCAAATGAGGATCGATATGAGCTATTGATTGCTTGTCTGAGTACCTGTATGGGTGCCTGAGTGTCTGTGTGGGTGGGTGGGGGTGTGACTCTGTGCATAGATTTGTGAGTGGATAATTCACAGGGTATATGTGTTCAAGTCTATATCTGTGAAGGTCTGTATGGCTGGGTGAGTGTGTGTATGAGTGCCTTGGTGAGTGAATGGATGCCTCAGTGGTACATGTGTAAGTAACTCCATATGTCAAAGGCAGTATATATGAGTGTTGGACTGTATAAATGACTATATGTGAGAGTGAGTATTGTGAGAGTGCCAGTATGGCTCAGTGTGTGCTTGTATTAGTTATTGCATTAGAGTGTAAGTATGTGTTAGTATATGTTTAAATAAGTTACGTGGTATGAGTATAACTGTACAGGTGAGTAAATGAAAGTCTGATTGATTATTTCAATTACTGACTAGGTGTGTGAATAACTCTATGAATGAGAGGCAGTGTGTGAGTGTCTGGGTAGATATGTGACTGGATATGATAATGCTGTATTGATGGCTGACTGTATGTATGAGTGAGTGTATGGGTGAATTAATGGATGTGTGTGTAGACCTACAAATTAGTGAGTGGATATGTACTAACTGCTATTGGTGTGTTCATGGTTTCGATAATTATAGTCTGTATTTTAGAGTGGGTGTATCAAGTGTTATATTAGGGTCTGATGAGGTGTATCATATTTTGACGTGGATGATGTCATCAGTGATGTCATCAGTGATGTAATTTGAGATGTCATCAGTGATGTCATCAGTGATGTCACTGACCATGTCATGAATAATGTAATATGTGATGTCATCAGCAGTGCATTGCGGGGGCGCGAGTTATAGTTAGCTCAACTAACTATAACAGGGGAATTTCTATGGTTTTCTATGAGTGAAATGTCCAACTAACTATAACATCCCTGAAACCTATCGTTTTTTCAGTGAATTTCAAAGGTATTTTAAATGCTAATTTCTAACTATAACGTGCCTGAAACCTATGGTTTTTTCAGTGAATTTCAAAGGTTTTTTAAATGCTAATTTCTAACTATAACGTGCCTGAAACCTATGTTTTTTTCAGTGAATGTCAAAGGTTTTTTAAAAGCTAATTTCTAATTATAATGTTCTTTAAACCTATCTTTTTTTCTGTGTTTTTTAATTATCATCCATTCTCAACTTGGTGAAAACTGCAAATCTCACCACTCTTCCATCGATACCTTACGCCAACAAAATCGCCACAAACGAGAGTCACAACTAACGCTAATGTAATGCAAAGTAGGCGTTCCCGTGCAAAAAAACCATGAAAACACCACTTCCCCATATTTTCAACGACCAGCCAAATCTGCAATGCGATCCAAAAAGCAGACGATAAGCCGAGTTAGCAGTAACAAATTAACATCAACCTTTAACTGGTGTAAGGAGCTCGACTATCTACTCCGTAAATTGGACCCAACTCACAGCCACATCTAAACACCAACACGTGATAGACCTACTGATCATGCAGCTCCGACACCCAACAAGACCACAACACCCAGCGCCACCACTACCAGAACCTCCCCCCGCACCCCCACCTACTAACACCGAGGCAGCGCAAAACAGGAAAACAGACCTTGACAAAACGCCATGCCTCTCAGCCACACAATAGCTGAATGTTGGGAGATGTGGCAACCAACTATATATGAAGGAGGCAAGCCACCCATCAGCAATAAAGCACACAATGCCAAGTGTAACTCAGATGTGCTGCACAGACCTCACTATGCAAAGCACAAACCTCTCCATGTGGAGATATACTATTGATACTTGTAGTGTAGTGCACAGTGGACGCAACCATGTTACCTCAGGCAGTGGGGAAGATCTCGGTCATGTAGCTGTGTTGTCCCCCCCGGAAGCGGAAGTGGAGTGGGCTGCTCCAACATACGCGACTCCGGCGTAGGAGTATGAATAAATAGGCCAGGCCCTAGGCGTGGTTCACTTGTGGGAAGACCAACGAGTCTGTCACAGCAGCAGCCCTCACCCTGGCACGTGGCTGCCGCCATAACCGCGGGCCTCCTCGACACAGGCCCCCTGCGAACCCAGCGGCACAGCACCGCAGACTTATGTCTGTACAGACTACTGCCTTCGATCTACACTGTGGACAGCAGCGCTCACAATTCAGATGCAGCGGCGATTGCAGATGTCGCTGTCCAGTTCGCAGGACACGTTGCTCCAAGTGCGGCCCGCACGGACCACGCATGATCGCAGGCTGCACACACTCTGTGTGCTTTAGGTGCTACTAACTCACTGCACAATAAGTCATCGCCACGTGGCCTCATCAAGCCAGAATTCATTAGACAAAACACATTGCTCCCAGTGCGGCCCGCCGGAACCACATATCATCGCAGGTGCCACTAGCTGTGCAGCTCAACTCAACGCCACGTGGCTGTGCGCCCATCCTGACTGCTGCCTCCGCCCTACACTGGGGTTACACAGTTCACAATTCAAGATTAGTAGTGACGCAAATTGTGTAAGATACTATAATGGGTTAAGAAGACCAAATGCTCCCAATCTGTGCAGCTCTACTCAACGTCACCTGCCTGTGGGCCTTTGCTGACCGCTGCCTCCGGCCTACACTGTGGAAGACCAGCGACACGTGGTGCCAACTAACCCTGTTCAACACAAGCCGATCCCACATGTGTAACTGTGTCCTGTGTCCTGAATGGCAGCGACCACAGCACCAGACTCCCTTTGATCAGTGAGGAGTATTTCTATATGGAAGACCGGTGACACGTGGTGCCACTGAACCTGCACTACGCAGGCCGGTGGGACCACCAACATATGCATGTGGCTGTGAGGCCTTGCTCACCACTACCTCTGGTCTACACTGTGGAAGACCGGCGACAAATGGTGCCACTAAACGTCTTCAACACAAGCCGATCCCACTTGTGGAACTGTGTCCTGAGTCCTGAACGGCAGCGACCACAGAACCAGACTCCCGTTGATCAGTGAGGGGTATTTCCATATGGAAGACCGGCGACACGTGGTGCCACTGAACCTGCACTATGCAGGCCGGTGGAGCCACCAATGTATGCACGTGGCTGTGGGCCCTTGCTCACCGCTACCTCTGGCCTACACTGTGGAAGACCAGCAACAAATGGTGCCACTAACTGTCTTCAACACAAGCCAATCCCACATGTGGAACTGTGTCCTGAGTCCTGAATGGCAGTGACCCCAACTCCGTGAGACAACCATGGCACCAGACACCCTTCAATCAGTGAGGCATATTTCCATATGCAACGGCGGCGACATGTCGTGCCACTAACCCTGTTCAACACAAGCCAAACAATTCCACATGTGGAACTGTGTCCTGAGTCCTGAATGGCAGTGACCCCAAGTCCATGGCAGCGAGCACAGCAGCAAACTCCCTCTGATTAGTGAGGCATATATCTATATGCAAGGCCGGCGACACGTGGAAAAACTAACCCTCTTCAACACAAGCCAATCCCACATGTGTAACTGTGTCCTGAGTCCTGAATGGCAGTGACCCCAACTCCGTGAGACAACCACAGCACCAGACTCCCTTCGATCAGTGTGGCATATTTCCATATGCAACGGCGGCGACACGTGGTGCCACTAACTCTGTTCAACACAAGCCGAACAATCCCACATGAGGAACTGTGTCCTGAGTCCTGAATGGCAGTGACCTCAAGTCCATGGCAACGAGCACAGCAGCATACTCCCTCTGATTAGTTAGGCATATTTCTATATGCAAGGCCGGCGACATGTGGAGTCACTAACCCTCTTCAACACAAGCCAATCCCACACGTGTAACTGTGTCCTGAGTCCTGAATGGCAGTGACCCCAAGTCTGTGGCAGCGGCCACAGCAGCATACTTCCTTTGATCAGTTAGGCATATTTCCATATGCAAGGCCGGCGACACGTGCTGGCACTAACCCTCTTTAACACAAGCCGATCCCACATGCTTAACTGTGTCCTGAGTCCTGAATGGCAGTCACCCCAAGTCCGTGGCAGCGACCACAGCACCACACTCCCTTTGATCAGTGAGGGGTATTTCCATATGCAAGGCCAACAGCACGTGGTGCTACTAACCCTGTTCAACACAAGCCGATCCCACATGTGTAACTGTGTCCTGAGTCCTGAACGTCAGTGACCGGAACTTCGTGACACCGACCACAGCACCATACTCCCTTCAATTAGTGAGGGGTATTTGCATATGGAAGGCCGGCGACACGTGGTGCCACTGAACCTGCACTACGCAGGCCGGTGGGGCCACCAACGTATGCACGTGACTGTGGGCCCTTGCTCACCGCTACCTCTGGCCTACTCTACGTCAGCAGGGCTCACAATTCATATAGAGTCCTGATTCCACATGACGCAGTCCAGTAGCCAAGACACATTGCTCCCAGTGCGGCCCGTCAACACCAAGCATCATCACAGGCTCATACAGTCTCAATGCTTCTGGTGCCACTAACCCTCTTTAACACAAGCCGATCCCACATGTGTAACTTTGTCCTGAGTCCTGAATGGCAGTGACCCCAAGTCCGTGGCACCGACCACAGCACCAAACTCCATTCGATCAGTTAGGCATATTTCGATATGCAAGGCCGGCGACACGTAGTCCCACAAACCCTCTTTAACACAAGCCGATCCTACATGTGTAACTGTGTCCTGAGTCCTGAATGGCAGTGACCCCAACTTCGTGGCAGCGACCACAGCACCAGACTCCCTTCAATCTTATTTGTTGTTCTTTTCTTGAAATAATTTTTCATATATGTAAATCTGTACATGACTAAGATTCTTCTTTGTCCAACCACACAGGGACACTTCCAGGCCCAAGAAGGTTGTTGGGGGTATGATGGTGTTACATTCTTCCTCATTCTTTATGTCCCCTTTGTAATGTTTTTTCTCCCTTGATTTTCCTGTCTGGAACATGGAACGCTGTACCTGCACCGAACAACTTATGTTCCATGTTCCAGAGTTGACAGTTAGCATCTTATCCTCTTGTACTTAGACATACTGTGTCTCTCTCTATCTGAATTTTAAATAAATACCTGGAATTTACTTGTTTCCTGGATGCCATTATTCTACAAATTGGTGACGAATTACTGAAGACCTCATCAGCTACGTTTCCAGACGAGGCACAGGTGCGGTGATGTCTTCTTCCGGACCCAGCTTTAGAGTTCACGATTCAGGACCTGTGTGACCGCCCTCCGTGTTGCCGACTTCCCGCTGGTGCTGTTTGCCAAAATTTCGAGGATCTCCGAGTTACCAATCATAAGTTACGAATTTTATTCATTATTTGCATTTGGAGAGCCTGACCTGCGCACGAGAGTCATTTGTCCGGTTGCCTAGATACGGGCTGAATGCCTGATCTACGCGCAATGGTGCAACACATTTAACAACGCGCTCTGATTGGTTGCGCATTTCGTCATCACGCCGGCAGCCATTTTGGTAAAGGTTTATCTTCAGAAACCTTCAACGGTAGGAATTTATTATGGAGATTCAATATTGTCATCGTTACCTCCTCAACGATAAAAGATTAGAAGCGGCAAACTTGTATTTTTTACTAAATCTGCGGCCTGCACATACCTCAAGTGGCAATTTGATTACTTTTCCTGCGTTCTGCAAGGTAAAACTACAGTGATCTCCATAATTTGCGCAGCAGACTATCTACTTGTGCTGCGCCATCTGGTACATTCTATTGGTATTGAGTTCAAGTCATATTTATTAATACTGCACATTTTTACTATCGTGCATGATATGTGGTGCACATCTATATAAAATGGCTAAATAATTTCTAATGGTTTGGTTTGACAGTTAGAAAAGACTGTTTTACTTACTAACAGGCATACCATTAACTTTACATTTTAAAATATCATACTGCATGTCATTGCTTTTAGTGAATCTAATTTAATTTGCAGTTTAAAATATCACACTGTACCTTATTATTTTTAGTGAATTTAATCCTGTCTATAAAATTCCATGTCTCCAGTTGTGTACAATTAGTCTCTTATATTTCTCTGAGCCAACATTTAACATCATCGTAAATATGCAATTTGACCCACCTTCTAAATTCCTATAATCAAAAGGAGAACCACCTATCCCTTGGACAAGATGGAAGGAGGAGTTTTTCACTTTCCTAAAGGCCATTGATGGAGAACGCATGTCAGCTGAAAGGAAGAAAAATATTTTTCTCCACTCTCTAGGTTCCGAAGGACAATTAGTTTACAGAACACTTCCTCCTGTTAGGTCTGGTGGAGATTACAATGTATATGATGAAGCCGTTTTGCGTATAGAAGGTAGATTTAAACCTACGACCAGTGTGGCACTTAATTTTATACTAGGGCTCAAGATGAAAATGAAAGTTTTGATGAATTTCTCACCGCACTACGTGCGTTGTCTTTGCATTGCAACTTTGGTTTGATGACTGATGACTTGATCAGGGATCAAATCATCATGCACGTTAAAAGTAAAAAAGTTCAAGAACAATTATGGATATTAGGTGATCCCAATTTGGAGACGGCAATTAGTACAGGCAAAGCTTTAGAATAATCTGATAAATGGATCAAGTCTCTTGACAAAGAAACCAAATCCACCACTGCTAACGAGGTCAACGTTGTCAACCCTAGTACTTCGAAAGGGTATTCCTTCCAGTTACAAAGGAGAGAATAAATCCAAACAGTTTTATTGTTATAGATGTGGAAATCCAGACCACATAACCTCATTTCCACAATGTCCCGCTATAGGCAAAGAGTGTAACAAATGTGGACATCCGGGACATTTCTCAAAAATGTGTAAAATGAATCTAAATCTAAACTTGATTCTAAAAAATTCTCATTATCTTCTTCCAATGTAGGAAGAGGAAAAGTTTCTTACGTTTCTTGTGATATTTCTGCTAATGATCACTCTTTTGGAGATGTAGAGTCTGGGGTTGTGGTTTCTATTCAAGATTCATTTGATGTATCCGAGGCAGATAACATTTGTTCTCCAAAATGCATTGTACACATCTTAGGAAAAGGATTGGAGCTCATGGCAGACTCAGGATCTCCTTGGACTATTATTACCAAAGAGTATTGTTCACAATGTTTGGGAGAACTTGTTGATGTCAATTTGCTATGTGAACCTGACATTGTTGCTTTCAATTTTGATGGTTCTAAAATTGATTTTATAGGTTTCAAAGAAGTACCTATTGAGTTTAAAGGTAATTCTGCCACCATCAAATTGTACGTGGCATTCAAGGGCGTCAATGTGTTAGGCTGGTGGGACCAAGCCAGGTTAGGCATTCTCTTGAATCCCAGAAACAAAGAACCAGTTTCAATACTTGCTTTATCCCCATCTAGTACAAAGTTTACAGATTTATTCCCTCATGTTTTTTCTGATAATTTGGGGAAACTTAGAGGCTTCAGTCACAGAATAAAAGTCAAGGTTGGTTCAGTCCCTGTAAAACAAAGATTAAGAGGAGTTTCTATTAGTATTAGATTGGAATTAAGGGACATGTTTGATGCCATGGTTAAGGATGATATTATTGAGGAGATTGAGTCATCTGAGTGGGTTTCTCCCATTGTTTTAGCCCTTAAACCTGACAAACGTATTAGGTTATGTGTTGACTTAAGGGCATTGAATACCAATTTGGTTACTGATTGTCATGCTCTCCCTAACATTAATGAAATGCTATGCATGTTAGATGCTGCTTGTAAATTTTCCACTTTTGACCTTCGGTCAGCTTGTCATCAGATTGAATTTATAGATGATTCGAAACACTACACTACCTTTATAACACCCCATGGTGTTTTCCAATTTAAAAGGATGCCTTTTGGCCTAGCTTCGGCCGCATCTGTATTTCAAAGGGCCATGTATCACATTCTCAAAGATCTGAGCACATTTGTTAAGTGCTTCCAAGATGATATTTTGATATTTTCTAAAAATGAGGATGAACACAATCATCACCTTAAAGAAGTTTGTTCCAGGTTAGGAGAAAGTGGTTTAACACTCAAGGCTAGCAAATGTAAATATTTTTGTAAATCTGTAGAGTATCTAGGTCATACACCTTCTGGTGAGGTTGTGGCACCAGCTCCTGACAATAAGGAAAAACTTCTCTCTTTTGCAGGTCTATGCGAATACTATAGTAAATTCATACAGAATTTTGCCACCAAAATGGAACCCCTCAGAGAATTGATGAGGAAACCTTCTAAGTTTATCTGGACAGATAAACAAGACACAGCCTTTAGACAGATCAAAGAGGAGATCGTTAATGCCCCTACCCCAAAATCCTTTCGTCTGAATAAGAAGTGTATTATTACAGTGGATGCTAGTCTTTATGGACTGGGTGGAGTCCTTAGCCAGTGTTCTGGTAAAGATGAATGGTGTGTAGCCTTTGCATCGAGGACTCTCTCTGAGACTGTAAGGAGATATGCTGTAATTGAAAGGGAGTTGTTGGCATGTATCTGGGCCATCAAACATTTTCGTAATTATGTGTGGGGAAGTAGATTCATACTTAGAACTGACCATAAGCCCCTAGTTAGTATATAATCTCCAGGGGGAGGTTGGAATTCTACTGCTCGCATAGCCTGACTCACATCTCATCTACAGGAATATGATTTTGAAGTAGTATACGTTCCGGGCAGGAACAATGTCACTGCTGACTTTCTTTCAAGGTTACCTTGCAATGACGTGTGTGTTTCTTCTATTGAACATGTAATTGCCACTATAAAAGATTTTGTTTCTCATGAATTTTTAAATTTATCTGAATATGACTGGACAATGGAAATGACTAGTGACCCTTTGTGTCAGCAGATTTCTGAGTGTTTGAAAAATGGATGGCCCAAAGAAAGACATGCTTCTGCTGACCTTGCTCCTTTTTATCATGTGTCTGCTGAGATAGAAGAAAGTGGAGGTTTGCTTTTCAAGGGAGGTAAGGCTATTCCTCCTGTCTCCATGCAGAACAAAATTTTGTTGCTTACTCATCAAGGACATTTAGGTATGTCCTCTATGAAACGGCTTATCAGAGCCAATTTTTGGTGGTCTGGCCTTGACAAAATGGTAGATAGGACTGTTAGAGAGTGTCCAGAATGCATAAGCAGTGATAAGATACTTCGTGTTTCCTCTGCCCCTCTTACACCTGTGTCTTGGCCTGATTTTCCTTTGCAAAAGGTGGCTTTTGATGTTTCTGGGCCCTTTAAACATCTGCCCTCGAATGCTTGTTTTGCTTTAGTCATGGTGGACTACCACTCTAAATGGCCAGAAGCCAAGTTTGTGGCTAATGCTTCATCCCAAGTGATTATCACCTTTTTTAAAGAAGTTTATTCACGCAAGAGTTCCCCTGTATCCCACTGATAATGGGATACAGCTCACGTCGCATGAAATGGAGGATTTTTTTAAACATGTGAAATATCAAACATTTGACTACTTCGTTATATGAACCAAGAGAAAATGGCCAAGTAGAATGCTTTAATCGTTTTCTTAAGGATGGCGTTCAATCAGCTAGCATGTCCATGGTGGATGAAAAAAATTAATAAAACCAATGACATTGTTGATATCAATCTTGTTGCGGAGCATATCGAAAATAAACAAGACAAAATGAAAATGGTGTTCAACTCTAAAATGAATGTCAAAATTCCTGACTTTACGGTAGGAGAACGGGTTAGGATCAAGAAGCCTGTTTTTTTAGCTAAGGGTTATTCCAAATTTTACCATCCCATTAAGATTGTGAACGTTTGAAAGAACAGTGTAAGGATGGTAGGGTTTGGAATGTAAGAAGAGTTGCAAAATGTAAAACTTTGCATTGTGGTAAACCTTTTATGTTACATGAACCTCCTAATATTTCTGGTGATGTTTCTCATTCTACACAGTCAATAGCATCTAGAGTTAAGAGTAATATTCGACAAAAAAAATTACCTGTAAGGTATTTGACTTAACTATCTTGTTTTTTACATTTTTATAGGGGTGGGATGTGTTACATTCTTCCTCATTCTTCATGTCCCGTTTGTAATGTTATTTCTCCCTTGATTTTCCTGTCTGGAACATGGAACGCTGTACCTGCGCTGTACAACTTATGTTCCATGTTCCAGAGTTGGCAGTTAGCATCTTATCCTCTTGTACTTAGACGTACTGTGTCTCTCTCTACCTGAACTTTAAATAAATACCTGGAATTCACTTGTTTCCTGGATGTCATTTCTCTACAAATGGTAATGTGGGAAGAGGGTGCGTTACCTGCTGATGTGGGGAGAGGCAGTGTCAAAGGGTTATCTATCACAGAAAGAAGTCCGATATGTTTTCACAAATACCTCGGACAAATGCCAGCTGATGGACTGAATCAACACATGGTTTTTCAATGCTTATGTAGTGTGAGTTATGAACAATTCACACCCAGGCTCACAGAGGGACAGCTGCGGCCCGTCCCCTCGACTCACAGACGCAGTACTTCGAGCCAGCCGCGTCATTGTAGCTATCCCTACCCTGTTCCGTTGTACGCAATGCCAAGCCACTCCGAATATGTTCTGACGTTGGCCCCACATAGCCACCTGACGCAGGTGTACTCGCAGTTGGTGTACAGGTCAGTGGTCTAGTTTTCAACATCTCACGGGCACTCCCTGAGGGCAGGTTTGCACACACATCACACCCATCCAGCACATGAGTCACATGCCATGTGACCACGCAAATATAATAGATCGAGAACGTCACATCCTTTATTGCCGGTGCTGACTAGATGGTGGCTGCTCCACGTGTCTCAACCATAAAGAGTCTTTGAAAAGTTGTTCAGAAGGTTAGTCTCACCCTGATCTGTATAGCCGTCAGGGGCCTACCACCCCCTTGGCGCGGACTTCAGATGCACAGGGTTAGTGCCACCTGAAGCTCATATGGCCATCGAGGGCCACCATGTGGCACGGACTTGAATTCCACAGGCTTAGTGGCCCCAAATGCTGATGTGGTCTCCGCCATTGATGACTCAGGACTCAGCGACATGTGTGAGATCTGTCGGGCCGTGGAGAAGATGATGTGGTCTCCGCCATTCATGACTCAGGACTCAGCGACATCTGTGAGATCCGCGGAGAAGCTGATGTGGTCTCCCCCATTCATGACTCAGGACTCAGTGACATATCTTGGATGCGTGGAGTTTTGACGGGCACGTGGAGTGCCCACTGCTGCACACTCCAGTGGCACCAGGCAATTATTTGCTCATGGATGCGCAGGGGCGGCAGTGTCTGTCTGTCTGTCTCTCTGTCTCTCTCTCTCTCTCTCTCTCTCTCTCTCCCTTTCCTTCTATCGCTCTAACTCTCTCTTCCTTCTATCTCTCTAACTCTCTCTCTTCCTTCTCCCTTACTCACTCCCTTTCTTTTCTTCCCTCTCTTTTTCTCTCTGGCTTTTCTTTCCTTCTCTGTTTCTCTGTGTCTCTCTCCTTTGATATGTCCATTACACACATCCTTATTTTGGGCTTTATTTTCCAGGCTCTGTCGTCGATATCCATGGTCCCCACAGGAGTGTTACGCCTTGTTGTTTTCTATTATTTTTGTTACATTTTGTTCATTAGTTATCATTCATATATATATGTTAATAAAAAAATAAATTTTGAAAATAGGTTTTCGTTTATCATTTACATATATATTTATAAAAAAATAAAGTTTGAAAAAATAATTAATAACGTTTTTGTTTGTTCTCTTCACTGCTGTGTGACTCTTTCTTGTTCTTATTACTGTTATTTTATGGAGCCCACCATGGTGTTAAATTTTGGGGCAATTATCGTGGGAATACTGGTGATGTCTGCAGTTTGCACCAACGAATACTGTGTCAGATTTATCTCAACTTTACTTCCATTAAAGTGCTGATAATGAAATGCATACTAGCCGTTCCCATACAAAAAGACAAAAGGTGCACCTTTGTGATTTATTCTAAATACAAAAATCCTGTTTTGAATTGCACTGAGGTAGTGGCTGCACTTACAGTGTACACACAAAATCAATTAAGAAATCTCATTGTATTTATATTGATTGGGAATAGTGCATCAAGTGCTGGATCTTGATGAGATACACTGCTCAGTTCGTATATTGTTCTGCACACGAAAAAAATCACTTCACAACTTTCAAACCAACTGCAATGCGAAACCAATTCCGGCGATAAGCCATGTTAGCACCAGGGATTTTACACCTGCTTTCTGCTGGTGTGAAGCAGGACGACTACCTGCACCATGAAACGGAACACAACCAAGAGCCACACCAGAACACCCACAGGTGCCATAGAGTCAATGAGCATGATATAGGGATACCTATGAGGGCCACAAGACTCATCGCAACAACTCCAGGACCGCCAATGCCCCCCAAACCCGCATCTGAGCAAGTGTGTCCCTGTGGTCATTGTCTTAGCATGATAGGCACAACCCCTGCAACATCACAGTGTGCTGTCACCGCAGCGTTGGCAGTGAGCCTGGACATGTAGCTTCGCATGCATCCTCCTGCATGCACAACCGGCGTGTGCTGGTCCGGAGTACACAGGTCAGCGCAGGGGTGTGCCTATCCAGTAAGGGGAATGGGGTGTTTCAGAAATGTCCATGCACAGGAAGTGCGGTAAGTGTGTCTCTGTATTCTGGTGTGGCCTGCCACAAAGGCCACAGCACTCGATATTGTAAAGTGGCATGCACCACCTCCAAACGGCACTGTGATGGTGTAGTTTCAATGTAGCAGGACATGCGCGAATAGGCATTACAATGGGGTGCTGTACGAGTGCACGAGATACAACAGCACACCGTAGAAAAGTGTGGGGGCTCGTGGGGGGGAGGAGCAACTGTTTGGCAACGTAACACACAGTGAACTCGCCCATGTGCCACGTGCTGGGCATCACATCCATGATGACCACGGTCGCAGACATCCCACAACACGTTGACCGGCCTTTGTACACATCCTGTATGAATGCAGTGTGGTTTTCACTTCTATTCTCGTTCAGTGGTGTGATGTTGGCGGGTTGTGTTACTTGTGCTCCATGTTGGTGTGTTTCATTTTTGCCATTGTTTATCTATACTTGTGCTGTACTTAATTGTGCATGTGTGCCATTCTGCCCATCTCCCCCTGTCCCCCCACTCCCTGCTTCTTCCTCTTCCTGGTGCTGTTGTGTCTATAATTGTGTTGCTCCACACATAAACACATGTAAAGAACAAATAGTTCCTTGATTCTTTTAGGTTTCAAAACTTCTCATCTATTGGTTTCTTTTAAATTTTCCATATAAACCGTTTTTTAAATATTCAACAACACATAGAAGTCAGAAGTGCAACGTATTCTATCAACACACTTTCTAGAAAATTCTACAACACGTGCAGGTTAAAAGTTCATCAATTTTTTTAAACTTTGTGGGATTCAAGTCAGTATGTGAAGTTAGCATAACGTATCTTGAGCCATATGCATCGAGAGCTGCTTTATAAGACAGCCCATTTGGTCTCTGTGTCTTGTATGATAGAAAGGGCCGAAAAGCCAAACTGCGGCCATTTTGGATCATGACCAGTCGTGTCTCAGATCACGTGGTTCTCTCTGAACACCATCTGTATGATTTAGCTCGTACCAGCCTAGAGACAGGGTGAATTGTATTTACGGCCGAGGCCCAAGGTCACATCTGCAGTAGGGAGTATTAAGCGAAATTCCTCTGTGCCCGAGACGAAAGGGAGTCACCCGGCCGACCTTCTCTGAAGAAGATAGTAACCGTATGTGTGCAGATGGTATGAGCTCATTTAGGAGCTCTAGGGCTAACTGGTGTTTTTCCATTTACAATGCTCTGCATGCTGAGTCTGTTATGTATATAAGTGTGATCTTGTCAAGGGGCCAACAGTCTTCCTCGGAGCACCTGATGGGTGAAGATCGATGAGGCTCCTCTATGTAGAGTTCTGTTGTGGCCAATAAATGCTTGAACCTTCTACGTTGCCAACTGCTTATTATTTGACTTGATATTGCGGGCCACTGGTAAGTGTGGCCCTTGGGATTACTATTTAGATTACTTCAGTTGGCGGCCATGAAGGGACCCCGTGATAGGGTCTTTCCTCCCCCGTATTCGGGCGGCAGGATCGAGGGCGTCTTGGATGGGCGGGCGGAGGGGAGTTCGACGTCCACTCCGTGCTCCCGATCGGGGTGCCCTCTGCTGCTAGTCACCCTTCACCGGGGAACTACGGGCTTAAACCCAGGAACTGACCGTGTTGGTCGTAGGAAGTTGGCAGCAGAGAACGGACATTCGTACCTGGGTGCACCCGGTGAGTAATTTGTTTGTTTGAAGCATGCGCTGTTGAGCGGTGCATTTGTTTGAAGCACGCGCTGTTAAGCGGTGCATTTGGAACAGTTAACTGTATTTCATTTGAGGGGTCGTGAGTACCCTGGGAGAATTACGGAGGTCTTACAGGGTGGTCCGGTAGGGACTGACTGTAGAGACTCCGTGGGTCTTTTGTGATTTGGAGATACTGATCAGATGCCTAATTGTTACCTGTGAGTGATACACGCCGGATTGCACTCGGAAACGCCTGTGGCTGTAACTGGGTAGCCATGAGACATATCTGAAGTACGGCTTGAACTACATCAGAACAGTCTCCGTGGTGAACCAGGGAGGTCATGGGATGGTCCGTAGTCCAGTCCGTGGTCACGCCTGTCTGACAGCTTCTTACCAGGCTGTTGGGAGACTGCTTGTTGTGATTCTGTTGATCCTTTTGAATAATTCTCCAGGAACGGGAGTCGACGGGCTCGGTTCGTTTGTTTGGATGCATCAAGTTTGGATAGGTTGAACTGCAGAGAATAATGTCGACATACATGTTATTTGTGGTGTAAAGTCTGTTATATGTTTTTGTGTCTGTCTGCTAACCAACATGTCGTGTTTCAGCAAATTGAATTGTTTTGGTTGTTGTTGCCGGACCAGCGACTCTCGTTTGGGTGAGAGTCAGCCAGCTCCTCCGGAGGGCAGCCCTAGTCATTTCATGTATGTGAAGCATGGAATTGCAACCATATTGTTCAACACCTTGTGGCATAAGTATACTAAAGGTAACGAGGAGTTACAGTGGCCAAAGACTGGTTCATTTGACGAAAAGAAAATTGCCTTTTTACAGGAACAACTATTTTCCAGGCGCAGTAGGCAATCTATGTTTGATGCCTTAAACGCCTGGCAGAAAGAAGCCAAGCAAAGACGGATGAGGGGAGAGAAACTAGCGAAAGCCAAGGCTGGCCAGACCATAACTCAGAAAGCTGTAGCTTATGACAGGGCTAGGGCAGAGAAAGGGATCGATTGTATGAATCGGGAGTTTAGACTGAAGGTCGATAAAAGTTATGTGGCTCGACCTAATGCGGAGGATGAAATAGAAGACCTGTTGGACATGCGGCCACCGCCCCCTTATGTCCCGCAACGATTATATGCGGAGGCGTCCACAGCTAGTGTATCGGCAGTGGCAGGGACAGTCGCCCCTACACCGGCTCTGGTTGCCTCCACAGCAACTCCGGTTGCATCGGCGCCTCAGCCTCCCCCCCTCACGCCTGTCACTGATCTCTCTCGGCTGACTTCCTCTGTCTCGGAAGTTATAGCTTTATTGCCCAATTTGTTGTCAGCCACACCAGCTGAAGCTCCACAGTTGACACCGGGGGCCATACATTCACCCGCTGCCTTGACCTCCTCTTCCGCGAGTGCAACTCCTTTTGCAGCTGTTTCAACTCCAGTACATCCGGCCGGTTCATTAGACGGCAGGAGGCTGTTCACTCGATCAGCTTTAGGGACAGAGAAGAAGGAAACCATTGCGGCACAGGCATCCCAATGGATGCGGCAAACTATTTATACCCTGTCTGACATATGGAGCACTATTGCAGATAACGAACCAGTGATGCAGAAAAACGCGTTAGCACACATGGCTGGACGCCTCATCTCACTGTGCGAGCAAGTTTATAACAGGGAAAAGGCTCCGACTATACTATATGACATTCAAACCCAGGCACACAAGTCTCAGTTAAGTCCAGACGAGGTGTATAGGAATGTGAGAACTTTGGTCAGTTACCGAACACGCCTAGAAGCAGCTAGTCCCGCTGGGGTACAGCAGTTCCCAATGCGTGAGGTGCATCCCATTTATCACCCAGAAGTAACTGAGATAGTAGACGCACATGGGACGGTTACCCGCCCGAGAGTAGACGCCCGTTTTCAGGAGCAATGGGTATACACCCCGTGGAAACGCAGCGAGGTACTTTCATTGAAAACCCAGCTGCCTGACCCCAGAAAGAATTTTACAGCATACTATAAGGAACTCCTCCTCGGCGGTAATGACACTGGCTGATATCGAGCTGTTTTTTGCTCTATTGGTGCCGGTGGACATATGGCGACAGGTGCATGACCAGGACCATGTGACTGAGTTTGGGGGAACCTGGGAGCAATTGAGGGACTGGGATAGGGATCGGAAGCCAGGGGATAAGCCTAGAACTGAAATACTGACCCTGCCGGACAAAATAATAACTTATATGCATTCACTAATTCCTCCCAGGAAAATAGACTGGGATAAATTGACTGCGTGTAAATAAAAGAAGGATGAGAGCGTGTCCGATTTCTTTACAAGGTTTGAAGGGGTTTTCATTGACTTTAGCGGGCAGGACCTGTCCAAGGAGGGTGGCATACGCTTGTTTGTTAATAGGTTTGTAACTAACCTATTACCCGAGATATCAGCCCGACTTCAGGCTGCGGAGAGTACATGGACTACATCTACCCCTTCAACTATCTTAAGTATGGCACAATACTATGAGCATCGGGAGAACGAAAGTAAGGAGAAAACAGAAAAGAGATCGAAGGATTTGAAGACTAGAGTCCTGTTACAGCAAGTTGAAAGCGGCCGAGGGAGGGGTCGGGGAACACAGAACTTCGCCCCACGAGGGGCGGGTCCCGGGCAGGGTGGTGGACGAACAGATTTGGGAATAAATCAGTGCGCATTCTGTAAGCAGGAGGGGCATTGGCGAGCTCAGTGTCTGTTGTTACAGGCGCAAAACGGCATTCCGAGGGGCCAAGGGAGAGGCTGTGCTGGTGGTCATCGAGGTGGGCATACGAGACAGGAAGGTGTCGGGCAAGGTGAGAATAGCCAGAATTATTTTGACCATGGTCAGGGGAAGCAGTACTACAATGAAGGGTGTGTGAGTAACGACTCGGCGGGCTATTCTGAGGCATAGGAGAGTCGAGGACAGAGTGGGGGACGTGTGTCAATTCCAGTAGATCTAAACGGACCTTATGTGCATGCCCGTTTAATGGATACACCAGGTAAGTTTTTAGTTCTCTTGGGGATGGACATATTGAAGAGGCTCTATGCCCGTATCCATTGCTCTCCAGACGGTGTTTATTTGACTATTAAGAAACCCTTCCCTCCTTCAGCGCAATGTTTTTCCAAGACGGACGCTCTTCCCCCTGAACTTGCAAAGATTCCACAGAATCTTTGGGCTACCGGGGATACTGATATGGGTTTGTTGCACATCCCACCCATTTCGATTACCCTGAAACAAAATGCCCGATTACCCAAAATTCCGCAGTATAAGATTGCTCCCGCGGGTGAGCGGGCGTTATTGTCCATCGTTCATGATTTGATCCGCACCGGTGTAGTGGAGGAGACAGCTTCCAATACGTGCAACAGCCCTATTCTTCCTATTCTAAAACGTGCCCCGATAGATCAAAGCCCTGATTATGCTGACACCTATCGTTTTGTGATTGACCTGCGCGAAATAAACAAGATTGTAGTACCCCAATATCCTGTGGTGCCTGACATTACTACTATTTTGATGATGATTCCTCCAACTGCTAAGTTTTTCTCTGTCATTGATTTGAAAAATGCTTTCTTTAGTATTCCCATTCATCAAGATAGCCGTTATCTTTTTGGCTTCTCATTAGGAGGCCGCAGCTTCAGATTTTGTCGCGCCCCACAGGGCTATACAGAAAGCCCCAGTATTTACAGCCAAGCGCTTAAAACGTTATTGGATACACTAACTTTACCACCCAGTAATGTTTTGGTGCAGTATGTGGACGATCTCCTCGTGGCCTCTGATACCGAGCACGGTTGCCGAGAGGCAACGACTGGGTTGTTACAGCATTTGGCAGACCATGGTAATAAAGTCTCGTCTAAATTTCAATATTGTCGACCGGAGGTGACCTACTTAGGTCATCTCCTGTCGAAGGAGGGAAGACGACTGACTCCTGATCGCATCATAACTATATCTAACATGCCTGTTCCCTGCACGCAACGTGATGTCTGCGCTTTGCTTGGCATAACTTCTTACTGTCGCCAGTGGATCCCTAATTATTCCCTATTGACTAAACCTTTCTTGCATCTAACGACTAAAGATGTGCATGAGCCTTTACCTTGGACAGCTGAATGTCAGAATGCTTTTATTTCTTTGAAATCTGCTCTTTGCTCTGCTCCCGTGCTTGGCACCCCTGACTACCGGAAGCCTTTTGTACTCTACGTGCATGAGGTGGACGGTTGCTCGCTTTCAGTGTTAACACAAGGATTTGGTGGTAAGCAAAGACCTTGTGCGTACTTCTCGGCGGTATTGGACAATGTCGCCAGAGCACATCCCAGTTGTCTGAGAGCCACGGCTGCGGTTGCGGTGGCGATCCGACAATCGGAAGGGCTCGTCCTGAATACGGACCTGACAGTGATGGTGCCTCACGCTGTGGATGTATTGTTGAACAGGACGCAGACTCAGCACTTAACTAGTGCGCGTCTCACGGGGTACGAGTTGACCCTGTTTGCACCACACATCACCATCAAACGATGTGTCACCCTGAACCCTGCTACGTTACTACCTCTCCCTCTGGAAGACCACAGTCAAGATATACATGATTGCATATTTCGGACAGAAGAGGAAACAAAAGGGCGGATAGATTTGACAGACATTCCTTTATCTGACCCTCAAGGGGAATTGTATGTCGATGGCTCGTGCTTTAGGTTACCTAACGGCACTACGACCGCTGCTTATGCGATCACCACATTGCAAACAGTTGTTGAGACTGCCAAGGTACCTTATCGATCGGCCCAGGCTGCCGAGTTGGTCGCACTACTAAGGGCTTGTGAATTAGGTGAAGGGCTAAGGATAAATGTCTACACTGATAGCCAGTATGCTTTCGGCGTAGCACATAGCTTTGGGAGGTTGTGGGCAGAGAGAGGTTTCCTCACGTCCCATGGTCAGAAAATAAAGAACGGTCAGTTGGTTTTGAGATTATTGGCCGCCCTGACCTTGCCCCGAGCCATAGCCGTTGTAAAATGTAGTGCTCATAAAGCAGTAGTCGATGATGTAGGTAAGGGAAATTCTTTTGCAGACAGAATTGCTAAAGAAACTGCCCAATCCAGTACCACCTCCATGTTTGTAGCGAGCCTGCATAAAGGGATGGTAGAAACAGGGACATTCAATAACACTATAGATAGTGTGAAAGAATTGCAATCAGAAGCAACCCCTGAAGAACTAAAGTACTGGTAAGAACAGATAGGGAAGCTGGATGACCATGGATGTTGGATTGACCTGTCAGAAAGATGTAGATGGCTTCTGCCGAATGCATTTGTGAATGCGGTAGTGTCCATGGCACACGGTCCCGCACATGTGGGGATACAAGGTATTTGTGCAATACTAGATCCCGTATGGTATAATACCAACATCCATAGAACGGCAAAGCAACTGGTTCAGAACTGTATGATTTGTCTACAGCATAATCCAGGGGGTAGCATCCCTGTTCTGACCGGTAGCCTCGCGCCCCCCACCCTACCTTTTGAGGTATTACAAATGGATTTTATTCAGTTGGAGCGGGTTAAAAATCTCAAATAAAATCTCAAATATGTCTTGGTGGTGGTTTGTACATTCAGCAAGTGGGTGGAGGCGTACCCTACCAAGGAAAATACTGCCCTAGCCACCGCAAAAGCCCTAGTAAAGGAGTTCTTTCCCCGCTATGGGTTACCACGGGTGATCTGGAGTGATAATGGGAAACATTTCAATGCTGACCTTGTTGAACATGTTTGCAAGGGCCTGTCCATACAGCAGAAGTTCCATGCTGCCCGTCACCCCCAATCAGCAGGACTGGTGGAAAAATATAACGGGATCTTAAAATTGAAATTAGCAAACTACAGGCTACCACAGGACTGAAATGGCCTGATCTTTTACCCCTGGCCTTACTGTCTGTAAGAACCACTCCCGCAGTGGGATATCGCCGTATGAGGTAATATTTGGTAGGCCCGCTAACATATGGGGTGTGCCGCGACCAAAATCCCTTAGAGACATTGAGTACCCTATGTTGGCAGACTATCTTTATGCACTAACTAAAGATCTTCGTTCTATTCATCAACAGATATCGGCAGTACTGCAGCCTCTGCCGGAGGGTCCTGGATACAGCCTGGAGCCTGGACAGTGGGTCCTGGTTCGGAACTACCAACGGAAATCGAGTCTAGACCCACGCTGGACCAAGCCCTTCCAAATACTCTTGGCTACGAGGACGGCTGTAAAAGTTGAAGGGAAGCGGCATTGGATCCACGTATCGCATCTAAAAAGGGTCCCACTTCCTTTGCCGGACGATCAGAGGGACCTGAGCGAGGTATTGAGGCCCGAAAGTGATAAACCTACCGAAAAGTCACCCTCCCCAGAAGCCCAAGGAGAAACGGATGAGCGAGGGGACGGTGTCGTGAGTTCGGCGACATCTGCGACAGGTAATTTGACGCCTGGGGATGCAATAAGTGACAGAGAAAGTCACACACCCAGTCCTTTACCTGACCCTACTGTGCCTGTTCTTTTCATTAATCCTGAAATACCGGGTCATGTTCGCTACAACCTGCGGCCGCGACAGAAAGCAAAGATCCCAGGTTCAGCCTAGAGAATGAGAATGAAGGTCTGAGTAAAACCCTGGGAAAGGTAAAAACACTGGACTGAACTAGTTGAGAGCTTGGAACTTTTGATAACGCTCTATTCAGAAAGAAGATAGAGACACTGATTAGTTGGTAGGGGTCCAGGTAAAGTTTCTTTTCAGCAAGAGTTGTGTCAAGTGCAACTCCAACGCGAGAAGTTTTTGCGCCCTTCTTCCTTTTTGTGTTGCATGGAACAATAGCAGTCTGCCTGTGAGGCTCTAATACGGACACAGGAAAGAAGCACCCTCCGGCAGGTTGGACTGCTTGTAGATTCCCTTTTTCCCGAGATTATACCTGGACTTTTAGTGAGAATGTACCCTTTTGCCCGTTTTGTCCCCGAAGAGGAACGTCCCATAGTGCACCGCCCCGTGTATTCACATCTGCCAATGTTTTCGACGTGGAGTTTGCGTGCCAAGATTGTTTTTATTGTCATAATAGTCGTTTTGTTAATGTTATGTTTAGGAATGTTCATCTATCTAGAATTCCGCCATCCTGTGCACACCCTGATAGCTACCACCCCCGCTCCCGAGGAGCACCACTTTCAGACTCTTGCCCCACATAAAGAGAGGCATCATCAGACATATGTAAATAATGCTTTTATTGAAATGTTACATCAGACTCATAGTTCAACGAATGTCACAAATTGCTGGGTATGTGGCCTTCTTCCTTCTGTAATGCACAAGCATGACCTATTCATTTCAATGCCTCTGTCATATTTAGGCAGTTGTGAAGCTTGGTTCAAATTATTGTCAATGATGAATGAACATTATACTGTTGATGAGCACCGATTCTCAGAGGAGGATTACGAACTAATCCTGGCCTATATAGAAAGGCACCAGGGGTTCACCCCAAATGCTGAAGGTACGGATGGTACTCTGGATCCTACCGCCTGCATGAATGTGTATACGAAACATGAAAATGACACCTGGTTGAGAGACGAAGTGTTAGATTTTGTGTCCTTAAATTTTACCGAATATTTCAGATACTTCCAGGAACGAAATGTATCGAATGATAGGATCATTCCGGTCCCTGTGTTGAACACCTCGTCCTCCTTTTGCATACATGGTACTGGCCATCTATCTGTTGGAGTTAGTAAATGTAACTATACCTATAGTTTACAAACCTTTAGTAGCCCGCCTATACTCACTCCTCCGAATGTATATTTTGTGTGCGGAGAAAATGCTTACACCTGGCTCCCCAGAGGGTGGTCAGATAAATATCACTTATCCTTCCTATACCCTCCCGTTTATATAGCCCCTTCCGACTATCATAGATCTCACACGCTGAACCGAAGGAGTCTCGAATCAGGAAACACTGATAGGGACGACACAGACCAGACTGATACCCTGCCCAGCATTTTGTTGATGTCATCAAAGGAGTTCTGCCTATATGGGGGCCCATTATAACCAGTAAGGAGATTAGAAGATTGTCTAGGGTAGTAGAGGGGGTAGTGAATACCACCGCAGGGATATTGACTAATATAACTGTTGAACTTCAAGCGACCAGACTTGTGACCCTCCAAAATCGCCTTGTTTTAGATGTTATCCTCGCCGATCGCGGGGGAGCATGCAGAGTGATCGGCAGCTCCTGCTGTGTATATATACCTGACTCTGCCCCTTCAGTTCATTTGGCCATCCAGAAGTTGCATCGATTAGCATCCGAAATACATACGGAGACAGGTACGTGGTCCCTTTCGGGGTGGTTCTGGGATCTCCTTACCACCTGGGGTTGGAAAATATTCATGGTCCTCCTAGGAATAGGGGGCTTCCTTTTCACCTGTTGTATTTGCATCCAATGCGGGCCCGCCTGTTGCTCCTATTGTGCTACCCAAGTTCGTCTTGCTCTACCTAAGCCTGAGGCAAACTCTGCCAGGGTGAGTGCTCAACTAGTGCAGAAAGAAATACATGACATAATGTAGATAGACGAGGGCATTTTTCGAAGAATAGTTTGATGGATAGCTACATTATGCTAAAAAGGGCCGTTCTGTGGGATTCAAGTCAGTATGTGAAGTTAGCATAACGTATCTTGAACCATATGCATCGAGAGCTGCCTTATAAGACAGCCCATTTGGTCTCTGTGTCTTGTATGATAGAAAGGGCCGAAAAGCCATACTGCGGCCATTTTGGATCATGACCAGTCGTGTCTCAGATCACGTGGTTCTCTCTGAACACCGTCTGTATGATTTAGCTCGTACCAGCCTAGAGACAGGGTGAATTGTATTTACGGCCGAGGCCCAAGGTCACATCTGCAGTAGGGAGTATTAAGCGAAATTCCTCTGTGCCCGAGACGAAAGGGAGTCACCCGGCCGACCTTCTCTGAAGAAGATAGTAACTGTATGTGTGCAGATGGTATTAGCTCATTTAGGAGCTCTAGGGCTAACTGGTGTTTTTCCATTTACAATGCTTTGTATGCTGAGTCTGTTATGTATATAAGTGTGATCTTGTCAAGGGGCCAACAGTCTTCCTCGGCGCACCTGATGGGTGAAGATCGATGAGGCTCCTCTATGTAGAGTTCTGTTGTGGCCAATAAACGCTTGAACCTTCTATGTTGCCAACTGCTTATTATTTGACTTGATATTGCGGGTCACTGGTAAGTGTGGCCCTTGGGATTACTATTTAGATTACTTCAACTTAACGATATTTTTTTGCAACATATTCTCAAACATTTAACGGCACGTGCAGGTTAAAAGTTCATGATTGTTTTAAGTTTGAACTGTGCCTTCCAAATGTAAGTAGCAGCTGTGGTTCAGTTGAGCAAATTTTATCCTATGATATGTACTCCACGTTGAAACTGCTTTTTCTTAACCAATCACAAAGATGCTTTTCCACAAAACGAATGTGCACCATACTTTTAAAACAGAATGCTGTTCATCTCCCAATCACGTATCGTTTTGTATGGCAAAAAAAAGTACTTCCCCATCTTTAAACTCTCTTATCTCATATTCTACCAAGGAACTGTATGAGCTACAGACATATTTCCATACCTTCCAGCCATACCTTCAAAATGCTAGTGTGGATCGTAGGACATAGCTATAGTTTCAGGAGCAAGAGGTATGCAGAACACAGACGTATTGACTTAGACCTTGGTTTACACAATGTGGACATTAAATGGTTTACACAGAGAAGATTGAAGTGGCACCAATTGCTACCTTTGGTTAAAACCCCTTTGCATCTTCCACACACTGACCTCATGATTGTGCATTGTGGTGGAAATTACCTAGGCACATTGACTGGGGTAGGTTTGGAAATGCTTATGAAGGACACCTTTGGACACCTCAGTTCAGCACCATGTGACTCTGGGCAATAGCTCACTTAATAGCTCACATAATTTCCACGCCGGCCTTGAGGGCCTTCAGACCCATAGGGGTGAATAGTTTGCGCTTTACAAACACCGTATTGATTTGATACGCACAAATTTACCTTTGCACTCCCTGTATAGCACCCCCTAAGTACCATACACAAGTTACAATGTTCGAGTAGGTATAACTACATGCTGACACTACTTGACAGATGTGGCACAGCGGCCAGAGCACATGACTTCACAGCATATGACACACAGTTTGGACTCACGTTTTCATCCCGACTCCGGCAGCACCTCAGCTTAACACCATGAGACTCTAGACAATACCTCACATATTTTCCGTACCCCAGGACTTTCAAACCAGTAGGAGTCAGTAGTTCGTCCTAGTAGGTATAAACACATGCTGACACTACTTCCACAGGTGTGCTGCAGCGGCCAGGGCACATGACTTCACACCATAAGACACACAGTTTAGGCTCACGCTTTCATCCCCAAATCCCGTAGCAGTTCACCTTAGCAGCATCAGACTATGAAATAACTCACTTAATTTCCGTACCCAGCACTTTCAGACCGTAGGTATGAGTAGTTTGCTTCGCACCCTCTCTATAGCACACCCTAAACACCCCACAGAGGTTACTGTGCTCCTAACCTCCTCTTTCCTACTTTTTTTGCCTTTTTTTCCCTTACTTGCTTCGACAGAATCACAAAATGGCAGCCAACATTTCCTAGTTGCAACCGCTCGCACCGCTCGCAGCCAATAAGCAGCAAGCTCGTGCTCATAACGCCTCAGCCAATCAGATGGCAGAATTCTCAAATATCAATATCTGTAAATTTCAATATTTCTCAAAAACTACTGAATGGATTTACACCAAATAAACAAAAGCGTGCTTTCTAGACCAAGACCCTTCTCCCTGCCATATTTGGGGTAATTCCATTCACCCGTTCGAACTGTAGCCTTGTCTAAAGTTTCCTAAGGAAATTAACATGGAGAAAACACGTTTTCGGACCCCCCTTTTTTCTTGGGCCCCCCCTTGATGAATCACCTCCAAACTTTCAACATAGGAGCTGATATGAACACAAAATTAGTTTGGAAAATTTCATGAACATTCATCAAACGACGCCAAAGTTATAAGCAAAACAAAAAATGCTCTTCCTATGGAAAATTGGTCCTAACTATAACTACCTACTGGCGACTGGTAATATATATATATGTATATATATATTATCTACTGGCGGTCGCCAGTAGATAGTTATAGTTAGGACCGAGTTTCCATAGGAAATCTCAAAATTCTATTTTGAATAACTTTGGCGCCGATTGACGAATCCTCGCGAAATTTTCAAAACTAAAGGGGCGCTCTGCTCCGCTCCTACCCTGAAAGTCTCGGGGTGATTCGTCAAGCGGGGGCCGAGAAAAAGGGGGGGTCCCAAAACGCGTTTTCCCCATGGATTTTTCCATAGGGACTTTAGTCGCAGCTACAGCCCGAACGGCTGAACAGAATTACGTGAAATTTGGCAGAGAGGTAGCCATGAGGTCCATGAAGTGCCTTTTGCAGGTTTGGTGTAAATCTGCTCAGTATTTCCAGAGAAAATAGCATTTAAATCAATATATATATCTGGGTGAGCGCACCTTGCCGTGCACGAACACAATTCTGATTGGTTGTTAGATCTTAGTAAACATTCGAATCGGTCGAAACCAGGAAGTGTCGGCCGCCATTTTGTCTCTCGCACTCTGAGGGGGTGAAAAACAAATGTGGAGAACGTGAAAAGGGGGCAGGGTGGACAGTTCCTGACCCCCTAGCCGTGGTCAGGGGGTCCCAGAAGGACCCCCAAGGGCAAAACAATTTTATTTATTTTTTTCAAAAAATCGCACCCTGCGCGCACCACCCAAATGGAAAAAATTCTGCGAAGTTCACGCAGCGTGCGCACACCCCTTTTTATCGAAAAAAAAAAAATTTATTTGGCCCTTCGGGGTGAAGCGCTCCGTGCCCACCGCGCGCGCATGGTGCTGCGTAAAGTGTGCGCGTGGTGCGCGAAGCGCACCGTGTGCCCACCGTGCGCGCACATCACGAACTGGGTTAAGGTGGGCGCGCGGTGCGCGAAGCGCACCGCGTGCCCACTACGCGCGCATGGTGCGCGAAGTGCACCGTGCGCGCCGTGAAAAAGTTTTGTGTAAAAAAATATATTAATAAATACATAACTTAGCATTTAAAAAACCGTACAAATTCACTGAAAAAACCATAGGTTTCACACACGTTATAGTTAGGAATTAGCATTTAAAAAACCTTGCAAATTCACTTAAAAAACCATAGGTTTCACGCATGTTATAGTTAGCTGGGCATTTCCCTCGTAAAAAACCAATGAAATTCCCCCGTTATAGTTAGTGCAGGCAACTATAACTCACGCGACCGCAATCCGCTGCTGATGGCGTCAGATATTACATCACTGATGACATATGTGTCTTTCTGAAAAAAAAAAAATGAAATATATGTATAGCTAAAGATGAATGGAAGAAGACATGGGTAAATAAGTGTCTAAATACAGTGAAGTAATATCTGACGTCATCAGCAGCGGATTGCGGTCGCGTGAGTTATAGTTGCCTGCACTAACTATAACGGGGGAATTTCATTGGTTTTTTACGAGGGAAATGCCCAGCTAACAATAACATGTGTGAAACCTATGGTTTTTTAAGTGAATATATATATAGATATATCTTGTGCCTTGCATCGAGAGAAAATACATCCAGTCTCCCCCACAAAGAGCCGCGTTTTTGACTTATTTAATAGGTGGTGCTACACCACATTTGGCAAAAAAGGTAGCCCTTGGTTCAGAAAGAGCCCTTTTTGTTAAATGGTGTAAATCCGTTCAGTAGTTCCTGAGAAATTTTTAAAAAAGTGGTCGAAAAATGCATTTCCCATAGGAAAATTTAGACACGGCTACAGCTGGAACTGCTGAACGGAATTACACCAAATTTGGCAAAAAGGTAGTGCTTGCTTCAGTGCGCATCCTTTTTTTTAAATGGTGTAAATCCGTTCATTACCTACTGGCAGTCGCCAGTAGGTAGTTATAGTTAGGACCTAGTTTCCACAGGAAACTCATTTTTTGTTTTCCCAATAATTTTGGCGCCGGTTGATGAATCTTCGCAAAATTTTCAAAACTTATGGCCCGCTCCGGTCAGGTCCTATCTTGAACGTTTTGGGGTGATTGCCAAGCGGGGCCCGAAAAAAAGGGGGGTCCCAAAACGTGTTTCCTCCATGGTATTTTCCATAGGAAACTTTAGACACGGCTACAGCCCGAACCGCTGAACGGAATGACACCATATTTGGCACAAAGGTAGCCCTTTGTTCAGAAAGATCCCTTTTTGTTAAATGGTGTAAATCCATTCAGTAGTTCCTGAGAAATGTAAAAAAAAAAGTGGTAGAAAAATGCATTTCCCATAGGAGACTTTAGACACAGCTACAGCTGGAACTGCTGAACGGAATTACACCAAATTTGGCAAAAAGGTGGTGCTTGCTTCAGAAAGCATCCTTTTTTTAAATGGTGTAAATCTGTTCAGTAGTTTTTGAGATATTAAAGGAAAAATCCTTTATATATGTGGGCAGAGCCTAGTTTCCATAGGAAACTCATTTTTTGTTTTCCCAATAACTTTGGCGCCAGTTGACGAACCTTCACAAAATTGTCAAAATTTATGGCCCGCTCCAGTCAGCTCCTATCTTGAAAGTTTTGGAGTGATTTGCAAAGCGGGGGCTGAGAAAAAAGGGGGGTCCCAAAACATGTTTTCTCCATGTTATTTTCCATAGGAAACTTTAGACACGGCTACAGCCCGAACTGCTAAACGGAATTACACCAAATTTGGCAAAAAGGTAGCCCTTGGTTTAGAAAGAGGCCTTTTTGTTAATTGGTGTAAATCTGTTCAGTGGTTCCTGAGAAATTTTTTAAAAAGTGGTCGAAAAATGCATTTCCCACAGGACATTTTAGACACGGCTACAGCTGGAACTGCTGAACGGAATTACACCAAATTTGGCAAAAAGGTAGTGCTTGCTTCAGAAAGCATCCTTTTTTTAAAAATGATGTAAATCCATTCAGTAGGTTTTGAGATATTAAAGGAAAAAAACCTTTATATATGTGGGCGGAGCCTAACCCCCGAGCACGAGCTTGGCTGTAATTGGCTGCTAACAGTTCCAACCAGGAACTGTTGGCAGCCATCTTCTGCCTCGCATCGAGAAAAAATACATCCAGTCTCCCCACAAAGAGCCGCGTTTTTGGCTTATTCAATAGGCGGGTGCCCAACCCGCCTATTTATACTTTTAAAAACCGAAGCGGGAAGACACCCCGCCGGTTCGTGCCCTCCTGCGTGCGGCCACTACCTAGAACACCTGGGATGAGCTGAGCCGCCGCGCTACCCACGGCGACCCGGAAGACAGGCAGAGTCCGCCTGGTTGTGGGCGGGGCCTGCGAGTGCAGCAGCGTTCGTGGTGGTTGTGGTATGAAGAACCTGGGTTTCTTCAACATTCACACAGAACATGTACACATTTTCCATTAACAGAATGTCTTAGCTCATGCTCTGTGTACAACCATATACACTTTGTATGATCAGTAAAAATGTGTGTATCTTACAAGAGCTGAGCAGTGGAAGCTTGAAGGTGCGGGGCTGAGAGAAACTGGTGGCAGGAGGAGCCTGCGGTAGCTCCTGATTGCCGGAGCTGCTGTGGGGAGTGGCATCCATCAGTGGAACCCTTGAGCAGTGTGGACGTTGAGGCTGGGGCGTCCTCCTTGCCGGCTGGATTTCAAGCTGCGGAAGAGCCGGGGGACAGTGGGTGAGCGTTCCTTCCTTCAACCCCCCCCGCCGCCGTACTGTAGCTGCAGGCCGGTGGCCTGTAGGCATCAGGCCTAGGTCTTAATGGGGGGGAGTTGCAGCCTGCAGCTGGAGTCGTCTGCCTGAAGTGGGAGCGCAGTCAAGTCCGGTATGCCCTCGCCGGTGGTCACACAAAGTGACTGGCTGCCCACCAGGCGCAGAGTGAAGTGCAGTGCAGGAGACATGGAAGACGATTACCAGGGGAACGAGGTGTCGCTCCTGCCACCGAACGTAACACCCAGCAATTCGACCCTGGTACCAGCTACAAGACTACACCGTCCGGAAAGATAGAAGCATAGCAGAGTGGCCTGTATAAGATCGCCAAACATGTGAGAGACCTGGCAAGGAAGACGAGGGTGGGGTATCGCTCAGCACCACTGCGTGAGGCCGAGTTCCAGCAGAGAAGTGGCAGGAGCATGCCAGCTGAATACACCTAAACAAGGTAGCGTTGAGCAATTTCAGGCAGCTTTAGCATGGCACACAGCCCCATGCCGGCCTTACAAGCATTCCCTACACCAGCGACCCCAGACCTGCATGGAAAGGACCACTGTGCCACTTTTTCAGCATTGCGGGAATCCCCCACTCGACACAGTATAGAAGCACACCCGCCAATACTGGCATCAATCTCAGCCCCAAGGTGCTTGTTACTTTAGGCACATAGCTTTAGTCATCGCCCAGCCCAGGGCTTCCACCTGCCCTTTAGCCTCTGGCGAAGCTTTACCTTGGTTGCCCGGCCTTTAGTAGGTAGTAGTTTTACATTAAGGCTGATGAGGCCGTTCCTTCCCCTGCTGTTAATTATCCCCTTTATTACCACCTCCCTCCCGTTGTTTCACAGCATCGGCATGGTGAAACTATGCCTCCAGAAACGCGCTACAGGATTGGGTAGGTTGGGGTGGGTGGATACCCTGCTGGCTTTACTATGGGGGACAGGGGTGGAGGGGTGGGGGGGTCGTTGGACAATTGCCCATGTTTTGTCTGGAGAAACCTTGGGTTTCACTACATGGTGTTTCATATCCCGTGGGCATTTGCACAAAGCTCATGCCAGGCAGAGACAGGCTCACTTGCCTGCTCAGTCTTATTTTCCCCTTATGGCTCAGCGTTAGTCAGCTCTGCACCCCTGTGTTTTATGTCGTGCATTCTGTGTCTGTGTTGATTGCTCGATCACCTGTGAGTTTATTCTGCAGATCGCCTTACATACAGAGTAGTGTCCAGACAAATGGGTGGATTGAAGGCTTGCGTTTAGTGTTAGTGAAAGGTGCCACATCAAAATCACTGAGGAAGTTTCTAATGTTACCCTCTTGTGCTCATCAAGTTCTCACGGTGGGCCCTGGAATTAAGCTTTTGCCACTGCCCACCAGCATTACTGAATCTTCTCACACTTCTCAGCAGTGCAGGTCGAGCTTCTTGCACTGCCCACTAGTGCGCATCCAGCTTCAGACTGCTCATTACTGTGTACCTGATTTCTCACACTGCAACCTTCACTTGCTACCCTCTAGTGTACGTGTAGCTTTCCACCCTACCCACAAGAGATACACCCAGCTTTTCACCCTTCCTACTTGTGAACATATAGCATCTTGTGCTGCCGACCAGCAGTCATCAAGGCATTACCTCTGCTCACAGGTGAATATCAAAAGTCTCTCTCTGCCAACAGCTCACACTGAACTTATCCCACGGGTTTAAGGCTTTTCCACATTCAGAGTTCTAAACAGAAGTAATGAACTGTTTATATGGAGACACATAAAACTGTAACAGGTAAGAACAGCACCATGGCAAATTTTGAGGCACAAAAACGAGAATTCACCAAAAAGTAGTTGCTGTTGCTGAACCATCAAAACGGGTTCAACCCCTTAAGGAGGGCAAAGCTCTGTCATTTCTCGGCTCACTCAACACACTTAGTGGTTCTTGGTTGCCAGGTCCTGGTATATGATTGCCCATGTCCGTGCTTTGTGGAGCGTTCATGCCTGTGACCATGATGGTTCCTGCTGCTTAAACTTTGGCCTGTGTTGGCCTGGCATCTTGTATTGGCACACCTGCCTACTGCGTTAGTGATTTTTGGTGCTAGAATCCCGCATGTGGCGGTGTAATGGCTTGAACACCACAGGGCTAATGATTTTAGGCCTGGCATTTGCCAAGACCGTTTGATTTTAATAAAATTATATGCTTAAAATACTTCTGTCTCGGGACCGTCAGCTAGCCCTCTTTGTTCGTTGGTCTGTTTTTGTCATTCACATGTTTTTCCCACCCACTCCAGCATAGAGCATGGGGAAGTGGTCAGCTAACTCCGCTATGAGTGATGACATCCTGCCCTGTCACATAGAGCACGTTCACATACAGTGTAGTTTCCAAAATGCCAGAGGCTACTATGTGCTTCTTGAGAACAAAAATAATTTTTGCTTTTAGCAAAAAAAAAAAAATTCTTTGAGGGCACCTCGGCTTCCACAGCAGTAATGCTTATAAAACCCTGACAACACAAAGATGTGGCCTAACGGCTTGGATGGTGGATCTCAAATCTGGGTAACCAGGTTCGAGTCTCGGCAATGACGCTCAACATTCTGTTTTTCTCGGCAAATCACTTATTCTCCCTGTGCCTAACAAAAATGAATGTGTCCTGTGTAACCCAACTGGTGCTCATGTAAAGCGCTCTGATACCTGATACCTTCGGGTCGCGTTCGCGCTATATAAAAACTCCAGTAAAAAAAGCAAAAAGGTTGACAGCAATGCCACACAGATTAGCTTAGACATTGCTGTTGATATTGTACTCGGTCTCCGATCTTACACATGCTCACCTGTGATTTGTGTTATATTAGCTGCTCTTAAAGCTCTGAATACCAATTGCTGGTGCTGCAAACAGTCAGATCTGCGACTGTCTCAAATCTTGTATTGGCAGCAATATAAACATTTTGCAATAATTCTTATAGGCAACATTATAATTAATAGACAATTCTATAAGTGATTTGTCACAATAAGATTGATGCCCTAACATGTTATCAAGCCCTGAATGGGCAGTTATGTCGACCATGTATTATTGAAAGTCCCAATTTAGAATACATCTCCGGATATATTGACCTCTCACGTCAAAAAAATCATTTGTATTTCAACCACTTTTAGAAGATTATATACATCCTGTACATTTTCTAAACAATATATACACAAGTTCGTTCAATGAATATATAAACCTTATAGTCAATTCTATACCTATTCCTAGTTCAGTGAAGAAATAGAGAGTTTCTGTCACCATTCTACTGATCCAAAGATTATTCTTCATTCTCTAAGCTAATGACTTATCTCTATCCAAAATGTACCCATAATTCTTCCTCACTGTTGAGGTCATATGGGGCTAGTGTTCTCAATTCCACAATGTACCTAGATTCTAGTTGTCGTAAGGTCTTGACTCAGTCACCTCCTCTTTCCTTTGCCTGCGCCTGATCTATGCAGAAGTAGCTCAGCAATTTGCTATCACTTTTATGATGTGTAGCGAAGTGTCTGACGACAGGGTAATTTTTGTCTCTGTTAGTTATCGCCCGCATATGCTCCAGAACACTCTTCTTTGCCTGATGTACCGTGCTCCCCACATAGAGTAGGTTGCATGGACACATCAGGCAGTAAACTACAAATTCTGTATCGCAGTTGAGTAGTTTTAAGATCATTTGACGCCTGGAACTGGATATTCCTTTATTTTTACACTATTTTTGCAGGCCTTACACTTAAGACAGGGATAAAAACCTCATATATGGAATGTGCCCTTACTTTTGTTGTTAAAATGGCTGTGGACTAATAAATCCTTTAAGGATGTATTTTCCCTATAGGTAATACTGGGATGGTCAGGGAGTTTTTTTACCTATTATCACATCAGCTTTCATCGCCCCCCCGCCGCGAATACAAATAGCGCGCGCCAGCTCAGGCGCTGCATTGCTAATTGGCTCCTGAGGCGGAAAGCCGGGAGCAGGGACATTTAAAAATCGTATTGTGTGCTTTTACTTAACGTGAAATCGTATTGTGTGCTTTTACTTAACGTGATTTTAAAACTGCTATCCACCCTCACCTGAATCTTGGCAGCTCAGAACAGCGCCTCGCGCTGCAACGAACTCTTCCCTCAGGCGCCATTCACGAGGGCGAGGCGAGACACGCCCCCTCGGCTGGCCACGCCCCCCCGCCGCGAATACAAATAGCGCGCGCCAGCTCAGGCGCTGCATTGCTAATTGGCTCCTGAGGCGGAAAGCCGGGAGCAGGGACATTTAAAAATCGTATTGTGTGCTTTTACTTAACGTGAAATCGTATTGGGTGCTTTTACTTAACGTGATTTTAAAACTGCTATCCACCCTCACCTGAATCTTGGCAGCTCAGAACAGCGCCTCGCGCTGCAACGAACTCTTCCCTCAGGCGCCATTCACGAGGGCGAGGCGAGACACGCCCCCTCGGCTGGCCACACCCCCCCAACCTCCTCGCCCACTGGTATAAAGTATGTGTCTTGGGAGGAAGCGCAGCGGACGAGCGCAGCGGGCGCGACTCTTGCGCGCCGAAGGCGCGCCTAAGGCAAGCCCGTCTGCGCCCGTCCGCGACCGACCGGGACCAGGGGCCATACCCCCTGCCAGCCCCAGCACACCCGAGGTAACTATCATTCGCTATAACCGCACCGACCTACTGGCCCTACGTAAACCTATTGAAACATCAAATTGTATTCTAACCGGCCCAGGTCTATCCTACGGTCCCATCTCATGCCGTTCCTGTCACTGGACCAGCTTAGGTCAATCTCCAACGGATCCTCATATGACCCCCACCAACCCTCAGCATGAACTACAATGTTTATATTTTAATGCTAGATCACTACCCAAGCATGCACTTGACATATGGGATATCCTAACCTCTAAAACGCCAGATCTGGTCTTCGTCACCGAAACGTGGCTATCAGATGCCAGTGCCCCGGATCTAGCTAACGCTCTCCCCCCCAATTATAAAATAATAACACAAAACAGACAAAATAACAAAAAAGGAGGTGGAGTAGCCGTAATCTTTAGGGACCACCTAACTTGCCTAACGGATACAACTAATGCGGAGCCTGAGCATGAGCTATTACCATTTAGAATCCTCGCCGAGAATCATGTCATGCTAGCGGGTGCAGTCATCTATAATCCACCTGGACAACAAACTAACCTCAGTGCGAAACTAGTGAACCAAGTACTCCCTTTGTGCCTAAAACACAAACACTACATGATCATCGGAGATTTTAACGTCCACTACGAAAATTCCAATGCCCCTGGAGTCGCCCAGCTTAAATACGACATGGAAATCCTCCAACTGAAACAACTGATCGACAACCCTACTCATACAGCAGGGCACACCTTGGATCTCCTCTTTACAAACATCGAGCGGACCACTCTCAAGGAAATTCTCCCCCTGTCATGGTCTGATCACTTCATGCTTTCATTTCTACTTGAACTTCCTGGCAAACCCGTAAAAATCAAATACTCCCCCCTCACCTCCAACAGAGTCTGGAAACTAATCAAAGACTCCAATTTCCAAAATCATTTTCACGTGACAGATGTCTCCCTTCCAGATAACGAACCTACTGGGAATAACGCCATCCGGCTAGAAACCAGCATCCGCCAAACATTAGACAAAATTGCACCCCTGCGAGACGTCAGAAAAAAAACAACCATCAACGAAAAATGGTACACCCCCTCCCTCAAGAGCCTTAAAAGGGAATGCCAAAAGATGGAACACCAATGGAGACAAGCGAAAAACCCCACAACCAGAGTCAATTACACTGCCAAAAGGAAACAATACATCCTTGCCATCCGAGTGGCAAAAAAGGCATTTTTCGTGCAACGAATCAACGAAAACCACAACTCGGCAAAAGAGTTGTTTAAAATTGTGAAGGAGCTTAGCAATCCATCCTGCACCTCGCAAAACCTTACCCCCTCGACAGAAGCATGCGAACGGATAAGCTGCTTCTTTTCTGAAAAAATCAATAAAATTTACTCAACTTTTACTCTCCCCCAAACCGTCCCTCCTCATGATAATTCTGACGCAAGACCACCTACATCCGACAATGATAATGATCGCACAGACCTGGGTAACTCCCCTCGCTTATCCAACTTCCAACCGCTCTCTGAAAAGGAAGTACTAACAGTCCTTAGAGCAATAAAATCTGGCTCCCCCACAGACCCCTGTCCACACTTTGTATTCTCGGAAATTGCACCAACCTTATGCCCAATCATCACCAAACTTTTTAATCAATCCCTCACCTCTGCGTCTTTTCCAGACTGCTGGAAACACGCATCTGTAACCCCCCTCCTGAAAAAAGCTGGAGCCGATATTCTCAACCCAGAGAACTATAGGCCAATTTCACAACTCCCCTACCTCTCCAAAGCATTGGAGAAGATGGTTAACTCACAGTTATCCAAATATCTTGAGGACAACTTGCTTCTGGACCCTACCCAAACCGGCTTCAGATCCAACAATAGCACCGAGGCCACGCTGCTGGCAGTGTCGGACAGCGTCAGATGCATCACTGACCAAGGGGGTTCGGTGGCTCTGATACTGTTAGACCTGTCGGCAGCGTTCGACACTGTTTCACACAAATGCCTACTGAACATCCTCCGGTGCAAAGGTATACAAGGCACAGCGTTGCAATGGATCGAATCCTTCCTGTGCAACCGCACCCAGGCAGTGCACATGGGCCAATTCCATTCTGAACCCCGCCCCATCAGTTGCGGAGTCCCACAAGGGGCTTCCCTAAGCCCCACTCTCTTCAATGCCTATGTATCATCTCTGGCCGACATCGGGAGAAAGTGGGGCATCGGCATTTGCTCATATGCCGACGACACGCAGCTGATGGTGACCTTGGATGAAAGATCGGAGAAATTAGAAACAACTAAAAATAAACTCCACAGTTGCCTCTCCGAAATGGCCGACTGGATGCGTAATCACTGTCTTAAGCTCAACGCCGGAAAATCCGAAATTCTACTGTTCGGAGGAGCTAAACTATCATGGAATGATTCTTGGTGGCCACCGGCTCTAGGGACAGCCCCCGCCCCGAAACAACACGCCAGGAATCTGGGTGTCATGATGGATGACGCACTATCCATGAAGGACCACGTACGCACACTTTGGGGTAAGGGATTTGCAATCCTGAAACTCCTCGCCAAGATCTTCAAATGGATCCCACTGGACTGTCGTCGCACAATCACACAGGCCCTCCTAGTTAGCCGCCTGGATTACGGCAATGCTCTATTCGAAGGAATGAACGAGCAGTTGTTCTCTCGCCTCCAGGTCCTGCAAAACCAGGCTGCCAAGCTGGTATGTAACAAAGGCAAAAGGGACTCAGCATCGGCATGCTTAAAACAACTCCACTGGCTGCCGATGCGCCAGCGCGCCACATTCAAACTACTCTGTCATGCGCACAAAACCCTCCATAAAACAGGCCCTACTATCCTGCAAGGGAAAATTGAATTTTACATTCCAAACCGAAACTTAAGATCCACTAATTCAGCCCTAGCAAAACCCAGGCGTATCTACAAAACAAGAACAGGAGGACGAGCCTTCTCGCATTTGGCGGCCAAACGCTGGAATGAACTACCGGCGGATCTGAGACACACCACGAACCTCCTTGTATTCAGGCAAAAACTCAAAACTCATCTCTTCCCCAAATAATAAACCCCCGGTCCAAACCTCAGCAGCCCTTTCTCATTAAGCGCCTTGATATCCCTTGGGATGAATGCTGCGCTCTACAAATACCTCAAATAAATAAATAAATAAATGTTCCAATGTTTTGTAACTATCCTACGGATTTCTGATGAATCAGTGGAAAATGTCAGAATTAGCCTAGTCACTTCATCTTGTTTTACATCAGTTCTTTTGTTTAACAGCTCCTCTCGGGTCTTTTTATCCACTCTGGAAGTTGCTATTCTTAAGTTTTTTTCAGGAAAGCCTCTTGCTTTAACCCCTTCGATGCTCATGACGGAATGGTTCCGTCATGAGCATCGGTGCCCCTGTGCTCATGACGGAAACATTCCGTCATGAGGTCAGGGGCACGAAATTCCTCTGCTGCAGACAGCAGAGGGATTTCTATTTAATGCCTTTGACCTTGGGAGCTGGGGAAGAGCTTCCCCAGCTCCCGAGGCCCCCTCCCTGGTTTCTGTGCAATGAAGATCAGCGCGCACGTCGCGCTGTCTTCATTGCATAGAAACCGAAACTGAAATGAGCCTTTAGGCTCATTTCAGTTTCACTTTGTGTGTGCTCAGGGGGCTATCTCAGCCCCCCGGGCACATAGAAAGACGGGAGAGGTATCATTGGAAAGGGGAGAATCTCCCCTTTCCAATGGTACCCCCCCCCAGTGGATCGCTGCTTGGGGATCGCCCCAGGAGGGCGATCCCCAAGCAGGGATCCACCCACTAGACTCCAGGGAGGGGGGAGCGGCCCCATAGGCAAGGGCTTTTGCTCCCCCAAAATATTTTTAGTGCCATTTAGTCTTTTTGACCCCCCTGGGGGGCAGATGGGGCAGTAGCCCCCAATCTGCCCCCCCCCCCGGGGGGGCAAAAAGCCCACTAGACACCAGGGATTTATTTTTTCTTGTAAATTGGAGTGGGGGTTGCCCAATATGGGCATGCCCATGCCCCCACCCACCCTCCGCAAAAATGACAGCCTTTCTGCCCCCCCTGGGGGGCATATGGGGGCATTAGCCCCAAATCTGTCCCCCTGCGGGGGGCAGAAAGCCCACTATACGCCAGGGATTTATTATTTCTTGTAAATTGGGGTGGGGGCTGACCAATATTGGCATGCCCATGCCCCCACCCACCCTCTGCAAAAATGACAGCCTTTCTGCCCCCCCTGGGGGGCAGATGGGGGCATTAGCCCCAAATCTGCCACCCGGGGGGGCAAAAAGCCCAGTAGACACCAGAGATTTTTTAGGCTAATTTTAATTAGGGTGGGTGCATTGGCCTGCCCGTTTTGGGCAGCCCCCACCCTAATTAAAATTTGCCCAAAAACTCCTTGGCATCTAGTGGACTTTCTGCCCCCCCTGCGGGCAGATGGGGGCATTATCCCCCAATCTGCCATGCCGGGGGGCAAAAAGCCCAATAGACGCCAGGGAGTGTTTTGGGGAAAATTTGAATTAGGGTGGGGGTTGCCCAAAACTGGCATGCCCATGCCCCCACCCCCTCCCCGAAAAAATTACAGCCTTCCTGCCCTCCGGGTGACAGATGGGGCAGTAGTCCCCTATCTGCCCCTCCAGGGGGCAAAAAGCCCACTAGACACCAGGGATTTCTTTAGGCAAATTTTAATTAGGGTGGGGGCATTGGCATGTCCGTTTTGAACAGCCCCCAACCTAATAAAAATGTGCCCAAAAACCTTCCTATCATCTAATGGACTTTCTACCCCCCCCCCCCGGGCAGAATTGGGCTTTAGCCACCAATCTGCCCCACCGGGGGGGCAAAAAGCCCACTAGATGCCAGGGATTTTTTGGGGGCAAATTTGTATTAGGGTGGAGGGTCCCAAAAACGGCATTCCCATGCCCCTACCAAAATTACAGCCTTCCTGCCCCCCTGGGGGGCAGATGGGACAGTAGCCCCCAGTCTACCACCCCGGGGGGCAAAACACCCACTAGACGCCAGGGATTTTTTGGGGCAAATTTTAATTAGGGTGGGGGCATTGGCATACCCGTTTCGGGCAGCCCCCACCCTAATTAAAATTTGCCCCAAAAACTCCCTGGCGTCTAGTGGACTTTCTGCCTCCCCTGGGGGGCAGATGGGGGCATCAGCCCCCAATCTGCCCTGCCAGTGGGGCAAGAAGCCCACTAGATGCCAGGGATTATTTTGGGGCAAATTTGAATTAGTGTGGGGGTTGCCTAAAACGGACATGCTCAGGCCCCCACCCCCTCCCTGCAAAAATTAAAGCCTTTCTGCCCCCCGTGGGGGAAAGATGGGGCAGTAGCCCACAATCTGCCCCCCCAGGTGGCAAAAAGCCCATTAGATGCCAGGGATTTTTTTGGGCAAAATTTAATTAGGGTGGGGGCATTGGCATGCCCGTTTTGGGCAGCCATCACCCTAATTAAAATTTGCCCCAAAAACTCCCTGGCATCTAGTGGATTTTCTACCTCCCCTGGGGGGCAGATTGGGGCATCAACCCCGAAATCTGCCCTGTTGGGGGGGTAAAAAGCCCACTAGACGCCAGGGATTATTTTGGGACAAATTTTAATTTGGTTGGGGGTTGCCCAAAACTGACATGCCCATGCCCCCACCCCCTCCCTGCAAAAGTTACAGCCTTCCTGCCCCCTGTGGGGGACAGATGGGGCAGTAGCCCCCAATCTGCCCCTCCTAGGGGGCAAAAAGCCCACTAGACGCCAGGGATTTTTTGGGGCACATTTTAATTAGGGTGGGGGCATTGGCATGCCCGTTTTGGGCAACCCACACCCTAATTAAAATTTACCCAAAAAACTCTCTGGCGCCTAGTGGACTTTCTGCCTCCCCTGGGGGGCAGATGGGGGCATTAGCCCCCAATCTGCCCCACCGGGGGGGCAAAAAGCCCACTAGACGCCAGGGAGTGTTTTGGGGAAAATTTGAATTAGGGTGGGGGTTGCCCAAAACTGGCATGCCCATGCCCCCACCCCCTCCCCGAAAAAATTACAGCCTTCCTGCCCCCCTGGGTGACAGATGGGGCAGTAGTAGACTAGGGATTTTTTGGGGCACATTTTAATTAGGGTGGGGGCATTGGCATGCCCGTTTTGAACAGCCCCCACCCTAATTAAAATTTGCCCAAAAAAATCCCTGGGATCTAGTGGACCTTCTGCCCCCCGGGGGGGCTGATGGGGCAGTAGTCCTCAATCTGCCCCCCTTGGGGGGGAAAAAGCCCACTAGACGCCAACGATTACGCTGGCTTTTTTATGTGTGGGGGTGGGGGCTGCCCAGAATGGGCATACCAATGCCCCCACCCCCAAAAAATAGCCACAGGGTTTCTGCCCCCCTTGGGGGCATATCGGGGCAACCCCCTCCCCCCCGATGCCCCCCCGGGTGGCAGAAAGCCAACTGGGCACAGAGTTGTTTTTAGCAATATGCCTACCTGTGGATTTTGGGCCCTAGCGCAGCCGGCACATAGGGAAACCTACCAAACCCACACATTTCTGAAAACTAGACACCCGGGGGCTTCCAGGGAGGTATGGCTTGCGTGGATCCCCCAACGTTTCCTTATCCAGAATCCCCTGCAAACCTCAATTTTAGCTGAAAAATCACTTTTTTCACACATTTTGGTGTGGGAAAGTTGTGGCATCACCGGGCTCAGACAAATTTACCACCACCCAGCGTTCCCCCAGTTCTCCCGGTAAAAATGGTGCCTCACTTGTGTGGGAGGCCCAAGTACCCGTGGCAGGCAAGGGCCCAAAACGTTGTGAGGCGACATCAAAATGGCCTATCGCAAAACCACCTGGTTTTGCAAGGGGGGTCACTTGGGTTTTTGGCCCGGTGCTCGGCGGCCATCTAGGGAAACCTACCAAACCCATACATTTCTGAAAACTAGACACCCGACGGCTTCCGGGGAGGTATGGCTTGCGTGGATCCCCCAACGTTTCCTTACCCAGAATCCCCTGCAAACCTCAATTTTAGCTGAAAAAATCACTTTTTTCCCACATTTTTGTATGGGAAAGTTGTGGCATCACCGGCTTACACAAATTTTCCACCACCCAGCGTTCCCCCAGGTCTCCCGGTAAAAATGGTGCCTCACTTGTGTGGGAGGCCCACGTACCCGCGGCAGGCAAGGGCCCAAAACGTAGTGAGGCGACATCAAAATGGCCTATCGCAAAAACACCTGGTTTTGCAAGGGGGGTCACTTGGGTTTTTGGCCCGGTGCTCGGCGGCCATCTAGGGAAACCTACCAAACCCATACATTTCTGAAAACTAGACACCCGGCGGCTTCCAGGGAGGTATGGCTTGCGTGGATCCCCCAACGTTTCCTTACCCAGAATCCCCTGCAAACCTAAATTTTAGCTGAAAAAATCACTTTTTTACACATTTTTGTGTGGGAAAGTTGTGGCATCACCGGGCTTACACAAATGTTCCACCACCCAGCGTTCCCCCAGGTCTCCCGGTAAAAATGGCGCCTCACTTGTGTGGGAGGCCCAACTACCCGCGGCAGGCAAGGGCCCAAAACATAGTGAGGCAACATCAAAATGGCCTATCGCAAAAACACCTGGTTTTGCAAGGGGGGTCACTTGGGTTTTTGGCCCGGTGCTCGGCGGCCATCTAGGGAAACCTACCAAACCCATACATTTCTGAAAACTAGACACCCGGCGGCTTCCAGAGAGGTATGGCTTGCGTGGATCCCCCAACGTTTCCTTACCCAGGGATGGTCAGGGAGTTTTTTACCTATTATCACATCAGCTTTCAAGATGTTCCAATGTTTTGTAACTATCCTACGGATTTCTGATGAATCAGTGGAAAATATCAGAATTAGCCTAGTCACTTCATCTTGTTTTACATCAGTTCTTTTGTTTATCAGCTCCTCTCGGGTCTTTTTATCCACTCTGGAAGTTGCTATTCTTAAGTTTTTTTCAGGATAGCCTCTTGCTTTAAAGCGTTGCAGTGCTTCCCTTTTTGATACTTCATAACTATCACCTATAGTGCGGTTACGTTTTATTTTAAGTAGTTCACCATAGGGAATGCTATCCACTAAACATTTTGGATGCTGGCTTGAATAGTGAAGGACCGCATTGCCTGCAGTGGGCTTGCGATACTATTTCGTCTGAGAAATTCAAAAAACAGAGGTCGGAAAATCATTTTTCCCATAGGAAACTTTAGACACGGTTACAGGCAAAACTGCTGAACAGAATTACACCAAATTTGGCAAAAAGGTAGCGCTTAGTTCAGAAAGCGCCCTTTTTTTTAAATGGTGTAAATCCGTTCAGTAGTTTCAGACTTATTAAAGGAAAAAAACCTTTATATATCTGGGCGGGAACTAACTACACAAGCACGAGCTCGGATCTAATTGGCTGCCAACACTTCAATCCAGGAAGTGTTGGCAGCCATCTTGGTGCAATGCTTTTTAGGTCTCGCCTAGCGATGCAGCGCATGCGCTACACACTACACAAACACCACTGCACTGCCCTAAACCCTAAAACACTACGCCAGCACGACCCCCTACACTGCACGAACACCACTGCACTGCCCTAAACCCTACAACACTACCCCAGCACGACCCCCTACATTGCAAGAACACCACTGCACTGCCCTAAACCCTAAAACACTACCCCCAGCACAACCCCCTACACTGCCCGAAAACCACTGCACTGCCCTAAACCCTGAAACACCACCTCAAGCACGACCCCGTACACTGCCCGAACACCACTGCACTGCCCTATACCCTGAAATACCACCCCCAGCACGAACCCTTACACTGCCCGAACACCACTGCACTGCCCTAAACCCTGAAACACCACCCCCAGCACGACCCCCTACAAGGCCCGAACACCACTGCACTGCCCTAAACCCTGAAAAACCACCCCTCTGCATGACCCAATACACTGCCCAAACACCACTGCACTGCCCTAAACCCTGAAACACCACCCCTAGCACGGCCCCCTACACTGCCCGAAAACCACTGCACTGCCCAAAACCCTGAAACACCACCACCCTGCATGACCCCTACACTGCCCGAACACCACTGCACTGCCCTAAACCCTGAAACACCAGATCCAGCACGAACCCCTGCACTGACCAAACATCACTGCACTGCCTTAAACCCTGAAACACCAACGCCAGCACGTCCCCCTACACTGCCCGAACAACACTGCACTGCCCTAAAACCTGAAATACCACTCCCAGCACGACCCCATACACTGCCTGAACACCACTGCCCTAAACCCTGAAACAATATCCCCAGCACGACCCCATACACTGCCCGAACACCACTACCCTGTCCTAAACTCTGAAGCCCCAGCACGATCCCCTACACTACCCGAACACCATTGCACTGCCCTATACTCTGAAACACCAGACCCAGCACGACCCCCTACGCTGGCCGAATGCTACTGCACTGCCCTAAACCCTCAAATACCACCCCCAGCACGACCCCCTACTCTGCCCGAACACCACTGCTCTGCCTTAAACCCTGAAACACCACCCCCAGCACGACCCCTACACTGCCCGAACACCACTGCACTGCCCTAAACCCTGAAACACTAGCCCCAGCACGACCCCCTAAACTGCCCGAACACCACTGCACTGCCCTATACCCTGAAACACTACCTCCAGCACGACCCCCTACACTGCCCGAACACCACTGCCCTAAACCCTGAAACATCACCCCCAGCAAGACCCCCTACACTGCCCGAACACCACTGCCCTAAACCCTGAAACACCAGCCCCAGCACGACCCCCTACACTGCCCGAACACCACTGCACTGCCCTAAACCCTGAAACACCAGCCCCAGCATGACCGCCTACAGTGCCCGAACACGACTGACCTGCCTAAACCCTGAAACACCAGCCCCAGCACGATGCCCTTCACTGCCCGAACACCACTGCACTGCCCTAAACCCTGAAATACCAGCCAGTGCACGACCCCCTACACTGCCCGAACACCACTGCACTGCCCTAAACCCTGAAACACCACCCCCCTGCACGACCCCCTACACTAGCCGTACACCACTGTAATAAACCCTGAAACACCACCCCCAGCACAACCATCTACACGGCCTGAACACCACTGCACTGCCCTAGAACCTGAAACACCACCCCCCTGCACGACCCCCTACACTGCCCGAACACCACTGCTCTGCCCTAAACTTTGAAACACGAGCCCCAGCACAACCCCCTTCACTGCCCGAACAACACTGCACTGCCCTAAACCCTGAAACACCAGCCCCAGCACGACCCCCTTCACTGCCCGAACACCACTGCCCTGAACCCTGAAACACCAGCCCCAGCAAGATCCCCTACACTGCCCGAACACCACTGCCCTAAACCCTGAAACACCACCCCCTGCAAGACCCCCTACACTGCCCAAACACCACTGCACTGCCCTATACCCTGAAACACCACCCCCAGCATGACCCCCTACACTTCCCGAACACCACTGCTCTGCCGTAAACCCTGAAACACTAGCCCGGGCATGACCCCTACACTGCACGAACACCACTGCACTGCCCCTAACCCTGAAACACTACCCCCAGCACGACCCCTACAAGGCCCAAACACCACTGCACTGCCCTAATCCCTGAAAAATCACCCCCAAGCATGACCCCCTACACTGCCCGAACACCACTGTACTGACCTAAACCCTGAAACACCACCCCCTGCCAGACCCCTACACTTCCTGAACGCCACTGCACTGCCCTAAACCCTGAAACACCACCCCCCGCACGACCTCCTACACTGCCTGAACGCCACTGCCCTAATCCCTGAAAAACCACCCCCAAGCATGACCCCCCACACTGCCCGAACACCACTGTACTGACCTAAACCCTTTAACACCAGCCCCAGCATAACACCCTACACTGCCCGAACACCACTGCACTGCCCTAAACCCTGAAACACCAGCCCCAGCAAGACCCCTACAATGCCCGATCACCACTTCCCTAAACCCTGAAACACTACCCCCTGCAAGACCCCCTACACTGCCCGAACACCACTGCCCTGCCCAAAACCCTGAAACACCACCCCAGCACGAACCCCTACACTGCCCGAACACCACTGCACTTCCCTAAACCCTGAAACACCAGATCCAGCACGAACCCCTGCACTGACCAAACATCACTGCACTGCCTTAAACCCTGAAACACCAACGCCAGCACGTCCCCCTACACTGCCCGAACAACACTGCACTGCCCTAAAACCTGAAATACCACTCCCAGAACGACCCCATACACTGCCTGAACACCACTGCCCTAAACCCTGAAACAATATCCCCAGCACGACCCCATACACTGCCCGAACACCACTACCCTGTCCTAAACTCTGAAGCCCCAGCACGATCCCCTACACTACCCGAACACCATTGCACTGCCCTATACTCTGAAACACCACACCCAGCACGACCCCCTACTCTGCCCGAACACCACTGCTCTGCCTTAAACCCTGAAACACCACCCCCAACACGACCCCTACACTGCCCGAACACCACTGCACTGCCCTAAACCCTGAAACACTAGCCCCAGCACGACCCCCTACACTGCCCGAACACCACTGCACTGCCCTAAACCCTGAAACACTACCTCCAGCACGACCCCCTACACTGCCCGAACACCACTGCCCTAAACCCTGAAACATCACCCCCAGAAAGACCCCCTACACTGCCCGAACACCACTGCCCTAAACCCTGAAACACCAGCCCCAGCACGACCCCCTACACTGCCCGAACACCACTGCTCTGCCTTAAACCCTGAAACACCACCCCTAGCACGACCCCTACACTGCCCGAACACCACTGCTCTGCCTTAAACCCTGAAACACCACCCCCAGCACGACCCCTACACTTCCCGAACACCACTGCTCTGCCGTAAACCCTGAAACACTAGCCCGGGCATGACCCCTACACTGCACGAACACCACTGCACTGCCCCTAACCCTGAAACACTACCCCCAGCACGACCCCTACAAGGCCCAAACACCACTGCACTGCCCTAATCCATGAAAAATCACCCCCAAGCATGACCCCCTACACTGCCCGAACACCACTGTACTGACCTAAACCCTGAAACACCACCCCCTGCCAGACCCCTACACTTCCTGAACGCCACTGCACTGCCCTAAACCCTGAAACACCACCCCCCGCACGACCTCCTACACTGCCTGAACGCCACTGCCCTAATCCCTGAAAAACCACCCCCAAGCATGACCCCCCACACTGCCCGAACACCACTGTACTGACCTAAACCCTTTAACACCAGCCCCAGCATAACACCCTACACTGCCCGAACACCACTGCACTGCCCTAAACCCTGAAACACCAGCCCCAGCAAGACCCCTACAATGCCCGATCACCACTTCCCTAAACCCTGAAACACCACCCCCTGCAAGACCCCCTACACTGCCCGAACACCACTGCCCTGCCCAAAACCCTGAAACACCACCCCAGCACGAACCCCTACACTGCCCGAACACCACTGCACTTCCCTAAACCCTGAAACACCAGATCCAGCACGAACCCCTGCACTGACCAAACATCACTGCACTGCCTTAAACCCTGAAACACCAACGCCAGCACGTCCCCCTACACTGCCCGAACAACACTGCACTGCCCTAAAACCTGAAATACCACTCCCAGAACGACCCCATACACTGCCTGAACACCACTGCCCTAAACCCTGAAACAATATCCCCAGCACGACCCCATACACTGCCCGAACACCACTACCCTGTCCTAAACTCTGAAGCCCCAGCACGATCCCCTACACTACCCGAACACCATTGCACTGCCCTATACTCTGAAACACCACACCCAGCACGACCCCCTACGCTGGCCGAATGCTACTGCACTGCCCTAAACCCTGAAACACCACCCCCAGCACAACCCCCTACTCTGCCCGAACACCACTGCTCTGCCTTAAACCCTGAAACACCACCCCCAGCACGACCCCTACACTGCCCGAACACCACTGCACTGCCCTAAACCCTGAAACACTAGCCCCAGCACGACCCCCTACACTGCCCGAACACCACTGCACTGCCCTAAACCCTGAAACACTACCTCCAGCACGACCCCCTACACTGCCCGAACACCACTGCCCTAAACCCTGAAACATCACCCCCAGCAAGACCCCCTACACTGCCCGAACACCACTGCCCTAAACCCTGAAACACCAGCCCCAGCACGACCCCCTACACTGCCCAAACACCACTGCACTGCCCTAAACCCTGAAACACCAGCCCCAGCATGACCGCCTACAGTGCCCGAACACGACTGACCTGCCTAAACCCTGAAACACCAGCCCCAGCACGATGCCCTTCACTGCCCGAACACCACTGCACTGCCCTAAACCCTGAAATACCAGCCAGTGCACGACCCCCTACACTGCCCGAACACCACTGCACTGCCTTAAACCCTGAAACACCACCCCCCTGCACGACCCCCTACACTGGCCGTACACCACTGTAATAAACCCTGAAACACCACCCCCAGCACAACCATCTACACGGCCTGAACACCACTGCACTGCCCTAGAACCTGAAACACCACCCCCCTGCACGACCCCCTACACTGCCCGAACACCACTGCTCTGCCCTAAACTTTGAAACACGAGCCCCAGCACAACCCCCTTCACTGCCCGAACACCACTGCACTGCCCTAAACCCTGAAACACCAGCCCCAGCACGACCCCCTTCACTGCCCGAACACCACTGCCCTGAACACTGAAACACCAGCCCCAGCAAGATCCCCTACACTGCCCGAACACCACTGCCCTAAACCCTGAAACACCACCCCCTGCAAGACCCCCTACACTGCCCAAACACCACTGCACTGCCCTATACCCTGAAACACCACCCCCAGCATGACCCCCTACAGTTCCCGAACACCACTGCTCTGCCCTAAACCCTGAAACACTAGCCCGGGCATGACCCCTACACTGCACGAACACCACTGCACTGCCCCTAACCCTGAAACACTACCCCTAGCACGACCCCTACAAGGCCCAAACACCACGGCACTGCCCTAATCCCTGAAAAATCACCCCCAAGCATGACCCCCTACACTGCCCGAACACCACTGTACTGACCTAAACCCTGAAACACCACCCCCTGCCAGACCCCTACACTTCCCGAACGCCACTGCACTGCCCTAAACCCTGAAACACCACCCCCCACACGACCTCCTACACTGCCTGAACGCCACTGCCCTAATCCCTGAAAAACCACCCCCAAGCATGACCCCCCACACTGCCCGAACACCACTGTACTGACCTAAACCCTGAAACACCAGCCCCAGCATAACACCCTACACTGCCCGAACACCACTGCACTGCCCTAAACCCTGAAACACCAGCCCCAGCAAGACCCCTACAATGCCCGATCACCACTTCCCTAAACCCTGAAACACCACCCCCTGCAAGACCCCCTACACTGCCCGAACACCACTGCCCTGCACTAAACCCTGAAACACCAGCCCCAGCACGACCCCCTACACTGCCCGAACACCACTGCACTGCCCTAAACCCTGAAACACCACCCCCAGCACAACCCCTTACACTGCCTGAACACCACTGCACTGCCCTAAACCCTGAAACACCACCCCAGCACGAACCCCTACACTGCCCGAACACCACTTCACTGCCCTAAACCCTGAAACACCACCCCCGCACGAACCCCTACACTGCCCGAACACCAATGCACTGCCCTAATCCCTGAAACACCACCCCACGCATGACCCCCTACACGGCCCAAATGCCACTTCACTGCCCTAAACCCTGAAACACCACCCCCAGCATGACCCCCTACACTGCCCAAACCGCACTGCGCTGCCCTAAACCCTGAAACACCACCCCCCTGCATGACCCCCTACACTGCCCGAACACCACTGCACTGCCCTAAAGAATTAAACACCACCCCCAGCACGACCCCCTAGACTGCCCGAATGCCACTGCACTGCCCTTAACCCTGAAACACCACCCCCCTGCATGACCCCTACACAGCCCAAACACAACTGCACTGCCCTAAACCCTGAAACACCAACCCCAGCAAGACCCACTACACTGCCCGAATGCCACTGCACTGCCCTAAACCCTGAAACATCACCCCCAGCAAGACCCACTAAACAGCCCGAACACCACTGCCCTAAACCCTGAAACGCCACCCCCTGCAAGACCCCCTACACTGCCTGAACGCCAGTACACTGCCCTAAACCCTGAAACACCACTCCCAGAAATACCCCCTACACTGCCTGAACACCACTTCACTGCTCTAAACCCTGAAACACCACCCCCAGCAAGACCCCCTACACTGCCCGAACACCACTGCACTAAACCCTGAAACACCACCCCCTGCAAGACCCCCTACACTGCCCGAACAGCACTGCACTGGCCTAAACCCTGAAACACCACCCCCTGCATGACCACCTACACTGCCCAAACACCACTGCACTGCCCCAAACCCTAAAACACCAACCCCAGCACGACCCCCTACACTGCTCGAACACCACTGCACTGCCCTAAACCCTAAAACACCACCCCCAGCACGACCCCTACACTATCCAAGCACCACTGCTCTGCCCTAAACCCTAAAATACCACCACCAACACGACCCCCTACACTACCCAAACACCAATGAACTGCCCTAATCACTAAAACACTACTCCCGCATGTCCCCCTACACTACACAAACACCACTGCACTACCCTAAACCCTAAAACACTACCCCTAGCACGACCCCTACACTACACAGACACCACTGCACTACCCTAAACCCTAAAACACTACCCTCAGCACGACCCCCTACACTACCCAAACACCACAGCACTACCCTAAACCATAGAAAAGTAACCACCACCCATGCCCAATCCCCCTTACCTCTCACTCCTCATGGTTCCTATCTCCTCGTTGTTCCTGCTTCATGTCATCTCTGAGGGGCGGTGCACGTCGTTGTGAGGAAACTGAACAACCTCTGTTTCCTTACAATGACATGGAACGTCTACATTTTTTTTAGAACTCATTGTCATTTACCATACATACCTTTACAACAAAATTTGTTGCAAAGACATGCATGGTAAATGACCATGCGTTCTAAAAAAATGCGTAGTAATGACTTTGCGATGTACAATGCATGCGTGGTAATGAATGCTTTGTAAGGGTATCACAAAGTGAAAAATCATTGTAACAGCTCTTTACCGATCGAAGCTGGCCCCTGTTCTTCAATGAGTCGTTTATTTGATAAATTAGGAGGAAGGAATGTGGTTTTTTTACCGAAAAGTGCATTCCCGGCTGTTGTGTTGTGAAAGTGTCCGCGTGGCCTGGTTTCACTTCCGGTGAGAGAGTGGAAGAGTCTGTTTGGATCTAAAGGGGTTCTGCTGTTGGACAGGGCCAGCACAACACGTCACCAGAAAACACAGCAAATGGAAAGCATTGTCCCCGAAGTGTGGAGCAGTGCCATTAGAGGTCAACGAGTATACGTCCCATCTCTGTATGACCGTACCGCGTGACCCATGTGCTGCCTCCAGTGTACGGAAGGCAGAATCGGCATCCATCGCAGGTCCTTTTGAAGACCGTTGTAGCACTAATTCTACATTTCAGAACTTGGGCATTTTAACCTCGTTGTTCCTGCCAGATACTAAGAGAAGATCCTGTGTTATTTAGTGCCCTCGTTACCTTTTCTGTGGCTAGTTGTGCTTATCACTTCGCTGCCCCGCCGGTGAACACGACTGGGCTTCCCACCTCGTGTGCCATCTGCAGGGCCTCTGCCCTCGGATCACTGGTTTCGGTTTCTGGAGTGGCAACATAAACAGTTGTTCCCAAAGGACTAGCCTGAACACTTAGGTGAATATCCCCTGCGCCAGCATTCTGCGGAAATTCTTGCCTAGCTCTCCCAAGTCGACGATGATGTCATAATAGCACGGCTACGCTCACGACACCGTATGACATCATAGGAGCCATAAGAGGACCACGCCGGCGTTCTGACGTCAGTTCCACCCATATTTTCCGTGCCACCGAGGTAAACAGGTGGACCAACACATTTTTACATGTATACATAGTATACTAAATATATATATATGCACTGAAAAAAAATAGGTTTCAGGCACATTATAGTTAGGAATTAGCATTTAAAAAACCTTAGAAATTCACTGAAAAAACCATAGGTTTCAGAGGCGTTATAGTTAGCTGGACTTTTCACTCATATAAAACCATTGAGATTCCCCCGTTATAGTTAGTTCAGCTAACTATAACTCGTGCACCCGCAATGCACTGCTAATGATGTCACATATTACATCACTCATGACATGGTCAGTGACATCACTCATGACATCACTGATGACATCTCAAATGACATCACTGATGACATCACTGATGACATCATCCAGTGAATGTGTGTTTTTCTGAAAATTAAATATGTTTTATATATGTATATCTCAAGGTCGATGGAAGAATAAATGGGTATATAAGTGTCTATATGGATGATTTGTTTTTGAAAAATTGATTATATAAGTGACTGATTAAGTGTATCTTAGTGAATACATGGCTTAGTGAGTAATGTTTAAATATGTAAATATCTGTATCAGTCTCTCACTTTGTGTATACGTGGCTGCATGGGTTGGTGAGTAGCTAAATGAGTGTCTATATAGGTTATTAGTTGGTGCATGAATGAGTGACTCCCTGTTTGTATGTGCAGGACTGTATGGGTGGATGAGTGTGTGCATGGGTGTGTTAGTGAGTGAATGACTGTCTCAATAGTGTATTTATCAGTAACTACATATGTTTTAAACTAGTATATGTGACTATTGGTGTATATAAGTGAGTATATGTGAGAGTGAGAGACTGGAAGAGTTCCTGTATGAATAAGTATGTGTTTCTATAAATGATTGTTTAAAAGACGAATTATGTGTAAGCTTCTGTAGAAGTAAGTGTGGTGGTGTGTGTAAAACTGTATATGCAAGTAAATGGATGTTTGATTCTTTAATAGCATGAGTGACTATGTTTGTGAGTAACTCTATGGATGAGTGGCATTGTGTAACAGGATGTATAGGTGTATGAGTACATATGATGAGAGAGTACATGTATGAGTGACTGAATAGGACTGTTGGTGAATGAGTGGATGTGTGTGTTGATCTTAGAATTACTGAATAGGTTGTTGTAACTGGTATTGGTATGTACATTGTTTTGAAAATTTTAGTTTCTATATTTGAATGTGTGTATCAATGGTTATATTAGGGTGAGAGGAGGTCTTGCACTCTATCACAAGGATGATGTCATCAGCGATGTCATCAGTGATGTCATTTGAGATGTCATCAGTGATGTCATGAGTGATGTCACTAATCATGTCATGAGTGATGTAATATGTGACGTCATCAGCGGTGCATTGCGGGCGCGCAAGTTATAGTTAGCTGAACTAACTATAACGGGGGAATTTCAATGATTTTGTACGAGTGAAAAGTCCAGCTAACTATAACGCCCCTGAAACCTGAGTTTCTAAGGTTTTTTAAATGCTAATTCTTAACTATAACGTGCCTGAAACCTATGGTTTTTTTTCAGTGAATTTCAAAGGTTTTTTAAATGCTAATTTCTAACTATGCCTACAGAGATAGGACATGTGAAGAAAGAAGAAAAAACGCACAGAAAGAAAAAAAAGAAATGCAGAAAGAAGCAACAGAAGTCCTCAAAGACGAAGAAAAGTGCAGGAAGAAGGATAACGTGCAGAAAGAAGAAACAGAAGAGCAGAAAGAAGCCTTGTTGTAAAATCATCCTGTACCCTCAACTTTTCAGACGGATACTGGTGCTAACTGAGTCTGACTAACCAGTCCTAGAGCCAGTGCTATGTTAAAAGACACTCAGAATACAGTGAACACACCTACATACACTAGGGAACACTATGCGTTGGGGTTCTCCTGTGATTATCATGACCTCCTCTGTAAGCCCCTAGTATATAATAGGGCAGGGGGATTAAAACTACCTCTTAAAACGCGCCACAGGGCGTGTTTGCACACGTCACCTCAGGCCCTGTCCCCTCCCTTCCCCACAGTGTAAACACGCCCTGTGGCCGTTTTAAGTTGGGAGATTAAGTCCCCTTGAATCCTGAGGGTCCATAGGGTCCAACTAGACCGCTAGGTACCTCCAGTAAGCCCCACTGAGCTGCGTTGCAGAGAGATGTAAAAAGGGGCACGGCCTAGACCACCTCTCTGCAACGCAGCGCAGTGGTGCTTACTGGAAGCACCTGGTGGGCTAGATGGCCCCCCCGGGTCCCTCAGGATTGAAGGTGAATTATTTCCTCAACTTAAAACGCGCCACAGGTCGTGTTTGCACACACTAACTCACGCCCCGTCCCCTCCCTTCACCATTGTGTAAACACGCCCTGTAGCCGTTTTTATTTGGGAGATTAAGTTCATTTGAATCCTGAGGGTCCCTAGGGTCCAACTAGCCCACTAGATACCTCCAGTAAGCGCCACAGAGCTGCGTTGCAGAGATGTGTAAAAAGTGGCACGGCCTGGACCACCTCTGCAACGCAGCTCAGTGGTGCTTACTGGAAGCACCTGGTGGGCTAGTTAGCCCCCAGAGGCCCTCAGGATTGAAGGGGAACTATTTCCCCAACTTAAAACGCGCCATAGGGCGTGTTTGCACACGTCACCTCAGGCCCCATACCCTCCCTTCCCTACTGTGTAAACACACCCTGTGGCCGTTTTAAGCTGGGAGATTAAGTCCCCTTGAATCCTGAGGGTCACTAGGGGCAAAATAGCCCACTAGGTACGTCCAGTAAGCGCCATTGCAGAGAGGTGTAAAAAGGGGCACAGCCTGCACCACCTCTCGGCAACGCAGAGCAGTGGCGCTTACTGGAAGCACCTGGTGGGCTTGTTGGCCCCCAGGGTCCCTCAGGATTGAAAGGGAATCATTTCCCCAACTTAAAACGCGCCACAGAGCGTGTTTGCACACGTCACCTCAGGCCCCTTCTCCTCCCTTCACCACTGTGTAAACGCACCCTGTAGCCATTCTAAGTTGAGAGATTAAGTCCCCTTGAATCCTAAGGGTCCCTAGGGTCAAACTAGCCCACTAGGTACCTCCAGTACGTGCCACAGTGCTGCGTTGCAGAGAGGTGTAAAAAGGGGCATGGCCTCAGAATACCTGTCTGCAACGCAGCTCCCTGGCGCATACTGGAGATACCTGTTGGGCTAGTTGGCCCTCAGGGACCCTCATTATTGAAGGGGAATTAATTTCCCAACTTACAACTGGCCAGGGGGCACGTTCGCAGGGTGCTGCAAGGAGGGGGCGTGGCCTCTGGCGTGATGCCGGTCTTTTATTTATTTTATTTTTTTAAGAAGGAGGGCTGTGTGGCACCCCTTCTTTTTCTAATTTATTGGCCCTGGGGACCCCATCCCTCAGGGCCTGCCCCTTGATTTTTTATTTTGAAGAAAAAAAAATTGGAAGGGGCCGCGTGGCCCCCCTCCCAAGGCCTTAATTGGCCCTGGGGACCCCAACCCCCGGGGCATGGCCTTTTTTTAATAAAAAATTATTTAGGAGGGGGGCTGCGTTGCCCCCCTCCTCAGGCCACTTATGTCCCCGGGGACCCCATCCCCCCGGCCGGCCTTTTTTTGTTGTTGTTATTTTTAAATATATTTATAGAAACACCTAGGACATGCTGGACAAACCGTATGTACCTATCACCATGACAATTTGTGTGATATTCATTAAAAGGTGACTATGCATACAATGAATCCTCGTGGAATGTATTTACACCGCTAGTGAAGCTCTGATGTGTCTGACGCCCTACCGTGCCTAATCCTGGCACCCCCGCCTGTGGGTACTCTCCAAGTAGACACCCTTGTCGTTTATTTATACAAACATCGGTAGCTATTGACGGGAACATTTAATACATGCACACCAAACCATTCGAAGGGGATTCGACGAAAATGTGACCAAAACTATGCAAGAAACCCCCCTCACGGTTAATAAAACACACATCCAACGCCGAATGTGTAATACTTTTTATTTTACTCTCTGGCAAGGAGACGAACCTCACTTGAGAGTCACAGCGCGCTCCTGGCTGAGCCCAATGCTGTGTTACACCCACCAGTGCCCGCCAAGTGCCACACACCTCTGTGTTGTGTTCCACCAGCAAGTGCGTATGCTATGACACTCTCTAGCCCATGTGCTCTGTAACACCACCCCGTGAATATGTCATGCCACACTTGCCTTCGCACGGGTTATATTGCCCCATCTAACGTGCCTTCCTCGATGCCTATGTTATAACGCACAGCGCTATGCCATACATATTACAATCTGGGATCCATATCTTTGTCACAGTGCATATGCAACGTTACACTCCCCAGCACATATTTTATGTTACAACTTTAGAGACTAGTTAGGATACACAACACTGCCTTGTGTATATTACATTCCAAGGCGCATATCGCATAGAACGCGCTAGTGCCTGTGCTGTGTGGAGAAGTGTGGCTCAATGATTAGAGCGGCAGACCCTGATGCAGAGGTCTAGCCCAGGACCAGGGTTCAATTCCCCACCTCGGCGGGTCTTGGGCTAAAAAATTCCACAGACCTGATAATTCTCGCCTCGGTGCCATTCCAATCATGGAGTCACACTCTGCAACTCTGGGCAATAGCTTGCTTAATCTCCACAACGGCCCCCACAACGCTAACGATGCCTGGCCTCCACCTTGGGGGTGCCCAGGAGTGGACGCCTCACAGGGAAAGCCAGGATGGGTTTCGTACAAGCGCCTTGAGACCCTTGCGCGTGAGTAGTGCGCTATACAAGTATCAATTTACAATTTTTTATCTTGCGCTCTCCAATGAATCTGTCATTGTGCACAATGTATTGCATATTATATTTCACGCCCCGGTTCATCTTATATCACACTTTTTAGTGCATAGTTTATACCATACACTATATCTAGTTTTCATTTTCAATCGTGCTCTCAGGACTATGTTCTATATAACACTGCGTCCACCTACCCTTTTCACGGGCATTACATTTTGCGATGGGAGGTGGAGGGTCAGGGGGTGTTTCTGCCAAGTGAGCCCGAAGTCACAGTCACAAACGTCCTCTTCTTCCTGAATAAAAGTGAGATTATGCTGCATACTTGTTCATATTTTAAGTAGTTCGCACAGACACACATTTTAGAAACAATAATCCTAATACCCACCTTCTCTGAACAGTTAGCTTGCTGCCCCATCACCTCCTCCGTATCCTCTGTTGTCTGAATCCATGGACTAGCCTCCTCCCTCCTGCCATGCATGGTCTGATGAGCTGCCACTGCCCTCCATTTAGCATGATGTACCAGTCCACTCCTCCTGCCCTCCATTGCCCAATTCTATGGCCCATCATTGACCTCCTGCTTAGCCTCTGTGCTTAGCTTGCTGCCCCTATTCTCCTTCCCCCTGCCCTTTGATGTCTTTGTGCATGCCCCTGCTCCATCCTTTTTACCCACCATGTTCCATGGACCTACCACCCTTTCCACTTCCCTCCCACCTGCCTAGCATTGTCAGATGACTGTAACCTGTCACTGTCACCTCCACCCTGCCTGTCCACATGCCATGCCCCTATCCCCTTCCTCCTGTCCTCTATGGTCCATTTTACTGCCACACCCTTCTGCCCTCCCTGGTCTGTTGTGCTGCCCGATCCGTTTCACCTGAGGCTTTCTCTTTTGCTCGGAGTACTCTGAACTGGCATTTCACCGCTTAGACTCGCACTGCATCAGTCTTGTTTAAACCCCACCACGACCAACAATTCCGTGGACTTCACTAAGATGCATCTAATTCATCTCTTCATGGCACCTTAAAGCCCTATTCATTAAGAATCGGTAGCTTAACCATCTCACACCCAGAATTCTATCAGTAAGGGATCCATTACTGATTCCGAGAGCGTTTATTCTCCCTTCAGAACTATTTCAAGCAAACGACTTGATTGACTGTCTCTAACCTGAACTCTCCTGCTCATTCCTTTCACGTGATTTCACAGGTCCCAGCCTAAACCCATACTATGACTCTTGGTTTCTGTTCGCCCTGAGGAAGGTGGCACCAACATTTCGGTGCTTTCACCGAAACACGCGTCTGCGCACACATGAGGCCCACCCAAACCCTGATTCCTTAATCTTGAACAGTTGTTCTTTAACACAATATTGAATATTCATTGAATTTTGTTTACACATTGAATATCTCTTGGGTGTTTTATATCCTCTACATGTGAATGTGTGAATTTAGTGTTTATGTCTTAGAATGATTTCGGTATGAGTGTGTCAGTTAGTGTGTGTTTGAGTACGTCTGGGACCCCGATAAGCATGCTCATTGTTATTTGAAATTCTTTATGCATCTATAGCAAATCTTCCCAATGTACTGAATTTATTTTCTCATAAATTAATTTAATTTGAAAATAAAACTATTATAAACTTGTTCTTGAATATATTTTGAATTTTATTGCCTTAGTCCAAGTGTAGATTTATTAAAGAGACGATACATTGTACGTTCTGAAATTTATAGGTAGAGACATTCCTTTTCGTATTTATTCCGCAACTGCTCCTCCTGCCTGCCCTGCGTGGTCTGTTGTGAGGCCCCTTCCCCTGAACTCTCTTGTCTGTGCCCAGGTCCTGACCCTCCCTTCTATCCTCCATGGTCCTTTGTGCATGCCCCTGCACCCTCCTTCTTGCCCATCATAGCCATTGTGCTGCCACTAACCCTCCCGCTTGCCATGGATGGTCTTCTGTGCTGCCATGGCCCCTCCCACCTTCCCTGTGTGGTCAGCTAGCTGCCCCTGACCCCCTCCCACCTTCCCTCCATGGTCTGTGTGTATGCCACCATAGTCTCATTGTTGCTCTCCATGGTGTGTCTTGTTTCTAGTGCCCATCCTGCCGGACCTCCATGGTCATCTTGCTGCTCCTGCCCTGACACCTTGCCCCAGCCCTCTGTTTCCATGTGCAGACCCCCTATTCCCTCCCTCCTGGCTTGTCTGTTCCATTGTAATGCCCCTGATCCGTCCATCCTGCCCTTTATGGTCTGTTATGCTGCAGCTTTCTCTCCTGTCTGTCCATTATGGTCAGCTAGCTAGCACTGCATCTTTCCCATCTGTTCTCTGTTGTCCATGTGCATGGTCCTGTCCCCTCCCTATTGCTTTCTATGGATTGTTGTGCTGCACTCCCATCCCGCATGCGCTGTGTGGTGTATTGTGCTGCTGCAAACCCTGATGCCTGCCCTGTAGGTCAGTCCCTCCTGTCCTCTGTTATCCGAGTCCATGTCCCTACCCCAATTCCTCCTGCCTACCATGATTCAATGTACCATACTTGCGAACATTTTGAACTTGGTAAGAGGGAGATTTTGAAAAAAAACTGGGGTATTGATTTTCCCCTTTGAGTTACATTGAAAAAGAGGAGATTGTAGACAGGAGACAGATCAAATAAAGCCCATTTGAGCTTAAAAACATTGGACGTTTCCTGGCTGAAACGGGTCTGTTGGCATGTATGGTTGTACTACCACTGCCTCTTCCTTCTGCCCACAATGGTCTATTATATTGCCACAGCCTCTCTTGCCAGTCCTGTATTGTTGGTTTGTTGCCCCTGCCCCCCTTTCCACTGCCCTCCATAGTCTGTTGTGCTGCCACTGCCCTTCCTGCCTGCCCAGTGTGGTCAAATTGTTGCCTCTGCACTCTCCTACTTGCCTTCAATTTTCAGAGTCCGTGCCCCTGGCCTCTGCCTCTCAACAGTATCCCAATGAACAACTAGATTGCTAACATTCTATATTTATTACAAAAGTGTGGAACGCCTGACGTCATCTTAATGTAATCAAAACTGTAATACCTAGAGTATTTCCTTTAGAAATTACATATATGCATCAAAATTATGGTTAGTGCTCTAAAAAACTAAAATGAGGACATATTTTCTGAGTTTTCAAATAGCGACAAAGAACTTTTAAATTATTTGTAATCTTTATGTTTTTTTATCCAGTTGACCACTTGATTAAATGTTGCACCTTGGCGAGAGGATGTGGTGTTACTTCCAGAGCTGCAGACTTTACAACTGGGGAACCAGGTTGGAGTTTCTGCTTCAGCTCAACATTCTGTGATTGTGGTCAAATCACTTAATCTCCCCATGTCTACAACCAAAATGAATTTGATCTTGTGTGATGTAACCAATGCTCATGTAAAGCATACCAATACCTGACAAGTCTGCACTATATACAAGGGCAAATACACAACAAATAAGTGTTTTGCACACTTCTGTCATTGGGCTACATGTGGGCTACATCTGGGTGATATTTGTGCTGCATTTAGGCTCTTTTGTGTCTGGTGGCCATCTTGGGAGATTTATTTGTTATGAAGTTTCCTGATTTCCTCATTTACTGCAGTCTCCTCAGTAGGAAATGCTTTCAGTTTTTTACTTTGATTCCATCAAGAAGGTATTCAGATATGTCACACATTTGCCATAAATTCTGAATGTTAGCACTCTAGTTGCTCATTAGATCACTGTAGTAAAGCTACGGCTCACCACGGAAGTCTGCTGCTGGTATTAAAAGTGCATGTTTCAGTCTGTATATCAGAATTTTTTAATGAAATAGAAGAGGATTTGAGAAGTCACTCAAAATGTGCCCTAATTTTTCTTTCTTTCGCACTAATCATAATTTCTATGGCAAAATGAACCCCCTCATTGTGTTCCTTTTTAAATTAAATGTTTTAAGTGTTACCAGTTTATTCCAATCAAGATTACTTCAGGTGTGCCATACTTTTGTCATAAATAAGACAGTAAGCGCTCTAGTTGTTCTTAAGAACACTCTGGGACATTCTGTCATTTGGCTATACTTGGGCTACATCTGGGTGATATTTGGGCTACATTTGGGCTCTTTTGTCTCTGGTGGCCATCTTGGGAGATTTATTTGTTATGAAGTTTCCTAATTTCCTCATTTACTGCAGTCTCCTCAGTGGGAATACTTTCAGTTTTCTATTTTGGTTCCATCAAGAAGGCATTCAGTTGTGTCACACATTTGCCATAAATTCTGAATGTTAGCACTTTAGTTGCTCATTAGGTCACTGTAGTAAAGCTACTGCTCACCAGGGAAGTCTGCTGCTGGTATTCAAAGTGCATGTTTCAGTCTGCATATCAGAATTTTTAATGAAATAGAAGAGGATTTGAGAAGTCACTCAAAATGTGCCCTAATTTTTCTTTCTGCAGCACTAATCATACTTTCTATGGCAAAATTAACCGCCTCATTTTGTTCCTTTTTAAATTAAATGTTTTAAGAATTACCACTTTATTCCAACCAAGATGGCTTCATGTGTGCCATTTGTTTGTCATAAGTAGGACTGTTAGCGCTCTAGTTGTTCTTTAGAACACTCTGGGAAGCTGCAGTAGAACACAAAGGAATCAACTGACAGTCTCTGCCCTTGTTGGATGTACATGTTTTACTGAGAATGTCAGACTTCATTCTCACATGACTGAGAAAGATAATGTGAATTTACAGAAAATATTAAGGGTGGGCGTAGTTCGCGAAGTAGCACTTCGCGAAGCTACGCAAAGTGAAGTTCGCACTACGCGAGCTACGCGTAGCACTTCGCGAACTGCGTAGTAACATGTTCGCACTGTGCAAGATGTTGTTTTCAATGATTGCACAGTGCGGACAAGCAACCGGCACTGTGCAATCATTGAAAATGGCATCTTGCACAGTGCGAGCTGTAGTTTTCTGCTGCTCGAGTAGATTTTTACTCGAGCTTCAGCTTTCTCAACGCGAACTGGTAGTTTCTCATCGCGAGTGGTCGCGAGCATACGCGACCACTCGCAATGAGAAACCTGACCTCCTCGCGTTGGGAATCTCGCCGGGAGGTTTATTTTCCATGCTCGCGATCGCCAACTTGCAGTTGCTGATCGCGAACAAGGAAAAAGTCTCGCCGGGATGTCATTTTGCTTGCTCGCGGTCGCCAACTTGACGTTGAGGACCGCGAGCAAGCAAAAAATGACCGCAGCACTACGCAACACTACGCTACGTGTGTTCGCACTGTGCTACGAGCAGTTCGCGTAGTGCGAAGTAGCGCGAACTTCGCAAACTTCGCGAGCGTAGCGTAGTGCTTCGCCCAGGCTTAGAAAATATGCTCTCAGCTAGCTTATAGATCACCTTCCAAACCTCTGTGGGAAAAGCATGAGAAACTAGTTTTCTCTCAAACATGATTTTTAATGAGGTGCTATCATGTATATTGGTCCCAAGACAGCTGCCAACACTTCTTGGATGAAGTGCTGACAGCCAATCAGATCTCACGATGAGATGTGTGGTTAGGCTCCGCCCAGATATATATGTGATTTTACTTTTGATTTTCTCAGGAACTACTGAACGGATTTACACCCTTTAAGCAAAAGGCACATGCCTGACCTGAGGACTACCTCTTTGCCAAATTTCAAATAATTCTGTTCAGCCGTTCGGGCTGTACCTTCGACTAAAGGTCCTATGGGAAAATGCATAGGGAAAACACATTTTGGGACCCCCCTTTTTTCTCAGCCGCCGGTTGATGAATCACCCCGACACTTTTAGGATAGGAGCTGAGCAGAGCGCCCCATTAGTTTTGAAAATTTCACGAAGATAAGTCAACCGGTGCCAAAGTTATTCAAAATAGAATTTTCAGATTTCCTATATATTCACTTAAAAAACCATACGTTTCACACATGTTATAGTTAGCTGGACATTTCACTCGTGAAAAACCATTGAAATTCCCCCGTTATAGTTAGTGCAGGCAACTATAACTCACGCGACCGCAATCCTCTGCTGATGACGTCAGATATTACATCACTGTATTTAGACACTTATTTACCCATGTCTTCTTCCATTAATTTTTAGCTATACATATATTACAAATATTTTTTTTTCAGAAAGACACATATGTCATCAGTGATGTAATTTCTGACGTCATTAGCAGAGGATTGCGGTTGCGTGAGTTATAGTTGCCTGCACTAACTATAACGGGGGAATTTCAATGGTTTTTCACGAGTGAAATGTCCAGCTAACTATAACATGTGTGAAACCTATGGTTTTTTAAGTGAATTTGCAAGGTTTTTAAAATGCTAATTCCTAACTATAACGTGTGTGAAACCTATGTTTTTTTCAGTGAATTTGTACGGTTTTTTAAATGCTAAGTTATGTATTTTTTTGTATTTTTTAAGGTTTTTCACCGTGCGCGTACCGCTCGCGCACGGTGCGCTTCGCGCACGGTGCACGCGCTGTGGGCGCACGGTGCGCTTCGTGCGCCGCGCCCCCACGTTACGCAGTTCGCGGAATTTTTCCGTTTCTACCATACGCGCACGCTACGCGTACTCCGCGATTTTTCGCAAAAAAATTAAAGGAAATTTTGGCCCTTGGGGGTCCTTCTGGGACCCCCTGACAAAGGCGAGGGGGTCAGGAACTGTCCACCCTGCCCCCTTTTCACGTTCTCCACCTTTGTTTTTCACCCCCTCAGACTGCGAGAGACAAAATGGCGGCCGACACTTCCTGGTTTAGACCGATTCGAATGTTTACTAAGATCTAACAACCAATCAGAATCGCGCTCGCGCACTGCACGGCAGCGTACGGTAAGTTTTACCGTACGCGCACGGTGCGCGCTTATAGATATATATATGCTTTTAAATGCTATTTTCTCAGGAAATACTGAACAGATTTACACCAGACCTGCAAAAGGCACATCCCTGACCTGAGGACTACCTCTCTGCCAAATTTCAAGTAATTCTGTTCAGCCGTTCGGGCTGTAGCTTGGAATAAAGGTCCTATGGAAAAATGCATGGGGAAAACGCGTTTCGGGACCCCCCCTTTTTCTCAGCCCCCGCTTGACGAATCCCCCCGAGTCTTTCAGGGAAGGAGCGGAGCGGAGCGGAGCACCCCACCTATTTTGAAAATTTCGCGAGGATTCGTCAATCGGCGCCAAAGTTATTCCAAATAGAATGTTGCGGATTTCCTATGGAAACACGATCCTAACTATAACTATCTACTAGCGACCGCCAGTAGATTATATATATATATATATATATATATATTTATTTTTTTCACCACGTTTTCCCGTCAGCTCCCTGCTCTCAACACAGCGGGTGCCCCAGCCGCGAGGACGAAAACTCGCGAATTCACGCCAGCCACAGTTCAAAGATTGCTGCGCACTCCAACCAGTATTTTAAATTATTCGAATTTTATTCGTTTGCAAACACGATCAATAAAGTTACTGACAAACGCGTTTCAGCCTCCTGGCCTTCGTCAATATCAGTGATTCCCTGCTCACACCTCCTATATAAGCAAATCATTTCATTGGTTAGCAGGGATTCCAATCAAAGAAAAAGAATGTGCAGTGATAAAAAATAAAAATAGAAAACGGTCCTGCAGAGACCAGATACTGCCTTTGGGAAATGTCGGCCATTTTTACACTGTGTTCTCTACTATCAGACAGAATGACAGTCTCACATTATACACCACGTTTTCACAAAATAATCTAATGAAAAGCATTGAATCAATTCCTCAAATGGAACTAGTCACAATGTAGCTTTAGCCTGTCTCAGATCATTCCTTGCTGATCATTTAATTAATAAAAGTGTGCCCTAATGTGTTTATCTAATGATATAAACCCCTGAATAGAGTGGGCATGTAGACAACGTGGTTGGATTGTCAAGATCCAATCAAATCAAAATAAAGCTCTGAATGAGCAAACTCCAATTACTGCTGTCTGTTCTGTTTTGAGTGGTTATTCATAGTTTTTGCTTTTCCCCATTTGTTAAGCTCTAAAGGTACAGCGCATTGTTTCTACTATTGTTCTACTTATCCGATGAATGACCACAGTTCCTCCTCCTGGTTTAGCCCTCCCGGGATCCTGGTACGTAGTTCCACTATGAGTTTGGCCTCCAATTGCCTAAGTGTTCTGACTCTATCTCCCCCTCTTTCTGCCGGTTGAATCTGGTCTAGGCAAAAATATGTTAGTTTGTCACTCCTAGTTAGTGCAGGCAACTAAAACTCACGCGACCGCAATCCTCTGCTCAGGACGTCAGATATTACATCACTGATGACATATGTGTCTTTCTGAAAAAAAAAAAAAATGAAATATATGTATAGCTAAAGATGAATGGAAGAAGACATGGGTAAATAAGTGTCTAAATACAGTGATGTAATATCTGACGTCATCAGCAGCGGATTGCGGTCGCGTGAGTTATAGTTGCCTGCACTAACTATAACGGGGGAATTTCATTGGTTTTTTACGAGGGAAATGCCCAGCTAACTATAACATGTGTGAAACCTATATATATATATATATATATATATATATATATATATATATATATATATATATATATATATCAATCAATCAAAAGACCTTTATTCGAATTTCATAAAATTCATAAAAGTACATATAAAAATAGTTCATTATTACAATCTTTCAATACAGTTTCATAAAATTAAAAAAAAAACGATACAGCAACGAATCAGGGATTTTCCATCATTTTACGTACACGTGTGATAAGTCTTAAGAAAGTGCTGGTGCGGAAAATAATTCATCTGTCTCCAGAGAAAGTAACATTGAACGGGACTCCTCCAGAGAGAGTGGTCTCTGCTTTCTAATATATGGTGTTAAAAACCAATTTATATATTTTAGATAAAATTTACAGAAGAATAGGAAATGCAACTCATTCTGTGTGCTAATACCGTCGCACGGGCAAAGACTATACTCTGTCGAACGATGGTAACCCAGAGGGAAACCTAGTAAAAATTTTACAGAGCCAGCCCTTAAACGGAATAGCAAAGACCTCTCCCAGTTAGACATGGGTAGGGTAAGATAAAGTGGGAATGGTTGCAGGCACATGTCGTTCTCCATGTATCTTACTACAGTGGGTTTTGATATTTCCCTTTCCATTCTTTCAGTATCGAAAAGTGCATAAAGTGCTTGTTTGACCTCTGCCTTATCTTTGGGTTCAATTCCTAGTGGGTCAGAAAAGAGGTCGCCTCTATTTACGGCGCTTAATATTTTTTGTACTCCGGCTAGCCAAGGAATCAATAGGCCATGATCACATTTAAGGCAATCTTTGATTATATCTTGAGTTAGAGTGGCTGCATTGTTCCGCCAGATTCTCAGCCAAAATAGAGCTGGTCTGGATCTAATGAAATCACAGATATAGGGAAGATTTAGCTCTTTGTGGCAGATGAATTCGGAGGATGAGATTGGGGCACCCAGTAATTTCCTACAGAAACGGCTCTCTTCACGTTGAATACCAGGATTTTTTCCCAAACCCCAAACTTCGGCCCCGTAAGTTGCGGTAGGAATGCACTGTAATCTAAAAAATTTTAAAATAGCACTAGTTTCTTTGGGCGTGGGAGACTCAATATTGAATTGGTGGCTTTCGAGAACTTGCTCATGGCGTGGGCAGAATGCCCACTCCATGAGCCGTTCGCAGCGAAAACCACCCCTAGGTATGTAAAGGAATTTACAGAGTCTAATTTGTTAGGACCAATGCGTATGGTGTTAAGTTTCCGTTTCCCAGGCCCACATGACATTATAAAAGACTTTTTAAAATTTACACGCAGATCTAAACCCTCCATATGGTGGACAAAATTTTCCACAAGCAGGCGGAGGGCATTTGGGGTGCGGCCCATAAGGACCGCGTCATCTGCGTATAATAAAACTGGTAAAGGAAGCCCCTGAATAATTGGCACATCTTTAGTTGCTAATTTTAATGCTTTGGCTATCCCGTTAATATAGATGATAAACAGCAGGGGTGCTAAAACGCACCCCTGTCTAACCCCCCTACCAATCTTTATGGGTCCAGATACTTCGCCACCCGACCCAATCCTAACTTGTGCTTTGAGGTCTGTATGAAGGTACGCTAAAAAGTGTACAAGGGCCTCATCCAAGCCGTAGTTAAGTAGCATAGTCCATAATTTCGATCTATTAACTAGGTCGAAGGCTGAAGAGAGATCCATAAAAGCAAGGTAAATAGGAGATGATCGAGCAACGTTATACTTATCAATTATCAATTTTAAATTCAAACACTGCTCGACCGTACCTACCCTGCTCCTGAATCCCATCTGACACGGGTCCAGCAGATCTGAGTCTTCTATCCACTCTAACACCCTATTGTAAATAACTCGCCCAAGTATTTTTAAGGTATTATCCAAGAGCGAGATTGGGCGATAGTTGGCTGGGTCTGATCTGTCACCTTTTTTGTATATTGGGACAATAATGCTAGAAGACCACGTCTTGGGGATAGGTGCTTTTGACAGGCTATTGAAAACATTGTGGAGGATCGGTGCCCATAAGTCCGGACTGTGTTTTATGATGTCTATGGGGAATCCATCTGGGCCGGGAGCCTTGTTACCAAGGCTCTCTTTAATGGCTACTTCTACCTCAAAAAGATCGATATATGGATTCTGCAACTGTCCCAGATCTGGAATAGTTAACTCCTCAGTGGGGGCAGCGTATATTTTGGAGAAGTGAGCCTCCCAAATGCTGCTAGTTATGTTACAACTGGTTGGAGATAGGTGTTTGCCCATATCACGCGTTTTCCTAACGGCGGCCCAGAATGGGCCGCTACTCTTTAGGTTGGCGCTGACAACCAGTGATTCCCACTGTTTCGTTAGTAGGGAACCCTTCCTTTCAGCTATTTTTTGTTTATAATGTTTTCTAGCTGTCTGTACCTCTACAGGGTTCCTTGGCTTAGTCGCTAATGCCCTACGTAATCCCCTGTTTGCAATTGAGCAGGCGGAGTCAAACCATCTTGGGTCTTTCGTTTTTGTAGATGGAGGAACTGACAAGACGGTCTTGAATGTTTCACATATTTTATAAAAATCAGTGATTTTCCTATGACAGTTCCCATCGAATAATAAACAAGAGTCAATTAATTCTTGGTGATCATTTTTTACACTGTCAAGTATAGCTGCACAGTCGATTCCCCTCCATTTTAAGCGGAGGCCACCACAAAATAATGTAATATCCCTTGCTCCGTTTAGATTAGCATATACCGGGCTTGGACCCAGGTGTAAGGTAACTGAGAGGGGATTATGATCTCCAAATGTTGACTCCACCACTTCAGAATCTATAACACAGTTGGTTAAGTAAGGGGATGTGAAGATGAAATCAATGGTAGAACAAGAATCCCTCCCTCTAAACGTAGGGGCGCAGGCCATCCCCGGGGTTTGACTTACTTCCATAACATTACTTAAAATATGTTCATTTAATATCTTAGCTAATTCAATACCCCTTCGTTCTGCTTGATCCAAAAGGGTATTATCCTTGTGCCAGTACTTCCTTACAATTTTCGCGTTAAAATCTCCCCCAATGAGGACCCCTGACTTATCTTCTAGACCTATAATGGATTCAAGGTGTACTAAAGTGTTGGAGAGTGCTGTATAGTTCTTGTTCGGTACAGAATAAAAATCATTATTGTAAAAATTAATTAAATAGAGCTTAGTCTTTCGATTATATTCAATGACCTGGATATTTGGATTCCCTTCAGATAAATCCTTGAATGTGCCTCCCGCCAGTATCCTGATACCAATAAAAAGTCCTCCCACTGCACGGCCAAAAGCAGGTTTTGAGGCGTGCACACTGAAACAATGGTAACCTTCTAGGTGCACATTCCCTACAGCCCAAGTTTCGTGAAACATGATAATGTCTTTACCATTCAATAGCTGGACCCATCGGGGGTCAGACAACCTTGAGTCTAGTCCTGCGACGTTCCAGCTGAAGATGGACAGGTTTGAACCACTAGGGATGCCTGGGAACTTATCCCTTGCACTCTGCTTGGGATTAGTTGGCAAAGTTGTTATGTCCACACAAGTAACTGGTGATGGGGCAATGACAACTTCTGTGATCTTTAGTCGGGTTGTATTAGTTTCTATGGGATCTAAAAGTACCCCAATTGTGTCAATTACCTCTGCACATTCAATATTACGTGTGCTGTTCCTCAGTCAGTCCAGTTCTTCTAAGTTTGAAAAAGCGTGTTCAAACCTATTATAGGTAGGGACATTATACATATATCTCGTCTCGTTCTGGGCAGTATTAAAGTTTAAATTAGTCCCTGCATGAGGCCTCTCCCTTGGGATATACTGGGGCGCAATAGGGTAGGATGAATATGGCATCGGGTGTACCAATGGTGTGAATGCATTACCTAATGGGGGGCCATTCCTAAAGTCGGCATATTGATCCTGCTGGTGCCTTCGGCTATTGATTCTGTTATAGGGATTCACATCCTGTCTGTATCCCCAGGAATTAATCTCGAAGTTATGGCCGTGGCCTTTCAAGTGCCTATAGAAGTACCCAAGAGGAAGAAGGGTAGTATTATATTCCCATTGTGAGGGTTGTGGGGCTTTTGCTAGTGTGCATTGCGCCCATTGCGGGGACCTGAAGTTTATAATTATACAGTCACCCTCAAACTTTTTTCTCAACGGGCCCACCCACTCCACTCTTTGGGTATGGATAATCTCCCCAGCACCCTGCATCGGGAAATCACAATTTTTGGATAGCCAGTGGAGGGTTCTGTTTTTAAGGTTGGTAAAATTTTCCTCTTGGTCTTTCCTTAGTTTGGGCACATTAGATAAAACCAAGACATAAGGTCCGCACTCTGGGGGTAAATTAATACGAGCTGGGATCTGTCTCATGATAGGTGGGATAGGCTGATCCAATTTAGCTGGGGGCGTAAAGGGGGAGTTACAGGCATCAATATTGTCTTGTCTGGATTGTGGCTTATTACTTATGGAAACATTTTTATCCATTCCTGCGGGGGTATCAACCCTGGTAGGTTTAGATTGAGAAGCCGATCTGGCAGGATGATCAGTATTGGGTGGGTTTTTACTTGTACTTGGTTTTGGGGGTAACAAGAGATCATTAATATGTCCCTTGTTATTCATGTTAGTTACCCTTAATTGTGGTTTATCTACAATGGTTACCCCCAAACTATGCGTAGTTGTTTGGTTAGGCCCAACACCCAATTTTGTAACTTGATCGCTTAATTCCTTCAATCTCTTTTCAATGTTCAGGGCTTGTAAATTTATTGGCCCCAAAAGAGTGGTTATCAATGTCTCCAGTCTCCCCCAAAATCCCTCATTCTCTGTCACGGTGTTAATTTCTATAACGGAGGAGTCCAGTGCGCCAAATTGGTTTCCCCCCTTGTCTTTATTTGGCTCTACAGGTGCAGCAGTCCATCGTGATAATTTTTGGCAGTCCTTGTATTTATCAAATATAGGCTCATTATGCTTCCGTTTGCTCTTCGCTTTTTGCCTTTTAGCTTTCTGGCCCCTAGTTTGCATAGATACGCCAATGCTTTGATCCTCATCTATAGCCAGTATATCAGAGTCAGGGCATAGACCTGCTGAGTGTATCTGGTCATTGCCTAGGGATTCCGAGAGAGTGGGGTCCCTATTTATGCTTGGCTCTATCAAAGTAGGGGTCGATGACAGCCTGGTATCCATTGAAAAATGACCACAAGAGGCGGTATCTCCATTAGTGCAGTTCTTATTAGTACCTGCACCCGGGAGCCCCGCATAGGATGTGGCTAACAAAGAGTCCAGTGATTTTTCTGATTAATTATCCTGATGCATAAATAGGGGCAAACTTGGTGGGAGTGATAAGCGCCTTTCTGTGTTCTGGATTGCCGTGGCGACAACGCCAATGGTTTTCTGTAGCATTTTGTCTATTGCTGTTAGGCTAGGCAATGGGGTAGTGGGGGTTGATACAGGTAGTTTCTGCTTACCCTTTCTTCTTGGTGCAACAATGCTCTTCTTTCCCATTGTGGATATTTAAGCCGGAGCCCAGCAGTGAGTAAACAGCGGTTTCTGGTGTATTTCTATAGCCAGAAAAGTTAGAGAAGGGGCCCAGCCCTGCCTCTTCCTGGTGATGACGGGCAAGGACGGGCCCGCCCTTGGCCCAGGCTTCGCCAGTGGCGCTGCCTGCGCGCGTCTCGCGCTGCGGAGGCACCCGGCTGCTTTTGTAAGGCTCCGGGCGCCCAGATGACATCAGGTGCTTCACGGGAGCCAGGGGATGCTGGTCAATGGTGTCCGTTACAGCCGTTCCCCTCACGGCGATGGAAATGGGTGCAGGAAGCAGGATTCCCCCAGTTGGAGAGCCGTTCACCTCACGGCAGGTAGGTTTGCACTTCGAAATGATTCTCGGGTCTTTAAGCGCGTCCCGCGCTGCGGAGGCACCCGGCTGCTTTTGTAAGGCTCCGGGCGCCCAGATGACGTCAGGCGCTTCACGGGAGCCAGGGGATGCTGGGCAATGGTGTCCATTACAGCCGTTCCCCTCACAGCAATGGAAATGGGTGCAGGAAGCAGGATTCCCCCAGTTGGAGAGCCGTTCACCTCACGGCAGGTAGGTTTGCACTTCGAAATGATTCTCGGGTCTTTATTTTACATAAGATTATCCAACTTCAGAAATAATCATCCAGCACTCCCAGAGGTATTGGCCACTCGGTAGTTTATTTTTTGACGGTTACATCTACGCGTTTCAGCAGTCTCATGCTGCCTTGTTCACGATGTCAGAGCACCATTTCTTTCTCATTAAAATACACATTACAATAGTGAACATTAACGAAGGACTCAATTCACATTGACCATCACGCAGCCCTCTTTTACTTGAAAAGTGGCTGCCATTTTGGAACATGTCTTTTTCAAAAGAACAATGATAATGTAAGGGCAGTTTCACTTCTAATAATGTCATTCATTATACTTCTTTTACAAAAACGAATGTTTGCTCATTATTTAAGTAACCGGACACTGTAAATGTACATAATCAACACATCTGAATTCATATAATACGCAGAAACCTACCTTCCTTGCGTTCTGTTTCAGTGTATAAGTTGATCAATTTATAATTGCACAGTTGCCCTCACTCTTAAATTTATGCCCATTTCATATATTCATTCTTTAGGCAGATTACTTCATCATCCAAAATGCATGTGTGAAACTTATTTGACGATTTTTATATAAAGGTGCCAGTGCATATTGTATACAGTGCAGTTCTTGTTGATAAAGTGCTAGAGCTTGAGAACCACCCAGTCAATCAATTCCCTTGACTGAGAACCAGGTAATCTTTTTCAGTACTAAACTACTAAACTTCTCAAAGTTCAAATACTTCTATCTATCTATCTATCTATCTATCTATCTATCTATCTATCTATCTATCTATCTATCTATCTATCTATCTATCTATCTATCTATCTATCTATCTATCTATCTATCTATCTATCTATCTATCTATCTATCTATCTATCTATCTATCTATCTGTCTGTCTGTCTGTCTGTCTGTCTGTCTGTCTGTCTGTCTGTCTGTCTGTCTGTCTGTCTGTCTGTCTGTCTGTCTGTCTGTCTGTCTATCTATCTATCTATCTATCTATATATATATTCACTTAAAAAACCATAGGTTTCACACATGTTATAGTTAGCTGTACATTTCACTCGTAAAAAACCAATGAAATTCCACGTTATAGTTAGATCAGGTAACTATAACTTGCGCGCCCACAATAAACTGCTGATGACGTCACATAGTACATCACTCATGACATGGTCAGTGACATCACTCATGACATCAATGATGACATCTGAAATTACACATTGTGGATTGCGGTCGCGCAAGTTATAGTTACCTGATCTAACTATAACGTGGAATTTCATTGGTTTTTTACGAGTGAAATGTACAGCTAACTATAACATGTGTGAAACCTATGGTTTTTTAAGTGAATTTGCAAGGTTTTGTAAACGATAATTCCTAACTATAACGTGTGTGAAACCTATGGTTTTTTCAGTGAATTTGTACGGTTTTTAAATGCTAAGTTATGTATTTATTTTTTATTTTTTTTTCTGGTTTTTCACTATGCGCACACGGAGCGCGCTTACAGATATATATATTGATTTAAATGCTATTTTCTCAGGACCTACTGAACAGATTTTCACCAGACCTACAAAAGGCACATCCTTGACCTGAGGACTACCTCTCTGCCAAATTTCAAGTAATTCTGTTCAGCCGTTCGGGCTGTAGCTGTGTCTAAAGGTCCTATGGAAAAATGCATGGGGAAAACGCGTTTTGGGACCCCCCTTTTTTCTCAGCCCCCGCTTGACGAATCCCCCCGAGACTTTCAGGGTAGGAGCGGAGCGTAGCGCCTCATTGGTTTTTAAAATTTCGTGAGGATTCGTCGACCGGCGCAAAAGTTATTCCAAATAGAATGTTGCGGATTTCCTATGGAAACACGGTCCTAACTATAACTATCTACTGGCGACCGCCAGTAGATAATATATATATATATATATATCTATATATATATATATATATTTATATATATATATATATATATATATATAAATATATATATATATATATCCACATCTCAAGGTTTGCCCCAAAGGAAGAGCCTCAAACAGGTAGGTAATTCTCCATCTCTTTAATCATGAAAGCTGCAGTTGAATGAGGCAGAAAGCGGCAACAGTCATTTCAAATGCCAGACGCGTTTCGAGTTGTCCTCTTAATCATTGGCAATGTCCGCAGCTGGAGACAGAAGTGTGCTACCTATTGAAAATACCGCCCTAGTGGGAGTGGTCACTTGCGTGGCTTCATGGTATTTGTAGTTAACACACCAATATCGCTGCAGTTAGCCTGTCTTCAAGGTGCGGAAAATTGAGTCAAATAAAACCACAGTGGGGCGCTGCACAAATTCGCCTCATACTCTTGCAAAGTTCCGCTTTCATGAATGGACTACCTCCCGTTACATCGGTAACATCAGGTGACGCCACCACGGGAACGCCTCACTCGCGGCTGGGCTCTTTCCGCGGCCGGGCCGACCGCTTACATCCACATCTCAAGGTTTGCCCCAAAGGAAGAGCCTCAAACAGGTAGGTAATTCTCCATCTCTTTAATCATGAAAGCTGCAGTTGAACGAGGCAGAAAGCGGCAACAGTCATTTCAAATGCCAGACGCGTTTCGAGTTGTCCTCTTAATCATTGGCAATGTCCGCAGCTGGAGACAGAAGTGTGCTACTTATTGAAAATACCGCCCTAGTGGGAGTGGTCACTTGCGTGGCTTCATGGTATTTGTAGTTAACACACCAATATCGCTGCAGTGAGCCTGTCTTCAAGGTGCGGAAAATTGAGTCAAATAAAACCACAGTGGGGCGCTGCACAAATTCGCCTCATACTCTTGCAAAGTTCCGCTTTCATGAATGGACTACCTCCCGTTACATCGGTGACATCAGGTGACGCCACCACGGGAACGCCTCACTCGCGGCTGGGCTCTTTCCGCGGCCGGGGCGACCGCTTACATCCACATCTCAAGGTTTGCCCCAAAGGAAGAGCCTCAAACAGGTAGGTAATTCTCCATCTCTTTAATCATGAAAGCTGCAGTTGAACGAGGCAGAAAGCGGCAAGAGTCATTTCAAATGGCAGACGCGTTTCGAGTTGTCCTCTTAATCATTGGCAATGTCCGCAGCTGGAGACAGAAGTATGCTACTTATTGAAAATACCGCCCTAGTGGGAGTGGTCACTTGCGTTGCTTCATGGTATTTGTAGTTAACACACCAATATCGCTGCAGTGAGCCTGTCTTCAAGGTGCGGAAAATTGAGTCAAATAAAACCACAGTGGGGCGCTGCACAAATTTGCCTCATACTCTTGCAAAGTTCCGCTTTCATGAATGGACTACCTCCCGTTACATCGGTAACATCAGGTGACGCCACCACGGGAACGCCTCACTCGCGGCTGGGCTCTTTCTGCGGCCGGGCCGACCGCTTACATCCAAATCGCAAGGTTTGCCCCAAAGGAAGAGCCTCAAACAGGTAGGTAATTCTCCATCTCTTTAATCATGAAAGCTGCAGTTGAACGAGGCAGAAAGCGGCAACAGTCATTTCAAATGCCAGACGCGTTTCGAGTTGTCCTCTTAATCATTGGCAATGTCCGCAGCTGGAGACAGAAGTGTGCTACTTATTGAAAATACCGCCCTAGTGGGAGTGGTCACTTGCGTGGCTTCATGGTATTTGTAGTTAACACACCAATATCGCTGCAGTGAGCCTGTCTTCAAGGTGCGGAAAATTGAGTCAAATAAAACCACAGTGGGGCGCTGCACAAATTCGCCTCATACTCTTGCAAAGTTCCGCTTTCATGAATGGACTACCTCCCGTTACATCGGTAAAATCAGTTGACGCCACCACGGGAATGCCTCACTCGCGGCTGGGCTCTTTCCGCGGCCGGGCCGACCGCTTACATCCACATCTCAAGGTTTGCCCCAAAGGAAGAGCCTCAAACAGGTAGGTAATTCTCCATCTCTTTAATCATGAAAGCTGCAGTTGAACGAGGCAGAAAGCGGCAACAGTCATTTCAAATGCCAGACGCGTTTCGAGTTGTCCTCTTAATCATTGGCAATGTCCGCAGCTGGAGACAGAAGTGTGCTACTTATTGAAAATACCGCCCTAGTGGGAGTGGTCACTTGCGTGGCTTCATGGTATTTGTAGTTAACACACCAATATCGCTGCAGTGAGCCTGTCTTCAAGGTGCGGAAAATTGAGTCAAATAAAACCACAGTGGGGCGCTGCACAAATTCGCCTCATACTCTTGCAAAGTTCCGCTTTCATGAATGGACTACCTCCTGTTACATCGGTAACATCAGGTGACGCCACCACGGGAACGCATCACTCGCGGCTGGGCTCTTTCCGCGGCCGGGCCGACCGCTGACATCCGCATCTCAAGGTTTGCCCCAAAGGAAGAGCCTCAAACAGGTAGGTAATTCTCCATCTCTTTAATCATGAAAGCTGCAGTTGAACGAGGCAGAAAGCGGCAACAGTCATTTCAAATGCCAGACGCGTTTCGAGTTGTCCTCTTAATCATTGGCAATGTCCGCAGCTGGAGACAGAAGTGTGCTACTTATTGAAAATACCGCCCTCGTGGGAGTGGTCACTTGCGTGGCTTCATGGTATTTGTAGTTAACACACCAATATCGCTGCAGTGAGCCTGTCTTCAAGGTGCAGAAAATTGAGTCAAATAAAACTACAGTGAGGCGCTGCACAAATTCGCTAATTCCTAACTATAACGTGTGTGAAACCTATGGTTTTTTCAGTGAATTTGTACGTTTTTTTAAATGCTAAGTTATGTATTTTTTGTATTTTTTAAGGTTTTTCACCGTGCGCGTACCGCTCGCGCACGGTGCGCTTCGCGCACCGCGCCCCCACGTTACGCAGTTCCCGGAATTTTTCCGTTTCTACCATATGCGCACGCTACGCGTACTCCGCGATTTTTCGCAAAAAAATTAAAGGAAATTTTGGCCCTTGGGGGTCCTTCTGGGACCCCCTGACAAAGGCTAGGGGGTCAGGAACTGTCCACCCTGCCCCCTTTTCACGTTCTCCACCTTTGTTTTTCACCCCCTCAGTCTGCGAGAGACAAAATGGCGGCCGACACTTCCTGGTTTAGACCGATTCGAATGTTTACTAAGATCTAACAACCAATCAGAATCGCGCTCGCGCACAGCAGCGTACGGTAAGTTTTACCATACGCGCACGGTGCGCGCTTATAGATATATATATGCTTTTAAATGCTATTTTCTCAGGACATACTGAACAGATTTACACCAGACCTGCAAAAGGCACATCCCTGACCTGAGGACTACCTCTCTGCCAAATTTCAAGTAATTCTGTTCAGCCGTTCGGGCTGTAGCTTGGAATAAAGGTCCTATGGAAAAATGCATGGGGAAAACGCGTTTTGGGACCCCCCCTTTTTCTCATCCCCCACTTGACGAATCCCCCCCGAGTCTTTCAGGGAAGGAGCGGAGCGCCCCACCTGTGCAACGGATTATGGGGATCATAACCCCATTAAAATAGTGTTGAGCTCTGCATCCAGGCCTGCGTTTTCCTTCGAATGCAAAAAATCTCATGTCCTCAACTGATAATTTGAGATTAGTTTGGAAGGGCGTTGACAGTGGCAAACTTTTTAAAACGTTAGTTAGAGGCAATATGCACCTTATTAATTCCTGCTTGTCACTACAGACTGCACACATTGAGGTAGTTCAGGATTTCTCTAAACTGTGCCTAGCTATTAAAACACTCCTGTAGAAACCTGCCTCTTTGGCAGGAAACAATCCTAGATGGTTCGACCGCGAGTGCACATTGGCCAATAGGAATCTTCGTAGGGCACTGTCACTTAACCCGAGATGTGCCACAGACGTACAATCGGCAAGGAGGGAATATAACATAGCAATCTGGAAAAGGAAGGGAATCCTCTTAAATGAACGCTGGGAAACTTTATCCCAGGCCGCAAGCACTAAAAAGGGTAACATTTTTTGGTCCGCAGTAAGGGAGCTTCGATCGATGGGTCAGTTATTAACTCCCATTAGTTGCAATATTTCAAGCGAGACCTGGGAAAATCATTTCTCAAAAATCTATGCTACCCCGCCACCATAGCTTGACCAATACGATTATTTCCCCTTTACTACCGTTGAGTTAACTATTTTTGAAGTAGAAGAGGCTATCCAACAGAGCATTGGGAACAAAGCACCTGGCCCAGATGGGTTACTAATTGATCTAATAAAATGGAAACCAGATTTCTGGGCCCCACTGCTCTTAAATGTCTTTAATAGCTTAACTCACACTATGTTACCAGACACATGGGCCAAGAGTATTATAGTCCCAATTTTTAAAAAAGGAGATCAGTCACAGCCTAGTAACTATAGGCCGATCTCACTAATTGACAATACCTTAAAAATATTGGGAAGAGTCCTGTACAATAAAATCTTAACCTGGACAGAGGAAAATAGTATCTTAGAGCACTGTCAGCTAGGCTCCAGTAGCAAGGTGGGTACCAACGAGCAATGTCTCAATCTCAATTTGGTTATTGGGAAATACACCATTGTACGGAAGTACCCGGTCTATATGGCATTTATGGATTTGTCCTCAGCGTTCGACCTTGTTAATAGGTCGAAGCTCTGAGCAATTCTTTTGGCATATGGCTTGGACGAACCTTTGGTACATTTCCTAGCGTACCTCCATAAAGGCCTTCAGGCACAGGTGCGGATCGGCATGGGTGGCGAGGTCTCGGGGGCCATCAAGGTAGGAAGGGGGGTCAGACAGGGTTGTGTCTTGGCCCCCCTCCTATTTATTATTTACATTAATGGGCTGAACAATCTACTTAAAACCTCAAGCCATGACGTCCCCATGATTAATGGTAAAACTCTCCCCGTGCTATTATACGCAGATGATGCGGTCCTTATAGGCCGCACGCCGAACTCCCTGCGTAATTTAGTTCGGACTTTTGTTGAGTACATGGATAGCCTGGACCTATGTGTCAATTTTAATAAGTCATTTTTAATGTCCTGTGGTCCTGGGAAGCGACAGTTAAGTTCTATTGTAGTGGGTAGCCAGAAATTGACAAGTACAAGTACTTTTCCCTATCTTGGTTTGGTCTTTGCTGCGAACGGCTCCTAGACTGAGCATCTTGCTCACTCCAGGAGCAAATTCTCAAAGGCCACCAACTCAATCCTTAGTCTTCCTCGTCCAAAGACCACTGGTGCTATACCGGCCATTTTCAACATCTTTAAATTACAGTGCGTCCCTGTGGGTAGCTACGGGGCTGAGATTTGGGGCATTGCAAATTGTTCCTGCATCCAGCAGGAAGAAAATAGATTCTGCAGGAAACTTTTGGGCATCCCAATCTCTACCCCACAATACATTTGCCACAGAGAACTCAATCTTAATTTTATATCGGATTTTATACACGCCCGTCCTGCCCTTTTTTGGCTATCGGTAGGGAAGGACCAAGGCTGCCTCCCTCACTATAGAGATTATTAATGACTGCCTTATGTGTGAGAAAGGGATGGAAATTCCTTGGCTGAGGGGAGTACATCAAAGCCTGTGTAGTGTTAATAAAGAAAGTATCTTCCAAAATCCAAATATAGCTGACACCGTGCCAAAAAAGGAGCTTAGAGATGCCCTTTACTTTTTATATAACACAGAAAGCATTGGCCTGGAATCCAAGAAATCTTCTGTTCTTAGTTACATGTCAATAGAACAGCATTATCATTCTCTATCTATATATATCACCCTACGCATGAGCTACTGGGAAAGGAGTCTATTATTCCGCCTTAGAGCAGGAACTGTCAGATTTGCATCGTGTTTTCCTCTCGGCAATCACCATAATCTTGATCATGTACCATGCCCTTGTGACGGGGTAAGTGGCCAATCAATTTTACATTTTTTATTTTTTTGTAAGTATTACACAAAATATGCTAAGTGATTTTTAAATCCATTTTTCAAGAATAGAAGACCTATTAGTTTGGATAATGCTTACACATGCTTAGTTTCCCTGGCTGATGAAGAGCTGATCTTTCGCATAAGCACCTTTTTGAGAATTGCCATCAGAGCACGTAAGACTATGTCTGATCCCTGAGTTTTTACCCAATTGACTATCTCTGTGTAATTGCTAGCTGATATAATGTTTTATTAACAGCAAATTATTTATTTATTACCAATGAAGTTCTTTTTTAATTTGTCATCAAACTTATCAAATGCTATAGTTATATTATTACAAATGTTGGATTATCGTGTACTGTCAATCCTCCATTTTGTTATTTATTTTTTGTTATGATGTTGTGCTTTTATGGGTATTAAGTTACCCGAATAAAGTTTACGAACTTAATATATATATGCCAGACTGCAGCTGAATTCAATCAAGTGAAGCCAGCAGACCTCCTACAAAAGGGAGGGTCATAACATTTCAAGGGAAGAGGCAAAATGGAACCTTGACTGCAGGCGGCATCTGAGGAAGGCACACACAAGCCGAAATGCATTATGCCGAGCAATTGTTATTAAAGGAAATCCCAAACGCATCCCCGCTGTGTCCTCTGGTTACTTGAAAGGAGTGATCGTTTTGGTGATATATATATATATATACATTCACAGAAAAAACCATAGGTTTCAGGTACGTTATAGTTAGGAATTAGCATTTAAAAAACCTCAGAAATTCCCTGAAAAAACCATAGGTTTCAGGGGTGTTATAGTTAGCTGGACTTTTCACGTGTACAAAACCATTGAAATTCCCCCGTTATAGTTAGTTCAGCTAACTATAACTCGCGCGCCCGCAATGCACTGCTGATGACGTCACATATTACATCACTCATGACATGGTCAGTGACATCACTCATGACATCACTGATGACATCTCAAATGACATCACTGATGACATCATCCAGTGAATGTGTGTTTTTCTGAAAATTAAATATGTTTTATATTTGTATATCTCAAGGTCGATGGAAGAATAAATGGGTATATAAGTGTCTAAATGGATGATTTGTTTTTGAAAAATTGATTGTGTAACTGACTGATTAAGTGTATCATAGTGAATACATGGCTTAGAGAGTAATGTTTAAATATGTAAATATCTGTATCAGTCTCTCACTTTGTGTATAAGTGGCTGCATGGGTTGGTGAGTAGCTAGATGGGTGTCTATATAGGTTATTAGTTGGTTTTTTGAGTATCAGTCTGAGTGTCTGCATGGTTCGGTGTGGGGTATTGCGTAGTGCATAGGTGCATGAATGAGTGACTCACTCTTTGTATGTGTTGAAGACAGCATGTGTGCAGGACTGTATGGGTGGACGAGTGTGTGTATGGGTGTGTTAGTGAGTGAATGACTGTCTCAATAGTGTCTTTATGAATAAGTACATATGTTTTAAACTAGTATATGTGACTATTGGTGTATATAAGTGAGTATATGTGAGAGTGAGAGATTGAAAGAGTTCCTGTATGAATAAGTATGTGTTTCTATAACTGATTATTTAAAAGACTAAGTATGTGTAAGTTTCCGTAGAAGTAAGTGTGGTGGTGTGTGTATAACTGTATATGCAAGTAAATGTATGTTTGATTCTTTATTAGCATGAGTGACTATGTGTGTGAGTAACTCTATGGATGAGTGGCATTGTGTAACAGGATGTATAGGTGTATGAGTACATATGATGAGTGAGTACATGTATGAGTGACTGTATAGGACTGTTGGTGAATAAGTGGATGTGTATGTGGATCTTAGAATTACTGAAGAGGTTGTTGTAACTGGTATTGGTATGTCCATTGTTTTGAAAAGTTTAGTCTCTATTTTTGAATGTGTGTATCAAAGGTTATATTAGGGTGAGAGGAGGTCTGCCACTCTATCACAAGGATGATGTCATCAGTGATGTCATCAGTGATGTCATTTGAGATGTCATCAGTGATGTCATGAGTGATGTCACTGACCATGTCATGAGTGATGTAATATGTGACGTCATCAGCAGTGCATTGCGGGCGCGCGAGTTATAGTTAGCTGAACTAACTATAACGGGGGAATTTCAATGGTTTTGTACAAGTGAAAAGTCCAGCTAACTATAACACCCCTGAAACCTATGTTTTTTTCATGGAATTGCTGAGGTTTTTTAAATGCTAATTCCTAACTATAACGTGCCTGAAACCTATGGTTTTTTCTGTGAATTTCAAAGGTTTTTTTAAATGCTAATTTCTAACTATGCCTACAGAGATAGGACATGTGAAGAAAGAAGAACAAATGCACAGAAAGAAAAAAAAGAAGTGCAGAAAGAAGCAACAGAAGTCCTCAAAGACGAAGAAAAGTGCAGGAAGAAGGATAACGTGCAGAAAGAACAAAAAGAAGAGCAGAAAGATGCCTTGTTGCAAAATCATCCAGTACCCTCAACTTTTTCAGACGGATACTGGTGATAACTGAGTCTGACTAACCAGTCCTAAAGCCAGTGCTATGTTAAAAGACACTTAGAATACAGTGAAAACACCTACATACACTAGGGAACATTATGCGTTGGGGTCCCCCTGTGATTAGCATGACCTCCTCTGTAAGCCCCTAGTATATAATAGGGCAGGTGGATTAAAACTACCTCTTAAAACAGGCCACAGGGCGTTTTTGCACACGTTAACTCAGGCCCTGTCCCCTCCCTTCACCACTGTGTAAACACGCCCTGTGTCCATTTTTAGTTGGGAGATTAAGTTCATTTGAATGCTGAGGGTCCCTAGGGTCCAACTAGCCCACTAGGTACCTCCAGTAAGTGCCACAGAGCTGCGTTGCAGAGAGGTGTAAAAAGTGGCACGGCCTGGACCACCTCTCTGCAATGCAGCTCAGTGGCGCTTACTGGAAGCACTTGGTGTGCTAGTTAGCCCCCAGGAAGGAAAATGATATCCCCAATTTAAAACGTGCCATAGTGCGTGTTTGCACACGTCACCTCAGGCCCCGTCCCCTCCCTTCACCACTGTGTAAACGCGCCCTGTGGCTGTTCTAAGTTGAGAGATTAAGTCCCCTTGAATCCTAAGGGTCCCTAGGGTCAAACTAGACCACTAGGTACCTCCAGTAAGCGCCACAGAGCTGCGTTGCAGAGAGGTGTAAAAAGGGGCTTGGCCTCAGAACACCTGTCTGCAGCGCAGCTCCCTGGCACATACTGGAGATGCCTGTTGGGCTAGTTGGCCCTCAGGGACCCTTAGTATTGAAGAGGAATTAATTCCCCAACTTACAACTCGCCAGGGGGCGCGTTTGCAGAGTGCTGCAAGGAGGGGGCGTGGCCTCCGGCACGATGCCAGTCTTTTATTTATTTTAATTTTTTAAGAAGGGGGGCTGTGTGGTTCCCCTTCTTATTCTAATTTATTGGCCCTGATGACCCCATCACCCAGGCCCTGTCTCCTAATTATATTTTTTTGACCCCAATCCCCAGGGCCGGCCACTGTTTTTTATTATTTTTAAAAAATATATATTTATAGACACACCTAGGACATGCTGGACAAACCGTACGTACCTATCACCATGACGATTTGCGTGATATTCTTTAAAAGGCGACTATGCATACAATGAATCCACGTGGAATGTATTAACACCACTAGTGAAGCTCTGACATGTCTGATGACCTACCGTGCCTAATCCCGGTAGACACCCTTGTCGTTTATTTATACAAACATGGGTAGCTATTGACGGGCACATTTAATACACATGCACACCAAGCCATTCAAAGGGGATTCGACAAAAATTCGACCAAAACTATGCAAGAAACCCCCCTCACGGTTAATAAAACACACATCCACTGCCGGATGTGAAATACTTTTTATTTTACTCTCTGGAAAGGGGACGAACATCACTTGAGAGTCACAGCGCGCTCCTGGCAGAGCCCAATGCTGTGTTACACCCACCATTGCCTGCTGAGTGCCACACACCTCTGTGTTGTATTCCACTAGCTAGTGCATATGCTATGACACTCTCTAGCCCATGTGCACTGTAACACCACCCCGTGAATACGTCATGCCACACTTGTCTTCGCACGGGTTATATTGCCCCATCTAACGTGCCTTCCTCGATGCCTATGTTATAACGCACAGTGCTATGCCATACATATTACAATCTGGGATCCATATCTTTGTCACAGTGCATATGCAACGTTACACTCCCCAGCACATATTTTATATTACAACTTTAGAGACTAGTTAGGTTACACAACACTGCCCTGTGCATATTACACTCCAAGTCGCATATCGCATAGCACGCGCTAGTGCCTGTGCTATCTCGCGCTCTCCAATGAATCTGTCATTGCGCACAATGTATTGCATATTATATTTCACGCCCGATTCATCTTATATCACACTTTTTGGTGCATAGTTTATACCATACACTATATCTAGTTTTCATTTTCAATCGTGCTCTCAGGGCTATGTTCTATATAACACTGTGTTCACCTACCCTTTTCACGGGCATTACATTTTGTGATTGGGGGTGGAGGGTCAGGGGATGTTTCTGCCAAGTGAGCCCGGAGTCACAGTCACAAACGTCCTCTTCTTCCTGAATAAAAGTGAGATTATGCTGCATACTTGTTCATATTTTAAGTAGTTCGCACAGACACACGTTTTAAAAACAATAAAGTTCCTAATACTCGCCTTCTCTGAACAGTTAGCTTGCTGCCCCATCCCCCTCCTCCCTATCCTCTGTTGTGTGAATCCATGGACTAGCCTCCTCCCTCCTGCCATGCATGGTCTGATGTGCTGCCACTGCCCTCAATTTAGTATGATGTACCAGTCCACTCCTCCTGCCCTCCATTGCCCAATTTTATGCCCCATCATTGACCTCCTGCTTAAACTCTGTGCTTAGCTTGCTGCCCCTATTCTCCTTCCCCCTGCCCTCCGATGTCTTTGTGCATGCCCCTGCTCCATCCTTTTTGCCCACCATGTTCCATGGACCTGCCACTCCTATCTACTCTGAGTGTTCTGTTGAGCTGCCACTCCCCTCCCACCTGCCTAGCATTGTCAGATGACTGTAACCTGTCCCTGCCACCTCCACCCTGCCTGTCCACATGCCATGCCCCTATCCTCTTCCTCCTGTCCTACATGGTCCATTGTACTGCCACACCCTTCTGCCCTCCCTGGTCTGTTGTGCTGCAACTGCTCCTCCTGCCTTCCCCGTGCGGTCTGTTGTGAGGCCCCTTCCCCTGAACTTTCTTGTCTGTGCACAGGTCCTGACCCTCCCTTCTATCTTCCATCGTCCTTTGTGCATGTCCCTGCACCCTCCTTCTTGCCCATCATAGCCATTGTGCTGCCACTAACCCTCCCACTTGCCATGCATGGTCTTCTGTGCTGCCATGGCCCCTCCCACCTTCCCTGTGTGGTCAGTTAGCTGCCCCTGAACCCCTCCCACCTTCCCTCCATGGTCTGTGTGTATGCCATCACAGTTTCACTGTTGCTCTTCATGGTGTGTCTTGCTTCTAGTGCCCATCCTGCCTGACTTCCATGGCTATCTTGCTGCTCCTGCCCTGCCCCCTTGCCCCCAGCCCTCTGTTTACATGTGCAGACTCCTACTCCCTCCCTCCTGGCTTGTCTGTTCCATTGTAATGCCCCTGATCTGTCCCTCCTGCCCTTTATGGTCTGTTATGCTGCAGCTTTCTCTCCTGTCTGTCCATTATGGTCAGCTAGCTACCATTGCCTCTTGCCCCTCTGTTCTCTGTTGTCCATGTGCATGGTACTGTCCCCTCCCTCTTGCTTTCTATGGATTGTTGTGCTGAACTCCCGTCCCGCATGCCCTGTGTGGTGTATTGTGCTGCTGCAAACCCTGATGCCTGCCCTGCAGGGTCAGTTTGGTGCACCTCTCCATGTCCCTCCTGTCCTCTGATATCCAAGTCCATGTCCCTACCCCATTTCCTTCCATGATCCAATGTACCATACTTGCAAACATTTTGAACTTGGTAAGAGGGAGATTTTGAAAAAAAACTGGGGTATTGATTTTCCCCTTTGAGTTACATTGAAAAAGAGGAGATTGTAGACAGCAGACAGATCAAATAAAGCCCATTTGAGCTTAAAAACATTGGACGTTTCCTGGCTGAATCGGGTCTGTTGGCATGTATGGTTGTACTACCATTGCCTCTTCCTTCTGCCCACAATGGTCTATTACATTGCCACAGCCTCTCTTGCAAGTCCTGTATTGTTGGTTTGTTGCCCCTGCCCCCCTTTCCACTGCCCTTCATAGTCTGTTGTGCTGCCACGGCCCTTCCTGCCTGCTCAGTGTGGTTAAATTGTTGCCTTTGCACCCTCCTACCTGCCTTCAATTTTCAGAGTCCGTGCCCCTGGCCTCTGCCTCTCAACAGTATCCTAATGAACAACTAGATTGCTAACATTCTATATTTATTACAAAAGTGTGGAATGCCTGACGTCATCTTGATGTAATCAAGACTGTAATACCTAGAGCATTTCCTTTAGAAATTACATATATGAGAGGGTCTTATTGGCATCAAAATTATGGTTAGTGCTCTAAAAGACTAAAATAAGGACATATTTTCTGAGTTTTCAAATAGCGACAAAGCACTTTTAAATTATTTGTTACCTTTATGTTTTTTTATCCAGTTGACCACTTGATTAAATGTTGCACTTAGGGGAGAGGATGTGGTGTTACTTCCAGAACTGCAGACTTTGCAACTGGGGAACCAGGTTGGAGTTTCTGCTTCAGCTCGACATTCTGTGATTCTGGTCAAATCACTTAGTCTCCCCATGTCTACAACCAAAATGAATTTGTTCTTGTGTGATGTAACCAATGCTCATGTAAAGCACTCCAATACCTGACAAGTCTGCACTATATAACACTGCAAAAACACAAAATAATAAGTGTTTTGCACAATTCTGTCATTGGGCTATATTTGGGCTACATGTGGGTGATTTTGGGCTACATTTGGGCTCTTTTGTCTCCGGTGGCCATCTTGGGAGATTTATTTGTTATGAAGTTTCCTAATTTCCTCATGTACTGCAGTCTCCTCAGTAGGAAATGCTTTCAGTTTTTTACTTTGATTCCATCATGAAGGTATTCAGATATGTCACACATTTGCCATAAATTCTGAATGTTAGCACTTTAGTTGCTCATTAGATCACTGTAGTAAAACTACTGTTCACCATGGAAGTCTGCTCCTGGTATTAAAAGTGCATGTTTCAGTCTGCATGTCAGAATTTTTTAATGAAATAGAAGAGGATTTGAGAAGTTACTCAAAATGTGCCCTCATTTTCTTTCTTCAGCATTAATCATAATTTCTATGGCAAAATGAACCCCCTCATTGTGTTCCTTTTTAAATTAAATGATTTAAGTGTTACCAGTTTATTCCAATCAAGATGGCTTCAGGTGTGCCATACTTCTGTCATAATGAAGACAGTAAGCGCTCTAGTTGTTTTTAAGAACACTCTGGGACATTCTGTCATTAGGCTATACTTGGGCTACATCTGGGTGATATTTGGGCTACATTTGGGCTCTTTTGTCTCTGGTGGCCATCTTGGGAGACTTATTTGTTATGAAGTTTCCTAATTTCTTCATTTACTGCAGTCTCCTCAGTAGGAAATACTTTCAGTTTTTTACTTTGATTCCATCAAGAAGGCATTCAGATGTGTCACACATTTGCCATAAATTCAGAATGTTAGCACTCTTTTTGCTCATTAGATCACTGTAGTAAAGCTACTGCTCACCAGGGAAAACTGCTGCTGGTATTGAAAGTGCATGTTTCAGTCTGCATGTCAGAATTTTTTAATGAAATAGAAGAGGATTTGAGAAGTCACTCAAAATGTGCCCTAATTTTTCTTTCTGCAGCACTAATCATACTTTTTATGGAAAAATTAACCCCCTCATTTTGTTCCTTTTTAAATTAAATTTTTTAAGAGTTACCACTTTAATCCAAGCAAGATGGCTTCAGGTGTGCCATACGTTTATCATAGGTAGGACTGTTAGCGCTCTAGTTGTTCTTTGGAACACTCTGGGAAGCTGCAGTAGAACACAAAGGAATCAACTGACAGTCTCTGCCCTTGTTGGATGTACATGTTTTACTGAGAATGTCAGACTTCATTCTCACATGACTGAGAAAGATAATGTGAATTTACAGAAAATAAGCTCTCAGTTTAGCTTATAGATCACCTTCCAAACCTCTGTGGGAAAAGCATGAGAAAATATTTTTCTCTCAATCATGATATCCCAGCAGAAGACTGTTTCACATGGTGAAATCACCTTAGAACATACCACAATTCCTAAAATGTGTATGGTACCATCAACAAATGATTTATAATGTAACTAAAGTCTTAAAACCTTCTATTAACTGCAATGCTTTTTAATGAGGTGCTATCATGTATATTGGTCCCAAGATGGCTGCCAACACTTCTTGGATGAAGTGCTGACAGCCAATCAGATCTCAGGATGAGATGTGTGGTTAGGCTCCGCCCACATATATATATGATTTTACTTTTGATTTTCTCAGGAACTACTGAACAGATTGACACCAGACCTGCAAAAGGCACATCCCTGACCTGAGGACTACCTCTCTGCCAAATTTCAAGTAATTCTGTTCAGCCGTTCGGGCTGTACCTTGGACTAAAGGTCCCTATGGAAAATTACATGGGGAAAACGCGTTTTGGGACCCCCCTTTTTTCTCAGCCCCCGCTTGACGAATCCCCCCGAGACTTTCAGGGTAGGAGCGGAGCGGAGCGCCCCACCTATTTTGACAATTTCGCGAGGATTCGTCAACCGGCGCCAAAGTTATTCCAAATAGAATGTTGCGGATTTCCTATGGAAACACGGTCCTAACTATAACTATCTACTGGCGACCGCCAGTAGATAATATATGTATATATACTATGCAAATGAAAAGTATTTCAAACTCTTTATAGAAGAAACCAGCAGGATCGTTAATCCTGAAGAGGCCTTTAACTGTTATTGTTCGGCACCGCACAGATTGCACCTTTGGCACTTTGTTCTTGCAGTAGCATTGTATAGCAATATGATAAATGACAGCAGTGTAGGTGTATGACAGTTGAGTAAGCATAGTTAAATACCTCTGCTTAAAATGTATGAAAATCGATCCCGCCCGAATGATCTAAAACATTGACATAGAGTTCAGTGGGCAGGAGGTAAATCAGTATAAAAATCCTGCCACAAGCCATCGTTTTCTCCTGCTGTGCTGCATTGATTTTGGGAATGGCAGCTCCACAGCACAAGAGGGGGGTACAAAGTTAGAAAAGTGCCCGTTTGCGTTGTTTTTTGCCTCGAGAACCTTGTTGGAGTTCGGGCCATGCCAAAGTCAGGCATTTGGCTCGATCCAGGCTTGTGCCTTTCGAGGCTTCTGACCCTTACTGGAGACCCTCTGTTCATGATATTCTGCTCATTAACACTGTTGTAGTGGAGAAGTGTGGCTCAATGATTAGAGCGGCAGACCCTGTTGCAGAGGTCTAGCCCGGGACCAGGGTTCAATTCCCCGCCTCGGCGGGTCTTGGGCTCAAAAATTCCACGGACCTGATAATTCTCGCCTCGGTGCCATTCCAATCATGGAGTCCCACTCTGCAACTCTGGGCAATAGCTTGCTTAATCTCCACAATGGCCCCCACAACGCTAAGGTGGCCTCCACCTTGGGGGTGCCCAGGAGTGGACGCCTCACAGGGAAAGCCAGGATGGGTTACACAGCGGTATTCGTACAAGCGCCTTGAGACCCTTGCGGGTGAGTAGTGCGCTATACAAGTATCAATGTAAGGAGGGGAAGACACTCTGATCAACTTGATGGTTCACTTCTCAAGAGTCATGGCCCCTCACCGCTCATGAAAACAATTTCTAAACTGCATATATGCTTCCAGAGTCCAGTTGTATAATCTTTCAGTACTACATCCTCAACCAAATTATGTTTCCTTCAGTGGCAGCCAGCAGCAAATAAAACTGGTGGGCGAATATTTTATCCCTTACGCTCAATGCCAAAGCTCTCAATCGTGGTCTTTTTTAGACAGTGTTTATAATGGGACATGATTGAGAGCTATGGAGTTGAGGCTTAAGGCATTGCGAGTTTCTCACGTACCTGTCAGTGAGTGAAATCAACTTGAATTAAAAAAATAAAAAGATTTACTTACCCACTGCCTCAGTGCTCCTCTTTGGGTCAGCAGCCCATGGCTCCAGCATAAGCTCCCATGAAGAAACGCCAAGATTAGCTGGAGGGCGCAGGTTCGACACTACTGGTGCCTGCTCTCCACCCAACTGTCTAAGACAGCTCAGGTTGGAGAGTTTAGAGTGCCCATGTCAGGCTGGCCATCAGAAGACAGCCGGCTAAAGTGACATGTGCACTTTAAACTGAAGTGCACACTGTTCCTTCCTGCTGCTGACCCCGCCGTCAGACTCGGCTGCCACCACCAGCATGAAAATAAAATAGCAATACATTTGTTTTATTGGCATTTTATCTTTCATGTTTTCTGCAATCGCAGCTCCATCTTATCCCTACTGGAGGAACCGCTTGTGATTTCCATATTCCATCTGCATCAACGATAGTGCCAAGATGTTTGCTTTTTCTGGCGCTGCTGCAAAATGTCAGTACCATGGTATCAGGGCCGGAAGTTTGCGAACTTCCCTTTGATGTTCATTAGTGAACATCAAAGGGATTTAAATGCAGTCCGTGCCCGTGGTATCCTTAAATGTTAGTAAGACGCACATTCAGAGGAGCCCAATAGAGTGTTCATTCGGTTGCCGTAGCAAAACAACCCCTCCAGCCCCCTTACCGTCCAGTGATGTAAAACAACCCATCGCTGTCCAATCTTTCAGCAGTGACAAAAGCCCAGCACACAGCTGGGACCCTGCCGTAGCGCAGGTGTGTAAAAGAATACTAATGTAGTGTGAGCCTTTTTTTATATATATAATCAGGGCCACAGGAATTGTGTGATTTTACAGCTGCCGTGTTTTCCGCATAATTTTGGATTTGTCTCATTTCCACACAATCTATCTATTATCTGCTGCATGATCTACAGATTTTAAACAAAAATGTGTTTCTAGTTCAAATGGATCAAAAGTTACTAAAAACGTGGTGAAGCATTTGCCTAGACAGTGTTAACAAGCGTGAAAATAACAAAGTAATGAAGTAATTCTATCACAAAATGCGCCATGTTAGGCAACGTAATTTGCCCGCTTTCAGCATAATTTGGTTTTATCCTGCCCCATAATTCCAGTGGCCCCTGCCTGTAGAGTGACTATAGAGGCGTGGTTAGAGCATGGATATACTGGTGGCGGTGTTCACCAAACACTATTTGCCTGCGCGTGTGTTTGCTGTACCTGGTGATGACGTTTGCGTATTCGGAGGAATGCAGCGCAGGCCCCTCCCCCTGAGCACAGAGCGAGATGTCAACTCTGCTCAGCTGGATCCCGTCTCTAAACACAAGAACACGTCAGGCGTTCCCCTACCCTGCGCGCGATGCCGCCTGCTGAGACTTACGCTGCTCGCTGTTCTGTGCCACCACGGCCGGGCGTGTTAGGTAGTGAGTCTCTCAGCACACACGCACGCGCCTTCCGTATTCTCCGAACAATGCGTCTGCAGAAACCCTGGAATTAGAACAGATTTCTCCGAGGCAGAGACAGGGAGCAGCGCCATAAACAGCAGTTAATGACTTTGTATTTTTTTTTCAACAAACCCAGCCAAAAAGGTGTGATCACAAAAGGGTGCATTTTAGGATAGTTTAGGGAGTTAAGGCACCTGCTGCTCAGATTTAAGTTTAGGGTTTCATGGTAAACTTGCCCAGGAGGCTGGGACATTGCTTGACATGTGTAGAACTCGCGAGTTTCACTTATGAAGTTAATGTTAAGTTCCCAAATAATTTGTTGTTATTGTGTGTTATACCAAAGGCTTTCAGTGGAATCACACAGGCACGGACACATACATGCAATTTGTACAAACCACTACTTTCTTAACAAGACACACAGGGGCATATTTACAATAAAGTGGCGAAGCGTGTCGTTAAGCCAAGAAGGCTAACAAACCACTTTGTTACTTTAAAATGCAGAGTTGCACTATATTTACCTAATATGGAGCAGCCATGCGTTTCCCCTTGCGCTGGCGCTGATTTTTGCTAAACTTTGCTGTCTAGCGCCAACGGTACCTGTGTTGAGGGGAGGATTATTACGTGCGGGTAGGTCCCCCTTCCTGTACATAACATTCTTTAAATGCTTTTTTGTAACTTCTATGTGTGCTTCTTAACCCCTTCGACGCTCATGACGGAGCGGTTCCGTCATGAGCGTCGGTTGCGCTGTGCGCATGACGGAACTGCTCCGTCATGGCCCCGCCCGCGCTCAGAACCTTCAGCACTGCGCGGAAATCCGCGCCGCGCTGAAGGGGTTAATGCAGCACACATAGAAGTTGCAAAACATATTTTTTAACCCCTTCCCCGCTCATGACGGAGCCGCTCCGTCATGAGCCACGGTGGCCGTGTGCTCATGACGGAACGGTTCCGTCATGTCACGGCCGTTGGCGGCCGCTCCGCCTACGCGGCGCTGTTTCCCCGCCTGTGCGGGGGGACAACGCAAATGGGCGGAGTCATGACGGAACCGTTCCGTCATGAGCACAGCTCAACCGTGGCTCATGACGGAGCGGCTCCGTCATGAGCACAGCGCCACCGCGCTGCCCCCCCGCACCCCCCAGCGCTGCGGCGGAATTCCCGCCGCAGCAAAAGGGTTAAATGATTGTTTATGTGCAGGAAGTGGGACCTTCCTGCACACAAACAATCATTGACGTGTTTCTGTTCCTATGTGTGCTGCATAACACAGCACACATGGAAAGAGCAAACACGAGGAGAAATAAAGCATTTCTCCTCGTTTCGCCTGTTTAAGAGCAGGTTTTCCCTGGTATTAATTTGGGCGCTGCCTCCTATTTACGCTGCTCTTGTAAATAGGGGGCAGTGTCAAAATCAATGGGGTGTTGCAGTGGAACGCCCACCACAACACCCATTGCCCGCCCCTTTCACGCTAAGTGTAGCATAAAAGGGGGCCTTATTTACAAGGCAGCGTTAAGCCACATTAAGTAGCTTAACGCTGCCTTGTAAACAAGGCAAAGCACAAATCGTTACAGGAACGTCACTAAACGTCACTTAATCCCCCAACTTAAAATGTGCAACGGGGCATGTTTGCACACTTGTCACATCAGGCCCCACCCCGTCCCTTCACCACTGTGCAAACGGGCCCTCTGGCGCGTTGTAAGTTGAGGGATTAAGTCCCCTTGAATCCTGAGGGTCCCTTGGGTCCAACTAGCCCACCAGGTACCTCCAGTAAGCGCCACAGAGCTGCGTTGCAAAGAGGTGTGAAAAAGGGCATGGCCTTGGACCACCTCTCTGCGACGCAGCTCTGTGGCGCTTACTGGAGGTACCTGGTGTGCTACTTAGCCCCCAGGGACTCTCAGGATTCAAGGGGAATTAATCCCCCAATTTAAAACCTGCCAGTGGCGTGTTGCACAGTGGTGAAGGGAGGGGGCTGGACTGATGTGACATGTGTGTACTTATCCAATCACTCCGCCAAAACCCAAGCACTTACAAATTCACCATGCACTCTCCTTGCAGTACTCCAATCTTCCATCCAGTACCCATGTACTCATGGAATGGCCCAGGCACTAACACATGCACTACTACAATCCCCTAAGCACTTCCAATGCAGACTTCTAACCACCTATACACTATTGATTCACTCCTCTAATTACCCAGGTAGTACCCATGCACACCAGAAATTCCTTTGTCACTACCCATGCACTCCTCCAATCACCCAGCCAGCACTATGTACTTATCCAATCACTCCGCCAAAACCCAAGAAGTGATAAAATCACCATACACTGTCCTTGCAGCACTCTAATCATCCAGTCACTACCCATGTACTCATGCAATGACCCAGTCACTAACACATGCACTGCTGCAATTCATTGAGGACTACCTATGCAGTCCAGTAATCTCCCTGTTACTACCTATGCAGTCCTCCAATCACCCAGCCAGTCCTATGTCCTTATCCAATCACTGTGCCAAAACCCAAGCACTTATAAATTTACCATGCACTCTCCTCACAGTACTCTAATCATCCAGTCACTACCCATGTAGTCCTGCAATGATCCAGGCACTAACACAATCCTTGTGTACTACCCATGCAGTCCTCTAACCACCTACACACTTCTCATTCGAACCTTCAATTCCTCTGGTAGTACCAATGCAGTCCAGCAATCACCCTGTCATTCCCCGTGCAGTCCTCCAGTCACCCAGCCACTACCATGTACTAATCCAAACACTTCTCCAATACCCAAGCACTTATAAATTCACTCAGGCACTCTCCTTGCAGTATTCTAATCTTTCAGTCAGTAGCTATGTACTTATGCAATGATCCAGGCACTAACTGACCACTGTTACACTCCCATATGCCCTACCCATACAATCCTGTACCCACTTACACACTTCTCATTTGCTCCTTCAATTCCCCAGGTAGTACCCATGCAGTCCCGCAATAATAATAATAATAATAATAATCCACACTGTCATTCCCTGTGCACTCGTCCAGTCACCCAGCCACTACCATGTACTAATTCAAACACTCCTCCAATACCCAAGCAGTTATAAATTCACCATGCACTCTCCTTGCAGTACTCTAATTATCCACTCAGTACCCATATACTCATGCAATGACCCAGTCACTAACACATGCACTGCTGCAATACCTTGAGGACTACCTATGCGGTCCAGTAATCTCCCTGGTACTATCTATGCAGTCCCCCAATCACCCAGCCAATCCTATGTGCTTATCCAATAACTGCACCAAAACACAAGCACTTATAAAATCACCATGCACTCTTCTTGTAGCACTCTAATCATCCAGTCACTACTCATGTACTCATGCAATGACCCTGGCATTAACTCATGGCAAATACAGAGGAGGTCATGCTAATCACAGGTGTACCCCAACGCATAGTGTTCCCTAGTGTATGTAGGTCTTTTCACTGTTTTCTAAGTGTCTTTTAGCATAGCACTGGCTCTAAGCCTGGTTAGTCAGAGTCAGTTACCAGCAGTACCCTTCAGCAAAAAGTTGTGGGCACAGGAGGACTTTCTGCTCCTCTGTTGGTTCTTTCTGCACATCTCTTCTTCTTCCTGCACTTTTCTTCATCTTTCTGGACTTCTGTTGCCTCTTTCTGCATTTGTCTTGCTTCTTTCTGCGCTTTTCTTCCTCTTTCTTCACGTGTCCTACCTTTGTAGGCATAGTTAGAAATTAGCATTTAAAAAACCTTAGAAATTCACTGAAAGAACTATAGGTCTCAGGAATGTTATAGTTTGAAATTTTCATTTAAAAAACCTTTGAAATTCACAGAAAAAACTATAGGTTTCAGGGACGTTATAGTTAGTTGGAGATTTCACTCGTACAAAGCTATAGAAATTCGTCCGTTATAGTTAGTATACCTCGCAACCCACCAAAGTAGCCTTTCAAATCTTTCTTAGGCCTCTGCCATTGCAGGGCCTGTACGTGCAGTGTTATTGCCGCTGTGACGTGAGACCTAAAGTGTGTGCCACGTCAGTGACCCCCCCTTTTACTACATGTCATTCACCTCTAAGGTAGACCCTAGCTAGCCCTATGGGCAGGGTGCACTGTAGGTAAAAGGTAGGACATGTGCCTTCACTGTGTGGCATGTCCTGTCAGTGACAAACAGCCATTTTGGTTTCTCACTACTGTGAGGCTGCCCTCTCATAGGAATGCATTGGGCATTCCCTGATATAACATAACAACAACATAACATAACATGGGTATTTGTAAAGCGCACATATCACCCAAGGGTCTCAAGGCGCTGAATAACAGATATATATTGTTACCCAACTCAATGGTACTCATTTTATCGACCTCAGATGGATGAAAGGCTGAGTGGACCCGCCAGGATTAGAACCTGTGACCATGAGGTCGAACACAGGCCCCTACAGTGGATGCATTAGTCCACTGCACCACCAGACCCGGCTATATGTGTCTGTGGTAATTCCTGCTCTAAGAGGAGTAGAGTGGTCAAGTTTGGTATGGTTGGAATCGTGGTAATAAATGCTGCACAATTGTGTCAGCAGATTTATTATCAGTATTTTAGAAATGCCACTTTTAGAAGTGGGCAGATCTGTGTGCTATGTGTCTTTGTGCCTGCCTGATGTGTTTTGCATGTCTGGCTCTGGAGTGACAGGGCTGGAGGAGTCAGCACTAGACTGAATAGGCCAATCTGCATTGGGAGTGGTGGGCGCAGTAGCCCCTGGGACTGAATGGGACTGTGACTACCTCCCACAATGCTGGCTCTGCCCCTCTGTGATGTGTCTGGGGCCAGAGCCTACAATGACAAAGGGGGTGGTGGTGTACCTTTAGAGGAAGGTGTGAGTGGCCCCAGAACTGGTTTGAACGGGGCGCAGAGCCCTGTGCACGGGAAGAACAAAGACGCTGGCAGTATAATTATTGGGGCTGTGACCCCATGAAAAGGTGCTGCTTGTTGCTACTTGAGACCGGCAGGCTGCCGGTATGCCAGGAGGAACTGCCACTGGGGATTGACCTGCTGCCCTGCTTGGCAGCTGAGGGGTCTGCTGTCTGTCTTGGAGCCCCAGTGTGCTGGCCTACCTGTGCACTCCTTGGAGGGGAGTGCTAATTGCTCCCTGCTGATGTCTGCAGGTAGAAGCATCTTAGAATGATGCCCAGACTTCTAGGTGGTGCTTGGCAGCAAGCGCGTGGTGAGCACTTTTTCCTGAGCCCAAGAAAGTGGGGATCCTGCTGACCAGCGCCTCGTGTTCATTGCCCCTGCAAGCCAGTGCCGAGGAGCAGCGTGTGGCCGTGCTGTGGGCAGGGGTGAAGGGGAAGCCATCCCCAAATCAAGAAGTGGCAGAGGGTCTGCTCCGCATTGTTTGAGCAGAGGAGGTGGCAGGAGCAGCGGGGACCTCGCTAGGTGAAACCACAGGACCGGAAGCCAGGCGAGGAAGAAACAGGAAGCCATGCGGCAGTTGCCGGACTGTGGGCGGGGCTCCTGTGAGAGACTGGGGAGCCCTGCATCTTGTCTAAAGCCCATCGGGCAGCAGAAAGAAGGTCCACAAGCAGTAAGGAGGGGAGAGCTGCAGTGAGGGAGAGCTCTCCCTCCCCTCGTTTTGGAGGAAATTACCAGAGTGCGGAGGAAGCCGGAAGTCAGGCAAACTTCATGCCTGACTGTGGGCGGGGAGAACGGCTGGAGAGACGAAGCCTCGCAGGCATTCAGTGCCTAAGTAAGGAGAAGCCACCCGGTCCCTGCAGCGAGGGAAGTCCAGCCACTCCGAATCCATGGTCAGAGGCATAGGGGAAGCAAGAGAGCCCAACGGGCCCGTGAGACCATCCTGGAAGGCAGGCCCCAGTGAGTTTGGGTCTCCGGAGGTAGGCGGGGCACTGCCAATAGCGGAGCCCACTTCAGCAGACCCCAGTCACAGTGTGGACCTTTCGGGGGGCACTATTTTTGCCAAATAGAGCGGCTGCCCCGGGTGGTAGTGGGCAGCTGCCGTCGCAAGAGGCACATTGGGGGCATGACTTTTCACTCTTGAGGAGGAGCGGCAGGTAACCACAGCAGCTCCGCTTGTTCACGGTCTGCTGCACCCCAGTATAAGATACATGGGGGGGACCCAGTGAAGTCATCCTGCCAGAGAAGGCAGTGCATGCCTCCCCCCACGCATGTGCCCATACTTGGGGAGGGGCTGTGTGGTGTCTTGAGAAGGCCAGGGGGAAACCTCCACAGAGGGCTAGGGTATTTGCACTCTCAGGAGTAGGTGGGCGCGTGGCCCAGAAAAGACCCCCGTATCCTTCTAATAACGCAGGTAACTGTTGTTCCCAGATGGGTGGTGGACAGCAGGCAATACGGATATGTTGCACCCTAGGTATTGTGCAGTTTCGTCCCTAAATGGAGCACGTTGTGTTTTCTGGTATGTACTCCTGCTGCTAGTGTTTACCAGGTTCACTGTAGGCATGATGCGATGATATAGTGTGCACCTAAAGAATGAGGTTAGAACGTTCACTGCTAATTAGGATGTTCCCTGATATCCTTATACTAAGTGTACCTTTACCAGTAGTTACTGGTTGTTATCACTAACAGCAGCTCCGCGTGTTCACTGGCTTCTGCACCCCAGTGTAAGATACGCGGGGGACCCAGTGAAGTCATCCTGCCGGAGAAGGCGGTGCATGCCTCCCCCCACACATGTGCCCATACTTGGGGAGGGGCTTTGTGGTGTCTTGAGAAGGCCAGGGTGAGACCTTCACGGAGACCCCTGGCTAGGATAATTGCACTCTCAGAAGTGGGTGGGCGCGTGGCCCGTATCAGCAGAAGAATGCAGGTAACTGTTGTTCCCAGATGGGTGGTGGACAGCTAACAATACGAATATGTTGCACCCTAGGTATTGTGTAGTTTCATCCCTAAAGGGGGACACTTTGTGTTTTCTGGAATGTACTCCTGCTGCTAGTGTTTACCAGGTGCACTGTAGGCTTGATGTGATGATAAAGTGTGCACCTAAAAAATGAGGTTAGGACGTTCACTGCTAATTAGGATGTTGCTTGATATGCTTATGTTAAGTGTACCTTTGCCAGTAGTTACTGGTTGTTCTTACTAATTGTGATGGTTATGTCTAAAAGGGGTCTGATGTAATTATGATGTTCATGCTCAGGGTTTATGCCTAACGTGATTGATGCATAACGTGTTTATGTTAAGTGACTTACCAGTAGTCACTGGTTGTTTTATTACTTACCTGTTCTAATGTTTCTGACAGTGGCCCGAATGTCCCTGTCCTGTATATAATCCCCTGTAAATTAATACCTAGTGCAACTGGCACAGTGTATATGTGTAATTATGATCTAATGTGTTTATGAGTAATACAAAGGCTATTTTTTGATATAACCTTGTGTGGAGTTTCTTTTGTGGTGTGCCTAGTGCGTCGCTGCTGTGTGAGTGTGTTGCGCAAATGCTTTACACATTGCCTCTGGTAGCCTGACTGCTCTGCCAAGCTACCAAGGGGGTGAGCAGGGGTTATCTTCAGTGTGTAACTCCCTGGCCCTGACTAGAGTGGTGGTTTCTGCCTGGCTTAGGCGCTTGCCCATGCCAACTAGAAATCCCATTTCCAACAATATATTTATTACTTCCTTTCGTAGGGTATATTCCAACTGTTTCAGCATTTGGATAACTGATGCATGTGCGGCCTGGAATGTTCTAGCTTCTTTTACTAGAGAGCAAATCGATTCTGCAGCTTCAGTGGTGTAAACTTTTGTGTCTGCTTGGTTAGTGGTTAAATGTGCTTTGTCTTCAAAAGACATGATGAATTTAGGGGGTGCTGGCTATATATTTGGAGCAAAAGAGGTATAAATTCAAAATTGTTGGTATAGCCTGCACAAAAACTTGAGAGAGCTTTTGAAAAAAAGTCCAACGTCCAGAAAAACAGTCAAGACACTAGAGATGAGAAAATGTTTTAATTGCAGCCATTGCGGCAATGTAATTATAGAAATTACATTTACACACCAACACACTGGGAAGAAAATAAAATTGAAACAGAAATATATCCTGAGCAAATTCCACAGTTAGTCAAAGTTCTTAATCAATCAACACCAAGAGATCTTCTTAATCTTCTTTTATTTCTTAAAACTTCTCCAAAAGCAGTCCTACCTGTTTCGTCTTTATGTGGTGTAAATCAGAGACTTCCTCAGGGCTAATTTTATACAGTGTTCGCCCAATAGAGTACAAAATGAAATCGCAACTATAGTGAAGTATATTAAGTTTCCAAGGATATAATATGGTCCTGTTCCATGAGACAAGATATATAGTCTCTCAAGCTTTCTTAAATATTTCAAGAAAAACTTTCTAAGTTACCCATATAAAGCAGCATAGCATAGCATAGCTAATTGCGAGGTGCGAAAAACAGCGTCTAGATATAATATGGTCCTGTATATGATGAATCTCCACAAAAATTTCCAAAAAAGTGTTACATTTTGACTAGTTTGCAAATGAAAAGTTTCAGTTTGATCTGTCAAGCGGTGGCAGAGAGAAAGCAAGATCTCAAATGCATTTCTCCCATCCATTTTCCGGTAGGAACATTAGGCTCAGCTACAGCCCAAACCACTGAACGGATTTACACTACATTCGGTAGAAAGCTAGACCTTGGTCCAAACATATTGCTTCTTTGACTTGTTGTGGCTCCGTTTAGTATTTTTTGAGAAATTAATGCTAGAAAAAATGGTATGTCTAGGGACATGGAGCCTCCTTGGATCCAACGGATCTCAAGCTGAGATCTGATTGGCAGCCACCACATCAACCAGGAAGTGGTGGCAGCCATTTTAAGATTCAGTCCCAAGGCCTAATAAAAAATACAAAAAAAGACCTGGAGGCAGGGTAGAAATGCTGGTGGTGCCTACAACTTTGCAGACAATCCAAAATCTGCAGCAATTTGTTTAAAAAAATGGAAGTGCAGGCACCCGTGCTTCTTTTAATCTCCCCCCTCACCAGGATGGGCCGGTGCCAAGGGGCAAAGGTAGGTAATATTTTGCCTCTGAGAGGTCCAGAGATGATATCCATCTGGGCCAAAGTGAGAAAAGTGAGGGGGCACACAACCATCCTACCAGAGCCTAATTTGGCACCAGGGCCCCACACCTGAGGGGGCAAAATATACTCAAATGGGGAAGGGTTGCTTGACCCCCCTCCCTCAGCTTTAAAAAAAATCCCCGGGAACCCCATCCCCCTGGGCAAGCTCAGTGGCTGTGTCCCAGAGAGCCCACCCCCTGGGGCATAGTAGTTTCCCTGCCCGCACTAGCTCAGTCACGAATACGTGTTTCTTCCCATCTGGTGGGAGAATTTTTTAATCTAGAAAAAAGATTAATGCTGTTCCTTTGAAGAGATAAAAGGGAATATAAACCAACCTGACCAGAATGGTTCAAAGTCTCGGTAGTAGAGGGTAGGTCAGCTGGCGACGTGCTACATGCACAATATACATGAGGAACTCCTCGTGTTGAAACCTACCGGGTACTGTGATGCCTGGTTAGTTCACAACTTAGGGTAATTCCAGTACTACCAGGTATCTAACTAGTGAGTCGTATGGTTGTTGTGAGTGTGCAGCCACACCATTTGATTTTTTAGTTGTAGATAGTTTAAAACCGCTTTTTGGTCCTGACGCATCGCCTGCACATTAGTCATATGGCGAGAAACATGTTGACCTTTCACCTATAAGTGCGCCATAACCAGGGACATAATCCTCAGCTGAGCGCCTTATATCACTTCTTTTACTTAGGGTAGGAGGCCTCTTGATTAAAGTTACTGTTGCTGGTACTCCCAACCCTATTTTAAATTCACTATAAACACACATTTATCTACACACAATAGATCCCTCACCCCCACATCACCTTACGGCTGTTGGTAAAAGATCTCTGTTAAAGTGCCCCTACTATAGGGAGCCCGTCCTGTATTGCACCGCCAACCCGATGAGGAGCAGCCCAATGATGAAGCATGACACCCTACCAGGTGTGTGAAGGCATTATAATCCAACAAAATGGATTCCCAACTTTGAACCATTCCCTTTTATCTGACTCTCTCTTAAAAGGAACAGCATTAATCTTTTTTCTAGACTTCTGTTAGGGCATTTATGCTGGGCCTTCTCAAAAGCCCTGTTGTCCCCTGTTTGATTACATGTACTAGCATTTTTAAATCTCCCACCAAATGGAAGCAAGCACCTAAGTCTGCTCCTATCCAACAGGAAATATAAAAATGCTACCGCTGGCTGAGGGCAGACTTTCTATTTTCCTTGCCCATGCGGGCAGGGAGACAGAACACATATTGCTCCTGCCCAGAGGGAGAATGCATAATTAGCTGCTCCCTTCGTGAGGGAGCAATACTGCTTCATTATTATGTGGGGAGCCAGCTACAGATGTGGGGGCCTGAGGTTCCCCCCACGGCCCCCAACATTATCCTTGGTTGTTGCCCGGGACGGGCACGGGGCACCCACCTATAGTTCATGGAGGCCTCCGGTATGAGGTCCCCAGTGCCAAAATAGGTTCAGGGAATGGGGCTGCAAATCCCCCCTCCCCTTCTAAAAAAAATCACACTGTCCTAGGGATGAGGGTCCCTGGGGCCTAATAGAGTTATGGGAGGGGGGCACGTAAGCCCCTCCCCTTAAATATTATATTTGACCCAAGGGGGTTGCGTCCCCGTGTGTATTATTTGTTATTTTTATAATGCCCCTGCTGAAGGGACTTTCCCAAAATGCATTGGGAACACTTCATTGAATATTTCATGTGGATTTCCAGGTTGTAACACAATGTAATGAGAGGAATGTATCATGATCATTGTATGTTTTAAAGTTGCAACATTCAGATAAATTGGTTGTGAATAATAAAAAGAAAAAAATGTAAATAAACTGCAATACAATTGTATAAAATTATTGATGAACAAGTTTACTTAATTGTTGAAACTTAGGGGCATGTGTTTTGCACCTTGATGTGTGTGAGAGGTTTGTACACACCGCTACAGGTAACCTGTTTTCTCAGACATCTCCACAAACCTATTTGCGTAATTGGAAGCAATCAACTCAAAATATTCCCTCCTAAACAATCCTAACTATAACTACTCAGTGGTGGTTGCCGCTGAGTGGTTATAGTTAGGATTGTGTTTCCTTAGGAAATACCTTTACTGTGTTGCTAATAACTTTGGCATTGTATGATGAATCTCCACAACAATTTCTAAAAAAGTGTTACGTTTTGACTAGTTTGCAAATCAAAAGTTTCAGTTTGATCTGTCAAGCGGTGGCCGAGAGAAAGCAAGATCTCAAATACATTTCTCCCATCCATTTTCCGGTAGGAACATTAGACACAGCAACAGCCCAAACCACTGAACGGATTTACACTACATTGGGTAGAAAGCTAGACCTTGGTCCAAAAAGATTGCTTCTTTGACTTGTTATAGCTCAGTTTAGTATTTTTTGAGAAATTAATGCTAGAAAAAATGTTATGTCTAGGGACGTGGAGCCTCCTTGGGTCCAACGGATCTCAAGCTGAGATCTGATTGGCAGCCACCACATCAACCAGGAAGTGGTGGCAGCCATTTTAAGACTCAGTCCCAAGGCCTAATAAAAAATACAAAAAAAGACCTAGAGGCAGGGTAGAACTGCTGGTGGCGCCTAAAACTTTGCAGACAATCCAAAATCTGTAGCAATTTGTTTCAAAAAATGGAAGTGCAGGCACCCATGCTTCTTTTAATCTCCCCCCTCACCAGGGTGGGCCGGTGCCAAGGGGCAAAGGTAGGTAATATTTTGCCTCTGAGAGGTCCAGAGATGATATCCATCTGGGCCAAAGTGAGAAATGTGAGTGGGCACACAACCGTCCTACCAGAGCCTAATTTGGCACCAGAGCCCCACACCTGAGGGGGCAAAATATACTAAAATGGGGAAGGGGTTGCTTGACCCCCCTCCCTCAGCTTTAAAAAAAGCCCGGGAACCCCATCCCCCTGGGCAATCTCAGTGGCTGTGTCCCAGAGAGCCCACCCCCTGGGGCATAGTAGTTTCCCTGCCCGCACTAGCTCAGTCAAGAATACGTGTTTGCTCCCATCTGGTGGGAGCATTTTTAAATCTAGAAAAAAGATTAATGCTTTTCCTTTGAAGAGAGAGAGTCTGATAAAAGGGAATATAAACGAACCTGACCAGAATGGTTCAAAGTCCCGGTAGTAGAGGGTAGGTCAGCTGGCGACATGCTACATGCACAATATACATGAGGAACTCCTCATGTTGAAACCTACCATGTACTGTGATGCCTGGTTAGTTCACAACTTAGGGTAGTTCCAGTACTACCAGGTATCTGACTAGTGAGTCGGATGGTTGTTGTGAGTGTGCAGCCACACACCATTTGATTTTTTAGTTGTAGATAGTTTAAAACCACTTTTTGGTCCTGACGAATCGCCCGCACATTAGTCATATGACGAGAAACATGTTGACCTTTCACCTATAAGAGCGCCATAACTAGAGACATAATCCTCAGCTGAGCGCCTTATATAACTTCTTTTACTTAGGGTAGGAGGCCTCTTGATTAAAGTTACCGTCGCTGGTACTCCCAACCCTATTTGAGATTCACTATAAACACACATTCATCTACACACAATAGATCCCTCACCCCCACATCACCTTACGGCTGTTGGTAAAAGATCTCCGTTAAAGTGCCCCATCTAAAGGGAGCCATCGGGTTTCGCACCGCCGACGCGATGAGGAGCAGCCCGATGATGAAGCATGACACCCTACCAGGTGTGTGAAGGCATTATAATCCAACAAAATGGATTACCAACTTTGAACGATTCCCTTTTATCTGACTCTCTCTTAAAAGGAACAGCATTAATCTTTTTTCTAGACTTCTGTTAGGGCATTTATGCTGGGCCTTCTCAAAAGCCCTGTTGTCCCCTGTTTGATTACATGTACTAGCATTTTTAAATCTCCCACCAAATGGAAGCAAGCACCTAAGTCTGCTCCTATCCAACAGGAAATATAAAAATGCTACCGCTGGCTGAGAGCAGACTTTCTATTTTCCTTGCCCATGCGGGCAGGGAGACAGAACACATATTGCTCCTGCCCAGAGGGAGAATGCATAATTAGCTGCTCCCTTCGTGAGGGAGCAATACTGCTTCATTATTATGTGGGGAGCCAGCTACAGATGTGGGGGCCTGAGGTTCCCCCCACGGCCCCCAACATTATCCTTGGTTGTTGCCCGGGACAGGCACGGGGCACCCACCTATAGTTCATGGAGGCCTCCGGTATGAGGTCCCCAGGGCCAAAATAGGTTCAGGGAATGGGGCTGCAAATCCCCCCTCCCCTTCTAAAAAAAATCACACTGTCCTAGGGATGAGGGTCCCTGGGGCCTAATAGAGTTATGGGAGGGGGGCACGTGAGCCCCTCCCCTTAAATATTATATTTGACCCAAGGGGGTTGTGTCCCCGTGTGCCTATTAAGGCTCAGGAGGGGAACGACATAACCCCTCACCCTTTTTGTTGAACTTAGCCCCAGAGTATGTGGTCCCTGAGGCCTAATGAGGCTTGGAGAGGGGGTAAGAGGGCCCCTTTCCCTTCTTAAATGTAATTAGAGGTATTGAACATGCTATAAATCTTTATATTGAAGAGTGACTCTGGGTGCAGATGACAGTTGACGACTTGCGTCCAGTATGTTCCACACAAGTTTTTTGGTTCTGTTAAAAAAAATTCCAACAGGGCAAAGACTCTATGTAGCAGATACTATGTATTGGAAGCAGACTTGAGTTATTATACAGAATCGCCTCAGTGTGACATTTTCTACATAACATAGAAGGCTGTGTGCACCGGATAATAACTCTGTACATGTGTTTGTTTAGCTTCAGAAGATGGTGTATCTTTAACATTTTCAGCACAGTATGAAGGCTGCAGGTAGCATTACCTTAAGCACCTTATGACCTTGGATATTTTAAGCAAATAGTGTCTCTAGACTGTTCATAGTAGATACTTTTTACTACTGTTAGGTGTACTTTTCATGAGAGTTTCATTGTCTGCAGACAGTGTGGAACAGAGTAAACTCACTCCATAAAGTAAACACTGTTTACAGTACCCACTTTTCTACTCATATTAACTTAATTTATCAATGCAGGTTCAGTGACTGTGGGAGGTTTGATACAGATAAAGGCTGTTCATAGTGGGTTATTAATTTTGGAAGAGATGTTGACTATCGTGGGGGACTTGGCTTTCTCTGAATACTTGTATACAGAATGCACATTGTGCACAATGATGGTTTACCGTGTATTTGTGGTTGCTTGTTAATATGAACTAGGCTACCCGTAAAGTGTATGGTATGGGTTTCCTGCTGCACATAACCCATGCTTGCTGCATGCAATGGAGTTGTATCTGTGATGGTATTAATGATGCTTTATATTATTCTGAGCTATTTTGCACTTATTCTCTGGCCTCTAATGCCATACTAGTTTATAGAGCAATATGTGTAAAAGAATCTTGGATGATGTCATAAGTGATGTCATTAATGATGTCATTTGAGATAACATCAGTGATGTCATAAATTATGTCATAGATTATGTCATGAGTGATGTAATATGTGAGGTCATAAGCAGTGCATGATGGGGAAGCAAGTTATAATTAGCTCTGCCAACTATGACTGGTGAATTTCATTCAAAATGTTAGTGTTGTCACTGTGATATTCACCTAGCTATAACATTAGTTTCTTTGTCTTTTTTCAGTGAATTTCTAAAGTTTTTAATTAAACTAAAACAGATCTTTTTATCACATCTTCCTATAACGTTACTTTAACCTTTGCTCTTTTAAGTGAATTTCTAATTTAAAAAAAAACTAAAGTAATATTTTATTACCATATGTACAGCTAATCCCCTGCCGCACTCAGTAGGGTGTTGGCTGCAGGGCCTAGCCACAGCCCAGAACCCTGGGCCTGTGATGGCTCAGGGAAGGGGGCCCCTTGCCCCCTCCACTTATTGAATGCAGACTTAGGGGTGGGTTCCATGAGGCCTATAATGGCTTGGTGAGGAGGGCCACGTGGCCCCTTCCTCTTATTGAATACGGCCCCGGTGTGGGCCCTGGGGACTATATTTGAATAATGTGGCCCCAGATGCCATTTCTTTTTTTCATGATCTGTGGTAGTCCCACGGGATCACAGAAGAAACTACTGATTTTTATTTCAGTTTTTAGCCTAGGGTTCTTCTTGGTTCCCCCCAATGAGGCCTAGCGTGGAAGTGTATCCCTACCCTGTTCCCTTATATATTTTTTAATTTACTACTGCAGGACAGGGGACTAAGTCCCTGTGTCCTGTAATGTCTGCCAGTAACATTTTCTGATTTTTCTGGCAGCCAATCAGAGTGCTTGCTCCCACAGAAGTAAATTGCCTCAAGGGGAGAAAATCTCCCTGTGCGACTCAGACTGCTCCATTTTTAAATTGGCACCCCTGTGAGAGTCTCTTGAGCCTCTCGCGGACTCAACTTTCCAGATTTCTAGATTGTTTTTAACTTTAATTTCTCAAATACTATTGAACAGATTTACACCACATCACCAAATTTGATAGATCACCCTGAAACTTTCAATGCACAAATCAGTCAAATGTAGCACCTTTTTGGAAAGTTTTGTGGAGATTTGTCAAACAGGGCCGAAGTTATTAGCAACACAAAAAATACTTATCCTATAGAACAGCTAACCTAACTATAACTACCCAGCGGCAACCATCCCCCTGCCCTTTTTAAATAAATAAGGCCCTGGGGGATGGGGTCCCCAGGGCCTAATGAGGCTCGGGGAGGTGGGCCAACGCAGCGCCCCTCCCCTTTAAAATATATATGGCCCTGGGGGGTGGGGTTCCCAGGGTGATAATACGTTCGGTGGGGGCCACATGTCCCCCTTCCCTTTAAAAAGGATGGGGTCCCCAGTGCCAGACCCTGTGTCAACCCCCCTATGTGCATGACTGAAGGCTGTGTGCAGTGTAGGGTTGGCTACCTTTTGTTGTCTTAGGGGAGGCCTGCCAACCTCCCACTGTGGACAGCCAAATGCCATGTGCATCGTGGGGTTGGCTGTGGGTGGGGGATTGGTCACAGGACTTGGCCGTATGTCAGGCACTGTGACCATTCCCCCACTGTGCATGACCAAAAGTGTTGCACAGTGTGGAGTTGGCTGCCTTTATGAAGGTTGGCCACTTCGCCTGGCAGCAGGCCGCTCCCTGCGGCCAACACTCCACTGTGCGCGGCCAAAGGCCGTGAGCGGAGGGTTGGATTTACATATGGTAATTAAATATTACTTTAGGTCAAAAAACCTCTAGAAATTTCCTGAAAAAACAAAGGTTAAAGTAACTTTATGATTAGGTGAAATATTCAGTAACAGATGAACATTTTAAACTCCAAAAACCACTGAAATATACTAGTTATAGTTATATTTATCTCAAGTTACTGACATTTCTTCGCTAAATTAACTATAACTCAGGCCCTCACCATGCACTGCTAATTACCCCACATATTACACCACTCGCGACATCTTCTATGACATCATTAATAATATCATTGCAACATTTGCAGTGAAATGATTGATGAGAAAACTGTGCATACATACACCTTCTATACACTTACCACCACCTCTGGACCCTAAAAAAACATTACTGTCTCTATACACCACCCACCCCTGACCCCTTAATATATTAACCATATGCATTACCTAGCACTGAGCCCTAAAACCGCTGTTTTCTCCTACTTCCCCTTAGTTTACTACCTGGTATAGCGCCGAGATGCCCCAGGGTGAGTAGTGCGCTTTAGAAATATTCTTTACATAACATAACTTACTTTCCATATGCACTACCCATCCCTGAGCCCTAAAACTACATATTATAGTTAAAAATCCTTACTACCCCAATGCGCAACTCATCCCTGTACCTAAAAATGCCTTATTACCCAATGCACTGCCTAACAATAAGTCCCAAAAAACCCTTCCTACCAATTCACTACCCATCCTTGAACCCTAAAAACCCCTTACTACTCCTGTACATTGCCCATCCGTGGACACTAAAAACTAGGTGTGGGCGATATATTCCGCTCCGCCGGCAGAATTGGCAGAATTTTGGCCACTCCGTGTAACGCTTGTAATGCAGAGTTCAAGCCAAATTCCTCCAACCGCCACTTAGCAGAGTTTTTTCTCTTGCACGGCTCACCAACGGTAAGTTGCCAAGTGCAAGCGAGATTTGGCATCTACTAGGGTGATTTTCAGTGGCAAAGAGGGCACCCAGCAAGATTTATGCAACACAGAAAACTGCTACTCATGTAGATTCTGTGCTAGTAAAAAATCTACCCGAGTGGAAGCAAAATCAATTCGAAAGGCTGCGCCCTCTGGCTCGCCGTGTTGTGTCGTTCGTGCTGTTTTTTCAGTTTGAAACAAGCTCGAAGTGCTGAATCACAGCACAGTGCCTAATACCGTCTGTTCAAGGAATTCCGCAGAATCTCGCTGAATTTTACAATGACTCCGTGGAGTTCCATGAAGTGGAACTCCGCAAGTTCTGCCCAGGACTACTGAAAACTCCAGACATCCCTAAAACATCCTATCACTGAGCCCTAAAATTCCCTTACCACCCTTAAAACCAAAACGTACAATTTTAAAATAAATAAACATTTTAAAATAAATATTTAAAAATATATATATATATTTTTAAAGTATTATTCACCTTTCCTCGTCATTATATATGTGTACATATGTATGTATATATGATCATAAGTATATATACACTATGTAATATATAAACGCATCTAATATAAATATATACGTATATATAACGACTAGTAACTATTGAAAAATATAGTTACCAGTGGGAGAAGTAAGAAAAAAAGCTGCCTGCGACGTAAAGACCCCTTAGTCCTTTCCTGCGATGGAAAGTTTCCCAAACTACAATCTGTGATGTAGAGTTGACATTCAGTCCGAGTGCATCTCTCGTTCGCTGCTGAGTGAGGCAGCACGTGTGAGGGCCCCGCTGTACTCAGTTTGACGTCTCTCATTTTCCAGCCTAAACACTCCTGGACAAAAGGAACTGCGCATTGTCTGTGAAGTGAAGCACCTGCATCTGGGATGCACAGTACACTTGCATCTGGGATGCACATTACATTTGCATCTGGGAGGCACAGTACACTTGCATCTGGGAGGCACAGTACACTTGCATCTGGGATGCACAGTACATTTGCATCTGGGAGGCACAGTACACTTGCATCTGGGACGCACAGTACACTTGCATCAGGGACGCACAGTACATTTGCATCTGGGAGGCACAGTACACTTGCATCTGGGACGCACAGTACATTTGCATCTGGATGGCACAGTACACTTGCATCTGGGATGCACAGTACACTTGCATCTGGGACGCACAGTACACTTGCATCAGGGACGCACAGTACATTTGCATCTGGGAGGCACAGTACACTTGCATCTGGGACGCACAGTACATTTGCATCTGGATGGCACAGTACACTTGCATCTGGGATGCACAGCACATTTGCATCTGGGAGGCACAGTACACTTGCATCTGGGATGCACAGTACATTTGAATCTGGGAGGCACAGTACACTTGCATCTGGGATGCACAGTACACTTGCATCTGGGATGCACAGTACATTTGCGTCTGGGATGCACAGTACACTTGCATCTGGGACGCACAGTACACTTGCATCTGGGACGCACAGTATATTTGCATCTGGGAGGCACAGTACACTTGCATCTGGGACGCACAGTACACTTGCATCTGGGACGCACAGTACACTTGCATCTGGAACATACAGTCCACTTGCATCTGGGATGTACAATACATTTGCATCTAGGAGGCACGGTACACTTGCATCTGGGACGCACAGTACACTTGCATCTGGGACACACAGTACACTTGCATCTGGGACGTACAATCCACTTGCATCTGGGACGCACAGTACACTTGCATCTGGGACGCACAGTACACTTGCATCGGGGGCGCACAGTACACTTGCATCTGGGATGTACATTACATTTACGTCTTGGATGCACAGTACACTTGCATCTGGGAGGCACAATACACTTGCATCTGGGATGTACATTACATTTACGTCTGGGATGCACAGTACACTTGCATCTGGGATGTACATTACATTTACGTCTGGGATGCACAGTACACTTGCATCTGGGAGGCACAATAAACTTGCATCTGGGATGCACAGTACACTTGCAACTGAGACGCACAGTACACCTGCATCTGGGATGTACAGTACATTTGCATCTGGGAGGCACAGTACACTTGCATCTGGGATGCACAGTACATTTGCATCTGGGATGCACAGTACACTTGCATTTGGAATGCACAGTATACTTGCATCTGGAATGTACATTACATTTGCGTCTGGGATGCACAGTTCATTACTGCTCTGCGCGCTGAGGCGCACAGTGACTGTGTGCCCTGGTGTCAGCACACTGCACTCGGACACAGATGGCATGACTAGGTACAACAGGGTCAGAGGGAAACTGCTACTCTCGAGCAAGGTGCTGAAGCCAGAACCCGTCGGGTACCCCCCCCCCAATCCCTGCTCTGGTTATCAGTATCCCTCGGAGCAGGGAGGAGAGACATCATTACTTCTAGATCAAGGTTCCGACACTGGACCTCATTGTGTGATTCCGGACACATTACTATATCTCCCCTTGACAGAAGCCTCATATCCTACTATTAATCGGGAGAGCTTAGAAACTCCTCGAATCCAGTATGAAGCACTATGTACATAATATAACTGGAATTTCGTATGGCACGGATTGTGCATGTGGAAGAGTCAAAGGGCAGCTGCCCCATTTGAGGGTTTCACCCGAGCCAGCAACGACGGAAGCTGCCTCAACGCCGGGGACATGGGGGCGCGGGCACAAATGGCGGGGGGACCTCCCAATACGAGTAGCCCATAACTCTACTGGGTCTGGTAACGGGAGTTAATCCTGGCTTCCAGGTTAAAACCAATGGTGTGATCCTGGACAACTCACCTTTTCCGGAAATCAATACACATAGCGGATTTTAAAACCTGCTGCACATTCTCCCGCCCCACTCACCTGTGAAGAGCAGAGTCCCGATCGGAGGGTCAGGTCACCGCGGCTCTGCAGAATGCCAGGGCGGGCAGGGCGTCATGGGCACCGGCAGAGCCTGCTGTAGATCCGCGGTGTGCGTGGCCGAATCCAGCGGCGCTTCGATCCGGTGAACTGCGGAGCTCCTGCAGCGGACTCTGGTGCAGGGCTTAGTACCCCCAGGGGCACCCCGCTCACCCCCCTCCCCCAAATTAGGTTACCCAAAGAAGACACAAGAAACAGTTGTAGATGGGTAACAAATGCTGCAGGATTTATTACATAATTCCAGGATATGTAATAGGTGGGTTATCTTACGGGCGATCCAAGGGCCATCTACTTCACCTGCCCCGCCTGATGAGCCGGGCAGCACGGGAACGACCCGCAAGTGCTGCCCCCCAAGTGATTCTTTTTCGATCACGTGCCGTTGAAATTCTACTCACACCCCCCCCTCTCGGGGCGGAGCGTCGCATAGCAAGCCCCCGGTTGTTCAGGCCCACAACCGCCCGCAGGCCTAGCGGGGCGCCGACCGGCTTCCGGGACCTCTCTGGAGGCTCCTCGTTTTGGCTCAGGCACCACGTGGTGCCGCGCAGAGGTACCCTTTGTACCGGCCTGCTTCCAGATCGCCCTGTAACTCCGCCTGCAACGAAAAGAAAACATTAAAACGTTCAGCCAAAAACCCCACCCCACCACACCACGCCGGGTAAGCGGTAGGGAGGGTAAAAAGGCGAGGTGGGCGACAAAGAGGTCGCCAGTGAGGGTGGGGGAAGGCTAAATAGCCTTGACGCGCCTTTCGCGTCACTTCCGGCCCCCGACACGGAGGGGGGCACAATCAGGATCCCTGCCCCCGCCCCCCCCGAGGTAGGGAGTGGGGAGGGGTGACCGGGGCCCCGGGGCCACTAAGGCGCCGACCGCCGAGTGGCCCCCTGCGGGGGCCGCGGTCAGCGGCATAGTACCCCCAGGGGCACCCCGCTCACCCCCCTCCCCCAAATTAGGTTACCCAAAGAAGACACAAGAAACAGTTGTAGATGGGTAACAAATGCTGCAGGATTTATTACATAATTCCAGGATATGTAATAGGTGGGTTATCTTACGGGCGATCCAAGGGCAGGCGGCCATCTACTTCACCTGCCCCGCCTGATGAGCCGGGCAGCACGGGAACGACCCGCAAGTGCTGCCCCCCAAGTGATTCTTTTTCGATCACGTGCCGTTGAAATTCTACTCACACCCCCCCTCTCGGGGCGGAGCGTCGCATAGCAAGCCCCCGGTTGTTCAGGCCCACAACCGCCCGCAGGCCTAGCGGGGCGCCGACCGGCTTCCGGGACCTCTCTGGAGGCTCCTCGTTTTGGCTCAGGCACCACGTGGTGCCGCGCAGAGGTACCCTTTGTACCGGCCTGCTTCCAGATCGCCCTGTAACTCCGCCACAGCCCTGGAGGCGGCTAACCGTCGCAGCCAGGGCCCCCCACCAACCTAGCTCTTTACCTGCACCCTCTATTCACCAATGCTTCGCTTAAATCCAATAAAACAGGTCCATGCCTCTTTGGGAGAAGTGTACTCCATCCAAGTCGAAGTACCCCTTTACATTCCCCCGGATCATCTCATGGCGAATAAAGCCCAAACCCCTTTGGGCGGGACTCAAACCCTGTGAGATCCCTTATAACCACAGGCCCAAGACATACCAGTGAGCTATAGCTCCTGGATTGTAGATGGCCCCAACTATGTCCCCAATCCCTAGACGCTATCCCAATCGGATAGGGTCTGATGAAATAGAGGGGCCTGTGAAGATGTGCGATAACTATTCGCCCCCCAGCGGGAAGGTTACACCTATTCACCATCCTGGGCCTGCCCGCTTTGACTATTGTGACGAGAAGGGTTACTTAATGTGACCATGGGCAAGGGGCGACTCTTGCCCCTGCCCACCATCCCTTATACCTTATAGGAATTATGCCCCTCCGGATCCCTCAGTGATGATCCCTTAAGCATACCAGCTTCGGGAATCTGTTTGGCTTGAGCGTTGCGCGCTGTCATAATGCCCCCTTGTATTTGCCCCGCTGACACCCCAGATATTGGGACAGCAGTACCAGTCTCTTGCCGCTGCCGTACGCGACCAGTGATTCAGGACGCGACCAGTGATTCCGGTGGGGGGTGCCACCAACCGCAATGGTCCTCCAAGCATTACGGAAAGCCCATTTTACCTGGGCCTCTCTCCAATTGATGGTGATTACACCCAGCTGAAGGCCAGAGGCCCGCCTAAGGAGCCTGTTCACTTGTTTTGCTACCCGGCTCCCTTGTGGGAGGACCACAGAGTTAGGGCAACGCGTGCGCTCCCAGGGCACGGTGCTGCTGGAAGCAGATATCTGATACTCACACGCTGGTATCTTATCTGTTGCTAAATGCCCTACTGAAGGAAGTTTCCCAAGAACCGTAGGCTTCGCGGTCCCACCTAACTTGATCCCATCACCTGGGGGGATACCAGTGGTGGCAGGACCTGCATGGTAACTCCATCCCGGCGTAGCGAGGTGGGCGACAAAGAGGTCGCCAGTGAGGGTGGGGGAAGGCTAAATAGCCTTCCCCTCACACCTGGGCCCGGAAGTGACGCGCCTTTCGCGTCACTTCCGGCCCCCGACACGGAGGGGGGCACAATCAGGATCCCTGCCCCCGCCCCCCCCGAGGTAGGGAGTGGGGAGGGGTGACCGGGGCCCCGGGGCCACTAAGGCGCCGACCGCCGAGTGGCCCCCTGCGGGGGCCGCGGTCAGCGGCAGATATTGCACCGTCGGGATCCGGTCCGTAGCCTCTGTTAGGATCAGAGATCTGGCGAGTTTAGTAGCTTAGATACAAGGGTTTCTTGGTCCGGTCTCTGACGCTTTATTAACCTTGTGCTGTGCTGCTTCGGTGCTGTATTGACCTGGTGCAGCTCGGATCCTGGTACTAGCGCTGTGTGGGTCTGGTGCTGCTCTGTTCTGGATTAGGTGCTGTATTGACATGGTGCAGCTCGGATCCTGGTACTAGCGCTGTGTGGGTCTGATGCTGTTCTGGATTTGGTGCTGTATTGACCTGGTGCAGCTCGGATCCTGGTACTAGCGCTTTTTGAGTCTGATGCTGCTCTGTTCTGGATTAGGTGCTGTATTACCTGGTGCAGCTCGGATCCTGGTACTAGCGCTGTGTGGGTCTGATGCTGTTCTGGATTTGGTGCTGTATTGACCTGGTGCTGTATTGACCTGGTGCAGCTCGGATCCTGGTGCTAGCGCTGTGTGGGTCTGATGCTGCTCTGTTATGGATTTGGAGCTGTATTGACCTGGTCCAGCGCGGGTCCTGGTTCTAGAGCAGTGTGGATTTGGTAGGGCCCTGCCCTGGACTTGGTGCTGTATTGGCTTGGTTTTAGTGGTGTGCTGGACTGGCGCAGTTCTTGATTTAACACTTTATTGACCTGTTGATATCTTGATTTTGAATTGGGTGCTTTATGGCACGAGTGCTGTTTAGATCCTGGATTTTCTTCTGTATATTGTGGTTTCCTAATCCTGGGTGTAGCTTTCGGATTGATCTGTTTCTACTGTCAACGCGGTGCTGTAATAAGAAGGTTCCCGGATCTACTGATCTGCGGAGATGGCGCTTTGTGTGTCTAGAGCTGCACTAATCGCATTGGTGGTGGATTAATGCTGTGCTGCTTGAATCTGGTGCTGTTTTGATCTGGAAATGCTCCGTCCATGCGAATCTTCTACAGGTAGAGCCTGGTGACGTCAGCCGACCAATCACCGCCTCCCCGGCCCACTGAAAGGCTCAGCAGTGACAGCAGCCCATTCACAAAAATCCATCGGAATCCGAACAGCCTTCGGTGCCAGGGCAGCCGGCGCGTGCCCGCTGCAGCAGCGTCGAGAGTGACCCTGGGAGGACATGCCACGCAATTTAGCTACAGAATACTTAGCATCCGCCTTGGATACCATTATATTGGGTATTTCTATCTCTTGTCGAGTACAGTGCTTAGAAACGGCAGAAGTGTAAGCGCTGCCTAAAACACGTTGTTATATGATTTAAACCGTAGCAAAACACTGAAGGATACGGTGCTACATAAACCTTTTCAATTTATAATGCTAACAATGATACGGCAGAATCATGCTAAATATCTGGTTTTGGTCACAGTTTGAATCCTTTGCTCAATTTGCTCTTGTGTCTTCCTACTACATACCAGATTGCTTTGCTCCCTTCATCTTGATATTAAAGCGTACACATAGCCCTTCCCAGCACATTCATTTCTAACAACTTCTAATTAACTCCATAAAAGTGAGTCAATATGTTTTGGGCTTTGTGGTGACTCTATTGAAGGATCATAGCTTTCCGGCAATCATTGAGCGTTCTGCCATCACCAGCCAAAAATACGTGGGTAAGTGGGGCAGTAGCGGCTAGTGACATTTGAAAGTGGGCTAGTGACATTTGAAAGTGGTGGGGCGTGAAAGCAAATACAACACAAAGCTGGAGGTGCCAATGGCGGAGGATACATGCCGCTATAATACAACACAAACATAGTTGTGGCCCCATATATAACAACAATGCCATTGCATTCCTAGAAGCTGTAAAGTGCACAGTAAATTGATCTGCTTTCTGGTGCCCGTTGCTCCAACAAAAAATGATTTCACCAACTTTAAAAGATGTCAGCCACCTACACAATGTAGCTCACGCTTGCAGACCAATCAGATACATTTTACTGATGACACATGACAAACAAAACGCTGCCTTAGAGTTCAGATCGCACATCAAGTAAAATGTTAACCGCAAACAAACCCCCTTTGTTCTGCATTAGAGTTTGCCGCTCAAAGTGGGAATCTTTGGGGATCATAATCCAATTTTAGTCTTTTTTAGGGCTGCCCTTAGGCCTGACCCTAGAAAGGCGCCAGGGGCCAATAACATAGAATCTTCCACAGATAACTTAAGAGTTAAATGGAAAGGTATGGATTTCCCCAGATTGTTCCAAAAGATGGTAAAAACTTATCCATCACTTTGTGAGACTTGTCTCACATTGGACAATCCTAACCCAGAGGCAGTTTCTGCTTTTGTCCTACTATGTGCAGGCATTAAAAAACTGATTTCGAGACCTGTAGTTCCACTCAGTCCCGACCCTAGGTGGTTTAACAGCACTTGCTCTAGGGCAACCAGAGAACTTAGAGCCGCCCTTTCAGCTTCCCCCAGAGACCCTAACCTTATCAGATTACTAAGGTATATTTATAAAAGAGCAGTGAAGCAGAGGCAAGATGTGATTTTAAAAGAGCACTGGAGTAACTTGGCTTGTGCTGCAAAGTTTAATAATACAAATGGTTTTTGGACAGCCGCCAAGTCACTGAGAGAGTTTGGCAATACACTCACCCCGTTAAGTTGTAATATAACGAGTGAAGCGTGGGTAGCCCATTTAAAAAAAATATATGCTGTTACATCTCAGTGCGAAGATACTTCTGACAACCTCGCTGCTGCTCAAATCCAAATATCTTTATCGGAAGTTGAGGATGCAATTAACCAGAGCCTGGGCAACAAAGCTCCGGGCCCGGACGGGCTACCAATCGATCTTATAAAATCTAGGCCAGAGTTTTGGGCCCCTTTGCTACTCAATGTTTTTAATAATTTGACAACAACTAAAATCCCCAATACTTGGTCTACATCTGTAATTGATCCCATCTTTAAAAAGGTAGATAGATCCAACCCGAGCTGTTATAGACCAATCTCTCTAATTGATAATACCCTTAAGATATTGGGGGGGTCTTATTTAAAAAAATCAGAATTTGGGCAGAGGAGGAAAACATATTAAACAAATGCCAGCTGGGTTTCCGAAGTCATCTTGGAATGGTGGAACAGTGTCTCAATCTTAATTTAATTATAGGAAAATATACAATCGCTCGACACAGTCCCCTTTACCTAGCATTTATGGATCTCACCTCCGCATTTGATTTTGTTAATAGATCTCGGCTTTGGCAATGCCTTTTAGACTACGGGTTGGACAAAGACATGGTGTATTTTTTTGCGTATCTACATAGGGATTTAAGGGCTCCGGTGAGAATAAGCACGGATGGGGCAGTTTCAGGGGACATAGCGGTTGGAAGAGGCATCAGACAAGGGTGTGTCCTTGCCCCACTTTTGTTTATTTTATATGTTAATGAGCTACATAATGTGTTGTGTGAACAAACCACAGATGTCCCAATAATTAATGGTAATAAACTGCCTGCTCTATTATATGCAGACGATGCTGTTTTAATGGGACGCACATCCAATGCTCTGCGTATTTTAGTTAGGGGTTTTGTAGTTTTTATGAATAGGCTGAATCTTTGCACGAATTTTAAGAAATCTTTTTTAATATGTTGTGGTCCTAAAAAATGCCTTATTAATGTCATTACCTCGGGCTCAGATACCCTGTTACGCACTCGCACTTTCCCGTACTTGGGTTTACAATTTTCAGATAATGGATCCTGGGCACCTCATTTGGCATATGGCCGTACCAAATTTTTAAAAGCATTTAATTCAATAATAAGTCTCCCTCAACCAAAAAGAATCGAGATAGTACTGTCCCTACTTAAAATTTATAGGACACAATGTGTACCAATCATGACTGATGGGGCTGAAATTTGGGGTTTCATAAACCTGAAAAGCGTCCAGGTTGAAGAAAATAGATTTTGCAGGAGAATTCTGGGGTTACCAATTTCATCATCTACTTTTGCCTGCCATAACGAGTTAAAATTATCTTACTTAGAGGATTATATTAGGTCCCGCCCTGTCATGTTTTGGCTGAAGGTCTGGAAAAACCCGGCAGCCTCACTAACAAGGGAGATGATAGTTGATTGTTTAAAATGTGACAGGGGAGGAGACATACCATGGCTCGCAGAAGTAAAGGCAAATCTGACAAGAGTTAATCTTGGTCATATCTTTCATAAACCAGACCAATTAGATGGAATTGATAAAAAGATTGTCCGCAAAGTCTTATACAAATACTATGGGGACATAAGATATGCACAGGAATACACCAAATTATCCGTGGCACAATATATATCAATGGCAGAAGAAGGTGGACCTTCCTCTTGTTTACCAGCTAGTTATCTTTTAAGAGATATCACTCGTTGGGAGCGAAGCCTTTTTTTTCGCCTTAGATCCGGCACAATAAAATACTTGCTGTGTTTTCCCTTAGGCTATCAACCCAACATTGAGGATTTGGCTTACCCCTGTGGCAACCTAAGAAAGCAGTCTATGTTGAATTTCTTGTTCTTCTGCACTTTCTATCAAAAGTATAGTATGCAGCTACTAATCCCATTTTTTAGGGCTAATGGAATAACGGATTTTAAGGTTGCATATAAAACTATTCTTCAGCTTAATGATGAGGATTTAACATTTCGAGCTTGCACTTTTTTAAAAATGGCTATCCGCTCACGTTCTTCCATGAATCCTTGAATGTTGGACTAGGACGCACTACATGCACTTTTTTTATTTTATACTTAAACAGGGTAATATGAGATATGAGTGATATCTGGACGTACAGAGCACCATGTATGGAATTTAATAAGTTTGTCCTTTTTTGTTGCTATTTTTCTCAGTCCTATTTGCACTTTGAACATTGGCACTTTCTCACACGATGCTGCTGTTTGCAATACTGGTAATAATCTTGTGATGTTTATTAAATTGTTTTATGTGGTTTGCTTTTAATAGAAGCTGAGGGCTTTTTAATGTGACCTAATAATTTGTCCATCCTTGCTGCTATCTTCTGAAATATTTGCACTTTGCACTTTGGCACTCTAGCATATGAAGCCGCTATCGAAAATGCGTGATAATTCTGCAATGTTTCACTGAATTGTTTTATAGTCGAGCTCTGCTCTTAAAACTTAAAGATGATGGATCAATGTAAATGCTTTTATGATTAATTATGTGAGAAATGTTTTTACTTTTATGGATAGTGCATATCCGAATAAAGATCAATGAAACTGAATATCAACAATGCCATTGCATTCCTAGAAGCTGTAAAGTGCACAGTAAATTGATCTGCTTTCTGGTGCCCGTTGCTCCAACAAAAAATAATTTCACCAACCTTAAAAGATGTCAGCGTCCTACACAATGTAGCTCACGCTTGCAGACTGAAGTAAACACACGGTTCACAACAAGTGGATTCCAGGTAGATTTATTCCATCAGAGAGGACAACTTAAACAACCACACAGGACGGACTCTAACTGCTAATCAACAGTCAACCCATCATAGAACCTAGAACCCCAGTGATACAATAACACTCCATCATAGAACGTAAGCACAGATAACATGGACACTACACACCTTCCCCCCCAAAACCAAAAAAAACACAAAAAAAAACTAAAACATAACAAAATCATTCATTTTAACAGGTGGTTTCTTCACCCGAGAACTTCTCCTTGGAATAAGTGGAACGTGAACCTCAACAGAAGAAGTAGCACAATGGTTTTCTACAGGGACTACATTCGATGTTGCAGAGGAACATTGATTCAAACAAGGTTCAACAGCATTCCCAACATTATCCAAATTGGCAACATTAGAAGAAGGAAACACCCCTTCAAACTCAGAATTAGAACCATTCAATGTATCCAGAAAATTTTGAAAATCCCCATTCTCCTCAGTATCCACAGACTTCTTTGCCGGAGGAACAGGTGACTCATCAGAAACATTTTTGGATCTAAATATGGATATCCGTCTGAAATTCCATATTTTGCCACCATGTACCCTAACAGCTCTGCTGAAAACTTCAATGACCTTCACCGGGTCAGACCATTTAGACCAACGTTTGTCAATGCCACCCAATTTAACACGAACAAAATCACCCACTTTAATTTTACAATCCTTTGAGGAATTGTTGTTCCTCGCATTTTGCATCTTATCTTGGTATTTTTGAATCCGCTCTCTAACCATTTTGAGATCCACCATGGAATCAGGACACTTGTTATTCTTCAACCAACACGGCATGAGCTTAGAGGACGGCTTCCTTCCCCTTAACATCTCAAATGGAGAACAACCAGTAACAGAATGAGGGGACATCCGATATGTGTGCAAAGTGGCCCGTAAAGCCTTCCTCCAATCAATATTACTTTTAATAGCTAACTGTATAGATCCCTTTACAACCCTATTAAAACGCTCAACCTGACCATTAGCCATTGGATTATAGTTAGAAACCCTTTTGTGCGTGACCCCACATTTGTTTAGAAACATTTCAAATTCATGACTAATAAATTGTGGCCCATTATCAGAAACTAATTCAGATGGAATGCCTTCTCTACTAAAGATGTTATCCAAGAAAAAGAGGGCGCACAGCGGAATGGCTGCCTCCTGAGACAGCTCCGCCGGACGGGGAACGCAAATGGCGCAAAAAGCATGACAGAGGGAGCGCCGCGGCCAGAAACACATCGCAGCAATGATCGGAAGCTGCCCTTCACAGAAGGGGGGTGAGAGGGTCGATCGAGAGCCCCGCTTTCCCTGAAAAAACGAACTCTGAAGCTTCCGGGCGTGCGAGGCTAACGGCTCCCAAGATGGCGGCGCCCACCGACACGAAGACGCGCTCTGAGTGACATCGGCATTGCCGGTAAGGAAGGACGCTGGTGAGGGACGCGATCGCCGCCCGGACACTACAAGCTCACTCCTGACACATTGCGGGAGCCCCGGGGGCACAGGCACGGACTGAGATGCGCGGAGGGGGCCCCGTGAGAGCCTCCATGCTGGCCGCCTGCCCGATTGACCGCTGAGGAGGCGAGAGCTCGGCTACGGTGTGACCGCATCGGCGGAGATACATAACGCTGTGCTACGGCGGGGGCTGCGAGAGCGGAGAGGTGAGGAGACTGCTGAGGCCCCCGTTGCGGGACCGAGGAGCGCCTCGCCGGACGAGAGGGAGGACATCTGCTGCAGGCTGGCCTCGTGAGCATGGTGGACCCGGGCAGAGGAGAGATCCACGTGCACTGCGCCCAAGACCGGCACATATAGAGCCCAGCGGATGGCGGTGAGCGTGTGAGACTGCTGGATGAACGGAGATAGCTGGGCCACGTACTGAACGCAACTGCGCTGAAAAGCGCCGCTGGGGCCCATGCGGGACGAATGGCTGGAATGAGGAGCTAAACAACGGAACCATTGCAGAGTGCTGTGAGCCTGCCGTTCTGCTGTGACACCCCCGGACTCCGTCTGCGGAGTGCCCGATAGGTGATTTTGGACGGCGGGGACCGGGGGGCCCAGCGGCGCACTTGGACACTATGGGAAAGCCGGAGAAGACGCAAACGAAGCTCCCCTTTGAAACCAAGCGCCAGACCAAAGGCGCCACTCTACCACCAGACGAAGCAACGGGGGCTGACGACGCAACGCCACAGGGCATGGCGGAGGCGCTGAGGGCCATCCAGCAGAGCTTACAGGACGTACATGGTAAACTTGATACCATCACACTGCGTGTCGACAACATGGCGGCGAAGCTGGATGCGCACGGAGAGCGGCTAACGGAGGCAGAGACCCGAATCGGGGCGCTGGAGGACGCATCCCAAACCACCACTCAAAAATACACCGAGGCTGAGAAGCTGCTGGAGGCGATGAGGCAAAAGACGGAGGATTTAGAAGCGCGCTCAAGACGCAATAATGTGAGAATCACGGGGGTTCCGGAATCTACCAACACGGGCCGGATGGAAACGTATGTTGAGGAGCTGATTAAGGACGTTGTGGGCGCGGAGCACCTATCCCCAATGTTCCTCATTGAGCGAGCGCACAGGTCGCTGGCTCCAAGACCAAAGCCTGGGGCACCCCCGCGGCCCATAGTCGCCAGAGTCCTCAACTACAGGGACCGTGATGTTGTCCTTCGAATAGCGCGCGAGAAGCAGCAGATCACGCACCAAGGAAACAAACTGGCATTCTACCCGGACTTCACCCTCACAGTCCAACAAGCGCGGAAAGAGTTCAATCCGGTAAAGAAAAAGCTTCGTGACATGGGGGTTGACTACGCCATGCTCTACCCTGCCCGGTTGCGGATAACGCACGACGGACGTGCGGTACTGTGCCACTCGCCCCGAGAGGCGTCTGAACTTATCAAAAAAATCGGAGCTAAGCGCAAAGAGAGACGGAGAGTTGAGGAAGCCACGGACGCTGACTAAATTATTGAGCACAAGGACCACTGAGGACCGGCGCAGCTGCTCTACACCACGTGCTGAACACGCGGCCTCGGCGGGGTGAATAACGGAGGGCGACAGGGCAGACGAGGAGACTTCCACCATGGCACAGACTGCGAGTGCATTTGCTGTGAATGACCAAGCCTGGGCCTCTGAAGGGCTGGATGCCGGTAAAACTGCTACTATACAAGTCGGGGTGGTGCTGCAGGAGCTCCTGATCACGGAAGTTCGGGGGTGGGATTCCCCTATCGGACAGAGACCGCACACAGTAGGAAACAGTCGCTCCCTGAGGGGAAGGCGTTCGTTATGTCTGGGATGGCAGACGAACCACCCAGATGGACAGCGTGAGAAACGAGCCCTGACTGCCAGAACTATATCATAGGTATGTAGGTCAAGTGCGGGTGGAGGGAGGAGCGGATGGCTGGGAAAAAGACTCTCTGCTAGCAGGACAGTAATGCTACAAGTGGGACGCTGTGAACATTGCTGAGACTGCGACGGACCCTGGAGAGGGTCGATGTGATGCTTACATAGATGTGGGACCCTTGGGGTCCTGAACAGGGATTTGTCCCCGTCCACATCCATTAAGTTGGATGGAGAGGTGTGTTCTAGGCGGTCCCCCAAAGAGGGAGATCCCCGAATCCAGTTACCTTAATGTTTGACATTAGTTATGGGGTATGTCTTTGGCATAGTTGGGGTGCTGAAGTGGGTGGGGGGAAGCGGGATACAGTTGGGAAGTTGCAATGTTGGTCACTGTGCATGAGATGCATCGCTGAATTCCGAGTAAATTTGCTCAGGCAACAGAGGGTCCATACCCACTGCGACAGTTATAGGGACGCGCCCGCTAGGTGTAAGGGTGATTGCTGTATGCCTGCTACTGCTAGGAGATGGCTGATAGCGGAGTAGGTGCGAGATTGCTTCGATTGATCACATGGAATGTCCGAGGGCTTGGTAACCCCAAGAAAATCAGGCAAACACTGGCATACCTGGACAGACAGCGCGTAGATATTGCACTCATACAGGAGACACACTGCGCGCCGTCACGCCGAGTTAATGTGGGCCGTAGGTGGGCTGAGTCCGTACACTATTCCTCTTACTCCTCCAATGCACGGGGGGTGATGGTATTGATAAAAAAAGGACTGAAATATACCATTGAGTCGGTCGAGAAGGATGACATGGGACGGTTTGTTATTCTGACTGGTCTCCTGCGGAGACAGAGACTGGCTGTGGTGAATGTCTACGGGCCTAACGTGGACGATCCGCAGTTCTACCAATCGCTGTGGAGCAAACTGCGCGACCTCCAGGCTCCCCATGTGGTGTGGGGTGGAGACTTTAATATTGCGCTCTGCGAGGACTTTGACCGCTCTGGGGCGACAACAGAGCCACATAGGCATGCCCTCCATGTCCTAAAGGACATAATGGTTGATAAGGCGCTTACTGATATCTGGAGGCATAGACATCCGGATGACCTAGAAGCCACTCATGTGACTACGTCGCGCGGTAGTTGGTCCCGTATAGACTACTGGCTGGTCTCGGGCGACGTTGCACGATGGACAAGGGAGGTTCGTCACCTGCCTAGAACGCTATCCGATCATAGCCCGGTGCTCCTCGCCTTGGAGCTCCCGGACTACACGCCACCTCCGTTCAGTTGGAGATTCAATGCTAAAGCACTCATAGACCCCCTGTACACTGATACCATCGGGCAGGCGATACAGGAATACTTTGACAATAACGCGCCTACAGCGACCGACCCGGGAGTGCTCTGGGAGGCCTGCAAGGCTACTATACGCGGCGTCTGCATAAGCACCAATGCAGGCATACTTAAAGACATCCGACGGCAAATCGGAGTCAAAGAGGATAAACTCCGAGTCCTAGAACGTGACTACGAACGCACACAAAATGCTCGGCTACTGGGGGACATTCGGACTACACTGTCCGAATTTCAGAGCCTCGCGGATGACGAAATTAAATATACCATGAAACGACAGATTGCAAGGGCCTATGGGGAGGGCGGCAGACCAGGAGGGCGACTGGCGGCTAAAATATGTGAGGGACGTGCGCCGCAGAACATACAGGTGATCCGTGGACGGTGGGGGGAACGACATTATGGCGAGCAAGAAATACTGGGGGAATTTATGGATGCATACGGAGAGCTGTATGCCTCCAGGCCTACGGCCGCTGAGGCTGAAATCGGGGAATACCTCGAAGACGTGGCGATAGCGTGGCTATCGGACACACATCGCGAATATCTATCCCAACCTATCACAGTGGAGGAGGTCACAGAAATCATTAAGTCACTGCCGAATGGTAAGGCTCCGGGCCCCGATGGCTTTACATGCGAATTTTATAAGGCGTTTGTTGACCAGCTGGCCCCCCGTCTAGTGGAAATGTATGGAAACGCACATGAGCAACAACGACTGCCGCCCACACTGCGGGACGCAATACTACTGGCCCTCCTCAAGCCACAGAAAGATCCGGAGCTTTGTGACTCCTATAGACCACTGTCCCTCATAAACGTGGATAACAAGATCTTAGCTAAATTGCTTGCTGCACGTCTGAACCCGCTGATGCCCAGACTGATCTTGCCTGACCAGTCTGGATTCATACCAGAACGCTCCACTGCTCACAATACGCGGACACTATTTGCGCTTGCGCATTACTTAACACCTGAGACGAAGGCGGCGGCGGTCTTCCTAGACGCAGCCAAGGCCTTTGATTCTCTAGAATGGAAATATATGACTAAGGTGTTGCGGAGGATGGGATTCCCACTTGCGTTCCTTCAATGGATCCACTTGCTATATGATGCACCTGTGGCGAGGATTAGGGTGAATAACTATATTTCAGACACCATTGCTATACGGAGAGGGACGAGACAGGGATGCCCGCTGTCCCCTCTTTTGTTTGCTATAGCACTGGAGCCGCTCGCCTGCAAGATAAGACAGGGACATCATTATTCAGCCCTGCAGTTTCCGCAACGGCCACTGCACATCTCCCTGTACGCAGATGATATGCTACTCTACGTAAGGGACCCACAGACCAATCTGAATCCACTTTTGAGGGAATACATAAAATTTGCACGTAAATCTGGGGTCACCATAAATTGGGCCAAATCCCTGATTATTCCCTTGACTGATACCACACACCCGCACCCCATAGATTATCCATTGGAGTGGAAAACGGACCCAATAAAATATTTGGGGGTATGGTTTCACAGGGACCCGGAAATTGTTATCAGGTCTAACTACGGGACGGCAATTGACACACTGGAGGAGAGGGTGGGAAGATGGATTCAGCTGCCTTTATCGCTGGCTGACCGTATTGCTATCGTCAAGATGGTACTCCTGCCGAAGTTACTTTACCTGTTCACTAACATCCCTATACACCCCCCAATGGAGGTGTTCCGCAGGATTACCTCGTTGGTCCTCCGGCTTGTTTGGGCGGGAAAGACGGCCAGGGTGGAGATGCGGACACTCACGTTACCGTACAGTCAAGGAGGGTTCGGGGTCCCAGACTTCTATCATTATTACCTCTGTGCGCAGGCGCAGTACGCACACTACTGGTACCACAGGATCCCATTTCTCACCCACACTGCGATAGAAGAGGGGGATGCGCTGCCTGTCCCACTCGAGGCGATTATCACCCATCGTAGGCCGCCACTGCATACGCAAGACATAAACACCATTGACACAACGAACAAAGCATGGCATACCATGGGCAGACTGGCCAATAAACTGCCGCTGTATGCCCCGGCGCTCAGGCTCCAATGGCATCCGGCTATATCGGTAACGCAAGAAAGAGTGGGATTGGATCTGCTGCGGCAGGTAGGCATTGACACAGTAGGAGATTTGTACGATAACGGGACTTTTAAAACACTTGAACATCTCACATTCATTAGTAACATGTCTACGCTATTTCGCTTCAATTATTACCGGCTGCAAAGAGCCGTGAAGGAACTGTATCCAGATTACCCGTTGGAACCGAAAGAGCTGACTGCGTTGCAATGGCTGATCACCACACCAGCTAAACGACACCTGGTGTCTACACTCTATACAAAACTACAGGGGGACATAGCGGGGAACACGCACACCTCAATGGAGAAATGGAAGAGCTGTCTAGATGCACAGCTAACAGAGGAAGAGTGGACGGTTGCCTGCACCCTGACGGGAATGCTGACACCCAATGGTAATCTCCGCATACTACATTTCAAATACCTGCACCAAACATACTACACACCGGCTCGGCTACACCGTTATGGGCTGCGTGGGGATGCTAGATGCGAGCGATGTGGGGCTGATGGTGCAGATTTTATACATCTGGCGTGGTCGTGTGAGGCGGTGGGGAGATACTGGGAGCAGGTGACGAGATCGCTAGGGGCCATGGTGGGAAGTGAGGTGCGCTGCGATGCTAAGACCTGTTTGCTAGGGTTGCTGCCCGAGATACGGGCCCTAAAGCGCAGATTTTGCATGATTGCATTACTAATGGCCAAAAGAAGGGTATCGCTCTGTTGGTATGGAAAGAAGGTCCCAAAACTGAAAGACTGGCTCACGGACCTAACGTACTGTAGGGATACCCTGAGGACCTACGAAGAGGAGCTCCCTGCTGGATCAACACCCAGAGACTACTGGGTATACTTAACTCAATATCTGCAAAGTGTTTCCGTAGAATCACCAAGCGATTAACATGTGAGTGGAAGGGTGGTGGGGGTGGAGGACCTCTGGTTAAGACACAAACCAATGATTCGGATGAAGGATGCTGTTGTGCTGTGACCGAAATGTTTTGGTTATTGTTCGATTGTAAACAATTACAAATGCCAATAAAAAAAAAAAAAAAAAAAAAAAAAATGTTATCCAAGAATTCTATGATATGGTTAGAGGTTATTTTGTCTACCACCTTGACTTCTGGCCATTTCGAAAAATAATCCACTAAAACCACCGCAAAGACCTGTTTAGCAGAAGAAAAATTCAAAGGACCAATAATATCAATTCCTAATTTGCTCCAAGGACACAAGGAATACTCAATAGGTGAAATCCCCACAGATAGAGGCTTGACCGATTTGTCACTTTTAGAACACTGCATACAATCTCTAACCCACCTGTCCACCATACCATCCATGCTAGGCCACCAATAAAATTCTCTCAAACGACGTTTGGTGGAAGACATTCCTAAATGTCCTTCATGTGACAACTTTACTAACTGTTCTCTAACACCTAGAGGTGGAACAATCTTATCACCTCTAATTACGAATCCATGCAAAAACATGAGTTCATCATTCACTTTCCAAAACGAACTCAAATCACCACTCAACTTCCTTTCTTCTTGCCATCCTCTTTGTAAGTACTTTACAACATTTTGTAAAACATCATCTTCCGACATTGCCTTGAACCAAATCTCCTCCGAGATAGCACTCGAACTTATACTTTCCTTCACATCTTCCATAGTATAAGCTACGTCACATTCCTCAGAGGTAATACTTACCCCAGAACACTCATCTAAAGACAACCGAGACATGCAATCCGCATGAACATTCAAACGGCCAGGAATATATACAACTGAACACTGATATTCCTGCAGTTTAGCAGCTAACCTGGCTAAACGAGCAGTCAAAGTTCTACCACCACCAGCCGCTAACATGTTTATCAGAGGTTTATGGTCAGTCCTTAATTGAAACTTTGTCCCCCATAAGAATTGCCTAAAATGCTGCGCAGCCCAGGTACACGCAAGTAATTCCTTTTCAATAGTAGAGTAATTAACCTCCGCTCCTTTTAAAGTTCTTGAGGCATACGAAACAACATACTCCTCCCCAAATTTCTTTTGTAAAAGCACAGCGCCTAAACCAATGTTACTAGCGTCTACTGCTACTATACATTCCCCACCAATAGTAAAAGGTCTCAAAAACGGAGCCACACAAATCTCATTTTTAAGTGTTTCAAAAGCTAACTTTTGCTCACTTCCCCAGATGAATTTAGCATTTTTCTTCAGTAAATTGCGCAACGGAAACACTTTTGAAGCATAATTCTTAACAAACTTACTGTAAAATTCCGTTAAACCTAAGAATGACAACAATTGATCTTTAGAAGAAGGAGGCGGAGCTTTAGTAATACTAGCCACATGATCCATTTTTGGTTTGATACCCTCTCTTGAAATCTCGTGGCCTAAATATTCCACATTATCTTTTCTGAATTTACATTTGGAAAGCTTAAGCGTTAAACCTTTGCACTGTATGTTATTCAGCACCTTTTTTAGATTGCAATCATGGTCTTCAGAGTCTTTTCCGAAAATCAGAATATCATCCTGAAAGGCTATGGCACCAGGGCAACCTTCCAGGACATCCTTCATGATTCTCTGAAAGACCGAAGCGGCACTAGCCAAACCAAATGGCATCCTCTTATATTGAAACATGCCTTCCGGAGTAATGAAAGCTGTCAAACATTTGGATTGTTCATGTAACACAATCTGGTGGTATGCACTCGCCAAATCAACTGTGGAAAACACACACGCACCAGATAAAGTTGATATCAATTCATGAATGTTGGGTAAAGGATGTCTATCAATCCAAATCTCCTTATTTAAGCTACGGAGATCAACACACAGCCTAAGATCTCCGTTGCCTTTAAGGGAAAGAACCACCGGAGAAACCCATGGGGATGATTCTATAGGTTCTATAACATTCCTTGACACTAGATCCTTCAACATGTCTTTTAACTTGTCACGATATGCTAAGGGAACATTACGGACCCTATGTCTCACAGGAATAGCAGAATCCTTAAGTATTATTTTGTGTTTAAAATTTGCATATTCCCCAAGTTGATCACTGAACACTTTAGGAAACATTTTTTTAATGTCATCGACACAATCCCCACTAAAAATACTGTATACTGGTGGAGTTGCATTGGGATCTAATTTTATGCCCAATTCTTGTTGATGGGGCCACCCAAGTATAGATACCCCTTTAGTTGCTACATATAGTTTCCCTTTAATGGACTTCCCTTTAAAAGAGAAATCTGTCCAAAAATAACCTTCGAGTGCAATTTTGTGCCCTGAATAACTACCAGGTTTAATATCTGGAGGTAATAATATTCTGTTCTCCCATAGTTTTAAGAAAAGATCCCTACCAATAATGGAGTACCACGCACACGAGTCTATCATCATCATGACCTCTTTTCCATCTATTAGTATGGATCCAGATGGAAACCCTTTACAATTGTTTTCAGAAACACAAGCGATGCAATTAAATTCATTGAACTCTGTAACAATCTCCTCTTCATCACAGGTAATACAATTAACTTTTTGTTGGGACCTACACATTTTTCCAAAATGACCTGGCTTTTTACATTTAACACAAACTTTAGTCCATGCTGGACATCCCTTATAGTTGCCAACATGTTCAAAACTGCCACACCTATAGCAGATCACAGGATTCCTCCTGTTGCTAAATTTATTGTCCTTGAAATTTGGATCTCTTCTAAAAAAAACAGGAGGAGTTTTCTTCTGAAAAACCTGAGGCTTCACAACTGAAACTTCAGCTACAGGATCTTGTGCTTTAACGTTGACAATAGAAGGTTGACCTCTGATTTCACTTACAAACTTCTCAGATTGTTCTATGCCTTTAGCAATATTGACCACGGCATTCAAAGAAGATTCAGTGCCTAACCACAACCTCTCTTGTATCTTTTTACTTTTAGTTTTCATCATTATCTGGTCTCTAAGCACTTGCTCGTAATTGATGGTATCAAATGCACAAGAACCAGCCAGAGAACGTAAAGCTGACACATAGTTTTCAATGGATTCATCCTCCTTTTGAGCACGGGAATAAAATTTAAATCTTTCCATCACAATGTTTATTTTCTTCCCGAATCTGGTGCTCATCTTTTTAACTGCTACCTCAAACACATTTACACCCTCAGTGCTCTCGAGAGGAGGTAAATTATCAAATTCTTTGATCCCTTGACCACCTAGACAGTGTCTTAACAAATCCAATTTCCTTTTTGGGGAACAACCTTCCTCCTCTAAAACCTCAACGTAAGCTAAAAACATAGGATACCATAAATCCCATTCCATTTTAGGATCTCCAGCTGCAGGCAAGAAATGTGGTGGTGCCGAAATATTAGACATACTAATAAAACTCCTAGTTGCTTTTACACAAATATGCAAAATAAAGTTGCTTAGAGTCTTGTTCTTTTTTTTTTTTTTTTTTTAAAATAAATGAATTTGATTAAGGAAAAAGAAGAAGAAAAAAAAAATGAAAAATATAAATTTAAATGAAAATGAGAAACGAGACTTCTCTCTTTTTCTTTTAAAACAAAAACAAAATTGTATAAGACAGGTAATGTTGCTTGTTGCACGAAATAAAGTTGTCGAAATTGATCACAGTATTCGAAACTAGACCAATCCAAGATGGCGGCCAAAAACGCGTGACATCATCACGCTCCCAGCATGCTTTGCTGACTTGGAATCTTCCGTGAGAAGGAAAGCGCGTAATCCAGATGATGTAGAAACTGGTTCCAGATAAGAACGCTGCGGCTAGAGCTAGCTCGAGCGGGTGAGTGTAGTTTTTCAAATTCTTTTCTTGAACAACCGCTACAATCTCCGCAGCCTATACACGCCAGTAATTCCGCCTTAAAATTCCCCAAATTGGTGAAAACACTGCCGCAGGCGCGATCAAAGCGCAGGATGATTCCACACACTGCCGCAGGCGCGATCAAGGCGCAAAACGATTTCACACACTGCCGCAGGCGCAATCAAAGCGCAAAACAGTTTCACACCGTGCAGATCACAAAGAGAATGTGAAAGGCACAAGTATTAACTACTCCACAACGCCACTTCCAAAACGAGCGAACAGCCGCAGGTGCAATCAAAACACATAGCATCAATACCTTGAAAGCGTCTTCAATAGTGAATGCTGTCCTCCTCTGACTCCCAGTCGTCGCCAGTGTGAAGTAAACACACGGTTCACAACAAGTGGATTCCAGGTAGATTTATTCCATCAGAGAGGACAACTTAAACAACCACACAGGACGGACTCTAACTGCTAATCAACAGTCAACCCATCATAGAACCTAGAACCCCAGTGATACAATAACACTCCATCATAGAACGTAAGCACAGATAACATGGACACTACACAGACCAATCAGATACGTTACACTGATGACACATGACAAACAAAACGCTGCCTTAGAGTTCAGATCGCACATCAAGTAAAATGTAAACCGCAAACAAACCCCCTTTGTTCTGCATTAGAGTTTGCCGCTCAAAGTGGGAATACTCGCACTTGGACAAACCTAGAGAGGGGTGCTACAGTAGGGGGAGAGATTGTGTATCATGGCGGGGCTTCATTGGGAAAATGTGCACCACAGGCATGTGCTGTGTTCCACATGAGAGTTTTGCACTCAGCCACTTGCTAGAAGCACTCTTAAGTATGCAAACGTCAGTAGAAGCCTCAGAGCCTGCAACATGGCGCTATCTTGGCTCTGTTTATCGATCCATATCATGATCAGTGTTTTCACTCCCGGGCATAATTTAACTCTTTAACAGATCAGCAGACTGCTTCATGGATCAATCGGTATTTCTCTCTGCTGATGCATTTTAATTGTGATATCCAATGGGTGATAACCCGTTCTCAAATTATCATTTAAAATAAATAGTGTTGAAGTCAGGATGGAAACGGTCTCATGATACAGCCGGTGTCTGAGATGTGGATCTGAGAAAAATGAGGTAGAAAGTGCTGGAAGGGGGATCCGTAGCACTCGAGCCAGTCTGCATCAAATAACAGTTGTGTTTACCGTTTTCAGACAGGCTGCCCCGCCAAATGGTTTGAAATCAATTAAATCAATCTCGAGAATTAATTCCCCTTCGATCCTGAAGGTCCCTGGGGGCCAACTAGCGCACCAGGTACCTTCAGTAAGCACAACGTGGCTGCATCGCAGAGAGGTGGTCTGAGGCCACGCCCCTTTGTACACCTCTCTGCAACGCAGCTCTGTGGCGCTTACTGGAGGTACCTGGTGGGCTAGTTAGACCCCAGGGACCCTCAGGATTCAAGGGGACTTAACCCCCAATGTAAAATGCGCCACGGGGTGCGTTTGTACAGTGGTGAAGGGAGGGGGCGGGGCCTCATGTGACACATGTGTAAACACGTCCTGTGGCGTGCTTTAAGTTGGGGGATTATGTCCCATTGAATCCTGAGGGTCCCTGGGGGGCAACTAGCCCACCAGGTACCTCCAGTAATCGCCACAGGGCTGCGTTGCAGAGAGGTGGTCCGAGGCCACGCCCCTTTTTACACCTCTCTACAACCATGACACAGTACCATATTATATCTAGACACCGTTTTTGTACACCTCGCAATTAGCTATGCTGCTTTATACGGGTACCTGTTACGTTTTTCTTGAAATATTTAAGAAAGCTTGAGAGACTATATATCTTGTCTCATGGAACAGGACCATATTATATCCTTGGAAACTTAATATACTTCACTATAGTTGCGATTTAATTTTGAACTCTATTGGTCGAACACTGTATAAAATGAGCCCTGAGGAAGTCTGTGATTTACACCACATAAAGACGAAGCACGTGTTGACAGCTAGGACTGCTTTTGGAGAAGTTTTAAGAAATAAAAGAAGATTAAGAAGAACTCTTGGTGTTGATTGATTAAGAACTTTGACTAACTGTGGAATTTGCTCAGGATACATTTCTTTTTCAATTTAAATGGTGTAGGAATTCTATACCTTCTGGTATATGGTGGATGGCCGTTACCTTATCCTTTGAGCTACCCAAATTTGTACTTTGATTGTCACACAACTCTGAGCAATTGTCACCCAGCCATCCGTCTTGTATAGTATTAAGAAAATAAAATTGGCACATTCAACCGACTGTAACACAGACACGGTAGTCTAAGCCATAAAATGCCCATTTGACTTGGTTTACGTGGGTAGGACATCATGAAAAGTTAAAACACAAATTAATGAGCACAAGAGCATGAATAGGACATCAAATCTCAATTCCTGTTTAGCGACACAATAGTTAAAGAAAAAACACACCATACCACAACTCAGGTTCACCATTCTCGAAGATTTTCTCTACAACACACAGAAACACTAACCAATTGTTAGTGCAGCGGGAGACAACTTGGATCAAACGCTTAAACACATTAACACCCCATGGGTTAAATGATAAAATTGAAATGACATGTTTTCTTTAAATCTTAAATATTACAGTGGACTGAATACTGAGTTTTCATCTGTATGATGTGTTGGATTGTTCATATACAGAATTATCATGTATAAAGTTAAATGGTTTCCGTATAGTTAAAAACACTGTATTAGTATATATGATGCTGTCTTCCTATTGGGGTTATGCAGATGACCAAAATTGCTCATGAACTATAATGTCAATCACATGGATAGAAGTTACACGCATGGCGAGCCTTTGAGCGGGGCACAATTCATAACTCACAACAAGGTATTACCATTCTTATTATGCATTACATCACCATCTTTTAGTTATCAACTTTATTGATTCACTTTTAATTTAGGTTTACGGATTACTTAACTTTTTTTAATATTAGCACCATAAAATATGTAAGTGCAGTAGTTTTGGGAGTCCATTTTTTGTGTTTATGGTGGATTATAAGAAGGCGGCATGCAGGCTCACGCACGTATACAGGGAAGCATTCACAATACTTAATGGCGTTCGGACCGGAATTGGTTTGGATTCTTCCTGGCAGTTGGATGTATTAGGCAGACGCGTCGGTGATTACAGTAAGTAAGACTGTGTCTTTTAAACTTTTTGATATGCATTACAATGGAGGGATGCCATTGAATTTCAAAATTGGTTTCGCACCTAGGACACATTGCACGATTGTACGGAGGAAACATAGCGCTTTGTCCTATGTGTTGACTCAGTAAGTAAAGACACATATGGCTTATTTATTTATGTACATACAATGACAAGCATGCTTGTACTAACAGGCATCTGTGTTGTTTTTCAAAGGTTTCTTTATATCACCACAGTAGCTAAACTGCGTGATGCCCAGGTATGGTAAGACGTGTTGCTTCAATGGGCTGCTCTTCACATAGATAGAGGAAGCACTTGGGCTATAAGGTATGGCGACCTTTTGTACACGGTTCAGAGACGCGTAGTAATTGGCTCAGAGAGATAGGGTATGCACTCTACACCCTGGTCATAAGGTATAGAGACTCGCGGTTCGGGTTGCATGCGATGGCATGCGATGGTTAACCTTCTAAGCATGGTTCTTTGACACATTTGAATTTTCACATGAACGCACAATATCTAATAACACCAGGAGCGCTTTAGGAGTAACGATATTCACTGTATAGCCACAGTCTATTTTGAGCACCCACACCCAGCACTCATGAATATGCCCATATGGGATAGAGAGCCTGTTATGTTATTAAGACTTCTTGCGTATTGTACATGATCAAACATATGTATTATTTGTTATTTTTATAATGCCCCTGCTGAAGGGACTTTCCCAAAATGCATTGGGAACACTTCATTGAATATTTCATGTGGATTTCCAGGTTGTAACACAATGTAATGAGAGGAATGTATCATGATCATTGTATGTTTTAAAGTTGCAACATTCAGATAAATTGGTTGTGAATAATAAAAAGAAAAAAATGTAAATAAACTGCAATACAATTGTATAAAATTATTGATGAACAAGTTTACTTAATTGTTGAAACTTAGGGGCATGTGTTTTGCACCTTGATGTGTGTGAGAGGTTTGTACACACCGCTACAGGTAACCTGTTTTCTCAGACATCAAAAACTGGATGTCAGACAACTACCTTTTGCTCAACGCTGCTAAGTCGGAGATTGTGCTTTTTGGAAACGCTCACAAGCACTGGTCAGACGAATGGTGGCCAGCACAGTTGGGTGCCTGTCCTTCCCCTAAGTCAGCTGCTCGCAACTTAGGGATACTACTTGACAACAAACTAACCCTGGCTGATCACATCAAAAATATTTCTCACACCAGCTTCGGACTCCTACGCAGCCTAAAGAAGATTTTTAAGTGGATCCCTCTAGCCTCGCGTCTACCTCTAATTCAGGGACTAATTATTAGTCGCCTAGACTACGGCAATGCTCTTTTCGCCTCTATCGGCGAAACTCTCCTGAGCAAACTCCAGGTCCTTCAAAATACTGTAGCTAGACTGGCCCTGGACCTACCTGCCCGCACCCCTTCTGCCCCCTGTCTAAAAGCGCTCCACTGGCTTCCCATAAAAAAGCGTATCAAGTTTAAAATTTGCTGTCTGGTTCACAAATCCCTAAATGGCAAAGGCCCAGTCTATCTAGCAAATAAACTTATTGACTATCGTCCAACGAGAACTCTGAGATCCTCTAGCTCGCACCTCTTAAGGGTGCCAAAAGTACGTACTGTCAAAAATGGGGACAGGTCCTTCTCTAAAATTGCACCTGAAAGCTGGAATGCTCTCCCCCTTCACCTAAGACTGGAACCCAGCCATCAGAAATTTCGTAAACTCCTAAAAACATGGCTTTTCTAAATTCTGCTTATCTTACATCTTACATCTGAGAGTCTGCTGGCGCTATGAGACCTTCGGGTGATATATGCGCCTTACAAATTCCAATACATAGACAATACATAGACATAGACATCTCCACAAACCTATTTGCGTAGTTGGAAGCAATCAACTCAAAATATTCCCTCCTAAACAATCCTAACTATAACTACTCAGTGGTGGTTGCCGCTGAGTGGTTATAGTTAGGATTGTGTTTTCTTAGGAAATACCTTTACTGTGTTGCTAATAACTTTGGCATTGTATGATGAATCTCCACAACAATTTCTAAAAAAGTGTTACGTTTTGACTAGTTTGCAAATCAAAAGTTTCAGTTTGATCTGTCAAGCGGTGGCCGAGAGAAAGCAAGATCTCAAATACATTTCTCCCATCCATTTTCCGGTAGGAACATTAGACACTGCTACAGCCCAAACCACTGAACGGATTTACACTACATTGGGTAGAAAGCTAGACCTTGGTCCAAAAAGATTGCTTCTTTGACTTGTTATAGCTCCGTTTAGTATTTTTTGAGAAATTAATGCTAGAAAAAATGGTATGTCTAGGGACGTGGAGCCTCCTTGGATCCAACGGATCTCAAGCTGAGATCTGATTGGCAGCCACCACATCAACCAGGGAGTGGTGGCAGCCATTTTAAGACTCAGTCCCAAGGCCTAATAAAAAATACAAAAAAAGACCTAGAGGCAGGGTAGAACTGCTGGTGGTGCCTAAAACTTTGCAGACAATCCAAAATCTGTAGCAATTTGTTTCAAAAAATGGAAGTGCAGGCACCCATGCTTCTTTTAATCTCCCCCCTCACCAGGGTGGGCCGGTGCCAAGGGGCAAAGGTAGGTAATATTTTGCCTCTGAGAGGTCCAGAGATGATATCCATCTGGGCCAAAGTGAGAAATGTGAGTGGGCACACAACCGTCCTACCAGAGCCTAATTTGGCACCAGAGCCCTACACCTGAGGGGGCAAAATATACTAAAATGGGGAAGGGGTTGCTTGACCCCCCTCCCTCAGCTTTAAAAAAAGCCCGGGAACCCCATCCCCCTGGGCAATCTCAGTGGCTGTGTCCCAGAGAGCCCACCCCCTGGGGCATAGTAGTTTCCCTGCCCGCACTAGCTCAGTCAAGAATACGTGTTTGCTCCCATTTGGTGGGAGCATTTTTAAATCTAGAAAAAAGATTAATGCTTTTCCTTTGAAGAGAGAGAGTCTGATAAAAGGGAATATAAACGAACCTGACCAGAATGGTTCAAAGTCCCGGTAGTAGAGGGTAGGTCAGCTGGCGACATGCTACATGCACAATATACATGAGGAACTCCTCATGTTGAAACCTACCATGTACTGTGATGCCTGGTTAGTTCACAACTTAGGGTAGTTCCAGTACTACCAGGTATCTGACTAGTGAGTCGGATGGTTGTTGTGAGTGTGCAGCCACACACCATTTGATTTTTTAGTTGTAGATAGTTTAAAACCACTTTTTGGTCCTGACGAATCGCCCGCACATTAGTCATATGACGAAAAACATGTTGACCTTTCACCTATAAGAGCGCCATAACTAGAGACATAATCCTCAGCTGAGCGCCTTATATAACTTCTTTTACTTAGGGTAGGAGGCCTCTTGATTAAAGTTACCGTCGCTGGTACTCCCAACCCTATTTGAGATTCACTATAAACACACATTCATCTACACACAATAGATCCCTCACCCCCACATCACCTTACGGCTGTTGGTAAAAGATCTCCGTTAAAGTGCCCCATCTAAAGGGAGCCATCGGGTTTCGCACCGCCGACGCGATGAGGAGCAGCCCGATGATGAAGCATGACACCCTACCAGGTGTGTGAAGGCATTATAATCCAACAAAATGGATTACCAACTTTGAACCATTTCCTTTTATATGACTCTCTCTTCAAAGGAACAGCATTAATCTTTTTTCTAGACTTCTGTTAGGGCATTTATGCTGGACCTTCCCAAAAGCCCTGTTGTCCCCTCTTTGATAACTTGTACTAGCATTTTTAAATCTCCCACCAAAGGGAAGCAAACACCTAAGTCTGCTCCTATCCAACAGGAAATATAAAAATGCTACCGCTGGCTGAGAGCAGACTTTCTATTTTCCTTGCCCATGCGGGCAGGGAGACAGAACACATATTTCTCCTGCTCAGAGGCACGTGAGCCCCTCCCCTTAATTATTATATTTGACCCAAGGGGGTTGTGTCCCCAGTGCCTATTAAGGCTCAGGAGGGGAACAACATAACCCCTCCCCCTTTTTGTTGAACTTAGCCCCAGAGTATGTGGTCCCTGAGGCCTAATGAGGCATCGAGACGGGGGTAAGAGGGCCCCTTTCCCTTCTTAAATGTAATTAGAGGTATTGAACATGCTATAAATCTTTGTATTGAAGAGTGACTCTGGGTGCAGATGACAGTTGACGACTAACGTCCATTATGTTCCACACAAGTTTTTTGGTTCTGCTAAAAAAAATTCCAACAGGGCAAAGATTCTATGTATCAGATACTATGTATTGGAAGCAGACTTGAGTTATTAGACAGAATCGTCTCAGCGTGACATTTTCTACATAACATAGAAGGCTGTGTGCACCAGATAATAACTCTGTACATGTGCTTGTTTAGCTTCAGAAGATGGTATCTGTAACATTTTCAGCACAGTAGGAAGGCTGCAGGTAGCATTACCTTAATCACCTTATGACCTCGTATATTTTAAGCAAATAGTGTCTCTAGACTGTTCTTAGTAGATACCTTTTACTACTGTTAGGTGTACTTTTCATGAGAACACCACTCGTGTAGGTGAGTTGGCGCTATATAAACCGAAACCGAAGGTAACATGCACTGCAAGCTGTGGCCGGCGGTAGCATTTTTCCCGAATGGGTAAAAAGACAGACTTCTTGGTGGGTTAACACGTGACCGTGGGTCCTGAACCACTGCTGTTGCCATACTGCCTAGTAGCAAAAGACAAAAAGACTCTTTTTATTCCAGGGTGTAAGAAGGTATTAGAGTGCCTTACATGAGATCCAGTACGTTACACAAAGAGACATTCATTTATTTTTAGGCATGGATAGATTTCAATTACGTGGTTTGCCCAGGATCACAGGAGGATGAGTCGACGCTGAGACTTTAAATTGGTTTGCCTGCTTGTTTATATTAGGTAGCACGCAATTTATATTGAGCATGTTAATGTAAACACTAAGGGGCAGATTTACAAGCCACTTGCGCCACTTTTGCGTCACTTTTCCCATGTTAAAAGTGACGCAAAAGTGGCGCAAGGGGCTTGTAAATAAGCCCCTAAGAGCCTTAGCCAACACCCACATAGTCGAACACTGACGACAGCTGCATACCTTAGAAACACTTAAATCAGAGTTCTACCCTTCGTGTTTTGTTTTTTTTTTTACACTGTGCCTCGCCGCTTCTCTATTTCGGAAAATGTTTCTAATTTTGCCCGGGCCGGAAGTGGGATGTTTGCAGTCTGCGAGGGCTCTCAGGTGATGGGAGGAGGGGTCTTGTCTACAGCGCTCCCTCGTGCAATGCCATCACGGGTGGCATAGTGCCAATATCGGCAACCGTTATCATAGCACACATCAGTACATAATCATAATAAAACACATGACACTGAATGTAAGTGGAGAAATATTGCTGCAGGTTTATTAGCATAATAAATATGCAAACACGGTGGGTTATCTTACGGGCGATCCCAGGGCAGGCCAGCCCCATGCCGCCTGCCCGTCTGATAAGCCTAGAGTCACCATGGCAACGCCAATTGGTGTCTACCAAATGTTGGGAGGGTCCCCCCCTCCCATCCGTGGACCTCCAGTCCACATGCTTCACCACGCCCCCCCGTGATGGGTGGGCGGAGCATACATGGCAGCCCCCGGTTGCTCAGACCCACAACCGCCTGTCGGTTAGCGGGGCGCCGTAGGTCTTCCAGTGGACACGCTAAAAGATCCCTGGGTATCCTGGCTTAGCACCACACGGTGCTGCTGCATGCTATACCCCTTGGTATGTGCAGACCCTGGATCGCCCTGTAACTCCTCCTGCAACACAAAGTGAAAATTGTTAGAAAAAACCTCCCCCCCCTTCTTGTCCCTCCAGATGCCGGGTAAGCGGATGGGCGGGCAAGGCAAACGAGCGGACAAGAGGGCGAGGAGGGGGCGGGGACCGAATATGTACCCCCCCCCCTTGGCACCTCCCCGCCGGAAGCAGCTACCTGACTGGGGTCTCCCTAGGTCAAGCCCAGGGACACGACCTCCCACCCCTGTGCCTTCCTGTGGCACTAAGGCGGCCGCCCTCAAGGGGCGGGCCGCTGCGCAACCCCCCCCCGGGCAGCCTTACATAGTGCCAATATCGGCAACCGTTATCATAGCACACATCAGTACATAATCATAATAAAACACATGACACTGAATGTAAGTGGAGAAATATTGCTGCAGGTTTATTAGCATAATAAATATGCAAACACGGTGGGTTATCTTACGGGCGATCCCAGGGCAGGCCAGCCCCATGCCGCCTGCCCGTCTGATAAGCCTAGAGTCACCATGGCAACGCCAATTGGTGTCTACCAAATGTTGGGAGGGTCCCCCCCTCCCATCCGTGGACCTCCAGTCCACATGCTTCACCACGCCCCCCCGTGATGGGTGGGCGGAGCATACATGGCAGCCCCCGGTTGCTCAGACCCACAACCGCCTGTCGGTTAGCGGGGCGCCGTAGGTCTTCCAGTGGACACGCTAAAAGATCCCTGGGTATCCTGGCTTAGCACCACACGGTGCTGCTGCCTGCTATACCCCTTGGTATGTGCAGACCCTGGATCGCCCTGTAACTCCTCCACAGCCTTGGGAGTGGCCACCGTCACTACCAGGGCCCCCCACCAAGGTAGACCTATTTCCTTACAACCTGCTGCAGCCAAAGCTTCCCCTAGGTCCAGTAGGAAAAGAACCGTGCCTAAACCAGGGAGGTGCACCCCATCTCCCTCCCGGCACCCTGTGGACTTGGCGTGTGTAAGACCATGCCTGATGAAGCCCAAAACCTCTTTGCTCTGCGCAACTGCGCATGGCTCCAGGTGGACCTTTTTACCTACAGCAACTGATACCGGGCTTCTCCCAGGTCCAGCCAAGACAATCTACGCCCAGCTGGACCGGCGGGCGGCCTGCCCCACAGGACAGGTGCCCTCATCCTTTCTAACTCCCCCGTGGATTTTGACTGAAATGACCGTAAACCTAAAACTAGGCGTTGGTCCAATGTAGCCTTTGAATGGTTGAAGAACAATCCCCTTGACAAGACACTCGTGCCTGACAGTGCCAATGCGGGAGGGGTAAGAGTTGACAAGCCCGCCTTACCTCCTCCTTCACTCAGTTGGAGTATGTCCATCGCATTCCAAGAGTCACCACCAAATGAGAAGCCTTGCCCTCCCAAACTTTTGCTAGTATACCAGGGAGAGACAGGACTGAGTGACCACAGAGGAGGACCAACGTGTAAAATTCTTCACTATCTTGGATACTGGGTACGCCAATTGTTCTCCTGCTAATTGGTAGCCCAAAAGCATTACCCTGGGGTTTCCCTCAATCATGTGGACATATCGCCCCCGAGGAAGGCCACTTCCACAACCTGCATAGCTGCCAGCCAGTGCTGGAGGGCAGGATACGTTACCCGGTACCGATACTCGCGTCCATGGTACCTGTTTCGTCGAACTCAAGGACGGGCTACTAAGTGAGCAACCAGGCTCCGCCCACTCCTGCCTGGCAGAGCCCTTGCGGGAGGAGGTAAGGGTTGACAAGCCTACCTTCCTTCCTCTTTCACTCCGTTGGAGTACGCCCATCGTATTCCATCAGTCACCACCCAAAGTGAAGCCTTGCCCTCCCAAAATTCTGCTATTATACCAGGGAGAGACAGGACAGAGTGGCCACAGAGGAGAACCACGTGTAAAATGCTTCTCTATTTGAATACTGGGAAAGCCAAATTGTTCTCCTGCAGATTGTAGCCCAAAGTGTTACCCTGGTGCTTCCCTTAATCATATGGACCATGGCCCTGTTGGAAGGCCACCTGCATAGCTGCCAGCCAGTGCTGGAGGGGGGAGAAGTTACCCGGTACTGATGCTCGCATCAAGGTACCTGTTTCGTCTAACTCAAGGGCGTGCTACTAAGTGAGCAACCAGGCTCCGCCCTAGAACCCCGAGGCCAAACCCAAGCCCCTCCAAGTTCTGCTGCCTCACCTGCCTGTTAACACGAATCCCAGGGCAGACCACCGGCCTATAATCCATGCTTGGCCATGCCGAGCTAAAATACCTCTGAACAGCCTGACAACAAGCTAACCACCAGCATTGAGTTCTGAATGTTTCTGACGCTGCCAAGAAACATGCCATAAAAGTAACAATTCAACCTTCTATGAAACAAACGTGCCCTTCTGGCGATCCGAGTAGTGCTCCCGCCAAGCCGGCAGCCCTACTCAGGCAACCCGCACCCTCTTGGCACTGACACACCCCCGCCCCAGCTGCCCTCGAGTGCCTGGTCGTGTGTAGCCACAACCTAGGTTTCATCACTGCGTCATACCGGGGTATGATGACCCATCTAACTCGACTGCTGAGTGCCTATTGCACCATCGCAAGTATGCCTTTGCCTGCTCAGGGTCTGGCTGAAAAGTTGGAAGGCATTGACCCCCCAGCCCAGGGTGAAGATGTCAGCATTACAGTACCTGGTGCTATAGACGGTCCCTGACCCTGATGGGACAGAAAGCAAATCCCTTGCTCCTGTTGAGCACGAACCCAAAACCAATTGCTCACCATGGTTTAATACCTTCCTGCTGCTAATCATTCCTAGCTGAATGTTGACAAATCCATGTTCTGTAATGGCACTACTTCGCAGCCTGCACCATTCTGCCAGTGCCGAAAAGACCTTTGGCATGCTGCCTGGCCTCATCAATCTTGCCCTGTTCTAGCAGCGCCCGCTTCAGCCGTGGAGCAAACAACTCGCCGGTACCCCCAAACTGGCCCTGATGCGAGACAAACCGGGCCAAGGCACAACAGTGGGTGTACTAACTAATAGCAGGTCTAACAGCGTCAACAGGCATCCTCAGCTTACAATAGGCGTGATGGAGTGAGGGTATCCAGTGAGAATCCAGATGACAACTTCCCATCTGACCGACCGTGGTGGGAACCACTCCTGTATATTCTAGTACACATGGTCCCAGTTCACCTGTCACTGCCTGATGCACGTGACCTAGGTACATGGTCCCCTAGCATGGCGGCATGCCATTGAGACCACCATCCAGTCCCCGATAAGTACCACTATCTGCCTATGCTACAATCTTGCCTGTTCCTTCCTGCCCAGATATACCACGCGATGGTTGCTCTCCTCCGTCACTTGGCCCGACCACACCTAGCAGAACAAACACAGCGAGAGGAAGCAGCCTGTGACCTACCCCAAGACTCTACGAAATCCTCCTACCAAATGACGTGGGAGCTCGCGGACCCCTATTGCTCCAGGAATTGGAGGGGGGGGAAGGGGCCGTCCTATCTGGAGATGTGTGTAGAGGAGGACCGCGGCCTAGAGTACCTATTGTAGGGTGCAACGATCGCCTGATGTGTCTGATACTAATAACCGTAGTAACAACTCAATCAGCACAGGGCTAGTTGCCCCCTCCCCGTCTTACAACCGTGCGTGACAAGCGGGGGGATTAAAGGAAGGCTAACCCCGGTCAAACACAAAGCACCACCACGTGGCTGTGCCCAAAAAACCACCAACCCGCATCAAACCGACCCGATGGAAAGACAACCAGCGCCTAAAGCTCTACCCCCGCGGATGACCCTGCACATATATGAAACGCACACCCCCACGCATAGTCTGAGATAGGCCGCAAGATGACAGAAAACATCAACACCATATCTAATGTCGCTTTGACCGCCGACTGCGAGGAGACACGCATGCGGCAGCCCGGAGGACACCACACCTCAAATCGTTCCAAGACCGCGAAACATAGCCAGACAGGAGCATGTTGCACCCGCTCCCCATGATCAATATAAGGGAAATCGGGAACACAAATTAATGACTAGTGTAGCCAACCGAGTCGGTAGCTGTGCTGAACACCCAAGGCCTCCCCCAGGGCAAAGCCGGTCCTCACCCCGGAAGCGTGCTTTGCAGGCCGAGGCAACTTGTGCGTGCTTGCACCCCGTGACCACACCCGAGTGATGCACCCGGTGTCCCCTCTTGTGTCGCTGCAACCATAAAACATCATGTAAACCTGTCCCTGGTGACACCCTGAGTACCTGCACCCGGGTCCCCCTGTGCTTGAGGAAGCTATTCTGTGCCTAGGTGACGCCCCTCTCGACTGGTGATTTGCTGTTTCTGTCATTGCATGCCGATATATGATCCAGCAAGACATCCCCGGCACGTCAGGGGTGTAGGCTTAGTCACTGGTAGTTAGTTGCCTAAGAAATCAGCAGCAACTGGGCTAGTGAATAAAGTTGCAACGTTAGCTTAGAGCGCTGACTGTTGCTTAAGATGCAGGCCCCTGCCTAATATTGCTGCACATACCAAACATGATACCCCTAGCCATACATATAGCAGCCGGGCCGTTATGCCACACCCCTTCCCCGGCTGCCTACCTAGTTTGTCTCAAGTGCAAACCTATTAAAGACAAGAGCCTTCAGAGTCCAGGGTCTATAGAAGGATTGCCTCATATGCTGTGGCAACAGACGAATTTCCCCCCAAACAGTGAGCCACCCAAGAGAAAACTACAGCACCGCCCAGCAGCACTACACTCCTAGATAAGTTGGCAAATACTCCATTATCTTTAGCTTAATAAGGCGGTGCAAATATAAATTGAAGCACGCATAATGTGGGACCCTTTTCACGTACTAGCCCTTAAACCCTAGCTTAGGCGCTGCCACCCGTGAGCTGTGCAAAACCACCGATCGATCCCCGTACCGGCTGGCCGTAACAACCGTATCACTAAGAAGGGATGGCAACGGAGCGCTTCATATAATCGCGGTTGTTCCCTAATGCCCTATCCATTCTCCAATCTCCAGCTGGACTCGTTCTCTTCCCGAGCGAAGGTCAGCAGTATCACCCTGACCTATAATAAGAGATACAAAGAAAGCCAGTGACACGATGTGCACGTGCTGGCTCAGACCCAACCTACACCAGAGGAGCACAGGAGCCTTGCACCAGGTCTGATGCTTCTGATGTTGGTGTCTGAAGACATCACCATGCCTCCCGCTACGGTCTGGCCAGCTCCCCACTCCGAAAACGCCGGCTGACTTCACCGGATCGTGCTACCCCATCTCGGCGTGTACTACAAGACACCAAACATTCCTGCTTTATCATCAGCACTCAGACGCTAAACCGACGGTGGAGCCAACATTAACCCCGACCGTGCCCCATGCCTGCCGCACCCGCCTATGGGAGCGGCCTCCTAATGCCGGAAGATCTTAATTGCATACTCCCCCCTCATACTAGAGCGGATTCATTCCAGCGTGGCCCCATGACCGTATCAATGCCTGAAAACCAAAACTAAATGCCATTGCAGCGGCCCCCCCCTGTATGGGAGCGTCATCAGTATGCCTACAATCTATATCGCGCCTGACCCAATGGGGACTGAATACCATACCCCAGCGGCGAGACTTCCGTGCCGTGCGTTAAACCATTGGAGTAATTCGTTATCTGAACGAAGTTGCAAGAGAAATCAGATTCAACGAATGAAGTATGCCTCCATTACAAAAGATTCGCTGTACTCTACCTCCTGCGGCACACAAGCGCCGATCGCACCCACACATCATGGCCACTAAATGCAAGCATCAAAAGCTGTTTGTTCCGACACCCACTCTTTGTCTGCATATAGTCACCATCCGTTCTCACACAACATGGTTGCCGATGATTTACTTGTGCCCAGAACTCTGCCATGCTTTGTACAGCTAGCCTCCCGAAACTCTAGCGTGCGGCCTAGAGATAATAATTTGCCTTCCCTGCAACCAAGCACCACTGTAGCCGCTGGCACCGGCCCCAACTCCCGCCGCACAATTCACCTGGCTCACCCATCCCGGGCAAGAACCACGCCGTCTGACCCACCAGCAAGACGCGACGCTCCGATTCCGGCACCCGGGGCAGAGGAGGGAGTAGCGCCCCCTTGCCAGTTCCATACCCATACAAGAAACCAAGCGGGGCGCGGTTAACCCGCTCTATCTTTGTGAGGGTCATTCACCTAGGGGAACCGAATGAGGGCCAAAAACCATGGGAACGATGACATGCCTTACAAAGGAACCTGGAGGGGGGTCGCAGCCAGCGCGCTACCAGTGGACATGAATTCCAATCTACATCATGTGATCCGCGTTTGGCCAGTGATATACGATTTCTTACAGTACGCGCTTCGCTACTCGAGCATGCGCGACCCAAACCCTCGGTTTTGGTGAGCATCCAACTCACCCTTCCCCCTCAGGCCCAGCATGGTTCGGAAGGAGTGAGCCCGGGATCATATATGGCGCAAACCGCCAGAGGTTGGAGCGCTTACCTAGCTCCTTAGTACATTAGCCATTCAGTGCGGGGAGGACGAGAAATGCCAGGAGGTGGCAGAGGAGGGAATTGTATCGATGGGTCTCATGCACGCACAGCACGAGCTCTGCCACTGAGCTACCCTGCATATGGCAGGGGGGTGGAGGTGCGGGTGGCCCCCATGGCGACTCTCAGTAAAGGCCCTGGCAAGACGTGCTGGTCCACCAGAATGCGTGAATTCAGGGACCACCCTTTGCAGCATCGGTACCTAATCTGCGGGCTACTTGTACCCGGAAGGCGCTGCTGGCCATGGAGCTGCACCACATCTCCTCCCCCCCCCCCCACTGCATCCGCGATCATCGCTAACACCCGGACCGCCACCGCATTGACACCGGAGCCTGCACGGGCTCAGGACCATTCCGCACAGGCGCCGACCCAACATAGAGCCCTGGATGAGACCCGTTCCCGATAACGTGGACTGCCCGGGCCCCCGCTCCGCTGGGAGCTAGAGAAACACATGCATGAAGGCGCAGCTGCTGTCCCCCCTGCCGTATTGCGAACGGGCCAGGAACCAGGGGAAAGGGCGCCGCGCGGTGCTCTTCGCACACCCCCTTTCACAGAGGCGGTCTAGCGTGCCCGAGGCCCTCCACTGCCAAATGGGCACGGCCTCTCGCGCCTACCCCGAAAGCCATATCTCGCCTCTCATGCTGGAAGAGGAGGGAGCGACACGCAAGCCCCACCGCAATGGAGGGTGAAGGGATTGCGGGAAGGTTCATCCCTGCTGGCTACCTCCTCCCTAGATCCCCGTCAAGCCCCGGGGACCCGTCGAGCTGGTACCTTGCCAGCGCAGCCTGCTGTGTTCTCGGAGTGCGTCCCCCACCCTCTCACCACTGAGGGGGATCGCAGCCGTGGCCAGGCCGGCCAGTCCCAGATACTACCCTGAGGCAGGGAGATCGGGTAGTGGCGTAGTGCCTCACCGCGATAATTATGCACAGCAGCTCTCACGAAGAGGACGACAGGGAGGTTGGAAAGGCGAGAGCCTTGGGCTGTATTAAGCAGCGCGAGACAGATTAATTTGTAGGGGTGCTGCACTAATCACACCACCCCGCACACAAACATCAGAGCACCAACGTGCCCAGTATATATGCCCACAATGAAATTGGAGCGCTGCACTAGAGCCCCGCGTTTTCCCTGCGCAAACGGACTCACCGATGTGGACGCGCCCTCGAGGCTAAGGGGCATTCAAAATTCATCCTACCCGGCCTCACGCAAAACCTGGACACCTGTGGTACCAACGAACCACGTGAAACGACACGGCGTGGAGGCTCTGTGAAAGGGACAAAACACACCCGGACTACTCGGACTGTGCTGAACTGCTACACCCCGCCACCAAAATCCCCAGCAGGGGCAGGGCATGCGAGACGACCATACCAATAACATATCCTCCGAGCTACAAGCTCCGCGACTCACCGCACACAGAAGAGGCGCACCAGCCAGACCAGCGGGCCACCCCGTGGCATCTTGCCAGCAAACGATGGACGGCGAGCCGGGCCAAGGCGCGCGAGTCACGACCAGGCCCGGAGATACCAGCGACGAGACGACGCAAGCACTTCAAGGCAAACGAGCGGACAAGAGGGCGAGGAGGGGGCGGGGACCGAATATGTACCCCCCCCCCTTGGCTCCTCCCCGCCGGAAGCAGCTACCTGACTGGGGTCTCCCTAGGTCAAGCCCAGGGACACGACCTCCCACCCCTGTGCCTTCCTGTGGCACTAAGGCGGCCGCCCTCAAGGGGCGGGCCGCTGCGCAACCCCCCCCCCGGGCAGCCTTACAAAGTGCAGGAAGAGGTAAGAAAGTGCAAGAGCAGAAATGTCCAATCACTGTCACTGCTTGGCTTCATGATAACGCCATACAGTGATTGGTCATGCTCCAGAGCCAATCCAGCCGCTGTTTCCTTACCGGGTTATGTTGCACGCATTTCCACTTTCACTTTTGCAATGCTATCGCAGTTCGCCTTGTTTATGCATAAGGCTCCCAGTTTTCCGTGTTTACTGATTTTTACCGTAAAATACTGACAGAAATCATTGTGTTTTCTATCTGTATTTATTTTTAAAAGTGGAAAAATACAGAAAATTGAACATCTTTGAGGATTTACTACCCATGCTGTCATTCATGAATTCCAAGTCATTAGCTAGCTATTGAGATTGACAGCATGGGGAGTTAAAACAAGCATTGGCAAAGCCAATAGGTCTCGCTTTTGGGACCTTATAAGTGTTTAGCCATGCAACAGTTGATGTTGTTGCACCAAGGATATTGTGCTGCTTAACTAAATACTTATAAGGTTCCAAAAGCGAGACCTAATGGCTATGCCAATGCTTGTTTCATATTATAGTTAAAAATCCTTACTACCCCAATGCGCAACTCATCCCTGTACCTAAAAATGCCTTATTACCCAATGCACTGCCTAACAATAAGTCCCAAAAAACCCTTCCTACCAATTCACTACCCATCCTTGAACCCTAAAAACCCCTTACTACTCCTGTACATTGCCCATCCCTGGACACTAAAAACTAGGTGTGGGCGATATATTCCGCTCCGCCGGCAGAATTGGCAGAATTTTGGCCACTCCATGTAACGCTTGTAATGCAGAGTTCAAGCCAAATTCCTCCAACCGCCACTTGGCAGAGTTTTTTCTCTTGCACGGCTCACCAATGGTAAGTTGCCAAGTGCAAGCAAGATTTGGCATCTCCTAGGGTGATTTTCAGTGGCAAAGAGGGCACCCAGCAAGATTTATGCAACACAGAAAACTGCTACTCATGTAGATTCTGTGCTAGTAAAAAATCTACCCGAGTGGAAGCAAAATCAATTCGAAAAGCTGCGCCCTCTGGCTCGCCGTGTTGTGTCGTTCGTGCTGTTTTTTCAGTTTGAAACAAGCTCCCAGTGCTGAATCACAGCACGAGCATTGTGAAGTGCCTAATACCGTCTGTTCAAGGAATTCCACAGAATCTCGCTGAATTTTACAATGACTCCGTGGAGTTCCATGAAGTGGAACTCCGCAAGTTCTGCCCAGGACTACTGAAAACTCCAGACATCCCTAAAACATCCTATCACTGAGCCCTAAAATTCCCTTAACACCCTTAAAACCAAAAGTTACAATTTTAAAATAAATAAACATTTTAAAATAAATATTTAAAATTATATATATATTTTTTTAAAAGTATTATTCACCTTTCCTCGTCATTATATATGTGTACATATGTATGTATATATGATCATAAGTATATATACTATGTAATATATAAACGCATCTAATATAAATAGATACGTATATATAACGACTCGTAACTATTGAAAAATATAGTTACCAGTGGGAGAAGTAAGAAAAAAAGCTGCCTGCGACGTAAAGACCCCTTAGTCCTTTTCTGCGATGGAAAGTTTCCCAAACTACAATCTGTGATGTAGAGTTGACATTCAGTCCGAGTGCATCTCTCGTTCGCTGCTGAGTGAGGCAGCACGTGTGAGGGCCCCGCTGTACTCAGTTTGACGTCTCTCATCTCCCAGCCTAAACACTCCTGGACAAAAGGAACTGCACAATGTCTGTGAAGTGAAGCACCTGCATCTGGGATGCACAGTACACTTGCATCTGGGATGCACAGTCCATTTGCATCTGGGAGGCACAGTACACTTGCATTTGGGACACACAGTACACTTGCATCTGGGATTTACATTACATTTGCGTCTGTGATGCACAGTACACTTGCATCTGGGATGCACGTACACTTGCATCTGGGAAGCACAGTACACTTGCATCTGGGATTTACATTACACTTGCATCTGGGATGCACAGTACACTTGCATCTGGGATGCACAGTACACTTGCATCTGGAATGTACATTACACTTGCATCTGGGATTTACATTACATTTGCGTCTGTGATGCACAGTACACTTGCATCTGGGATGCACGTACACTTGCATCTGGGAAGCACAGTACACTTGCATCTGGGATTTACATTACACTTGCATCTGGGATGCACAGTACACTTGCATCTGGGATGCACAGTACACTTGCATCTGGAATGTACATTACACTTGCATCTGGGATGTACATTACATTTGCGTCTGGGATGCACAGTACACTTGAATCTGGGATGCACAGTACACTTGTGTCTGGAATGTACATTACACTTGCAACTGGGATGCACATTACATTTGCATCTGGGATGTACATTACATTTGCGTCTGGGATGCACAATACACTTGCATCTGGGATGCACAGTACACTTGCATCTGGGATGCACAGTACACTTGCATCTGGGATGCACAGTAAACTTGCATCTGGAATGTACATTACACTTGCATCTGGGATGCACAGTAAACTTGCATCTGGGACGCACAGTACACTTGCATCTGGGATGCACAGTACACTTGCATCTGGGACGTACAGTCCACTTGCATCTGGGATGTACATTGCATTTGCATCTGGGATGTACATTGCATTTGCATCTGGGATGCACAGTACACTTGCATCTGGGATGCACAGTAGACTTGCATCTGGGATGTACATTACACTTGCATCTGGGAGGCACAGTACACTTGCATCTGGAATGCACAGTATACTTGCATCTGGAATGTACATTACACTTGCATCTGGAATGTACATTACACTTGCATCTGGGATGTACATTACATTTGCGTCTGGGATGCACAGTACACTTGCATCTGGAATGCACAGTATACTTGCATCTGAAATGTACATTACACTTGCATCTGGGATGTACATTACATTTGCATCTGGGATTCACAGTACACTTGCATCTGGAATGCACAGTATACTTGCATCTGGAATGTACATTACACTTGCATCTGGGATGTACATTACATTTGCATCTGGGACGCACAATACACTTGCATCTGGGACGTACAGACCACTTGCATCTGGGAGGCACAGTACACTTGCATCTGGGACGCACAATACACTTGCATCTGGGACGTACAGACCACTTGCATCTGGGATGTACACTACATTTGCGTCTGGGATGCAAGGTTCATTACTGCTCTGCGCGCTGAGGCGCACAGTGACTGTGTGCCCTGGTGTCAGCACACTGCACTCGGACACAGATGGCATGACTAGGTACAGCAGGGTCAGAGGGAAACTGCTACTCTCGAGCAAGGTGCTGAAGCAGAATCCGTCGGGTACCCCCCCAACCCCAGCTCTGGTTATCAGTATCCCTCGGAGCAGGGGGGAGAGACATCATTACTTCTAGATCAAGGTTCCGACACTGGACCTCATTGTGTGATTCCGGACACATTACTATATCTCCACTTGACAGGGGCCTCATATCTGCTATTAATCGGGAGTGCTTAGAAACGCCTTAAATCCAGTATGAAGCACTATGTACATATTATAACTGGAATTTCGTATGGCACGGATTGTGCATGTGGAAGTCAAAGGGCTGCTGCCCCATTTGAGGGTTTCAGCCTAGCCAGCAGCGACGAAGGCTGCCTCAACGCCGGGGACATGGGGGCGCGGGCACAAATGGCGGGGGGACCTCCCAATACGAGTAGCCCATAACTCTAATGGGTCTGGTAACGGGAGTTAATCCTGGCTTCCAGGTTAAAACCAATGGTGTGATCCTGGACAACTCACCTTTTCCGGAAATCAATACACATAGCGGGTTTTAAAACCTGCTGCACATTCTCCCGCCCCACTCACCTGTGAAGAGCAGAGTACCGATCGGAGGGTCAGATCACCGCGGCTCTGCAGAATGCCAGGGCGGGCAGGGCGTCATGGGCACCGGCAGAGCCTGCTGTAGATCCGCGGTGTGCGTGGCCGAATCAAGCGGTGCTTCGATCCGGTGATCTGCGGAGCTCCTGGAGCGGGCTCTGGTGCGGGGCTGATATTGCACCGTCGGGATCCGGTCCGTAGCTTTGTTAGGATCAGAGATCTGGCGTGTTTATTAGCTCAGATACAAGGGTTTCTTGGTCCCGACTCCCGGCTCTGACGCTTTATTAACCTTGTGCGTGCTGTATTGACCTGGTGCAGCTCGGATCCTGGTACTAGCGCTGTGTGGGTCTGATGCTGCTCTGTTCTGGATTTGGTGCTGTATTGACCTGGTGCAGCTCGGATCCTGGTACTAGCGCTGTGTGGGTCTGATGCTGTTCTGGATTTGGTGCTGTATTGACCTGGTGCAGCTCGGATCCTGGTACTAGCGCTCTGTGGGTCTGATGCTGCTCTGTTCTGGATTTGGTGCTGTATTGACCTGGTCCAGCGCGGGTCCTGGTTCTAGAGCAGTGTGGATTTGGTAGGGCCCTGCCCTGGACTTGGTGCTGTTTTGGCTTGGTTTTAGTGGTGTGCTGGTCTGGCGCAGTTCTTGATTTAACACTTTATTGACCTGTTGATATCTTGATTTTGAATTGGGTGCTTTATGGCACGAGTGCTGTTTAGATCCTGGATTTTCTTCTGTATATTGTGGTTTCCTAATCCTGGGTGTAGCTTTCGGATTGATCTTTCTACTGTCAACGCGGTGCTGTAATAAGAAGGTTCCCGGATCTACTGATCTGCGGAGATGGAGCTTTGTGTGTCTAGAGCTGCACTAATCGCATTTGTGGTGGATTAATGCTGTGCTGCTTGAATCTGGTGCTGTTTTGATCTGGAAAGGTCTGTATCCTTGCTGTAGTGCTGCAATGATTATATGCTATATTGATCTGGTGCTGTAGTGGTGCTGCACGGGTCAGGTGCTTTATAGGTCTAGTGCAGTACCGATCCTGTGCGCCATGGATCTGTGTTTTTTAGTGAAATGCCGTGCTATAGATCTGGTCAGGTGCTGTAGGTGTTGGCGCTGTGCGGCTCTTGTGCTGTTCGAAGTGCTGGCCCTGGCGCTGCACTGATAGTTCGATGAGGCGCGCGCTGCTCCTGGGCGTGCTGTTGCCGCTGCTCTGGAGCAGTGCAGACTGAGGCACCTACTCTCCTCTCTGCTCGTCTATCTTTGGCTCTTCTGTTCTTAACATCCGGCGCTGCGCGGCTCCGTCCATGCGAATCTTCTACAGGTAGAGCCTGGTGACGTCACGCGACCAATCACCGCCTCCCCGGCCCACTGAAAGGATCAGCCGTGACAGTAGCCCATTCACAAAAATCCATCGGAATCCGAGCAGCCTTCAGTGCCAGGGCAGCCGGCGCGTGCCTGCACCAGCAGCGTCGAGAGTGACCCTGGGAGGACATGCCACGCAATTTAGCTACAGAATACTTAGCATCCGCCTTGGATACCATTATATTGGGTATTTCAGTGCTTAGAAACGGCAGAAGTGTAAGCGCTGCATAAAACACGTTGTTATATGATTTAAACCGTAGCAAAAACACTGAAGGATACGGTGCTACATAAACCTTTTCAATTATTTATACTAACAATGATACGGCAGAATCATACTAAATATCTGGTTTTGGCCACAGTTTGAATCCTTTGCTCAACTTGCTCTCGTTTCTTCCTACTACATACCAGATTGTAAGTTGCTGTATGGGTGGAAAATTCTGGACTTGCGACGCTGCAGTTGTTAGGGCCCAATTTTATATGTGGCACAGTCCTCGTAAATGGCTACACCCAAGAGCCATTGAGAAGTTTAGGTTAAAACACAATGGAGGGTAGTGCCTTCTTAATTGGTCCACGTCAGTGGATAATCAAAATCAAAAACATTGCTCGAATGGTAATCATTTATGTTGTTTTTATTTGTATTTTCATCAAAGGAGCGCAAATTTTAAATTGTGAAGAGAAAAACAAAAGCCGACACGTGTTTCGCCCTAGTGGCCCATTGGCCGTGGGCTTTTTCAAGGCGGTGTAAGTTAATCATCAGAGTCTTCCTGTGAAAGTAGAAAAATACGTCTCTGCGGTCTACGGGGAAGTCGACTTGCGAAAAGAGCTGTCAGATATGACTAACTATGATTAACTTACACCGCCTTGAAAAAGCCCACGGCCAATGGGCCACTAGGGCGAAACACGTGTCGGCTTTTGTTTTTGGGGATCATCTGCAAGTGAATAAAGCAGCGGGACTTACCAGGCGAAGACCACTAGACCACCAGGCTGTAACGGGACGCTGACGCTGTGTGTTCCCCTCGCCGCCACTCTCCATCGCTGGCCGCAGTGGGGGGGAACTACAGCTCCCGGCATCCTTTGCTTCCGCCAGGACCTCCTTCCGGCCAGCTCCGCGCCCGGAGGCGCTACATAAGCAGAGGCTCCCTCGGTGGAGCGGGGGGATCATCTGCAAGTGAATAAAGCAGCGGGACTTACCAGGCGAAGACCACTAGACCACCAGGCTGTAACGGGACGCTGACGCTGTGTGTTCCCCTCGCCGCCACTCTCCATCGCTGGCCGCAGTGGGGGGGAACTACAGCTCCCGGCATCCTTTGCTTCCGCCAGGACCTCCTTCCGGCCAGTTCCGCGCCCGGAGGCGCTACATAAGCAGAGGCTCCCTCGGTGGAGCGGGGGGATCATCTGCAAGTGAATAAAGCAGCGGGACTTACCAGGCGAAGACCACTAGACCACCAGGCTGTAACGAGACGCTGACGCTGTGTGTTCCCCTCGCCGCCACTCTCCATCGCTGGCCGCAGTGGGGGGGAACTACAGCTCCCGGCATCCTTTGCTTCCGCCAGGACCTCCTTCCGGCCAGTTCCGCGCCCGGAGGCGCTACATAAGCAGAGGCTCCCTCGATGGAGCGGGGGGATCATCTGCAAGTGAATAAAGCAGCGGGACTTACCAGGCGAAGACCACTAGACCACCAGGCTGTAACGAGACGCTGACGCTGTGTGTTCCCCTCGCCGCCACTCTCCATCGCTGGCCGCAGTGGGGGGGAACTACAGCTCCCGGCATCCTTTGCTTCCGCCAGGACCTCCTTCCGGCCAGTTCCGCGCCCGGAGGCGCTACATAAGCAGAGGCTCCCTCGATGGAGCGGGGGGATCATCTGCAAGTGAATAAAGCAGCGGGACTTACCAGGCGAAGACCACTAGACCACCAGGCTGTAACGGGACGCTGACGCTGTGTGTTCCCCTCGCCGCCACTCTCCATCGCTGGCTGCAGTGGGGGGGAACTACAGCTCCCGGCATCCTTTGCTTCCGCCAGGACCTCCTTCCGGCCAGTTCCGCGCCCGGAGGCGCTACATAAGCAGAGGCTCCCTCCGCGTAGCGGGACGCGCGCGGGCGGCGCCGGGCTGAGCCCGGGCAGAGGGCGGGCCGTCTGTGGCCGTCAGGGGCAGACAGAGGCGGGGCTGGGCCACCCGCCTTAACTTCGCTGGACTAGGGGCATCTGGCTGAGAAACAACTTCTGGCTACCCGCATCGACATCTGATATGGGGAAAAAGACGTCAGCAACATCCAGAAGACCGGGTAAGCCCAAACAACATGCAGCACCTACTACCCCACTGCCAAGCCTAACGGCCATAGACAAAATGTTGCAAAAAACAATAGGGGTTGTTGCCACGGCTATTCAGAATACTGAAAGACGCCTCTCGCTCCCACCAAGCCTGCCCCTGTTTATGCATCATGATAACTCCTTTGAAAAATCCCTTGATTCTCTACTTGCTACATCCTATGCGGGGCTTCCGGGCACAGCCACCAAAGAGAACCAAGCTAATGGAAATATAGTATCCCACGACCACCCGCCCATGGACACTAGGCTATCGTCAACTCCGACTATGTTAGAGCCAAGCCCAAATAGGGACCTGGATCTTCTGCCATCTCCAGTTGACAATTTGATTCACACAGAAGGGATTGACTTATGCCATGACTTTGATGATTTGGACTCAGGTGGGGATAAAAGCACTAGTGGTCTAATGCAAACAAGGGGCCAGAAAGCAAAGAGGCAAAAAGCCAAAAATAAACGGAAAAATATCGAGCCTGCACAAAATAAACAGAAGGGTGGAAACAGCCAACCACGGAGGTCTGTTGCCCCTGTAGTACTAGATATGGCTAAAGAGGTTGGCCTATCAAGCAGGTTGGATTCGTCCATTATAGAAATCAACACAGTGTCAGGGGCTCAGGGATTTTGGGGGAGACTGGAGACACTGATATCTACTCTCTTGGGTCCTCTGAACTTACATGTTTCAAATATAGAAAAAAGGATGAGAGTGCTGACTGATCATGTTTCTAAACTAAGTTCGGGGCGCCATCAAGAAATTTTGCCCTCTATAGGGGCAACTACCACCACTGATGTTGTCCAAATAAATCAGCCCAAAACGTCTAATAAAACTAATAATAGTGTCCCCTTGCCGCCCCCAATACCAGGCACAAGTAAAAGCCTACCATCTGTGGAGCATCGCGCCAAACGGGCACCCAAACCAACACTCCCCAAGGTTGCCACCCCCATAGCGATGGCTCAAACTGTCTCTAAAAATAATATGGCATATTTTGGTCAAACCAATACTGATGTCCTACCTGATTCATCCCCCCCCTCACCTAAGCCGGACCAATCTATTTTAACAACTGTTAAGCAAATTCCGGCCCGTATCAGTTTAACCCCTGAGTGTGGACCTTACGTCCTGGTCTTAGCCAACGTCCCTAAGCTAAGGAAAGATCAAGAGGAACATTTTGTTAGCCTAAAAAATAGAACTCTCCATTGGCTATCTAGACATTGTCAATTTCCGATGGATGGCGCTGGAGAGATTATTCATACCCAAAGAGTGGGGTGGGTGGGCCCCTTAAGAAAAAAGTTTGAAGGGGACTGTATAATTATAAACTTTAAGTCCCCTCTATGGGCCCAATGCACGCTAGCAAAAGCCCCACAGCCTTCCCATTGGGAATATAACACTACACTTTTCCCCCTTGGGTATTTTTATAGGCACTTAATAGATCCTAATCCTAGTCTTGGGACTCATTTCTCGGGACACCGCCAGGACATTAATACTGATTTTAGAATCAACAATCGACGTTACCACCAGGGCCAACACCTTGATACTAGAAATGGCCTTCTATTGGATAACGTGATTGCACCACCTGCACACCAAATGTCATATCCCCCTTTGTTAGCCGTACCCAAGCACAATCCCAGGGTGAGGCCCTATGTAGTGACCAATCAAAATATTTACCCGGATGAGCATGAGAGGAGGTACCTTTATAACGTTCCAACATATAATCGATTTGAACATGCCTTTTCAAACTTAGAGGAACTGGACTGACTGGGGGATAGTGATAGGAAAAGTGGAAGTGTAGAGGCAGTCGATGCAATTGAGGAACCTTTAGATTCTACAAAAACTGTTATATCTCAACCCATGGCCGCACAGCCTGCCTTGATTGATTTCCCGGTCGCATGTGAGGACATTACAACAACCCTCCAAATTAACCCCAGGCAGATTACCAGGGACAAGCATTTAAGTAGCCCAAGTGGCTGTGACTTGTCAATCCTCAGCTGGAACGTTGCAGGCATAGAATCTAGACTGTCCGACCCTCAGTGGGTCCAGCTATTGGATGGCAAAGATATCATCATGTTCCAAGAGACCTGGGCCGTAGGGAACATGCACCTAGAGGGCTATCATTGTTTTAGTGTGTTTGCCTCTAAGCCTGCCTTTGGTCGTGCAATGGGAGGACTTTTTATTGGGATCAGGATATTGGCGGGTGGTACTTTTAAGGATTTATCATTCGGGAACCCAAATATTCAGGTTCTCGAATACAAGCGAAAGACCAAGATCTATTTAATTAATTTTTACAATAATGATTTTAATTCAATACCAAATAGGAACTATATAGCACTTTCTAATTTATTGGTACACCTTGAAACAAACATGAATATAGGCACAGACGAGAAGTCAGGGATTCTCATTGGGGGTGATTTTAATGCGAAGATTCCAGAAAAGCTTCGATTAGAGGATAAAAGCTGCCCAGACCCAGCAGACCGTAGAGGTATTGAGCTTGTTAAGATATTAAATGAACACATCCTTAGTAATGTAATGGAAGCAAGCCAATCTCCAAGGATGATTCGTGCCCCAACGCATAGAGGGAGAGATTCACACTCGACGATTGATTTTATTTTTACATCCCCCTACCTAATAGATTGTGCCACTGACTCAAATGTGGTTGAGACATTATATGGAGACCATAACCCCCTCACAGTCACTTTGCACTTGGGCCCCAGCCCAGTATATGCTAAATTTAATGGCGCGAGAGATATTACGCCATCAGGCGATGGTCTCCGTCTAAAATGGAGGGGAATTGACTGTGAAGCCCTACTGGATCGTGTAAAAAATGATCACTCCGTATTAATAAACTCTTGCTCATTACCCGACGGGGACTGCCACAGAATAGTCACCGATTTTTGTAAACTATGCGTGGCAATTAAAAATTATTTGTCAGTCCCATTACCTACAAAGGCGAAAGACCCTAGATGGTTCGACTCTGCCTGTTCTATGGCAAATAGGGAACTACGCAGGGTATTAACCATTAAGCCAAGGAATATAGTGGAGGTACAATCAGCTAGGAAATTTTACAAACAAAAAATAGCTGAAAGAAAGGCGGCACTCCTGATGGAACAGTGGGAGTCCCTGGTTGTCAGCGCCAACATGAAGAGCAGTGGGCCATTTTGGACCGCAGTTAGGAAAATGCGCGACATGGGTAAACATCTATCCCCAATTGGCTGCAATATAACCAGTAGCACTTGGGAAGCCCACTTTTCGAATATATATGCTGCTCCCTTTGAAGAAACAATTACCTCAGATTTGGGACAGTTGCGAGACTTGCGGATTGATCATTCCGAGGTGGTGATAGCCGTCAGAGAGAGCCTTGGTAACAAGGCCCCTGGACCAGACGGTCTTCCCATAGACATCATAAAGCATAGTTCAGACCTATGGGCACCAATTTTACATAATGTTTTTAACAGCTTGTCAAGAGCGCCCATCCCTAAGACGTGGTCTTCTAGTATTATTGTCCCAATTTACAAAAAGGGCGATAGGTCAGATCCAGCTAACTATCGCCCAATCTCGCTTTTGGACAACACTTTAAAAATACTTGGGCAAGTTATTTACAACAGGGTGGTAGAGTGGGCGGAAGATTCTGACCTACTGGATTCATGTCAGATGGGATTTAGGAGTGGGGTGGGTACGGTTGAGCAATGTTTGAATTTAAAATTAATAATTGATAAGTATACCGTTGCTCGATCGTCCCCTATATACCTCGCCTTCATGGATCTTTCATCTGCGTTTGATCTGGTAAACAGATCAAAACTGTGGTCCATGCTTCTCAATTACGGTCTGGACGAGCCTTTAGTGCATTTCCTGGCGTATCTCCATACTGACCTTAGGGCTCAAGTTAGAATTGGGTCGGGGGGCGAAGTTTCTGGAGCCATACAAAATTGGTAGGGGGGTTAGACAGGGGTGCGTTTTAGCACCCCTGCTGTTTATTATTTACATCAATGGCATAGCAAAGGTTTTAAAACAAGTAACTAGAGATGTCCCAATTGTCCAGGGGCATCCTTTGCCAGTTCTATTATACGCAGATGACGCGGTCCTTATGGCCCGCACCCCTAACGCCCTCCGTTTGCTTGTAGAAAATTTTGTACATCATATGGAGGGATTAGACCTGCGTGTGAATTTTAAAAAATCTTTTGTTATGTCATGCGGACCTGGTAAACGGAAACTTAATACTATCCACATCGGGTCTGACAAACTTGATTATGTAAATTCCTTTATATACCTTGGGGTGGCTTTCGCTGCGAACAACTCATGGAGTGGGCACTTCGCCCACGCCACGAGTAAGTTCTCGAAGGCCATCAACTCAATATTGAGTCTTCCACGCCCTAAAAAATTAGGCGCAACCAGTGCTATTTTTAAATTTTTTAGACTGCAGTGTATCCCTGTTGCCACTTACGGGGCTGAAGTTTGGGCCCCTGCCAAAAACCCCGGTATCCAACGAGAAGAGACACGTTTCTGCAGGAAAGTATTGGGTGCCCCAATTTCGTCCTCTGAACTTATTTGCCACAAAGAGTTGAACCTCCCTTATATCAGCGACTTTATCAGAAGTAGACCAGCCCTATTCTGGCTGAGAATCTGGAGGAATAAGGCAGCCTCCTTAACACAAGATATAATTAAAGACTGTCTTAAATGTGACCACGGTCTCTCAATTCCATGGCTTGCTGGAGTCCAGAAATCACTAAGTGCCGTGAATAAAGGAGATCTCTTTTCAGATCCCTCCAGAATCGGATGTCAAGATAAGGTAGAGGTTAAACAAGCACTATATGCACTCTTTGAAACTGAAAGGATGGAAAGGGAAATATCCAAATCAACTGTTGTCAGATACATGGAGAATGACCTGCCCAGGCATCCCCTCCCACTTTACCTTACTCTTCCTATGTCCGGTTGGGAGAGGTCTCTGTTATTTCGATTAAGGGCAGGCTCCATAAAATTTCTGTTGGGCTTTCCCTTGGGTTATAATCACACCACAGAACGTAACCCCTGCCCCTGTGATGGTACCAGCAAACAGAATGATCTGCATTTTTTATTTTTCTGTAAATTTTATCTAAAATACATTAACTGGTTTTTAACGCCTTATTTTAGAAAACAAAGACCCCTCTCCTTGGAGGAGTCCCGCTTGATGTTACTCTCCCTGGATACAGAGGAACTGACCTTTTGTACTAGTACCTTTTTAAGATTAATAATCCGTGTACGTAATATGATGGAAAACCCCTGAAAGATTGCTGTCTTAGTTCCCTTTTTAATTTTTAAAAATATTGTATTTTGTATATTGTATGAATGAATTGTTTTTATGTCTGTACTTTTATGAATTCAAGTAATTCGAATAAAGGTCTTTTGATTGATTGATTGATTGATTGATTGTAGTGAGGAACGAAATTGATGAAAATGTGGAGAGTACAGCTGATGTCCCATCACAGCCTGCAGGTACACGGGTCCTTAGCTGGAACATAGCCGGCCTTAACAGTAAAGTGCATGATCCCTTATGGAGGGACTGTTTATTAGGCTGTGAAATTATTGGGCTCCAAGAAACCTGGGACACTGAAAGTACCTTCCTGTTGGACGGGTATTCTGCTTTTTGGTCACCTGCGGTGGTCTCTTCTAGGGGGAGGGCAAAAGGTGGACTTCTCACCCTCATCTCACTGACACTTGAGGGTAATTACAGTAAAGTGGAGTCAGGCTCGCCTCACTGTCTTGCAGTGGAAATTGAAACCAACTCTAACGGGAAATGGCTTATTGTTAATTTTTATAATTCTTTTACTAAGAGTACGCCAAATGAACACTTAGTCAGTCTATATGACTTTTTGCAAATATATAATGATAATAATAAGAATCCTTATTCGGTTATAGTGCTCGGTGATTTTAATGTTCATCGTTGTCCAAGCAACTGTTTTGTATGGGACAGTTTAGGTCCGTCAAACCAAGGAAACACACATTTTGAACATACACCGCAGGGTATGTACCTAGATGAGCTCCTTGCTGGTAATGCCTTGGTTCACCCCGTTAACATCTCAAATGATATTCCAACTTATAAAGGTAGTGGTTTGGGCTCGACCATTGATTACATTTTTGTAAGCACAACCCTAGCTGATAATGTAAGTCGGTACAAGGTTAATTGGTCTATTTATAGTGACCATAATTCTGTCCAGATAACCCTGTCTGACGATCTAAGGAAAAGAGAATCTGACAATTCTACTGTCAGAATTCTGGACATTAGGCCAACGGACCAATCACGCCGCCTGAAATGGTGCCGAGTGGTACCAAAGGACTTTAACGAAAACTTGTTGGGAACGGTTGGGGATGAAATGTATACGTGTTTGCAAGATGGAATTATTGGTGAAGTGGTCCTGACAGCTTATGGTAAAATCTGTTCACAGGTAAATAGTGACCTTAAAAAAGTCTGTAAGGCCAAACCCATAATCGGGGAGAAATGGTTTGACCATAGCTGTTCATTAGCCCAACGCAAGTTAATGAGAGCCTTGAAAGCTGTCCCACCTGACAAAGCAGAAATCGCTGTATTTAGGAAAGCCTACAAAATGGCCCAGAACAAGCGTAAAAATGAAATTAGCGAAGAGGCATGGAATGAACTTTTATCCATTGATGTTATTAAAAATAGTGCCAAATTTTGGACCGTGGTAAACAAGCCCTTTTTTAATGATAAAAGCAATAATGAGCTTGACTGCGGTATTCAAGAAGATAAGTGGTTTAACCATTTTAAACACGTGTATGATGGAGATGGCTCTAGGGTGACGCCTACACTAAACTTGGAGAATTACACTCTGTCTTTTACAGAATTAGAGGTCATACATGCCATCTTGCAAATGACAAGTAATAAGGCACCGGGACCTGATGGAGTCCCGGCAGACCTTTTTAAATCAGATATAAAAACCTGGTCTAAAATTGTATTCAACGTCTTCGTTAATGCATGTCAACTGGGTCTGCCTCCGACTTGGGCGAAATCTGTCATCATACCCATATATAAAAAAGGCGATAGAGGTGATCCGAGCTGTTACCGTCCAATATCCCTAATAGATTCTTCAGTGAAAGTACTGGGGAGGGTTGTCCTTGCCCAACTGACCGGTTGGCTAGAGGAAACAGGAACACTCTCTAAGGTCCAGTACGGATTTAGAAAAGGGATGGGTACCATAGATCAATGTCTAAACCTACAACTATTAATAGGCAAATACACAGTGGCCAAGAAGGGAACCTTATTGGTAGCCTTTATGGACCTGTCATCGGCCTTTGACCGTGTAAATAGGTCAAAACTGTGGACCTTGCTCCTATCCCATGGAGTAGACAAAAACATCGTCTACTTCTTAGCTGATCTACATAGGGACTTATCGGCTACAGTACGGTATGATCAACTGGGCAATTGCACAAAAGACATCCCTATATCAAATGGAGTTAGACAGGGGTGCATTTTGGCACCCCTTTACTCTTTACATAAATGAATTAGACAATGCCTTAATCTCCTCATGCAATGATATCCCCCGTGCAGGGAAATGCCTAATCCCTGCACTCCTATACGCCGATGATGCCGCTTTACTCGCAAGAACGGGAGTGGGCCTTCAGTTATTGCTAGATTCATTTGCGGGTTTTATGAAGGCGTTGGATTTAACTGTCAATTTTGCAAAATCACATGTTATGGCTATTGGTCCGAAATCTGTAAAGACTAAAACTTTTAAATGTGGGGTTTCACCATTTATCAAGGGTATCTTCATTCCCTTACTTGGGCGTTCTTTTTGATGACCAAGGTTCTTGGGTAACCCAAATAACAGCAAAAAAGATTGTTTTATCTAGAGCGACTGTGGCGGTCCTAGGTTTTGCCAGAAAGCTTGGTGCCAGACCAATGAAGGCCCTTATTCAAGTCTATAGAGCCAAGTGCCTCTCTTTGGCAATGTATGGAGCCGAGGTATGGGGCATTAATAATGTTAAAAGTATTCAGATCATTGAGGATAGGTTCCTAAAAAACCTCCTCTCAATCCCGATCTCAACTGCTAACTATAATGTCCATCAGGAGCTTGGAATCGGTTTTGTAGAAGATAGCATTGCTCTGGCCCCATTATTGAAATGGATTAGCATTTGGCTAAACCCGGACCTACAGTTGAACCGCACAATTATGAAAGATTGTATATTGCTAGATTATGGGTTACGTTACGTATACCTTGGCTGAAATATATTCAGAACCTGGCCATAATGTTAGGTAGACCTGAATTATATCAGTTTCCAGAAGCCCTAGTAAAAGGTGACATAAAATGGTGTAAAGAAACATTCTTGCATATATTTAACATGGATAGGGAAGGGAATGAGCTGGTAAAGGGCACCGTTAGGGCTCACCAGCTTTGTAAAACAACACCATCCATGGAACCATACTTAGGATATGTCACAAATGCAAATCACCGTTTCCTATTGACTAGATTCAGACTAAATCAACTACACTTTTTGTTTGGAGAAAGGAAAGGTTGGAAAAGGGTTGAGGATCTTGGCCCCTGTTCTTGTGACAATTTCTCTCTACAGGATATGACACATTTTTTCTACTTCTGTGAGCACTTTATTGACATTAGGAAACGCTTTTTACTCCCTATACTAAGAAACAAAGGCTTTGTGCAGGTGAGACCTGCTCTTCTCTACCTCCAGATGTTAGATGGTGTTTGGGAAACTTTTAACATTGCGAATTTTTTATCTGTTGTAATTCGTTCCTTGAGGAAATGAACTGTATCCTTTTTTAATGTTTTTAGATGGATCTGTAGCTCTGTTTTATTAATTCGTGTTGATGTATTTTTAGCTGTAATGTCATTTAAAATGAAATCTGTATTTTTTAAGTATTTTTATTGTAGCATGCTTTTATGGTTTGCACTTAAACCGAATAAAGACTTTTGACTGACTGACTGATTACCATTCGAGCAATGTTTTTGATGTTGATTATCCACTGACGTGGACCAATTAAGAAGGCACTACCCTCCATCGTGTTTTAACCTACATACCAGATTGCTTTGCTCCCTTCATCTTGATATTAATACATACACATAGCCCTTCCCAGCACATTCATTTCTAACAACTTCTAATTAACTCCATAAAAGTGAGTCAATATGTTTTGGGCTTTGTGGTGACTCTATTGAAGAATCATAGCTTTCCGGCAATCAAGGAGCGTTCTGCCCTCACCAGCCACAAATACGTGGGTAAGTGAGGCATCTAGGAGAGCTGTTAAAAGGACCCAAGCGGGGCCCGAGAAAAAAGGGGGTCCCAAAACGCGTTTTCTCCATGTCATTTCCCATAGGAAACTTTGGACACGACTACAGCCCGAACTGCTGAACGGAATTACATAAAATTTGGGAAAAAGGTAGCCCTTGGTTCGGATAGAGACCTTTTTTTAAATGGTGTAAATCCGTTGAGTATATCCTGAGAAATTAAAAAAATAGAGGTCAAAAAATCAATTTCCCATAGGAAACTTTAGACAAGGTTACAGCTGAAACTGCTGAACAGAATTACACCAAATTTGGCAAAAAGGTAGTGCTTGGTTCATAAAGCAACTTTTTTTTTTAAATTGTGTAAATCCATTCAGTGGTTCTCGAGATATTAAAGGAAAAACATTTTTATATATCTGGGCGGGACCTAACTACACAAGCACGAGCTTGGCTCTAATTGGCTGCCAACACTTCAATCCAGGAAATGTCGGCAGCCATTTTGGAGCAATGCTTTTTAGGTTTCGCATAGCGACGCAGCACATCGGCTGCGCACTACACCAACACCACTGCACTGCCCTAAACCCTAAAACACTAGCCCAGCACGACCCCCTACACTGCACGAACACCACTGCACTGCCCTTAACCCTGAAACACTACCCCAGCACGGCCCTCTCCACTGCCCGAACACCACTGCACTGCCCTAAACCCTGAAACACTACCCCATCACGACCCCCTACACAGCCCGAACACCAATGCACTGGCCTAAACCCTGAAACACCACCCCAAGCACGACCCCCTACACTGCCCAAACACCACTGCACTGCCCTAAACCCTGAAACATCACCCTATTACAACTCCCTACACTACCCAAACACCACTGCACTACCCTAAACACTAAAACACTACCACCAACACCCCTCCTACACTACACAAACATTACTGCACTACCCTAAACCCTGAAACACCAGCCCCAGCACGACCACCTACACTGCCCAAACACCACTGCACTGCCGTAAACCCTATAACACCAGCCCCAGCACGACCCCCTACACTGCCCGAACACCACCGCACTGCCCTAAACCTTGAAAAACCACCCCCAGCAAGACCCCCTACACTGCCCGAACACCACTGCCCTAAACCCTGAAACACCGCCCCCAACAAGACCCCCTACACTGCCCGAACAATACTGCCCTAAACCCTGAAACAACACCCCCAGCAAGACCCCTGCACTGCCCGAACACCACTGCACTTCCCTAAACCCTGAAACACCACCCCCTGCACAACCCCCTACACTGCCCGAGCACCACTGCACTTCCCTAAACCCTGAAACACCACCTCCTGAACAACCCCCTACACTGCCCGAACACCACTGCTCTGCCCTAAACCCTGAAACACCGCCCCCAACATGACCCCTACACTGCACGAACACCACTGCACTGCCCTAAACCCTAAACACCAGCACGACCCCCTACTCTGCCCAAACACCAATGCTCTGCCCTAAACCCTAAAACACCACCCCCAGCATGAACCCCTACTCTGTCCTAACACTACTGCTCTGCCCTAAACCCTAAAACACCACACCCAGCACAACCCCCTACATTGCCCGAACACCACTGCACTGCCCTAAACCCTACAATTCCACCCCCAGTATTACCCCTACACTGTCTGAACACCACTGCACTGCCCTAAACCCTGAAACACCACCCCCAGGATGACCCCCTACACTGCCCGAACACCACTGCACTGCCCTAAACCCTGAAACACCACCCCCAGCACGACCCCCTACACTACCCGAACACCACTGCACTTCCCTAAACCCTGAAACACCACCCCCTGCACGACCCCCTACACTGCCCGAACACCACTGCTCTGCCCTAAACCCTAAAACACCACCCCCAGCACGACCCCCTACTCTGCCCAAACACCACTGCTCTGCCCTAAACCCTAAAACACCAACCCCAGCATGAACCCCTACACTGTCCTAACACTACTGCTCTGCCCTAAACCCTAAAACACCACACCCAGCACGACCCCCTACATTGCCCGAACACCACTGCACTGCCCTAAACCCTAATATTCCGCCCCCAGCACGACCCCCTACACTGTCTGAACATCACTGCACTGCCCTAAACCCTGAAACACCACCCCCAGCACGACCCCCTACACTACCTGAACACCACTGCACTGCCCTAAACCCTGAAACACCACCCCCAGCAAGACCCCCTACACTGCCCGAACATCACTGCCCTGAACCCTGAAACACCACCCCCAACAAGACCCCCTACACTGCCCGAACAATACTGCCCTAAACCCTGAAACAACACGCCCAGCAAGACCCCCTAAACTGCCCGAACACCACTGCACTTCTCTAAACCCTGAAACACCACCTCCTGCACGACCCCCTACACTGCCCGAGCACCACTGCCCTGCCCTAGTCCCTGAAACACCACCCCCAGCATGACCCCCTACACTGCACGAACACCATTGCACTGCCCTAAACCCTAAACACCACCTCCAGCACAACACTCTACTGTGCCCAACACCACTGCTCTGCCCTAAACCCTAAAACACCACCCCCAGCATGACCCCCTACACTGTCCAAACACTACTGCTCTACCCTAAACCCTAAAACACGAGCCCCAGCACAACCCCCTACACTGCCCGAACACCACTGCATTGCCATAAAACCCTGAAACACGAGCCCCAGCACGACCCCCTACACTGTCCGAACACCACTGCACTGCCCTGAACCCTGAAACACCACCCCCAGCACAATCCGCTACACTGCCCAAACACCACTGCACTGCCCTAAACCCTGAAACACCACCCTCAGCACGACCCCCTACTCCGCCTGAACACCACTGCACTGACCTAAACCCTGAAACACCAGCCCCAGCTCGACCTCCTACACTGCCTGAACACCACTTCACTGCCCTAAATCCTGAAACACCACCCGCACGACCCCCTACACTGCCCGAACACCACTGCAATGCCCTAAACCCTGAAACACCAGCCCCCTGCACGAACCCCTACAATGCCCGAACACCACTGCCCTGCCCTAAACCCTGAAACACCACCCCCTGCACGACCACCTACACTGCTAAGGGCATTGATGCTGGACCTTCCCAAAAGCCCTGTTGTCCCCTTTTTGATTACTTGTACTAGCATTTTTAAATCTCCCACCAAATGGAAGCAAACACCTAAGTCTTCTCCTATCCAACAGGAAATATAAAAATGCTACCGCTGGCTGAGAGCAGACTTTCTATTTTCCTTGCCCATTCGGGCAGGGAGATAGAACACATATTGCTTCTGCCCAGAGGGAGAATGCATAATTAGCTGCTCCCTTCTTTTGGGAGCAATACCGCTTCATTATTATGTAGGGAGCCAGCTAGGGATGTGGGGGCCTGAGGTTACCCCCACAGCCCCCAACATTGTCCTTGGTTGTTGCCTGGGACGGGCACGGGGCACCCACCTATAGTTGATGGAGGCCTGTGGTATGAGGTCCCCGGGGCCAAAATAGGTTCAGGGAATGGGGCTGCAAATCCCCCCTCCCCTTCTAAAATAAATCACACTGTCCTAGGGATGAGGGTCCCTGGGGCCTAATAGAGTTATGAGAGGGGGGCACATGATCCCCTCCCCTTAATTATTATATTTGACCCAAGGGGGTTGTGTCCCCAGTGCCTATTAAGGCTCAGGTTGGGAACAACATAACCCCTCCCCCTTTCTGCTGAACTTAGCCCCAGAGTATGTGGTCCCTGAGGCCTAATGAGGTTCGTAGAGGGGGGTAAGAGGGCCCCTTTCCCTTCTTAAATGTAATTAGAGGTATTAAACATGCTATAAATCTTTGTATTGAAGAGTGACTCTGGGTGCAGATGACAGTTGACGACTTGCGGCCAGTATGTTCCACACAAGTTTTTTGGTTCTGCTAAAAAAAATTCCAACAGGGCAAAGATTCTATGTAGCAGATACTATGTATTGGAAGCAGACTTGAGTTATTAGATAGAATCGTCTCAGCGTGACATTTTCTACATAACATAGAAGGCTGTGTGCACCACATAATAACTCTGTACATATGTTTGTTTAGCTTCAGAAGATGGTGTATCTGTAACATTTTCAGCACAGTATGAAGGCTGCAGGTAGCATTACCTTAAGCACCTTATGAACTTGGATATTTTAAGCAAATAGTGTCTCTATACTGTTCTTAGAACATACTTTTTACTACTGTTAGGTGTACTTTTCATGAGAGTTTCATTGTCTGCAGACAGTGTGGAACAGAGTAAACTCACTCCATAAAGTAAACACTGTTTACAGTACCCACTTTTCTACTCATATTAACTTAATTTCTCAATGCAGGTTCAGTGACTGAGGGAGGTTTGATACAGATAAAGGCTGTTCATAGTGGGTTATTAATTTTGGAAGAGATGTTGACTATCGCGAGGGACTTGGCTTTCTCTGAATACTTGTATACAGAATGCACATTGTGCACAATGATGGTTTACCGTGTATTTGTGGTTGCTTGTTAATATGAACTAGGCTACCCGTAAAGTGTATGGTATGGGTTTCATGCTGCACATAACCCATGCTTGCTGCATGCAATGGAGTTGTATCTGTGATGGTATTAATGATGCTTTATATTATTCTGAGCTATTTTGCACTTATTCTCTGGCCTCTAATGCCATACTAGTTTATAGAGCAATATGTGTAAAAGAATCTTGGATGATGTCATAAGTGATGTAATTAATGATGTCATTTGAGATACCATAAGTGATGTCATAAATTATGTCATAGAATATGGCATGAGTGATGTAATATGTGAGGTAATAAGCAGTACATGACGGGGAAGCAAGTTATAATTAGCTCTGCTAACTATGACTGGTGAATTTCATTCAAAACGTTAGTGTTGTCACTGACATATTCACATTAGTTTCTTTGTCTTTTTTCAGTGAATTTCTAAGGCTTTTAATTAAACTAAAACATATCTTTTTATCACATCTTCCTATAACGTTACTTTAACCTTTGCTCTTTTCAGTGAATTTCTAGTTGAAAAAAAACAAAAGTAATATTTTATTACCATATGTACAGCTAATTCCCCGCCGCACTCAGTAGGGTGTTGGCTGCAGGGCCTAGCCACAGCCCAGAACCATAGGGCCTGTGATGGCTCAGGGAAGGGGGCCCCATGCCCCCTCCACTTATTGAACGCTGACTATAGGGTGGGTTCCATGAGGCCTATAATGGCTTGGTGAGGAGTGCCACGTGGCCCCTTCCTCTTATTGAATACGGCCCCGGGGTGGGCCCTCTGGACTATATTTGAATAATGTGGCCCCAGACGCCATTTCTTTTTTTCATGATCTGTGGTAGTCCCATGGGATCACAGAAGAAACTACTGATTTTTATTTCAGTTTTTAGCCTAGGGTTCTTCTTAGTTCCCCCCAATGGGGCCTAGCGTGGAAGGGTATCCCTACCCTGCTCCCTTACATATTTTTTTATTTACTACTGCAGGACAGGGGACTAAGTCCCTGTGTCCTGTAATGTCTGCCAGTAAAATTTTCAGATTTTTCTGGCAGCCAATCAGAGTGCTTGCTCCCATAGAAGTAACTTGCCCCAAGGGGAGAAAATGTGCGACTCAGACCGCTCCATTTTTAAATTGGCACCCCTGTGAGAGTCTCTTGAGCCTCTCGCTGACTCAACTTTCCAGATTTCTAGATTGTTTTTAACTTTAATTTCTCAAAAATATTGAACAGATTTACACCACATCACCAAATTTGATAGATCACCCTGAAACTTTCAATGCACAAATCAGTCAAATGTAGCACCTTTTTGGAAAGTTTTTTGGAGATTTGTCAAACAGGGCCTAAGTTATTAGCAACACAACAAATACTTATCCGATGGAATAGCTAACCTAACTATAACTACCCAGCGGCAACCATCCCCCTGCCCTTTTTAAATAAATAAGGCCCTTGGGGATGGGGTCCCCAGGGCCTAATGAGGCTCGGGAGGTGCGCCAACGCAGCTCCTCTCCCCTTTAAAATATATATGGCCCTGGGGGGTGGGGTTCCCAGGGTGATAATACGTTCGGTGGGGGCCACATGTCCCCCTTCCCTTTAGAAAGGATGGGGTCCCCAGTGCCAGACCCTGTGTCAACCCCCCTATGTGCATGACTGAAGGCTGTGTGCAGTGTAGGGTTGGCTACCTTTTGTTGTCTTAGGGGAGGCCGGCCAACCTCCCACTGTGGACAGCCAAATGCCATGTGCATCGTGGGGTTGGCTGTGGGTGGGGGATTGGTCGCAGGGCTTGGACGTATGTCAGGCACTGTGACCATCCCCCCCACTGTGCATGACCAAAAGTGCTGCACAGTGTGGAGTTGGCTGCCTTTATGAAGGTTGGCCACTTCGCCTGGCAGCAGGCCGGACCCTGCAGCCAACCTTCCATTGTGCACGGCCGAAGGCCGTGAGCGGAGGGTTGGATTTACATATGGTAATTAAATATTACTTTAGGTCAAAAAAACTCTAGAAATTTCCTGAAAAAACAAAGGTTAAAGTAACTTTATGATTAGTGTGAAATATTCAGTAACAGATGAACATTTTAAACTCCAAAAACCACTGAAATATATTAGTTATAGATATATTTATCTCAAGTTACTGTCATTTGTTCGCTAAATTAACTATAACTCAGGCCCTCACCATGCACTGCTAATCACCCTACATATTACACCACTCGTGACATCTTCTATGACATCATTAATAATGTCACTGCAACATTTGCAGTGAAATCATTGATGAGAAAACTGTGCATGGATACACCTTCTATACACTAGCCATCCCTGAGACCTAAAACTCATTACCACCACCTCTGGACCCTAAAAAAACATTACTATCTCTATACACCACCCACCTCTGACCCCTTAATATATTAACCATGTGCATTACCTATCACTGAGCCCTAAAACCTCCTTACTTTCCAAATGCACTACCCATCCCTGTGCCCTAAAACTACATATTACACTTAAAACGCCTTCCTACCCCAATGCGGAACTCATCCCTGTACCTAAAAGTGCCTTATTACCCAATGCACTGCCTATCAATAAGTCCCAAAAAACCCTTCCTACCAATTCACTACCCATCCTTGAACCCTAAAAACCCCTTACTACTCCTGTAAATTGCCCATCCCTGGACACTAAAAACTAGGTGTGGGCGATATATTCCGCTCCGCCGGCAGAATTGGCAGAATTTTGGCCACTCCATGTTACGCTTGTAATGCAGAGTTCAAGCCAAATTCCGCCAACCGCCAGTTGGCAGAGTTTTTTCTCTTGCACGGCTCACCAATGGTAAGTTGACAAGTGCAAGCAAGATTTGGCATCTCCTAGGGTGATTTTGAATGGCAAAGAGGGCACCCAGAAAGATTTATGCAACACGGGCGGTCGTGACCGGTCACAGTCAGAATACTGCTACTCATGTAGATTCTGTGCCAGTAAAAAATCTACCCGAGTGGCAGCAAAATCAATTCGAAAAGCTGCGCCCTCTGGCTCGCCGTGTTGTGTCGTTCGTGCTGTTTTTTCAGTTTGAAACAAGCTCCCAGTGCGGAATCACAGCACGAGCATTGTGAAGTGCCTAATACCGTCTGTTCAAGGAATTCTGCAGAATCTCGCTGAATTTTACAATGACTCCGTGGAGTTCCATGAAGTGGAACTCCGCAAGTTCTGCCCAGGACTACTGAAAACTCCAGACATCCCTAAAACATCCTATCACTGAGCCCTAAAATTCCTTTACCACCCTTAAAACCAAAACGTACAATTTTAAAATAAATAAACATTTTAAAATAAATATTTAAAAATATATATATTTTTTTAAAGTATTATTCACCTTTCCTCGTCATTATATATGTGTACATTTGTATGTATATATCATCATAAGTATATATACTATGTAATATATAAACGCATCTAATATAAATATATACGTATATATAACGACTAGTAACTATTGAAAAATATAGTTACCAGTGGGAGAAGTAAGAAAAAAAGCTGCCTGCGACGTAAAGACCCCTTAGTCCTTTCCTGCGATGGAAAGTTTCACAAACTACAATCTGTGATGTAGAGTTGACATTCAGTCCGAGTGCATCTCTCGTTCGTGGCTGAGTGAGGCAGCACGTGTGAGGGCCCCGCTGTACTCAGTTTGACGTCTCTCATCTCCCAGCCTAAGCACTCCTGGACAAAAGGAACTGCGCATTGTCTGTGACGTACATTTGCATCTGGGAGGCACAGTACACTTGCATCTGGGATGCACAGTATATTTGCATCTGGGAGGCACAGCACACTTGCATCTGGGATGCAGTGTACATTTGCATCTAGGAGGCACAGTACACTGGCATCTGGGACGCACAGTACACTTGCATCTGGGATGCACAGTACACTTGCATATGGGATGCACTGTACATTTGCATATGGAAGGCACAGTACACTTGCTTCGGGGATGCACAGTACACTTGCATCTGGGAGGCACAGTACACTTGCATCTGGGATGTACATTACATTTACGTCTGGGATGCACAGAACACTTGCATCTGGGATGTACATTACATTTACGTCTGGGATGCACAGTACACTTGCATCTGGGATGCACAGTACACTTGCATCTGGGATGCACAGTATATTTGCATCTGGTAGGCAAAGTACACTTGCATCTGGGATGCAGTGTACATTTGCATCTGGGAGGCACAGCACACTTGCATCTGGGATGCAGTGTACATTTGCATCTAGGAGGCACAGTACACTGGCATCTGGGACGCACAGTACACTTGCATCTGGGATGCACAGTACACTTGCATATGGGATGCACTGTACATTTGCATATGGAAGGCACAGTACACTTGCTTCGGGGATGCACAGTACACTTGCATCTGGGAGGCACAGTACACTTGCATCTGGGATGTACATTACATTTACGTCTGGGATGCACAGTACACTTGCATCTGGGATGTACATTACATTTACGTCTGGGATGCACAGTACACTTGCATCTGGGATGCACAGTACACTTGCATCTGGGATGCACAGTATATTTGCATCTGGTAGGCACAGTACACTTGCATCTGGGATGCAGTGTACATTTGCATCTGGGATGCACAGTACACTTGCATCTGGGACGCACAGTACACTTGCATCTGGGATGCACAGTACATTTGAATCTGGGATGCACTGTACATTTGCATCTGGGAGGCACAGTACACTTGCATCTGGGATGTACATTACACTTGCATCTGGGAGGCACAGTACACTTGCATCTGGGATGCACAGTACATTTGAATATGGGAGGCACAGTACACTTGCATCTGGGATGTACATTACATTTATGTCTGGGATGCACAGTACACTTGCATCTGGGATGCACAGTACACTTGCATCTGGGCCGCACAGTACACTTGCATCTGGGATGCACTGTACATTTGCATCTGGGAGGCACAGTACACTTGCATCTGGGATGCATAGTACATTTGCATCTGGGAGGCACAGTACACTTGCATCTGGGATGCACAGTACACTTGCATCTGGGATGCACAGTACACTTGCATCTGGGATGCACTGTACATTTGCATCTGGGAGGCACACTACACTTGCATCTGGGATGCACAGTACACTGTGCATCTGGGATGCACAGTACACTTGCATCTGGGATGCACAGTACACTTGCATCTGGGATGCACAGTACATGTGCATCTGGGAGGCACAGTACACTTGCATCTGGGATGCACAGTATATTTGCATCTGGGAGGCACAGTACACTTGCATCTGGGATGCAGTGTACATTTGCATCTGGGAGGCACAGTACACTTGCATGTGGGACGCACAGTACACTTGCATCTGGGATGCACAGTACACTTGCATCTGGGATGCACAGGATATTTGCATCTGGGAGGCACAGTACACTTGCATCTGGGATGTACATTACATTTACGTCTGGGATGCACAGTACACTTGCATCTGGGATGTACATTACCTTTATGTCTGGGATGCACAGTACACTTGCATCTGGGATGCACAGTACACTTGCATCTGGGACGCACAGTACACTTGCATCTGGGACGCACAGTACACTTGCATCTGGGACGCACAGTACACTTGCATCTGGGACGCACAATACACTTGCATCTGGGATGCACATTACACTTGCATCTGGGACGCACAGTACACTTGCATCTGGGACGCACAGTACACTTGCATCTGGGATGCACAGTATACTTGCATCTGGATGTACATTACACTTGCATTTGGGAGGCACAGTACACTTGCATCTGGGATGCACAGTATATTTGCATCTGGGAGGCACAGTACACTTGCATCTGGGATGCAGTGTACATTTGCATCTGGGAGGCACAGTACACTGGCATCTGGGACGCACAGTACACTTGCATCTGGGATGCACAGTACACTTGCATATGGGATGCACTGTACATTTGCATATGGAAGGCACAGTACACTTGCTTCGGGGATGCACAGTACACTTGCATCTGGGAGGCACAGTACACTTGCATCTGGGATGTACATTACATTTACGTCTGGGATGCACAGTACACTTGCATCTGGGATGTACATTACATTTACGTCTGGGATGCACAGTACACTTGCATCTGGGATGCACAGTACACTTGCATCTGGGATGCACAGTATATTTGCATCTGGTAGGCACAGTACACTTGCATCTGGGATGCAGTGTACATTTGCATCTGGGAGGCACAGCACACTTGCATCTGGGATGCAGTGTACATTTGCATCTAGGAGGCACAGTACACTGGCATCTGGGACGCACAGTACACTTGCATCTGGGATGCACAGTACACTTGCATATGGGATGCACTGTACATTTGCATATGGAAGGCACAGTACACTTGCTTCGGGGATGCACAGTACACTTGCATCTGGGAGGCACAGTACACTTGCATCTGGGATGTACATTATATTTACGTCTGGGATGCGCAGTACACTTGCATCTGGGATGTACATTACATTTACGTCTGGGATGCACAGTACACTTGCATCTGGGATGCACAGTACACTTGCATCTGGGATGCACAGTATATTTGTATCTGGTAGGCACAGTACACTTGCATCTGGGATGCAGTGTACATTTGCATCTGGGAGGCACAGCACACTTGCATCTGGGATGCAGTGTACATTTGCATCTAGGAGGCACAGTACACTGGCATCTGGGACGCACAGTACACTTGCATCTGGGATGCACAGTACACTTGCATATGGGATGCACTGTACATTTGCATATGGAAGGCACAGTACACTTGCTTCGGGGGAAGCACAGTACACTTGCATCTGGGAGGCACAGTACACTTGCATCTGGGATGTACATTACATTTACGTCTGGGATGCACAGTACACTTGCATCTGGGATGTACATTACATTTACGTCTGGGATGCACAGTACACTTGCATCTGGGATGCACAGTACACTTGCATCTGGGATGCACAGTATATTTGCATCTGGTAGGCACAGTACACTTGCATCTGGGATGCAGTGTACATTTGCATCTGGGATGCACAGTACACTTGCATCTGGGACGCACAGTACACTTGCATCTGGGATGCACAGTACATTTGAATCTGGGATGCACTGTACATTTGCATCTGGGAGGCACAGTACACTTGCATCTGGAATGTACATTACACTTGCATCTGGGAGGCACAGTACACTTGCATCTGGGATGCACAGTACATTTGCATATGGGAGGCACAGTACACTTGCATCTGGGATGTACATTACATTTACGTCTGGGATGCACAGTACACTTGCATCTGGGATGCACAGTACACTTGCATCTGGGCCACACAGTACACTTGCATCTGGGATGCACTGTACATTTGCATCTGGGAGGCACAGTACACTTGCATCTGGGATGCATAGTACATTTGCATCTGGGAGGCACAGTACACTTGCATCTGGGATGCACAGTACACTTGCATCTGGGATGCACAGTACACTTGCATCTGGGATGCACTGTACATTTGCATCTGGGAGGCACACTACACTTGCATCTGGGATGCACAGTACACTGTGCATCTGGGATGCACAGTACACTTGCATCTGGGATGCACAGTACACTTGCATCTGGGATGCACAGTACATGTGCATCTGGGAGGCACAGTACACTTGCATCTGAGATGCACAGTATATTTGCATCTGGGAGGCACAGTACACTTGCATCTGGGATGCAGTGTACATTTGCATCTGGGAGGCACAGTACACTTGCATGTGGGACGCACAGTACACTTGCATCTGGGATGCACAGTACACTTGCATCTGGGATGCACAGGATATTTGCATCTGGGAGGCACAGTACACTTGCATCTGGGATGTACATTACATTTACGTCTGGGATGCACAGTACACTTGCATCTGGGATGTACATTACCTTTATGTCTGGGATGCACAGTACACTTGCATCTGGGATGCACAGTACACTTGCATCTGGGACGCACAGTACACCTGCATCTGGGACGCACAGTACACTTGCATCTGGGACGCAGAGTACACTTGCATCTGGGACGCACAATACACTTGCATCTGGGATGCACATTACACTTGCATCTGGGACGCACAGTACACTTGCATCTGGGACGCACAGTACACTTGCATCTGGGATGCACAGTATACTTGCATCTGGAATGTACATTACACTTGCATTTGGGAGGCACAGTACACTTGCATCTGGGATGCACAGTATATTTGCATCTGGGAGGCACAGTACACTTGCATCTGGGATGCAGTGTACATTTGCATCTGGGAGGCACAGTGCACTTGCATCTGGGACGCACAGTACACTTGCATCTGGGAGGCACAGTACACTTGCATCTGGGATGCACTGTACATTTGCATATGGGAGGCACAGTACACTTGCATCTGGGATGCACAGTACATTTGCATATGGGAGGCACAGTACACTTGCATCTGAGATGCACAGTATATTTGCATCTGGGATGCACAGTACACTTGCATCTGGGACGCACAGTACACTTGCATCTGGGATGTACAGTACACTTGCATCTGGGACGCACAGTACACTTGCATCTGGGACGCACAGTACACTTGCATCTGGGACACACAGTACACTTGCATCTGGGATGCACACTATACTTGCATCTGGAATGTACAATACACTTGCATTTGGGATGCACAGTACACTTGCATCTGGGACGCACAGTATACTTGCATCCGGAATGTACATTACACTTGCATTTGGGATGCACAGTAAACTTGCATCTGGGATGCACAGTACACTTGCATCTGGGATGCACAGTACACTTGCATATGGGATGCACTGTACATTTGCATATGGAAGGCACAGTACACTTGCTTCGGGGATGCACAGTACACTTGCATCTGGGAGGCACAGTACACTTGCATCTGGGATGTACATTACATTTACGTCTGGGATGCACAGTACACTTGCATCTGGGATGTACATTACATTTACGTCTGGGATGCACAGTACACTTGCATCTGGGATGCACAGTACACTTGCATCTGGGATGCACAGTATATTTGCATCTGGTAGGCACAGTACACTTGCATCTGGGATGCAGTGTACATTTGCATCTGGGATGCACAGTACACTTGCATCTGGGACGCACAGTACACTTGCATCTGGGATGCACAGTACATTTGAATCCGGGATGCACTGTACATTTGCATCTGGGAGGCACAGTACACTTGCATCTGGGATGTACATTACACTTGCATCTGGGAGGCACAGTACACTTGCATCTGGGATGCACAGTACATTTGCATATGGGAGGCACAGTACACTTGCATCTGGGATGCACAGTACACTTGCATCTGGGATGCACAGTACACTTGCATCTGGGATGCACTGTACATTTGCATCTGGGAGGCACACTACACTTGCATCTGGGATGCACAGTACACTGTGCATCTGGGATGCACAGTACATGTGCATCTGGGAGGCACAGTACACTTGCATCTGGGATGCACAGTATATTTGCATCTGGGAGGCACAGTACACTTGCATCTGGGATGCAGTGTACATTTGCATCTGGCAGGCACAGTACACTTGCATGTGGGACGCACAGTACACTTGCATCTGGGATGCACAGTACACTTGCATCTGGGATGCACAGGATATTTGCATCTGGGAGGCACAGTACACTTGCATCTGGGATGTACATTACATTTACGTCTGGGATGCACAGTACACTTGCATCTGGGATGTACATTACCTTTATGTCTGGGATGCACAGTACACTTGCATCTGGGACGCACAGTACACTTGCATCTGGGACGCACAGTACACTTGCATCTGGGACGCACAGTACACTTGCATCTGGGACGCACAATACACTTGCATCTGGGATGCACATTACACTTGCATCTGGGACGCACAGTACACTTGCATCTGGGACGCACAGTACACTTGCATCTGGGATGCACAGTATACTTGCATCTGGATGTACATTACACTTGCATTTGGGAGGCACAGTACACTTGCATCTGGGATGCACAGTATATTTGCATCTGGGAGGCACAGTACACTTGCATCTGGGATGCAGTGTACATTTGCATCTGGGAGGCACAGTACACTGGCATCTGGGACGCACAGTACACTTGCATCTGGGATGCACAGTACACTTGCATATGGGATGCACTGTACATTTGCATATGGAAGGCACAGTACACTTGCTTCGGGGATGCACAGTACACTTGCATCTGGGAGGCACAGTACACTTGCATCTGGGATGTACATTACATTTACGTCTGGGATGCACAGTACACTTGCATCTGGGATGTACATTACATTTACGTCTGGGATGCACAGTACACTTGCATCTGGGATGCACAGTACACTTGCATCTGGGATGCACAGTATATTTGCATCTGGTAGGCACAGTACACTTGCATCTGGGATGCAGTGTACATTTGCATCTGGGAGGCACAGCACACTTGCATCTGGGATGCAGTGTACATTTGCATCTAGGAGGCACAGTACACTGGCATCTGGGACGCACAGTACACTTGCATCTGGGATGCACAGTACACTTGCATATGGGATGCACTGTACATCTGCATATGGAAGGCACAGTACACTTGCTTCGGGGATGCACAGTACACTTGCATCTGGGAGGCACAGTACACTTGCATCTGGGATGTACATTACATTTACGTCTGGGATGCACAGTACACTTGCATCTGGGATGTACATTACATTTACGTCTGGGATGCACAGTACACTTGCATCTGGGATGCACAGTACACTTGCATCTGGGATGCACAGTATATTTGCATCTGGTAGGCACAGTACACTTGCATCTGGGATGCAGTGTACATTTGCATCTGGGAGGCACAGCACACTTGCATCTGGGATGCAGTGTACATTTGCATCTAGGAGGCACAGTACACTGGCATCTGGGACGCACAGTACACTTGCATCTGGGATGCACAGTACACTTGCATATGGGATGCACTGTACATTTGCATATGGAAGGCACAGTACACTTGCTTCGGGGATGCACAGTACACTTGCATCTGGGAGGCACAGTACACTTGCATCTGGGATGTACATTATATTTACGTCTGGGATGCACAGTACACTTGCATCTGGGATGCAGTGTACATTTGCATCTGGGATGCACAGTACACTTGCATCTGGGACGCACAGTACACTTGCATCTGGGATGCACAGTACATTTGAATCTGGGATGCACTGTACATTTGCATCTGGGAGGCACAGTACACTTGCATCTGGGATGTACATTACACTTGCATCTGGGAGGCACAGTACACTTGCATCTGGGATGCACAGTACATTTGCATATGGGAGGCACAGTACACTTGCATCTGGGATGTACATTACATTTACGTCTGGGATGCACAGTACACTTGCATCTGGGATGCACAGTACACTTGCATCTGGGCCGCACAGTACACTTGCATCTGGGATGCACTGTACATTTGCATCTGGGAGGCACAGTACACTTGCATCTGGGATGCATAGTACATTTGCATCTGGGAGGCACAGTACACTTGCATCTGGGATGCACAGTACACTTGCATCTGGGATGCACAGTACACTTGCATCTGGGATGCACTGTACATTTGCATCTGGGAGGCACACTACACTTGCATCTGGGATGCACAGTACACTGTGCATCTGGGATGCACAGTACACTTGCATCTGGGATGCACAGTACACTTGCATCTGGGATGCACAGTACATGTGCATCTGGGAGGCACAGTACACTTGCATCTGAGATGCACAGTATATTTGCATCTGGGAGGCACAGTACACTTGCATCTGGGATGCAGTGTACATTTGCATCTGGGAGGCACAGTACACTTGCATGTGGGACGCACAGTACACTTGCATCTGGGATGCACAGTACACTTGCATCTGGGATGCACAGGATATTTGCATCTGGGAGGCACAGTACACTTGCATCTGGGATGTACATTACATTTACGTCTGGGATGCACAGTACACTTGCATCTGGGATGTACATTACCTTTATGTCTGGGATGCACAGTACACTTGCATCTGGGATGCACAGTACACTTGCATCTGGGACGCACAGTACACTTGCATCTGGGACGCACAGTACACTTGCATCTGGGACGCACAGTACACTTGCATCTGGGACGCACAATACACTTGCATCTGGGATGCACATTACACTTGCATCTGGGACGCACAGTACACTTGCATCTGGGACGCACAGTACACTTGCATCTGGGATGCACAGTATACTTGCATCTGGAATGTACATTACACTTGCATTTGGGAGGCACAGTACACTTACATCTGGGATGCACAGTATATTTGCATCTGGGAGGCACAGTACACTTGCATCTGGGATGCAGTGTACATTTGCATCTGGGAGGCACAGTGCACTTGCATCTGGGACGCACAGTACACTTGCATCTGGGAGGCACAGTACACTTGCATCTGGGATGCACTGTACATTTGCATATGGGAGGCACAGTACACTTGCATCTGGGATGCACAGTACATTTGCATATGGGAGGCACAGTACACTTGCATCTGAGATGCACAGTATATTTGCATCTGGGATGCACAGTACACTTGCATCTGGGACGAACAGTACACTTGCATCTGGGATGCACAGTACACTTGCATATGGGACGCACAGTACACTTGCATCTGGGACGCACAGTACACTTGCATCTGGGACACACAGTACACTTGCATCTGGGATGCACACTATACTTGCATCTGGAATGTACATTACACTTGCATTTGGGATGCACAGTACACTTGCATCTGGGACGCACAGTATACTTGCATCCGGAATGTACATTACACTTGCATTTGGGATGCACAGTAAACTTGCATCTGGGATGCACAGTACACTTGCATCTGGGACGCACAGTACACTTGCATCTGGAATGTACATTACACTTGCATCTGGGATGTACATTACATTTGCATTTGGGATGCACAGTACACTTGCATCTGGGATGCACAGTACATTTGCATATGGGAGGCACAGTACACTTGCATCTGAGATGCACAGTATATTTGCATCTGGGATGCACAGTACACTTGCATCTGGGACGCACAGTACACTTGCATCTGGGATGCACAGTACACTTGCATCTGGGACGCACAGTACACTTGCATCTGGGACGCACAGTACACTTGAGTACACTTGCATCTGGGACGCACAGTACACTTGCATCTGGGACGCACAGTACACTTGCATCTGGGATGCACACTATACTTGCATCTGGAATGTACTTTACACTTGCATTTGGGATGCACAGTACACTTGCATCTGGGACGCACAGTATACTTGCATCCGGAATGTACATTACACTTGCATTTGGGATGCACAGTAAACTTGCATCTGGGATGCACAGTACACTTGCATCTGGGACGCACAGTACACTTGCATCTGGAATGTACATTACACTTGCATCTGGGATGTACATTACATTTGCGTCTGGGATGCACAGTTCATTACTGCTCTGCGCGCTGGGGCGCACAGTGACTGTGTGCCCTGGTGTCAGCACACTGCACTCGGACACAGATGGCATGACTAGGTACAGCAGGGTCAGAGGGAAACTGCTACTCTCGAGCAAGGTGCTGAAGCAGAATCCGTCGGGTACCCCCCCAACCCCAGCTCTGGTTATCAGTATCCCTCGGAGCAGGGAGGAGAGACATCATTACTTCTAGATCAAGGTTCCGACACTGGACCTCATTGTGTGATTCCGGACACATTACTATATCTCCACTTGACAGGGGCCTCATATCTGCTATTAATCGGGAGTGCTTAGAAACGCCTTAAATCCAGTATGAAGCACTATGTACATATTATAACTGGAATTTCGTATGGCACGGATTGTGCATGTGGAAGTCAAAGGGCTGCTGCCCCATTTGAGGGTTTCAGCCTAGCCAGCAGCGACGAAGGCTGCCTCAACGCCGGGGACATGGGGGCGCGGGCACAAATGGCGGGGGGACCTCCCAATACGAGTAGCCCATAACTCTAATGGGTCTGGTAACGGGAGTTAATCCTGGCTTCCAGGTTAAAACCAATGGTGTGATCCTGGACAACTCACCTTTTCCGGAAATCAATACACATAGCGGGTTTTAAAACCTGCTGCACATTCTCCCGCCCCACTCACCTGTGAAGAGCAGAGTCCCGATCGGAGGGTCAGATCACCGCGGCTCTGCAGAATGCCAGGGCGGGCAGGGCGTCATGGGCACCGGCAGAGCCTGCTGTAGATCCGCGGTGTGCGTGGCCGAATCAAGCGGTGCTTCGATCCGGTGATCTGCGGAGCTCCTGGAGCGGGCTCTGGTGCAGGGCTGATATTGCACCGTCGGGATCCGGTCCGTAGCCTCTGTTAGGATCAGAGATCTGGCGAGTTTAGTAGCTCAGATACAAGGGTTTCTTGGTCCCGGCTCTGACGCTTTATTAACCTTGTGCTGTGCTGCTTCGGTGCTGTTTTGACCTGGTGGAGCTCGGATCCTGGTACTAGCGCTGTGTGGGTCCTAATGCTGCTCTGTTCTGGATTTGGTGCTGTATTGACCTGGTGCAGCTCGGATCCTGGTACTAGCGCTGTGTGGGTCTGATGCTGTTCTGTTCTGGATTTGGTGCTGTATTGACCTGGTGCAGCTCGGATCCTGGTACTAGCGCTGTGTGGGTCTGATGCTGCTCTGTTCTGGATTTGGTGCTGTATTGACCTGGTGCAGCTCGGATCCCGGTACTAGCGCTGTGTGGGTCTGATGCTGCTCTGTTCTGGATTTGGTGCTGTATTGACTTGGTGCAGCTCGGATCCTGGTGCTAGGGCTGTGTGGGTCTGATGCTGCTCTGTTCTGGATTTGGTGCTGTATTGACCTGGTGCAGCTCGGATCCTGGTATTAGCGCTCTGTGGGTCTGATGCTGTTCTGTTCTGGATTTGGGGCTGTATTGACCTGGTCCAGCGCGGGTCCTGGTTCTAGAGCAGTGTGGATTTGGTAGGGCCCTGCCCTGGACTTGGTGCTGTTTTGGCTTGGTTTTAGTGGTGTGCTGGTCTGGCGCAGTTCTTGATTTAACTCTTTATTGACCTGTTGATATCTTGATTTTGAATTGGGTGCTTTATGGCACGAGTGCTGTTTAGATCCTGGATTTTCTTCTGTATATTGTGGTTTCCTAATCCTGGGTGTAGCTTTCGGATTGATCTGTTTCTACTGTCAACGCGGTGCTGTAATAAGAAGGTTCCTGGATCTACTGATCTGCGGAGATGGCGCTTTGTGGGTCTAGAGCTGCACTAATCGCATTGGTGGTGGATTAATGCTGTGTTGCTTGAATCTGGTGCTGTTTTGATCTGGAAATGTCTGTATCCTTGCTGTAGTGCAGCAATGATTATATGCTATATTGATCTGGTGCTGTAGTGGTGCTGCACGGGTCAGGTGCTTTATAGGTCTAGTGCAGTACAGATCCTGTGCGCCATGGATCTGTGTTTTTTAGTGAAATGCCGTTCTATAGATCTGGTCAGGTGCTGTAGGTGTTGGCGCTGTGCGGCTCTTGTGCTGTTCGAAGTGCTGGCCCTGGAGCTGCACTGATTATTCGATGAGGCGCGCGCTGCTCCTGGGCGTGCTGTTGCCGCTGCTCTGGAGCAGTGCAGACTGAGGCACCAACTCTCCTCTCTGCTCGTCTATCTCTGGCTCTTCTGCTCTTAACATCGGGCGCTGCGCGGCTCCGTCCATGCGAATCTTCTACAGGTAGAGCCTGGTGACGTCAGCCAACCAATCACCGCCTCCCCGGCCCACTGAAAGGCTCAGCCGTGACAGCAACCCATTCACAAAAATCCATCGGAATCCGAACAGCCTTCGGTGCCAGGTAGGGGTGGGCGGAATTTGCGAAATTAACTTTCGCAAATTATCGCGAAAATGTTTAAAATTATCGCAAACAAGCGGAAATATCGCGAAGATGCGGAAGTTTTTTTCCGGCATGTTCGCGAGATTTTCTGCATGGTTGCGGGTCGCCAACTTACCCATCTGGTTGTTTGCGGGCGCGGCCATCTTGTTTTGAGTTGTCTCGCGGTGCATGATCGCGAGAAGAAAGACGTGATCGCACGACGCATGACGTCACTGCGGGCGCGAACTGTCGCGAGACAGCGCAAATGGCTAAAAACAATACAACATCTAATGGAGAACGCGACCGGATCAAGAAAACTTGTCGGCGAACGCAGGGATTCAGGTAAGGCGATCGCGCGCGCGCGAGAATGTATTATTTTACAGCGCGAGCAAGAAACAAATTATCGCCAAGCTGCGGAAACCGGAATTTTTGACATTTTCGCGCTCTCCGCGGAATGCGAAAATGTCAAATTATCGCAATTTCCGCGAACGGAACAAAATTTTCGCCCAGGCCTAGTGCCAGGGCAGCCGGCGCGTGCCTGCAGCAGCATCGTCGAGAGTGACCCTGGGAGGACATGCCACGCAATTTAGCTACAGAATACTTAGCATCCGCCTTGGATACCATTATATTGGGTATTTCTATCTCTTGTCGAGTACAGTGCTTAGAAACGGCAGAAGTGTAAGCGCTGCATAAAACACGTTGTTATATGATTTAAACCGTAGCAAAAACACTGAAAGATACGGTGCTACATAAACCTTTTCAATTAATAATGCTAACAATGATACGGCAGAGTTATACTAAATATCTGGTTTTGGTCACAGTTTGAATCCTTTGCTCAACTTGCTCTCGTGTCTTCCTAATACGTACCAGATTGCTTTGCTCCCTTCATCTTGATATTAAAACATACACATAGCCCTTCCCAGCACATTCATTTCTAACAACTTCTAATTAACTCCATAAAAGTGAGTCAATATGTTTTGGGCTTTGTGGTGACTCTATTGAAGGATCATAGCTTTCCGGCAATCAAGGAGCGTTCTGCCCTCACCAGCCAAAAATACGTGGGTAAGTGGGGCATCTAGGAGGGCTGTTAAAAGGACACAGGATGAGTCAATTAACTTGATGGGTGAATTGGACTAAGGGAATTGGCGCTCTAAAGAACTGTAGACCTCTGACCTCTGGTCGGAGATCTGCCCTCTCTCCAGCAGCTTTGCCGTCTGTACAGCCACCGCTGACTCCCAGGACCTCCAGGCGGAGGTGTTCGAGGCTGCCCCAGGCCCGGTATTGTGCCAGCTCTCCTGCTTTGTTTCTGCTTGCTGTAATTGTATTGTGCCTGTCTACTTTTATAGTGCCTTGCTCTCTGCTTGCTACAATTGTGCCAGTCATTGAGCCTTGTTTAATCTGGATTTACTGTTGTGCCTTGTGTTGGTCTGTTTTTGCTCCTGCCTGCTTCCTCCCTGCCGCGGCTGCCCCTGCAGCCCCTCCCCCCACCGGTTCCCACTCTGCCTCCCAGCTGCTCGTCCCTCCTCCCTCTCCCCTCCCCTCCCCTGTTTAATAGTGGTCACTGCGTGGTCGCGCAGCGGAGGCGCACGCGAAAGGCAAACCCGTCCGCGACCCGACCGCATCCAGCAACAGGAACCCTGGCTCACCAACCATCCATTACTACAACGCAGCTGCCCAGACATGCCTTGGAGATCTGGGACCTCCTCGGCACCCTCTCACTAGACGTCGCCTTCTTTACAGAAACCCGGACCAATGTCTCCTCCGACATTGCCAGCAACATCCCTGACGGATACAAGATCCAGAGGAAGGACCGCCCTAACCGCCCAGGAGGAGGACTCGCCATTGCACACAAGAGCTCCCGTGACTGTCCACATCCACCACAAGCAACTTCTCCACCACCACGGAACACCTCCACTTCCAGGTTCAGACCAGCCCAAGAACTACCCTTCGCGGCCAGTGCTTAATTTGTGCCGGTGCTTTCCGGTGCTTAGCACCGGCACTTATTTTTCAGGGCCGGGTCTACACCAGTCTGCATGACTGCACGTCTCCACATATTATGACATGATGTTATTATAATGAATACTGACTGCTCAGTGTCTCGCAGTCAGCGCAGAGTGGTTCTGGGTCTGCTGAGTCCCAATGTGCTTCCATTCAGACAGTACTGACGACGGTCAGTCGGAGCAAACCAATTGCTTGCTCCATTCATCATTAATCACAATAATGATACTCATTTGACTCATGGCGTCACCATGGCGGGCGCAGTGTCGTGCGGGCGCGGCCCTTCGTTCAGTGTACTGTTGTGCTGCTGGTGGTGGGCGGGACTCGGGAGCAGTACTGGGCGGGAGTCAGACAATGTTTGGGTCGGATTTGTTTGTTCACGCAGATTTTTTTCTGCTTGCCACGCCCGCACGTCACGAATTAGAGCCAGTCCGACCACGTTAAGGGCAGGCAGCACCACCAGGCACCCTATTAGTTAATAAAGTGCCCCGCAGGCAGCCCCGGCCGACCATGACGAGTGTAACGAACCGTAAGTACTAAGTATCAGTCAGTCAGACATCATCATGCCAAGCCACATACCCAGCCCCAGTCAGTGGTGGCGTGTCGGGCACCGTGGTAGTTAGTAGCTCAGGTAGTCCGGCTCCATTCGATGGCGCACTGTTCCTGGCCCTGCCCCGGCCCACTGTACACATTTATTTAATTAATAATTTGTATCAGACAGTTGTTAAAGAAGGGAAGGCCCTGCCCTTGCAAGTATCGTCGTATCCTCAAATTCGATGATGATGCATGCTCGCTGCATGCTCCTGAGTCCTGCCTGGGCTCAGCTGGCTCAGCCTAGTAACGGCTGCCGGCCATACGTACACATTATAGCCCCGGCCGCCCAAGGTACGCATACGCATTCATCTATTACATTAGGGCCACCACCAGCCGGGGTTAAGTTGTTAAAGAAGGCCCTGCCTGCCTGAAGTATCCTCAGCATTAGATTTATGCACTGCACTCTGCCTGCGCTGGCATGGTTTGGCCTAGCAGCGGCCCGACGCCGCAGTCTGGTCCGGTACTCATTATTATCACGATAGGGCCGGGCTGGCCTGCCGTTGTTAAAGTTAAAGGCCCTGCCTTTGAATTTAGTAGTATCCTCCGCTCCTCCCCTCCCAAACAGTTTACTGACTACTTAACAGTGGCTAAGTCCTTAGAGGCTATCTCGGGTCAGAGTCGGTGCAGAGAATTGTCCTGGCCTGGGTCTCCCAAGTCCCCGTGTGCTTCGATTGAGCCGAGGCCAGCTGCCCGTTTGGCCCGGGTTAAGATGTTAAATGCCAGCATACCTGATGTTGTAGGGGCTGTGGGGCAGGCAGCGTGACGTGCGCAGATTTTTTTCCGATTGCCACCACGGAGCGTTTACCCACATAAATCTTAGTAAAATCCCAACAGAGGCTGGTGGCAGATAATAGAAAGTCACTCCATTTCACGCATGAAGCGGTCTATTCTACTTTGTGGCGAGTTCAAAAGGCGCTGCCTATCGCGGCCATGAAGTGCTTTACCCTGTTGTATGGAGGGAGCATTAACTGCTCGAAGAACAAATGACATTAAGGCAATTTGCGTGGAACAGGAAATCCAAAATAACGCCTTATTTCAATGAGCTGGAATGTACAGACAGACTAGTCATGAGATTGTAAGAAACTTTCCGTCTGCCTTAGACCCATCTGTGCCGTGCGTAATGTCAGATGCTAAATAACCACGTCTCTTTTTTTATTGATAGTTACTCTAGTACTTGTAAATATTATAGTGTGTGTTTTAGGGAGTTCCTGGAAAAGCCCCTGTTAGACCTGGCATCTTTGGCGTGGTTACCCCTGACTTTTTTCCTCTACCTCCTGTTTTTTTTGATGCTATGCTGGATTTCGTTTTTGCTGGTTTAGATGCTTTGGGCACTTTGCCACTGCTGATCAGTGTCAAAGTGCAAGTGCTCCCTTGGTAAATTGTTATATTGATTGGTTATCCATGATTGGTATATTTGTTTCACCTGTTAGCCCCTAGTAAAGTGCACTGAGTGTGCCAGGGCTGGTGATTCAAATGCTACTAGTGGGCTGCAGCACTGATTGTGCCACCCACAGGAGTAGCGCTAAAAGGATGTCTTAGGCCTGCTTGCAGTGCCTATGTGCAGTCCAGGACTGCCATGTCGACCTGGCCAGTGCACCCACTGACCAGGCCTTATCCTTCCCTTTCTGTACATGTCAGGCATCCCTATGGTGGCCCTAGGTACCCCCCTGGGCTGGGTGCAGTGTATCTGAAAGGTAGGGCATGTACTGAGGTGTGTAACATGCCCTGGTAGTGAATTACAGCCATTTTCGTTTTTCACTGCTGAGAGGCTATCTTGCCCATAGGATAGAATGGGGAAGGCTGTTTACATGCCTATCTTCCCATAAGGGCAAGATAGAAAATCCAAGTTTGGTATCTCTGTGTTCAGAATTTAATTATACATCTTTTTAGCAAGATGGTTTTTAAATTCACTGTGTGAGAATAGCACTTTTTAGAAAGTAGCTATTCTCCTGTTTAACCTTCCTGTGTGCCTGTGTGCTGGTTGGCCGAAGGGTGTCATGTGATGGGCCAGGTGGCTCCAGGAGCCTGGATGAGTCAGCAGCAGGGTGAATAGGGAGATCTGCTTTAGATGGGTGGGAGGAGTAGTCCCTGGGTCTGAATAGGGCTGTCCCTGCCAAACACAAAGCTGGCTCCACCCCCTGCTGGCCAGGCTGAGGACTCTGCCTCTGCTGGCACAAAGAAGGCTCCACCTCCTGCTGAGCGTCTAACGACCCTGCCCCTCACTCTGAAAGGAACCAGGTGCTCCAGAGCAGAGCACACCCAGGAACCGGTTTGAGCAGGGGAATCCCCCCACTGGAACAAAGAGAGACAAAGGCTTGGAGGGGTATAAGAAGAGGACCCCAGACACCTAAACTTTAGATCACTTTGGAACTAGGAAGGAACCTCTGCCAAGGAGAAAGCTGGAAGAAACTGAAGAGGAGAAGACTGCCTGCTTGCTGTTTTGCTTTGCTGCCAAGGAGAGAGGAAGGACTTTGCTGTGTCCCCTTCTTTTGATTCTGATCTCCAAGGGCCTGAGAAGAGCTGGCTCCCTGTTAAGAAGTCCCAGGAACAAAAGGACTTCACCACCAGCTCCCCTGGAACTCTGCTGAGAGAGTTCTGACCTGCCTTGGAGTGCTTGCCCAGCCTTGGGGCCTCAGGAGGTCGTTTTTGCTGTGTTTGGGAGCTGGGAAGCAGAAGCGTGAACAAGAGTGACTGGTACCCAACGCATCATCCGATTGCGTGTCGCAAGACGAGAGTGCGAGGAAAATTTCATCTCGGCACCATCGCAACACGCAGGGTCCCCGCATCGCCGAGTGCGTCGAGCATCGTCCCGAAGCGTGAAGATTCCTGCCATTGCGAGGGTTGTCGCAGAACCAGTTTGCGAGCCGCACCACTGCCGGTGCATGAAAAGTCTCCAGTCATCGGGTGCGTCGACGAAGAGTCCCGTTCCGTGGCGCATCGAGAGTTGCGGCGCCGGAAGGCAACGCTGCGCCACGCATCGCACCACATCGAAGAGTGTCGCATCGAACCTGTGCGTGAAGCTTCCCCCCAAGAAATCTACGCAACGAAAGCCAAAGGTACCGCATCCTCCCCCTACAGATCGGAGCCGGCGCATCCACCTCTGCTGCGTGAAGCAGGGCTGCTGCAAAGCCTCCCCAGGATCTCAGGAGTATCGCATCGCCTTTGCCATCTTCCTTGTTATAGCTTTTGGGAACCTTATCGCAACTACAGGTACTGTTGGGCACCAGAGTGTCGCATTTTGTGCATTGAGAGTCGCATTGTGCAGGACAGTGATTTTGACATCCTGGAGTACTTTCTGCAAACTCTTGAACTATTATTAAAGTAACCTTTTTAATTGTATGTTGGTTTTTCTGTAGTATTTGGTCTTGTGAAGTTTTTAGTAAAGATACCTTATTTTTCTAAAACTGGTGTGGAGTAAATCTGTGGTGTTTTCACTGTGTTACTGTGAGTGTTGGTACAAATACTTTACACATTGCCTTTGATAGCCTAGACTGCTCAGGCCAAGCTACCTAGAGGGTGAGCAGGGGTTATCTTAACAGTGTATCCCCCTTTCCCTGACTAGAAGCAAGGGTCCCTACTTGGACAGTGGTACCTACCCTGCCAACTAGAGACCCCCAGATCTAACATTGGTGGTCAGCGGTGAGGATTGAACTTGTATTTGTACTTGACCCACAGTAATTGGTGTACATCACTAGGAGAGCAGACCATTACACAGCCACATACTGCTGATTGTTGATTTTTTGGTTCTATTTTTGAGGTAACTCTTGAATTATCATGGCTCCAAGTGAGAAAGCAGCCAGTGTAGAAGGAGAGCTAGAGTTCACCATTGGAGATCTGTGTTCATACAAGGTGGAGGAGCTCAAGCAGTTCTGCAAATATTTTGGTTGTCCCATAAAAAGCAACGCCAGAAAGGAAGAGCTACAGAAGATTCTGAAAACATGGTGGGAGGCTAAAGAGGCTGAGGAAGCAGATGATGATAATGAAGGGAATGTGTTTGGGGCAGATGATTTGCCATTGGGCAACCCCACCAGCAGGGCGGGGAGCCACCATTCCAGCAGGGGTCTCTCCCCAGCAGAGGAGTTACAAGAGAATCAAAGAATTAGAGAACATGAGCTGGAAGTAATGAAAATGAAAATGAAAATGGAAATGGCAAAGGAGGAGAAAAAGAATGCCCTTGAGGAAAGAAAATTGCTTTTGGCTCATGAGTTGAGCATGAAGGAGCTGGACATCAAAGCCAGAGAGGTGGAGACCGGCTCAAATGGTGGCAGCGCACAGCCAGTGCAAGGGGGTAAAGTATATATCCCCAAAGATTTAGTGCAGAATTATAACAGGAGTGAGGATATCTATGCCTGGTTCACATCGTATGAAATTGCATTGAGGATGAATGGTGTGCCTGAACAGCATTGGGGGGCGGGCCTGTGGAAACATTTTGAGGCTTCTGGGAGGAGTGCTCTAGAGCCCTTAGAATTAGCAGGTACCATGACCTACCCCAATATGAAGGAGGCCCTATGTCTCAGGTATGGACTTACCCCAGAGCAGTATAGACTGCAGTTTAGGAATTCCAAGAAGAAAGAGTCTGAGACTTGGATGGAGTGTGTGAATCTGTACTCGCGGGCACTGGAAGGTTGGATGAAGGGCAGCAAGGTGACTGATTATAAGGGGTTGTTACATCTAATTAGTTGGGAGCACTTGAGTAGTCTATGTGTTCCAGAGCTGCGCCAGCATCTTTTAGATAGCAAGTTGACGGACCCCATTGAGCTTGCTAAGGAGGCGGACCGCTGGACCAGTACCAGGGTCCACAGAGGAATTGTGGGTACCATTGCCAAAGGTGGGCAGGGTCCCCAGCAGAAGAGTGGGGGGGACAAGGGCAACCAAAAGGAGTTCTCACAAGGGCCCCAAAATAGTTCCCAGGGTAACCAGTCCCAGCCCTCCAAGTCAAAACCCAAACCGACCTGGCCCCCTAAGGGCAGGTCGGATAACAAGGGTCCCATTAAGTGTTATCACTGTCAGGAATTGGGTCACAAGTCTCCTGTGTGTCCCAAGAAATCCCAGGCACCCACTGGTGCTCCAACACCGGGTATAGCTAGTGTAGCTTTTGGGGGGGATTTAATTTCTAGTGATTTGGAGGGTTTAGCAGTTATGTCCCTTGTCTCTTTAGGAGACACAGAGATGGTCCAGGAAACCCCTGTCCCTGATAACACTAAGAAGTACAGGCAGTGGGTGACCATCAATGGGAGGAGGGTGGAGGCTCTCAGGGACACTGGAGCCAGTGTGACTACGGTCAGGTGTCAGTGGGTCCCTGAGGAGCTGATCATTCCAGACGTACTTCACCCAGTAGTGTCAGCTGACAACTCTGTGCGCCTTTGCAAGGTAGCACATGTTCCCTTTGAGTGGGGGGGGGGGTCTCAGGTCCTCTCAGAGTTGTTGTGAGTCCATCCATGCCAGTAGACTGTCTGCTAGGTAATGACCTGGAGAATTCCCCGTGGAAGGAGGTGGAACGCCAGGCTCATTTGGAGATGTTGGGTTTGCCTGAGTGGGTCTGTGTGACCACTCGGTCCATGGCAGCCAGACAGGGTCGTGAAGCAGACCTGGAGCCTGAAACAGTGGCCCAGGTCCCTGCCAGAAAGAGGAAGGGCAAGGGGCGTGGTGCGTCCACCCCCACTGTTCCCACGGTCCAGGAAGGAGCAGAACCTGCGGGGGATGCCCTGGAGCCTACAGGGGAACAGGTCGCTGAGCTGGGAGACATACCTGAGCTGACCCATTGGCAGCAAGAGGGTGGTCCCTCCAGAGAGGAGTTCTGCCGTGCGCAGAAGACATGCCCTACTCTTGAAGGTCTGCGGCACCAGGCTGCAGACCAGGCAGCAGGTGCTGATCCGAAGAACTTTTTTCTCTACTGGGAGAATGACTTGTTGTACAGTGAGCCTAGGTTTGCTGAGCCCAGTGGATCACGTACCCTGGTGGTACCCGCAGGGTTCAGAGACTTCCTACTGGGTCTGGCTCACGACGTGCGGCTTGCAGGACATCTCGGGCAGGACAAGACCCGACAAAGGCTTGCCACCCACTTTTACTGGCCCGGGATGAAGACGGACGTCGCTTCCTTTTGTAAATCATGCCAGACTTGCCAGGCAAGTGGCAAAGCTGGAGGAAAATGCAAAGGCCCTCTCCAGCCCTTTCCGGTAGTGAGCACCCCTTTCGAGCGGGTGGGGATAGATATTGTGGGGCCACTGGACCCCAGGACCGCCTTAGGCAACAGGTTCATTCTGGTCCTGGTGGATCATGCCACCCGGTACCCGGAAGCTATCCCTCTCAGGACAACCACAGCCCCGGTGGTGGGCCGTGCGTTGATGGGGATCTTTTCCCGTGTGGGTTTCCCCAAAGAGGTGGTATCTGACCGGGGTACCAACTTCATCTCCAGGTATATGAAGTCTCTGTGGGAGGAGTGTGGGGTAACTTATAAGTTCACCACTCCTTACCACCCTCAAGGAAATGGGTTGGTTGAAAGGTTCAACCGGACCCTGAAAGGCATGATCATGGGGCTGACGGAGCCCATGAGACGGAAGTGGGACGTCTTTTTGCCATGCCTATTATTTGCCTACAGGGAGGTACCACAAAAGTCTCTGGGGTTCAGTCCCTTTGAGCTTTTGTACGGGCACCCTGTTAGAGGACCTCTCAGTCTGGTGAAGGAGGGTTGGGAGAAATCCCCTGGGAAAACCCCCCAGGATGTGTTCAGCTATGTGCTGGCCATCCGCAACCAGACACAGCGCTTCCGGGCCCTCGCTCAGGCGAACCTGGAAGCCAGCCAGGATGAGATGAAGAGGTGGTATGACCAGCATACCACTCTGATGGAATTTCAACCTGGGCAGATGGTGTGGGTGATGGCGCCAGTGGAGCCTTGCGCGCTCCAAGACAAGTGGACTGGGCCATATGAGGTGGTGGAGCGCAAGAGTGAGGTGACCTACCTGGTCAACTTGCGATCTCCCAGGAACCCCATGAGGGTCCTCCACGTGAACCGCCTCAAACCCCATTTTGAGAGGTCTGAGATCACAATGCTCCTTGCTACAGATGCAGGGCTGGAGGAGGATAGCGATCCTCTTCCTGACCTCCTGGAAGCTAAGGAGCAAGATGGGTCAGTGGATGGAGTGGTCCTCTCGCCCACCCTGACCCCAGAACAGCAGAGGGACTGTCGCCATGTGCTGGGTCAGTTTGCATCTCTGTTCTCCCTGACCCCCGGTATCACCAACTGGTGTGTCCATGACGTGGACACGGGAGATAGCATGCCTGTGAAACAGAAGTTTTACCGGGTGGCTGACAAGGTCAGGGCCAGCATCAAGAAGGAGGTTTCTAAGATGTTGGAGCTAGGGGTGATTGAGCCCTCCAGCAGCCCCTGGGCTAGCCCAGTGGTACTTGTACCGAAAGCTGCTGCGCCAGGTGCCACTCCAGAACTTAGGTTTTGTGTGGACTACCGTGGGCTCAATGCTGTCACGAAGACTGACGCACACCCCATCCCCAGAGCTGATGAGCTCGTGGATCGGTTGGGAGCTGCCAACTACCTCAGTACGTTTGATTTAACTTCTGGGTACTGGCAGATTGCCTTAACTGATGGGGCCAAGGAGAGGTCTGCGTTTTCAACGCCAGAGGGGCACTTCCAGTTCCGTGTAATGCCCTTTGGGTTGAAGAACGCCCCTGCCACATTCCAGAGACTGGTCAACCAGGTATTGTCCGGGCTGGAGCAATTCAGCGCCGCATATCTGGACGACATTGCTGTGTTCAGCTCCACTTGGGAAGAACACTTGCAACACCTCTGCGCAGTGTTGAAGGCTCTGCATAGTGCAGGCCTCACTATCAAGGCCAGTAAGTGCCAGATAGGGCAGGGTTCGGTGGTGTATTTGGGTCACCAAGTAGGAAGCGGCCAGGTGGCGCCCCTACAAGCCAAGATAGATACCATCCGGGCTTGGGAACCCCCCAAAACCCAGACAGCGGTGAGAGCCTTCTTAGGACTCACCGGGTACTATCGCCGTTTTGTCAAGGGGTATGGCACCATTGTTGCTCCCTTGACAGAACTAACTTCCAAGAAGTTACCGAAGAAAGTGATTTGGACCAGTGCCTGCCAAGAAGCTTTTGATGCCCTGAAGGAGGCCATGTGTACAGCACCTGTACTCAAGGCGCCTGACTTCTCCAAGGAATTCATAGTGCAGACAGACGCTTCTGAGCATGGAGTGGGAGCGGTGCTCTCACAACTAAATGATGAGGACTTGGACCAACCTGTAGCTTTCATTAGTAGGAGGCTACTTCGCAGGGAACAGAGGTGGAGTGCGATTGAAAGGGAAGCTTTTGCTGTGGTCTGGGCGCTGAAGAAGCTGAGACCCTACTTGTTTGGGACTCACTTCCGGGTTCAGACGGACCACAGGCCCCTCAGATGGTTGATGCAGATGAGGGGTGAGAATCCTAAACTGTTGAGGTGGTCCATTTCCCTACAGGGGATGGACTTTACGGTGGAACACCGCCCCGGTACAGAACACGCCAACGCTGATGGTCTGTCCAGGTTTTTCCGCCTTAGCGATGAGAACTCCCAAGAGGGTGGGTAGTTCTCCCCACTTTCAGCTGGAGGGGACACCTGTTAGACCTGGCATCTTTGGCGTGGTTACCCCTGACTTTTTGCCTCTACCTCCTGTTTTTTTTGATGCTATGCTGGATTTCGTTTTTGCTGGTTTAGATGCTTTGGGCACTTTGCCACTGCTGATCAGTGTCAAAGTGCAAGTGCTCCCTTGGTAAATTGTTATATTGATTGGTTATCCATGATTGGTATATTTGTTTCACCTGTTAGCCCCTAGTAAAGTGCACTGAGTGTGCCAGGGCTGGTGATTCAAATGCTACTAGTGGGCTGCAGCACTGATTGTGCCACCCACAGGAGTAGCGCTAAAAGGATGTCTTAGGCCTGCTTGCAGTGCCTATGTGCAGTCCAGGACTGCCATGTCGACCTGGCCAGTGCACCCACTGACCAGGCCTTATCCTTCCCTTTCTGTACATGTCAGGCATCCCTATGGTGGCCCTAGGTACCCCCCTAGGCTGGGTGCAGTGTATCTGAAAGGTAGGGCATGTACTGAGGTGTGTAACATGCCCTGGTAGTGAATTACAGCCATTTTCGTTTTTCACTGCTGAGAGGCTATCTTGCCCATAGGATAGAATGGGGAAGGCTGTTTACATGCCTATCTTCCCATAAGGGCAAGATAGAAAATCCAAGTTTGGTATCTCTGTGTTCAGAATTTAATTATACATCTTTTTAGCAAGATGGTTTTTAAATTCACTGTGTGAGAATAGCACTTTTTAGAAAGTAGCTATTCTCCTGTTTAACCTTCCTGTGTGCCTGTGTGCTGGTTGGCCGAAGGGTGTCATGTGATGGGCCAGGTGGCTCCAGGAGCCTGGATGAGTCAGCAGCAGGGTGAATAGGGAGATCTGCTTTAGATGGGTGGGAGGAGTAGTCCCTGGGTCTGAATAGGGCTGTCCCTGCCAAACACAAAGCTGGCTCCACCCCCTGCTGGCCAGGCTGAGGACTCTGCCTCTGCTGGCACAAAGAAGGCTCCACCTCCTGCTGAGCGTCTAACGACCCTGCCCCTCACTCTGAAAGGAACCAGGTGCTCCAGAGCAGAGCACACCCAGGAACCGGTTTGAGCAGGGGAATCCCCCCACTGGAACAAAGAGAGACAAAGGCTTGGAGGGGTATAAGAAGAGGACCCCAGACACCTAAACTTTAGATCCCTTTGGAACTGGGAAGGAACCTCTGCCAAGGAGAAAGCTGGAAGAAACTGAAGAGGAGAAGACTGCCTGCTTGCTGTTTTGCTTTGCTGCCAAGGAGAGGGGAAGGACTTTGCTGTGTCCCCTTCTTTTGATTCTGATCTCCAAGGGCCTGAGAAGAGCTGGCTCCCTGTTAAGAAGTCCCAGGAACAAAAGGACTTCACCACCAGCTCCCCTGGAACTCTGCTGAGAGAGTTCTGACCTGCCTTGGAGTGCTTGCCCAGCCTTGGGGCCTCAGGAGGTCGTTTTTGCTGTGTTTGGGAGCTGGGAAGCAGAAGCGTGAACAAGAGTGACTGGTACCCAACGCATCATCCGATTGCGTGTCGCAAGACGAGAGTGCGAGGAAAATTTCATCTCGGCACCATCGCAACACGCAGGGTCCCCGCATCGCCGAGTGCGTCGAGCATCATCCCGAAGCGTGAAGATTCCTGCCATTGCGAGGGTTGTCGCAGAACCAGTTTGCGAGCCGCACCACTGCCGGTGCGTGAAAAGTCTCCAGTCATCGGGTGCGTCGACGCAGAGTCCCGTTCCGTGGCGCATCGAGAGTTGCGGCGCCGGAAGGCAATGCTGCGCCACGCATCGCACCACATCGAAGAGTGTCGCATCGAACCTGTGCGTGAAGCTTCCCCCCAAGAAACCTACGCAACGAAAGCCAAAGGTACCGCATCCTCCCCCTACAGATCGGAGCCGGCGCATCCACCTCTGCTGCGTGAAGCAGGGCTGCTGCAAAGCCTCCCCAGGATCTCAGGAGTATCGCATCGCCTTTGCCATCTTCCTTGTTATAGCTTTTGGGAACCTTATCGCAACTACAGGTACTGTTGGGCACCAGAGTGTCGCATTTTGTGCATTGAGAGTCGCATTGTGCAGGACACTGATTTTGACATCCTGGAGTACTTTCTGCAAACTCTTGAACTATTCTTAAAGTAACCTTTTTAATTGTATGTTGGTTTTTCTGTAGTATTTGGTCTTGTGAAGTTTTTAGTAAAGATACCTTATTTTTCTAAAACTGGTGTGGAGTAAATCTGTGGTGTTTTCACTGTGTTACTGTGAGTGTTGGTACAAATACTTTACACATTGCCTTTGATAGCCTAGACTGCTCAGGCCAAGCTTTACAACAAACAAATGATGGACGGAATGCTGACAATGCATACATTCACCCCCAGTCAAGAGATCTGGGTTAAATCCATCGTTCTTTTGCCCACTACACCACCCCAGTTCAGACATGGCCATATGCAAATCAGTCTTGACCCTGTGCCTCATGGGAACAGTCCAGCCCGAACTGCCAAGCCATGTCTTCCCTGGACCGGAATCAAGCATCCTAGGAGCGGTTTCTGGCTATCAGCCGTCATCAGCCAGGATAGCTTGACTCCAGTGGCGTAGTGAGCACGGGTCCCACGTCTGGGAATACCCATCCCACTTAGGGCGAAAAGCGTTACAACAAACAAATGATGGACGGAATGCTGACAATGCATACATTCACCCCCAGTCAAGAGATCTGGGTTAAATCCATCGTTCTTTTGCCCACTACACCACCCCAGTTCAGACATGGCCATATGCAAATCAGTCTTGACCCTGTGCCTCATGGGAACAGTCCAGCCCGAACTGCCAAGCCATGTCTTCCCTGGACCGGAATCAAGCATCCTAGGACCGGTTTCTGGCTATCAGCCGTCATCAGCCAGGATAGCTTGACTCCAGTGGCGTAGTGAGCACGGGTCCCACGTCTGGGAATACCCATCCCACTTAGGGCGAAAAGCGTTACAACAAACAAATGATGGACGGAATGCTGACAATGCATACATTCACCCCCAGTCAAGAGATCTGGGTTAAATCCATCGTTCTTTTGCCCACTACACCACCCCAGTTCAGACATGGCCATATGCAAATCAGTCTTGACCCTGTGCCTCATGGGAACAGTCCAGCCCGAACTGCCAAGCCATGTCTTCCCTGGACCGGAATCAAGCATCCTAGGACCGGTTTCTGGCTATCAGCCGTCATCAGCCAGGATAGCTTGACTCCAGTGGCGTAGTGAGCACGGGTCCCACGTCTGGGAATACCCATCCCACTTAGGGCGAAAAGCGTTACAACAAACAAATGATGGACGGAATGCTGACAATGCATACATTCACCCCCAGTCAAGAGATCTGGGTTAAATCCATCGTTCTTTTGCCCACTACACCACCCCAGTTCAGACATGGCCATATGCAAATCAGTCTTGACCCTGTGCCTCATGGGAACAGTCCAGCCCGAACTGCCAAGCCATGTCTTCCCTGGACCGGAATCAAGCATCCTAGGACCGGTTTCTGGCTATCAGCCGTCATCAGCCAGGATAGCTTGACTCCAGTGGCGTAGTGAGCACGGGTCCCACGTCTGGGAATACCCATCCCACTTAGGGCGAAAAGCGTTACAACAAACAAATGATGGACGGAATGCTGACAATGCATACATTCACCCCCAGTCAAGAGATCTGGGTTAAATCCATCGTTCTTTTGCCCACTACACCACCCCAGTTCAGACATGGCCATATGCAAATCAGTCTTGACCCTGTGCCTCATGGGAACAGTCCAGCCCGAACTGCCAAGCCATGTCTTCCCTGGACCGGAATCAAGCATCCTAGGACCGGTTTCTGGCTATCAGCCGTCATCAGCCAGGATAGCTTGACTCCAGTGGCGTAGTGAGCACGGGTCCCACGTCTGGGAATACCCATCCCACTTAGGGCGAAAAGCGTTACAACAAACAAATGATGGACGGAATGCTGACAATGCATACATTCACCCCCAGTCAAGAGATCTGGGTTAAATCCATCGTTCTTTTGCCCATCAGGCCAAGCTACCTAGAGGGTGAGCAGGGGTTATCTTAACAGTGTATCCCCCTTTCCCTGACTAGAAGCAAGGGTCCCTACTTGGACAGTGGTACCTACCCTGCCAACTAGAGACCCCCAGATCTAACAGCCCCCCTCCTCCCAAACACCAGTTGCGGGTGAAGGGTAGTGCTTTGATCGAGGGGTGGGGCAAATTTATTGAGCCACTAGCTTGTTGATGGGGTGCGAGGCAGGTTGTCAGCTCTCTCTGAGTGAATTTATGGGTGCATTTTTCGGGGTGCCAGCACTTGGGAGAAGGGGCAGGTAGTCAGCTCTCTCAGTAAGAGGAGGCCTATTTTTTTTTTGCAAAATCGGCCCACAGTAAGAATTCATAAGACCCCTGTGCAGTCTGCACCAAGCCCATGATGCTGCCAGCCTCGCCTTCTCCAGTCCCTTCTGGCCGGCTCAGCATGCGCACTCTTGCTTTTTTTCACTTTTTAAAATAAACATCACCCCACCCCCAGGGCCCTTATTCGATTTAGTAGCGCTAAAGCACTACAAATTTAACTGCGCAGGTGGTGGTTCCTCTGCCTTGCCCCCGTGGCACCTGCCCTCGCACGCATTTACATAATACGTAATGCTTATGATGCATGCATAAGCATCAAATAATATGCTGCCCTGCCTTCCATGCCTCGCTGTCATCTTGACACGTAATTACATATTATTTAATGCCTATTCTCCGTGTGGCACATAGCATATACTTTAAACAATATGCAAATGCGTGCCTGGACTCCCCAGTATGCAGGAGCCCCTCACTTTCGATATGTAACCCCTCGCTGAGTGCCCCTTGCCTTGCACAACTGCACAGCGCTCCCAGGGTCTGTTCTGTGACCTCGAGTTTTGGACCAAGACTGTGATAGGCTTTCTCCAGGGTCTTCGAGCCACATGGATAGAGGGCGGCACAGGCAGAGCAGACTGGTGGTGGTGAGTGACCTGCTAAGTTTGCATTGTCCGACAATGTGGGCCATTTCAATGCTTTCTAGCCTGGGCCATAGGTGCTTGAAATAAGGGTGTGGGTGCTGTTTCATCACTCCCAAAATAATCAGGGTGGAGTTCAAGAGGGGAATGGAAAATAAAATGCCTTTACTTTTTTTCTTTTCATCTTGTCAGGTTTGCTGTGGGTTTAAACAGGTCAAATGGTAGGCTATGTCAAATGGTAGGCTATGTCATCTGACAAATTGATGTTTGATATTTTTAGACGGAGAGTGGTATTTACTTATATTTCTGTGACTGTAAAGTTAGTGGCTTTTGTGAAACAAACTATCTGTCAAAGTCAAGGAACTGCAAAAATATTTCAAAGTATATCAGCATTTAGAGAAGTGAAGTATATTATTTTGTAATTCTGATTTAATAGGATCAAAATTAATTCAGACACCATACTTGGTGATGAGCAAATTGTAAATAATTTCTGAAGCCCAATTTCTACTCATTATCGTTTGAATAGTACATAGTTTTATTAGTAAATCTGCATGTCAGTGGGATTTTTTGGCAATTTCAGTGACAAATGTGCTGTCAGTAAATGACAGAGCGCTACCACAGCATGCTTTAGTAATATGTTTGCAACCATGATTTAAAATTGCTCCACTGCATACATACCACACTCTCACCACCTCTGCCAAAATGCTCAAGGCTAATTTGCTATGCTTGTTCTTTGTGTGATGATTGGATTTTTCACAATCCTATGACTTCAGTGATGGCTGTGTCATTTTACCCAATTTGTTCCAAAATAGTGCTTTAAATGCACTTTTGATGTCATCTTTTTCAAAATGTTCGCAGGGCAGGGGAACCTCCTATCAAAATCTTACTTGAGGAAGGCTCCCTTGCTGAAATTCAGATCAGGTATTACATCTGGCTTTCAGTAGTGCCAGATGAAGATGTGGGTGGAGCCAATATAGTATGTGGGTGGTGCCAATGGAGGAAGTGGGTGGAGCTGGGGGGAAGTGGGTGTGGCCTCCTAGAAAAATGTGAGCACCTGGACTTAATATTTTACAAATTAAGCACTGTTCGTGGCACCCTCATCTACAAACCCGCTGGACCCTGAGCTCCGTATGCAAATGCCACCGCCGACCTCATCGCCCCCCACGCCATTGCCTCCATGGACTTCATACTCATTGGGGACCTGAACTTCCACCTCGACAACCCTAACGACTCCAACTGCACCACCCTCCTGGACAACTTTGGACTGAAACAGCTCATCACCACCCCTACCCACAAAGCAGGACACACCCTCGACCCCATTTTCGCCGGAGGCAACAACATCCACTTCAGCCACACCACGCAACCCCCTTGGACGGACCACCACTGTGTACACTTCCATGTCGACAACCCCATGCCGCCCAAACCCGCACCACACCCTCCAAGAAGGACCTGGAGCAAAGTCACTGAAGAACAGCTCAACTCCACCCTCAACAATGACGCCCCCACCACCTTGACTGACGCCAGCCTCGCAGCCAAGGAACTCCACAAATGGATCTCCAACTGCGCAGACAAGCTCGCACCACTGCGCAACCCTGACAGACAATGCCCCAGGAAGGACTCCTGGTTCCCCTCCCACCTCTCAGAGTCCAGACACACCTGCATACACCTCGAAAAGAACTGGAGAAATAGCAAAACTCCGGAAGACCGCACCACCTACAAGAACGCCATGACGGAATACCCCAAATGCATCCGATCCACCAAAAGGACTTTCATGCAAAATAAGATCCTTGCTAACTCCAGCAACTCCAAGGAACTCTTCAGCCTCATCCAGGAATTCACCAAGCCCCCCAGCAAAACCAAGGAGATCACCCCTCCCAGAACCTCTGCAACAAGTTCGGCTCCTACTTCCATCTGAAAATCAAGAGCCTCTACGACGACTTCAACTATCAGACACCCGACCCCGAAACCACTACACTCTCCAGCAACGCCAGCCAGCCCCCCATCTTCTCCTAGACCCCAGTTGCCACCGAAGACATCATCTCGACCATGAAAGCAATCACACATCTTTCACAGAGCCGTCACTGCCTTCGCTCCAGAACAACAACGCACCATCAGTGCCACTTTCAAGACCGGCATCTTTCCCGATGACTGGAAATACGCAGAGGTCAGACCGTTACTCAAGAAGCCCTCAGCCCACCCCACGGACCTCAAGAACTACCGGCCCATCTCCCTTCTCGGCATCCTTAGACACGAACACATCACCCAACACCTGCAGTACCTCCACTGGCTCCACGTCAAGAAGAGAGTCACCTTCAAGATACTCACCCACACCAACAAATGTCTCCACAACACAGGACCCCAATACCTCAACGAAAGAATCTCCTTCCATGTACCCAAAATAAACCTCCGATCCACACACCTCGCCATCGCCATAACCCCTCGCATCCGCAGAGCCAGGATAGGAGGAAGAGCCTTCTCCTCCGACGAGGCCAAAACCTGGAACGAGCTCCTGATCGGTACTCAATGCATGATACAGACATTTGATCCTGCCTATTTACTTAAAGCAATCTATGCATCAAGATATCTACCAACTAACTGTGGTTTCAAAATTACATTCAGCATATAGTGTTAAGTGGCAGCACAATTTCGCCCTGAATGGGCTTAGCATCATGCACATTGAAAGCAGATTTCACAATCGTCAAAGAACGACGCCATCTTGGCGTTAGTGGTATTGACAACATCCATACTGATTCAATATGTTCTTTTGTTCACACTGGCCCTTATGACAATGTAATTTTACATTGTATATATTGATACATACTAACATCTCAGTAACAATGTACACAGTATGGGCTAATGGGCCATACCGCTAGAACCGTCAATCTACCTCAAGATGGGTCCCTTTGTGTCTACTTTGTGCTTATGTGCATACATGTTGCTGCAACAGAATAACATTGCATTAGTCAACCACATTTAGAGGAGAAATCATACAGAGTCCCTCCCATACCACAATCAATGGAAAGGAATACAGAAAGAAAGATATATATTACCTACTGGCGGTCGCCAGTAGGTAGTTATAGTTAGGACCTTGTTTCTATTCAAAAAGTGTTTTTTCTTTTCCCAATAACTTTGGCACCAGTTGACGAATCTTTGCAAAATTTTCAAAACATTGGTCCTGCTCCTGTCAGCTCCTATCCTGAAAGTTTCAGGTTGATTCGCCAAGCGGGGCCGTGTAAAAAGAGGGGTCCCAAAACGCGTTTTCTCCATGTAATTTCCCAGAGGAAACTTTAGACACGACTACGAACTGATGAACGGAATTACATAAAATTTGGGAAAAAGTTAGCCCTTGGTTCGGAAAGAGACCTTTTTTTAAATGGTGTAAATCCGTTCAGTAGATCCTGAGAAATTCAAAAAATAGAGGTAAAAAAATCAATTTCCCATAGGAAACTTTAGACAAGGCTACAGCTGAAACTGCTGAACGGAATTACACCAAATTTGGCAAAAAGGGAGTGCTTGGTTCATAAAGCAACCTTTTTTTTAAAATTGTGTAAATCCGTTCAGTGGTTTTCGAGATATTAAAGGAAAAAAATCTTTATATATCTGGGCGGGACCTAACTACACAAGCACAAACTTGGCTCTAATTGGCTGCCAACACTTCAATCCAGGAAGTGTTGGCAGCCATTTTGGTGAAATGCTTTTTAGGTCTCGCATAGCGACGCAGTGCGTGGGCTGCGCACTACACCAACACCACTGCACTGCCCAAAACCCTAAAACACTACCTCAGCACGACCCCCTACACTGCACGAACACCACTGCACTGCCCTAAACCCTGAAACACTACCCCAGCACGACCCTCTACACTGCTCGAACACCAATGCACTGCCCTAAACCCTGAAACACCACCCCAAGCACGACCCCCTACACTGCCCGAACACCACTGCACTGCCCTAAACCCTGAAACATCACCCCAGCACAACTCCCTACACTACCCAAACACCACTGCAGTACCCTAAACCCTAGATCTACCCCAGCACGACCCCCTACACTACCCAAACACCACTGCACTACCCTAAACCCTAAATCTACCCTCAGTATGACCCCCTATACTACCCAAACACCACTGCCCTACCCTAAACCCTAAAACACTACCCCCAGCATGACCCCATACTCAACACCAACACCACTGCACTACCCTAAACTCTACAACACTACCCCAGCATGACCCCCTACAATACCCAAACACCACTACACTACCCTAAACACTAAAACACTGCCCCAAGCACGACCCCCTATACTACCCAAACACCACTGCACTACCCTAAACCCTAAAACACTACCCCAGCGCGACGCCCTACACTACACAAACACCACCGCACTGCCCTAAACCCTAAAACACTACCCCCAGGATGACCCCCTCACTACGCAAACACCACTGCACTACCCTAAACCCTAAATCTACCCCAAGCATGACCCCCTACACTACACAAACATCACTGCACTACCCTAAACCCCAAAACATTACCACCAGCACGACCCCCTATACCACACAAACACCACTGAACTACCCTAAACCCTGAAACACCAGCCCCAGCACGACTCCCTACACTGCCTGAACACCACTGCACTGCCCTAAACCCTGAAACACCAGCCCCAGCACGACCCCCTACACTGCCCGAACACCACTGAACTGGCCTAAACCTTGAAACACCACCCCCAGCAAGACCACCTACACTGCCCGAACACCACTGCCCTAAACCCTGAAACACCACCCACAACAAGACCCCCTACACTGCCGGAACAATACTGCCCTAAACCCTGAAACACCACCCCCTGCACGACCCCCTACACTGTCCGAGCACCACTGCACTGCCCTAAACCCTGAAACACCACCTCCTGAATGACCCCCTACACTGCCCGAACACCACTGCACTGCCCTAAACCCTACACACCACCCCATTTCTTTTCAAAAAGTGTTTTTTCTATTCCTAATAACTTTGGCACCGATTGACGAATCTTCGCAAAATCTTCAAAACTTTGTTCCTGCTCTGGTCAGCTCCTATCCTGAAAGTTTCGGGGTGATTCGCAAAGCGGGGGCCGAGAAAAAAGGGGGGTCCCAAAATGCGTTTTCTCCATGTCATTTCCCATAGGAAACTTTAGACACGACTACAGCCCGAACTGCTGAACGGAATTACATAAAATTTGGGAAAAAGGCAGCCCTTGGTTCGGAAAGAGACCTTTTTTTAAATGGTGCAAATCCGTTCAGTAGATCCTGAGAAATTAAAAAAATAGAGGTCAAAAAATCAATTTCCCAGAGGAAACTTTAGACAAGGTTACAGCTGAAACTGCTGAACGGAATTACACCAAATTTGGCAAAAAGGTAATGCTTGGTTCATAAAGCAATCTTTTTTTTCAATTGCCTAAATCCGTTCAGTGGTTTTCGAGATATTAAAGGAAAAAAATCTTAATATAGCTGGGCGGGACCTAACTACACAAGCACGAGCTTGGCTATAATTGGCTGCCAACACTTCAATCCAGGAAGTGTTGGCAGCCATTTTGGTACAATGCCTTTTAGGTCTCGCATAGCGACGTAGCGCATGGGCTGCACACTACACCAACACCACTGCACTGCCCTAAACCCTGAAACACTACCCCAGCACGACCCCCTATACTGCCCGAACACCACTGCACTGCCCTAAACCCTGAAACACTACCCCAGCACGACCCCCTACCCTGCCCGAACACCCATGCACTGCCCTAAAGCCTGAAACACCACCCCAAGCACGACCCCCTACACTGCCCAAACACCACTGCACTGCCCTAAACCCTGAAACATCACCCCAACACAACTCCCTACACTACCCAAACACCACTGCACTACCCTAACCACTAAATCTACCCCCAGCACGACACCCTACACTACCCAAACTCCACTGCAGTACCCTAAACCCTAAATCTACCCCAGCACCACCCCCTACACTACCCAAACACCACTGCACTACCCTAAATCAAACCTCAGTATGACCCCCTAAAATACCCAAACACCACTGCACAACCCTAAACCCTGAAACACTACCCCCAGCACGACCCCATACTCTACACCAACACCACTGCACCACCCTAAACTCTAAAACACTACCCCAGCATGACCCCCTACAATACCCAAACACCACTACACTACCCTAAACACTAAAACACTGCCCCAGCACGACGCCCTACACTACCCAAACACCACTGCACTACCCTAAACCCTAAAACACTACCCCCAGCATGACCCCCTACAATACACAAACACCACTGCACTGCCCTAAACCCTAAAACACTACCCCCAGCACGACCCCCTACACTACACAAACATCACTGCACTACCCTAAACCCCAAAACACTACCACCAGCACCACCCCCTACACTACACAAACATTACTGCACTACCCTAAACCCTGAAACACCAGCCCCAGCACGACCTCCTACACTGCCCGAACACCACTGCACTGCCCTAAACCCTGTAACACCAGCTCCAGCACGACCCCTACACTGCCCGAAAACCACAGCACTGCCCTAAACCTTGAAACACCACCCCCAGCAAGACCCCGTACAGTGCCCAAACACCACTGCCCTAAACCCTGAAACACCACCCCCAAAAAGACCCCCTACACTGCCCGAAAAATACTGCCCTAAACCCTGAAACAACACCCCCAGCAAGACCCCTACATTGCCCAAACACCACTGCACTTCCCTAAACCCTGAAACACCACTCCCTGCATGACCCCCTACACTGCCCGAGCACCACTGCACTGCCCTAAACGCTGAAACACGACCTCCTGAACGACCCCCTACACTGCCCGAACACCACTGCACTGCCCTAAACCCTGAAACACCCCCCCCAGCATGACCCTCTACACTGCACGAGCACCACTGCACTGCCCTAAACCCTAAACACCACCCCCAGCACGACCCCCTACTCTGCCCAAACACCACTGCTCTGCCCTAAGCTCTAAAACACCACCCCCAGCACAACCCGATACACTGTCCGAACACCACAGCACTGCCCTAAACCCTAAAACTCCACCCCCAGCACGACCCCCTACACTGTCCGAACACCACTGCACTGCCCTAAACCCTGAAACACCACCCCCAGCAAGACCCCTATACTGCCGGAACACCACTGCACTGCCCTAAACCCTAAAACACCACCCCCAGCACGACCCCCTACACTACGCGAACACCACTGCACTGCCCTAAACCCTGAAACAACACCCCCAGCAAGACCCCCTACACTGCCCGAACATCACTGCCCTAAACCCTGAAACACCACCCCTAACAGGACCCCCTACGCTGCCCGAACAATACTGCCCTAAACCCTGAAACAACACCCCCAGCAAGCCCCCTACAGTGCTCGAACACCACTGCACTTCTTTAAACCCTGAAACACCACCCCCTGCATGACCCCCTACACTGCCCGAGCCCCACTGCACTGCCCTAAACCCTGAAACACCAACTCCTGCACGACCCCGTACACTGCCCAAGCACCAATGCACTGCCCTAATCCCTGAAACAACACCCCCAGCATGACCCCCTACACTGCACGAACACCACTGCACTGCCCCAAACCCTAAACACCACCTCCAGCACAACACTCTACTATGCCAAAACACCACTGCTCTGCCCTAAACCCTAAAACACCACCCCCAGCATGACCCCCTACACTGCCCGAACACTACTGCTCTGCCCTAAACCCTAAAACACCACCCCCATCATGACCCCCTACACTGCCCGAGCACTACTGCTCTGCCCTAAACCCTAAAACATGAGCCCCAGCACGACCCCTACACTGCCCAAACACCACTGCATTGCCATAAAACCCTGAAACACGAGCCCCAGCACGACCCCCTACACTGCCCGAACACCACTGCACTGCCCTAAACCTTGAAACACCACCCCCAGCACCACCCTCTACACTGCCCGAAAACCACTGCACTGCCCTAAACCCTGAAACACCACCCCCAGCAAAACCCCCTACACTGCCCGAACACCACTGCACTGCCCTAAAACCTGAAACACCACCCCCAGCACGAGCCCCTACACTGCCCGAACACCACTGCACTGCCCTAAACCCTGAAACACCACCCCCAGCACGACCCCCTACACTGCCCGAACATCACTGCCCTGCCCTAAACCCTGAAACACCACCTCCTGAACGACCCCCTACACTGCCCGATCACCTCTGCACTGCCCTAAACCCTGAAACACCACCCCCAGCATGACCCCCTACACTACACGAACACCACTGCACTGCCCTAAACCCTAAACACCACCCCCAGCACGACCCCCTACTCTGCCCTAAACCCTAAAACACTACCCCCCGCACGACCCCCTACACTGTCCGAACACTACTGCTCTGCTCTAAACCCTAAAACACCACACCCATCACGACCCCTACACTGCCCGAACACCACTGCACTTCCCTAAACCCTAAAACTCCACCACCAGCAAGACCCCCTACACTGTCCGAACATCACTGCACTGCCCTAAACCCTGAAACACCACCCCCAGCACGACCCCCTACACTGCCCGAACATCACTGCACTGCCCTAAACCCTGAAACACCACCCCCAGCACGACCCCCTACCCTGCCCGAACACCACTGCACTGCCCTAAACCCTGAAACACCACCCCAGCACGACCCCCTACACTACCCGAATACCACTGCACTGCCCAAAACCCTGAAACACCACCCCCTACACTGCCCGAACACCACTGCGCTGCCCTAAACCCTGAAACACCACTCTCAGCACGAACCCCTACACTGCCCGAACACCACTGCACTGCCCTAAACCCTGAAATACCACTCCCAGCATGACCCCCTACACTGCCCGAACACCACTGCACTGCCCTAAACCCTGAAATACCACTCCCAGCACGACCCCCTACACTGCCCGAGCACCACTGCACTGCCCTAAACCCTGAAACACCACCCCCTGCACGGCCCCCTACACTGCCCGAGCACCACTGCACTGCCCTAAACCCTGAAACACCACCCCCCTGCAGGACCCCCTACACTGCCCGAACACCACTGCATTGCCCTAAACCCTGAAACACCAGCCCCAGCTCGACCCCCTACACTCCTCAAACACCACTGCACTGCCCTAAACCCTGAAACACCACCCCCCTGCAGGACCCCCTACTCTGCCCAAACACCACTGCTCTGCCCTAAACCCTAAAACACCACCCCAGCATGACCCCCTACACTGTCCGAACACTACTTCTCTGCCCTAAACCCTAAAACACCACACCCTGCACGAACCCCTACACTGCCTGAACTCCACTGCACTGCCCTAAACCCTGAAACACCACCCCCAGCATGACCCCCTACACTGCACGAACACCACTGCACTGCCCTAAACCCTAAACACCACCCCCAGCACGACCCCCTACTCTGCCCAAACACCACTGCTCTGCCCTAAACCCTAAAACACCACCCCCAGCACGACCCCCTACACTGTCCAAACACTACTGCTCTGCCCTAAACCCTAAAACACCACACCCAGCACGACCCCCTACACTGCCCGAACATCACTGCACTGCCCTAAACCCTAAAACTCCACCCCAAGCACGACCCCCTACACTGCCCGAACACCACTGCACTGCCCTAAACCCTGAAACACCACCCCCAGCACGACCCCCTACACTGCCCGAACACCACTGCACTGCCCTAAACCCTGAAACACCACCCCCAGCAAGACCCCCTACACTGCTCGAACATCACTGCCCTAAACCATGAAACACCACCCCCAACAAGATCCCCTACACTGCCCGAACAATACTGCCCTAAACCCTGAAACAACACCCCAGCAAGACCCCCTACATTGCCTGAACACCACTGCACTTCTCTAAACCATGAAACACCACCCCCTGCACAACCCCCTACATTGCCCGAGCACCACTGCACTGTCCTAAACCCTGAAACACCACCTCCTGCACGACCCCCTGTTGAAAACTAAAACAGCGATATGATTAAGCATTCACTAAAGACATGAATTCTCTCTAGTTAAAACATGTTTCCTGTCTTATGTTGACTAATGTCTGGACTCCATTTTGTATTGTCATGTCTCCACGTGCTTTGCACGAGAAGAGTCCTATCTTTTCGTTAGTTGCTCTTGTAATCTGCCCAGTAACAGTCTATAAATAGCTCCTTTGTCCGTCTGGCGCATGCCCAGACTTGACCACATCTGTTATCAGTTAGTCCTTGCTTGACCATGTTTTCGCGGGCTCAGGAAATTGTTAACTCCGCCCACATATTGATTTTGTATCGAAAATGTCCATAAATGGTAATGAATTTTGCTCCATGTTGTATCCACCCACTTACGAGCCCCTCTGTTGTGTATAAAAGGGGACCGTGTACGCAAGTTCTTTGTGCTACTCTATGCAATACTGAAGAAGTGTTGTGTAGGTTGTAGGACCACCCTTAAGGGTTAATAAACTTTGTCTTTGTATTTGCAGCTTCCGTGCCAACTTCCTTCTAGCTTTTGTTACAGGAGAGCGAACCCTAGTATTCTGAGGGCCTAGCTGGGGCCTGTATTCGTCAATTGGCGCCCGTCACATGGAGCTCATCGGCGACTCGGATGCTCGAAGGACTGGTCGTGACGAAGGTGAGGAATTTGGCCGGGGATGTGATCACTGCCAGCGGCGTTTTTAGTCCTGGCATCCCGAGGTTTTCTTCCTTCCCTTCCGAACTGACCTTCTGGGTGGCGCCGGTCCTCGACTGAGACCTCTTCTGTCGGTCTGCCGCGTCAGCCGTTTGGGCGAATTTTGGAACTTGGCAGTTGGAATCTGGACACTCTTGATTGGTAAGAACCGTTGTACGGTACTTGCTCCGAGTTTTGAAGCCTGGGTTGGCTATTTGAGTTTGATTTGTGAGTGCCATTTTTTTTATAATACTGCATATTTTGCATTATTTTTGAGCATGCCTGCTTTTAGCGCACTCCGTAATTGGTGCTGCTGCTTTGGAAATCGGTTAAATCTCTAGGAATCTGCTCCAGCCCCCCCAGAGGGGACTCCTAATAGGGATATGTATGTGAAGCATGGTCTTTCTTCTATAATGTACAGCACAGTATGGAGGAAATACACCAAAAAGGATCCTGAGTTACGATGGCCTTTGTATGGATCATTTGATATGCGTAAGATTGAGTATGTGGAACAGTGTATGTGTAAACGGCGTGCTCGCCAAGACATGTTTGAATGTGTACGGTTATGGGTGAAGGAAGTGCGTGAGCGAGAGAAACGTGAGAAAGCGCTGTTTGATAAAGAGCAACGGAAAAATGATCATGTGAGAGCACAGGAAGCGAAGCGTCGGGAGGAAAGAGAACTGGCGGAGAGACAAGAGAAAGAGCGTAGGTTGCAAGTCTCGGGTCAATATGCTGTCCGCCAGCCACTTTATCCTGTCCTTACTAATCTTGAAGATGATTTTTATTTATTAGATCGCTCTCCGCCCCCTTATGTTGGCGCGTCCGCCCCGAGATCACAGGATTCTGGATCGGTTCCGGATAAGGTAGACACACGGTCCATGTTATCAGTTGAGCGTATGGGTGAGCTTCGGAAAATTTCTCTGCGCGTGCTTAAAGGCAAGCTACCCCTTGCTGAATTGTTGGAATCTTTGGAAAGTTGGCAGGATAGAGAGAAGCTGTATTTTGTTGCAACTTTTTCTGATGAAGTGATTACTGCCTTTCGGAAATATTCAGATGTTTTTGAGCCTGATGATGTAGTATCAGATTCTAAAGCGTTACGTACCCGATGCGGTCCGACGGCTGTTTGCATTGCGGGACGCGGCGAGTGAACTTAAAGAGAGAGCGCGCCTACAGGCAGCGGAGAAGGAGCAATCGGATTCACATATCGGCAGCGGCCAACCATCTACTTCCCATTCAGATAAGAGAAAACTAGTGCATGCTAAACCGATGCGAGAGGCGGCACCTTTGTATGTTCCTCCTAAAGGAGCGGGAAACAGTTCAGATATATCTTCCCCCGATGCTAGGGGATATTTTGTGTATAATTGGGTTTATACTCCTTGGCATAGGGCCAATGTTATGGCATTAAAGAATGCATTGCCTGACCCCCGCAAGAATCCAGCGGCCTTTTACGAAGATGTCGAAGGGGCCTTGAATTCTTGTACTATGACTTTAGCGGATATAGATTTGTTCTTTGGGCTCATTTTACCACCGGATATGTGGAGATCTGTGCGGAAGGTGGATGATGTTACCGCTTTTAAGGCAAGGTGGTCTGAGATTGAGGATGAGGATAGGGAGAGAAAACCCGCGCAAAAACCACCGCGGATTATTTTAGACCTTCCTGCCGCTATCTTGACTAAGTTGAAAACAATTATCCCCCCTAAAAAAATTGACTGGAATATGTTAGCCTCATGTAAACAGAAGGTTGATGAATCAGTTTTTAGATTTCTTTACACGCTTTGAGGAGACGTTTCATGATTTCAGTGGTCAGTCACTTACGGATGATACGGGTCGACATCTTTTTGTCGATAAATATGTGGCGAATTTATTACCGGGAATAGCAGCTCGATTGAAAGCGAGTGAAAGTTCTTGGTCCACCTCGTCTCCGGCATCCCTCCTGACTATGGCTCAGTATTATGAGCGCCAGGAACAAGAAGCTAAGGGGAATGAGGAGAAGAAATCGAAAGATTTGAAAACTAAGGTGATGCTAGCACAGGTATATGGTCCGCCTCGTCGGGGTGTCGAAAGAGGTAGAGGAGGATTTTATGGTCCCCCTTCGGGTCGGTCAGATGTTAATAGAAATCAATGTGCGTATTGTAAACAGTTGGGTCATTGGGCCAGGGATTGTCCGGTATTATATGCATCTCGTCAGGGACGTGGTCAGGGACCACCGAGAGGTAGAGGGGGTTTTTCGAATTTTAGAGGGCACTCTAATGATCGTGCTCGATTTGACCCTAACGTGCAGCAACGAGATAGACCTAATGTATTTGATCGGCAACATCAGTATCAAATGTCTGGGAACGACCGTTCTGGGTACCATGATTCGCAGCATGCGTAGGATTGCGTTGGATGGGGGTTGGAATCAGTTGAAGTGCCGGTTGATCAGAAGGGTCCTTATGTTTCAGCAAATGTTTTGGGTTCTACTGATCGGTTCCTAGTTGATACAGGAGCTACTCGTAGTGCGCTGTCCAAACAATTGGTTCCGAGGGCTCCCCCATCTGGCTTAATGGTTACATCGGTAGGGTTTGATGGTACACTCTCTCGAAGCCCTCTTTCCCGACCCCTTGCATTCCATGTTGACCACTTTTCTGCACCCTGTCCGTTTTTGCTTGCCCCGAACACGCCTGACAACATTATGGGTCTTGATATGCTCAAGCACTTCAGAGCAACGATCCGCTGCTCCCCTACTGGAGTACGTGTGATCTTAAATGATATTCACCCCATGACAGAACGGATGTGTGTGGTTGCAGAGGATACTGTCTTAGCTTCCCTCCCTCGTACTTTGTGGGCTACTTCGGATACTGATGTGGGACAGATGGTGATTCCGCCTGTCCACATTAGTGTCCAGGAGGGTGCGGTGTTACCACGCCTCCCTCAGTATCGTATTTCCCAGGAGGGGGAGGAGGCACTTATACAGATTGTGCAGGATTTGATTAAGGTGGGAGTAGTGGAGGAAGTTCCCTACAATGTCTGCAACAGCCCTATTTTACCCATCTTGAAAAAAGATACCGATACCAGGGTTTATCGTTTTATCATTGACTTAAGGGAAGTGAATAAGATAGTGATACCTCAGTATCCAGTGGTTTCTGATATCATGACGTTACTCACTTTGGTCCCGCCAACGGCGACCACGTTTTCAGTTATTGATTTGAAAAATGCTTTCTTTTCGATTCCTATTCATCCTGATAGCCGATACCTTTTCGGTTTTACTTTGAATAATAGGTCTTATAGATTTTGTAGAGTCCCTCAGGGTTATACAGAAAGCCCTAGTATTTACAGTCAAGCATTGAAAAGGCAATTGGATTCCTTTGTTCTGCCTGAGGGTGTCGCCCTTATACAATATGTCGATGACATCTTGTTGGCGGCCGACACTCCTGAGTTGTGTGAGAAGTGTACGTTATCTTTGCTTTCCTTTTTGGCATCTCACAATCACAAAGTGTCGAGGAAGAAATTGCAATTCTGTAGACCAAAGGTGACTTATTTGGGTCACCTTTTGTCTAAGGAGGGGCGTGCACTCACACCAGATCGTATTCAAGCAATTTTGGACACGCCAGTACCTTCCACACAGAAGGATGTGCGTGCATTTTTGGACCTTGCTTCTTTCTGTAGGCAATGGATATTGGGGTTTTCACACATAGCTAAACCGTTGTTAGCACTTTTGACAAAAGACACACCGATTCCTCTTCCCTGGTCAAATGAGTGTGAAATTGCTTTTCAGCAATTACGACAAGCTCTTTGTTCAGCACCAGTGTTAGGTACCCCTGATTATACGAAGCCCTTTTCACTGTACGTACATGAGAAAGATGGATGTGCATTATCAGTTTTAGTGCAGATGCACGGCGACAAGCAGCGTCCTTGTGGATATTTTTCGGCTGTACTTGATCCTGTTGCCCGAGCATTGCCTGGTTGTTTTCGCTCGGTCGCGGCGACAGCTGTGTCAATACGCCAAAGTGAGGGAATTGTGTTATCTCACAAACTGTTGGTATTAGTTCCCCATGCTGTTGATGCCCTGCTTAATCAGACAAAGACGCAGCATTTGACCAGTGCTCGTTTAACGGGATATGAGTTGACGCTTTTGGCTCCTCATATTACGTTAAAGAGATGTGCAATGTTAAATCCAGCCACATTGTTGCCGTTCCCGGAAACTCAGTCTAAAGCACGGAAAGCACATGATTGTATTCTTGTGACTGAGGAATAGACAAAGGGTCGTATTGATCTCCAGGATACGCCCTTTACAGATGTAGATGGAGAACTATGGGTGGATGGATCATGCCTGAAGCTACCAGATGGTACGACTTCAGCAGCGTATGCAATTACCACATTACAAACAATAGTGGAGACTGCACGCATACCGCAGAAATCAGCTCAAGCAGCAGAACTGATAGCATTAACACGAGCATGTGAGCTCAGTGCAGGATTGTGTGTGAATGTTTATACAGATAGCCGCTATGCCTTCGGAGTTGCGCACGATTTCGGCCTAATCTGGAAGGAGAGAGGGTTTCTAACGTCACATGGAACACAGATAATGTACGGGGAGTTAGTTCACAACCTTTTGACTGCATTAACATATCCAAAGAAGATTGCTATAGTTAAATGTAGCGCCCATAAGAAGGTGGTTGATAAAGTTGGAGAAGGGAATGCTTTGGCAGACCGGGTGGCACGAGAAACTGCGATGCAGCCTGGTGCTACTGCAATGTATGTTGTGAAGTCGCAGGCAGAAAGATGGCACGATGCTAGGAGAGAAGTGCTGGAGATACAGAGGACCGCTTCCGATAAGGAACGGGAGCAATGGTCCAATGATGGAGAATTGGATGATGAAGGGTGTTGAAGAAATAAGCAGATGGATAAATGGAAGTTACCCACAGCCTTCGTACAACCTATGGTTCAGATGGCACATGGACTAGCGCATGTCGGAGGTTCCGCAATTGTCAAATTACTCACACGAGTTTGGGAGCATCCGGAGATCGCTAGTACGGCAAAGAGGGTAGTGCAGACCTGCATGATTTGCCTGAGATACAACCCAGGAAAGGGTACACGAACTCCGGCAGGAGGATTTGCAACACCTACTGCAACCTTTGAGGTTTTGCAGATGGATTACATTCAGCTTGAGCGCTGTAACAATCTGAAGTATGTTCTAGTAGTGGTTTGTGCCTTCAGCAAATGGGTTGAGGCATACCCTACGAAAGACAATACTGCAATGACTACAGCCAAGATGCTATTGAAGGAGTTCTTCCCTCGATATGGTGTTTGTAGATTGTTGTGGAGTGATAACGGACCTCATTTTATAGCAGACGTTATCAAGTATGTCCTGAAAGGCCTAGGCATTACTCAGAAGTTCCATGCAGTGTTTCACCCTCAGTCTGCGGGATTGGTTGAGAAATGTAACGGTACTCTGAAGCTTAAGATCGCTAAGATCCAAGCTTCAACTTCTTTGACTTGGCCAGACGCTTTACCGCTGGCATTATTGTCAATTAGATCGATACCGCATTCTCGGACCGGTCTCACACCCTACGAGATCGTGTTTGGACGCCCAATGAATATTTGGGGTCCACCAAAACCGAAATCAGTGCATGATGTACCTTGTGTAATGATGAATGGTTATCTGGCACAGTTAACGGATAATTTGGTTTCTATTCATCAACAGGTTCGAGAAGCGCTCCCTGATCAGTCCACAGGTGAAGGTCATAACCTCCGACCTGGCGATCAGGTTATGATTAAGGTGTTCGAAAGGACGAACAGTCTGGAGCCGAGATGGGTTGGTCCTGAGCAAGTCCTGCTCGCAACGAGGACAGCTGTGCGAGTTTCCAATCGGAAGAACTGGATCCACTCTTTGCACTGTCGTAAAGTGCCGCCTGGATTGGTGGAGCCTGCTGTGTTGACCGACCATCGAGAAATCCTGACTGCAGAGAAAGGTCGTGCTGTGGAACCGGACGACACTGAGGAGCTCTTCTCGGACCAAGCGATTCCTGGAGGAAGAAGATATCACCTCAGACCAAGGAAGTGATTTTTTGTTGTATTCAAAGACGTTGTCAGAATGGCCCTTAGGTTAGTGAAACGGAGAGCCAATGAGGCAAGGGGGGGGGATCAGCCCTGCATTAGTGTAGTGACACCCGTCTTGGCCCGCTGGTGAAGAAATCAACGGCTGCCTAAGGGGAAGAGTACTGACAACCTTTTAGTTTCAGGAAGATATTGACTTCTTATTACAAGATGGAGAAGAAGAAGATTCTTTGTGCGACAAGCTTTATTATCATTGTGGCTATTGTTGGTATAACCACATGGTTTGTTGAGGATGTGACTCCTGCCCGTGAGTTGCTTGTTTTGACCACTCCAGTGCCTGAGGAACACTACTTTTATACCCTTCCGTATCAAGAATTGAAGCATCGTCAGTCTTATTTGAATAACACTTTCATCCAGATGTTGCATCATACCCATGTTGCTACAAATGCTACGAACTGTTGGATATGTGGTATGATGCCAGCTCATCAGAAGAAAGGAGGAACGCCGTTCATACCTCTTCCTTTCTCTCATAATTGTATTGTATTGTATTGTATATCGATTTGTATAGCGCGATTGCTGCCCCACGGGCGTCCAAGCGCTAGGTATGTAGACAGGGCTAGGCGGTGCAGCAGAAGTTTAGGACTCGTTGGACCTGGCAAACAGAAGGGTCTTCAATTGTTTGCGAAAGGAGAGCAAGTTAGGGTTGGACCGGAGTTGTAGAGGAAGTGAGTTCCACAGTTTTGAGGCGTTCAGGGTGAACATCCTGCCTCCAGTTCTAGCTCTCTTAACTTTCGGCACCACGGCCAAGAAAGCCTCCGTGGAGCGAAGATTTCTGCTTGGGTGGTAGCGGGTGACTAGGTTGTCATTTATTGCTGGACCTGTTTTCCAGAAGGCTCGATGTGAAATACACAATGCCTTAAAAGCCACTCCCTGCTTCACCGGCAGCCAATGTAGACTTTTTAGTCCAAGTCTGGCTGACTGCGTACGTGGGATCTTAAGCAGGGTACGGGCTGCGCAGTTCTGCACCACCTGTAGCTTCCGTAGGGTCATCTCAGGGGCTCCCACGTAGAGAGCGTTATTAAAATCCAGCCGGGACTGTATCAGGCCTTGTACTGCCACCTGTTTGGCCTCCATAGGTAAAAGGGGCAAAACTTTCCTGAGTGTTCTGAGCAGGCCGAAGCATGTGGCAGATAGCTTAGTGGCCTGGGGGGTAAATGTAAGACTTTTGTCCAACCAAATTCCCAGGCTCTTTACACTTTCTTTGGGGGAAGGGGGAGTGCCCAGGCAGGAAGGCCATAAGGAGATAAATGGCACTGGCGACACTGGGCCCAGGAGCATAAGCTCAGTTTTATCCCCGTTGAGCTTTAAGGAAGAAGCTGTCATCCACCCTTTAACCTCCTCTAGACATTTCATCAGGCCTAGCGGGGTTTGCCTGTTGCCCTCCTGCGTCAATGAAACCACTAGCTGGGTATCGTCCGCGTATGATATGATCTTAATACCGTGCGGTTCGACGACCCCAGCCAGTGGTCTCATGTATATGTTGAACAACGCAGGGCTCAAGGAGGAGCCCTGCGGAACCCCACAACTCAGTGATTTGCTGACTGACACTGTGTCCCCGTCAAAGATCTGGAAAGATCTGTTAGTCAGGAAAGAATCAAGCCACCTCAGTGCATTGCCTGTTACCCCGATGTTGAGGAGACGGTTCAGTAAGGTGGTGTAACTGACCGTGTCGAAGGCTGCTCTTAGGTCAAGGAGGATCACTGCCACTGATCCTCCTTGATCCAGTATCCTCCGTGACTCTTCGGTGACTGCCAACAGCGCAGTTTCAGTTCCGTGCTTGGGTCTAAAGCCTGTCTGGGTCGTGTCTAATAGCAGGTTGTTCTCAAGGAACTGAATTAGCTGGGTATTTATGTGTTTTTCCAAGATCTTACTTGCCCAAGGGAGCAATGAGATTGGGCGATAACTGGCGTGATCTTCTGGGTCAAGATTCGGTTTTTTTAACAGTGCCCGTACCATGGCTCTTTTCCATACAGTGGGCACTATGCAAGATGAGATGGAGGAATTTAATAGATCCAAGATTACGGGCAGAGTGGTTTGACTTGCCCGCAACATGATCTCCGGTGGAGCTGGGTCAAGTGGAGAGCCAGATTTGACTTGCCAAGCCAGTTTATTCAAGGTGTCGAGGTCTAGAGGTGGGAAATGTTCAAGGGTTGGTTGGTCTGGGAGAGTGGAGTGTCTCGAGAGTGTTTGCTCAGCTTCTCCAGAATTTGAGGCTACTGTCGAAAAAGAAGAATAAATCTGGGAAACTTTATTATGGAAGAATTCCGCTAGCTCGTTGCACTGATCTTGCGTTTTTGGCAGGGGTATGGCTGTGTTTAATCTAGTGCATTTTTTTACCAAGTGAAAGATTTCCTTGGGTTTGGATTTAGCTTCTCTAATTTTATCTGCGAAGTAGGCAGCCTGGGCCGTCCTTACCCCATCTCTATAGGCCTTGATTGCCTCTCTATATTGAAGCTTTTTTCCGGGTAGGAAATCTAGGCGCCACGCTCTCTCTCGTTTCCTACAGAGGCGTTTTTTCTCCCTTAAGGTGTCTGAGAACCAGGGAGCTGATTTATGCAGCCTCTTTGATGTAAATCTCCGACAAGGGAGAATAGTCTCCAATGAGTTTGTGATCCAACCCTCATAATCCTTATTCGCCAAGTTGGGGTCTGTGCAGAGGGATGGGCGGGTGGAATCTAAGTTGCTGCACCACACCTCCATGAGAAGTTTAGGCCAGTTCCTCTTAGCTTTCACTTGGGGGGCGGGCGGGGGGGATTTACGAGTGAACCAGGTCAACGGGACTAAGAAGTGATCGGACCAGGGAAGGGGAGTGGGTTGGCCCACCATCAGCTCAGTACAGTTGCTAAAGATCGGGTCAAGTAAATTGCCCTTTTCATGGGTAGGGGCTGTGACCTGCTGGATTAACTGTAAGGCTGCCAGATCATCTGTTAGTTCCATAGCAGTATGGTCTGTGGGATAATTGAAATGGAAATTAAGATCTCCTAACACTGTATAGTTAGCTAAAGACATAGCTCGTTTAGCTATGATGTCTGGAAGAGATCTGTGGAACATTTTGGCCGGCTCTGGGGGACGGTATATTAGAGTGCCAGAGAAGGAGCTATTAGCAGTGAAGTCAATACTAAATGCTAAGCTCTCGCATTCGGGGATGGTTTCAGTTGTAGTGCAGCATTGGTACTGGTCTTTCAGTATAATAGCCAAACCTCCTCCTCTCCCCTCTGTCCGGTCCAGTCTGTGGATTTGAAAGCCAGAGGGTAAGGCTGAGATTATGTGTGGCTCTGATTGGAGGGTGAGCCATGTTTCCGTCAAAAAGACGGCGTCCGGCTTGCGCTCCTCTAGCAGTAGGGCGATTTGTATGCTATGTCTCGGGAGTGACCTGCAATTTAGCAAATACATGCGGTACTCCTGCGTCGTGGCTAATACTGTGGTGTTATAGAAAGAGTGTTTACATCCAAGGCAATGGGGGGGAAGTTCAGCTGGTGAATAGATGTGTGCGCAGTGAACAGCCACCATTGCCCCTATGTTATGGATGTCTGATGAGCTATACGTCCTGACCTGCGGTAAGTGGGGGCCAGGGATTGTGGCCCCTGGTCCCGGTTGGTCGCAGACGGGCGCAGACGGGCTTGCCTTTGGCACGCCTTCGGCGCACCGCCGTCGCGCCCGCTGCGCCCGTCCGCTGCGCTTCCGGAAACAGCACATCCTTATATATAGCAGATAAGGGAGCGTGGCCTAGGTGAGTGGGCGGTGCCCGGGGGTCACGGCGCTTCTCCTTCCACCCACTGCAGCGCCTGACTCGGCTGCGTGGTGAGGGGAATTACAAGGGAGCAATGAGGTGAGGTTCCTTCTAAAAATACACAGGAAATCACGATGCAATACAATACAATTTTAAAAATATATCTAAAATCTATCTCGCTCTCGGCATCCGCCTCAGAGCTCTGTCTAATGAAAACGCTGGCCGAAATGCGCGCCTAAAATATTCAAGGGGGCGTGGCCTAGGTGAGTGGGCGGTGCCCGGGGGTCACGGCGCTTCTCCTTCCACCCACTGCAGCGCCTGACTCGGCTGCGTGGTGAGGGGAATTACAAGGGAGCAATGAGGTGAGGTTCCTTCTAAAAATACACAGGAAATCACGATGAAATACAATACAATTTTAAAAATATATCTAAAATCTATCTCGCTCCCGGCATCCGCCTCAGAGCTCTGTCTAATGCTCTTGTAGAGCATGGTACACTTTGCTTTTTGCCACACGGAAACCTACAGTGGGACGATTACTTTTCAGACTTAATAGGGAATGTCATCAGGATAAAGAAGGCTATCCACAAGCGAATAGGATAATATGGGAGTGGGAAGAATATCGACCAGACAATGAATCGATCCCCTACATTTTTACGAATACCAGAGACATTGCTGGGAATGAACAATTTGTGATTCAAGTGGCACAAGCTCAAGCGGATCTGTGTGGGTTATATTCCTGTTGGTGTTAGCGACTGTATTATTGTGTTAAACAAAGATGGATTAAATAATAGTACTTTCTTAGCCTCCCATAATACATACTTTGTATGTGGGAATAAGGGTTATTATCGTTTACCAGCCGGGTGGTCCGGAGTATGTTATGTAGCGTTCTTATTACCACCTGTATTCTTAGCACCTGCATCCTATCATAAAGATTTGAAGTTGTTGAATAATGTGACTGTAAATAGGTATAAACGTACTCTATCCATTGACGATGTTGATCAAACTGATACTAGCTTACAGCAGTATATTGATTTTAACTTAGGATTGTTTTTCTTTGTTGGAGCTGCCCTAAATAGTAGGAAGGTTCGCAGATTAACAAGAGTTGTAGAGGCTGTGACTAATCAAACTGCTGCAGCTCTTGGGAATCTTACGGAAGAATTACAAATTACTAGAATCGTTGCATTACAAAATCGTATGGTATTAGATGTTATGTTAGCTGACAGAGGTGGAGCATGTAAAATTATCGGAAGTAGTTGCTGTGTGTTCATTCCTGACTATACGCCATCAGTTTACAATGCTATTAATAAATTGCATAAAATCGCAGCTGAGATTCATACAGAAAATGGCACTTGGACCTTTTCTGGATGGTTTTGGGCATTGATCACTACATGGGGATGGAAGGTTTTAACTGGTCTCTGTATTATTGTAGCAATTCTGTTTTCCTGCTGCATCTGTGTTCAGTGTGGTTCTTTGCTCTGTTCTCTATGTGTGTCATTCTGTATACCTGATAAGAAAGCTATTGCCAATGTCACCTATCAGAAACATTTAACCAAAGAGGTGGAAGAGATGATGAAAATTGACATATATGATGATTATCCTAATAAGCCGAATGTCTTCACTAAATGCTGAAAGGGTCGTCTGTTGAAAACTAAAACGGCGATATGATTAAGCATTCACTAAAGACATGAATTCTCTCTAGTTAAAACATGTTTCCTGTCTTATGTTGACTAATGTCCGGACTCCATTTTGTATTGTCATGTCTCCACGTGCTTTGCACGAGAAGAGTCCTATCTTTTCGTTAGTTGCTCTTGTAATCTGCCCAGTAACAGTCTATAAATAGCTCCTTTGTCCGTCTGGCGCATGCCCAGACTTGACCACATCTGTTATCAGTTAGTCCTTGCTTGACCATGTTTTCGCGGGCTCAGGAAATTGTTAACTCCGCCCACATATTGATTTTGTATCGAAAATGTCCATAAATGGTAATGAATTTTGCTCCATGTTGTATCCACCCACTTACGAGCCCCTCTGTTGTGTATAAAAGGGGACTGTGTACGCAAGTTCTTTGTGCTACTCTATGCAATACTGAAGAAGTGTTGTGTAGGTTGTAGGACCACCCTTAACCCCTTCCATGCTCATGACGGAACGATTCCGTCATGAGCATCGGTTGAGCTGTGCTCATGACGGAACCGTTCCATCATGGCCCCGCCCGCGCTCGAACCCTTCAGCACCGCGGGGGAATCCGCGCAGCGCTGAAGGGGTTAAGGGTTAATAAACTTTGTCTTTGTATTTGCAGCTTCCGTGCCAACTTCCTTCTAGCTTTTGTTACAGGAGAGCGAACCATAGTATTCTGCGGGCCTAGCTGGGGCCTGTATTCGTCACCCCTACACTGCCCGAGCACCACTGCACTGCCCTAATCCCTGAAACACCACCCCATCATGACCCCCTACACTGCACAAACACCACTGCACTGCCCCAAACCCTAAACACCACCTCCAGCACAACACTCTACTATGCCCAAACACCATTTCTCTGCCCTAAACCCTAAAACACCACCCCCAGCATGACCCCCTACACTGCCCGAACACCACTGCATTGCCATAAAACCCTGAAACACGAGCCCCAGCACGGCCCCCTACACTGCCCGAACACCACTGCACTGCCCTAAACCTTGAAACACCACCCCCAGCACCACCCCATACACTGCCCGAAAACCACTGCACTGCCCTAAACCCTGAAACACCACCCCCAGCACGCCCCCCTACACTGCCCGAACACCACTGCACTGCCCTAAACCCTGAAACACCACCCCAGCACGATCCCCTACACTGCCCGAACACCACTGCACTGCCCTAAACCCTGAAACACCACCCCCAGCACGACCCCCTACTCTGCCCGAACACCACTGCACTGCCCTAAACCCTGAAACACCACCCCCAGCACGACCCCCTACACTGCCCGAACAACACTGCACTGCCCTCAACCCTGAATCACCACCCCCAGCACGACCCCCTACACTGCCCGAACACCACTACACTGCCCTAAACCCTGAAACACCACCCCCAGCACGACCCCTACACTGCCCGAACACCACTGCACTGCCCTAAACCCTGAAACACCACTCCCAGCACGACCCCCTACACTGCCTGAACACCACTGCACTGCCCTAAACACTGAAACACCACTCCCAGCACGACACCCTACACTGCCCTAACACCACTGCACTGCCCTAAACCCTGAAACTCTACCCCCGCACGACCTCCTACACTGCCCGAACACCACTGCACTGCCCTAAACCCTGAAACACCAGCCCCCTGCACGAACCCCTACACTGCACGAACACCACTGCCCTGCCCTAAACCCTGAAACACCACCTCCCTGCAGGCCCCCTACACTATCCGAACACCACTGCACTGCACTAAACCCTGAAACACCACCCACAGCACGACCCCCTACGTTACACAAACACCACTGCACTGCCCTAAACCCTAAAACACCACCCCCAGCACGACCCCTTCACTACACAAACACCAATGCACTACCTTGAACCCTAAGACACTACCCCCAGCATGACCCCCTACACTACCTGAACTCCACTGCACTACCCAACACCCTAAAACACTACCCCAGCAAGACCCCCTACACTGCCCAAACACCACTGCACTGCCTAAACCCTAAAACACTACCCCCAGGACGACCGCCTACACTGCCCGAACACCACTGCACAGCCCTAAACCCTAAAACACCACCCCCAGCACGACCCACTACACTGCCCGAACACCACTGCACTGCCCTAAACCCTAAAACACCACCCACAGCACAACCCCCTACACTGCCAAACACCACTGCACTGCCCTAAACCCTAAAACACCACCCCCAGCACGACCCCCTACACTGCCCAAACACCACTGCACTGCCCTAAACCCTAAAACACTACCCCTAGCACGACCCCCTACACTACCCGATCACCACTGCACTGCCCTAAACCCTAAAACACTACCCCCAGCACGACACCCTACACTACCCGAACACCACTGCACTGCCCTAAACCCTAAAACACTACCCCGAGCACGACTCCTTACACTACCCAAATACCACTGCACTGCCCTAAACCCAGAAACACCACCCCCAGCACGACCCCCAACTCTGCCTGAACACCACTGCACTGCCCTAAACCCTGAAACACCACCCCCAGCATGACCCCCTACACTGCCCGAACACCACTGCACTGCCCTAAACCCTGAAACACCACTCCCAGCATGACCCCCTACACTGCCTGAACACCACTGCACTGCCCTAAACCCTGAAACACCACTCCCAGCACGACACCCTACACTGCCCTAACACCACTGCACTGCCCTAAACCCTGAAACTCTACCCCCGCACGACCTCCTACACTGCCTGAACACCACTGCACTGCCCTAAACCCTGAATCACCACCCCCAGCACGATCCCCTACACTGCCCGAACACCACTTTACTGCCCTTAACCCAGAAACACCACCCCCAGCACGACCCCAACTCTGCCCGAACACCACTGCACTGCCCTAAACCCTGAAACTCCACCCCCAGCATGACCCCCTACACTGCCCGAACAACACTGCACTGCCCTAAACCCTGAATCACCACCCCCAGCACGACCCCCTACACTGCCCGAACACCAATGCACTGGCCTAAACCCTGAAACACCACCCCCAGCATGACCCCCTACACTGCCCGAACACCACTGCACTGCCCCAAACCCTGAAACACCACTCCCAGCATGACCCCCTACACTGCCTGAACACCACTGCACTGCCCTAAACCCTGAAACACCACTCCCAGCACAACACCCTACACTGCCCTAACACCACTGCACTGCCCTAAACCCTGAAACTCTACCCTCGCACGACCTCCTACACTGCCTGAACACCACTGCACTGCCCTAAACCCTGAAACACCAGCCCCAGCTCGACCCCCTACACTGCCCGAACACCACTGCACTGCCCTAAACCCTGAAACACCAGCCCCCTGCACAGCCCGAACACCACTGCCCTGCCCTAAACCCTGAAACACCACCCCCCTGCAGGACCCCCTACACTATCCGAACACCACTGCACTGCACTAAACCCTGAAACACCACCCTTAGCACGACCCCCTACACTACACAAACACCACTGCACTTCCCTAAACCCTAAAACACCACCCCCAGCATGACCCCTACACTACACAAACACCAATGCACTACCTTGAACCCTAATCCACCACCCCAGCACGACCCACTACACTACCCGAACACCACTGCACTGCCCTAAACCCTAAAACACTACCCCCAGCACGACCCCCTACAGTACCCAACTACCACTGCTCTGCCCTAAACCCTAAAACAGTACCCCCGGCACGCACCCCTACACTACAAAACAAACAACAACGTTTGTTGTAAAGTCATGCGTGGTAAATGACCATGCATTCTAAAAAAATCCGTAGTAATGACTTCGTGATGTACAACGCATGCGTGGTAATGCATGCGTTGTATTGGTATCGCGATGTAAAAAAGTCATTGTAACAGCTGTTTACCGATCGAAGCTGGCTCCTGTTCTTCAGTGAGTCGTTTATATGATAAATTAGGAGGAAGGAATGTGTTTTTTTAACCGAAAAGTGCAGTTCCGGCTGTTGCATTGTGAAAGTGTTCACGTGGCCTGGTTTCACTTCCGGTGAGAGAGTGGAAGAGTCTGTTTGGATCTAAAGGGGTTCTACTGTTGGACGGGGCCGGCGCGACACGTCATCAGAAAACACCGCTAATGGAAAGCGTTGTCCCTGAAGTGTAGAGCAATGCCATGAGAGGTCAACGAGTGTGCGTTCCACCGCAGTATGACCGTACCGCGTGACCCATGTGCCGCCTCCATTGTACGGAAGGCAGAAGCAGCATCCATCGCAGGTCCTCTTCAAGACTGTTGTAGCACTAATTCTACATTTTAGAACTACGGCATTTTAACCTTGTTGTTCCTGCCAGATACAAAGAGAAGATCCTGTGTTATTCAGTGCCCTTGTTACCTTTTCTGTGGGTAGTGGTGCTTGTCACTTCGCTGCCCCGCCGGTGCACACGATTGGGCTCCCCACCTCGTGTGCCATCTGCAGGGCCTCTGCCCTCGGATCACTGGTTTCGGTTTCTGGAGTGGCAACATAAACAGTTGCTCCCAAAGGACTAGCCTGAACACTTAGGTGAATATCCCCTGCGCCAGCATTCCGCGGAAATCCTTTCCTAGCTCTCCCACGTCGACGACGATATCATATTAGCACGGCTCCGCTCGTGACACCGTATGACATCATAGGAGCCATAAGAGGACCTCGTCAGCTTGCTGACGTCATTTCCACCCATTTTTTCCATGCCACCGAGGTAAACAGGTGGACCGACACATTTTCACATGTATACATAGTATACTAAATATACACACAAATGCATAACCAATAAAGGCATAAAGAAATAGAAACAGATCAAGCATTTCTCACTATTAAAACATAAGCAGGATTAAGAAATATTAAAAACATTCATGCCAAACAGTAAAAGCATCTTTTTAGTAGAAACAGGAGGACAACGGGGAGGCGGGTGGGACAGGGAGGAATCAACACGCCGTCTTCTGATGGATACTTCTGCCCGTTGATTCCTCACCTTATGAATAGAATCCTCAAGCTGTACCTCACCCGGAGGAGGGTGGCCACCTGACTAGACCAAAAAATCTTGCAAAACAGATTAAGCAAAATGGCCATCTCTCCTAACCTCCGAATCCAATAATAATCGAATAATTTTTAGTCGAAATTATATTGAAAATAATATTTTTAAAATACTTTTATTACTAAATTTAGACAAACACTTAAAGGAAAACTTGTATTTATAATTAATTTAAAGATATTTCATACTTTACAAATCACGCCGAAGTCGCGACCCCAGCGCAACTTTTCAAAATGGCTACCGGAATACGTGCAGCCATCGTGTAGGGTGCGCGAAGGGTGCGCGACTTCTGTATAATATTTTTTTTTTTAAAAAGAATGAATATAGTTTTCCTAACTAAAAATTATTCATAATTTTTTTAATATATATATGTGTATGTGTATATGTGTATATATATATATATATATATACATATAAAATAAAAAAAAACATAGGATTGAGGTACATTAGACTTACACATTTTCATTTAAAAAACCTTTGAAATTCACTGGAAAAACCATAGGTTTCAGGCACGTTATAGTTAGAAATTAGCATTTAAAAAACCATAGAAATTCACTGAAAAAAATGTAGGTTTCAGGCACGTTATAGTTAGAAATTATCATTTAGGAAACCATAGAAATTAACTAAAAAACCATAGGCTTCAAGAACGTTATAGTAGGTTGGACATTTCACTCGTACAAAACCATAGAAATTCCAGCGTTATAGTTAGGTCAGCTAACTATAACTCGCACCCCTGCAATGCACTGCTGATGATGTCACATATTACATCATTCATGACATGGTCAATTGACATCACTGATGACATCACTGATGGCATCTCAAATGACATCACTGATGACATCAATTTTAACATCATCCACGTGAAAATCTGATGCACCTCTTCACACCTGAACATAACCTTTGATACACCCACTCTAAAATACAGACTATCATTTTCGAAAAAATAGACACATCAATTCCAGTTACTAAATACGCACTGACTGATTCCTAGGTTTACACACACATCTACTTATTCACCCATACAGTAACTCATACATGCAGTCACTCATCAATACAACACTATCATATGCACTCATACACCTATACAGACACTCACACACTGCCACATATCCAGAGTTACTCACACACTTATTCAGTCATGCAAAGAATCAATCATACTTCCATTTACTCACCTACACAGTTATACAGACACAACCTCATTTATTCATACAGATACTAACATATAATTACTCTTTTATAGAATCACTGATACAAATACACACTCATCCATGCAGCCACTCTCAGAATTACTGACTCTCACATATAGATATTTATATATACCATCACTCACATATACTGCCTTTTACATATGTAGTTACTTGCACATGTACCACTGAGACATCCATTCACTCACTAACACACACATCTGCATACACTCACACACCCATACAACTGTTTCCACATGTACTCTTGAACCCATACACCCAGTGAATCAACCACTCACACATCTATGCACAGAGTCACACGCACTCAGGCAGCCATACAAATACTCAGGCAAGCAATCAATAACCCATATAGACACTCATGCAGCTACTCACCAACCCATGCAGCAGCTTACACAACAACAGACAGACTTATACAGACTTTGACACAACCCATGCATTCAGTAAGACACATTTAATCACTCACTTATACAGTCAGTCACGTACCTACTAAATCCTCCATACAGACACTTATACACCCACTCATTCCTCAATACAGTTTGGCATATATATAAAACAAAATTGGACTTTACAGAAACACACAATCACTGGATGATGTCATCAGTGATGTCATCAGTGATGTCATTTGAGATGTCATCAGTGATGTCAGCAGTGATGTCACTGACCATGTCATGAATGATGTAATATGTGACGTCATCAGCAGTGCATTGCGGGGGCGCGAGTTATAGTTAGCTGAACTAACTATAACGCCGGAATTTCTATGGTTTTTGTATGAGTGAAATTTCCAACTAACTATAACGTTCCTGAAACCTATGGTTTTTTCAGTTAATATATATATATCTATTACCTACTGGCGGTCACCAGTAGGTAGTTATAGTTACAACCTAGTTTCCATAGGAAAAGCATTTTTTGATTTGCTAATAACTTTGGTGTCGTTTGAAGAATCTTTGCCAAATTCTCCCCAAAAAAATCTATCCATGTCAGCTCCTATCCTCAAAGTTTGGGTGTGATTCGTCAAGCGGGGGGCTGAGAAAAAAGGGGGGTCCCGAAACGCGTTTTCCCCGTGTTAATTTCCATAGGAAATTTTGTGACGAGCTACAGCCAGAACTGCTGAACGGAATTACCCCAAATTTGGCTGAAAGGTAGAGCTTGGTTCAGAAAGCGATCTTTTTTTTTTAAATGGTGGAAATCCGTTCAGTAGTTTATGAGAAATTCAAAAAATCTATTTCCCGTAGGAAACTTTGTGCAAGGCTGCAGCCGAAACTACTGAACGGACTACCGTAAACCCTAAATCTATGCCCAGCATGACTCCCTACACTACCCAAACATTATCACACTATTGTAATCCCTAAATCTACCCCCAGCACGACCCCCTATGCTATACAAACACCACTGCACTAACCTACACCCTAAAACACTACCGACAGCACGACTCCCTACAGTACCCAAACACCACTGCACTACCTTAAACCCTAAAACACTACCCCAGCACGACCCCCTACATTACCCAAACACCACTGCACTGCACTACCCTAAACCGTAAAACGCTACCCCCAGCATGACCCCCTACATTACCCAAACACCACTGCACAACCCTAAACCGTAAAACGCTACCCCCAGCACAACCCCCTACACTAACCAAACACCACTGTACCACCCTAAACCATAAAACACTACCAGTCCGTTTGCTCACAGCTCTGCGTTTGCAAGCCGACAGCCCATAGCTCTCTCTGTGCGAGCTGATCCCACGGGCTGCAGCTCTCTCTCTGCGAGGCTGCTCGACGGCCCGCAGGTCTCCTTGTGCTAGCCGGATTGCAGCTGTCACTCTCCGAACCGATATTGGGAATATAAGGCGGCTCTAAAAAGAGCCTTTGTGTTTATTAGTTGGAGTTACATATAAGTGTGGATGCACAGTTTCAGGTTATTCAGATAAACTCGATTTCCCAGATCTGTGAAGTGTACTCCATCACTTCTGTAGATATCAGCCATATCAAAACGTATGTTGTTGTAGATCGACCCTGTTCTATGGTCTCTGAGGTATGCAGACACAGCTTTGTTGACATTTTTCCTTGATTTTTCAATCTAAGGACAAAATTGGTTTGACCATTTCCACTTCTGTTTGTTGGCATATATTGGAATATACAAAGACAGTTTGAGGCAAAAGCAACATCAATTGTCTAAAGGTGTCCTTCATTAGCATTTCCAAACCTACCCCAGTCAATGTGCCTAGGTCGTTACCACCACAGTGAACAACCATGAGGTCAGGGTGTTGGAGATGCAAACAGGTTTTAACCAAAGGGAGCAATTGGTGCCACTTCAATCCTCTCTGTCCAAACCATTTAATGTCCACATTTTGTAAACCTAGGTCTAAGTCAATACGTCTCTGTTCTGCATACCTCTTGCACCAGAAAACATAGCTATGTCCTACGATCCACACTAGCATTTTGAAGGTATAGCTGGAAGATATGGATAGGGATGTATGTCGTTACAACGCACACTTTTACAACGCATGCACTTACAACACATTTTTTACAACGCAACATCCACTACAACGCATTCCATTACATCGCAGGACACTACAACGCATTTTTAAAAACTACCTTTACAACGCATTCCATTACATCGCATACTACCTTTACAACGCATACCATTACAACGCATAATATTACATTGCATTTAAGGTAAGTATTGGATAGTATAGGGGTAAAAATTACTAATATTACTCCAGGGGGTGCAACAGTAGAGTAATTGTTGGATAATATAGGGGTAAAAATTACTATTCTTACTCCAGGGGGTGCAACAGTAGAGTAATTGTTGGATAATATAGGGGTAAAAATTACTATTCTTACTCCAGGGGGTGCAACAGTAGGGTAAGTGTTGGATAGTATAGGGGTAAAAATTACTATTCTAACTCCAGGGGGTGCAACAGTAGGGCAAGTGTTGGATAGTATAGGGGTAAAAATTACTATTCTAACTCCAGGGGGTGCAACAGTAGGGTAAGTGCTGGATAGTATAGGGGTAAAAATTACTATTCTAACTCCAGGGGGTGCAACAGTAGGGTAAGTGTTGGATAGTATAGGGGTAAAAATTACTATTCTAACTCCAGGGGGTGCAACAGTAGGGTAAGTGTTGGATAGTATAGGGGAAAAAATTACTATTCTAACTCCAGGGGGTGCAACAGTAGGGTAAGTGTTGGATAGTGTAGGGGTTTTAATGTAATATTATGCGTTGTAATGGTATGCGTTGTAAAGGTAGTATGCGATGTAATGGAATGTGTTGTAAAGGTAGTTTTTAAAAATGCGTTGTAGTGTCCTGCGATGTAATGGAATGCGTTGTAGTGGATGTTGCGTTGTAAAAAATGCGTTGTAAGTGTAGTGTGTTGTAAAAGTTGCGTTGTAAAGGTTGTATACCTATGGATAGATGTCTGTAGCTCATGCAGTCCGTTCACAGAATAAGAGATATGTTTAAAAATGGGGAACTACTTTTTTTCTCATACAAAAAACTGATTGGGAGATGAAAAGCATTGTTTACTTAAAAGTAGGGTGCATATTAGTTTGTACGTGGAGTACATATGATAGGATAAAATTTGCTCAGTTCAACCACACCTGCTACTTGCATTTGGAAGGCATTGTTCGAACTTAAACCAATAGTGAAATTTTAACCTGCAGGTGCGTTAATTGTTCGAGAAAATGTTGCAAAAAAAATATCGTTAGGTTTAAAAAAAATATGAACTTTTAACCTGCACATGTCGTAGAATGTTCTAGAAAGTATGTTGCTAGAATACGTATAACTTCTCACCTGTATGTGTTCTTACATTTTTAAAAAACTGTTTATATGGAAAGTTTAAAAATAACCAATAGATAGATGTTTTGCAATTTGAAAAAATCAAGGAACTATTCTGATTTGTTCTTTACATGTATTTATGTGTGGAGCAACAGGGAAATTGTGCCATAACTGGTTCCATTCTTGATGAGAGCGGGGCATTACATGTACTGTGTGACAAAGAAAGAATTGCATGCGTTTGTGACATTTGGAATCTGCATACCAACTACGAACGTAAGTTAAATTATGCTTAGTGTGGACATAGTGGGGAAGGGGTAAGAGTAGAAAATTAATGTGTTATTAACTTAACAGAGATGGAACAAAAACCAGAAATGTTATGTGGACAATTTGTGGTATTTTTGATAGTAAGAGGAAGATTTTAATATCAATGAAGACTGGTGTGTTACTGGGAGGCTTTGGATTTCGGTGTTGTTATCAAATAGAAGTTGTTGGGGAGCGTTTCTTCATAACACATTTTTTATAAATATGTCAGAGATAAAAAATAAATAAAAATGTTCTGTGTATAAAGTGCTAAAGTAAATGTTATTATTATAGGTAATTGTCAGAGTGTGTTTGTCTGCTGAATATACGCAGGCCTTTAAGTACTTTTAAGTACTCCGGGTGTTGTTGGTACTGAGCTCCGCCACCCGTTTAAGACAGTGGCCACATTTTTCATTCAACTTAAAGCTGTTAATATATGTATAGTAAAGGAACGATACATAAAAAGTTGGGGAATTGCACCTTTATTAACTCTGTCCAGCTCTCACCACCATTTTGTGCCCCTAGCGGTACTGTTTATAAAAATAATCTAATACAGCTCTTTGTATTATAAAAATAGCACTTCTAATTTTATTGCCATATTGGTAGGTTATGTACTATATAGAGAATGGTGCAATCAGTTTCATTGGTATAAAACAGCACTGTGTTATGTTGGAAATATTACATATGCATTGGTTGTGATGGTATATTTTACACTGTGAGGTATATTTGAATTTAAGTGAAGACAGGTGTTATACTGCGAGCCTGTTGAAAATGTGCACAGATTACATGGAGAGTAAATGGACAAAGTAAACATACATGTTGATTTCTATTGATTGTCCCTGTCTACCCCCTTCACGCTTCCTCTCCCCGCATCACCGTCCCACACCTATGATTTGCAAGCCGGCGGCCTGCAACTTTCCCTATAGCTGTTGGCCCGCAGCTCTTCCTGTGTGAGTCGGCTTGCAGCTCTCCTTCTGTGAGCCCACGGGCTGCAGCTGTTCCTCTACGAGCCAGTCAGTCGGCTCGCAGTTCTTCCTCTATGAGCCAGCCCGCCACCTTGCAGGTCTCCCTCTGCAAACCATCGTTTGGCTCGCAGCTCTTCGTCTGTGAGCCGTTGGGCCAGCAGTTGTACCTCTGCAAGCCAACACTGGAAATATACCGCAGTTATCTCTGCGAGATATCCCCTTCATGCTCCCTCTTCCGACATTACCGGTCGTAGCTATCTCTTTGCAAGGCGACGGCCCGTACTTTTTACTATAGTATTTGGCCCACAGCTGTTCCTCTGCTAGCCGACCCGCAGGTGTCCCTCTGCATGCCATGTAGTTTAGCAATCGTGCTGTCAGTGTCATTCACTTCTCCAATCATCCATCCAGCACTATCTACTTACCATATTACTCTGCCAATACCTAAGCACTTATAAATTCACCTTGCACCATGTTTGCAGCACTGTAATCATTCCAGTTATTAGTTATGTACTTATGGAATGGCCTAGCCACTAACACAAGTAGAACTACAATATTCTGTGCACTATCCATGTAGACCTTTAACCAACTACATAGTATTGGTACACTTCTCTAAATATCCACTTAGTACCTATGCAGTGTAAGAATCCTCCTGTCAGTCTTATGCACTTCTCCAATCACCCATCCAGCACTATATACTTATCCTATCACTCTGCCAATTCCTAAGCACTTATAAATGCACTCAGGCACTCTCCTTGTAGTATTGTAATCTTTTAGTCACTAGCCATGTATTCATGGAATGATACAGGTTGTAACCATGCAGTTCTACAATTAGATGTGTACTACTAATGCTGTGCTCTAGTATCTTTCACACTACTCATACACTACTACAATTATGCAGGTAGCACTGTTCCATTGCTGAAATTATTGATCTAGTTTCTTTGTATGTATTTTTATAGATATACATGTGAATATTTATTGATAATTATTTTAATTATATTAAATTGTTTTCAAAACTTTTCTTATTTTACTGATATTTTGCACAATTATTAAGAAAGAGTAAAAATGACAAGAAAAGAGCAAAGAAAATGAAAACAAACAAAAGAGGTTTATTTAAAAAAAAAAAGGAAAAGTGGAATTAGATCAACTACATTATGGATCTTTAAAGAAAATGTGTTCTGGTAGGAGAAGTAAAGATTTTTTTTAAAAACTTGCAAAAACAGTTTCCAATTTTAAAAATAAAGAACAGACAGATACAACAAGGACAGTGAAACAAAAGGAAAAGAAAAATGTACAAAAATGTGAAAAATTGGATTATCGGAAAAAGAATTATGTTGGAAGCAGGAAGAAACAATTTTCAGAAATTTAAAAAAGAATCTATAAAAGTAGAGTACTCCAAAATTTACTAAAAAAATGTAAAATATATAAAAGGAGATCAGCATTTTACAGACAGAAAAAGGAGATTCTAAGTGTAATTGAAAATGCGTTTGAATTGAAAAGAAAATTGTTTATCTTAATTTTAAAAAGATTGAAGACTTTAAATACAATGATGCAGCGTATGAAGGACAAATGTAAAAGAAAAAGAATTGTAAATAGAACTAATTTTTGTAAAATATTTTCCGGGGAATGGAAGCATACTTCTAGTACACAACCTTTTTTTAATGAAGAAAGTTATTTTCAACAAAATAGATTACTGCATGCAGTTGATACCTGTGGTCGTTGTTATGAAGTGAAAAATGGTTGTCCAATTGAAAAAGAAAAGATAGTTCCTAGAAATGTTGAAAAAGTAATAGCTGAGGAAGTTCAAGGGAGACGTACCCATGTTCCAGTGTTCACATGGGATTGTAGTAGTATTTGTAGTATATGTCAACAATCTATCGATATTTTACTACATTTCTTAAGAGAATATGGAATAAAAACTGTGACACAGAAGATTAAGATATTACAAGGACTGGATCTTTGCAAAGTGAGAAAAAATACAGGGTTGCAAGGTCATTCTATGGCTTGTCTTTCTAGGAAAGTGGGTCAAAGTTGTTTTCACCATCTAAGAACGTTAGCAGTACATCATTCAGAAATGCCTAAGTTTAGTTAGAAGATTATACTATGTGAAAAGTCCTGCATTATGTCTAAATGAAATTAATACAGCTCTTTTGCATGGTTTAGTGTTGGATGTAAAAGATAATTTGTGATGATATAGAGTTACGTTTCTTTGCTGGTCAAGAGGAGTGTAGAGAAAGTGAGAGTTTGATAAGTGTATGTGTTGAAGAAGAGATGGAAGATACTACTGATGTGAAGTTTGAAAAAGAAATAACAACGTTTAAAGTAGTTTCTGTTGAAAATCCCAACTATGTTTGTATTTGTTGTCGACGTACTCACTATAAAATTCAAACTAGGAAAGTAGATGTGTTTTTAAAAAGTGAAAAGGAAAACAATGATAAAGGGAGAGAATTTGCTGCTTATCCGTTTGTGGAAGGTCGTTTTGATCTAGGTACTTTACAATGTATTTGTACATATTATTACAATAAATTAGAAGAGAAGAAAATGCCAGCTAGAGCTGTCCATAATGACTTAGAATTAGTAGCTATACCTCCTGAACGTAAAGATTTAAATACATATGAGGCCATCATTATACAATCTGTGCACCCTTTTCAGGCTATAATTCATATAGAGCCTAAAACATGTAAGCTGCCTTCAACAGATCTACAAAGAAGTTTAAAAGGAAGAGTTGTGTATTTACCTTTTGATTCTAGGAAAAATGTTGAAACTGTTGGTGTAGAAAGAGAGGATACCGAATCTGTAGTCATTCTTGTTAATGGTGTACCCACAAAGAGTCGGAAAATATGGCAAAAATTAGTAGATATCACGAAAGTCCAAAAGGCTACATCATATCTGGTGCAAAATGATATTTACTATAAAAGTGTAAATGTAGAAGAAGAAGAAACAACTTTAGAAGATGAAACACATTTTTCAAGTGGACAAATAGAAAAAGTGGAGAATTCCAGAAAAGAAGCAATTTATGAACATTATATTATACACCCTCTACATTCAAAAGAACTGATAGGAGATACTATTGAATTGCTCCAGATGAAAAAAGCAAAAGCAACTTCCATGAGTGAGTGGGAAAAAACTTTGGAAGCTCGTTGTTTTCCACAGCTGTTCCCTACTGGAAAAGGTGGACGATATGATGAACGACCAGTTCAGATTCCAGCTTCAGAATATCGTACTTTACGACTGTACTCAGAAGAACCAAGCTTCCGTCAGTGTATTCCATATTTGTTTCATCTTTTATTTGAGAGTGATCTGTCTGCACTTTCATATGCAGTCAACCATATATTAAAAACTGGAACGCATCTTTCACATGTTTCTGCAAAGGAATTTATGGACAAAGTTGAAGAAAGAGACGAACATTTAGAATCACAGTTAATCAATTTAATAGCCTGTCAACGTGGCACTAATGAATATTGGTATCGACGTCATGGGGAACTAAAATGTATGTTAAGAAACTTAGGAACCCCTACGTGGTTTGTTACACTTAGCTGTGCTGAGTACGCATGGGACGATTTACTGGATTTTCTACAAGAAGCAAATTCAAATATAGAAAATATTGAATTGAAGACACCTGATTCTGTAAATGTCTGCAGATATTTTAATCATAGATTTGAAGCTATGATGTCTTTCATTTGTAATTAAAAAAATCCACCTATTGGCGAAGTTATTGATTTTTTTGGGAGAAAAGAATACCAAGCTAGAGGTGCTCCTCATATACATATGCTTATATGGATCAAAAATGCACCCAAATTTGGAACTGTTTCGGATGAGACTGTTTTATCTTTTATTGGAAAGTATGTTACCTGTGTAATTCCGAAAACAGGAGGAGAAAATATCTTAAGACAGCAAGTTTTACAGTTTCAGAGTCATCCATGGGGAAAATATTGCCGACGGAAATATAAGTCAAAGGATACATTTTACTCAAAATGTCGATTTCGCATTCCACGTCCAGTAATTTCCAAAGGAAGAGTGAACAGTTTTATGTCTGCAGTGAGGCATACTATCACTCGAAAATCACCCAAAAATACTTATAATATAAAAAGATCAGAAGAATCAAAGTACATTAATGATTACAATCCGGTGATTTTGAAGATGTGGAATGCAAATATGGACATTCAATATGTTGCAGTAACTCAATTGCTGTTGCTCGCTATGTCACGTCATATATTGCCAAGTCTAAGAAGACAGAATTGAAAGAAATGTGGGAGAAAATTTCACAGGAGAAGACACTTAGCAAAAAATTGTACAGCTTCAGTTTGAAGATGCTTTCACATCGAGAAATTGGATCCTATGAATGTTCGGATCGATTGGCATCTGCAAGTTTATATTCAAAGTCAAGAGGAATCATCTGGATAAGTCTAGGCCTTGCTGCAGCATGAAATCGAGTTTTGAAATTTGTACAAGAAATTGAATACTTGGCACTGAATTAGGCCTGGACGGTAAATTCCGTTCCGTTCGTGGAATTTGCGGAATTTGGGTAATTTCGCGTTCCGCGGAGAACGCAAAATTGCGTTCCGCGACTTCGCAAAATTTTTTGCTTGTTCGCGTTCTCAATGTGCGTGTTCGCGAGATATTTCACCCCGAGCACGCAAACAGCGATCGCGAACAGGAAAAAAGTATCGCGAATAAGCAATTCCGCGTGTTCGCGGAATTTCTGCGTGTTCGCGGAGATTTTTTACCGTTTCGCGGAGATTTGCGTAGCGCGATTACGCAAATTCCGCCCACCCCTACACTGAATGAACCAGAAAGTACAGATATTCTGAAATCAAATATGTTGGATACATACTATCCAAATAGAAGTCCATACCTGGAAAACATATGTCTATATGAAATGCTACAACATTATATTTCTAAAGAAATGTTACAGAAAAAATAAATGAAGGAAAATACGCTGTAATTGGATCTCAAGGATGTTTGGTAAAGCATGACAAAGGAAATTTGATAAATCACAGGAAATTAAGTTGTGATACTCCAGATAAAAGAGAGTTTTTCGATTTAGCTCTTCTGCAACTCTTCAAACCTTGGCGGACGGAAATGGATTTACTTGGAGATGTTGACTGCTATGAAGATTCTTTCAATGCATGTAAAGATAGCATTGAATGTACAATTTTTCCAAATTATCTACAAATGTTGAGTGAAGAGATTAATCAAGAAAGAACTATTGCAGCTGAAATTGCTAGAGATAGTTCTCAAGATAGTCAGAGTTCTGCTCCACAAAGTCAAGATCCACTAGGAGAAGCCATAATTGAAAATGAAGCGGCAATAGCAATGAGTGAAGTGGAAACGGTGATGCAGCAAGCACAACAGGAGATATTGATTTGAAAAATTTGGAGGAACGTTTGAATACTGAACAGAAATAAATATATCAACAAGTTACACAACAGATACAACATGGATTACTGCATGAAATGTCATCAGTGATGTCATCAGTGATGTCACTGACCATGTCATGAATGATGTAATATATGACATCATCAGCACTGCATTGCGGGGGCGCGAGTTATGGTTAGCTGAACTAACCATAACGGGGTAATTTCTATGGTTTTGTATGAGTGAAATGTCCATCTAACTATAACGTCCCTGAAACCTATGGTTTTTTCAGTGAATTTCAAAGGTTTTTTAAATGCTAATTTGTAACTATAACGTCCCTGAAACCTATGGTTTTTTCAGTGAATATATATATATTGAGCAACAGGGTGAACTTTTGATCAGAGAACAAGTACTGGTGGAAGATAGAGGGGCATGTACAACACCCTTTAAACCAAAATCTGTTTTTCAGCCAATCATGCTGCACAACAATTTAGATGTCTATCATGTGTTGGTTACTCAAGATTTTTAAAAAAAACTGTATACTGCTACCAATAAAGTCCGCCATGGAATAAATAAACAAAATCTCTGTTATAAGCAACTAATGAAAAAGTTGGAATCTGATAACAACATCATCGTGAGACAAGCGGACAAGGGGGGCAACGTGGTTTTAGGCCACGCCAGCTCTACATGGAAGAAGCTGGACTTCAACTTGCCGACCCAGCATGTTACAGAAAAAGTAATATTCATATGGTGAAAGCAGCATGGAATGAACATTATCTTAAACTATTTGCTTGGAAAAGTGGGAGATTAATAACAGATGCAAAATACCATTTAAAAAAAAAGGAATATCTGGTCATCCCCACTTTCTATCTTATACCCAAGATCCACAAATGTACTGACAAACCACCTGGGCGACCAATTATCTTTGCCATTGACAGTGTAATGGAGAATACCTCCAAATACGTAGACTATTTCTTACAAGACTGGGTTAAGGGTTTGGTATCCTATTTACAGGACACTTCAGATTTTTTACGTAAAATTGAGCATGTGGTGTGGAGTTCTGATATGCTTTTAATGACACTTGATGTAGCATCACTCTACACCTCTATCAGGCACTGTGATGGTCTGAAAGCGGTAGAGCACTATTTGAATTTGCGTTCAATGAATTACTCCGCGCACAACAAAATGCTAATCTCAATGGTATCGGCATGTTTGGAACAAAATTTTGTTCCTTTTTAACAATCAGATTTACTATCAAATTATGGGAGTCGCAATGGGGGCCTGCATCTCCCCCAGCTATGCCTGTTTGCATATGGGGCTGTTAAGAATGCAGCAAATTCTTAAAACAGAGTATGACGTGTAATTTGGAGGAAAACACGTCATCGTTTTTGGAGATCTATTGCAACTGACTCCGGTAAAAGGACAACCGGTATTTCAAACACTTGCCCATGAAGATACCAGAAAGTCTCTTGGCAGTGTTGGTAATGTGAACATTTGGAGTAATTTTGAATATAAAGAACTGACAACAAATATGCAACAGGCAAATGATGCTGAATATGGAAGTATTCTTCAAGATATAAGAATTATAATTCTTTCAAAACAAGGGAAAGAAGCTTTGGAGAGTCGATTACTTTGCAATGTCTTTCCAAATGAAAATGCAGTTCATGCAAAAGTGTACGTGGAAATTGCTAAAAATAAGTCAGTGATTTGCTTAATGCCAACACTGCGCGAGTGTTCAATATTCAACGAAGAATTATTAAAACTGGAAAATGAAGAAATTGTAAAAATGGAAGCCATCGATAAAATACTGCATGAAGGAATCACTATTATTTTGACGGGAAAGTTGAGATCAAAACTGGATTGTTTAGAAAAAAAAATATCTAAAACTGCTGGTTTAGAAAAGACACTATATGCATGTGTAAACTGTCGGGAAATTTTAAGGCGTAATTTGGATTTAGAGAAAGGTTTAGTTAATGGTGCAATGGGCAAAGTGGTGGATTTTGTGAATTATCAGAAAAAAGAAGGAATTGAATTTTTAAAAATTAAATTTGATCAGATTGATGAAGTTAAAGAAATTGGTCGTTGTTCAGTTTGTTTTTTGCTTGTTAAAGATTTATATGTCCGTAGGAAACAATTTCCATTTTCTCTGGCATATGCAGTGACTATTCATAAATCTCAAGGATTAAGTGTAGACAGTGCATTGGTGAACATTGGATCTACTGTATTTAAAGAGGGTATGGCACATGTTGCTTTGTCGCGAGTCAGAACATTATCTGGTTTGCTTTGATTGATTTTGATGAGACAAAGGTTACTGCAGATGCAAACTGTGTAAAAGAGTATAATAGGTTAAGGGTGTATGCTCCAAATTTAGGTCAATATCCTGTATTTGAAAAGCGTGTGGTTGGTCGAAAAAGAAGGTTAGAGAATATCTGTTCTGAAGGTGTCAAGAAGGGAAAAGAACAAGATAATGTTGTGATTGCAGGTAAAAAGAAATTGGACACTGTTGGAGAGATTGTTGGTTATCAGTTTGAAAATAGTTCTGGTGTCAACTGCTATGCTAATGTGGTGGTCAATGTTGTTTTTTATCTTGAAGGTTTGCAAGAACAAATTATGCAGAATCGGCAAAAAAGATTTTGTTCTCTGTTGCATTCTGTTTATGAAAAATTGACAACAGATAGAAGTAAATTACAATCTGTTTCAGATGTTCGTAGTCTTTTGGATGTGTGTTCTGGTTCTACACAATTTAAACAAAATATCCAACAAGATGCTCAAGAATTTTTAATGTACATGCTTACCATTTTTTAAAATGAAGGTGTAGAAATAGAAAATATTTTTGGCCTTTCTTACAAATGGGAACATTATTGTGAAAATTGCACATATACATGTAGCACCAATGTAGACACTGAGAGATTTCTGTATTTAACATTACCAGACTGTAAATCAGTGTCTTTCAATAAATTAGTTAAAGGTGCAATTCAAAACATGGAGTGTAGCCAATGTAAATCAGAAATGTTATCCACATTATTCTTAACAAAATATGGAAAAAACATAATTTAAATGATGCAACGTTGTACAGCTGATGGAAGAAAATTGGGTACTTTAATAAAGCAATTTGTAGCAGCACAACTATCAATATCAGGAAGGTCTTTTGTAGCAATTGCAATAATTTTCCATGATGGTCCTTCCACAACATCTGGACATTACACTGCCTTTCTAAAATGTGACAAAGGCTGGACACTTTGTAATGATGCCCAGTTGGTTTTCAAACAACGTTTGCCTAGTGAATTACCAAATTCCTACCTAATATTTTTAAAGCCAAAGTTTTAGGAAGATAATTCACTCTCTGAGTATTTTATTATTATAACTTAATAGGACTACCATTGGACAATGTACATAAAGAAGGAGTGCAAAAATACCATTTGGCCTCAAGGAAAGGTATATTTTTGAATTATAGACTTTTTGGTGGTCATTGATTCGGTGATTATTTTAATGTGGCAATATTTACAGTTTTTATAAGTTAAAGTTATAAAATTTTGTAAGCTGTAAGCATTTCATATATGTGTGATTTGTATTTTCTGGTATTTTACTGAGAATAGTATGTTGTTTTTTTTTTAACAATCTTTCTGATTGTTTGTTTGTGCCCGCTGTTAAGTGATGAGTACGATTGAAATCACTATTTCTAGTGAAATTCAATATATTCTCAGAACAGCAAAAAAGGCAAACAAATTACTTTGTGGAAATTATGCTGTGTTGTAAAAAATTTATTATTACATGTTATAATTTTTTTTTCTTTTCTTTCACAGATCCAAATTTTAAAATAAGCAATTTATATGAATTTAGATTGCAATGAAAATCTGAAAAAAATGTATACCATTTTTTATTCCTATTATTGTGAAGGTAAGTTTAACTAAGTCTCAATATGCAGAATGAGGAGGTCTGCAAGAAGCTACAAAGTTGAAACACGTTTCTAAAAACACTCTGTTTATACCTATGTAGTTTTGAAATCTGACCATAATCAGATATCATTTTCTTCTTTGAGCATCTTTGCAGACAAAACTCTGTGCTTACCTTCTATCATTCGCAAGGAATTTTAAAACCGGAAATATGTCACTTTTTGTAACATAGTTATTGAGCAAGACACTCTTTTATATTTACAAAGAGAGGAAAAGGCACTCTGTGTACTTTTTCTACTCCATGTAAATACAACCTCATCATACACACCACTTTGCGTTGAAAGGGTGTTCTATAAGTGTTGTTGTGCATTATTGCACTGAATACTCATAGAACAAGATACATCTCTAGATTTATCAGAAATCATAAATCTCGATATGTATGTGAATGCTGCACCATTCTAAAATTGGTGTAGGAAAGTACAATAAGGAAAATTATTTTTATTTCTCCACATTTTTATATCTTCAATGCATGCTAAAATGTTCAGCATACATTGCAGGAGAAAAATGCATTTTCTCATTGTTTTTGTGCAGGAAGGTGTGTCTTCCTGCAGAAAAACAAACAGCACATGACACAGATATCCTTGCACTATGTTGCAAGGGTGCCTGTGTCACCACATGGCTGCAGTTTAAGCAGCCGTGCAGAGAGAAGCATAGATTTGCAACATATTTATGTACATATGTTGCATCCCAGTGCTTCTGAAGTACTACAGCACACTGTAGTTAAAGAGGTTACTGTGTGATGCTGCAGCACTTCCTCATAGTTCTGCACTTATACATTCACCATACGCTACTAATGCATTCATTCACTCAATTACGTACTACACATACATTCATCTAAACTTTCACACACTAACAAAGAAATTTAGCTTTTTTTAAACCATGAAAGTTAGTTCTTACAAGAACTTTTTTTTTTCTTCTTTCTTCTTTTATATTTTTTTTTGGGTTTTTCTAACAATTTTGGGATTTTTTTGGTTTTTCTGGAAAAAAAAAACAAACAACAAAACAGGAGGTACCAAACAATGAACTTCAGGGAACAAAAAAAAAAACCAAAAAAAAACTAGCAAATGTGACTTTCTTGCCGGCGGCAGATCAGATGGAACGACTGCTCACCGTAGCACAAAGTCGCATTGCACTTAGTGCAGAGCACTTTTAAATATTGAAATTGAGGACGGATATCCAAGTTTTGGGCTGATGGATGCACTCTTGAAGGGCTCAGCTGCGATGAGGTGGTAGGCGCAGGAGCAGGAGTGTTTCTCATCCGTCGGCACTCTTCTTGTGCAAGATTGTTCGGATGAAGGGTCCTCAGGTGCTTCATCATACTTGCCGTGCCGCACGAGTATTTCTTGTTAGGATCCCCTCGCCACAGCACTCTTTTGCAAATCTTGCACGTGACCAAGGTGGCATTGGTCTTATTCTGCCCCTCGGGAAAAGTAAAAAATCTCCACACCACTGAAGAAAAATGTTCTTTGCGTGGTGCCTCCTCCAAAAATTAATCCTCAGATGTATGAGGAGATGCAGGTGATGCCTGCTGCCCTGAAGCCATTTTTAGTTGAAAAAAGGTAGAGCTAAGTGTAAACTTAGTGTAAAATATCTTCTTCTCTGCAAAGAGATGCTCCTCCAAAGATTGTCAAAGAAGAATGATTGAATTGGGTGGGGTCTTTCAATAGTTAGAATAGAAAGTGTAATGAACCAATCAAATCTCTTTTTTTGCAGGTCACATGGGATCCGCGCACCCTGCGCTTACGCATCACGCACCCAGCGCGCATCCGCGAAATTGAATTAAAAAGAAATATGGGATTAGATGTAAAAACTATATTACTTTTAAGACTAGTTTAGAGTTTGACTTCAATTAATATTCACATGATGAAATACATATATATATATAATGTTAAATATTTCACGGGATCTGCGCACCTACCGCGTCATAGACGCACATGACGGAAGCGTGTAAACGTCGCGTTACTTACATCGAACGTGTCGCGTATAGGCTGGGAGTCGCGTACCAGTCGCATTGCGATCGCGCACTAAACACGTACCCAACTCGTACCATGCGCGGATGCTAACACGTCAGGATCGAGAACGGTGCGCATAGGGTGCGCGGATCCAAAAACATGGAAAAAATATATATAAAATAAAGTTTTGAACATTTAGTTAAAAAAATATTTTGAAAAATATAAAAAAATATGTTTGAAAAACCCATTAAATCCAAATAATATTTTTTAATTTTTAAAAGAATTAATTGAAAAAATAAGTTTAATAAATGGTGATAAAAAAGTATTTAAAAAAAAACATAATTAATGAAATTGACACACTGAATTTGAAAAATATAGAAATCCAATCAAAATCATTAAACATGATATCTTTAGAGATAAGTTATAGATAGGAATTAGCATTTAATAAACCTTTGAAATTCACTGAAAAAACCATAGGTTTCATGCACGTTATAGTTAAGAATTGGCATTTAAAAAACCTTTGAAATTCACTGAAAAAACCATAGGTTTCAGGGGCGTTATAGTTATCTGGACATTTCACTCGTACAAAACCCAAAAATTCCCCTGTTATAGTTAGTTCAGCTAACTATAACTCGCGCCCCCGCAATGCACTGCTGATGACGTCACATATTACTTCACTCATGACATGGTCAGTGACATCACTGATGACATCACTGATGACATCACTGATGACATCTCAAATGACATCACTGATGACATCACTTTTTTTTTACTGTTTTCTGCATCTAATCTATCCAATATATATTATAAAAAAAATAAAGTGATTGATTAACTGCGACTGTCTGTTCCGGACTGTCTTTTATTAATCTGGGATCCTATTGATGACCCGTTAAATAGCAATTAGGGCAGGTTCTTCTTCTGTTGTTTGGTTCCTGACATCACTGATGACATCATCCATGTGATAAATTAGTGCATCTTCTCACACCCTAATATAACTTTCGATACACCGACTCAAAATTTCAGACGGCCATTTTGAAAACCATAGATACTCCAACACCAATAACTACATACCCACTCATTAACTCTTAGGTCTACATACACCTCCACTCACTCACCTGTACAGTCACTCATACTTACAGTCCCTCCGTACAAGACTATCATATGCATTTATACACCTATATAGACACTCACACACCGACAATGATCCATTGAGGTACTGACACACCTAGTCAGTCGTGCAAGTAATTAAACACAGTCCAATTTACTCACTTATACAGTTAAACACACTCAAGTTCACTTACTCATAAAAATAGTACCACATTCTTACGCTCTTATACAATCATTGATACAAGCACACACTCATCCATACAGCCACTCTCACAATCACACACTCTCACATATAACCACTTATATACTCTTACACACATATATACTGCCTTTCACATATGTAGTTAGTCAAACATGTACCACTGAGATATACATTCAATCCCTAACACACCCATACATACACTCACCCAACCATACAGTCCATCACAGATGCACTCTTAAAACCATGCACCAATAGAATCACCCACTAACACATCTATGCATAGAGTCACACACACCCTACCCACACAAACACTCAGGCACCCATACAGATACTCAGACAACCAATCAATAACCCATATAGACACTCATATAGCTATTCACAAAACCATGCAGCCACTTATACACCTACACACAGACACATACAGACATTCACAAAGTTTAGTCACTAGTCTGCAGTAAGATACATTTAATGACTCACTTATCGACTCAGTTACGCACCAAGAAAATCATCCATTCACACACTTGTACACCCACTCATTCTTCAACAGACCTTTCCCTATATATATTAAACATATTAAAACTGCACAGAAACACATACTCACTGGATGATGTCATCAGTGATGTCATCAGTGATGTCATCAGTGATGTCACTGACCATGTCATGAGTGATGTAATAAGTGATGTCATCAGCAGTGCTTTGCGCGGGCGCGAGTTATAGTTAGCTGAACTAACTATAACAGGGGAATTTCTAGGGTTTTGTATGAGGGAAATGTCCAGCTAACTATAACGCCCCTGAAACCTATGTTTTTTTCAGTGAATATATATATATATATATATATATTATATATATATATATATATATATATATATATATATATATATATATATATATATATCAAAGCTACCAGGAGCACACACGGGACAATAGATTAAAAGATAAGCAATTGCATTTCGGCACATAGCCTTCCTCAGTGCATTTCATGGCAAACAACACAACCCTCATTTACATAAGAGAAGTGGCGAACATTTCCCTTGTGCTGGGAGACACCGAGGCCACGTAACTAACTTGGGACTGCTCATATTATGCCTGCATGCAAGTGACATCCAGCATTTTCGTAATCTGCATTGTCTATGAGAGAATTTAAAAAACGAAGTGAAAAACGAAATGTGCATTAAGGCTGAGATGTGATTAAACACACACAAACATGGCAGCCAGTGAATCTGGTAATCAGACCAAGCAGTTTGTAAGTCCTTCGTTACTGGCTATGTCTCTGTGGTGCTCCAATTAAACCAACTTGGACATTATGTAAATGAGGGTTGTGTTGTTTGCCTTGAAAAGCACTGAAGAAGGATATGTGCCGAAATGCATTTGCTTATCTTTTAATCTATTGTCCCGTGTGTGCTCCGCACCTGGTAGCTTTGATTTGAAATGTGATCTTGCCCTCACACTGGCGGAAGAAAGCACCCGTCCAGGAGTTTGGCAGTTTGGGTGACTTGGTAGCTTGGATATATATATATATATATATTCACTGAAAAAACCATAGGTTTCACACAAGTTATAGTTAGCGGACATTTTACTGATAAAAAACCATTGAAATTCCCCCGTTATAGTTAGTGCAGGCAACTATAACTCACGCGACCGCAATCCTCTGCTGATGCTAATACTGTATTTAGACACTTATTTACCCATGTCTTCTTCCATAAATTTTTAGCTATACATATATTACAAATATTTTTTTTTCATAAAGACACATATGTCATCAGCAGAGGATTGCGGTCGCGTGAGTTATAGTTGCCTGCACTAACTATAACGGGGGAATTTCAATGGTTTTTTTATCAGTAAAATGTCCGCTAACTATAACTTGTGTGAAACCTATGGTTTTTTCAGTGAATTTGCAAGGTTTTTTAAATGCTAATTCCTAACTATAACGTGTGCGAAACCTATGGTTTTTTCAGTGAATTTGTACGGTTTTTTAAATGCTAAGTTACTTTACGCCGTTCGTGGCGTGCGCGCCCACTTTACGCAGTTTGTTCCGTGCGCGCACCGTGCGCTTCGCGCACCGTGCGCGCACAGTGAGCACGTGGTGCGCTTCGCGCACCGCGCGCCCACTTTACGCAGTTAGTGCCGTGCACGCACGGTGGGCACGCGGTGCGCTACGCGCACCACGTGCCCACGTTACGCTAGATGGGCCATGTACGCACGGTGCGCTTCGCGCACCGTCCGCACACGGAGGCGGTATTAGGCGCATCGTTGTTAATGGATATCTATTGATTGTTCTGTTGATGATAAATATGCCTATATTACCTACTGGCGACCGCCAGTAGGTTATATATATATATATATATATATATATATATATATATATATATATATATATATATATATATATATATATATATATAATCTACTGGCGGTCACCAGTAGATAGTTATAGTTAGGACCTATTGTCCATAGGAAATTCGCAACATTATATTCCCAATAACTTTGGCGCCGATTGATGAATCTTCGCGAACTTTTCAAAACTCATGGGGTTCTCCGGTCCGCTCCTATCTTGAAAGTTTCGGGGTGATTTGTCAAGCGGGGGCCGAGAAAAAGGGGGGTCCCAAAACGTGTTTTCCCCATTCAATTTCCCACAGGAAACTTTAGACACGGCTACAGCCCGAACTGCTGAACGGACTTACACCAAATTTGGCAAAGAGATAGTTCTTGGTTCAGAAAAAACCCTTTTTAGGTCTCACCTGACCCAGCTTTGTTAGGGCTCAAAAAAGTGCTACCATGTCCAGCCTAGAGCTACAGTGCATGTGCGCTGGCAAGTGCTTAGGAGCAGAGGTACCATATGGCAAACCTCGTCATGCTCATTAAGCGCCCGCGATCACTTTCACTTTCGCCCACGATCACTTTCGCGGTGCCCCTTTGATGTTCTCGTTCAAAGAACATCACGCGCTACTGGTCTGACCCAAACTGCGAGAAGAGCGCTCGTGTCGCTGTGTCATTGGGGCTCCGATGCACGTCGCCGCTTGATGTGCTACACTTGAGTGTCTGAATTGTTTAATCCACAGTGTGACGCCTTTGTTCACCGTGGCACGCAGTGTGTTTATCTTCTTTGCCAGCACATCTCGCGCTTTGTTTTACGTGGTCCTCCGTCACGCACAACAAACGCCGTCCACGCGCATCTCCGTCACTACATCTGTTCGTGCTCATGATATCAGATATGAATCACTTACCTCAACAGTGCGCTGCTCCCGAGCAGCTGACAAACACGATAGAGCCCAGCTGCTGTTTACTTCTCGAGTGACTGTGTCAGCATCATGACGTGCCGTCGGTCAGTGCTCAGAAGGCTAACTGAGCTGTTTATTACTTACAATATTCATAAGCGCAGAGGACTTGTCAAGTCTGCTTCCTCGTGTTACTTCCAGTGAGCTAACCTTGTTGGCTTATTCATTATAGCAGGCTATAGGGGGTGAAATAATGTGTTTGTCACAAACCTACTCCTCTTTCCTTGTTGAGTCTGTGTATATTTAATCTCACATTTGCTTTTTTCCAATGTGGTGCTGATATAAATTGGGCTTGGCCTGTCAAGCCACTCAAGAGCAAAGTCCAGTCTGCTTTTCAGCTTGAGCACGAACTGTACAAATGACCTTCAATGACATGTATTCATTGTGGATGTCCTGTAAACCTGACAATACTCATATTCACTGAGTTGGGGAACCCAGCTCCAGTGGATACAGCCACCTTTTTAGGTCTCGCCTGACCCAGCACATGTGCTGGTCTGGCGAGACTTTTTGTGAGGGCTCAAAAAAGTGCTACCATGGCCAGCCTAGAGCTACAGTGCATGTGCGCGGGCGCGCGGTTAGGAGCAGAGGCACCATATGGCAAACCTCGTCATGCTCATCAAATGCCCGCGATCACTTTCAATTTCGCCCGCGATCACTTTCGCGGCGACCCTTTGATGTTCTCGTTCAAAGAACATCAAACATCACACAACTCGATGTTTGTGTTCCTTTATTTTGAAATGCTTTTAGTATTACTGTTTTGTGACTTGACTTAAGGAACATTAAGGAAATGTTACCATGAAACTGAACAAGTTCACAGTGTTTATTTCTGATCGCAGCGGCTGCTTCATGTCCGTTGCACCATTCAGGGAGTCCTTTCGTTGGTGCTTTCATGAGGACATGATGAGGAAGCTGGAAACTTTTGACATATTCTCTTTAACGGCACAGTATGTTGGTGACTGATTAGTCGATTAGACCTATGTAGCGCTTTAGATCTCAAAGCGCTATGGTGGGTGCAGCAGTTATAACTCATGAAATATGGGGTGCAACTCACAAGGAGGGGGCAGGTTTGAGTGCACATTGGCTGCAATCGAACTCTTAAGATGATGGGCCGTGTGTATCCATTATCAGCACTCAGTCTTCGCTAAGTGATCTTGTTTTGTTGTTGTGTCAATGCTTTGCTGCGCCCGTTTGACTTACAACGTGCTTTCTCTTTCCACAAACTCGATGTTTGTGTTCCTTTATTTTGAAATTCTTTTAGTATTACTGTTACACACACAACCACAACCACACATACAACCACGCACACACACAACCACAACTACACACACAACCACAACCACATGTACAACCACACACACAACCACATACACACAACCACACACAGAACCACGCACACACACACACAACCACACATACAACCACACACACACACACAACCACACATACACACACACACATAACCACACACACAACCACACACACACACATACACACAACCATACCCACAACCACACACACAACAACCGCACAACCACACACACACAACCACACACACACAACCACACACAACCACACACACAACCACACCCACAACCACACACACAACCACAACCTCACAGGACCACCAACACACAACCATCCACACACAACCACACACACACAACCACAACCACACACACAACCACAACCACACACACAACCACACACACACAACCACACCCACAACCACACACACACACACAACCACACACACAAACCACACAACCACTCACACAACCACACACACACATAACCACACACAACCACACACACACATGGCCACACACACACAACCACACACACACAACCACACACAACCACACACACACACAACCACACACACACACACACACAACCCCACACAAAACCACACCAAGCATTGGCATAGCCAATAGGTCTTGCCTTTGGGACCTTATAAGTGTTTAGCCACGCAACAGTTGATGTGGTTGCACCAAGGATATTGTGCTGCATAACTAAATACTTAGAAGGTCCCAAATGCCAATGCTTGTTGTTAAATGGTGTCAATCCGTTCAGTAGTTGCTGAGAAAATCAAAAGTAAAAACACATATATATCTAGGGCCGCGGATCCTCACGAGCACAAGCTTTATGCTAATTGGCTGTCAACACTCCAAACCAGGAAGTGTTGGCAGCCATCTTGTGCCTCAGTAGAATCAAGGCACGAGAAAACAGCATCCAGTGCGAATTTCGGCCGAAATTAAAAAAAAAACAAAGCGCTGGCTCCTGTGCTTTGTTAATATTTAGCCCCCTGGTGGGCCAAATTCCGGGGGCAATATTTGTATTGGGATGGGGGACCAAAGGGGCCCCCAGGCCCGGGGACAGCCACCCCCGGGGCTTTTCAAACATAATTGCGGGGGCTTACTGCCCCCCCCCCGCTGCCCCGGGGACCACCACCCCCCGGGGCCTCTTAGTTTAATGTTGGGGGGCTTCTGAGGCCCCCTAAGCCCAGGGAACCGCCATCCCCGGGGCTTTGTAAATTGTGGGAGGGGGGCCGCGTGGCCCATCTCCTGGAGCCTTGTCATGGCCCTGTGGACCGCCACCCCCCAGGGCCGGCTCCTGCAGTGGCCCAGGGTGCCCACCCCTGGGACACTGTAGTTTGCTATGGCAGGGCGTGAGCATCGCGGCTCCCGCCCTTCCATAGCAAACTTGGTTTGGATTTTGAAAGAGAGAGCAGGAAACCTGCTCTCTCTTTCAAAATGCAAACCAAATTGCTTTTCCACACGGGGAGCTGCATCTTAGCAGCTCCCCATGTGGAAAAGCAATGCCGGCTCCCAAGGGACGCGGGGAGCCGGAGGGACCGTGGGGGATTGGGGACCCCCCCACGGTCCCCAACGGAGAGGGCCAGCCCCGGGGGATGGGGTCCTTGGGGCTGCAAGTGGCCCGAAAGGGGGGCCACGCAGCCCCCCTCCCCAAAATTTAAAAATAAATATAAAAAAATAAAAAACAAAGGCCGGCCCCGGGGGATAGGCTCCATGGGGCCGATTAAGGCCTCGGGAGGGGGGCCACGCGGCCCCCTTCCAAGTTTTTTTTTAAATAGGGGGCAGGCCCTGGGGGATGGGGTTCCCAGGGCCAATAAATTAGAAAAAGAAGGTGGGCCACACATCCGCCCTTCTTAAAATAAATAAATAAATAAAAGACCGGCATCCTTTGGAGGCCACACCCACTCCTTGCACCATTCTTCAAACGTGCCCCCTGGCGCGTTTGCAGATGGGGAACGAATTCCCCTTGAATACTGGGTGTCCCTGGGGGCCAACTAGCCCACCGGGAACCTCCAGTATGCGCCAGGGGGCTGCGTTGCAGAGAGGTGTTCTGAGGCCACGCCCCTTTTTACACCTCTCTGCAATGCAGCTCTGTGGCCCTTAATTAAGGTAGCTGGTGGGCTAGTTGCACCCCAGGGACCCTCAGGATTCAAGGAGAGTTAATCCCCCAACTTAAAATGCACCACGGCGCGCGTTTGCACAGTGGTGAAGGGAGGGGGCAGGGCCTGAGGTGACATGTGTGCAAACACGCCTTGTGGCACATTTTAAGTTGAGGAATTAATTGCTCTTCAATCCTGAGGGTTCCTGGGGGCCAACTAGCCCACCAGGCACCTCCAGTAAGCACCACGGAGCTGCGTTGCAGAGTGTTGTAAAAAGGGGCGGGGCCTCTGAACATCTCTCTGCAACGCAGCTCTCTGGCGCATACTGGAGGTACCCGGTGGGCTAGTTGGCCCGCAGGGACCCTCAGGATTGAGGAGGAATTAATTCTCCAACTTAAAACACGCCACAGGACGTGTTTGCAGACATGTCACCTCAGGCCACGCCCCCTTCCTTCACCATTGTGCAAACGCGCCCCCTGGCGAGTTGTAAGTTGGGGAATTAATTCCCCTTCAATACTGAGGGTCCCTGAGGGCCAACTAGCCCAACAGGTATCTCCAGTATGCGCCAGGGAGCTGCGTTGCAGACAGGTGTTCTGAGGCCACGTCCCTTTTTGCACCTCTCTGCAACGCAGCTCTGTGGCACTTACTGGAGATACCTAGTGGGCTAGTTGGACCCTAGAGACCCTCAGGATTCAAATGAACTTAATCTCCCAACTAAAAATGGCCGTGTTGAAGGGAGGGGACGGGGCCTGAGGTGACATGTGCAAACACGCCCTGTGGCGCGTTTTAAGTTGGGGAAATAATTCACCTTCAATCTTGAGGGACCCTGGGGTCCAACTAGCCCACCAGGTGCTTCCAGTAAGCGCCACTGCGCTGCATTGCAGAGAGGTGGTCTAGGCTGTGCCCCTTTTTACATCTCTCTGCAACGCAGCTCTGTGGCGCTTACTGGAGGTACCTAGTGGGCTAGTTGGACCCTAGGGACCCTCAGGATTTAAAGGGACTTAATCTCTCAACTTAAAACGGCCACAGGGCGTGTTTACACAGTGGGGAAGGGAGGGGACGGGGTCTGAGGTGACGTGTGCAAACACGCCCTGTGGCATATTTTAAGTTGGGGAAATCATTCCCCTTCAATCCTGAGGGCCCCTGGGGGCCTACTAGCCCACCAGGTGCTTCCAGTAAGCGCCACTGCGCTGCGTTACAGAGAGGTGGACTAGGCCGTGCCCCTTTTAACACCTCTCTGCAACGCAGCTCTGTGGCGCTTCCTGGAGGTACCTAGTGGGCTAGTTGGACCCTAGGGACCCTCAGGATTCAAGGGGACATAATCTCCCAACTTAAAACGGCCACAGAGTGTGTTTGCACAGTGGTGAAGGGAGTGGACGGGGCCAGAGGTGACGTGTGCAAACACGCCCTGTGGCGCGTTTTAAGAGGTAGTTTTAATCCCCCTGCCCTATTATATACTAGGGGCTTACAGAGGAGGTCATGCTAATCACAGGGGGACTCCAACGCATAGTGTTCCCTAGTGTATGTAGGTGTTTTCACTGTATTCTAAGTGTCTTTTAACATAGCACTGGCTCTAGGACTGGTTAGTCAGACTCAGTTACCACCAGTATCCGTCTGAAAAAGTTGAGGGTACAGGATGATTTTGCAACAAGGCTTCTTTCTGTTCTTCTGTTTGTTCTGTCTGCACGTTTTCCTTCTTCCTGCAATTTTCTTCGTCTATGTGGAATTCTGTTGCTTCTTTCTACATTTCTTTTTTTTCTTTCTGTGCGTTTTTTATTCTTGCTTCACATGTCCTATCTCTGTACGCATAGTTAGAAATTAGCATTTAAAAAACCTTTGTAATTCACTGAAAAAAACATAGGTTTTAGGCATGTTATAGTTAAGAATTAGCATTTAAAAAACCTTAGAAATTTACTGAAAAAACTAAAGGTTTCAGGGGCTTTATAGTTAGCTGGACATTTCACTCGTACAAAACCATTGAAATTCCCCCATTATAGTTAGTTCAGCTAACTATAACTTGCGCGCCCACAACGCACTGCTGATGACGTCACATATTACATCACTCATGACATGGTCAGTGACATCACTGATGACATCTCAAATGACATCACTGATGACATCATCCTTGTGATAGAGTGGCAGACCTCCTCTCATCCTAATATAACCTTTGATACACACATTCAAAAATAGAAACTAAAATTTTCAAAACAATGAACATACCAATACCAGTTACAACAACCTATTCAGTAATTCTAAGATCCACATATCCATCCATTCATTCACCAACAGTCCTATACAGTCCCTCATACATGTACTCACTCATCATATGTACTCTTACACCTATACATCCTGTTACACACCGCCACTCATCCATAGAGTTACTCACACACATAGTCACTCATGCTAATAAAGAATCAAACATCCATTTACTTGCATATACAGTTATACACACACCACCACACTTACTTCTACAGAACCTTACACATACTTAGTAAAGTAAAGACGGACGAAGAACGTAAGATATTTGACCTTTATTTGTAAGATGTGAATCACAGCACCTTCAGCTTGCCAGTAATAGGCGCAACCAGCAAACGCCCTCGAGTGAACATTCCATGGCAGGCTTCATCTCAGAGTTCTGAGATGGAACCAAGAAGACAGGGGAGAGAAAGGAGGAGGAGGACTATACCAAGAGGGTAGGATTATAACACTTAGTCTTTTAAACAATCACTGATAGAAACACATACTTATTCATACAGGAACTCTTCCAATCTCTCACTCTCACATATTCTCACTAACATACACCAATAGTCACATATACTAGTTTAAAACATATGTAGTTACTCATAAAGACACTATTGAGACAGTCATTCACTCACTAACACACCCATACACATACTTATCCACACATACAGTCCTGCACACATGCTGTCTTCAACACATACAAACAGTGAGTCACTCATTCATGCATCTATGCACTACATAATACCCCCCACCGAACCATACAGACACTCAGACATTCATACTGATACTCAAAAAAACAACTAATAACCTATATAGACACTCATGTAGCAACTCACCAACCCATGCAGCCACTTATACACAAAGTGAGAGACTGATACAGATGTTTACATATTTAAACATTACTCACTAACCCATGTTTTCACTAAGATACACTTAATCAGTCAGTTATACAATCAATTTTTCATTAAAAAAATCATCCATTTAGACACTTATATACCCATTTATTCTTCCATCGACCTTGAGATATACATGTATAAAACATATTTAATTTTCATAAAAACACACATTCACTGGATGAGGTCATCAGTGATGTCATTTGAGATGCCATCAGTGATGTCATGAGTGATGTCACTGACCATATCATGAGTGATGTAATATGTGAGGTCATCAGCAGTGCATTCCGGGCGCGTGAGTTATAGTTAGCTGAACTGAACGGGGGAATTTCAATGGTTTTGTACGAGTGAAATGCCCAGCTAACTATAACGCCCCTGAAACCTATGGTTTTTTCAGTGAATTTCGAAGGTTTTTTAAATGCTAATTCCTAACTATAACGTGCCTGAAACCTATGTTTTTTTCAGTGAATATATATATATATATATATATATATATATATATATATATATATATATATATATATACTAACAGCAGGGAGAACTAAAAATAAATTTTACTTTGCCACCAAGAGGAGTTTGCGTCGTTCCTGATAGAGTGATTGTTTGTAACATATATATTACCTACTGGCGGTCGCCAGTAGGTAGTTATAGTTAGGAACGAGTTTCCATAGGAAATCTCAAAATTCTATTTTGAATAACTTTTGCGTCGGTTGACGAATCCTCGCGAAATTTTCAAAACTAATGGGGTGCTCCGCTCAGCTCCTACCCTGAAAGTCTCGGGGTGATTCGGCAAGCGGGGGCCGAGAAAAAAGGGGGGTCCCAAAACGCGTTTTCCCCATGCATTTTTCCATAGGGACTTTAGTCGCAGGTACAGCCCGAACGGCTGAACAGAATTATGTGAAATTTGGCAGAGAGGAAGTCCGCAGGTCAAGGAAGTGCCTTTTGCAGGTCTGGTGTAAATCTGTTCAGTATTTCCTGAGAAAATAGTATTTAAATCAATATATATATCTGTAAGCGCGCAGCGTGCGCGCTGGGTGCGCGCACCTTGCCGTGCGCGAGCGCAATTCTGATTGGTTGTTAGATCTTAGTAAACATTCGAATCGGTGGAAATCAGGAAGCGGCGGCCGCCATTTTGTCTATCGCATAAAGAGGGGGTGATAAACAAAGGGGGAGAACTTGAAAAGGGGGCAGAGTGGGGAGAAATTGACCCAGAAGGCATTGTAAGGGGGTCACAGTAGGACCTTGTAGGGCAAAAAAAAAGATTTATATTTTGTTAAAAAATATCGCCGAGTGCGCGCACCCAGCGCGCACCCAAAAAAAAACTTTATTAAAAAAATAAAAAAAAAATCGCATTTAAGTGTTTAGATAAAAGGTGGCTCTAAAAAGAGCCCTTGTGTTTATTGTTTGTTTTTTGGTACCTACAAGTAAGTACCGATGCAGAGTCTAAAGTTCAAGAGGAAGACTCTGTTGCCTTCATCAGTGAAGTGTACACCATCTCCTCTATAAATGTCTTGCATGTTGTAACGCAAGTTGTTGTGGTATATAGAACCCATACCATAGTCTCTGAGGAAAGCAGAAATAGATTTGTTGACGTGCTTCCTTGCTTTGTCAATCTGCGGACAAAATTGGTTGGACCAGTTCCACTTTTGCCTTTGGCATATGTTAGAATATACGAAGGCAGTTTGTGGAAAAAGCGACATCAATTGCACAAAGGTGTCCTTAATAAGCATTTCCAGACCTACCCCAGTTAAAGTGCCTAGGTCATTTCCACCACAGTGCACAATAATAAGGTTAGGCTGTGGGAGATGTAGAAAGGTTTTCACCAAAGGCATTAATTGGTGCCACTTTAACCCTCTCTGACCAATCCATTTGATGTCTACATTTGGCAAAGCAAGGTCTCTCACCATACCTCTTTTTACTGCAAATTTTTCACTCCAGAAGACATAGCTGTGACCTACAATCCACACTGTGAACATCTTCAAAGGAGATCTGGATGCACTCAGGAGGTGTCTTTCAGTAGAAAGGCAAAAAGAAAGGAAAGATAGTTGAAAAAAGGGGGCTCACTGGTTAGAGTAGGCAGACCTGGAAGCAGAGGTCAGCCCGGGACCAGGGTTCAATTCCTGGCTCGGCTGGGTCTTGAGTCCATAAATTGTCCATGGACTCGATAATTCTCGCTCCAGTGCATACTCGATTCATGGGTTCACACTCTGCGACTCTGGGCAATAGCTTGCTTAATCTCCACAATGGCCCCTCGCGGCGGGATGCCTGGCTTTCACCTTGTGGATGCCCTGCTGGGTTATCTCACAGGGGAATACCAGGACGGGTTCCCTAAGCAAGCGCTTAGAGACCGGTTGGTGATTTGCGCTATATAAATATCTGCACATTTGCACATTTACATACTTTTTTTTATAAAAAGAACTCATTGGCTATTTCAAAGCATTCTACACTAAAAACTAGGCTGTATGTTTAAATTATAAAAAGCATGTATTGCATTGGTTCAGAAAAAAGTGTGAAAAAAGAACATTAGTTTGGATTTGCTGTTAGGTTTGAAAAGTCAAGCACTCTTGCTCTTTGGAAATGAAACATTGTCTGTTGAACTTCTGACCTCTCTGCTCACACCTGTGTTCCATGACCTGTTGCTATGGTAGCAGGCAGAAGTTAAGTTGGGGGAAGGGTACATTTGGAAAGGGGTTGAAGTTTTCAACCAATAGAAATGTGTGATTTCATTTGAAAAAATGTGGGAAGTACTGAGATTGAAAATTAACATGTATATGTGTGAAAAAAGAGAGGGAAACTGTGCCATTAACTGGTTCTGCTGAGAGGAGAGAGGTGTGGAGCTCAGTGATTCTGGTCTGATAAACTGCTGTGTGACTGCCACATTTCTTTCACAACTAACTAATTTTAAAGGTGAGTTATGAGTTTGAGAGGGGGTGTTTGTGGTTAATTTTGATATATAAAAAAAATTATGATTATTTGTTTAAAGTTGTGATTTACATTTTCTGTTTTGCGAGATATTTAACTGTTTTGAATATGTAAAATATTATGGAGTATGTTTTCAATATAAGATAATGTGTACTGGTAACAATGAGGAATACTGTTTTGTGCCTACCATCAAACCATGAGTCTGTGTGCAGAGAAGAATTGTGGGCAGAGATTTAATTTGTGTTGCTGTTGAAAAGTAAGACTTGCAGTTGAAAGAAAAGGACAGCTTCTTTTTAATTGTGATGGTTAGCATTTAGCAGAAATCACTTTGAAAAAAAAGAGAGGAAAATGGCAGCACATTTGAAAAAAGCATTAGTTCTGTTAGAATTGATAACCCAGGAAAGGGGCAGCCTGTGTTTTGTGCCTACCAACACAGCATGAGTCTGTGTGTATATAGGAATTGTTGTCTGAGATTTAATTTGTGAAGTTGTTGTTCAGTAAGAAATGTAGTGCTAGGAAAGTGGCAGCCTGTGTTATGTGCTTAAAATGATGACATGAGTCTGTGTGCACACAGGAATTGTGGGCAGAGATTTAATTTGTGAAGATGTTGTTCAGTAAGAAATGCAGTCCCATGGAAGGGGCAGCCTGTTGTGTTTACACAAATTATCCCTTAGCACACATGCACTGTTACATACATCCCTGCAGTCTTCATGCAGTTCTGGAAGTCTCTTTGCTCATCTGTCAAGCACCAGACAATCCACAGTGTTCAGAAACACACTCTTGGCACACACGCAGCAGCTTCTCCAACACCCTCATGTGTAGTACACAGCTCTGTGTGCTGTTTCAGATAGCACTGTGTAATGCAAACTCATTCAACGTCACCAAGGCCTCATTTAAATTGATCTTGTTTAATCACTCACTCTGTAACATATGGACATGGTCTTAAGGAGCTGTTAGGAAATGTGCTGTTTTCTGCTTCTGTAAATAATAAGGGAAATGTATCAGGCTGTAACAGTAATTTGGTACTATTCAGGGACACTGTTTTGTTCCAAAAAACATAGCATGAGTCTGTGTGCACACAGAAATTGTGGGCAGAGATTTAATTTGTGAAGATGTTGTTCAGTAAGAAATGCAGTCCCATGAAAGGGGCAGCCTGTGTTATGTGCCTAAAATGATGGCATGACTCTGTGTGCACACAGGAATTGTGGGCAGAGATTTAATTTGTGAAGATGTTGTTCAGTAAGAAATGCAGTTCCTGGAAAGGGGCAGCCTGTTGTGTGTACACAAATTATCCCTTAGCACACATGCACTGTTACATACATCCCTGCAGTCTTCATGCAGTTCTGGAAGTCTCTTTGCTCATCTGTCAAGCAACAGACAATCCACAGTGTTCAGAAACACACTCTTGGCACACACGCAGCAGCTTCTCCAACACCCTCATGTGTAGTACTCAGCTCTGTGTGCTGTTTCAGATAGCACTGTGTAATGCAAACACATTCAACGTCACCAAGGCCTCATTTAAATTGATCTAGTTTAATCACTCACTCTGTAACATATGGACATGGTCTTAAGGAGCTGTTAGGAAATGTGCTGTTTTCTGCTTCTGTAAATAATAAGGGAAATGTATCAGGCTGTAACAGTAATTTGGTACTATTCAGGGACACTGTTTTGTTCCAAAAAACATAGCATGACTCTGTGTGCACACAGGAATTTTGGGCAGAGATTTAATTTGTGAAGATGTTGTTCAGTAAGAAATGCAGTCCCATGAAAGGGGCAGCCTGTTGTGTTTACAAAAATTATCCCTTAGCACACATGCATTGTTACGTACATCCCTGTAGTCTTCATGCAGTTCTGGAAATCTCCTTGCTCATCTCTCTTGCACCAGAGAATACACAGTCTCCAGAAACACACTCTTGGCACACACGCAGCAGCTTCTCCAACACTCTCATGTGTAGTACTCAGGTCTGTGTGTAATGCAAACACATTCAACGTCATCAAGGCCTCTTTTTCTTTGCTGTACTCTAAACACTCAGCCAGGTTGCAGATACTTATGGTATGAAGTAGCTGTTAGGAAATGTGCTCTTTTCTGCCTCTGTGATTTTCCAGGTAAAATGTGTAAGGCTGTAACAGCAATTATCACTTGATCTAACAGAGTAGTAAATGTGCTTTGAATTTGCAAATCAAATTCTGTTTTCTGCTTAGAAGCACACCATGAGGCTGTGTGTGCACAGAAATTGTGGCCACAGATATAATTTGTGTTGCAGTTGTTCTGTTAAAAAATGCACTTGCGGGAAAGGGGCAGCTTGTTTTTTTTCAACTGTGGTGGTTAGTACTGTGCACAAATTAGTAAATGACAAATGAGAGACAAATGGAAAAACATTTGAAAAAAATGAAAAGTAAAAAAAAATATTTAAATGAATTATAATTACAAAAAGGATTTTTTTTTAGTTCCTTGCAGGTATTGCTGAGCAACAGTGAAAAAAAAAATGCCTTTAAGGACAAGAAAAAGGAAAGAAAAGCAACAACAAGTATATCTGGACAAAACTGGGAAAAAAAAATAGCAGGAGAAGCTGGTGATGGCAAAAAGAAAAAATCGACTGGTAAGCAGAGCAGAGATTTCATAAAACAGATTTTCAAAAAACAAAAAAATGGCAAAAATAACTGCAAAACAAAGAGAGTTTTATGTACAAAGCCACAACACAGTCAACAACAGAAAAAAAAGCTAATGTACAATCAAAAGTATGTCAAACAGATTTAACACGAAAATTAGATTTTAAAAACATTCGTCGAAAAATGTTTCAGAGAAGAGTGATGTTAAATTTGCTAAAGGATGTGAAAAAATATAAGAAAAAAACTAAATTTATTAAGAAAAAAAAATTTATAGAAAAAATTGTAAGTAAGGCTTTGGAAATAAAAAGAAAACTTTTTATTCTAATTTTGATTAGGATGCGTAGATTAGAAAAATTAGTGAATGCAATGAAGTCACAAAGCAAAAGGAAAAGAGAAGTGAAAAAAAGTAACTTTTGTAAAGTGTTTTTGGGAGAATGGAAACACAGTTCAAGTACTGAACCATTTTTTAATGAAGAGAGTTATCTTCAAAGTAATAGTTTGTTGCATGCAGTTGACACTAATGGTAGAGCATATGAAGTGAAGGATGGTTGTGTGATGCAAAAAGAGAAAATGGTCCCTAGAAATGAGGAAGAAGTAATGGCTGCTGAGGCTATGGGGAGACGTCCAAAAGCCCCAGTGTATACTTGGAAATGTAGTAGTATTTGTACTGTGCGTCAGGAATCTATTGATAAATTACGTGACTTTCTAAGAGAATATAGTAAAAAGAGTGTAAAACAGAAGATGAAGGTGCTTCAAACACTAGATCCATGCAGAGTGAGAGAAAATACTGGTTTGCAGGGACATTCTCTGGCTTGTCTATCTAGAAAAGTGTGTAAAAGTGTTTTTCATCATTTTAGGATGCTGGCTGTTCATCATACTGAAATGAGAAAGTTTGTGAGAACATTGTATTTTGCTAAAAGTCCAGCAGTAAAGTTGAATGAGTTGAATAATGCTCTGTTCCGTGGATCTGTATCAGATGTAGTGAAGGTTACTGATGAGATTCAGTTTTGTTACTTTGGTCCAGAAGAAGAAAGTGCAGAAAATGACACAGTAAATGAGGAAAATGAGGAACAGAATGTAGAACTCATTATTACTAAAAATTTTGAGGATGAAATGACAAAATTTACTATCACCTCTAATGAAACACCAAATATTACTTGTATTTGTTGCCGCAGAAGTCATTATAAAAATCAAACAAGGAATGTTGATCTGTATAAAAAAAGTGAAAATGAAGATAATTATAAGTGGAAGGATTTTGCAACATATATATTTCTTGAAAATTGTTTTGAATTGGGTGAAGATCAGCGTATTTGTAAATACTGTTATAATAAATTAGAACAAAATAGAATGCCGACCAGAGCTGTACATAATAATTTAGAATTGGATGCTATTCCTGCTGAACTTCCTGAATTAAATACATATGAGTCTATACTTATTCAATGTGTTCATCCATTCCAGACCATAGTACGTATGGAGCCCAAAACTGGAAAATTACCTCCTTCTGATTTACTGAGAGGTTTAAAAGGTAGAGTGGTGTATTTGCCCTTGGATTTGAAAAAAAATATGGAAACTATTGATGCAGATACTTTGGAAACTGAACCATTAGTAATTCTGGTTAATGGTGTACCTACAAAGAATAAGAAGATTTGGCAAGAGCTGGTGGATGTGCGAAAAGTACAAAGAGCAAATTTGTATTTGAAAAAAAATAATAAATGGTATGAATCAATTTATATAGAAGAAGAAGAAGAAGATTTACAAGAAGACACAGAAACACCAACTGGTCAAATTGAAAAAGTGGACAAGTCAAAGGAAGAAGAAATTTATGAACATTTTAGCATACATCCTCTTCATTCGAAAGAAGTTATGGGAGACACTATTGATCTGTTTCAGATGAAGAAAGCAAAAGGAACTCCCGTGAGTGTATGGGAGGAGAGCTTGGAAGCTCGATGTTTTCCTTAGCTGTTTCCTACAGGAAAAGGTGGTCGATACGATGAACGCCCAGAACAGATTCCAGCTTCTGAGTATCGGACTACAAGACTATATGCAGAAGATCCTAGATTTCGTCAAAGTATTCCATATTTGTTCCATCTTTTATTTGAAAGCGACTTGTCTGCATTATCTTATGCAGTAAATCACATTTTGAAAAGTGGAGTACATCTACATAATGTGTCTGCTAAGGATTTTATGGAGAAAGTGCAGCACCGAGATGATCATTTGGAAACACAACTGATCAATCTGATGGCTTGTCAGCGTGGGACAAATGAATATTGGTACCGACGCCATGGTGAGTTAAAATGCATGTTACGGAATTTAGGAACTCCTACATGGTTTGTAACCCTAAGCTGTGCCGAGTACGCTTGGGATGATTTATTGGATTTTCTACGAGAGGCAAATTCAAACATTAAAAACATTGAATACAAGACAGCTGGAGAACTGTGCTCTTTGGATCCGGTTAATGTTTGCAGATATTTCAATCATAGATTTGAGGCTATGATGTCCTTCATCTGCAATAAAAAAAATCCACCTCTTGGAGAAGTAGTGGATTTCTTTTGGAGAAAAGAGTACCAGGCAAGAGGTGCTCCTCATATTCATATGCTGTTGTGGATCAAGGATGCCCCAAATTTTGGAACAGATACTGATGAAGCAGTGTTATCTTTCATTGAAGAATATGCAACATGTGCTATACCTAAAAGCACAGAAGAGAAAAAGTTAAAAGAACAAGTTTTACGTTTCCAAAGTCATCGGTGTGGAAAATACTGTCGACGGAAGTACAAGACCAAAGATAAATTCTACACAAAGTGTCGATTTGGATTTCCTAGACCTGTTCTTTCAAAAGGAAGACACAACAGTTTTATGTCAGCTGTGCGACATACTATAACCAGAAAGTCTCCAAAAAATACCTATAACCTAAAAAGAAATGAAGAGTCAAAATTTATAAATGACTTTAACCCAGTGATTTTAACAATGTGGAATGCTAACATGGATATTCAGTATGTGGCAGACAATTCTATTGCTGTTGCTCGGTATGTGACATCTTACATCACTAAATCTGAGAAAACAGAATTGAAGGAAATGCGGGAAGAGATTTCTCACGAGAAGACTGTCAGTAAGAAGCTGTACAGTTTCAGTTTAAAGATGTTATCGCATCGAGAAATTGGATCCTACGAATGTTCAGATAGGTTATCATCTGCAAGTCTTTACTCGAAATCCAGAAGAATAATTTGGGTAAGCTTAGGCCTTGCAGGAATGAGAAATCGGGTACTGAAATCTGTTGGAGAAATTGAATATTTGGCCGAGAATGACCCAGAAAGTACAGATATTTTGAAATCAAACATGTTGGACACATATTACCCAAAGAGAAGTCATCATCTAGAGAACATGTGTCTCTATGAAGTGCTGCAGAACTACATTTATTCACGGAAAGCCACAGAAGACATCAACCATGGAAAATATGAAGTCATTGGTGAGGAAGGATGTTTGGTGAAGCAAACAAAAGGAAGTTTGATAAATCACAGGAAGCTGAGTTGCGACACTACTGACAAAAAGGAATTTTACTACTTGGCTCTTTTACAGCTCTTTAAACCATGGCGTTCAGAGGACGAACTACTGGGAGAATTTCAAAGCTATGAAGATTCTTTTAATGCTAGCAAAGACAGCATAGAATGCAGTACTTTCACAACTTATGTCCAAATGTTAAATGAAGAAAATGAACAGGAAGCAAAAATTGCAGCTGAAGTAGCTAGAGACAGTTCTCAAGACAGCCAAAGTTCAGGAACACTTAGTCAAGATCCCCTCGGACAACCGATCATAGAAAATGAAGCTGCAGTAGCCATGACTGAAGTAGAAACGGCTATGAATCAAGCACAGGAAGATTCAATTGACTTACTAAATCTGGAAAAACAACTGAATGAAGAACAAAAAGAAATTTATGAAGAAATCATCAAAAAAATTGATCATGGATTTCTACATGAAAAGAAAGAGTGCTCATGCACATCATTTTAAACAATAAGGATGTATGTGAGTGGACAAGCTGGAACTGGTAAAAGTTTCTTAATAAAAGTCATCAGAAGCTACCTACAGCAAAAAACAGCTTCAAATTTGTCTTGTGTGGTAACTGCTCCAACTGGGTTAGCAGCCTATAAGATAAAAGGAATTACCTTACATCGCTTGCTAATGTTACCAGTGGAGCATGAGAACAAAATAGAATACCACAAACTAACTGGAGAAGCATGCCTCGAAGTTTCAAGAGTGTTGAAGAAGATGCAAGTTCTCATTATTGATGAGGTGAGCATGGTTTCAAATTTAATGCTTGCTTTTGTGCATTTAAGAATGCAGCAAATTCTAAAGAGAGACTATGATGTGTTATTTGGAGGTAAACATGTCATAGTTTTTGGGGATCTTCTGCAGCTCACTCCAGTTAAAGGACAACCAGTGTTTAATACTGTGACACATGAAGACACGAAGAAGTCATTAGGAAGCATTGGTAATGCGAATATTTGGTCATTCTTTGAGTACAAAGAACTCACTACCAATATGAGACAAGCAAACGACGAAGATTATGCAAATATTCTGAAAGATATCAGAATTGGACTACTCACAGAAGTTGGCAAAAAAGCATTGCAGAGTCGGTTGCTACATAACTTATTTCCAAATGAAGAAATAGTTGCAGAGAAAATATACCAGAACATTGCAGAAAAAAATACTGTAATCTGCTTAATGCCAACACTACGTGAGTGCTCGATATTCAATGAGGATCTTTTGAAATTGGAAAACGAAGAGATTAAGAAAATGGAAGCAGTGGACAAAATTGAGGATGGAAGAATTACTATCACATTAACAGGCAAACTGAAAAATAAATTGGAATCACTAGAGAAGAATATTTCCAAAACAGCTGGATTAGAAAAAAATCTATATGTTTGCATGAATTGTCGAGTGATTTTAAGGAGAAATTTGGATGTAGAAAAAGGTTTAGTGAATGGAGCTATGGGAAGAGTTGTGGGTTTTATTAATTATCAGAAAAAAGAAGGAATTGAATGTTTAAAAATAAAATTTGATCAGATAGAAGAAGTTAAAGACATTTGTCGTTGTTCAGTTCGTTTCATGCTTGTAAAAGACTTATATGTACATAGGAAGCAGTTTCCATTTTCTCTAGCATATGCTGTAACTATTCACAAGTCTCAAGGATTGACTGTAGATAGTGCTTTTGTAAACATTGTTTCTACTGTGTTCAAAGAAGGTATGGCATATGTTGCTTTGTCACGAGTGAAAACCTTATCTGGTTTATTTATGATAGACTTTGATGACTCAAAAGTTAGTGCTGATACAAACTGTGTAAAGGAGTACAATAGATTAAGAAGAACCTATGCTCCTCATTTAGGTCAGTATCCTGTGATTGAAAAACACGTTGTTTCTCGGAAAAGGAGATTTGAAAATATCTGTAATGTGGATGAACAGAACAAAAAAAAAATGGACAGTGATGTGATAGCAAGGAAAAAGAAAAAGGACAGTGTTGAAGAGGTTGTTGGTTGCCATTTTGAAAATAGCTCTGGTGTCAACTGCTATGCAAATGTAGTGCTGAATGTTGTATTTTATCTTGAAAAGTTGCTAGAACAGATAAAAGTAAATCATGGAAAAAGATTGTGTTCACTGCTGAGTCTCCTTTATGAGAAGCTGAGTACTGATAAAACTGAAATAGAAAGTGCTACTGATGTTAGAAATCTTTTAGATGTATGTTCTGGTTCTACACAGTTTAAAGAAAATATCCAGCAAGATGCTCAGGAATTCTTAATATTTATTTTGAGTGTACTAGAAGATGAAGGAGTAGAAGTAGAAAACGTATTTGGTGTCTCTTACAAGTGGGAACATTGCTGTGAAAACTGTATGAACACATGTAGTAGTAATGTTGATTCCGAAAGGTTCATATTTTTACCATTACCACAAAGTAAATCAGTGACTTTTAGTAAATTAGTTAAAGATGCCAATCACAACATGGAATGTTCTGAATGTAAATCTGACATGTTTTCTACATTATTTTTACAGAAATATGGTCAGTATGTAATTTTAATGATGCAACGTTGTAGAAGTGATGGTTCAAAATTGGACACTTTAATAAAGAAGTTTACAGGACAGCAATTATCAATTTCTGGAAAAACTTTTGTTACAGTTGCAATAATTTTTCATGAAGGACCTACTGTAACTTCTGGACATTACACAGTTTATCTTAAATGTGAAAAAGGCTGGACACTGTGTAATGATTCCCAATTGATTTTCAAGCAACGTTTGCCTTATGATTTACCCAATTCTTACTTAATTTTTCTGAAACCTAAATTTTGAAAACTAAAATCTGCATCTGAAGAAAGCATTTTTTGTAATTTTAAAGGTTTATAATTGAAGATATCACTTAAAAAGGATTTTGAAATTACTATTTGGCCTAAAGGAAAAGTGATAAAAACAATTGTGGACTCCTTTGACAGAAATTATTTTGGCATGTGTGCTTTTGCGAGAAGGTTTAAAGACGGTTTGTCTAGAAAATTTTTATTCTTCTAGAAAAGTACTTGTATTATATATTTAATTTTTCTAACAAGGTATATTTTAGTGAGGATAGTTTTGGGGCTTTTTTTAAGCAATCTTTTAGATTGTTTTTTTTTTGCCCGCTGTTAAATGATGAATACAATTGTTTTCACTATTTTAAGTGAAAAATAAAAAAATTCTGAAAACAGCAAAAAAAGGGCAAAAAATTGCTTTGTAAAATATGTAAAAACATGTAATGCTTTTTGTAATGTATGATTGAATATTAATACTTTTTTTGCAGAACTGGAAACAAAAAATTTAAAAAAAATTCTGTTCCTTTGCAAAATACTTTTTTTTTTTTTTTTTTTAGAAAAAATTTATTTTTTTTAAAAAATAAGTGAAAAATATTAGTATTATTCAATCCTCCCTTTTCATGCTTCCATTTCTTCACCTCTTTTTTTTTTTTTTAAATTTTTAAAAAAATACCTTGAGTGCGCGCAGGGTGCGCGCACCTCAAAAAAATTTCAAAAAAAAATATCTCAAAAAAATATTTGGGGGGTTTAGTTTATAAGTGGCTCTTAAAAGAGCCCTTGAGTTAATGGAGGGAAACAGGAAGAGAAAAACGAAAAAAAAGAAAAAACATCTATGGCCTAGTGCACAGATGCGCATCAAATTTTCTCTGAAGGAGATCAAGACTGGTCTCCCCCACAGAAATAGGAGAACCGCAATCAGTGCACCGTGTAGACAACCTCGCCAAACAAGGTGGACCAACAAGAGGTGTAGAAACAGGTGAAGGCACCATCGCAGCTGAAGTGCTCGCCTGAGCTGCCGAAGATGTGCTCAGCTGAGCTGCTGCAGATGTCGTCGGCTGAGCAGGTGGAGGGTTTGCTCCAGAAGCTCGACGAAAAGTTACTGGATGCATTTTGTTAACATGTCTCAACATAGTGTGAATGCTAAAAGAATATTTCTTGTTAGGATTCCCACGAGATAAGACTTTATCACAAAGTACACATGTAACTTTCGGTGCATTTACCTTTTTCAGACCTTCTGGAAAAGTGAAAAACTGCCATATAAAGCTGTCTTTCTGCTTCCTGTTCCTCTGCCTCTCAAGAGTGTCCTGGTCACTGTCTGAAGTTGGTTGCTGTTCAGCCATTGTCTCTCAACAACATAATAGCTCCTTCTCCAAAGGAATCAGAACTAATAATGAGGGGAGTAGGTGTGGTTTGGGAAGAATCTGGAACTGAAAGTACTTCAAACCTATCAAAAGTGATGATTCTTGATCACATTACTTGCCATGAGGGGATTGGGTGTGGTATTGAAACAATTAGAAACTGAAAGTAATGATGACCAATAAGAAATATTGTTTTATTATGCATAAACCCGAGGTGCGTGCACTGCGCAAGCTCCGAGCGCGCACCTCGTGATTACGTATGCGCGAACGCGTAAGATGTCACTCATGACATCACTGATGACATCTCAAATGACATCACTGATATATATATATATATGTATATTATCTACTGGCGGTCGCCAGTAGATAGTTATAGTTAGGACCGAGTTCCCATAGGAAATCTGAAAATTCTATTTTGAATAACTTTGGCGCCGGTTGACTTATCTTCATGAAATTTTCAAAACTAATGGGGCGCTCCGCTCAGCTCCTACCCTGAAAGTCTCGGGGTGATTCGTCAAGCAGGGGCTGAGAAAAAAGGGGGGTCCCAAAACGCGTTTTCCCAATGCATTTTCCCATAGGACCTTTAGTCGAAGGTACAGCCCGAACGGGTGAACAGAATTACTTGAAATTTGGCAAAGAGGTAGTCCTCAGGTCAGGCATGTGCCTTTTGCATATATGGTGTAAATCCGTTCAGTAGTTCCTGAGAAAATCAAAAGTAAAATCACATATATATCTGGGCGGAGCCTAACCACACATCTCATTGTGAGATCTGATTGGCTGTCAGCACTTCATCCAAGAAGTGTTGGCAGCCATCTTGGGACCAATATACATGATAGCACCTCATTAAAAAGCATTGCAGTTAAAAGAAGGTTTTAAGACTTTAGTGACATTATAAATCATTTGTTGATGGTACCATACTCATTTTAGGAATTGTGGTATTTTCTAAGGTGATTTTACCATGTGAAAAAGCCGTCTGCTGGGATATCATGAATCATGTTTGAGAAAAAACTATTTTCACATGCTTTTCCCACAGAGGTTTGGAAGGTGATCTATAAGCTAAACTGAGAGCATATTTTCTGTAAATTCACATTATCTTTCTCAGTCATGTGAGAATGAAGTCTGACATTCTCAGTAAAACATGTACATCCAACAAGGGCAGAGACTGTCAGTTGATTCCTTTGTGTTCTACTGCAGCTTCCCAGAGTGTTCCAAAGAACAACTAGAGCGCTACCACTCCTACTTATGATAAACGTATGGCACACCTGAAGCCATCTTGATTGGAATAAAGTGGTAACTCTTAAAACATTTAATTTAAAAAGGAACACAATGAGAGGGTTCATTTTGCCATAGAATGTATGATTAGTGCTACAGAAAGAAAAATTAGGGCACATTTTGAGTGACTTCTCAAATCCTCTTCTATTTCATTAAAGAATTCTGACATGCAGACTGAAACATGCACTTTCAATACCAGCAGCAGAGTTCCCTGGTGAGCAGTAGCTCTACTACAGTGATCTAATGAGCAACTAGAGTGCTAACATTCTGAATTTATGGCAAATGTGTGACACATCTGAATGCCTTCTTCATTGAATCAAAGTAAAGAACTGACAGTATGCCTACTGAGGAGACTGTAGTAAATGAGGAAATTAGGAAACTTCATAACAAGTCTCCCAAGATGGCCACCTGAGACAAAAGAGCCCAAATGTAGCACAAATATCACCCAGATGTAGCCCAAGTATAGCCCAATAACAGAAATCCCAGAGTGTTTTAAAGAACAACTAGAGCGCTAACAGTCTTACTTATGACAAAAGTATGGCACACCTGAAACCATCTTGATTGGAATAAAGTGGTAACACTTAAAACATTTAATTTGCAAAGGAACAAAATGAGGGGGTTCATTTTGCCCTAGAAATTATGATTAGTGCTGCAGAAAGAAAAATTAGGGCACATTTTGACTTCTCAAATCCTCTTCTATTTCATTAAAAAGTTCTGACATGCAGACTTAAACATGCACTTTGAATACCAGCTGCAGACTTCCCTGGTGAGCAGTAGCTTTACTACGGTGATCTAATGAGGAACTAGAGTGCTACCATTCAGAATTTATGGCAAATGTGTCACATCTGAATGCCTTCTTGATGGAACCAAAGTAAACAAGCATTGAAAATGCAATAGGTCTCGCCCTCGTTTAAGTTAAAGCAATTCTGTTTGTAATTAGGTGGCTTTTTAGCTTTGCTTTTATTAGTGTTTTTCAAAATTTCATGTACATAACATACATATATGTATATTTATGCATGCATTTATATTTGTATTTATATAGATATGCAGATTATATATATGTTTATATATATATGTATATATATACACATATATATATATAAATGCATATGCATATATGTGCATATGTGTGCGTGTAGAGAGAGGTAGAGAGGTAGAGGTGTAGAGGTAGAGACGTAGAGGTAGAGAGGTAGAGGTAGAGAGGTAGAGGTAGAGAGGTAGAGGTAGAGAGGTAGAGAGTAGTAAAGAGAGAGGTAGAGAAAGGTAGAGAGGTAGAGAGTAGAGGATGAGTAATAGAGAGTAGAGAGTAGAGAGAGAGTAGTAGAGAGGGGGGGGTTAATGCTTCGAGGCCAGCAAGCGTGGTCGCTGTGCAACTTTTACCTGGCTCCTGGGTTGCTTGCGAGTGGCTCCTGCGCTGTGAGGACGCCGTGTGGACGCCTGGTTCCCCTGCCGCCTCGCGCCACCTGAGGCTGCAGCAGGGTGGAACCACAAGCCCCAGCATTCCCCTTTGCTACGCCCACTTCCGCCGGACTACGCGCCCGGATGCGCTACTTATTCAGAAGCTCCCTCGGTGGAGCGGGGGGTTAACGCTTCGAGGCCAGCAAGCGTGGTCGCTGTGCAACTTTTACCTGGCTCCTGGGGTGCTTGCGAGTGGCTCCTGCGCTGTGAGGACGCGGTGTGGACGCCTGGTTCCCCTGCCGCCTCGCGCCACCTGAGGCTGCAGCAGGGTGGAACCACAAGCCCCAGCATTCCCCTTTGCTACGCCCACTTCCGCCGGACTACGCGCCCGGAGGCGCTACTTATTCAGAAGCTCCCTCCGCGTCGCGGGATCGTGCGCGGGTCGGCGCCGGGAGAAGCCCGGGACAAGGGCGGGACCGTCTGTGGCCGTCCGGGGCCGGAGGAGGCCGGGCAGGGCTATCCCCCTTAGTTGTGAACATTTGGACACTGAAGTAACCAGGGTGCTGTAATTTTCTGTGGCTCAACGACACCGCGCTGTAAGTTGTGGATTTTGAGGTGTTGTGATACGCTATTTAGGTCTGTGCCCGTATATGTCATATACGTCTCTCTGCGGTGTGTAGTTGGCCTTTGTTCCCCGCACATAAAGGTCTTAGGAATATAGTATCAGCTAATAAGCATTCTATTCCAAGGCATATCACTACGGTATATTACAGCTTTTAACTTGTATCCAACTTTTATATTGGTGGTATCATTTCATAGTAAGTGCTATTTTTAAACAGTTGTTATTGTTTTAGAAATTTTATTATATTATTTGGATTTTTATCTTTGGGCAGCATGTTTAAAACGACTGGGACCCCTCGTTCAACTGTGTCTACACTTGATAATTATTTAGTCAAAGTAGTAGACAAAATCAACAAAGAACGCAGACTATCCCTAGGTCTAACCATCAATTGTGGCCCTGAGACTACAAGCCAATTAGTTTCGGCCGAGATCCATTCATTTGATGACAGCCAAGTATTGGCACCTACAGTTTCCCCATCGAGGGTGGGTGTTTGCATAACAGAGTCTACTCCGGTTCCCTTGCCTGATATCGACTTGCCCCCGGATATTAGCAAGTCCCCTAATGTCACTGTAGTTTCAACCCCTGTACCCCCTAAAACACATAGAGTGCTAAGATCAGGTTTACATATTAACAGATATGTTCAACCCAAAAAGGGGGGCCGCAAAAGCAAAAAGAACCCGGTTGCTAATGCTGGCTCCCCTGAGCATACCTGTTTAGACAATGGAGATAATCCTACCCAAATGATACTAGCACCAGCTCAGCTCGACATGTTAATCGGTATGATTGATAGTAAGCTAGACAAAATTATCATACCGCTTTTAGATAAACTCGAGGCTGTATCTAGGGAAGTGAACAGATTGGGTGAACTGGTGCAACAGGGATTTAAATCCCATAACAGCTCCCCTTTGATCGTTATGGAGGGGGAGACCGGGGATTCAACGGGGCAACATGTGCAACAATCTAAAACCTTAAAAAGTACTGGACAATTAAGCATGGGTTCTATTTCTCCCACTCAGTCAATTAAAAGGACTATTCCTAGTAATGATCGGCGGGGGTTTGCTGGTAATGCAACACAATGCGCCCCCAGGGATACTTCTAATGCTAATCCAGCTAACGGTGCCCCGACTAATATAATTACTCATGATACGGGGAACATGAACATGACTTCAAGAAGAGGGAGGTTTAACGATAATCGCCTCCCCCAACCTAATCTTCCACCCGACTGCGCACCTTATGTGGCAGTTTTGACCAACGTGCCAGCTATCAGACAGGACGGGCCTAATCGTACTGTGGAATCCCATGATTCCCTCAAGAATAAAACTGTGGCGTGGCTCAACCGTGAATGCGGTTTTCCTGTGGCTATGGCGGATCAGATTCTGGTTACCACCAGAACAAATTGGATTGGAATGTCCCCCAAAAACATTCCTGGTGATTGTGTTATCATAAATTTTAGTAACCCTCACCTAGCAACGACAGCTCTGATTCGCGCTACGTCCCGTCCCAGTACTGACCAGGGTATCGTACTCCGTCCCCTTGGCTTTTTCTATAGGCAAAATATTGAGCACCTCCCATTGCAGCGGAGGGGAGGGATAATGAGGGGAGACGAGGGCGTTAGTCTGATAAACACTGAGGTAGCCACTGCAAATCGTTATCAATGCCTGAGTGGTTTGGACCAAAATGATTGACAGGAGAAGGGTGCCGCCCCAGGTCCTACAGAAGAACCCCCAGGGAATCTAGGATTGTTGACAATTGGCCCGAAAATGTGTTTATCAGGGTTGGTGGCGGAAATTCCTGTAGTTTCTCTGCCGCCAGCCGTAATGGGAAATATATTGGGTAATCCTGTGTCAGTAGACGAGATTTTAAATGTTGCCCCTTCCCAACAGGATAGCATTGGTATAAATTTGGGGACAGGTACCCACATCTCACCTGACTGTTACATTGTAAGTTGGAATATTGCTGGGATCCGATCAAAAACAGATAGTCTGGGGTGGATGGAATTCTTGGATCTTTTTGACATTATTTGTTTACAGGAAACTTGGTGTACTGATTTTAAAGGCTATAGTGGTTTCAACTCATACCAGCTTCCTGCTATCAGCTCGGTTTCAGGTAGAGCCAAGGGAGGTCTACTTGTTTTGATTTCAGTTAAAGCCCCTTTATCTGTTATCAAATATGTACAAGTTGGGGTTTATTCCCAGATTTTATGGCTGCAAATAAAAGGAGGTAGGAACATTCTTTTAATCAATTTTTATAACAATAGTTTTAATGACTCCAGGGATCAGCCGGTCAAAGATCTTTCCAAAGCACTAGAAGAGTTGTATAAGGACTCTAATGAAGTCTTTGATTTACTCCTGGTAGGGGATTTTAATATTACCACCTGCCCTTTCTCTGAGGCTAATGTTTGCGGATTAGTGGACGCTCACGAGGATGGGATTCTCCATTTTAAACATAATTATTATGGAGATGCCCTAAATAATTTCCTCGCATCATATAATATGTACATTATGGATAATGAGAAAAATGCACAAGGGGATACTTGCCCCACCTTTTCAGGCCGGGGTATGAATTCTGTAATAGATTTTATCTGCATCTCTACGGGCCTGGAGGTTTTGCTCACGGTCCCAAAAGTTATAGATATTCAATTAAGTGACCACAATTGCCTGGTAGTAAAGGCTAAGTTGTGGGAAATGGATGATGTTAGTATCCCCGGCCGTACTATTAATTGTATTGAGGCAGAGCGCCCTAATGGTACAAGACTCAGGTGGAAGGGTGATAAGGCAGACATTACGTCTGATTCCATCATAACCAGTTCCCTGGTACATATTACCGCGATTCTCGAAGACAATTTATGTACTTCTTCCTCTATTGAACATTTTATTAGTATTAATGCGGCCATTAACCTAAAACTTACAGATACCCGTAAACATAAAGAGGACCAACCGCGGGGCTGGTTTAATTCAGCTTGCACCTCGGCCCTGAGGGAGCTGAAATCTGCTCTATCTGTCAAACCCAGAGATAAGGGACTGGTCATAGATCTAAGAGCCAGATATAACGAAACCCTTAAAAATAGGAAAGTGGAACTTCGGCAAGAGGCCTGGGATAATTTGTCAAGGGCAGCCAAATTGAATAATTGTTCCCTATTCTGGAAAACTGTCAACTCCCCATTTCTTAAAGATGACAAAATTCCAGAACTAACCTCCTATGTTATGCAGGCAGATTGGATTGCGCATTTTTCTAAAATTTTCCAGCCTGATGGCGGAGCGCAAGTTTCAGGGAAACAATGGCCGCACATCCCACTAAATTTTACGGTTCAAGAGGTTTTAGACAGTATACGGGACAGTAAGGGGGGGAAAGCACAAGGCCCAGACGGGGTCCCAATCGACGTGTATAAATTGGTCCCAGAAATCTGGGGGCCTCTGCTTACTAATATTTTTAACACAGCTGTTGGAAATAAGATGCCCCCGACATGGGAAGAATCCATTTTAATTCCAATATTCAAGAAAGGTAATCGCGGGGCAGCCAAGAATTACCGACCAATCTCCCTGTTGGACTCTTCTGTTAAAGTCATGAGTCGAGTGCTCATGGTGAGATTGGAGGAATGGGCTGAAGAAAATGGCATTTTAGCCGAGAGCCAGTTTGGCTTTAGGAAGGGTCGTGGAACGATAGAGCAATGTTTAAATTTAGAACTACTGGTTGGTAAATATACCGTGGCAAAGACTGGCACTATTTACCTTTGCTTTGCGGATCTCAGTAGTGCCTTTGATCTGGTGGACCACGGCATTCTCTGGGAAAAGCTGTTAGAAATGGGGGCCCCAGAGGGTATTATCTTCTTTCTTGCACGCCTATATTCTAAATTAAGAGCCTGTGTCCGTTTTGGATCACAAGGCGAATGTACACCCATGTTTAAGATTGGGCGTGGAATTCGTCAGGGTTGTGTGCTAGCCCCATTGCTTTTCATTCTTTTCATCAATGAAATCGAATCCTTTCTTAAATCTTTGGCAGTGGATGTTCCCAAAATTAATAATGAATATGTTCCCGTGTTACTTTACGCGGATGACGCGGTTTTAATTTCACGTACACCATACGGTCTTCAATTGTTGTTGGATGGTTTCATGCAATTCATTAAAAGCAGAAAGCTAGTTTTAAACAAATCCAAAACCTATGTTATGGAATGTGGCCATAGGATTGGAAAGAAACAACCCTCTTTTTTTATAGAGGGTCAAAAGGTCCAGGTTGTTGATAACTTTTCATATTTTGGGGTTACTTTTTCAAATAAAAACACCTGGACAACTGAACTTAAGAATGTACGGTCTAAAATGGCCAGGAGTGCCTATGGTATTTTCACTATGGCTACCAAATTAGGAGATAGGCGGATAAGTGACATGCTGAAAATGTATCAGTCACGGTGTGTCTCAATTGCTTTGTACGGAGCAGGCATATGGGGCTATGCCCCGGCAGGTTCTCTTCAGGTTGAAGAGAACATATTTTTGAAAAAACTTTTGTGTCTGCCAAGCTCTGTCTCGAACACCTTAGTGCATAACGAGTTGGGTATTTGCCATCTCTCCGATTTGATCCCTCTTAGACCGATGCTCCTATGGCGCTCCATTTGGATTAAAGAAGAGACTTCTTTGTGTAGAGCTATCATTTCTGACTGCCTCACTTTGGACTATTTTACCAGGATTCCGTAGTTGAAGTACGCTATTGATAGCTTTCGGGTGGTTTTTAACATTGACATCCTAGCGGATCATCACGGGGCAGATATGTTGTCTAAAACTGATCTCAAGCAGTGTTTTTTACAACAGGCTGCTATTAAGAGACACCAGAACAGCTCCAATCTTTCATCATATACTTCTTATCATGATTTAAATGAAGTTGTGGGCTTTCAACCCTATCTGTCTCAAATAACTTGGAAGGCACATCGGTTTGTGTTTACTAGATTTAGAATGGGAGTTGTCCACAACCTTGTTGCCTTCCCGATTATGAATTTACATCCTGTTGGTCCATGTCTATGTGATAACTCCACTCCCCAAAGCACTGTGCACTTTCTTCTGCTTTGTCAATTGTATAAACACCTTCGGATAGCTTATTTGAAACCTCTGTTTTTAAAATTTGAAGTCAGAACTATACATGACTGTATGTGTTTACTTTTTAATTTACATCATCCGGTAGTATGTTTTTATACGGCTACTTTTCTTCTTAAGTCCATTAATGCTAGGAAAAGTATGCTTTTTTAATATGTTTTTTAATCTCGATGAATTTTCTGCCTCTGTATTTATAACAAATAATCTTTTTTTTTTGTTGTATTGTGTGCTTTTATGAACTTACTTAATGTTCGAATAAAGCCTTATGAAATGAAATGAAATGAATGAGTAGTAGAGAGTAGTAGAGAGAGTAGCAGAGAGTGAGTAGGAGAGAGTAGTAGAGTGAGTAGTAGAGAGTGAGTAGTAGAGAGTAGTAGAGAGTGAGAAGTAAAGAGTAGTAGAGAGTAGTAGAGAGTGAGTAGTAGAGGGAGTAGTAGAGAGTGAGTAGTAGAGAGTAGTATAGATTGAGTATTAGAGAGTGAGTAGTAGAGAGTAGTAGAGAGTGAGTAGTGGAGACTGAGTAGCAGAGAGAGAGTAGTAGAGAATGAGTAGTAGAGAATGAGTAGTAGAGTGAGTAGTAGAGAGTAGTAGAGAGAGTAGTAGAGAGTGAGTAGTAGAGAGTGAGTAGTATAGAGTAGGAAAGAGTAGTAGAGAGAGAGTAGTAGAGAGTGATTAGTAGAGAGTGAGTAGTAGAGAGAGTAGTAGAGAGTGAGTAGTAGAGAGTAGTAGAGAGTGAGTAGTAGAGAGTAGTACAGAGTGAGTAGTAGAGAGTGATTAGTAGAGAGTAGTGGAGTAGTAGAGAGTGAGTAGTAGAGAGTAGTAGAGAGTGAGTAGTAGAGTGAGTAGTAGGGAGTAGTAGAGAGTGAGTAGTAGAGTGAGTAGTAGAGAGCAAGTAGTAGAGAGTGTGTAGTAGAGAGAAAGTAGTAGAGAGTAGTAGAGAGTGAGTAGTAGAGAGTGAGTAGTAGGGAGAGTAGTAGAGAGTAGTAGAGTAGTAGAGAGTGAGTAGTAGAGAGTGAGTAGTAGAGAGTGGTAGAGAGTGAGTAGCGGAGAGAGTAGTAGAGAGTAGTAGAGTGAGTAGTAGAGAGTGAGTAGTAGAGAGAGAGAGTAGTAGAGAGTGAGTGGTAGAGAGTAGTAGAGTGAGTAGTAGAGAGTAGTAGAGAGTGAGTAGTAGAGAGAGTGTAGAGTGAGTAGTTGAGAGTGAGTAGTAGAGAGTGAGTAGTAGAGAGTGAGTAGTAGAGAGTGAGTAGTAGAGAGTAGTAGAGAGTAGTAGAGTAGTAGAGAGTGAGTAGTAGAGAGTGAGTAGTAGAGAGTAGTAGAGTGACAGAGTAGTAGAGCGACAGTAGTAGAGAGTAGTAGAGAGTGAGTAGTAGAGTAATAGAGAGTGAGTGGTAGAGAGTAGTAGAGAGTGAGTAGTAGAGAGTGAGTAGTAGAGAGTAGTAGTAGAGAGTAGTAGAGTAGTAGAGAGTAGTAGAATGTGAGTAGTAGAGAGTGAGTAGTAGAAAGTAGTAGCGAGTGAGTAGTAGAGAGTGAGTAGTTTAATTTAAAAGGAACACAATGAGGAGGTTCATTTTGCCATAGAAATTATGATTAGTGAGGAAAAAATTCTGACATGCAGACTGAAACATGCATTTTCAATACCAGCAGCAGACTTCCCTGGTGAGCAGTAGCTTTACTACAGTGATCTAATGAGCAACTAGAGTGCTACCATTCAGAATATATGGAAAATGTGTGACACATCTGAATGCCTTCTTGATGGAATCAAAGTAAACAAGCATTGAAAATGCAATAGGTCTCGCCCTCGTTTAAGTTAAAGCAATTCTGTTTGTAATTAGGTGGCTTTTTAGCTTTGCTTGTATTAGAGTTTTTCAAACTTTCATGTACATACCATGCCTATGTATGCATGTATGTATATGTATATGTTTGCATGAATTTATATTTATATAGAGATGCAGATTATATTTATATGTTTATATATGTATATATATATATATTCACAGAAAAAACCATAGGTTTCAGGCACGTTATAGTTAGGAATTAGCATTTAAAAAACCTCAGAAATTCACTGAAAAAAAACAATGGTTTTAGGGGTGTTATAGTTAGCTGGACTTTTCACTTGTACAAAACCATTGAAATTCCCCCGTTATAGTTAGTTCAGCTAACTATAACTCGCGCGCCCGCAATGCACTGCTGATGACGTCACATATTACATCACTCATGACATGGTCAGTGACATCACTCATGACATCGCTGATGACATCTCAAATGACATCACTGATGACATCACTGATGACATCATCCAGTGAATGTGTGTTTTTCTGAAAATTAAATATGTTTTATATATGTATATCTCAAGGTCGATGGAAGAATAAATGGGTATATAAGTGTCTAAATGGATGATTTCTTTTTGAAAAATTGATTGTGTAACTGACTCATTAAGTGTATCATAGTGAATACATGGCTTAGAGAGTAATGTTTAAATATGTAAATATCTGTATCAGTCTCTCACTTTGTGTATAAGTGGCTGCATGGGTTGGTGAGTAGCTACATGGGTGACTATATAGGTTATTAGTTGGTTTTTTGAGTGTCAGTCTGAGTGTCTGCATGGTTCGATGGGGGGTATTACGTAGTGCATAGTTGCATGAATGAGTGACTCACTGTTTGTATGTGTTGAAGACAGCATGTGTGCAGGACTGTATGGGTGGATGAGTGTGTGTATGGGTGTGTTAGTGAGTGAATGACTGTCTCAATAGTGTCTTTATGAGTAACTACATATGTTTTAAACTAGTATATGTGACTATTGGTGTATATAAGTGAGTATATGTGAGAGTGAGAGATTGAAAGAGTTCCTGTATGAATAAGTATGTGTTTCTATAAGTGATTGTTTAAAAGACTAAGTATGTGTAAGTTTCCGTAGAAGTAAGTGTGGTGGTGTGTGTATAACTGTATATGCAAGTAAATGTATGTTTGATTCTTTATTAGCATGAGTGACTATGTGTGTGAGTAACTCTATGGATGAGTGGCATTGTGTAACAGGATGTATAGGTGTATGAGTACATATGATGAGTGAGTACATGTATGAGTGACTGTATAGGACTGTTGGTGAATGAGTGGATGTGTATGTGGATCTTAGAATTACTGAAGAGGTTGTTGTAACTGGTATTGGTATGTCCATTGTTTTGAAAATTGTAGTCTCTATTTTGGAATGTGTGTATCAAAGGTTATATTAGGGTGAGAGGAGGTCTGCCACTCTATCACAAGGATGATGTCATCAGTGATGTCATCAGTGATGTCATTTGAGATGTCATGAGTGATGTCACTGACCATGTCATGAGTGATGTAATATGTGACGTCATCAGCAGTGCATTGCGGGCGCACGAGTTATAGTTAGCTGAACTAACTATAACGGGGGAATTTCAATGGTTTTGTGCAAGTGAAAAGTCCAGCTAACTATAACACCCCTAAAACCATTGTTTTTTTTCAGTGAATTTCTGAGGTTTTTTAAATGCTAATTCCTAACTATAACGTGCCTGAAACCTATGGTTTTTTCTGTGAATTTCAAAGGTTTTTTAAATGCTAATTTCTAACTATGCCTACAGAGATAGGACATGTGAAGAAAGAAGAAAAAATGCACAGAATGAAAAAAAAGAAGTGCAGAAAGACGCAACAGAAGTCCTCAAAGACGAAGAAAAGTGCAGGAAGAAGGATAACGTGCAGAAAGAACAAAAAGAAGAGCAGAAAGAAGCCGTGTTGCAAAATCATCCTGTACCCTCAACTTTTTCAGACGCATACTGGTGGTAACTGAGTCTGACTAACCAGTCCTAGAGCCAGTGCTATGTTAAAAGACACTTAGAATACAGTGAAAACACCTACATACACTAGGGAACATTATGCGTTGGAGTCCCCCTGTGATTAGCATGACCTCCTCTGTAAGCCCCTAGTATATAATAGGGCAGGGGGATTAAAACTACCTCTTAAAACAGGCCACAGGGCGTTTTTGCACACGTTAACTCAGGCCCCGTCCCCTCCCTTCACCACTGTGTAAACACGCCCTGTGTCCGTTTTTAGTTGGGAGATTAAGTTCATTTGAATCCTGAGGGTCCCTAGGGTCCAACTAGCCCACTAGGTACCTCCAGTAAGTGCCACAGAGCTGCGTTGCAGAGAGGTGTAAAAAGTGGCACGGCCTGAACCACCTCTCTGCAATGCAGCTCAGTGGCGCTTACTGGAAGCACTTGGTGGGCTAGTTAACCCCCAGGGGCCCTCAGTATTGAAGGGAAATTATATCCCCAATTTAAAACGTGCCATAGTGCGTGTTTGCACACGTCACCTCAGGCCCCGTCCCCTCCCTTCCCCACTGTGTAAACGCGCCCTGTGGCTGTTCTAAGTTGAGAGATTAAGTCCCCTTGAATCCTAAGGGTCCCTAGGGTCAAACTAGACCACTAGGTACCTCCAGTAAGCGCCACAGAGCTGCGTTGCAAAGAGGTGTAAAAAGGGGCTTGGCCTCAGAACACCTGTCTGCAGCGCAGCTCCCTGGCGCATACTGGAGATGCCTGTTGGGCTAGTTGGCCTCAGGGACCCTCAGTATTGAAGAGGAATTAATTCCCCAACTTACAACTCGCCAGGGGGTGCGTTTGCAGAGTGCTGCAAGGAGAGGGCGTCGCCTCCGGCACGATGCCAGTCTTTTATTTATTTTAATTTTTTAAGAAGAGGGGCTGTGTGGTTCCCCTTCTTATTCTAATTTATTGGCCCTGATGACCCCATCCCCCAGGGCCTGTCTCCTAATTATATTTTTTTGACCCCAATCCCCAGGGCCGGCCACTGTTTTTATTATTTTCAAAAAATATATATTTATAGACACACCTAGGACATGCTGGACAAACCGTACGTACCTATCACCATGACGATTTGCGTGATATTCATTAAAAGGCGACTATGCATACAATGAATCCACGTGGAATGTATTTACACCACTAGTGAAGCTCTGACATGTCTGATGCCCTACCGTGCCTAATCCCGGTAGACACCCTTGTCGTTTATTTATACAAACATGGGTAGCTATTGACGGGGACATTTAATACACATGCACACCAAGCCATTCAAAGGGGATTCGACAAAAATTCTACCAAAACTATGCAAGAAACCCCCCTCACGATTAATAAAACACACATCCACTGCCGGATGTGTAATACTTTTTATTTTACTCTCTGGAAAGGGGACGAACATCACTTGAGAGTCACAGCGCGCTTCTTGCAGAGTCCAATGCTGTGTTACACCCACCATTGCCTGCTGAGTACCACACACCTCTGTGTTGTATTCCACTAGCTAGTGCATATGCTATGACACTCTCTAGCCCATGTGCACTGTAACACCACCCCGTGAATATGTCATGCCACACTTGTCTTCGCACGGGTTATATTGCCCCATCTAACGTGCCTTCCTCGATGCCTATGTTATAACGCATAGTGCTATGCCATACATATTACAATCTGGGATCCATATCTTTGTCACAGTGCATATGCAACGTTACACTCCCCAGCACATATTTTATATTACAACTTTAGAGACTAGTTAGGTTACACAACACTGCCCTGTGCATATTACACTCCAAGGCGCATATCGCATAGCACGCGCTAGTGCCTGTGCTATCTCGCGCTCTCCAATGAATCTGTCATTGCGCACAAAGTATTGCATATTATATTTCACGCCCGGTTCATCTTATATCACACTTTTTGGTGCATAGTTTATACCATACACTATATCTACTTTTCATTTTCAATCGTGCTCTCAGGACTATGTTCTATATAACACTGTGTTCACCTACCCTTTTCACGGGCATTACATTTTGCGATAGGGGGTGGAGGGTCAGGGGGTGTTTCTGCCAAGTGAGCCTGGAGTCACAGTCACAAACGTCCTCTTCTTCCTGAATAAAAGTGAGATTATGCTGCATACTTGTTCATATTTTAAGTAGTTCGCACAGACACACGTTTTAAAAACAATAAAGTTCCTAATACCCGCCTTCTCTGAACAGTTAGCTTGCTGCCCCATCCCCCTCCTCCCTATCCTCTGTTGTGTGAATCCATGGACTAGCCTCCTCCCTCCTGCCGTGCATGGTCTGATGTGCTGCTACTGCCCTCAATTTAGTATGACGTACCAGTCCACTCCTCCTGCCCTCCATTGCCCAATTCTATGTCCCATCATTGATCTCCTGCTTAAACTCTGTGCTTAGCTTGCTGCCCCTATTCTCCTTCCCCCTGCCCTCCGATGTCTTTGTGCATGCCCCTGCTCCATCCTTTTTGCCCACCATGTTCCATGGACCTGCCACTCCTATCTAGTCTGAGTGTTCTGTTGAGCTGCCACTCCCCTCCCACCTGCCTAGCATTGTCAGATGACTGTAACCTGTCCCTGCCACCTCCACCCTGCCTGTCCACATGCCATGCCCCTATCCTCTTCCTCCTGTCCACATGGTCCATTGTACTGCCACACCCTTCTGCCCTCCCTGGTCTGTTGTGCTGCAACTGCTCCTCCTGCCTGCCCCGTGCGGTCTGTTGTGAGGCCCCTACCCCTGAACTTTCTTGTCTGTGCACAGGTCCTGACCCTCCCTTCTATCCTCCATCGTCCTTTGTGCATGCCCCTGCACCCTCCTTCTTGCCCATCATAGCCATTGTGCTGCCACTAACCCTCCCACTTGCCATGCATGGTCTTCTGTGCTGCCATGGCCCCTCCCACCTTCCCTGTGTGGTCAGTTAGCCGCCCCTGACCCCCTCCCACCTTCCCTCCATGGTCTGTGTGTATGCCATCACAGTCTCACTGTTGCTCTTCATGGTGTGTCTTGCTTCTAGTGCCCATCCTGCCTGACCTCCATGGCTATCTTGCTGCTCCTGCCCTGCCCCCTTGCCCCCAGCCCTCTGTTTACATGTGCAGACCCCTACTCCCTCCCTCCTGGCTTGTCTGTTCCATTGTAATGCCCCTGATCCATCCCTCCTGCCCTTTATGGTCTGTTATGCTGCAGCTTTCTCTCCTGTCTGTCCATTATGGTCAGCTAGCTACCATTGCCTCTTGCCCCTCTGTTCTCTGTTGTCCATGTGCATGGTCCTGTCCCCTCCCTCTTGCTTTCTATGGATTGTTGTGCTGCACTCCCGTCCCGCATGCCCTGTGTGGTGTATTGTGCTGCTGCAAACCCTGATGCCTGCCCTGCTGGGTCAGTTTGTTGCACCTCTCCATGTCCCTCCTGTCCTCTGTTATCCAACTCCATGTCCCTACCCCATTTCCTTCCATGATCCAATGTACAATACTTGCGAACATTTTGAACTTGGTAAGAGGGAGATTTTGAAAAAAAACTGGGGTATTGATTTTCCCCTTTGAGTTACATTGAAAAAGAGGAGATTGTAGACAGGAGACAGATCAAATAAAGCCCATTTGAGCTTAAAAACATTGGACGTTTCCTGGCTGAATCGGGTCTGTTGGCATGTATGGTTGTACTACCATTGCCTCTTCCTTCTGCCCACAATGGTCTATTACATTGCCACAGCCTCTCTTGCAAGTCCTGTATTGTTGGTTTGTTGCCCCTTCCCCCCTTTCCACTGCCCTCCATAGTCTGTTGTGCTGCCACGGCCCTTCCTGCCTGCTCAGTGTGGTTAAATTGTTGCCTTTGCACCCTCCTACCTGCCTTCAATTTTCAGAGTCCGTGCCCCTGGCCTCTGCCTCTCAACTGTATCCTAATGAACAACTAGATTGCTATCATTCTATATTTATTACAAAAGTGTGGAACGCCTGACGTCATCTTGATGTAATCAAAACTGTAATACCTAGAGCATTTCCTTTAGAAATTACATATATGAGAGGGTCATATTAGCATCAAAATTATGGTTAGTGCTCTAAAAGACTAAAATAAGGACACACTTTCTGAGTTTTCAAATAGCGACAAAGCACTTTTAAATTATTTGTTATCTTTATGGTTTTTTATCCAGTTGACCACTTGATTAAATGTTGCACTTAGGGGAGAGGATGTGGTGTTACTTCCAGAACTGCAGACTTTGCAACTGGGGACCAGGTTGGAGTTTCTGCTTCAGCTCGACGTTCTGTGATTCTGGTCAAATCACTTAGTCTCCCCATGTCTACAACCAAAATGAATTTGTTCTTGTGTGATGTAACCAATGCTCATGTAAAGCACTCCAATACCTGACAAGTCTGCACTATATAACACTGCAAAAACACAAAATAATAAGTGTTTTGCACACTTCTGTCATTGGGCTATATTTGGGCTACATCTGGGTGATTTTGGGCTACATTTGGGCTCTTTTGTCTCCGGTGGCCATTTTGGGAGATTTATTTGTTATGAAGTTTCCTAATTTCTCCATGTACTGCAGTCTCCTCAGTAGGAAATGCTTTCAGTTTTTTACTTTGATTCCATCATGAAGGTATTCAGATATGTCACACATTTGCCATAAATTCTGAATGTTAGCACTCTAGTTGCTCATTAGATCACTGTAGTAAAACTACTGTTCACCATGGAAGTCTGCTCCTGGTATTAAAAGTGCATGTTTCAGTCTGCATGTCAGAATTTTTTAATGAAATAGAAGAGGATTTGAGAAGTCACTCAAAATGTGCCCTCATTTTCTTTCTTCAGCATTAATCATAATTTCTATGGCAAAATGAACCCCCTCATTGTGTTCCTTTTTAAATTAAATGTTTTAAGTGTTACCAGTTTTTTCCAATCAAGATGGCTTCAGGTGTGCCATACTTTTGTCATAATGAAGACAGTAAGCACTCTAGTTGTTTTTAGGAACACTCTGGGACATTCTGTCATTGGGCTATACTTGGGCTACATCTGGGTGATATTTGGGCTACATTTAGGCTCTTTTGTCTCTGGTGGCCATCTTGGGAGACTTATTTGTTATGAAGTTTCCTAATTTCCTCATTTACTGCAGTCTCCTCAGTAGGAAATACTTTCAGTTTTTTACTTTGATTCCATCAAGAAGGCATTCAGATGTGTCACACCATTTGCCATAAATTCAGAATGTTAGCACTCTTTTTGCTCATTAGATCACTGTAGTAAAGCTACTGCTCACCAGGGAAAACTGCTGCTGGTATTGAAAGTGCATGTTTCAGTCTGCATGTCAGAATTTTTTAATGAAATAGAAGAGGATTTGAGAAGTCACTCAAAATGTGCCCTAATTTTTCTTTCTGCAGCACTAATCATACTTTTTATGGAAAAATGAACCCCCTCATTTTGTTCCTTTTTAAATTAAATGTTTTAAGAGTTACCACTTTAATCCAAGCAAGATGGCTTCAGGTGTGCCATACGTTTATCATAAGTAGGACTGTTAGCGCTCTAGTTGTTCTTTGGAACACTCTGGGAGGCTGCAGTAGAACACAAAGGAATCAACTGACAGTCTCTGCTCTTGTTGGATGTACATGTTTTACTGAGAATGTCAGACTTCATTCTCACATGACTGAGAAAGATAATGTGAATTTACAGAAAATATGCTCTCAGTTTAGCTTATAGATCACCTTCCAAACTTCTGTGGGAAAAGCATGAGAAAATATTTTTCTCTCAATCATGATATCCCAGCAGAAGGCTTTTTCACATGGTGAAATCACCTTAGAACATACCACAATTCCTAAAATGAGTATGGTACCATCAACAAATGATTTATAATGTACCTAAAGTCTTAAATCCTTCTATTAACTGCAATGCTTTTTAATGAGGTGCTATCATGTATATTGGTCCCAAGATGGCTGCCAACACTTCTTGGATGAAGTGCTGACAGCCAATCAGATCTCAGGATGAGATGTGTGGTTAGGCTCCGCCCACATATATATATGATTTTACTTTTGATTTTCTCAGGAACTACTGAACAGATTGACACCAGACCTGCAAAAGGCACTTCCCTGACCTGAGGACTACCTCTCTACCAAATGTCAAGTAATTCTGTTCAGCCGTTCGGGCTGTACCTTGGACTAAAAGGCCCCTATGGAAAAATGCATGGGGAAAACGTGTTTTGGGACCCCCCTTTTTCTCGGCCCCCGCTTGACGAATCACCCCGAGACTTTCAGGGTAGGAGCGGAGCGCCCCACCTATTTTGAAACTTTTGCGAGGATTCGTCAACCAGCGCCAAAGGTATTCCAAATAGAATGTTGCGGATTTCCTATGGAAACACGGTCCTAACTATAACTATCTACTGGCGACCTCCAGTAGATAATACGCATACATATATATAAATGCATATGCATATATATGCATATATATATGTGCATATGTGTGCATGTACAGAGAGGTAGAGAGGTAGAGGTGTATAGGTAGAGGTGTAGAGGTAGAAGTAGAGAGGTAGAGAGTAGTAGAGAGAGAGGTAGAGAGGTAGAGAGTAGAGAGCGAGTAATAGAGAGTAGAGAGTGAGTAGTAGAGAGTGGTAGAGAGTAGTAGAGAAAGTATCAGAGAGTGAGTAGTAGAGAGTAGTAGAGTGAGTAGTAGAGAGTGAGTAGTAGAGAGTGAGTATTAGAGAGTGAGTAGTAGAGAGTAGTAGAGACTGAGTAGTAGAGTGAGTAGTAGAAAGTAGTAGAGAGTAGTAGAGAGTGAGTAGTAGAGAGTAGTAGAGAGTGAGTAGTAGAGAGTGAGTAGTAGAGAGTAGTAGAGAGTGAGTAGCAGAGTGAGTAGTAGAGAGTAGTAGAGAGAGAGTAGTAGAGAGTGAGTAGTAGATGTTGCCGATGCCACTAACCTTAAGTCCAGCGAGGCTCAATCCACAGGAGCGACGATAAACTCCCCACTCTCCCCAAATCAAGGCATGTATGTGAACAATAAAACAGCATCAACACACATACACTGACTTCAGGAGATGTGGGGATTAGAAACCTGGAGGTATCACTTCTAAATCCCCCAGCCGGTTTAAGAGGAGGGCCCTTTGAAGAGCAAGGGTGATAACCTATAGAGAGAAGAACATATCATTAGAAAAGGCGCTCCCTTCCCTATTGTAGACTAACTATACCAATAGTTTAAACTTTATGACGTGCTTGCTCTGTAGAAATAAAACAATGCTCACCGGCTGGACATCTCTTTAGGCCAAAATGAAGAATCCATGCGATGTTGGGAGAATCCCCAGTGAAGGAAGTCTTGACTAGCAGCAGGAGCAGATAGAGTAAAACGATAAAAAAGGAAGGGCAGCTAAGTCAGGTAAACCAAGACGTAGCAATGCTTGTTCAAAAACTAGATGCTGCTTTAGGGTCTCCGATGTGTACAATTCGATGTTCTATTGCAGATTGTTTTACGAGCGAACTGGCTCGTTCAAGTTCAATGTCCAAAAAACAATGAAGCGCTCAGGATGCTTTTATAATGGAGGATACAAAGTATGTGGACGTAGACTAGCAAACAAACAACCGCGTCTTATATTCTGAGAATGTGGTTAAAAAAAAAAGAACTCGAGTTCCAAAAGCTTCCGTAACAAAAAACCGCACCTAGTAAAGCGGTCACGAAAGCAGTCCTTCAGGACGTCAAGGCTCAGAGAAACCCTTACCTAGGGGATCGTTCTTTATATTTTACAGACGCGACCCTGGCAGGTTTCGTCGAAGTTCTACAGAGAAGGGGAAAAAAGGAATGCGTGGGTCCCGTGAATGCCTAAGTGCAAGGAGCCGGGAACTATGCAAATGAGGGCGTTTACCTCTGAGAAACAGAACACCAGGGAAAAGCTACTACCCAGGGCTCTCGTAACAACGAGCGGCTGTGAAAGCGAGCACTGAGCCAAAAGGATATGAGGGTCAGGTAGCCGAGAGTAGAATCGTAAGGAAACAGGACTGGAAGCACAAGGAATCAGGGAGGCAGGAGAGCGAGGTTACTCGACAGGAATCGTAAGCCAAGCAACGGCTTCTACAGCTGGTGTGCTTTTTGAAGGTGGGGAGTGTCAACAAACTCCGCCTCATGAGGATAGATCATGGACCGTCTCAAAAGTATGTTGTATTTCTAAAAGAGCAAGCACCTAAGCTGTCCTTACGCTACAATGTAGTATACATGAGGCTTGATGGCTAACAGTTCTCCCACCCAAAGGTCGTTTCACCGGACGGGGTTTAGTGGGATAGAGGGCATGAAATCTACGCACCAAAACAGGGGCATGAACGTTTTCCGCAGGTTCCCAAGACCTGTCTTCAGGGCCGTATCCCACCCAGTCAATTAAATATTGGAGCTTTCCTCTATATCTGCGGGAATCTACGATCTTCCTTACTTCATGTTCTATGTCTCCATTCACTTGGACAGGTGGGGGAGGGTTTTCTGGGTCAGTTGGGGTAACGTACATCTTAAGTAAGGCTGTATGAAACACTGGATGGATCTGCATTTCTGCTGGCAGGTCTAATTTCATAGTAACAGGAGTAATAACTCTACTGATGGTATAGAGCCCTATATAACGGGGTTGGAACTTGCGGGGTCCTTCTAATCATAGATTCTTGGTAGCTAACCATACTTTGTCCCCTATTTTATATTCTGGGGCCGGAAGGCGATGCTTGTCAGCTTGTTGCTTCATTGATTCTTTTGCTTTGTGTAACTCAAGCTTAGCACTTTCCCAGACTTTCAAAAGAGTCGCATGATGGGATTGGACAGCAGGAATGTTCACTAATATGAGAGGTAAAGGAAAGGGCAAAATTCTGGGATGATGAGCATTGACAAAGAAAAAGGGAGATATACCAGTGGCTGAATGTGAGGTGTTATTGTAAGCGAATTCCGCTAAAGTCAAAGCCTGCACCCAATCAGAAGTGAGCGTTGATAACAGACAGCGTAGGTATTGTTCCAATGTATGATTGGTTCTTTCGGTTTGTCCATCTGTTTGCGGATGGTACGCGGTGGACAATCGGTGATCAATGCCTAGGTTGTTACATAGCCCTTGCCAAAAACGGGAAATGAATTGGGCTCCCCTGTCTGTAATTATTACCGAGGGCAAGCCGTGCAGTCGGACAATATTCTTGATGAACACCTGTGCCAATTCTTGGGAAGAGGGCAATTTTTTCAATGGCACAAAGTGAGCCATTTTGGTGAACATATCTACCACCACTAATATTATTGAGTAACCTTGTGTTCTAGGAAGGTCCGTGATGAAATCCATACTAACTGAATGCCACGGAACCGAAGGAATAGGTGTAGGTTGTAGCAACCCTGCTGGAGCCACATGTAATGATTTCTGTCTTGCACAAACTGGACATGCCAAGACATAGGCCATGATGTCTCTATTAAGGCCTTTCCACCAGAACCATCGTTTACAAGTCTGTATAGTATTTTCCATACCAGGGTGAGCAGTTAAAGAGGTGTTGCGACACCATCTAATGATTTGTTGCTGCAACTCCACTAAGGGCACGTATAGTCCCTCTTGATGGTAATATAACCCATCTCTTATGGTATGGTGGGGCTCTGTCAACCATTCACTGGGAGGAATATTTAAACAAGCAGTGGTTAACTGACTTAGAAAGTAAGGTGGATTCAACCCCACTTCGCCTGCTCCGATTATTCTCTGACAAGGAATGACTGGGGCGCTCTCGTTTACTGGAATTCTTTGATCTGATCCCAATCTGGATAAAGCATCTGCTTTTCCCTGTTGGGTTCCAGGTCTGTAGGTAATAACAAAGTCATATTCAGTGAAGAATAAGACCCATCTCATCTGTCTAGGTGTCCATGCTTTAGCAGATCTAAAGAATTGTAAATTCTGATGATCCGTGTAAATGGTAGTAGTGTGTGGGGAACCAAGGAGATAGTGTCTCCACTCCTGAAATGCCAGTTTTATGGCTAAAAGCTCTCTTTCACCAGTTGTGTAATTTTGCTCCGCTGGCAGCAATGTTTTAGAAAAATAAGCAACAGGATGCAAACAACCAGTAGCAGGATTACGTTGTGATAACACTCCTCCTACAGCATATTGAGAGGCATCTGCCTCTACAAAATAAGGCTGTGTGTTATCAGGGTGGTGAATAATGGGGGCAGATGTAAATCTGTCTTTGAGTTGTGAAAAGGCCTGTTCTGCTTCAGATGACCATACAAATACAGTACCCTTTTGAAGTAATCTGGTGATGGGTGTGATTAGATCTGAAAAATGATCAATAAAGCGCCTATAAAAATTGGCAAATCCAAGAAATGATTGGACATCTTTTACGTTACTGGGACTGGGCCATTTGACTAATGCGTCGATCTTTTTGGGGTCCATGTGGATACCGTCAGGGGAAAGGACAAATCCTAAAAAGTCCACTTTAGTAGTGTGAAATGTACTTTTATACAATTTGGCAAACAGCTGGTTGTCCTTTAATTTTTGCAAAATCTTCCGAATATGCTCGATATGTTCTTGTTCTGTTTGAGAGAAGATTAAAATATCATCAATGTAAACTATCACAAATACATCAAGATATTCACGCAAGACTTCATTGATGAAAAATTGGAAAGCCGCAGGGGCATTGCACAGACCGAATGGCATGACGCAATATTCAAATAATCCGAATTTGGTCCGAAAAGCCGTCTTCCATTCGTCACCCTCCTTTATTCGTATAAGATGATAGGCCCCGCGGAGATCCAATTTTGTGAATATTTTGGCTCCTCGCACTTGGTCAAGAAGAACTGATATGAGCGGAAGAGGGTATTTGTTTTTAATGGTGACCTTATTCAATGCACGGTAGTCAAGGCACGCTCTTAACCCTCCTTCACGCTTAGGAATAAAAAAAATGGGAGAAGACACAGGAGAGGTGGAATGTCTAATGAATCCCTTTCTTAACATGTCTGTGATATACTTCTGTAAGTAGTCAGTTTCAGGTTCAGTTAAGGCATAGATGCGACTCACTGGTAATTCAGCCCCCGGGATTAAATCTATGCGGCAATCATAACTCCTATGTGGAGGTAAGACAGTTGCCTTCACCTCGTCAAACACTTCTTTGTAATCCGTATACAGGAGAGGAAGGGTCTCTTGTGGGTGCTCCAAGACACAACATAAGGAAGTTCCTCATTCTCTTGCTTCCCCATAACAGTGCGACAAGCAGTAAGAGGATTTTAATGTGACCTGGCGGGAATTCCAATCTATATGGGGGTTGTGTACCTGCAACCAGGGAATCCCCAGTATGGCGCCAAAATTAGGCGTGTCGATCAAATCAAAAACTAATGTCTCGGAATGTCCTTTGCTACATACCATAGTCAGAGCTGGAGTCTGATGGGTTATTAACCCTGAAGATAATTCAGTTCCGTCTACGGCCCTGATTGGTTCTGGTTTTGTCTTGGGCACGAAGAGAATGCCTAATGAGTGAGCAAGCTGAATGTCTAGAAAATTTCCCGTAGCCCCAGAATCAAGAAGGATGGATAACGCTTTTCTACGTTGAGTAGAAACAATTATTGTGACTGCTAACGTGAAATGTCGAGCTACGGGAGCTGCAATACTGGCCACTTTTTGGGAGACCAAGGAATTCATATAACTTGAAGAAGAAGTCTCTACTGTCTTCAAGTTCTCTAGTTTTCCGATAGGGTATTGTATTCCTGATTTGCTGCAGCGGTCTTAGGAACGGGGGTAGCCTTGACAGGACAACCTCTGGCATAATGACCTCCTTTCCCACAATAAAGGCAAAGATTGTTCTTTCTCCGCCTTTCTTTTTCGTCAATAGACAAGGGTGTTCTCATTCCTCCTATTTACATAGGTTTGCAAGGCTCTTTGGTTTCTTTCTTTTCACCTCTAACCACAAGGAAACGAGCCAGATTACCACGAGATTTCTCTCCCTTTCTCTCACTCGGTCTATGATTTAACTTTACAACAAGATCAATAAATGCTGGACATTCCTCAGGAAGATCCACTATTTGAGAAAGGAGATCTTTGAGGTCATCATTTAACCCTCTGTAAAACAAGGAAGTTCTCTTGTCTTCTGGCCACTGGGTTTCCACAATCAATCTATTGAATTCGGTGAGGTAAGTGAGAAGATCCTTAGAGCCTTGTCTCAAATTCAATAGCTCATTATCACTGGCCTGTACATACGTGTGTCTGGCAAATAAACTCTGTAACTTTTCTTTAAACAAATGGAAATCATACAGAAGGGGGTCATTATTTTCTACCAAAGGAACGGCCCACCTAGCCGCGTTACCTCCCAGATAGGAAATCACAAACGCCACCTTGGCGGCGTCATCAGGAAAAGAAGAAGCCTTACATAAAAAGTGTAAATGACACTGATTTATGAAGACACTATACTTTGCACTATCCCCATGGAACCTTTCCGGGACAGCCAATGGAACAGGAGTATGTGTGTGTACTGATACATGAACTGCTTGCGGGTTTTCAGTGCTGGGGGGTGTAGTATTTATTAAAGAGGAGGGGGTAGACGAGGGTACTGTGAAGTGAGCGGGTTGAATATAAGTGCGTTTACTCTTTGGCATTGTATCACTCCCACTAACACTAGGGGCAGTCTGAAGTCTTACTTGTACAAGTTCAGTATGCAGTCGCTGATTTTCCACTCTGAGTCGTCCTACTTCCCCCTGTAGCTGTAGTAGGGCAGTGGCTAATTCCTCAACAGTGGGACTATGGGCAGGGTATTCATCGTCGCCCGGGTGGACTTGATTCGTGGGCTTGGCTTTCTGTTGCCGATGCCACTAACCTTAAGTCCAGCGAGGCTCAATCCACAGGAGCGACGATAAACTCCCCACTCTCCCCAAATCAAGGCATGTATGTGAACAATAAAACAGCATCAACACACATACACTGACTTCAGGAGATGTGGGGATTAGAAACCTGGAGGTATCACTTCTAAATCCCCCAGCCGGTTTAAGAGGAGGGCCCTTGGAAGAGGAAGGGTGATAACCTATAGAGAGAAGAACATATCATTAGAAAAGGCGCTCCCTTCCCTATTGTAGACTAACTATACCAATAGTTTAAACTTTATGACGTGCTTGCTCTGTAGAAATAAAACAATGCTCACTGGCTGGACATCTCTTTAGGCCAAAATGAAGAATCCACGCGATGTTGGGAGAATCCCCAGTGAAGGAAGTCTTGACTATCAGCAGGAGCAGATAGAGTAAAACGATGAAAAAGGAAGGGCAGCTAAGTCAGGTAAACCAAGACGTAGCAATGCTTGTTCAAAAACTAGATGCTGCTTTAGGGTCTCCGATGTGTACAATTCAATGTTCTATTGCAAATTGTTTTACGAGCGAACTGGCTCGTTCAAGTTCAATGTCCAAAAAACAATGAAGCGCTCAGGATGCTTTTATAATGGAGGATACAAAGTATCTGGACGTAGACTAGCAAACAAACAACCGCGTCTTATATTCTGAGAACGTGGTTAAAAAAAAAAGAACTCGAGTTCCAAAAGCTTCCGTAACAAAAAACTTCACCTAGTAAAGCGGTCACGAAAGCAGTCCTTCAGGACGTCAAGGCTCAGAGAAACCCTTACCTAGGGGATCGCTCTTTATATTTTTCAGACACGACCCTGGCAGGTTTCGTCGAAGTTCTACAGAGAAGGGGAAAAAAGGAATGCGTGGGTTCCGTGAATGTCTAAGTGCAAGGAGCCGGGAACTATGCAAATGAGGGCGTTTATCTCTGAGAAACAGAACACCAGGGAAAAGCTACTACCCAGGGCTCTCGTAATAACGAGCGGCTGTGAAAGCGAGCACTGAGCCAAAAGGATATGAGGGTCAGGTAGCCGAGAGTAGAATCGTAAGGAAACAGGACTGGAAGCACAAGGAATCAGGGAGGCAGGAGAGCGAGGTTACTCGACAGGAATCGTAAGCCAAGCAACGGCTTCTACAGCTGGTGTGCTTTTTGAAGGTGGGGAGTGTCAACAAACTCCGCCTCATGAGGATAGATCAGGGACCGTCTCAAAAGTATGTTGTATTTCTAAAAGAGCAAGCACCTAAGCTGTCCTTACGCTACAATGTAGTATACATGAGGCTTGATGGCTAACAGTAGAGAGTAGTAGAGAATGAGTAGTAGAGAGTGGTAGAGAGAGTAGTAGAGAGTGAGTAGTAGAGAGTAGTAGAGAGTGAGTAGTAGAGAGTGAGTAGTAGAGAGAGAGTAGTAGAGAGTAGTAGAGTAGTAGAGCGTGAGTAGTAGAGAGTGAGTAGTAGAGAGTAGTGGAGTAGTAGAGAGTGAGTAGTAGAGAGTAGTAGAGAGTGAGTATTAGAGTGAGTACTAGAGAGTAGTAGAGAGCGAGTAGCAGAGAGCAAGTAGTAGAGAGTGTGTAGTAGAGAGTGAGTAGTAGAGAGTGAGTAGTAGAGAGAGTAGTAGAGAGTGAGAAGTAGAGAGAGTAGTAGAGTAGTAGAGAGTGAGTAGTAGAGTGAGTAGTAGAGAGTAGTTGAGAGCGAGTAGTAGAGAATCAGTAGTGGAGAGTGAGCAGTAGAGAGTAGTAGAGAGTGAGTAGTAGAGAGTGAGTAGTACAGAGTGAGTAGTAGAGAGTAGTACAGAGTGAGTAGTAGAGAGTAGTAGAGTGAGTAGTAGAGAGAGAATAGTAGAGAGTGAGTAGTAGAGTAGTAGAGAGTGAGTGGTAGAGAGTAGGAGAGAGTAGTAGAGTGAGTAGTAGAGAATAGTAGAGTCAGTAGTAGAGCGAGTAGTAGAGAGTAGTAGAGTAGTAGAGAGTGAGTAGTAGAGAGTGAGTAGCAGAGAGAGTAGTAGAGAGTAGTAGAGAGTGAGTAGTAGAGAGTGAGTAGTAGAGAGTAGTAGAGAGCGAGTAGTAGAGAGTGAGTAGTGGAGAGTGAGTAGTAGAGAGCGAGTAGTAGAGAGTGAGAAGTAGAGAGTGAATAGTATAGAGTGAGTAGTAGAGAGAGAGTAGTAGAGAGTAAGTAGTAAAGAGTAGTAGAGTGAGTAGTAGAGAGTGAGTAGTAGAGAGTAGTAGAGAGAGAGTAGTAGAGAGTGAGTAGTAGAGAGAGAGTAGTAGAGTAGTAGAGAGTGAGTGCTAGAGAGCAGCAGAGAGTAGTAGAGTGAGTAGTAGAGAGAAGTAGAGAGTGAGTAGTAGAGAGTGAATAGTAGAGAGTAGTAGTAGAGCGTAGTAGAGAGAGAGTAGTAGAGAGTGTAGTAGAGAGTGAGTAGTAGAGAGTAGTAGCGAGTGAGTAGTAGAGACTAGTAGAGAGTGAGTGGTAGAGAGTAGTAGAAAGTAGTAGAGTGAGTAGTAGAGAGTGAATAGTAGCGAGTAGTAAAGAGTGAGTAGTAGAGAGTAGTAGAGTGTGAGTAGTAGAGAGTGAGTAGTAGAGAGTGAGTAGTAGAGAGTAGTAGCGAGTGAGTAGTAGAGAGTGAGTAGTAGAGAGTGAGTAGTTGAGAGTGAGTAGTAGAGAGTGAGTAGTAGAGAGTAGTAGAGTAGTAGAGAGTGAGCAGTAGAGAGCAGTAGAGAGTGAGTAGTAGAGAGTGAGTAGTAGAGAGAGAGTAGTAGAGAGTGGTAGAGAGTCAGTAGTAGAGTAGTAGAGAGTAGTCAGTCAGTGTCAGTCAATGTCAGTCAGTCAGTGTCAGTCAGTCTGTCAGTGTCAGTCAGTGTCAGTCAATCAGTGTCAGTCAGTCAGTGTCAGTCAATCAGTGTCAGTCAGTCAGTGTCAGTCAATCAGTGTCAGTCAGTGTCAATCAGTGTCAGTCAGTGTCAGTCAATCAGTGTCAGTCAGTCAGTCAGTGTCAGTCAGTGTCAGCTAGAGCAGCTCTGCTGACCTGGTTCTCTGGCTCTAAAGCAGCTCTGCTGACCTGGCTCTCTCTCTCTAAAGCAGCTCTGCTGACCTGGTTTCTCTGGCTCTACAGCAGGTCTGCTGACCTGGTTCTCTGGCTCTAGAGCAGCTCTGCTGACCTAGTTCTTATGCTACAGAGCAGCTCTGCTGATCTAGTTCTCTGGCTCTACAACAGCTCTGCAGACCTGGTTCTCTGGCTCTAAAGCAGCTCTGTTGACCCAGTTCTATGGCTCTGAAGCAGTTCTGCTGACATGGTTCTCTGGCTCTATAGAAGCTTTGCTGACCTGGTTCTCTCCCTCTAAAGCAGCTCTACTGACCTGGTTTCTCTGGCTCTGCAGCAGCTCTGCTGATTTGGTTCTCTGGCTCTAGAGCAGCTCTGTTGACCTGGTTCTTAGGCTCTAGAGCAGCTCTACTGACCTGGTTCTCTGGCTCTAAAGCAGCTCTGCTGACCTGGTTCTATGGCTCTAAAGCAGCTCTGCTGATTTGGTTCTCTGGCTCTAGAGTAGCTCTGCTGACCTGGTTCTCTGCCTCTAAAGCAGCTCTGCTAACCTGGTTCTCTGGCTCTAAAGGAGCTCTGCTGGCCTGGTTCTCTGGCTCTAAAGCAGCTCTGCTGACTTGGTTCTCTCCCTCTAAAGCAGCTCTGCTGACCTGGTTTCTCTGGCTCTACAGCAGCTCTGCTGACCTGGTTCTCTGTCTCTAGAGCAGCTCTGCTGACCTAGTTCTTAGGCTCTAGAGCAGCTCTGCTGACCTGGTTCTCTGGCTCTACAGCAGCTCTGCTGACCTGGTTTTCTGCACTCACGACGCACGCACCCGACACTGCGAAAATATATTTAAAAATAATATAAGTTTCTTATAAGTACAAATATATTGTTTTGATGAATATCTTACATAATCTCTTGCCTTAATATGTATATTAAAGACACATACATATCATTTTGGAACATACATTTTTTTTTGCGGGAGTGGCGCACCCAGCGCGCCCCAGCACGTATATGCTGTCACGCGGGACCCGCAAGCGTGCAAACATCTCGTACTGTAATGCGCATGTGTCGCGAATGTGCCGGAGCAGGAGTTGCAGACTGGTCGCATACCAATCGCGCATATCACGTGATATTAAATGTATATGATGTAACTGAAAAACACGCAGCCGTCGCACACCATACGCGGATCCTTCATGACTTTTCTAAAATGGCGGCTAGAATGCACGCACCCACCATGATGTGTACACTTGGAGTGCACGACTGCGAAAAAAAATAGAATTTTTTTTTCAAAGAAAATGATATAAATATATTATAATAAAAAATGAAAACAAGAATATTAATCAATATTTCAGTTTTAATTAAAAAATGTTTTTTTGCAATTTTCAGAAAAATATATAATGTTATTTAATGAATAAAATATTTATAAATAAACAGTTAAAAAACTGTAGAAAATCAGTACACAAAAATAGATATAACTACTATCACACTTAAAAGTTAGCATTTAATAAACCTTTGAAATTCACTGAAGAAAAACATAGGTTTCAGAGACGTTATAGTTAGAAATTAGCATTTAAAAAACCTTAGAAATTCACAGAAAAAACCATAGGTTTCAGGGGTGGTATAGTTAGCTGCCCATTTCACTCGTACAAAACCATAGAAATTCCTCCGTTATAGTTAGTTCTGCTAACTATAACTCACGCGCCCGCAATGCACTGCTGATGATGTCACATATTGCATCATTCATGACATGCCAAAGGCAAACCCGTCTGTGCCCATCCGCGCCTGGCCCGTGCCCAGTGCCACATCCCTTGTATCTTCTGTTGCGTGCAAACGGGTCTGGATTGTCTATTCACCGAGAGAACTATTGAGTATAAGAGGTAGAGGGAGAAATCCTAAGTGTAGAGAGTGGGCTTTTAATGCAGAGTTGCCTCCACAATCAGGAACTTGTATCACCTGTAAATCGAGATTACCTACACTGCTATGTTTAGCACCCTACAAGGATAAAGCTTTGGAACATGGTCACCTAAAGGCACAAGCCCCGGCATACAAATGTGTACTGCTAAACGCTAGGTCCCTGATTAAACATAGCACGGAATGTGCTCAGTTTATTGAGGACGATAACATCCAAGTAACATTCATAACAGAACCCTGGGCTGATGAAGCTTCAGGCCCTGACCTGTTGAAAGCAACACCGCCAGGTTATGTATGCTACGTACTAAACAGGGGCGGAGGCAAAAAAGGGGGTGGTCTGGCTATAATATACCCCAGCTCTTTTAAGGCAAACGTTCACCCTATAGCCAATGAAGGGTGTGAAGCACTGGCCTTTAAGTTTTACTTATCAAGCCACCATACTTTTAAAGGCATCGTACTTTATAGACCCCCAAGGAATAAGCAGATTTTTGAGGCAGCTATTGGTCACCTACTGGAGGATTGTATCGGTCAGAGTTCCTATACAATCTTGGGAGACTTTAACTATCATCTGGAAATGCCCACAAACCCTGAGACTGGCATTCTTTTAGATATCATGAATAGCGTGGAACTCACAAAACGAGTTTTGGCTCCCACTCATTTGGCGGGCCACACTCTGGACGGGGTTTTTTCTAACCACCCGGGTCTGCAGGTCTCAGAAGTCAGGCCTTTGATCTGGACAGATCATTCGGCTATTCTGTTTGACCTGACCAGTCTGGGACACACATTCGGTGTGTCTAAGGGAAAGAAGCAGATTGAGGTCCGTCCCTGGAACAGATTGAATACAGGGGAGCTTCAAGATCTCCTCTCGGCTACCCTGACTTCTGCAAATCTAAAAGCAGAGGAAGGGGCAATAGCCTATACAAGTTGGGTTAATGCTGCCTGTAATAAACTGGCTCCATCTAGGTTCATTAGACCTAAGCGACTCACTCCATCAGCTCCATGGTTCTCAGAAGAACTGAAACAAGGTAAACTTACCTGTAAACAATTAGAGTGAGTCTGGAGGAAAAAATATAAGGAAGCCGACAGAGAGGCATATAGGAAAGGGTTAGCGAACTACAAACACTTGCTATTCGTGACTAAACAAAAGTTTTTTATTAATAAAATCGAGCTGGCGAAAGATTCAGCGAAAACCCTTTTTAAAACAGTTTTAGATCTGTCACACCCTTGTCCGGTCCAACTGCAACCTAGTTCTGAACTCTGTGAAGGGATCGCATCCTTCTTTTTGAATAAAGTGGAGGTGATTTTTTCGGCCTTGAATAGTTCCCCTTGTGAGGGTAGCGACGAAGGGGGGCGGAAAGTTCATCTTGGCCCCAAAGTAGTCCTTGAGAATTTTGAGCCTCTTCCTCTGGAACTTGTTCGCACCTTACTTGACACAGCAAGATCCGGATCACCCAATGACGCCTGTCCGGTGTCCATTGCAAAGACAATTGCTGAACCTATAAGTAAAGCCCTGACGTTAGTTTTTAACACAATGATCGAGTCAGGATGTTTTCCCAGGTCCTGGAAAAAGGCCTCTATTTTACCCCTGCTAAAAAAACCTAACTTAGATGCCCTTGAACCCGCAATTTTTCGCCCCATATCTAGGCTTCCGCTACCAGCCAAAATGGTGGAAAAAGCCCTTAATACTCAACTTGCCGCCTTTCTTCTTAAATCTCAGACACTAGATGACACACAATATGGTTTCAGAAGTGGCCACAGTACCGAATCGCACTTCTGAAAACCACAGATGAGATTAGAAGAGCGGTAGATTCGGGAGGAAGGGCAGCCCTGATCTTATTAGATCTCTCCGCGGCCTTCGATACGGTCCACCATCAGCGTTTGTTGGACCGGCTCTGGGCTTGCGGGATTCAGGGCAAGGCCTGGAGCCTCATTAAATCTTTTCTCACTGACAGATCTCAGGTAGTTTCCATGGGTGAGTTTTACTCTAACCCATTTGTCCTACCCTGCAGAGTTCCACAGGGCTCATCCTTGAGCCCGACCTTGTTTAATATCTATGTGTCATCATTGGCCCCCATCATTAAGACCCTGGGTTTTCATTTTACATCCTATGCTGATGATACACAAATTGTGGTATCCGTGCAGCAAGGCCAGGAGGACAGCTTGGCAATCAAATTCCATGATTGCATGATGGCAGTGAGTCTTTGGATGGCGGAAAACTGCCTGAAGCTGAATTCTGACAAAACTGAGGTCATGGTGTTTGGAAATTCTCCAACCTTTTGGAATTATAAATGGTGGCCGGTCAGTATGGGAAATTTCCAGCCCCAGCTCAAAAGGAAAAAACCTGGGAGTAATAATTGATGACAAGCTGAACTTGGGGGCCCAAATCAATTCAGTCTCTTCATCGACATCCTTCGTTCTGCGGACCGTCAGAAAAATCTTGCCTTTCTTGCCTACAGATAGCCAGAAAACAGTGGTCTCTGCCTTGGTGATGTCTAAATTAGACTATTGCAATGGTCTCTATTTTAACATCCAGGAGCGTTTTCTGAAGAAATTGCAGAGGCTGCAAAATGCAGCAGCCAGATTATTGTCCGGGATCCCTAAATTTGCACCCATATCGAAGGAAATTCAGAAACTGCACTGGCTTCCAGTCAGGAAAAGGATTCCTTTTAAAACATTATGCACTGCTTTTAAGGCTCTCCACGTGACCAGACCGGTCTACTTGCAAGAACACCTAAAATGGTATATACCATCTAGAGACCTCCGGTCTCGGGGAGCTAAACTTGCCTCTATCCCCAAGGTAAAAAAACAGTCTTGGGGAGGCAGAAGATTTGTAGTTGGGGCAGCAAAAGCCTGGAATGCCCTTCCGGCACAACTCAGAAACCTGTCAGATCTGCTGTCCTTTAGAAGGGCATTGAAAACATGGCTATTTACCCTCTAAATGATTGCGCTTCTCTCCGCTCGCTGGTAAATGTAGCTTCTTAAGTGATTAGTAACAGCACCAGGACACCCTAGGGTAACCGTGCGCTTTATAAATTATTTAACATAACATAAGATGGTCAGTGACATCACTGATGACATCACTGATGACATCTCAAATGACATTGTGGTGTACCAAAAACTCACCTCAGAACCCAGAACCCCTTATCCGGCCAGCATCAGTGTCCCATTCGTTATCCGAGGTTTAGATCGGCGGTCCCAATGTATAGACAACCCAGAACAAGCGACTTAGTGTATTTCTCAGGAATGGTGGGAATCAGAAATACCTTTTCGTAATTATTCTCATACCAGTCCACAACAGAATAAACAGAGACATGGTAAAAGTTTAAAGAGGGCTGTTTGTTTGGAGACGTGGGGGCGCGCTGCTGACTCCCGTTGTATGCCCTACCTGGTGTGTCCTCTGTGCTCTGGTCCGCTGCTCATCTGTCCTCCGCCGCCGCCAACACCAACGCGGCCGCAGAGTGGGGACTACAATTCCCAGCTGCCTGTGCGGCCGGAACCCGCCGACAGCGTTTCCCGCGCCAGGAGGCGCTTAAAAATCAGGCACTCCCCCCGCGACGCGGGACGCGCGCGGGCGACGCCGGGCTAAGCCCGGGCAAAGGGCGGGCCCTCTGAGGCCCTCAGAGGTCACCAGTGGTCGGGCGGGCCACCCACCTAAGCTGAACTATCGGGGATCATCAGGTGAGAGAAACGGAAATGTCTGTCAGAGGGAAGTGCTCTGCAAATCAAACTGGCAAATCGGCAATGATACATCCCATCATACCTTCATCATTAGAAAGCATGCTGGATAATGCCTTTAATATGGTTGCCAATGAAATCGCGAGCACAGAGAGACGGATGTCATTGGGGCTCCTACGTACACACTCCGAGCCCGGGGACTCTAGTACAGAATACACCTCACCCCTATCCCCAACTGTTATAGTTACTAAGCCCAACACGTTTCATCCACCATCTATTACTCCTGAGGAGGAAGGTGACACCATTATCCTTGATTCTCAGCTAGATGTCACTGAATACGTCCCTATCCCCCAGGCACCCTCGAAAACTAAACCCACTGGTGGGACAAGGAAAAAAGGCCCCCCAAAACAGTCAACTAACAAAAAGAAACCAGCCACATGCAATAAGGATCAACCCACACCACAGAGTATGTGGACCAGAGGGAAACAAAAAACAATAGAGGGTAGTAATGCCATGACTGAACAAGTGCACTTGGCTGAAGGACCCTGGAACACTACCCCCCTCAGAAATGGTATAAACTGTACATGTACACAGACTGATCCCGTTAGTGAAAGTTCCACACTCAACAAGTCAAATGCTAATTTTATGGAAACTATTGTGGACACCATTTTTAAACAGTTAGAATCTCAAATGATCAAACAGTTTAATAATATTTTTAAAAGATTAGATCGTATTGAAACCATGATAAAAAATGAAGATGTAAAAAGGAAGGGGGTTATTAGCCTTGACTTAATAAGGGGTGAGCGCTTTATAAAAGACCTAGAAGCTGCAAATAGGGGCACTTTGATTGAAAGACAAAATGCTTCTAACAAAACGACCATCCCTAGTACTGTACCCAAAGGCGTTAATAAAGTTACAGAATAAACACGCCACATTAGTCAGGTCAGTAATACGTTAAATGATGCTCCCACTTTGTCATCCATAGGGAGGAAGGCACCTACTACCATTGGACCAGATAAGGGCCACACAACTACTACTAGGCCAATAACGCATTCAGGGCCTGTCCTTCATCTGCCCCCCGACGCCTGCCCCTATGTAATAATCTTGGCAGGCGTACCGCAGTTAAGGGAGGGGCAGAGCGAGTCATGGATGCAATTAAACAACAAGTGCACAGACTGGCTATCCAAACACAAAGGGGTAGGCCCTAACATCATGAGAGAAATTTTGACCACTAGACGGGTGAGTTGGGTTGGGCCATCACCTAAGAATATAGAAGGGGATTGCATTGTCATCAATTTTAGAAATCCCTCTACAGTCAAATTTATCCTTGGTAGTATTAACATGCGTTTCCCCCTTCCTAGTGACATAACTTCTCTGCCATTGGGCTATTTCTATAGACCGCATCATAGATTACCCAGCCTTACTTTATCACCTCTCCCCTTACATAATAGGTACAGTGCATTGTCTGACCTGGGTACTCTGGACTGACCATCAACCATTTTTCCAGACCCATTGAGTAGAAACCAATCTAATATACTTGATCCAGCAGGGGATCTATCTTTGGATCCAACCATAGTGACTGCTAATGTTGCCAAGGTGGCTAAGGGTAAGAGCTATGTTTCCCCCTTGGTAACACTTATTAACAACTTGACAATCCTGAGCTGGAATATAGCAGGTCTAAATGCCAAAGTAACAAACGGGGATTGGGTGGACTGGGTCTCCAAAATTGACATCTTGATGTTTCAAGAAACCTGGTGCACTACTCCTTTATTTTTTGATGGATACAGTTGTTTCAACCAAACCGCACCAATTCCTGCGTTGGGTAGACCAAGTGGGGGACTATCCATATGGGTTAAAATAGGTGCAGATATTAAAATTGAACCATTGGAAACACATGACAGGAACTTCCAGGCATTGCTTCACATTAGTAGTGTTAGAATATGTTTAATAAATTTTTATAATAATGATTTTAAAACACATCCCAATATGAATTTTATAAGGTTGTTTAATTTTATTGATAATATTTTAGAAGGACAAAAGTGCGGTAAACTTGATGGGATATGTGTAGGAGGAAATTTCAATGCACATATTCACCGTCAAACCCCTCCCTGTAAAAGAGGCAAAGAATTATCTAATCATCTGGCCACAAGGGACTTAATTCTGTCATGGAAAAGGTAAACATTATGGAAAGCAACTGTCCCGTGGCCACTTATGTCGGGCATGGGAGTGCATCTACAATTGACTATGTATTCATGACCTCCGCACTTGTGGATCTTTTATTAGAGGCTAAAGTAGCTAGGTCTGTACACAGTGACCATTACCCGATTCTATCCACTCTGAAACTTCCTCACAAGAGGGTGAATCGGATAGAAATAGGGGCAAAAAACCTAGTCGCATCAACGGACAAACTCAGGGTGGTCTGGAAGGGGATTGATAACAAGGGGGTGCTAGCTCGAGTCATCAAATCCGAATCCAGATTAGTACTCACCTGTCTATCTTCCGAGTGTCCTGATCATGCGATTATTGAAGCATTCACGGAGCTGTGTAAGACCATAAAAAAGGAGATATCTAAGCCAGTTCTAATTAATTCTGATATTAACCCTAGATGGTTTGATAACTCCTGCTCTAGAGCAAATAGAGATTTGAGAGCTGCTCTAAAAGCTGATCCACCCAATCAAGCACTGGTGAGGTCCCTGAGGATTAGTTATAAACGCACCTTAAGAAGACGATCTGAAGAGCTACTAAAAACTCATTGGGAATCACTTGTACGTACTGCAGCAACAAAGGATGTTGCTGGGTTTTGGAGCGAGGTTAAAAACCTGAAATCATTTGGCTCCAATATCACTCCCATAAATTGCAGTATATCAGGGGATGTATGGGTGAAGCACTTCACAAATATCTATATGGCATCGACTCCTCCCACTGAAAACCGCCAACCTTTCAAGTTTCCGAATATTTTAATAACAGAAGTGGAGGATGCAATTTTTCAAAGCGCAGGAAATAAGGCGCCAGGGCCTGATGGAGTATCCATTGACTTAATAAAATCAGAGCCCGACCTATGGTCCCCATTACTGTGTAATGTTTTTAACAATTTGTCCATTACCTCATTGCCCGATACCTGGTCAAACAGCACCATCGTTCCTATTTTTAAAAAAGGCGATAGACTCGACCCTGGCTGCTATCGCCCAATATCACTAATTGATAATACACTGAAGATTTTGGGCAGGGTTATTTTTAATAAGATCAGTATTTGGGCCGAGGAAAACAAAATCTTACACCCTTGCCAGTTAGGCTTTAGAAATAACGTAGGGACGGTTGAGCAGTGCTTGAACCTAAACCTAGTTTTAGATAAATATATCATAGCAAAAAAATCCCCACTTTACCTAGGTTTTATGGACTTAAGCTCTGCTTTTGACTTTGTCAACCGATCTCGTCTATGGACAGCTTTGCTGAGCTATGGTTTAGATGAACCTCTGGTCCAATTTCTGGCTCATCTACACAGAGATCTAAAAGCTTGTGTTCGCATTAACAACGATGGTGAGGTTTCGGACGAGATTTTACTTGGCAGGGGTGTAAGACAGGGTTGCGTCCTGGCTCCCCTACTTTTTATTTTATATATAAATGAATTAAGCTCATCACTAGACAAACTAACTACTGATGTCCCGCTCATCAATGGCAATTCTCTACCCGTACTTCTTTACGCCGACGATGCGGTACTCATAGGCCGTACACCTAATGCACTCCGCACTTTAATCTCAGGCTTTGTTTCCTTTATGGCCGACCTCGACTTATGTACAAATTTAAAAAAATCTTATATAATGTCTTGTGGGCCAAGGAAACATAAAATTCGCCATATAATGTCAGGGAATAATATTCTAGACAGCACTTGCACTTTCCCTTATTTGGGCTTGCTGTTCTCCGATTTTGGATCCTGGCAACCACATGTTGCCAGAGGGAGGAACAAACTGGGTAAAGCCATTAACTCCTTAATTACTTTACGCCAACCAAGGCACGCCGAGGTCACTTCATCACTTCTACAAATTTATAAAACCCAGTGCGTCCCTACAGGAACTTATGGTGCCGAGGTGTGGGGATACTCGAGCTGCACCAATATTCAGATAGAAGAAAATAAATTCTGTAGGAAGGTACTGGGGGGGGTCATTTCGGCTCCGTCATACGTATGCCACAGAGAACTGAACCTCCCCTACATTGAGGATTTTATAAAATCAAGACCCGCTTTGTTTTGGTTAAAAATCTGGCGTAACCAATCTGCTTCATTGACCCGCGACATAATCTCAGATTGCTTAAAATGTGAGCGGGCAAACTATATTCCTTGGCTTAAAGCGGTACAGACGAGCTTAGAACGTGTAGAAATGGGGCATCTTTTCACAGCACCTGAAACAATAAATTCATCGCATAAGCTCATAGTGAAAAGGGCCTTATTTGATCTGTATCGAACGAATAGAGAAAACATCGAATTTAGAAAACCAGCCATCCTTGGGTACATACATATACAAGAACTTTGTACTAGGCCACCTAACAAGCCCCAAGGTTATTTGTGCAAGGAACTGGGCAGATGGAACAGGAGCTTGTTGTTTAGATTTAGGGATGGGAGCGTGGTAAACTTACTCTGTTTCCCCTTAGGTTACTCCTATAATTTAAGAAATTTACCCTGTCCATGTAACCAGGGTGGAAAGCAAAGTTTGATGCATTTTACATTGTTTTGCGGCTTTTACAAAAAATATACTAAACACTTTCTCATTCCCTATTTTAAAGTCAATGCCCTGACAGATTTCAACGAGGCCTTTAGAATTTTGCGGACACTAAGCAATGAAGATGTAATTTACAGAGTTAGTCACTTTCTCCAAACTGCTGTCCGCTCCCGTGCCTCAATGAATACGACTTGAAGTACGTCTATTATCTTACATACTTGCACAACGGTTGTTTACATATTATAATGAATTTGGCCTGATAGTCTGTTTATCATCTGTATGTTGCATTTTTGTTCATTAGGTGTACGACAATATGTGCTGAAAATAAGACCTATTTTTTATTGTTCATTGGGATGATCTTTTTATATATTTTAATGATGTATTTTATTGAGCTTTTGATGTGAACAAAATGGATTTGGCCTGTTAGTTTTTAGAAGTATCTTTTTGCATATTTGCACATTGACTTTGCACTTTTGTATAAGAATGTATGAAACAACTTGTATGTACTTTTATCGATGTTTTTTAAATATATCCGAATAAAGATCATTTGTTTGATTGATTGATTTATAAACCTCGTGTTCTAAGATGCAGCAGTTTGGCTAACATAAGCAGACAAACGATTAAAATCAAAACCATCAGCATAGTTACAATACCATAGAAAATGAAAGGAGTAATCATACTAAAATGACAGTGGCTCTAAGCCACCTTCCTTTCGCTAGCAAGCTAATAGTATTATTATTAGACTAATAAAAGGTCTCTAGGCTTGAATGGGGAACCCCATACCGTAAATATCAGCTCAGTGAGATCACATCACAGGATCCGCTATGCTCTGCTCCTGGGAAAGCTCTTCTTCCGAATGTAATGAAAACATGTAACACTGCAATATTAAAAGCACCCGACTTTCAGGCATTTGCAGCGGCGTGCGTGTTACGGCTAAACTAGTGGGCCGATCAACCTGAACTCAACAACATGCACCGTCTAGCGACCCAGACTGTTTCTTTACACTGTGTACAGACCAAGGTCGCTGCTCACTGTTCGGGATGTGAACAACAGACAGTTCTCATGTGAAGCAAAGTCGAGTAAGCATTTCTCAATTTTATAACATGTGACTACAGTGTCGTGTGCAAAAGCAGCAACAGCGGCAAGATGGCTTTCTAACATCTAACGCGGTTGTGCTAACTTAGCATTGTACATATATAGATAACGATCTTCACCACACCCCCCGTGATCGGACCACTAACCAGTAGGGGCGCACTTGCAAGAACGCAGAGTTCAAGTTTGATAGAACGGAACCAAGGGCACGAACTGTAAGCCCCTGTAAGGGAAGTGAAAAAGTTCGAAGAAAAAAACATAAAGAAAAAAATTAAAAAGGAGCAAAAAAAAACATTTAGAGGATAAAAAAAAATAATTGAAGGACGTAGGACGAAATGAAAGTACAAAAGTCAATCCATCAATGTATAGGCACAATAAGTTGCAACAGCTTCCAAGAGGAAATCATTGGAACGTTCCGCAAAATTATCTGCCATCCAGTTCAGGACGGGGAAGGAACATACATGCTCGTCAACCACCGGAGCCTCCAGCACCAGACGAGGACAACTGGCGTGTTCTTCAAGATAACTTCTTGCTAAGAAGTCAATCGCAGCAGTTCCGATGTTCCAATTCCCATGGACTCCATGTGCTGCTCCACAGGCCATAATCCCGACGCCAAAACAGTCCAACTCATGAGCCACTAAGGGGCTCATCAGTCGATCATACTCCGGGGCAGGAGACACTGAGTTCGACAGACACAAATCCAGAGCCCATTGGAACGGACAATCTAGGCAATGAAAGACGGGCTGCACACAAGTAAAGTAGGGAAACCGGAAAGACAATCCATAGGCTATGCTTAAAGTTGCCAGTGGTAAAGTGCCATAGTATTCAAGCATCCGGTTACGAAGATGGAGCAGCCGGGACATGTTGTTGTGTGACGCAAGTTGTGCATCCATAGCGCAGGGCACAGATCAACAAAAGTATTCCAGCTATGAGGGCGAGAAGCAAAGGGAGACCTCTGAAGACACTGGAAAAAATAGAATGAAAAAAGGCCGGGATCACACCAAAAATAGTTTGAAAGGAGGTCACAAGGCCGGAGCCCACAATCTTAAAAAAATGAGCCATGCCACCTGTTGATGAGGCATTAAAGATAGTCTGAATCAGGGTCCCAAAATGAAGTGGGAGATCAGTATTCAAAAGCGCTTGCACCTCAGTGCGGGTGTTTGCTACGTGAAGGACGAATGTTTCCCGGGATGAAGTCAACGCGACTTCTTTTTGAGACAATAGAGCCCTTATTCTGCTTATCTTGTTGAACTCTGCTTTCAAGGTTGGAATGGAAGGCCAGATGGATACATCGAGCCGTCCATGCGGGGGCGGGAAAAGGACATTATTACAGCAGACTACTCTCTGCGATACAGTCACTATGTAGGGAATTCCCACTAACATCCCACAGCAAGCTTCATTATTCAAAAGCAAATAACTACCGTTAGCAAGCAGCATAAAAGACGGTGTTATAACTGGCACAGGGATCCCTTTCAGGACGCAAGCTAAATTAGGGGTGTGCACATTACATGCACTATGCAATTGAATGTGCCTACACACAACAGAGTGATCCGGAGTGGAAGTGCACTCTTCACCTTTCAAGTAAACCTCCTTGCCGTCTCTCACACATCTATACGTGAATGGGAGTGACCACACTTCGTGCAGGAAGGCAGTACCAAGTTGTTCATATCTGCCCAAAGCATAATGTTTCATGCACGAACTGAACTTAAATAGAGGGAACGGTAACGTGATTAACCCATGTATAAGCCACACAGCAGAATTCAATTCAGCAACAGAGAAAGGCAAAGGTTCTAATTTCTCAATGTGTAGTAATGAATATGTAGCATCTTTCATGGACATGAACTGTTGTTTCGCAGTCAAATTAAAAGGAAGGAACAAAGAAGAAGTGTTCATGTAATCCCAAGGGACTTTCCCTGCCTTTAAAGTTTGCAACGTCCATGCAAACTGCATAATAGAACGCAATTGATTTTGACCATGACATAATACAGACAAATCATCCTGCACAAAGTCTACCACAGATGATACAATATTATCTAAGGTATAAATTCTAGAAGATAGGGTGTTAATACTATTATCTATTACAGCCAACACCTTTTCCATATTGGCTTGATCAATAGCACGTAGTCTCGATGCAGCCTCAATTTGTGATAACTTCCAAACTTCGTTGTAAACAGCATACACCCATCTTTTGGACCTGCCAACTGCAGGACCCTTAACAAAATCATTCAAATCTATTTTGTCATTTAATCGTGCTAAATTAAGTTTAACAGACGCTAAAGTGGAATGCTGCAGCCAAGACTGGCATAACTTCCCAACTGAGTAGGTAGTTACAGAGTGAGAAGATTCAAAACGGGGGTCTACACGAATCTGTGTATACCCCTGCTTTAAATCCAGAAACCGATGTTGACAGGAGTCCGAACTCGTTTGCCACACCAACCACCCTTCCGGATTCAATTCAGAAATATTGAAGGATGTGTTGGAAACCTGTGTCTGCAACATAGCAAGGGACAGATCCGTATGATTACCCCAATGAGGATAAGCACCCAGACCCGGAATCGAGGGAGAATTTAATTTTTTAGAAGTAGCCAATCCAAAACAGGTGGTCTGAAAAAGGGACGAATTTAAGAATAACATGTGATTCGGGATAAGACAGGCATGATGCAAAGCTTCTGTTCCCTGTACCTGCCATGGTTTAGAACCCCAAACCGATTTAAGATCGATTGTAGCTTTCCATAGATCATACCCTCCAATTGCCAACTCGTCCATAAAAGACTTGGAATACAACAATTTGGTGTGTGTCAGTCGAACTTTAGAAGCAGACTCTGGCACAACCTTAAAATAAAAGGAGGCCGGATTTGACACACTGAAATCAGAAAAATAAGTGAATTTGTCCACCAACGTGGCGGGGCTGCCCAGCCTAGGGGCGGGACAGTGTTCCCATTGTGTGAAATTTACAAAATTCCTAAACGTATTTGCTTTGTGCAGGAAATGCGTGCCATAATGTTGATAACAGAATTGCTCATCATAATTAGCAGTATCTAAATACAAATCCTTAGCATCAAATGCAGCATAATATTTCAAATCAGAAAACAGTGCTTCTATGGCTTGAACATCCCAGTCGTCAGAGCGGATGTTCTGCTTAACGACATCACCCATAGAAACACGAAATACATTTGGCACATTAATTACTTCAGTGGGGCCATGAATTTGAAATTTTACAGCATCCCAAGCGATCCCATCACGTACAGGCCAGGCAGTAATGTTCACAAAAGTCTGGTCCCTTTTCATAATATGTGATGAGGAGTGGGGGGTTAATGTTCCATCAATTAGCCGAATTGTAGATCTTTCGTTCGGGTAGTGTCCATTGATAAGTCTAAAAAACAATACCGCAAAGCCAATGGAAATAAACAAATAAATACATATGAGCACCAGCCAAATGTAAGTCCAAGGGGAGATTAAAATATGTCTTTTGAACCAGGCCACAAAAATAGAAACTTTGGACGAGGCTTTGGAAGACATTGAATTAGAGTCAAAAGAGCCTTGTGAGTGGGCAACTGTGGTGGATTGTAAAACAGGTAATGTAACATCCGCAGGATAAGCATACTCAACATCTTCAGGCACACCCCAGGTGTCGGTGGCAATAAAGGACCAGTAACTGTATGCATCTCGACGGCAACATCAGGCACTGTGTTAGAAGCTCGGGCCACAACAGAATTTCTCAGCATCGAAGGGCAAGAAAACGCCGGAGTCATACTAAGAAGAATCAGCCACTCGCTGTAGCTTGACATTGTCAATTGAGATGTACCTGTTTTCCTTTCGACCAGGAAGTGGAGGTAAAATGACTGTTCTAGTACCCTGTACTCCAAGCACTGGAACTGGTGCACGATAAGAGGGGCCAAACTCCTTCTTGTTCTCCACCTTCTCATGGACCAGTTCACCAACTCAAGGTAGCCAGCCGACTACCGGAACCTGAAGCGCAGCATCAGACGAGGAGGGTACGTGTTCCTTCGCTAGACTGTCACTGGCTTCTTGAAGATTCTGCAATACAGCACAGTGTTCATCTACGTCAAAGGGAGCGGCTGACGCCGCCATGTCTAGACCATCAAGGTCTGGGACAAACATTCGTACACCAAAGAGCATCATGTATGGGGTCCGCCCACCCAGAGCCTTCTAGGGAGATTATTAAGTGCACATGGCACGTCATACAAGTGGGCTAGCCAGTTCCGGCCAGTACCTAAAACTCTGGCTGTCAAAGATCGCTTTAAGACACGGTTCATTCGCTCCACCACACTATTACCCTCAGGTCGGTATGGAGACGAAAATTTGACTTGGACCCCCAAATTTCTCATGGCTTCTTTGTACGCCTTAGAGGCGAACGCAGGGCCCTGATCAGAATGAAAGGTACCACCTGCAAAACTTCCAACAAAGACACGCAAATCCTTTATGACAGTGCGAGAATCAGCACTCCTTTGTGGCCACACCCACAGAAAACGTGTGCACGAATCAACTGCAACCAAGATGTATTTGTACGCAGTATCAGAGGTAAATGGACCGCAATGATCTAAATAAACACAACCCATTGGTTTATTAGATATGTACAACTGAGTTTGTGGTGGGCGCTCCGCAGTTGAAGGTTTAATCTGCTGGCAAATGTCACAATTAAGAACATAAGCTCTGGCTTGTTTATACAAACCGCACCATCAGTAACGTTGTTGTAGCAGAGATACAGTAGCTGCAACGCCGGCATGCGCGGGCGCCATGCCCTCGTGAGCCGCTAATATCAAAGATGGTCTGCAGTCCGCGTTGGGAATCAATCTGTCACCAACGTCATTAATCCTCACTAATGGGACGTTATCAGGACTTAAGCGATAATGGTAACGAGCAGGGAAACCTCTCGGAAATTTCGTTCCCTGCTCTGAAGCAGCAATAGCTGCCAAGATGTCATCATCGATCTTACTTTTGGATCTTGTAACTGCTGCTACTAAGTATGTTGCCACTGCTGTTTTTGCTGCCTCGTCAGCTAGGCTGTTTCCGACAGCATGGACACCAACTCGTCGGTGACCAAGAGTGTGAATAACATTCACGAGAGGCAGACGTTCTTTAAGATCTGCCACTCGAACCCAAAGCAGTTTATGCTTAATCGTGCTACCTTTGGAATCATGGTAGTCATTCTCAGACCAAAAATGTAGATTGTCGTTGTATGATTGGACACAATAAAAGGAGTCACTCACTATAAGGGTAGTGACTCTGGGATCAGCAAACTCTAGCGCTAGCACTAGAGCACGAAGCTCCGCCAACTGCGCGGTACAATCACCCAATGATTGCGTATGCACCACATCGGACTGGAATTCTCCATTTACGAAAGTACCGACCACAATTGCGCAAGCCGCTGAATAGGCGTGCTTTGATCTAGTTGCCGGTTGTGCAGAACCGTCAGTGTATATGACACAATGGTAATCCTCGAGCGGGCGCAAGGACAGAGGAGCCGGATGAACGAATTCATACTGCAAAAACTCCTGAGTCTGAAGTGCCGCGTCAAAGATATATGTGACGTCCGGCGATGTCAAGGAAGTAGCCCATTGTATCCACCTTGGATGCAAAGCCTTAGAATTCGGTACACTTGCTTTTGTCACCGCCTCAAGGGCAGGATATGGTGTTACCACCAACATGCGTTTACCTTGCGATAGCGCTCGTTCTTTCAGAATTGCCATCTGCACAGCTGTCAGAACTTTCTCGACAGCAGAAAATCGCAGTTCAGCCGAAGTGTACAAGTGTGATTTGTAAGCAATGGGGACGGTGTCGCCCTCATTGAACGTTAAGTATGTGAAACCAACTGCACGATTCTTATGACCAGGTTAGTGTGGTTATCACGCTTCAGTAAGTATTTTGAAGCAAGAAGATCAGCTTGCAATGACTGCAATATAGCTGAATGCTCTGGTAGCCAGCAAGATTTGGAAAACGTAGGTTGTACCAAGGCATAAAGCGGCTTGATACGCTGGGCCTAATCCGGGATATAAATTGAACCGAAATTCAGAAAACCCAGCAGAGATTGTAATTTCTTCAGTGATGTAGGAGCACGGAGGCATGCGCACTTTTCAAGTAAGTGCGGAGCCAATCCTCGACCTTCATTGTTGAGTTCGTACCCCAAGAACAACACTGTATATTCCGCAATGTGAGACTTTGCAAAATTGAATTTGTAACCGAAGTCTGCAAACAAAACAATAATGCGATCAACGCGACGGAGATGCGGGTCCAACTCGTCATCTGTGAGATAAATGTCATCCACATACGAGTACGCATCAGGGTCTACACCCTCTAAGAAAGAGACCACGCGAGCTGCAAAGACTCCAGGGCTGTTCTTATAGCCCATTGGTAATCTTTTGAATTGTTTTTGTTTGCCACCCGAAGTGAACGCCGTCCACTCACTACTAAGAGAGGACAGGTTATGGCTGTAAAAGCCATTGGAAATGTCAAGTGTGGTTTTAAACCTTTTTCTCACGAGATTATCGACGAGAGCCGAACTGTGGGTGTTTTGTACTGCACATGTCCGGTAATGAGAGTTTAGGTGCCGGTAATCCAAAACTAGGCGGTACGACCAGTCAGGCTTCGTCACAGTGAACAAAGGATTATTCATAGGTGACACACATGTTTCGATTACTCCTTGATATTCCAATTGTTCAAGGATCGACGCGACGTGAGATCTAGCTTCGCGGCGCATGGGGTATTGGGGCTGAGGTTGGGGCGTAGTCCGCAACGGAATCTCATGGCCGGGAGACAATTTATCCCAGCCAACCTGATTTCGATATAACGCAGGTGCTAGCACCTGAGCCCATTCCTCTGCGTACTTTTTGGCTTGGACCTTCGGCACTGTGTGTGCAAAGGACGGGAGTATTACCTCCTCCCCTCTAGGAGCGTCTAAAATGAAAGCCGGGGGCCAATCTGCCTCCACCAACAGAATATCATAGTAAGTGGTCAGATTATCCCCCAAAAAAACTTGAATTGTACGTTGTATGTCACCTTCAATTTGAATGACTATATTAGACAGTCTATCAGGGGGAGACACCCGAGTATCAGCAGTTTCAATGTTCACGAATATATCAGTTGCTGTCGCCACCAGATATGGACGCAGTGCTTGTCGCACTACTGTAACTTCCGCCGCGCTGTCTAGCAGCGTTAGCGCCCATGTCAGGTTCTGAAGTTGCGTCCGTACCATCTGAGGCATACCTCGCTGTCAGTGCAGCAACTTTCTACTTTTGAAACGGAGGTCGTTGACGCGCAGATTCGTCCTGCTTGCCTTTGCCGTCCGACTGGCGGGGCTGCTCACGACTTTGAGCACCCTTTCCTTTCCCACGGTTTCCACCACGGGATTGTGAAGCCAATATTTCCTGTGAAGAACGAGGAGAACGTTGTTCAGAAACCTGAAATCTATCAGGTGACTTAATACCAGATCGATCGCGCAGATCATATGTGCGTTCGGTAGACGACTGTACCGGTGAGGCAGGACGTGACCCCTGTTTCTGTTGCTGTTTCCCCTGTTTCTTAGCTCTCCAACTTTGCTTGGGAAAGTTGGGGCGTTCGTCTTTTGCTGACGAGCTCACCTTAGCTTGCTGTACTATACCAGGAATGATCACAGTCGGTTTTACACCCAAGGCACTACGACCCACGGTCCTATATGCCTTCGCAATTACTTTAGCGAACTCTTTGGGCTTGTCGACGTCATCCACGCGGTCCATCATATTTGCAACTTGGAACTGCATGGCATCTCCTTTGACGTTGCCCATTACCATGGAGCATACCACATCAAAGCTGTCGACAAGCCTCATTCCCAATTCAATAGCAGCCTCCGCACCATGATTCTCCTGAACCTTTTTGATGACGGATGGTAGCACAGACATAGACGGAGTGCCATAGCACTTCGAATAGGTCGCGGCAAAGACCTTACCCCAGTTGTCACAATCGGCCATATCTGGGACCAGGTCTTTTGGCAAAGTAATGGTGAGGATCCTGTGTTTCTCCACAGGAGATGTATTTGGAAAAACCGCTTCCAACTGGTCAAATTTCTCAGCAAGCCAATAAGGAAATTCATCCTTACTTTGGGGGCGCTTGCCGACCACCGAATTAACCATAACAGGACTAATAACCACTGTGTGGTGGTCCGTAGGTTGTTCCGCAACAGCAGGTGCCCCCACCTGCACGTTGCGTGACACGTACTGCACTAAAGCCCTATGGACCGTAATCAGGGCTGTGTGTGGTACTCGCAACTCAGCCACCGCCACCGTGAGATAGCGGGGATGAGGCGTAAAGCCGGCCAGCACCGGCCATGTGGCCCCTGCAATAGACAACGGGCCCATTCTCGCCGGTGCAACCGCATGGGGAAGGGCGCCATTAAACCAAATAGTATGCTGCCATGCAGAGATTGGAATCTCTTGTGTCCTATATGGGGTATAGACCGCAGGCAGCTGTGTGGCAGTATAGGTATGGAACGTATAATCGTCATCTACCGCCAGAAAAGTCACCCATGAGTAGAACAACTCATACAGGTATGACGCATCAGCGCTTGCCACAAAAATTACAGCCATCCCATCATCCGGCACCCCATATGTCAGCAAATGACGGCGCAGAGGTGCACGACTATGCGTGGCTATGTCAACCGCCATTAGGATACACTAAAGAGTATCAACGATATCAACAGTAGAACTGGGGTTCAGAAAAAATAACCTTTTTAATGATCAAGCTTGAATGAACCTATTAGTCGAAACACAGGTAGGTTAAACCGTCACTTCCGTTATCCGGAAACCAGAGTGAGGGTGTTGTGGACAAACACAAGCACTACTAAGGCGTTTCAAATCAATAGACCAAACGTTAGGTGCACCATGTTGCAGGGATTCTGCTTATGCACAGAACTATGCGCAGGAACCCAGGCCCTCAGTGAATTGTGGTGTACCAAACACTCACCTCAGAACCCAGAACCCCTTATCCGGCCAGCATCAGTGTCCCATTCGTTATCCGAGGTTTAGCTCAGCGGTCCCAATGTATAGACAACCCAGAACAAGCGACTTAGTGTCAAGTCAAGTCAAAGATAGCTTTATTCGATTTCATTTAAAACCATAAAAGCACAGTAAATACAACAATCACATGTTAAAAAAGAGTATACAAGTAAATCCAATTAATTGTATCTTAATAAAATGTTCTTATTTGGGGATAAAATTGAAGGGAACTAGGACATAGAAGATCTGCATCTAATTACATATTTCAAAAATTTAGATACAGCCTTAATAGTCATTTCATCTTCAAGCATAAGCAGTTTTACAAAAGCTGGTCTGCACTGCCTTAGACCCCAAATCTTCAATAAAGGAATCAAATGTCTCTTCCTCCCCCACGCGTAAAATTTACAGAACAAAAGACTATGGATAGATGATTGCTCGGAAATGTCATCACATGGACATTTAGTTAGATGTGGCGACCAATTATTTATTTCAGGAAATGTGATTAGTCTATAATAACCGTCAGTTCTCAAACGAGCCAATAACATTCTATCATAACAAGTATAGTCAGGCGATAGATAAAACTGTAATCCGAAGCCCTGGAGGAGTAGCTGATGTTGTGAGACAGATTTTTTAACACTTTCTTTAGTCCACCGTTTGTTTTCTAAGAAAGCGAGACAGCAATCTTTATATTCCTTTCTTGAAAGTGTGGATAATAAGGTAGGATTATTAAAATAATCTGGTAGGCCCATGTTTGTTAAAAAAGCCTTTATATATGCTAACCATTGAATATTTTTTGCTCTTTCAAGATTGATACAATCAAATAAGACAGCTCTATTTAAGGTGGTAGCTGATGAGGTCCATATCTTATACCACAATAACAAAGGACTAATTCTAATCAAATCAGAAATATAAATTATGTCCAATTCATTGTGGCACACGTACGTGGAAGTGGACCTGGGGACCGCTAGCAAATACCGGAGGAAAATATTTTCCTTTACTTGAATTTCCCGGCAATCTGCAATACCCCAGATACCAGCCCCGTATGTGGCGATTGAAACACACTTAGCTTTATAGATGTCCATTAGAATACGGACGGGTCTACCTCCCAATTTGTTTGCGAACTGTTTCAGAGCTCCAAGTGAACGGGCAAAAGCTAAATTCCTAGTGTTAACTGCTGATGTCCAGGAGCCCCTATAATTAAATAAAATCCCTAAATAAGAAAAAGTATGAGTTAATTCTATCTTAGACTGATTTAAAAAAGTATTACAAGGAACTTTAGTCGTTGATGAACAGCTCATGGTAAAAGTTTTTCCGGTGTTGATTTTTAGACCCCTAGATGACATAAAAGCTGAAAAACTGGTTAACGCCTTTTGGAGGCCTAATTGGGTTCTGGCCATGATAACCGCATCATCAGCGTATAATAAAATAGGAACGGCCTCGCCATTTATTTGGGGATAATCTACTTTCTGCTTTAATAAGAACTCCGCCACTCCATTTATGTATAAATTAAAAAGAAAGGGAGCCAGGATGCAACCCTGGCGTACACCTTTCATTATAGGGAATTTATTTGTACATTCACCTTTTTTACCAAAACGGACCTTTGCTCCTGCTCCACGATATAACTCTTTAATAAAATTCAAAATATTTAGATCAATACCTAGTGAGATTAAAGTGGCCCACAAAAGCTCATGGCTTAAGCAGTCAAAGGCTGAGCTTAAGTCGACAAAGGTCATAAAAAGGTTGCCCTTCTTAGCTATAGTGTATTTTGCAGTTATAATAGCTAAATTAAGTCCTTGTTCGACTGTGCCTAATCCTTCCTTAAAGCCATATTGAAATTTAGAAAGGATGTTACTGTCTTTAGCCCATATTTGTAATCTATTTAGGATAAGTCTACCTGCTACTTTCATAAACGAATCCAGCAGCGAGATAGGCCTATAACATTTAGGATCATTACGATCTCCCTTTTAAAAAAAATAGGGACAATTATTGCTTCCTGCCAGGTCAAAGGGAAACCCTTTTTATTATAGCTGTTTAATAAGTTGGTCAGGAGCGGGGCCCAAAGGGGGATGTTTTCCTTAAATAGATCTATGGGAATCCCATCCGGACCCGGGGCTTTGTTTTTTGAGCTTTCCGATAAAGCTAACTCCATTTCCGTCACAGAAAAAGAAATCTCCAGAGGGAAACCGACAATTGAAGTGGACAAGCTATTGTTCGGTATACTTTGCATTGTAGTTTGTAAACTAGACAGATCATCCTTCTTATAAAGTTCAGTGAAGTGGTCTTCCCAAACAGATTGTTCAATTGCCAAGTCTATCACGTCAGTTTTTCTATCCACAAAAAAAGGAGCATTTACTGCTTTCCAAAACGCAGTATTGTCTCTCAAACAAGACGCCTTTACTAAGGCAGCCCAGACATGCTCCTTAATCTCTTGTTTTCGTTTTCGCAGGGTAAGTTTATATGCTAGTCTGGCTGCTCTAATGTCTGAGTAATTTCTAGGCGTAGTTTTTAGAGACTGTTTCAAGTTTGCATGGGCTTTACTACATTCAGAATTAACCCAGCCCTCAGGTTTTGATCCCCCCCTTCTCTAAGCGTTCCAGTCAGAGTATTAGATATTTGCATCGCAATCGTCTGGAAGGCTATAATGACCATATTAGGATCTGGGGAATCTTCCAAGCAAGTCATGATATTAAAATACTGGTCAGTAATTAGACTATGCAGGAAGTTAACGGGATCAACCATTTTCCATTTTATTGCATATCCATTTTTTCTCGCCATTTGAATAGAATAACCATACAGATTTTCCACTATATTTGGTAATTTTCCATTCCTCAGCCCAATATCAAGGGTGGTACTGATGGGAAAATGATCACTCATAGCAATATCCTCTGTATTAAACATGAGGATGTTATGGCGATGGCTAGTAGTAATTAATATAAAATCTATCGTAGAACGTAGTCCATGCCCGTTAAAAGTGGGTTGAAAACTAATTTGTGGGTTGCAGAGCTCATTTGCATAACCCAAGTTCCATTCATGAATGAAAACATTCAATAAATTGCCTAACGTTGAGTGTTCAAAATGAGTGCAACATTCCCCCGATGGATTTAACAGTCCGCAAGTACCCATGCTGCTATGTGGGCATAAATGACAATTAAAATCGGCAGAGAATATAATACACGTATCTTTATGTTCCAGATCTGTCCCATGACGAATCAAGTTGTTTATTTCCTCAAGAACATGCTTATAATCTACCTTGGGAATATTATTATATAAATTCACTAGAATAATTTGTTGTTTACCTCCAAAAACGAGAGAAAGAATCTGGTAGAAGACATGACCATCATTAGTCAAGAGCTTTATAGTCGTGGTTACAGTGTTGGAAATATACGTACAGAGACCTCCCGAAGATCTGCCCCTCCTAGACTGAACTGCAGGAGTAGCAAATGTGCGGTACCCTTCAAGATGGAACTCTTTATATTCCCAAGACTCTTGCAAGCAGATAATATCGTACTTATCGATGAAGTCTCTAAAACTAGGATCCATTACCTTATTTGATAGGCCCGCAATGTTCCATGATAACAAGGCTAGTTTACTACATTGGGGGACTTTTTTCGGCTCCGTGACAGGGGGGTTCTCGATACCACCTACTAAATCTGACTGTAGGGAATTAACTCCTGCAGTCGTTCCTTGACGTGGTTGCGAGTGTTGGCTGGACATATCATATTCGGGGTCAATATGTGTAGGTCCTGCAAACTCTCCACAGGGTGCCTCTTCTGTTGTAGGTCGAAGAGTAATATGGCTCATTTCTGCCTCAGATTCTATTCTCTCGGTTATGGTCCCCAGGATTTCAGTTAATGAGTGGGTTCCTCTTTTAGTTGGCTCGCTAGAGACCCCGCTAAGGACGCCCTCAAGAGTAGTGGAAAAAGGGCGTCAATCGACCGATTCCAAGCAACTAAACCTGTTATCGGTCGGTATTCCTCTCCAAATGTCCATTGGGCGTACTTCTCTGGTTGTTTGCCAACCCCGCACCCACCTATCTGCTGCTCTATCTTGAGGGCCTGCCACACCCCTATTTCGATCGAAGACTGGTTCATAGAGGTTTCTAGGTGGGTAGAAAAAAGACAATCGCATAGTTGCAATGTCTTCGTTGTTAGACTGGTTGGGCCATGAACAAATATAGTCGACGGTATCCGGGTCATCAAAGTTTACCAAGATACAGTCCCCCTGCATGGTTTTTTTACCTTGCCCTACCCATGGTACTCTACGCACCGTAAGGATCTTGCTCGACCTATTGGGAGGCAATGGCCGTCTTAAGTTGAGCCAATGTTGTACCTTGTTTTTCAGAGATCCTATAGACTCCTCTACGTCCTCCCTCAGTTCTGGCACCCCAGTCAGGATCACCAGGTAGGGAGTTACTTCCGGGGGCAAATCGATGGATAATTTCTGCGGTAACACTCTTCCGTTATGGTTTGTCTTAGGTGTCAGAGCAGTATTTCTAGATGTAGTAGCCTTCTGTTTGGTAATTTGAGAAGATTTACTAGCATTACTAGGTGAATTATTCTCTGGTGCGGTAGGATCAATAGTTAAAATAGGCTCTTTTAAAGATGAGCTTTTGTTTGGTCGCAAATCCCCCGTTGAATTATTATTAATAATTTGCTTCCTTTCTCCATCACTATTTACTCCAGGGTTACTCAGAGGTTTGATAAAAGTGGTCAATTCGATTAGTTGTTTTTCAACGCCTTTTAATCTAGCCTCCAATGGAGAGAGATGCAATTTAAATAATTTGCTCATATAATCAAACATTTTAGTATCTGCCTTGGTGACCATGATAGTTGAAGTCAAACTAGGGGAAACAGTTATACATTCTGCATCCATCATAACATTATACGAGTCTAGGCGGGGGTTACTACAAACAGACTGTCTATGATTTTGCCCCCCCTCTTGAACACTTAATAGTGGCTCGTGGGTCTCCTTTTCTACGGGTCCTGACGATTTCTGGTGCTTCTTAGATTTCTTAATATTTCTAGTATTTCTTTTCTTGACAATTTTTACAGATTTAGGTATTGCTCCCTCACTACTCCCCCTCCGCTGGGTATCAGTTGATTCAACTAACAAGGGATCGTGAGAGCATGTCAAGGACCTGTCTGGTTCTAGGACCGAAAGAAATTCAGAAGCTGATACTGACTGGTCAACCATGTTGGGAAGGCTCTGACGAGCCGGCTGAGTGTCTATAGGAACCACATCTTTAGTTAGTTTAGTTGGAGTTTTAACTGAAGCAAAATGACCCAATGACGAGCGTTTTGCCAGTGCCAACTCCTGGGAGACTCTACGTTCCATAAGTGCGATCCCTTGATCAATCACAGAATTCGCTCTAACAATGAAGTTATCCAGGGGGCCAGTAATACTGTTTAAGTCCGTTACTGTTTTGTTCCTACTACCTCTTGCTCTTGTAGTTGCCATGGTTGCAATAAGTGGCAAAGCAACAGATTGCCAGAAACAAACAGAGAGTAACAGAGGTTTACAAGCTATCAGATAACAAGTATTAGGGGGATAGCCCGGTCCGGTCTTGATCGGTCTTTAACGGGCTTAAACGGGCCCGGGCTTCGCCCGGCGCGCGTCCCGCGAGCGTCCCGCGTGGCGTAATGATAGTTAACCTTTATAGCATGCCAATTGAAAGAAGGGAGAGTGTCCAGGAAGAGACCTCAGGTGATGGTGGTTATTCCGCTGGAAGGCCTCGCAGTCCCTCACGCCCACAAACAAACACTGGCAATAGCGATGTAGATGGAAAAAGCAGAGTCCCAAGCTCGAGCGGCTCCCGCGAAGCGGGGGCCGCGAATCGTTTTAAGGTGAGCCGGTGAACAGGGGGAGTGTCCGGGAAGAGACCTCAGGTGATGGTGGTTATTCCGCTGGAAGGCCTCGCAGTCCCTCACGCCCACAAACAAACACTGGCAATAGCGATGTAGATGGAAAAAGCAGAGTCCCAAGCTCGAGCGGCACCCGCGAAGCGGGGGCCACGAGTCGTTTTAAGATGAGCCGGTGAACAGGGGGAGTGTCCGGGAAGAGACCTCAGGTGATGGTGGTTATTCCGCTGGAAGGCCTCGCAGTCCCTCATGCCCACAAACAAACACTGGCAATAGCGATGTAGATGGAAAAAGCAGAGTCCCAAGCTCGAGCGGCACTTAGTGTATTTCTCAGGAATGGTGGGAATCAGAAATACCTTTTCATAATTATTCTCATACCAGTCCACAACAGAATAAACAGAGACACAGTAAAAGTTTAAAGAGTTTATTTTATAAACCTCGTGTCCTAAGATGCAGCAGTTTGGCTAACATAAGCAGACAAATGATTAAAATCAAAACCATCAGCATAGTTACAATACCATAGAAAATGAAAGGAGTAATCATACTAAAATGACAGTTGCTCTAAGCCACCTTCCTTTCGCTAGCAAGCTAATAGTATTATTATTAGACTAATAAAAGGTCTCTAGGCTTGAATGGGGAACCCCATACCGTAAAGATAAGCTCAGTGAGATCAGATCACAGGATCCGCTATGCTCTGCTCCTGGGAAAGCTCTTCTTACGAATGTAATGAAAACATGTAACACTGCAATATTAAAAGCACCTGACTTTCAGGCATTTGCAGCGGCGTGCGTGTTATGGCTAAAATAGTGGGCCAATCAACCTGAACTCAACAACATGCACCGTCTAGTGACCCAGACTGTTTCTTTACACTGTGTACAGACCAAGGTCGCTGCTCACTGTTCGGGATGTGAACAACAGACAGTTCTCATGTGAAGCAAAGTCGAGTAAGCATTTCTCAATTTCATAACGTGTGACTACAGTGTCGTGTGCAAAAGCAGCAAAAGCGGCAAGATGGCTTTCTAACATCTAACACGGTTGTGCTAACTTAGCATTGTACATATATAGATAACGATCTTCACCACAATACTTTTGTGATAACAACTTAAGGAATTATGGTGAAAAAAACGTGTTTTTCTGTCTTTGGGTTTCAAAGTATGAAATACTACAACTCCCATAATGCAATGGGAGTGTTTTTAACAGGAAGTACTATACAACAGATTGTGATAGTATCTCCCACCATGACAAAGGTCGTGCAGGCCAAAACGCGTCGGTTGACAGACTGGCTCTGTTTTGAAAATAAACTTATGAAATCAGAAGGATTTCTGTGTGCGGCTAAAATTTGTGGTAAAAAAAAGAATAATATATATATATATATATATATGTGTGTATATATTATCTACTGGCGGTCGCCAGTAGATAGTTATAGTTAGGACCATGTTTCCATAGGAAATCTCAAAATTCTATTTTGAATAACTTTGGCGCCAGTTGACGAATCCTCGCAAAATTTTCAAAACTAATGGGGCGCTACGATCCGCTCCTACCCTGAAAGTCTTGGGGTGATTCGTCAAGCGGGGGCTGAGAAAAAAGGGGGGTCCCAAAACGCGTTTTCCCCATGCATTTTTCCATAGGACCTTTAGACACAGCTACAGCCCGAACGGCTGAACAGAATTACTTGTAATTTGGCAGAGAGGTAGTCCGCAGGTCAAGGAAGTGCCTTTTGTAGGTCTGGTGTAAATCTGTTCAGTAGTTCCTTAGAAAATAGCATTTAAATCAATATATATATCTGTAAGCGCGCTCCGTGCGCTTACCGTGCGCTTACGGTAAGCTTACCGTACGCGTACGGTGCCGTGCGCGAGCGTGATTCTGATTGGTTGTTAGATCAAAGTAAACATTCGAATCGGTCGAAACCAGGAAGTATCGGCCGCCATTTCTGTCTGTCGCACTGAAAAAAAAAGGTTGATAACATGAAAAGGGGGCAACGAAGAGAGTTGCAGACCCCCTAGCGTTCGTCAGGGGGTTCACGAAGGACCAAAAAGTATGAAAAATAAATTTAATAATTTTTTTAAAAAATCGCGGGGTGCGGTAAAAAAAAATAAAAAAAAATAAAAATAACAATCACATTTAATATATAAATCTAAGGACCCCCAAGGGAGAAAAAAACAATTGATATTTTGAAAAAAATGGCGAGGCGTGCACGGTACGAAATGCGCAACGTGGGCGCTCGGTGCGCGAAGCGCACCGAGTGCCCACAGCGCGCGCACGGTGCATGAAGCGCACCGTGCGCGCAAAAATTAAAAATAAATACATAACTTAGCATTTAAAAAAACGTACAAATTCACTGAAAAAACCATAGGTTTCACACACGTTATAGTTAGGAATTAGCATTTAAAAAACCTTGCAAATTCACTGAAAAAACCATAGGTTTCACACATGTTATAGTTAGCTGTACATTTCACTCGTAAAAAACCAATGAAATTCCACGTTATAGTTAGTGCAGGCAACTATAACTCACGCAACCGCAATCCTCTGTTGATGCTAATACTGTATCTTTAGCTATACATATATTACAAATATTTATTTTTCATAAAGACACATATGTCATCAGTGATGTAATATCTGACATCATCAGCAGAGGATTGCGGTCGCGTGAGTTATAGTTGCCTGCACTAACTATAACGTGGAATTTCATTGGTTTTTTACGAGTGAAATGTACAGCTAACTATAACATGTGTGAAACCTATGGTTTTTTCAGTGAATTTGCAAGGTTTTTTAAATGCTAATTCCTAACTATAACGTGTGTGAAACCTATGGTTTTTTCAGTGAATATATATATGTGTATATATATATATATATGCGTTTGGACACCACTGGAGGACGGACCACAGGTACGTGCAAAATTACTTTATTGATGCTTCCCCTTGCACCCTCGCACTCGCCATATATATATATATATATATATATATATATATATATATATATGTAACAAAACTTTCTCTCGCTTCACCCTCGAGTCCAGGGGTTCGTCGCATCAAGAAACACAGCACCACAGGAAACACTCGATTAGTGTTTATTTTCAAATACACATGAGTTTACTTCGCACAAGAGACGGTCGACGCGTTTCGGCACTCGGCCTTCGACTGGACCATAGAGTCTCAATGTCCAGAGTGTTTTTTTTTAAAGGAACATTACAAAAGTAGAAAGTGAAAACATACTGGACAAAAATTGCATCGGTAATTGTATTATATCGTTTTGAAGTAAAACACGATTTAAATCAAATAACTACGATAGATTGTCCACTATGGAGGGTGATGACAATATGGAGAAATTAAACAATTATTTCATTCAAAGTTTGACAATTGGAATGTGGGATAAGTCAAGATCACGGTGAAGTACCTTGGACAATAAGTGATTAATTATAAGCCAACAGTTATTAATGGTAAGACCCTTCTGTATGATGAATATCTGTGAGATTAGTGATTTTCTAATACTTTTTAACCACTTACTCAAGTGTTCCTATATTCATCAATATTCATTCTCATAAAGTATGAGATAATGTTCTATAGTGATGTCAATTAATTTTCAAGGGATTATGGTAATTTCGGCATAGTACTATCCTAAGACTTCTTCCAATTGTTACAAAGAGAAGATTCATGTATCTTATGTCAACAATAGTGGAAAGGTAGAAGGGGGGATAGGTGCAAGAGATACAGTGGGTACCAATAACAATTACAATTTGGATCAACAAGGAAAATTTGTATTGAAGTCTTTTTTCTCAGAATAGTTCAAAAACCAATCGTGAATAATCAGTTCTAGTGCTTCAAAGGTGCACATGCAATTCAGCATCCAAGTTATGTCCTAGTGGGTTTTCAGTACCCATTAGTAGGATCGTTCTTGACTCCGCTCTTCTTAACTCAAGAGTTCTGTTTCCACCCCGTTCTTTCTGTTTGATGATTTTAATACCAGAATATTTTAGTTGATTGCTGTCACTGGAGTGGAATTCAAAAAAATGTTTGGCCATGGGATGTGTGAAGTCTTTATTTTTGATGGCGCGCAGATGTTGCAGGATGCGGAGTTTGAGTTTGTTAATTGTGCTACCTATGTATAGTTTTTGACATGGACATTCCAGTGTGTAGATTACAAATTTGGATTCACATGTGATGTGGTCTTTGATTTTTTCATTATGGCCATTTTGTAAATGATATGAGGTGATGTTTTTACCATGTTCACACGCCTTACATTTTGAACACTTCCAGAATCCCGGTGTGTTTAACCATGATGTAGTGGTTGACAGTTTAGTTTCAAATTGGCTGTGTGTTAGAATATCTCCCAGAGAGACAGTTTTTCTGTAAGTAATTCTCGGTCTGGGAGACAGAATTTTCTTGACAGTCTCGTCTAGCAGCAGTATTTCCCAGTGTTTACTTATTGTTTTTTGGAATTCATTGCTTTGATTGTTGAAATCAACTATGAGTCTCAATGTTGTGGCGGTGTCATCTTCATTATGACTTGCCAAATTGGGTTGGAGTAATTCATCTCTATTTTTGTCTTTTACTCTGTTTTTTGCAGTCAGAATTACATCCAAGGGATATCCTCGTTGTAAAAAACGTTGACTCATTTCTTCTATTTGTTGGCTGAAATCTGAGAGTTCTGAACAGTTCCTTCTAGCTCTTAACATTTCCCCGTAGGGGATACTCCATTTAAGTTTTATTGGATGTCCACTGTTTGCATGGAGGATGCTGTTGCTAGCGGTTGGTTTTCTATGCATTTTGGTGCAAAATTTACCGTTCAATATATACACTTCGACATCCAAAAATATGATGTTGGTCACACTGGTGGTGAAGGTGAAGGCTAATTGATATCTATTGGTGTTAAGAGAGTCAAGAAAGTTCGTGAGATTGTCCATATCGCCTTCCCAAACGATGAAGAGGTCATCGATATATCTAGACCAGAACTTTATGTTCTTCGCTCGTTCATCCTTTAAGACTTCAGTTTCCCATGTGGCCATGAGGAGATTGGCATAAGTTGGGGCAAAAGATGTCCCCATCGCGGTCCTTTGTTTTTGCAGGAACAATTCTCCTCTGAAAAGGAAGACGTTATGTGTCAAACAGTATGTCAGCATTTGAATTAGCATGTCAGAATGTTCCAAAAAACAAATTGCTCTGGTATCAAGGAACTGTTTTACTGCTGCTACTCCATCTGAGTGACGAATAGAGGTATAAAGAGAAGAGACATCTATGGAGGCCATGATGTAGTTTTCTTTCCACTGTAGTTGATCAATTTTTTGTAAAAAGTCCATTGTGTCCCTCAAATACGATGGTAAGGCTGTTACATAATTCATTAGAAAGATATCAATAAACCGGGATGTGGATTCCAATAAGGAACCAATGGAGCTGACAATGGGTCTACCTGGCGGATGGATGATTGATTTATGGATCTTTGGTAAGAAATAAATAGTTGCCGTAATGGGGTGATCAGTTTTCAAATATAGATATTCTTCCAAATCAATAAGATCTCTCTCTTTCCAGGCCAAAAGTTTCTTATGATATTCATCTGTCCAATTCATAATGGGATTTTTAGTTAGTTTCTCATAATGTTCCTCATTGTTTAATTGTCTGTTAGCTTCTTTGATGTAATCCTCGCAGTTTTGAATGACAATGTTACCGCCTTTATCTGAGGCTTTCATGATGATGTTTTGATCATCTCGTAATTCTTTTAATGCTTTGTATTCATCAAAAGTGAGGTTCCATGTCTTTCTCTTATTGTTGTGCTTTTTTGTAGATGACATAGGGCAATTGGTGGACATTTTATTGATCTCCTCCACCATAATTTCCTGAAAGAGATCAATTTTGTTGCCTGGAGGAAGTTGTGGACAAAAGGTTGATCGATTTTTGGAGCCACTATTTCCTCCTCTGTTGGTTTCAAGGCCCGTGTCTTGACAGTATTGTAGGTCAGATATAAGAGAGGGATTACTAGCCTCAACTTGTGTATGAGATCCGGTTTGTAATGAAGTAGCTACTTTGAGGCCTGGAATATCTTTGATGCTCAGGGATGAAATCATTTGGCTTGGCAAAGGTGTAAAAGACGGTTGGAAGTGTCTCTCTTCAAAATATTTTTTGAGCTTGATTTTGCGGCAAAATTTATACAAATCAATGCATATATTGGCCAGGTCCATATCTTTGTTGAGACAAAAAGATAATCCCTTATTGAGCAGTGAGGTTTGTGCTTTTTTAAGAATTTTATTGGAAAGATTAACAATCAAATTAAGATTTTGTGGTTTCAGTTTTGCTTTGCTCTTCCTCTTCCTCTTTTGGATCTTGCCCCCTCTCCTGGTTCTCCGTTTCGGGGTTGTGATCGTCCTCTCCCCCGTGGTGGTCCTCGGCCGCGTCCTCTTTGTCGCGTTATCATCTGCATAAGGCGTATTTCCCCGGAAAAATCCAGACTGGAGGCGGCTTGTTCCTCATCTGCTGAACTTACTTCAGAGCTCTCTTCTGACGCAGGTGTTTCCTGTCCACTGTATTTATCCATGACTACACGATTTCTGTATGTGTCATATTTTCTGGCAAAGGTGTAAATTCGGCCATATGTGTAGTCTAGTCTGTCCCTATTAAATTTATTAGCTTTACGTTTTTCCACATCATCCTCATGTTTATTGATTTTCTTTTCCATCAGTTCGATTGATTTGGTGATTTCCTCATCCGGAGGAATTTGGTTTAGCTCCTCCTCCAATTCTTTAATGGTGGTGGCAATTATGGCTAGTTTCCTTTCAGCGTGTGAAATCAAGGTGGTCATCAATCTAAAGGAGCATTCGTTTGTATCAATCTGCCATTGTTTAATTAAATCAGCATCTAAATCATTAAGGGTGGGCATGATGAGAATTCTTAAGCCTCTAGGAATTCTTTTGAATTCAATGTATTTTTCGAGCGTTGTTTTCTCCCACCATTTGTTGACCTCTTGGATGCGTGCAGTTTGTAATTCCCTTAAGATACAGGAGACGGTTCTTTTTTTCTTGTCTCCACTCGTTGCACCATTTCCGATTTTCTGGGAAGAATTGGAGTCATCGTTGAGGAGGTCACTTGCTCTCTGTGCTCTATTTTTTATCCTTTCAGCCATGGTGGACTATGGGTATCGTAGTTCAATTTCTGTAAATACGATGCAAAGAGTAATTGTTTTGTGCGTGTTACTCAATAATTAATTCCTCATTAAGGGAGTGTCTCTGTTACTTGACCAGTACGTAATAGTGGTCAATTCTGGGAATATGGTTGTTGTTTACAGCTGATAAATTGTCGAAAAATAGTTCGGTTCAATGAACAGTTTCTGCGAGAGAGAGTGTAACGGGGATCTACGTGTGACGGTTCTCTGAGTCAGACCCTCTACACTGGAGCAGAATTGGAGAACGAAGGGTTATTTAAAGTGTTGGGTACGTGGTGGGGGCAACTCGGGAACCACTTCCGCGAAGTCCAGAGGTGCCGCCAACCGTTTCCCCGTCACCTCACTCACCCGGAGTTCTCGAGCTGCTCCACCGCGTTGGCACAGTTCTGCCGCGGAATCTCAAGCAGGTAACAAACAGCAACCAGAACAGCCGGCGATTTTCTTCTCCTTCCGGTTTCAAGTAGCTGCATGAATCGCCGTGTCGTTTCACTTCCCAGGTGTATAGATATAGATATAGATATATATATAGCAGATCTATCATCTTTCTCCAAAAATTACCAATATTTTATCCTACTGTATATTTCACTAATTCACTCATTCCAATGTTTAATAATAGTGGTTATTGTATAAAAATGGTTAATACCATTTCAATCTTCAGCCCGCAAAATGCAATTATGAAATCAACCTAAAGAGGGCCTTACACTCCAGCTGAAGAGCACAGAGCTGCCGTTAGGAGAACCTTAAAAAAATATGGTAGGCTCACGGATCTAACCACATGGATTTTATTCCCCAGGAGACTTACTGTTTTTTTTATGTTGCTTAGGGGCTCCTGCACTCCCTAGAGCCCCCCACAACATAAAAAAAGGCTTGGTGGAGCCCCTTCCTCTTCTAGGGACAACACAAAGCTAAAAGAAATATAATAATGTTCTTGCATGGCATTATTGGGTACTCCTTCAAGGAGCAGTGAATGATAAATTAGCAGATCCTGCTGCTCATTTATTATTCCTTTTTGTGTCGCTTGGCCTATCCGACCAACTCTTTTTTATTAATTATTAGGGAGGGGGCTGTCTTGCATTCAATTGTAGACAGGTCCAGGAAAATCTGTTGTCTCTATTTGTCTCAAACGAGCATAAAAATGATCAATATCAATCCTCATCTTTCTGCTAGCAGGTCACAGTACAGCGCAGTGATGCAGATCTTTGAAAGTGGTTAGGAGTAATGCTTGCCCTGAATTTGAGCAAACAAGGCGAGAGAGGTACATTTTTAGAACTTCAGTTCTCTGCCCCCCTGCCCCACAGTCTCTTAGGATTTCACAATGGTTCTCCCCTGCAAATGTCTGGAAAAGATGGAGTCAAATATTGTATTTTAAAGCACAATTTGCACATCCATTTGCTAAGGAGCTATAGACTCTGAATGTTCACTCATTAACTGTTCAAGTCATTTCAAGGTGTGTTAAGACAATGAATCTTAAGTGTTCCCAATGGTTAACACCATTTATTTCAAAATGTGCTATCAGTACTGTTAGACCTGGCTTTTTTTAGCGGGTTTATCCTCAGACTTTCTGCTTTTTGGCCTCCTGTTGTTGACCCTGTTTTTGTTGGTTTTATGACTCTGGGCACTTTACCACTGCTGATCAGTGCTAAAGTGCATATGCTCTCTTTGTAAATTGTTATGGATTGGTGTTTCCATGATTGGGTTGTTTGACTTACTTCTAAGTCCCTAGTACCAAGCACTGTGTGTGCCAAGGGCCTGTAGGTCAAATGCTGATAGTGGGCCTGCAGCACTGATTGTGCCACCAACACAAGCAGCCTTAAAAAGAGGTCTCAGACCTGCCACTGTAGTGTCTGTGCCCAATCTCTACTGCCATGTCGACCTGACAAATGCACACACTTGCCAGGCCCTAACCTTTTCCTTTTATTACATTTAAGTCATCCTTAAAGTAGGTCCAAGTTATCCCTGTGGACAGGGTGCCTTGTATGTGAAAAGTAGGACATATATTGATATGTTTGACATCTCCTGATAGTGAAATGCAGTGTATTTCCTTTTTAGTATTGAAATACTATCTGTCCCATAGGATAGAATGGGAGTTTACTTATAACATCTAAAAAGTATAACTTCCAATTGGGACAAAATAGAAAGATGGAGTTTAGTATGCCTGAACTCAGAATATAATAATGCACCTTTTAGTAAAGAGGATTTTTATATTGTGTGTTTGAAAATGCCACTTTTAGAAAGTGGGTATTTTCTTGCGTAGGCATACCGTGTGCCTCTGCTCGCTTGTGGATTGACTGTCTGGCTTGGGGTGACATGGGCTGGGAATGTGTATTCACTGTAGACAGCCACTGGGGGGTTAAGGTTTGTCCTGCCTTTCCTGGATGAGTCAGGGATGAGTTAAATAGACCTGGATTGCATTTAGAGAAGGGGGAGGAGATTTCCTTGCACCTGAATGGGCCTGGTCTGCCTTACACAATGCTGTCTCCACCTCCTGCCGGGAGGCTGGACTAGAGAGGACAGAACTGGTTTTGGCTGAGCACAGAGCCTCTCTGCCACAAGAGAACAAATAGAAATGCTGTAGAAATATTGGGGCCCAGATCCCAGAACTTTAGAATATTTCTGGGACTCAAGAGGAACCTCTGCAAAGGAGAAAAGCTGGGAAAGCTGAAGGAGAAGTACTGTCCCTTTGCTGTATGCTGTCTAGAGTTGGCCTGCAGTGGCTGTCTCTGCCAAGGAGAGGATAAAGACGTTTCTGTGTGCTGTGTATCCTGCTTGAAGAACATCTCAAAGGGCCTAAAGCAGGGCTTGCCTCCTTTTCTGAAGTCAGAGGGACACAAAGACTTCACCACCAGCTCCCCCGAACTTCCTTGCTAGGAGTTCTGACCTGCCAAGAGGTGCCTGTTGCTGAGTTGGGCCTTTGGAGGTTGGTCCTGCTGTTGGGAGCTAGAAAAGAGAAGCGCAAAGCATCCACACCATTTCCGACGCATCGCTGCTGTGCCACTGAAGAAAGTGATGCAGAGCTCGCCATGGCTGGAGAAATCACTGCTGGCCAAATCCCATGCACCGATCCCCGAAGTCTGAGATCACCGCACCAATTTCAACGCAGACCCAGTTGTGCTTCTGCAAAAGTCAACGCATCATGGGACCACGGCTGGAGAGACCAGAGCAGCGCCGTTGCTGCTGCCACATCGAGAACCGACGCATCCCCGATCCTCTTGCATCAAACCAGGTACCAAGCCTACAAGGACACCGGGGCTGCAGTAATAAACCAACGCATCATCTTTTCGCACAGTACGAAACTGATGCATCACATCCCCTTCAGTAAGGAACTGACGCATCACCTCCCCTGCATGGCAGTAAGGAATGGACGCATCACCTCCCCTGAGTAAGGAACCAACACATCATCTTACCTGGGCATAAGGAACCGACGCAACACCTTCCCTGTGGCTGTTTTTGTTAATGATTGTGACGCATCCAAGGTACTTTGTGTTGAAAGTGTTGCATCTATAGTTTACTATAGACTGAACTGTTTTTACCTTCTAAAATTTACATTTTAATTACTGTATTGTGGGATCTTGTTGTTTTGGTCTTGTTTGGTTTAGATAAAGATTACGTATTTTTCTAAACTGGTGTGGTGTTCATTTGTGGTGTTTTTACTGTATTACTGTATGTGTGCACAAATGCTTTACACACTGCCTCTGAGATAAGTCTGTTTGCTCGTGCAAAGCTGCCAAGGGGGTAGGCAGGGGTAATTTTAGATGTGTATCCTCCTTACCCTTACTAGGAAGAAGGGTCCCTATTTGGACAAAGGTGCAAATCATTGCCAACTAGAACCCCCCATTTCTAACAGGTACCCACCTGTATCAAAGAATGCCTTGTTTGTGCCAGGGCCAGCATGTTGTCCTGGGCAACTTCCACAAACCCTGGAAGCCCCTTTATACCAAAAATCAAATACGATTTGCAAGTGTCAGAATTTTGACCTAGATGCCATCCATATTCCATATGTGACCCTTATCTTAAAAATACCGGGCCCGATTCACAGAACTAACTTAAGACAAAATCCTAAACTTACTACCATTTTCGTATTCACAGAAGGCACTTACTCATTTTGGTATTCACAGAAGACACTTACTCACTTCGGTATTCACAGAAGTTAGGAGTCCTAACTTTAGGGCTCCTAAATGCCTTCTGTGAATACCGAAAGTCTTAAAATTAGGATTTTTCTCAGTTTAGGAGTCCTAAAGTTTGGACTCCTAACTTTACTACTACTGAACTGAGATAAATCCTAATTTTAAGGCTTTTGGTATTCACAGAAGGCATTTAGGAGTCCCAAAGTTAGGAGTCCTAACTTTACTACTACTAAATTGAGAAAAATCCTAATTTTAAGACTTTCGGTATTCACTGTCGTCATTTCGGAGTCCTAAAGTTAGGAGTCCTAACTATACTACTACTAAACTGAGAAAAATCCTAATTTTAAGGCTTTCGGTATTCACAGAAGGCATTTAGAAGTCCTAAAGTTAGGAGTCCTAACTTTACTACTGCTAAATTGAGAAAAATCCAGATTTTAAGAATTTCGTTATTCACGGAAGGCATTTAGGAGTCCTAAAGTTAGGAGTCCTAACTTTACTGCTTAAATTGAGAAAAATCCAGATTTTAAGAATTTCGTTATTCATAGAAGGCATTTAGGAGTCCTAAAGTTAGGAGTCCTAACTATACTACTACTAAACTGAGAAAAATCCTAATTTTTAGGCTTTCGGTATTCACAGAAGGCATTTAGGAGTCCTAAAGTTAGGACTCCTAACTTCTGTGAATACCGAAATGAGTAAGTGCCTTCTGTGAATACCAAAATGAGTAAGTGCCTTCTGTGAATACCAAAATGGTAGTAAGTTTAGGATTTTGTCTTAAGTTAGTTCTGTGAATCGGGTCCACCTTCTTCATGGTTGCCACCTTCCCATTGTCATATAGTTCCCACTAATCAGTATGATCAGCGCTTTTGTGGAAGACATAAACCTCAGGTGAGGTGCCACAGCTGATTCTATGCACCCTGAATGACTGGGCAATTTCTAAGACCCAGCGGTGCCAGGGGACAACACCCGAAACCTTCGGAGATCACCTGTTTTGGTGTACTTAACAAACAGAGACACGGGACTCTTGCTCTGGCATCAAAAGATCGTCTTTAATGACTGCAGTCAGGAACAGAAGTCACCGAAGATTCATACAAGATAGATTCTAAGGAGACTGCTCGATTTGTACAAAGCAGGTCGCTCCTTAAATACTGAATATTCTGCTTCGGGCAAACATTCCTGCAGAGATACAATAATTCCCGTTTCTGTATTCCAGACAATAAGATCTCACAATATCACATTCCCATCTCCAGGTGTCCGGCCTTCAATCACATGTTTCTGACATCCCTCTATTGAAAGGCCGGACCGCCCCATAATAAAATTGGTCACCTCCTCATCATAAAAGGCTAAAGGGAAATGCAGGAACAGATGCAGAAAATAGAAGAGTCAGATAAGACATATTCGTAGGCTAATAAAAGAAGCGTGGTCTATTGTGTCAGGGTCAGTAGTCTTGCTCAGGCAGGATAGGACAAAAAACCAGTACGGCAGGGTCTGCCTCAGGCGGCAGGGTCAGCTTTCGCCAAGTCATGCAGAATTTGGCAGAACGCGCACTAGGGACTACGTGCCCTCGAGGTTACCTAATCAGGGTCATTGTTCGGACATCGCCCATTTACTGACTATGTGAGGGCAATGATACAAAATGGACGTCGTGCACGAAATGGAACCCGTAGGTTCGAGCTCAAGAATCAGCAATACATGACGAATCCTTCAGTGCAGCGTGGCGAAAACGCTCGCGTTATATTAGACTCGTTATTTGCAATTCGCTAATATCAGGATCGTCACGGTACCATTAGCTCAGAAACATGGGTTCAGTTTTCACGGAACCTCAGACCCTCCTTTTGCCCTTACATAGGCAAGCACTAATCGATATCTGAGTCGATACCTATTTTCATCAAATCACTGAGATGTTGCTGAAGCATCATCCTTTCCATCAATACCTCTCTAGTAACAGGTGGCCTTCTTATACACGTTGTGGCACAAAGGCCACATAAGGCAGGATCACACTGGACACAGAGACAGCACGAAAACAGGAGAGCTAAAGCAGCCCCAATGACCATCAGAATCTTCCATCCCCACGCAGATAATAGGTTCCAAAACCATCCAGTTAGCGACCACTCCCCTTCATCCATATGTATAGAATCAGAGATCTTATGCAACTTGGAAATGGCCTCATAAACTGTCGGAGCATTATCCGGAATGAAAACACAGCAGCTCGATCGGATCACTTTACACACTCCACCTCGATCTGCAAGTACCATATCTAGAACCATACGGTTCTGCAACATCATAAGGCGATCCGCTTGAAGCTCAGCCGTCAAGTTACCAAGGGCACCAGCCGTTACATTAACAGTGGATTCAACTACACGAGTCAGTTGTCTCAGGTTCCTACTATTAACCATAGGTCCCCAAAACGGTAGGAAACCCTTGAGGAAGTCTCCCACTTCCTGACCAGCAGTGTCTTCCTGACTAACAACGCCCCTCACAATTCTGGCCTTGTGATAATCAGAGGCAGCCGTAAATGTCGGCGGCAGTAAGTTAGCAACATAACATGTTCCCGAAAAATCTGGGGGCAACCATGTGTATGCTCGGTCATAACAGACAAAGTATGTACCCTTGGCAGCCAAAAACGCAGGAGAAGACTGTGATGGAAAAACGTACGTTTCAGTACAGTCACTCTTCCCTAGCTGAGCTCTCGTATTCTGACCATTGCCTTGCAAACAAAAACGACCTAAGTGTGGTACGACCCAAATCGGAGACGAGCTCTTGCGCTGTTTCTCACCCAGACTAATGCTATACCCAGTCGCATTCCAACCCACATAAGCTCGCAACTCGTCCTTAGGAATGGATGAATATGCATCGATATCTCTACTCATATCGGCAACTCCTCTAACCAAGGCTTTATTGCTAGAGCTATATCTTGTGGAGCGCGGTGGTCGCGGGGGATAGGTCTCAAGCGCAAAGAGGAACATAGTCTGGAATGCCCACGATGACCCATTATAGCTAAAAGGCAGAACTAGATACGGGATACCTTTATCGACGGTATGCGGCATTAAACCACACACCCAGCAATTAGTCATATTCATCACTAGTTGGTGTTGGTGCAGGAGTTGAATAAATGAATTGTTCACGAACTCAGACCGTCTAGCTTGTTCGTGTTCAGGTAAAGGGTGGAAAGAGTGCGTAGAAGCAGTGTTAACAGGAAGGGAAACGTGAGGAGGCACCGTAGACATAGCAGATACAAAAATTAACTGGGCACCAAAGACAATTCCACCCATCAGAGTTACCAAGACAATCAAAAACATTAGGGCACACTGGATCAGGAAACATTTGTTGTGCAATATTTCATGCAATTTCACTTTACGCTCAATCACAGTATTAACACCTCGCAGCGCAGGAAGCTCCATCCTCTACTCGAGCCGTCCGTGGCGGTTGGCTTGTACCTGTTCGGAAATGCGTCCGTTAGCCTTGGGAGTTCCCAAAGACCAACCGGGGGAACCGACCTAGCGTCTGGTAACCTGCAAATCAAAACTAGGCACACGTCACGGCCCTACGGCGAACCCGGATGGCCGGTTCAAAAACACGCACACAGCAAACTTCCTGGCCGAGGAGAATACAATTGTCCAAAGACGAGTTGTCAGGGCAGAGGGGGCAAAGGAAAACAAGAAAGGGTATTCACTTTATTAGTCCTTGGAATGGGAGCGTAAAGAGTAACAATGCCTTCCAGGTTGTGTCTGCTCTTCGAACAAGGAACCAGATGGCGAAACAGTGTTCAATTGTTCAGGTGAATGTTTGAACGGAGCAATGTTCGAATCCAGGGGTGAAGGCACAGTTCCAGGTGAAGCAGCAGTGTTCTTCACTTTAGCAGACTCAAGATCTTTAAATTGTGCATCGCTGAAAGGGACAAGCCTAGGAACACACACTGTCTCAGAATTGCCAATTCCCTGTCTAATCCATTTGTCATACGGTAAAGGAAGCGGTACACGTTTCGTATGGGCAGCGTGTACCCAATGCTTTCTTCCAGCCAATCGAACAGCAGTTCGTGTTGACAACAGGACCTGGAACGGTCCGATATATCTTGGCTCCAAGTTTCTTGATTTCCCAAAGTTCTTTACGACCACGAAATCGCCAGGCTGTAACTTGTGTCCTGGTCCTTCAGTTGGCTTTGGCAGAGCCTCAAAAACCTGTTGATGAATGGCACTTAGTTTAGCAGTCAAGTCATAAAGGTAATCGATCAACATGGGATATTCGAGCTGGGTGAATTCCTTAGGTCTAGGGACACCCCAAACGTTCGCAGGGCGACCAAACACAATTTCATACGGGCTAAGCCCTATTCGAGAGTGCACAGTCACCCTAGTGGATAGAAGAGCCAAAGGCAATGCATCTGGCCATGACAATCCAGTATATAACCCTCAACAAGACCTGTGGACTGTGGGTGATTTGCACTATGGAACTTCTGTCTAATCCCCAAACCCACACACACGCTCTTCATAACCTTTCCCACAAACTCACTTCCATTATCCGACCATACAATCCGTGGCATGCCAAACCTAGGAAAAAACTCTTTGAGAAGGACTTTGGCTGTGGACAGGGCTGTATTATCCTTCAAGGGGTAGGCTTCAATCCATCGTGAAAATGCACAAACTACAACAAGGACATACTTAAGGTTGTTACACCTTTCCATATGAATGAAGTCTAATTGGATAATCTCAAAGGGACAAGTCGGGGAGCAAAATGACCAGCTGGAGTTGGAGTTCCCTTGCCAGGATTATGCATCAGGCACACCATGCAATTTTTAACCACCCTCTCCGCACACTTAGAAATTCCATCATTCTTCCATACTGGGGCCAACAACTTGCAAATTCCTTTCGCACTAATGTGTGCGATTCCATGTGCCATTGTAACTACTGCAAGCACATACGCATCAGGTAACATCCATCTTTGATGTTCAGACAGATCGATCCAACAACCAGTCGAATCCAATTTACCCGTACTGTCTTTCCACACATTCTTCTCACTCTCAGTAGCCTCATTCTGAATTGACTTCACACTCTCAATCGTATCTTCACACATTCCAGCATCCGTAACCCATCTTGCAGAACTTGCAACATACATTCGACTCGTCATGTTCTTTTCCGTCTTTTTCGCAATCTCATCTGCAAATGCGTTACCACGACCAACATCATCCGTGACCTTCCGATGAGCACTACACTTCACAATCGCAACTTGCTTTGGCAAAGTAAGTGATTCCAGAAGCTCATTCACCAATTGTCCATGCTGTATTTTTGTCCCGTGGGACGTCAAAAATCCTCTCTCTCTCCATAACCGTCCAAAACTATGTGCAACACCAAACGCATACTGACTATCGGTAAACACGTTCACTCTCTTTCTCTCGGCCAAAACGCACGCTCTCGTCAGCGCAATTAACTCTGCAGCTTGTGCAGAATTCTGACTTACTCTCGCAGTCTCAACAATCGTACTCAATGTCGTCACAGCATACGCGGCAGTCACATCACCATTCGACAACTTAAAGCACGAACCATCCACATACAAAGTACCATCCGGATCTGACAACGGGGTATCTTTCAAATCGATCCGACCCTTCGTTTCTTCTTCAGTTCGCAAACAACAATCATGTGGTTCTGAATCACTCGACTCTACAGTAGTCGGCAACAATGTGGCTGGATTCAACACACTACATCTCTTAATCTGAATATGACTTGCCAAGAGTGTCAGCTCATAGCCTGACAACCTAGCACTCGTTAGATGTTGAGTTTTCGTTCTGTTCAATAAAGTATCTACTGCATGTGGAACCATTACCACTAACATATTATTCATGACCAGACCAGCAGACTGTCGAATAGACACAGCAGCTGCCGCTGTCGCTCTAAGACAACTCGGCAATGCTCTTGCTACTGGATCTAAGGTTGAAGAAAAATACGCACACGGACGCTGTTTATCACCAAATTGTAGCGTCAACACGCTCAACGTGCAACCCTCTCGTTCATGAATGTACAGTGTAAATGGTTTATTGTAGTCGGGGGTACCCAAAACACGAGCTGAACACAACGCATTGCGTAGCTCAGAAAAACTCTTCCGGCAGTCATCAGACCATGGCAGAGGATTCGAAACGTGAGAGCTAACAAAGGCTTTGCTAACAATGAAAAATTTGGGATCCATTGTCTGCAGTATGATGTGATACCCAAAAAGGCACGTACTTCTCTTTGAGTGTTTGGCACAGTCATTTGAGCAATTGCTCTAATTCGTTCTGGGGTCAACCTTCTTCCCTCCATTGACAAGAGATGACCTAAGTAGGTTACCTCTTGGCAACAATATTGCAGCTTAGAAGGTGACACCTTGTGATGTAAATCGGACAAATACTGTAGCAAAGAAATCGTAGCTGCTTTGCAAGTTGTTTTGTCATCAGCAGCCACTAAAAGATCATCTACGTACTGGATCAAAGCTGCCCTGACAGGCAATACAAAGGTATCAAGCTGGCTTTTCAGAGCCTGACTATATATCAAAGGACTTTCACAATAACCTTGAGGTGCACGCTTGAATCTGAAGCTACGACCACCCAAGGAGAAACCAAAAATGTCCCTACTCTCTTCTGCTATCGGGATGCTAAAGAAGGCATTCTTCAAGTCAATCACCGAAAACCAGGTAGCTGAAGCAGGAATTAATGTCAATAAAGCTGTGATATCGGGAACCACAGGAAACTGCAGAACCACAATCTTGTTCACTTCTCTAAGATCAATTACGAAACGATACACAGGAGGTTGGGAAGGATCGGTACGTTTCAAAATCGGCAAAACAGGACTATTACACACGTTACCTCGTGTTTCTTCGATCACACCCTTCTGGATCAAATCATGGATGATCGCTAAGAGTGCTCGTTCACCATCGCTCGAAATTCGATACTGCGGAATTCGCGGTAAGATAACATTCGGTCTGAGCTAAACAACATATGGGGGAATTTCCAGAAGACCCACATCATTAGGACCCATAGCCCAAAGAGATTCGGGGAGCGAACGCAATTCTTGTGGAAGCCTATCTGTCACCACATACATAGGAGAGATCACTTTCCTGCCCAATGTAAGTTGTACTCCCGATGGGTCACAATGCAATGTCGCATACAATCGTTTCAACAGGTCCAAACCAAGCAAGTTCTCACCACAACCAGTAGTCAAAATCAACGGTGCTTCTAACTTACATGGTCCAATTGAAAGGGACAAAGGACTAGAGACTGGATTACGAACAGGGGCGCCAGAGAATCCTACTGAGACATTAGTTAAGCCAGACAAGGGTGCGCCAGGGAGTTTAGAATGTATGATTGAACTTTTTGCCGCACCATTATCCAACAGAAAAGGCTCAACCACACTTGATAAAGCTACTGAAACGTAAGGCCCACTCTGATCAACTGGAACTGACACTACTCCCTCTCTTTGTCCATGGCTATCCTAGCAATCATTATACGCAGTACTCTCGCCCTCGACATAGTAATCATCTACATGGTACTGCGGAGATCTATCAGATTGCACCTTCGATTGGTCAAAACAATTAAGAGAACTTTGTGACGAAAGAGAGCGCTCATTCTGAGAAGACGTGACACCACGTCCTCTACCTCTAGAGATTTGTTGAAAACCACGACCTCTCTGAACTGGCACACCATTCATACGCTGTCGCAAAGCAGGGCACTCGTTCTTATAATGACCCTCTTCCTTGCAGTATGCACATTGATTCAATCCTAACAAGGGCCTGGAAGCGAGATACTCCGGTCTTAGTTGTACTCTCGGAAACGATGTCTGTTGCTGAAATTGCGTACGTTGCTGCGAATCGTTCTGATTCGAGCGAGGCGGATACGCCTGCTGCAACAACACCTTAGTCTTCAGGTCCTTCGTTTTCCTCTCTACACGTTCTTTTTCTTCCTTATCTCTGTTCTCGTAATATTGGGCTGTGGCTAGAATCTGAGCCATCGAAGAGACAGCCCAAGCACTTTCTGAGTCTTTCAATTTGTTGCACAAGTCAGTCAGCAAATTAGACACAAACTTATCAACAAATAGTCTCTGGCCTCCCTCTGAACTCATATCTTGACCGCTGTGGTCCACAAAAGTCTCCTCAAATCGCGTGAAAAAGTCGGACACACTTTCATCCTTCTTCTGCTTACAAGCCGACAATTTATCCCAGTTTACTCTCAACGCTGGCATCAGCGTCTTCATTAGATTGACTATCCTAATTGGTAACTCCGCTACTAGGGGTTCAGGCTTTGCACCTCCTACTTGGAGAGCATCCGCAGCTAAAATAGCAGTCCAGGTACCACCTAACTCGTTCGGATGATCCTCATGGCGGATTTTTGCCCATATCGGTTGTGGCACTACATTGTCAAACAACATCTCAATATCTGCAATGTTCATAATACAGGCGTCCACTGTCTGGGACAATTCCTTATAGTAACCAGCGGGATTCTTACGTGGGTCTGGCAAAGTCTGTTTTAATGCTAATACTTCAGACCTTTTCCATGGGACATGTATCCAAACTCTCTGAAAATGTGCCGGAGCGGCCGCAATACCTCTCCCTGCATCAGCCTGTACTGCATCACGCCATACTGGCGGAACCTCTCTCATAGGATACTGTCCTAACGTCTTCGTTGCCGAGGAATCATTCGCAAACAAAACTCTAGACGGTAATACAGACCTATAGGCAAGAAGCCGCTCTAACGCATGTCTAGCATCAGAGCCCACAATCATACCTTTCGCAAATTGACTCTGGAGTTCAAGCATTTCAGCAGGGGCTGAGTCTAATTCGTCGGTGTCCCATTCGTCTCGCAACAACTTACACATCTCCTCAAACACATATCTCTGAGTTGGTTCATTCCACTGAGAAAATGTATCGTAAACTATACGACAACTATACCTATCGGGTTTCAAAATCCACCTATTAGCCATCGAATCTAATAATGCTCGTTCCTCAGACTCAGGGAGCTGGCTACGTCTCTGCATAGAATCAGAAAAGACGGGCGCAATTAGCGACCCAAAAAGAGGAGTCAGAAAACTAGGCACGGTGTCGGTTACTCGCCGACGAGCGGAAGGTGAAGTAGACATAAGAGCAGGAGAGACACCATTCAGTGAAAGAAAAGGAGCAAAAGGGGTAACAGAAACAGGAGTGACAGACGTAGTAAGGTGAGGTGTAGCAGTTAAAGACGAAAAAGGCAACCCAGGAAGAGGAGGTGCCGGAGGAACATAACCCTTCTGAGGAACAGGTGGTGGGGGAGGAACTACCACGGGCTGACCAGCAGCCGGTTGTACAGCAGGGGGAACCAAAAGGGTTGTAGCGCTTTGTACATAAGGAGGTGACGACTTCAATAAATAAGACATCAGAGGATCCTTTTCGGGGTCCTCTTTCGGCTTATCGGGACATGATGGCAAAACAGGGTAGCACTTATCAATTGCCATGCTATGTTGTCTAATGAAAATCTCGGTCGCTTTCTCTTCTTCATCTTCCTTAAACTGCCTAGCAGCTTGCATAATCGAGACACCTTTTTCTCGTTTATCCTTTTTAGCCTGTTTGATTTCTTTCTGCTTGGCTTCTTTGCGCCAAAGACGAAAGGAGTCAAACATCGCCGGCCGGGCTTTCTTCTTAAATAACTTCGCCTCAAAATTATCCAAAATTGCAGTTTCAAAACTACCATGTAGTGGCCATCTGAGAACACCATCTTTCCTCGTATAGCGGACCCATACCTCGTTATACGTGATAGGGCCCACACCATGCTTCGAATAGAGCTCATAAGTCGGAGTTCCAACCGGAGGTATCGGACAAGAGTCCTCCAATCGGGAATCCTTGTTGCAACATCCAAGACAAGACAAGAAACCAAGATTACGGTTAGGCATTTTTCGCTCACTAACCGAGTTTCAAACTACAAGGGGCTATCTCTACCGATACACTCGTAAATGTACGAGACCCTCGGTTTTTGGGAACTGCATCTACCAAATAATCCTAAGGACCAAACTAAACCAAATGCAATGGAACCATGCAAACCAAAACTAAGGACCAAAGAACTCGAGTTAAACCTAAGGACTGGGAGCGACCCACTTATACTTAACTGAAAGATCAATGACGTCACCAGGAAGACCCGTCTATCGTCTCGCCGTACTAAGGACTATGCCAGGCTCCAAAACAGGTCGACAGTCAGGGCGCCAGTCCTTTGCAGCCGTCTGGAAGCGGGAACCTTCGCGGGGAAAGACCTTCGGACCACTTATGCGACATACATGGATCGATGAAGTGGGGTGCACCTCCCTCGGAAATTTCACACGAAGCTCCTCACAATCTTCAGGCTAGGACCGGAACCGCTCGATGTCGCCCAACGTTGGGCGCCAACTGAAGAACTGGGCAATTTCTAAGACCCAGCGGTGCCAGGGGACAACACCCGAAACCTTCGGAGTTCACCTGTTTTGGCGTACTTAACAAACAGAGACACGGGACTCTTCCTCTGGCGTCAAAAGATCGTCTTTAATGACTGCAGTCAGGAACAGAAGTCACAGAAGTATCATACGAGATAGATTCTAAGGAGACTGCTCGATTTGTACAAAGCAGGTCGCTCCTTAAATACTGAATATTCTGCTTCGGGCAAACATTCCTGCAGACTTACAATAATTCCCGTTTCTGTATTCCAGACAATAAGATCTCACAATATCACATTCCCATCTCCAGGTGTCCTGCCTTCAATCACATGTTTCTGACATCCCTCTATTGAAAGGCCGGACCGCCCCATAATAAAATTGGTCACCTCCTCATCATAAAAGGCTAAAGGGAAATGCAGGAACAGATGCAGAAAATAGAAGAGTCAGATAAGACATATTCGTAGGCTAATAAAAGAAGCGTGGTCTATTGTGTCAGGGTCAGTGGTCGTGCTCAGGCAAGATAGGACAGAAAACCAGTATGGCAGGGTCCGCCTCAGGCGGCAGGGTCAGCTTTCGCCAAGTCATGCAGAATTTGGCAGAACGCGCACTAGGGACTACGTGCCCTCGAGGTTACCTAATCAGGGTCATTGTTCGGACATCGCCCATTCACTGACTATGTGAGGGCAATGATACAAAATGGACGTCGTGCACGAAATGGAACCCATAGGTTCGAGCTCAAGAATCAGCAATACATGACGAATCCTTCAGTGCAGCGTGGCGAAAACGCTCGCGTTATATTAGACTCATTATTTGCAACTCGCTAATATCAGGATCGTCACGGTACCATTAGCTCAGAAACATGGGTTCAGTTTTCACGGAACCTCAACCCCTGTTGTATAGGTTGGCCTAGAGACCAGTTAGCTCACAGTGCCACCATAAGCCCTCCTAACCTGAACAGGGAGAAAATGGTTTCAGGCAACCAATGAACATGACAACCCTGACCCCTCAGGATCTTGGTAGCAGTTTTATTACCCTTTTGCTCATTCACTCATGCACTCTTGTTCTCAGAGAAGTAAGCAAAGAATACACAATGGAACGTTCTTCAGTATATTGTTAGAGCCAACGTTATTCTAGTATAGAGTACATGTGCTGCGTTGATCAATAGATAGAAGCATATGATTACAAGCACCAAAATAGTAAATTACAGGTATAGTTCCACCATGGCACTAAGAACAGAGTATATATGCAGACATATAAAACAATAGAGGAATCAGGTGTACTTCTGTTATGCAATAGCTACCCTACATGCGTCTAGCGTGTGTGTGAGTGTATAGCCAAGAATAACCCCACGGGATGATCCAACCCCATTACCTGGCAGGACAGAGTGTAGGACCCCATCTTGGTCACAAACTGGACACTCCTCACAGAGATGTTAGGCAGCTGGTTGGCAAGGCATAAGCATGCAGGGACCTCTTGATGTCAGCAGAAGTGTCTCCTCTGGCTATCCCCGAAAATGCTTATTTATGTACAGTAAAAAGCATCCTTGTGATGTATATACAAATTCCAAATGTATTGAGTTTGCAGATAGCCCTGTCGTCCCATGGATGAAGCTAGAACTACATTGCGCAGCATGTACAAAGGTCTTGTACTCTGTGTTCCAGGCATCATGATAATGTTGCGCCAAGCAAAATGTGTAAGTAAAGAAGTTTCAGAGAAATAAATCCATCATTGTCATGCACACAAATATGTGCAAAAGGTTATCGTAAAATCTTATTGTGCAGAACGAGGGCAATGTAAGAAAATGTGCAGCGTTGCTACATGAGCCTTACTCAGGCACATAGCACTATATGCCACATTACTCCTGTATGCCAAACAAATTGTTAAGAATTTCCTCCAGTATTCCAGTGGCAGCATTTTTTAATAGGTAATACATGTGCCATGAATTACCTCTAGTATGCCAGTGTCAGTATTTTGCCAAAGCTGCATGTTATGCCAAAATTATTACTGGTATGTTCCATGTGTCCCATATGCTAACTATTACATCTATAGCAGTGCAAATATTTTTCCGCAGGTGCCTGTTGTGATACGAATTGCCTCCAGTATGTCAGCACCACTATTTTGCTATTGGTGGCTCTGTAATCAAAGATTTACTTGCCATTTTCAAGGGATGATATCAGACCGCATGTGTACCAGCATATTGTAGCTCACCCATGCTCATTTACATTCACTCACACTCATTCACACTCATTCACTCACACTCACTGTCACTTATTACTTTTCATTCATTGTCAACCATTCACTCTCAATCACTTGCAGTTACACTCCCACACACTTGATTTCAGACTCACTCTCACTCATTCATTCACACTGAGTCTCACACTCTCACTCTTACTCTCACTCTTCCTCCCTCAGTTGCTCATTCTGTCTAATTCACTCATTGTCAGTTAACATAATTTATTCACAGTTGTTTATTCTAGCTCATTCTCTTTCACACTTATTCCAACTTACAGTTATGGTCAATCAATCAATCACTCAATATCACTAACACTCCCTCTATCATAGTCCCATGGCATTATCTGCATGTGCTAGATGCTACAGTAATTCTTGAAATGCATACTAACTGGTATTATGTAGACGCGACAGTATGTTTTGCGACAAAGCACTGGTACTCCTCAACGCATCTACAATACTGTCCTTGTTCTGTACAGCTTCCTATACACACTACATGTTCCTGTTCAATTGTACTGCATGAGAACTCTGCGTAACTTCTGACCATCAGTAGTTAGCAACACACATGATTGCAGCACTTCCTGGTTCCAGAGGAGACAAGCCATGCTCTAGTTGTTGGCAATGACGGCACATTCAATGTGACAACAGCATTTGGGACGCGGTCTTGGCCGTGGCCCATTTAAACCATGCCCAACCGCCAATTCACACTTTGGGTTATGAATCCAAGGAAGTTTGACCCTTAAACCGATCCGCAGCTGCACCCGGGCCTCACAGGTATTCTGTAGCAGCTTCTTCCTGCATTTGCTTCCGGTGTGTCAGACCTACCTCAGCATGGCTTCAAAAGTCTCTATCTCCACCGTTTGGGAGACGCCCATAATTACCTTGCACAGTTAGCACAGCAATAACAAGGTAAAGCACAGTACATTGTAAGTTAGTGCAGGGAGATATTTTAACTCCCTGCGCTAAAAGCAGCACCAACACTTAACTCATGACTTCCATTTGGATACACTCAACTGTGGTGACAACTGGTGAACACAGGTGGTCTGCAACCAGAAACATGTGACTGAACAAGTGCATTGTGTTCTGCTACACTGCATTTGTACGTTTTACAGTGCATTGACACGCATACTGGTGATGGAGCAGGGTTTTCTCGAAATAAAACCTACAAGGATTGAACTCCTCATTGTGTGAATTTTAGTGTTTTAGTACATTTGTAGTAGGCCGCAAATGCACATGATTAGTGCAGAAATAACATCCAAAAACCACAGGTTTCTTTTTTACTAACTGTTTGAAAATAACGTTAGCATTAATAGTGTAAATTTTGTAAAATAACAATGATAATTACATGTGTATTTGTTTTTCCTAGAGCGCATTTTATTGTTCTGCCGAGAAGGCCTCAAGAGTCTTTTTAGGTTTAATTTGGTATTAGAATGTAGACTGAAAAATATGAAATCAGTCCTTCATGAGTTCCAGATGATGGCCAAGGGTGTGTGCAGGAAACGATGAACATTATGAATGGAACTTCCTTGCTGAGCGGAGTATGTGGATACTTGTACTATAAGATTTCTACATTAGCGAGATGGAGAAATGTGCAAGCCGTGGAAGAGATTATCTGATATTTCTCTGTTGAAGATTGCCGACAAAAGAGGCCCAAAGACAAAGGAATTGTTGAAAAGTTAGGCACATCGAAAGTAGAGTGATTAGACACCCCCCGGTTTAAACCAATGGGATTCAAGAATTTTACATGTGATGATACATGGGGGTTGGATCTTTAGTGAATTAAGGGTATAACTATTAGTACTGAACGTTTTGGGGTGTGTGTGTTCATTTTATGAGGAGAGAGCCGTGAGTCTGTTTCCTAACTTAACTGGCTGGCTGTAGTTCTGCTGATCCTGACTCTTTGACTTTGCACCTCGTGCCTTCTTGAGGATGCCCCAGTTTACTCTCTTGGTCAGAGGGTAGATTTTCAGACCTCTAGCAATAGGTTTGTATGATATTCAGAATTTGCATTAATCTTATTTGCAAATGTTTTTATTCGTTTGTCTCTTCGCCTATCCACTCTCTCACGACACGGCTATTTGAGATGTATAATTGTGAATTACTATATTATTGTTCTCTTGTGTGATGATCATAATTCAAGCTGTATTGTACTTGATGAGCATGCACATTTATTTAGATCAAGCATATTGATAAGAAAACAGAGTTTGTCATTATTAATGTCAATTAGTTATAGTGAATGATTATTCCTTTATTTAGGTTCTTACTTTAGAATTTTGTCAATCATTTGCCAGTTCCTGACCACTAAAAAAGATTATTCAATAGAAGAAAGAGGATAAAACAGATGTTAGGTAATTGGTATAATGTTTTAAACTCATGTAGCGTGAAAGGGACTGTTAGGTATTAAATTAGGTCCAGATGATAGAAATTCTGCAAGTACCCAAATGCTATATCATTGGTTATAGAGCATAGACTATGAAGGAGCAGGACTCACATGAACTCATTCTTCCATGAATACAACAGGAGTGATGCAACTGCTACCATCCTTGATTACATGACTAAGTCCAGAGATGACATATATGTGTAGTGGTGATGTGTCTAGCCTCATGTACCTGTTATATGAATGTTAAAGTAGCAGTGAGTGTGATTTTGGTGCATCTATTAATGGAACAGTGAGTCACACAGCCCAAGCAAAGGCCGGCAGCACGCAACATCCGTAGAACGGCTTTCCTGTCGGTTGCAGGTATCTTCCTTAGCACTTAGACACATAGGTACATTGGGTAGAAGTAATTCCCTTTCTTTATCTTAAAGGTCGACAACAGGACAACGATCTGGATGGATAGCATCCTGGAAGGCCCTCCTTCCTGTGCTGTATCAATAATTCTCTGGGTTCCCTAACAACCAGAATGACAGGTAGTGCACTAGGATGTTGGTCCATATCGTCTCTGCAACATCGTGGTGCACGTCGACAGGTAAGAGGTCATCACTGTACCCTGACAGAATGCAAAGCCCATGAGTTCTACGTTGCTCATGTGATATGTAACTGCAGATCACACCACAGGACATTGCTACTATGCTAGCGACTATCCAGGCAGAGAACGCCACGCTAAAGCATGAGATGTCAGCTATCCGTGACCAGTTAGCTAAGAGAGATAAGCTGGAGAAGCTGTTCTTGAAACAGCCTGTCTTTACCTCCACAGATGAAGCTTTGGCGTCGGCTTGTGCAAACCCTCTGCTTCCCAGGCACATCCAGGTCGTTACTCCAGTCCCAGTTCCCTTGGCTCCTGCAGAGAGGTTTCATGGGGATCGCCAAACATTTGTCATTTTTATGAACCAGTGTCACCTACATTTAATGGCATGGCCTCCAGCCTTTCCTGATGATGCTACAAAAGTAGTATTTGTGCTCTCTTATTTATTTTAGATGTTCAAATAGGCTACGCAAAACCCTTTAGCTTGACACACATTTTTCAAACAGCTGTAAACAACCCGTTGAGACTCAAACAGGGTTCCTGTGACCTTTTGCGATATATCACAAACTTTAATCGGTTAGTCATAGAAGCAAATTGGCCAGAGGACAAGAGAGTAGCTCTCTTCTACCAGGGCATCAAGGACGAGCTGAAATATATGCTGTCCCAGATTCTGGAACTACCTGAAGATTGTACTAAATTCATAGACCTGGTCATCAAGTCAAACCTACGGTTTTTGGAAAGAAGAGTGAAAAAAAGGGAAAAACATGGGGCATAAAGTGATTGTGTTCCATAGGAAAACCCAAAGTGATACTCAGAACAAGACCTCCAGTGATTCAGCGGAACCAATGCAAATCAGTTCTGTTAGAGGACCTTTAACCAAAAACGAGAAGGACAAGTACCAAAAAACGTTATCAGTGTCTATACTGCGGCAAGGTAAGCCACTTTGTTAAGGAGTTTCCGACATGGAAACAAATGTCTAAAGCTTCCACAGTGTCTAGTGTCATGTACCTGTCATATGAATGTTAAGGTAGCAGTGAGTTTGATTCTGTTGCATCTCTTTACAGAAAAGCCGTCTGTCTCAAACAGCCCAGGCAAAGGCCAGCAACATGCCACATCTGTAGAACGGCTTTCCAGTTGATCGCATCTATTTTCCTAAGCACTTAGATGCACGGGTACCATGGGTAGGCGGTGGTTCCCATACACATAGTGAAGGCAGTAGTAATTACCATTCCTTATCTTTAAGGTCGACATCAGGATAACAAACCGGACAGATGACATTCTGAAAGACCCTCCTCCCCGCACTTTATTTGTAATTCTTAGGGTTTCCTAACATCCAAACAAGACCAGCAGGCAGGGCACTAGTGGGTGGGTCCATATCGCCTCTGCAACATCGTGGTGCATATTGACAGGTAAGAGTCCATCACTATACCCCGATACCTTCACTATTACTCCCTAACACTAATTTTCACAGAATCTTTCTCAATAACTCAATTTCACTCACTCAATCACATATTCATTCACTTATTCTCACTCACTCATACAGTCACTAATTTTCACTCACTCCCCCTGTCACTTCCACTCCTTCACACACAAATGCTCACACTCTCTCTCACACACACACACACGTCCTTATGCCCTGACACACTGTCACCCATGCACAACATTATAAGGCCTATGTTTACTTATCCCGTTGCCTGCTCAAGTCCTGCTTCTGCTCTAGGATCCTCCATTGATCTTCAAGGCAAGTAAAACAGCTCCTTCTCGCCTCAAACACCACTGAAGCATGAAACTGAAAGTTAGAGCCTTCACAGTCGCAGGTTCCGGGTTTTAGCCTCTTTCTTTTCCCCAGCATCCTTTTATAACTCTGTGTCAAGCTGGGAAAAAGGTGGGATAACAGGAACATTGGTTGTAGCCCTAGGCACTGCAGGGCTTAAGACTGAAGTGATGGGCTGCCTTTAACACTTACATTACAGTATGTCATAAATGGGAAGACACTGGGGTGTGGCAGACTCCTGAATTCTGAGCTAGAGCATCACAAGCACTGCACAATCTTCCAGCTGACTAGCAGAGGCACCTTCAAGCCCCTGCACCAGCCATCAAACTTTTGTCACTGCTTCAGGCTGCTGTTTAAGGCAAGGAGAGACATGATTTCTATTAAACCAATAGTGAATAATAAGTTATAATTAATTATTGGTATAATAAAAAAAGTCAAGAAGCCAGGTGGGGGTGAGCCTCAACACCCATGCAAGCCACCACTGATACAGTGTCCAGCTAGATGTAGGATAAACACGTTCATGTATGTCTTGAATTTCTGAGTCAAGGAAACTGTTGCATGAGCTGTAATGTTTGGAAAGGTAAGGACCTTTCATCAGAGAATACATTTCCTAACCAAAATAGGCATTTTGTCATCTGCCTAAGTCTGATATGGAGAACATTTGACTTTATAGGTTTCATGGTAGAAAAAGTTTCCAGAGCATTTACAAGTAGTCAGTATCAAGATGGAGACTCTCCAAATGATCATTCAATGGGGAAATAACTAATAGTAAGAAAATATTTTGATGCACACTTGAAAAATCTCTATTCACTTGCAACATTAGATTTTCATACATTTGAAAGTACAATATTCACACTCTCAGTTCCAAATCTTACCATTCAGATGGAAGCTGGCAACCTCAGTATTCACCAATCCCATTAATCTGCTGGAAAGGAATCAGCATTCTGAAGGGATTTTAATCCAGCTCTACTTAATGTAGTTCGTCGAACAAATGGCATGCCATGTGATTAGCAATTACAGGACTCGGTGTAGCTGTGCTTGTTGCGGAAGATTATGGCTAACTTCTCAATGTCAAGATGTCTTCTCTGCTTCAGTCACATCGAGTGAATTTCATAGGGACATCCTTTAAAATACACGTGGGATAAATGTTTCTCTTGTCAAACTGAGTGGTTCAACTCCATATCACCGCTCCTACTACACTTTTCTGAGTACGTGAAGCTATGCATTGGCGATGCCTGCAGGTGCAGAGAGACATGCCTAATGGTTTCATATGCTCAGTTTCAAGTGAAGCCACTTTGGAGACATGTTCATCATTACTGAGGTCTGTCACTGCCAAATGTCTGGCATGATTTTACCAGTCATAACCAAAATCAGCCAATATCTGCAGTAGAGGCTTAATCCAGTCACTTTGATAGAGTGGTGCAACTAATTCATTCCATTTCTTTGGCAATCAATACAGATGTCAGTGATATCCACAAAAACAAAGTGATCAGATCACAAAATTCGGTGATAGTCCATCTGAAGTTGGCTGAGCAGGGTCTATATCCTGTTCTGGGACTGTTGAAACACTCCTGGGTATCATCCCCTATTCAAGGACATGCAATTTAGTTAAAAGACTATCCCACAGACACAGATGGCATGTACCTGCAGTCTGGCATACCCATGTGATTCACGTCTATGGACAACTGTGTGGTCAGGTAGGGAGCATGATATCTCAATCTCTTCAAGACTATTTTCTCTTCAGGAACATATTTGTGGGGCAGTACTTGTCATTTAATCATCTCTCTCCAGGTACATTGGCTTCTTGGGAGAACACTCTGCTGCCTCTGTGTTATAAATTGGATTCCTGTTTGACTAGAGTGGTGAATCTTACCTGGCTTGGGAGCATACCTCGGTCAGAGTAAGCTAGATACCTGCTGCAAGATAACCTGTGTTCACCATCTGGTACTTGGCACAGAGCAGTCAGTCTTATCTTAAGAGGCAATGAGTGAAGTATTTGTGCAACACACACGCACACACATGCACACACACACAAAGTAACATAATGATTACACCACAAACAGAATCTACACAGATTTAGAAAGACAGAAAATATTTATCTAAGTAATAAAAGACCAAAATCACAACAATCTAATCAATAGAAGTTGAGATATGCATTTTTAAATATTACATGCAACAACAGTGCTTGGAATTCACTAGCAGTCAAAAGGTTACTTGAGGTCAGAAGGGACCGGTGCAAATCCAGAGTTCAAGCTGACTGCGATGGAGTGCAGGCTAGCTCAGAACCCATACAGGGCCCTCTGAGAAAGTACCGAGGGCACCATGCCTCAATCGAGTTGCTGCAGCGTCAACGAGCTTCAGTGAGGTGAAGGCAATGCGTCATTGTCAGGCCATGAAGGCTGTAGAATCGCTGTCGGCGAACAGCCTCTGTATTGGTATCAAAGGGCAATGCATAGGTTTGATTGGTGCAAAGGTGATGGTGTGTTGGTTTTGTCAATAAACAACAAAAGTGGGAAATCACTCTAAATTTGTAAAAGAACCCTCACTCACCAACGTAGTTGGTGACATGCTTCATCATCGGGTTCCCACTAGAGAGGCCGAATGCCCCCCTGGTGTGCTACTACGCCTGTATTACAGTGGAGCTGGTTTTAAAATGATATGTAAGTGCAAAAAGTGAGTGCAGTTTAGTGATGTTAAAAAAGTGCCATGATTTTATCCAGAAAAACTTTATCAGTGGAAAATCTGGCACAAAAGTGTGAAGGATAAAACACTGGAGTAATCCACCAGATGTATCCGTTAGGTGAATGTGAAATAAAAAAAGGGAAATTGATCAACATGTTTCTGCCATTTATGTGCGTTTTAGCAAGGCATTTGTCAGGATCAAGAGAACTCCACGGTGGCATGCACACCCTGAGGCACACCCTAACCTGTGGAGGTTAATGAAACAATGTAACTTACAGTTTCAGATAGCGTCTCCAGAATTTCTGAAAACCTTGTATCTACATAAATTTATAGAAACAAAAACACAACAGATCACATGTCATACATACAAACTGTTTATGCATGCACACACCAGTGAGTGATTTCCATTTCATGCTATCATATTTTACCCAGAGGAGGGAAAAGTCCTTGTGCCATATTAATGACCACAACCTCTTAACTCTGTTATATCTTTTGAAAGGTGGCAGAATCCTAAAATAGGAGCGTCACCATCTACTCATTAAGTAGGGCGCCCACATCTGGCATATCGGGGCGTTTATGCAAATTAAAATGAGTGAACCTGATTAAAAACGGGGTACAACTATTCCAAACAGTCGTAATTCCCGTAGCAGTGGCAGTGAAACGAGAAAAATGCTTACATAAAATTCAAGGGAGGATTTCTCCATGGATCCCGGAGGGGGGTGGTGGCTTGTAGTCACACACTGCAGAGAAGGAAAACCGCCAAAAGATCGTAAACTCAATCACAAGGCCCAAATGTTACCTCGTATCTTATGAGAAATGGCAGCTTACTTCGTCAAAGCCTCCCACCTGCTGTACACCTACTTGATGCCTCTCATGGGATCCTGCAGACACCATTCTCATTATTCAAGGCGTTTTTAAAGGCAGAGTCAAACCCGGGTTTCGGTAAGCGGGCGACACGTCACTCGTCATGTGACTCACGTTTAGCCAATTAGAATGTAACTCTGCGAGGAAGTTCTTAGAGACTAGAATGTTAATCTACTATACACAGACCACCATATTGGGATTTGTAAGCGGAAAACTTTATTGTTACAATAAGAATTCTTAGAGACTAGAATGTTAGTCCGCTATACACAGACCACCATATTAGGATTATCGAGCAGAAAACCTTATTGTTACAATAAGAGCTCCAAGGTACTAAATGTTGTTACATTTTTTGTCAACCGCCACAATGTAATTACGAGCGGAAAGATATATTACTAGCACCGTATTATAAATTGTCTCAAGGGTAATACTCGCAAATTCAATCAGAAAATGTGTAAAAGGAGAAGGGAGGGAGAAGGGGGTGGGGGTTTAGAGATACTCATATCTTATATTAAAAGTCAATCCCACCTCTCACCAATAACATCATATGAGGCATTTTTTCATGTAGGCTTTGTGCAGAATATTTCAAATACCTACTACCAATATTAATGCGCAATTTCAGATATTCAAAGTTGGTCAATCATGATTGCGCAACTCCCGAACATAGAGCCTTCAATTTAGGTACAGAACTTAATTAACAAAGGAAATCTCAACGACGTATCACTGTGCCCCACGGTATGTTATCATTGAGCCCATTCAGATGTGTAGCCAATCGATAAACCCATCTCTGTTCTTTCTCAAAGAGAATCTGAAAGTCTTTCTTTCCTGGTTTTATGTATTCAATAACAGTCCACTGTAAGTCATTGGTAGTGTGATTAGATTTGAGGAAGTGCTCTGTTAGTTTTGTGGTGTTTTTTCTACCACAGATATTACTACGATGTTCGCACACTAACTGCTTTATCTTACGTGTGGTCATACCTATATATCGTAGTTTACATGGACATGTAATAAGGTAGACCACATTCGTAGTATTGCAGTTTGTGTGTGACCGTTTGATCCATTTTTTACCTGCTTCCAAATCCGATGTTTTACTTGGTGTGGTCAAGTGGCAGAAACTGCACTCCCCACGTGGAAAATGCCCAGTGACTTTGGGGCGACCCCATGCATTAAGTACTGAGGGGTCCTCATCCTTGGTTTTGTAGCATAACAGTTACAGAACACACTTTGGTGGCACAGACCGTAGAGAGGATACCTCAGGCAAGGGTAGGACTCACACAAGGCAGAATCCAGCAGCACCAGAAGAGTTGTAGGAAGTCTTATGGGTCCCAGAGACTTCAGAAAACAGGAGGCAAGCCAGCAAGCCTTTGAAGATCACTTGGAGGGAGGGCAGAGTCCAGCCCTTCTTCAGCAGAGTCAGGGAGCAGTAGGCAGCAGGGCAACAAACAGAAAAGCAGTCTTTCCAGAAAAGCATTACAGTTGAATTCTTGAAGCATCACAGCAGTCCTTCTGATATGGGTTCAGTTCAAGATAAAGAAGTGTCTGAATTTTGAAAAAGTGCCTTTTATGTAGGGGGAGACTTCAAAGCAGCTTTCGGAAGTGCACAAGGATCCCTTTCAGCACAGTCCTGTCTACCAGTCTATCTGTGGGGGATGAATCAATGCTTTGTGTGTGGATTTGACACTACCTATTAAATTGGAAGAGTCAGCCCCTCCCATTCATACCTGCCCAGTAAAACCCACCAGAATGCAGCTGAGTGCTCAGAATAGCAATGAGGCTCACATTCCTGTGTCTGTGTCTGTCTAGAGAGAATGCACAAAGTGTAAGCTTTAATTGAATATTAGTTATTCCGCCAGCCAACACATGATTCGTCTGTGGGTAAGTCACCCTACGACTTCCTCAGGGCTGGAAGATTCAATTAGAATAAAATCTGTTTTACAAAGTCATCCGGTATTGCTATGTATTAACATATCATATCCCGTGTGTTTGTGAGTAATAGACCAAAGTGCTCTCTGTAATGTGATACACCGGAGAAAAACCATGAGTACAATATTATGCATTATATAAATTTCACATTGTCCATTGTTTCCATTATTCATAGGGTTGGCTAATGTAATCTATTAATGATATCAGGCAAACTTACATTTTAATCTTATTCTCAGTACCATAAATTATTAGGCCATTTTAGCGTGCCTTTCGGCATAACATAGGTCACGTAACACAACATTGTTGTGTTCCTAGGCTTCAGTTTCCGCTACCACCACAAAATAATATTCAAATAATTAGAGTTATTAGAACTGTGTCACAATTGGAATGTGCAAGCCAGTCATGTGCATAGTATCATGCTGCAGTGTGTACTCCATTACTGCAATCGTCTGCTATATCTGTGTAGGGTTTTTAGTATATACACGAAGATTGGCGCTCAGGCTAATTCGCGTAAAGTGTACTATGCTTAGAGTATGTGCGGTGCTGCCAGGTCGGGGAAGAATACCCTGTAACCTCCGCGATTGTGTGAGTTTGAAAACCCACACGAATAATGAGAATACAGTCCTGGGCACACGTCATAGGGTTGTGACAATGTTCGAAATGTCTCGTTTTGCACGAAATATCTGTGGTCAACATCAGTATGATATTCAAATGTCTTTAATAAAAGAGAACAACCAACCAACACGTGTTTCGTCACACATGGGAAGTAACCCGTGACTTCTATTACGTGTGCCCAGAACTGTATTCTCATTCTTATTGCAATCGTCTGTTATATTGTGACAGACATGTATGTGCATTACCGTCACTGACACCATTAAGATGTACCTCTTTAGGGCAGTCTTCTCCCTAAAATGTAAATAAAAAAGGTCTTAAATGAAACTTGCCGCATCTTATTGCTTCTTGTTATTCGATTTAATGTCTAAAGCCACGCACTTTCACAGTGGTTAAAATCCCCACCTATTGGCGTATGTTAAATTCCAGTGTGCTTCCAATAATATCCTGCTTTCTGCGGTGAAAATAACAATAACCAAATTCAGTATCTGTTCAGGTCGATCTTAGAAATTACAATACCATTAGTAAAGTACAAGTGCCGAAATGTCATCCGAGAATATTCAAAGTTGTGTGGGCAAGCCAATTCCCGTAATGAAACCCCTCGCGACAAAGCGCAGTATTCAAAGTGGTGGTGTGAGCAAGGCTATTCCGTTGCACTTCCGTAAATAAGACTGGAGGCTCTTCAGCAAGGAAGAAGACCTCTCAAACTAGTATGTCACTGTATTTGTCTACCGAATGAAGTGAAGGAAGAAGAGATCAAAGAATGTGTGCTGTGAAACATACAACTGAATTGATTGATCCTCCCTCTGCCTGTATATGTGAACAGCGACAAAAGGCCTGGGAGCAGAGGAGTAACTAGAGGGAAGGCAGCTGGTGGGAGGCAACCTCCTCTCCGTAGTCACTGAAGGCCAGGACATTTGTTTGCCAGATGAAGACTTGTGGTCAACTGAATTGTTGTCTAAGAGTCACATGTATGTCTTTGAATGATTAAGGGCACTCTGTAGGACAAAATATTTAATCTGCCGGTGAGCTTTGAGATCATGCAGAGGGTCATCAAGGGTAAAATAAGGGTTTTTAGAGGGCCTGCAGCAGATATCTGAAAACACACACTTGGGGTCTCTGAGGGCTAGCTGGTTGAGTATTACTTCCAGCTAAGAGTGACTGAAGACAAGCTCATGAGATGCTGAATGTCTTAGGGTATGATAACGGTCTCTAATAGGAATCATGGAAGGTTAAGCTGAGAGTAGATCTCTGACAGCCCATGTCTGATCATGGTGGTTATCGGCACATCAAGAGTCTCTTAGAGAATAGCTTTGCAATATTTAAAGGGCAGTGTGGCAGCCTGCTGGGTGACCCTGAGGGTCAGTCAGGCGTCTATGACAGGCCTGTTGGGATAATCTGAAGTCATGCTAAGGGTCTCTGAGGGACATTTAACCCCATACCTCATTTTACTGCTATGATTTCCCTAATTCTAGAGACATGTCCCTCCTTCATCCTTTTACTCATCCCAAGCCTCATCTTACTACTATGATCTCCTAAATAACACTTTCTCGACTCTTCACTCTTCTATCCCTCCATCATCCTATTGACTCCAACTAGCAGACTGACAAGTCCATCACTCAGATTAACACATATTTTCCTACTGTAACCCACCACTAATCCTCTTTGGTTTCCGGAGCGGCGTGCTGCTCCCCGAAAAGCATTTTGACGCCTAGTCAGGGGTCTTACTACTATGATCTCCCAAATAACACCCTCTAGACTCTTCCGTCTTCTATCCCCCATTATCCTATTCAATCCAACTAACAGACTCACATGCCCACCGCTCAAATTAACATATATTTCCCTATTCCCTTTACTAACCCACCACCAGAGGTGGTTTCTTTATCAGGGTGTGGGGGCGTTGCCCCCCCATTTGTGTTGCTGCCCCCGGACCTGCCGTTCCCCACATTAAATGATTAATCAGCAGTGCCAGTGCTAAACTCACTGCTTTTATTTTGAGGGGAGAGATTGCCTTGTTTACTATTTCCATGAGAGTGAGGGCGGGCTTGGGGGATGTGGGTGGAGGGAGGAGCTTCAATCATGATTGACACACGGGTTCAGGTGGGCCTGGGGTGAAGTGCACATGCCAGGTTGGACAGATGCCTTACTCTGCCCAAAACCCAACATGCGCACTTGGACCCTCACCACTGCAGCAATGTTAGGATTACAGTCACAGCCCCCAAGTCTCCTAAGGAGCTTTGTCAGTGCCTGACTGAGCCAATCACCGCGCTGCAATGTTGCTGTTTACTAACGGAAATAGCAAGGGAGCAGCGTCATGACTGGCTGAGGAGACGGGGTGGGGCTGCTGGTCACAGCTTCCATGCAGGCCCTCAAAGTCAAGAGTTTGATTGGAGGGTGAGAGTCACCCGGCGGAAGGTGCTGTGATAACGGGCGGTGAGTCTGCATGTTATCTTATAGCCAAGTAAAAACATTAAATAGCTCAAAGCCAGACAGACATAGACATCTATAAAATTTTCTGAAATGCCTCTGCAGGTTGTCTAATCCCGCGTGCCTGCTCCCGTCAAAGTACGTCACTAAAACACGGCCTAAAAAATAAAATAAAAATGAAGAATTTCCTGTGTGCAAGTAAAAACCAAGCATTGGCATAGCCAATAGGTCTCGCCTTTGGGACCTTATAAGTGTTTGGCAAAGCCGATAGCTCTCACTAATGTGTTTAAGCGATGATGTAGAGCAGTATGGCTGCTGTACAGTAACAGTATGTTATAAATTTATAACAAGTGTTATAACATTTTTTGTTACCTTAGATATCATTAAGATATTATGTATAACTGAGCGACTGTATGAATAAAAATAAAAAGAATGAACATAAAAAATGCCATAACGCTTTCCTGGGGGTTAGTGTGTTACACAGCGATGCTTTCCAGGCTCGGCTCGTGCTGTAGCTATTGGGATCAAGTTAGCTCTCCCACATCTACAACAATCCTGTGATTGTGTTGTGCTTTTGAAGTGGGGTAGGTAAGTAAACATTGCACATACGATCGTCTTGGATACTTACATATTTATTTGTATGTTCTTGTAAAATCGGTATGTGAAGAAAATATTTGTGGAAGAACTTCCGAACATGTTAATTGTTTAACCAAAATGGGTATATAAATAAAGAAATGAATAAACGCATTGCCAAGCTTTGCTGTTTTTTTTTTTTTTAATGCCATGGTGGTTGGGGGAGGTAAGACGTCAGCAAACAACGATGGGAGGGTGGGAGAAATTGAAAATGACGGGAGTGTGGGGTTGATTGAAACGACTATGGAAGGGTGGGGGTGATTAAAAATAACAATGGGAGGGTGGGTGTCAGAACAGGCTGCCCTGCACTGAAGGGAGTGAGGAGCTGTTCATCACTGAAACGACAAGTGTTGATAAAAGGTGCCTGCAGAGGGTCCTCTACAGAAATGGGAGCGTGGGGCTGTCTGTGCATCACAGCAGAAAGTAGTTTCAAAGGAAGCTGTGTGCAGAGAGTAGACACCTTGTATGTCTACGCAGCTAAGCGGCCGCGCGAAAGTGAAAGTGATCAAGATCAAAGCGGCCGTGCGGCCGCGAATGTGAAAGTAAACGCGGTGCGCGCGCCCGCACACATGCACTGTAGCTCTAGGCTTGCCTGGTAGCACTTTTGGGAGCCCACATATAAAATGTCTCTTCGAGCCTTTGGCTCGCGAGACCTAATGAAGCCTTTTGTCTTTGAATTTGAATCCATTATTTCGGTCAGCCTGTTAGAAAGCAGTCCATCTTGTCATCCCTCGCCTGAATGTCACCATCAAGAGCGGATGTTCTGATTAGTGGAGCAAAAGCCGCTTCGCCTTCTACTGTTAGGCAGCAGCCGGAGTGCGCTGGGTTGAAGGCGCAGCTCTTGCATGCGCTGATGTTCAGTGGGGGATCACCTCCGTCCCCGGCATGGCACTAATTCAATCACAGCTTAAGAGATTGGTAGCTAAGGAAAGTTTGGAGCGTTTGATTTAAGATGACTGCCACTGAAAACAAGAGCACTTTCTTTAATTGAAAATAAAAAGGCAGGTCTTCTGATGCCTGAATAATCTCCCGGGCATTCCGAATTTTCCAAGTGACGCGTTTGCATTCTTGTCCTGTCTCCTGACACGCTGGAGTTTTTCTCACAGTTTCAATGTGTGACGGTGAGCATGGAAGAATGATAATAATACTTGCATCTGTAAATCCGGTTAAAAAAACTTACATTTTATGGAGCGAGATAACGTTCATACAACAACACCAAGCTTACCTTCTTTGGAAGCCCAGTCACTGTAAAGTCTTAGAAACAAACCCCGGTGATCAGCCTATGTCTTAGGGTGACCAACTGGCATGGGTGCGAATTCAGGACGGTGAGTGTAAAAATTCAGGACAAAGGGTCAAAATTCAGGACAAAAATTCAGGACAGGAGGACAAAATTCAGGACAAATCTTAGGGACAAAAGGTACGTTTTACAGACACATCAGAGGAGGTCGCATAATAGTACATAAGTAATCCCATCTATATCCAAACATATTCATCCATTTGCAAACTTATCCATCATGTATCCTTCCATCCATCATTTCACTCATCCATCCCTCCATCCACACTTTCACTCATTCATCCATCCATCCTTTCACCCTATCCATCCGTACACTCATCCATCCACTCTTCCACCCATCCATCCATTTACCCTTTCACCCATACAGCCATCCTTTCACTTACTCATCCATCCACCCAGTCACTCATCCTTCCACCCATTCACCTTGTCAGTCATCCATCCATCCTTCCTTTCTCTCTCCATTGACCCTTTCACTTAGCCATCCTTCCTTCCATCCATCCACCCATCCTTCTACTCATCCACTCATGAATCCATCTATTGACCCTATCACTCATCCATCATTTCACTCATCCATCCACCCATTCACTCGCCCATCATCCACCCTTTCACTCATCCATCCATCTTTTCACTCATCCATTCACCCTTTTACCCATTGATCTACCCTTCCACCCTTCCATCCATCTATTCACCTTTTCTCTCATCCATCCATCCACTCACTCATCTATCCATCCTTTCGCTCATTATCCATCCTGTCATCCATTCACCCTTTCACTAATCCATCCAGCCATCCACCCATCCCTTCACTTACTCACTCACCCACCTTTTCATATTAATAATGAGCTGAGCCTTTGTCTGCAGAGTTGCAGACAGAAAAGGCCCATCAAGAATTTCACCCTTGCTGTAGTTCCTAAAGCAAGGGGTTGGGTGGGGTTGGGGTAGGGTTCACTATGCCCCTGCACATAGGCAGTTTGAAAAAGTAGAAGTCATGAGTCATGCCATGCCATGAGGTGACTGTGACATGGTGTTTGGTGTTGTTTTCAGGGCTTTAAGCGGGATGAAAAAAGGGGGGGGGGTCTCTCCAAAGGGGGTGTTTGATGTAATTAAGGGCGTAGCTTAAAACACCAAAGCTAAAAATCTGTGCTTAGCATAGTGTGCCGCCGGACTGGTATTTTGCCTCTTCTGTCATGGCATCCAGATATATAACACAAGTAAAGTTATACCTACAACAAGCCAGAACTATTGGATTTGTCAATGGTTGTTAGTAGCATAAAATAAAATGCAGCAACCATGGCTTTGTTGAATATAATATTGAAAATGCACGTTTCTAAAAAGATGAGACTGAAAGAACTCTAGCACCTTCTTTTTAACTTGTTTCACCAACTTCTTTTCATGAACTGGATTCTGTAGCAGCATTGGCGTGTTTAAGCATTTTTTTTTTTTAATGCAGATTTATATAGCGCGAGCTCAACCCGAAGGTATTGGAGCGCTTTACATGAACACCGGTTACGTTCCACAAGGACACATTCAGGGACGGGGAGATTAAGTGATTTGCCCAGAATCACAGGATGTGGACGCGACCCCGAGGATCAAACCCTGGTTTCCAGCACCAAAGTCAGCAATCTAACTGTCAGGCCACATACTCTCCCCTCAGTTCGAGAACATTCCCTTCAATCAGGGGTATCAAAAATACAAGATTAGAGCAAGGAACGCATTAGCATCATCAGCACGACCTTAACTAAACTAAAGAAACAGGGGCACATACCAACTCTGTGAACATTATCCCTAGTGCAATGAAATTCTTACATACTGCATGCAACCTGTAACGTGCTACATCCAACCAAAAGTCTGTGACCTACTAACCCCTCCAGCCCAAAATAAATCCTCGTGAAAGAAAACAAAACAGTGACCGTGAAACCCACCTTTATATAATAAAATAAAACTTCCAGAAAAGACAAGCATAACAGGTGCGTGAAAGGAAAACCACTTACGACTGCATTTGCAAGTGACACCCTGTGACTCAGACAAGACAGCCCATTAAACCAATATCCGATAAAGTACTCTCTGAATCTTGTGCTTCACTACACTTGTGACTCAAAATGGAGCGATACAACAAAGTCCAGTCTAATTCCTTCCATCTGACAGAATGCGCTGCCCTGGACCGTGGCAGCAGGGGGCCACCCCATGTAGTAACACACCAAACTGGCCCATTGTCATTCTGTATGTGGCAATCAGCCACAGACAGATTGCCAATGGGAGGGGTGGGGCTGCTCTTGTGTCCCAGGAAGAGTGCGAGGCGCCCCATCAGGGAGTTGAGGCTTCATGCAGGGAACAGTGCTGTTCCCTGCAATACCCAAAATTACGGACAAAAGGCGTCCGTAAAAGGGATCCTCACGGACAACGGACGTGAGGCCCAAATTACGGACGGTCCGTGAAATTTACGGACGGTTGGTCACCCTACTATGTCTAAGTGCCTTCTTCCAGTGAACCGAGGGGGCTGCAGGAGTGCGCCCATTGTGATGAAGTTACCTCTGATGCCTTTTGAATGTGTACACAACGAGGTGCATCATGGGGGTCAGCAATAAGGCGCAGTGTAAGTAATAGTTCTGTTGCGCTGTGAAGCTGCGCCCTCAGGCCATCGGTGTTAAGTGCTGCTTCCATCCAGTTCAACAGGGGCAGGCTAGCGCAAGATCTCGTCGACCTACTTCCACCATTACCTGTAGGATGGATCCCACTTCAACCCTTCCTCAAGTCTTCCACCAATACAATCAAGAGGTGGGGGGCGGGAGGGGGCACGAGCCATGAACACACCTAGGGGCAGATTTATAAGCGCCTTGAGCCACTTTTACGCCGCCGCTGCGTCACTTTTGTGACACAGCGGCGGCGCAAAACCAGCGCCAGGCTGCGGGGTATTTACAACGTGACGCATCTGGGAGATGCGTCATGTTGTAAAGCCCTGCGCCAGAAGTAGGCGTTCCAGCACAGGGGGGGTGCGTTCCGTCGCAGGAACGCCTCCTAAAAGTGGCTGAGTGAAATCTACAAGATTTCACTCAGTCACTTTTGAGCCCATGCTGCGTCAAAACCCTGCACCTGCTTGAAGCAGGCGTAAGGATTGACGCAGCATTGTGGAGATGGGGCACCCCAGAGCCTTGCTGGAGCTGCGTCGCGCTTGCGACGCAACTCCAGCAATGCGCCACCTTTACGGCACAGATGCGTCACGCATCTTCCCGTTTTTGCCCCATGGTGCGCCGCATTGTAAATGCGGCGCATCCATGGTGGCGGAGCCGTGACGCAAAATAACTGCCGCATCCCTGCTGATATGCAGGGATGCGCCAGTTATTGTAAATCTGCCCCCAAGAATCCCCAGGCACCATTCAAACTCGGCAACATGCAGCCGGGTGGACAAAGAGTGATGCACGTGCTGCCTAGGGACGGAGCCGGCCTTTGCTAAGATAGTGCCTTGGGCATGGGCGGAGAGAAACGAGGAGCCCTTCCCAATATTAGTGAATTAAATGACGTAGCAGTGGGTCCCTTTTGTGTCCACCGGTCAGTGCATGGATGAGCAGGGACTGGTCCCTGATCACAAACATCCCATGACCTCCCCCAGCTCACCTCAAGCACAGAGAGCTTAGCTGCCTCACGCAGATGATGGTTTTGTTGATGTGTGTCAGCAGGGGTCAGAGGCTGAAGGAAGGGGGCTAAAGGGGTGTTAAAAACGTTGCTGCCAAATAACACCAATTTAAACTGGCAAATCAGACAGAAATGCACAGGCAGGGAGGAAGAAGGCTGTTAGCATAACCTTAATAACATAGATGCAGGAGCCCCTCAGAAAATTGGCGCGCTTGGCCTGGGCCCAGCTCCCCCAGGCTTAAGGCCAGACCGGCTTAGAGTCTCAACTTTTCACAACATTCTCTGGCCTCTACCTCGAAACCCGTGATTACCAGAACCCCCCGGAATTCTCAAACATGTGAGTACCATTCGTCCCACTTTGCAGCAGCATCATACAATACCTGTTAGCGACTTCAAAGGCAAATATTACGTCCCATGCCAACTCCCTTGATGCATGTCAGCACACACGTATATATTAAGGTTGTGTTTACCCGATTATAAAACGTTGTGTTTCTGTCAGCAGAAATTGTCAGTTGCAGACATCGACTTGCCATGCAATCTCTTTTCTCTTGTACAGTACATACTTTGAACTGAGTCGTCTCCAAACGTTTATAGCGGGCTACCATTGAGATCTCTGGAGCAAATGCTGAAGGCAGTGTGAATTTCTCACAGTGCATACCAGTGGCTCAAAAAGGTGTTCAGAATACTTGCTCATCCAATCCTTGACCTCTCTGCTGAACAGAGAAATGGTCATTTATTCCAGTTGCAGTTGTGATTCTGTGCAACTGTGTGTGAAGGAGGTTTTGATGACGTAGTGAACTAGCAAGGGGAGCTTAGGGAGTTCAAGCAGGATGGGGGTGATATTATCCTATTTCATCATAGCCTGAATGATAAGTAAAGTGCTCTGTAGGGTGCCCTACTACCTTTTAATGTTTGTTGCTTACAATAACTTTTATTCCCTCGGTGGATTTAATCTGTAAAGGTATATCAATAAATATATAAATCTGTGAGGTACTCGCTGCATTATTATCTGAAGGTCTGTTAGATGTTCTCTGGTTATACTGAATAAGGAGCTACCTACGTCATTATCATATGAAATCTCTTTATTGATGTCATAACTACACTTTCACAACTGCCTTATTACCGCCTTGCTTTCTCAAATTTGCTTGAAAATTCACCATTTGTCAACTTTTTCTTCAAAACTTCCTTGGGGTGAGAACCATCCCGAACACTCCTTACGAAGGTCAAGCTCGCTTGCTATGCTCGCTTGCCACAGGTCACTCATCCAGAAATTTTACGCCTCACCACTTACAAATGTCACCAGCCGCCACTGCCCACCACTAATACTTTTGGGTTCTGGAGTGGTGTACCTCTTGGCGAAAATATCGAAGAGCAGAACTATAGAGTTTTAAATATCACGATGCACAAATGTTGTGTGCAAAAATATTGCTAACAAGAATATCGTTTTTAAGGTAAGTAATATTGATATTAAAAATATTTGTATCGTTAATATCGTTTACAAAAATATAGTTGTTAATATTTTTTAATTATTTTTATGTTTTTTAGTATTTATTTTATTTGTATATGTTATAAATTGTATAGTTATTGTTAATGTTTTTAGTATAGTTCCTACAGTTTTCTTAAATTTCATTTAACATTTTATTTGTATTGTGTAATTAGTTTTTTTAATTATGTAATTAATTATTTTAATTGTGTTACGTTTTAGGTGCAGGTTGTGGTTTTTTAGGGATATAGGGTGAGGAGTAATTTATTTAAAATTATTTAATTATTCATTTATAATTATTATTAATTATGCAATTCATAATTACTTAAATTGTGTAATTAATTTAATTTTGAAATAATATGTTTGGTGTGGGTTGTGGTTTTGTAGGGGTAAAGGGTGTGAAGGGAATTATTTATAATAACTAATTATTAATGGTAATTATTTAATTGATAATTAATTAAGTAAATTGTGTAATTAAGATATTTTTGAAGTTAGCTATGAGGTACAGGTTGTTGCACTTCTAGGGGCAAAAGGTGGGAAGTTAATTAAATATAATTTATTTTGTAGTTAAAAGCTATTGTTCAATCGATAATTAATTATGTAAATTATGTAATTAAGATTTTTTATACAATATATATTAGATGAACTTTGTTGGGTTTGTAGGGATAAATGGTGTGAAGGCTATTAAGTGTAATTATGTTATTATTAGTCAATTGCTATTAATTGTTTAATTGATGATAAATTATGTACAATGTTTTATTAATATCATTTTAATGTATATTGTAGGTGTTTGTAGAAGTATAGGTAGGAGGTTATTTTAAATAATAATTGTAAAAATATGTATTTTTGTGTTTATTTTTTGTATGATTTATTATGTTTTGTGTTAATTGTGTTATTGTTTTAAATTGTAAATAACATCATATTTGTTGGTTTTTATAGTTGTGAAAATATAATGTGGTATTTTAGTAGTACTATTTTTTAATGTAAAACATTTATTAAACTTAAATATGTAATTTGTTTGATTTAAAAACACAGATATATATATATTAGATTACAATATTTATATTTGTTGATATTTAATATAGTTGTTAAAATGTATTTCTTTGAAGTGAACTACTCTCTCTCTACTGTTGCATAGACTGGAGTGAGAATAATACATTTTACCCCTCCACAATCCAAAACTTTCCTTACTGTTGAACAGATTTGAGTGGGAATAGTACATTTTACCCCCCCCCTTCCCCCCCACAATCCAACACTTTCCCTACTGTTGCAGTGACTGTAGTAGAAATAGTGATTTGTACCCCTCCTGAGTCGAATGTTTTCCCTACTGTTGCACACACTGGAGTAGGAATTGTATATGCATTATCCCTACAATTTCATAATTTGGTCAATATTGTTTAGCTTTACATTTTTATGATGTTCCTGTGTATTTACCATTACATTTTTTTTATTTATTAATGTTTGTAATATGTGATATATTTTCAGTAAAATATTTTTTTTATTTTGTTTACTTCAGTATGTGTAAAATAGTACATTGTGACCCCAATTATATTTATTATTTTAATAATAGCTTTAAATTATATATGTTTCATTAAATATACACACATATGAGGTTTTTTAAAAATAAGTGTACAATGTTGATATAGTTTTACATTGTTTAAATATATATTCAATTTACATTATCTGACTGGTTAATGTGTATATATTTCATATTTACTATGTTTAACTTGTTTATATTACAAAACTATATTTTCATGTTCGATGTAAGTATATAACGATATTTGCTTTTTAATATTCTTGTTATTTACATTATAAATATAAGATAACAATATTTTGGTGCTTGATATTTGGGGTTTCAATATTTTGTCAGAGAACCCCAGACGGAGGTTTCTAAAGCTGTCCCAAGGGCTTGCCAAAGTATCTAGATGGATGAGGATTAAGAACTCTGGGGGAGGAATGCTGAGGATCAGGGACTTTTTTGTCTCAAGGGAAGCAGAACATTTCTGTAACTGGGCTGATGGTCTCTGAATGTTTGCTGTTGCTGTCTGAATCCATAGGTTTCTGTAGGCCATCTGGGGGTGTTGATTTACCAGCCAAGGTTGTCTGATAGAAACCTATGGGACACGAGGATAATAATACAATCTTGGAGATCCCTATGCAGGAGGCCATGAGTAATATGGAGTTCTCTGAATCCTCTTTGAGTTTGACTAAGGCTGTCAATGGATCAGGCAGAAGCTTTATGAAGGCTACTGAAGGCCCACTATTTGTGTCTGAAGGTGGGTTAGGGTTTTCTGGGGAATGGTGCTTGAATGCCAGATGATTGTCTGCTTGAGATGCCAACTGAGGATCTTCAAGCTCTTGCTAGGGGAGAGTAAGCACCAGCTGTGTGTAAATGAGGGCATGGTAAGGTTCTTCAAGAACATTCTCGTGTTCTCCCAGGGCATCCTGGAGGAAGTTTCTATGGAAACACAAAGGGCCTGATTATGAGTCTGGAGGTTCTCAGACCACCAGGCTCGTGGTGCGGTGTGAGGGGCGGTGGCCCTGGGACAGCCGACTCTGCCAGGGATCAGCAGTTCCCTGGAGGTGGCATAGCAGTCTTGAGGCAGTTATATGTTGGACCAAGCATATTACAAATTTCTTCATCGCCACTGATTTCATGGAGGTCTTTCCTCCATGAAAACAGAGGTGGTGAGAAAAGAAAGGAGGTCCTACTGGGCCCCCTATACCTCACTCCATGTGGATACAAACAGTAGGGCACAGCATGTGCCCCCCTGTTTGCATGCATGCCTAGTTCCAGCACAGCATGGACTTCATAGTACATGCCATGCTGGAGCTTCCTTTGATGTTTCCATTGCAATGCCTATTTTATAGGCACCGCCATGGGAATGCCAAAAGAACCACCCACCAGTGACTAAAAAAGTCATGATAGGGCGGGCGGTTCTCATGCAGGTTCATGGGGCATTAAAAGGCAGAAAATGAGGTGCATCACATACAAAATGTTAATTTATGGCATGGCCTGTGGGTAAACTGGTATCTTAAATAGTAGGAGAGGTGGAGAAGCAGTATTTTACCACCTAAGACAGAGGCGGATGTTTATTTGTCATTGGAACTTTAAAGGAGTGTGCTGCTTTTGACTGAAAATAACAAAAACATATACATATAATAGGAAACAACATAACACAGCAGTCAAAACAAAACGCAAAATGACATACACTAAAATAAAGCAAAAACACAGAACACAAACATAACAAAAAAAGGAAGCGATACAGCAATCGCCACAAGAAAATGTGAAACAATTTATGCATAAATATTGGTATCACATATTACTACATACACAACTCTAGTTTCAACAACATGGGGCCTATTACGATGACAGTCGAACTTTCGTCCACCCGACAGCATCTTGGTGTGAGAAGCGACCGATCATGGGTTCTGCACACCTCATCACGATGCAACTTAAATTCCCCTTTCTCGAAGGGAGCTTCCATTGAGAAATTTGAGTTTTTGGAAATCCCTGCACTGTGTGGCAGGCACCTCTTGGTGCCTGCCACGCAATGCAGGAATTTTCAGGGGGATAGGGGGCCCTGCTATGGGCCCACAAAGTCACTTTCTGCCTGCCTTTTCATGGCAGGTGAACCGTCCCTCCCCCTGATGCCTCCTTGAGCCAAAGTGTCATGGGTTATTAAAGGGTGAACCATGTGTTTCTGATAAGCTGCTAGGTGCCTCTGAATGTGGGCTATATGAAGGTGATTGAGAATCATTTGTTTTGTGAACTTACCTGAGGGAGACCTGTGATGTTTAAGGACCAGTTTGGAGGTATCTGAAGCAGGGCCATTGGAAGAAGAGCAGCCAGATCATTTTCTTTTTTTCCACTGCCTCTGATGTCCTGAGGTCTATGAGCAATTGACAGAATCTGGTGTACAGAAAGAGGTTAAGATCAATGCGTAAAGCCTTCATTACTTCATGAGGCTGTGATGAAAAGGCTAGAGTAATATAATAAAACATTTTGCTTCAAATGCATCACTGATCTGTACTCTGATTAAGCCTATGTGGCTTTCACTTACTACCCACATTACTATGCAAAAGTCTTGCTGCCAGGAAGCTGCACACCCACTTTAATGAGGCATGTTTTCATTTTCTATCAAACGCACAATCCCTTAAGCTTGTTTGATAATGCCTCATTTATTTTTCGAAGAGGATTATGTTAGCGGGGCCAATGGGAGTGCATTTGCAAGTTAGTTGTGCATTTCAAACTGAATTTTTGTGTGCAGTTTAAAAGATATACTGTACACTCATTTAACTCCATTTTTCAAAATGCATAGGGGCATATCAACAAGGGCTTTATCTCTGATATTTTGGCTTTAAAAGCCAAAAAAGCAGAGATAAAACTAGCACCCTATCAACAACAGGGTTGCAAATTTGCATGTTAGCACCCATTTACTCTACGCTTCCCCTTGCATCTCTAATGAGATGCAAAGGGGGCGTTCCAGAGTAAAATAATAGGAGAAATGTCGCTAAGCGACATTTCTCCTATTATCAAGAATATCGCTAACCCTGTTAGAGACAAAAAAAGCAGCGCTTACCGCGGTTAACGCTGCTTTTTTACGTCTGGTATTTTTCTGACTTAGCCATGATATCCTATGGAAGGAGGATATCATGGCTAAATTTGTCTGTCCCTATCAACAAGCTAACGTGAGATTATCGCTGGGTTTCCAGCGATAATCTCACGTTAGCCACTTAGCGTGAGGATTTTTATCGCTATTGAGATAAGCGTTGCTAATAGCACGCTATCTCAGTGATAAAACTCAACGCTAGCCGGCGATAATTATCCTCACGCTAAGAGCGCTGAGCGATAATTATCGCCGGGTGTTGCTGATATGCCCCATAGTTCCTCTTTTTCTATTGACTTTACCGGCTTTCAGTTTATTGTGACTCATTATACAGGCAACCTCTGCCATCCATTCTAGGTTGCAGACTTCCTACTCTTCAAGATAAAAAAGTTATTATTCTAGCTTTAGCCCGTTTGAATCGTCCTTGACTAGAAAGCAATATCTTGGGAAAATTAAATTACCCCATTTTATTTTCGAAATCTCCCATTTAGGTGCTCCTAAACGGCACCATGTTTATGAAATGTTTATTTATTTATTTATTTATTTATTTATTTATTTATTTAATTTGTATGGCGCGTTATAACCACAGGGGTCTCTAAGCGCAGTCTGACCAAATTAGCGTGAAAGATGTTGCATACACTTGGAAAACCAACTATGTACCTAAGATCTGCTCCATGCTTGTTTGAACAGAACCGTTTTTAGTTTTTTTCTGAAGGAAAGTAGATTACTTTCCTTCCTGAGCTTTGGGTCCAATTTGTTCCATATAGCTGGGAGCGTATTGGAGAAAGCGCGGCCGCCCACCGTGGACAATTTGAAACGGGTCTGGGACAGAAGAGTGGCGTCCGACGAACGCAGAGTCCTACCCGGTATATAGGGGGATAGTCGGGATTTAAGGTATTTTGGTGCTTTGCCATACCGAGCCTTATGAGCGATACACAGTCCTTTAAAGACAATTCTCTGCCGAGTTGGCAACCAATGCAACTCCTGCATCAAGGGAGAAGCATGGGCAGTCCTGGGTTTTTTGAATATTAGCCTAGCCGCATCGTTCATAACTCCCTGTAGTTTGTCCAGCAACCGCTGTGGTAGACCTAAGTAGAGGGAGTTACCGTAGTCCAGCCTAGCCAGAATTGTGGCCGAGACCACGTGTCTCAGAGTAGGGAAAGAAAGTAAGGCAGAGATCTTCCTTAGTTGCCTTAACAGGCATATACTAGTGCCTACTACAGTGGCAACTTGTTTTTCCATGGAAAGTTTATTATCCACATATAGGCCTAAGCTTTTAACCGCAGCTGCCGGTTTAGGTGGTGCACCCAACTCCCTAGGCCAAAATTTCTCGCTCCAAGGGTTACCCGAGATGGAAATGGGCAATACTTCCGTCTTGTCCGGATTGACTTTCAAAGAGTTCTCGGACATCCAATTGACTGTGGTTTTTAATATGTCCTGTAGCCTAGTGGATGCTCCTGGGCCATCATCCAGCCGGATAATTATCTGGGTATCGTCAGCATAGTTGTACACTAGGCAGTCCATCCTGTTCAAGAGAGCAATTAATGGCTGCAGGTAAATATTGAAGAGTAGGGGGGACAAGGCAGAGCCCTGTGGGACCCCACAGGTAATCGGGGCAGGGGTGGAAAGTAGATCCCCCAGCTGCACTCGTTGTGTCCTACCTTGCAAAAATGATGTGAGCCATGCATGTGCTGTACCCACGACGCCAAAGGTTCTCAACCGCGACAGAAGCTGTTTATGACACACGGTGTCAAACGCCGCGGAGAGATCCAGTAGTACCAGGGCGCACGGTGTTTTTCCATCAGCTCGCATCCTTAGCTCATCTAGAATGGATAGCATGACTAGTTCCGTGCTATGATTAGCACGGAACCCTGCCTGATTGGTCTCCAGCAGGTTGTTATTCTCTAGATGGCCCGATAATAGAGCTAGCACGTGCTGCTCAATCACCTTAGCAAGGAAAGGCAACTGGGAGATGGGCCGGAAATTTTTCAGACATTTAGTATCTGCTCCAGGTTTCTTCAACAAGGGGATCAAGCGGGCCTCTTTAAAAGCTGAGGGGATCAGTCCTGTAAGAAGAGAGGTATTCAATAGATGCAGGACCTCTTCCTCTATTCCTGGCATTGCCATCTTAAATATGTCTGGAGGGCATGGGTCCACCAAGGAACCTGATTTAACTCGGCCCATGATTTTAAGTAGTTCCTGTGTGGAGATAGGAGATAGCTCAATTAATGGTGGGATGTTTAGTGATGCGATAGGGTCCGGTAGCCGCGGACATTCGAAGGGTGCGGTTTCCGCAATTTCGTCCAGGATATCAGATATCTTCTTTACGAAGAAATCCTGGAACCTCTGGCAGTCCTCCTGGGTGAACTCGGGGCTTTGCTCCTTGTTCACCCTAAGCTCCGCCAGGACCCGAAAAATTTCTTTTTGCGGATTTCTTGCCGTGGTTATTCTTTCCTCAAAGAAAGCAGCCTTCCTTGATTGTATAGCTAGTTTGTACTGGGCTAAGGATGAAACATATTCTTGTTTGGAGATGGCGTCGTATTTTTTACGCCATGCCCGTTCTTTCTTCCTCACCCCGCGTTTCATCTCCCTAAGAGAGTCATTATACCAAGGCGCCCCGGCTCCTCTCGCCACCTTCTTCATCATGTTTACTGTGTAGTGAAGGCTTGAACTGCTTTCATTTGGGCCCAGCATATGCTGATTTAATTAAAAAATATACACACAAAAGAAACTGTTTATAGAGCACAGTTCTTCTTGCCAAGAGGGGACGTTCATGTGTGACAACCTCACCCTGTTCTGCCTTTTTTAAGATAAAACTCTTTGCAGGCTATGACTGTTAGGCCATACTTGAAAGCCATGACGACTTTATTATTAACTGAAACGGTACTCGGTGTGTCTTTGCAGGATCTCGCCTGCAGACGTCTTTCACATCTGGATATATGTCTGTTTGTGTTACTCTGCTGTGCCATGCTGCTTGGATATTATCAGCTGCCATACATATAATGGGACAGAGCAGATCTGCTTGTGTAGCAGGCATGGCACTGTTTGCCTTGTATTTTCCCAGACTCTATGGTGTTAATTGAACACAGTTTTTTTGTTTGTTGTGGAACAAATTGGTTATGAATTAATGAGCGGTATTTATATAGCGCAAACAGCTGCTCCTGAATTGAGTCTCTCGGCACTGCGAACGAGGAGATATAGGGGCATATTTACAAGCTGGCGATTATCTCCGCTTTTGCGGCTTTTGGCCAAAAAGCGGCGATAATTTTATCGACTAATTAGCAAGGCCACGCTAACGCGTGAAACCTTGCTTTAGCGTGGGGATTCCTAACGCTCAGGTTTGCATCTCTAATGAGATGCAAAGTGGGCGTTCCTGACCTAACATGACAGGAGAAATGTCGCTAAGCGACATTTCTCCTATCATCAAGCCCCACGCTATGAAGCATAGCGGCAGGAAAAGTAGCGATAACCCCTGTTATTGCTACTTTCCTTACGCCTGCTTCAGGACTGACTTAGCCATGATATCCTTTGGAAGGTGGATATCATGGCTAAGTTTGTGAGTCCCTATCATCAAGCTAACGCCACATTGCGTGAGATTATCGCTGGGTTTCCAGCGATAATCTCACATTAGGCAGTTAGCGCTAGGATTTTTATCGCTGAGGAGATAAGCGTTGCTAATAGCACGCTATCTCAGCGATAAAAATCCACGTTACACGACGATAATTATCCTCACGCTAAGAGCGCTGAGCGATAATTATCGCCGGTTGTTGCTGATATGCCCCTTAGAGAGGAGAGAGTGAGATAAGATATTATAGGCTAAACACGTAGGTTTCTGAAGGTTTGCAGAAGGCGGATTCCGTTTCTGTGCTTCTGAGCTGAACGGGGAGGCGGTTCCAGATTTTGGCAATGCATACTAAAAAAAGAGGTCCCACCACGTTAACCTTTAGTGATTCTATTGTTCAGTTAATTGGCACTGGTGTTATACAGGACACTGTGTGCTAAAGTGAATTCTTTAAATATGATCCTTTTATTGACTATGAGCCAGTGCAGTGTGGTAAGGTAGTGTGAAGTGGGGTTACCTTTTCGCAAATTGCCGTGTTTTTGACCACCTGTAGTCGCCGGATTAAATATGTAGGTAAACCCTGCCCTGGTACAAGGCATTTGCGTTGCAAAGCCGAGAGGATCATAGCTCTAACAAAGGTTTTCCTGGCTTTCCATGAAAGAAGGGGGAGGAATGTCCTTAGATGATCCTTCAGGTTCCACATACTGTTTCCAACAACTAAGTGGATCTGGGTCTTAAAAGATAGGTCATCCTCGAAGAGGACTCCCAGGTTTCTAGCTGCAACGGGTGTGGGAGGTCTATCTTTGGGCCAGGCTCCATCCCAACCCGGAATAGGTTTATGCCCTAAAAATATCAATTCTGTTTTATCCCGGCTGCATTGAGGTTGGCTCTCTTTGAGCCAACCTAAGACTGCTCTCATGCAATTTGAGAAGACTACTTTGCGGGATTCTGAGTTGGCCTCGTAGGAAAAGACCAGCTGGATATTGTCGGCATATGAAATGATCATAATGCCGAATGTCTCTACGAGGTTGGCCACATTAATCAATGTTGGGCTAAGTGTCGAGCCCTGGGGTACCCCACATTTTGAAGGTTTGACCTTGGAGGGGTGAGGTTTTGTCCTCATACATGTTATATAATGTGTATGTACATTGTGTATGTGTTTCATATTGATGATCAGATTCAATACATCATACACGTTGAAGGTCCCACTTGAAAGTGCAGATGATGGGTAAAGCTAAGTAATGCAAGGGGGTACTATTTGATTTACTGTTGGTGTAAGATGCCAAACTTTTATATGGTGCATTTCTAAATCTTAGAAAGGATGCCACCTTATGATTCTCTCTTTATGGCATCAAAACGAGAGAACAATCGAAAACAATGTGTTCTTAGTAGGTAGGGAGTCCACCAGCAGAACAATGCTGTTTTTGGAGCATCAAGCGCCCTTACACTATCCCTTTGTTAGGTCTCCTTAGCGGTACATTCTTGGCTGACTCAGATAGGTATAGTCAAACAGTTTGTCATTTAGCTGCCTCTAGGCTGCATATCAACATTGAGGTTTTGCAGCTATTGGCAGATGAGCAGGATTGCAGCAGAGGCTTCCAAGGCGGTCGCTGTTTTGATGCTGTGGTAGTGGTGAGACATTCATTTCACTGCTTTCATTTTTCTGTTTTTAGGATAAACCTATTGTTAGAACCGTGATTCCCTAGTTGGCTGAGGTAGGTACTGTAGGCCAAGTAGGGACCCTTGCTTCTACATCAAGGAAAGGAAGGACACCTTCTCAGATAGAGCCTGCTCACCCCCTTGGTAGCTTGGCACGACCAGCCAGGCTTATATTCAAGGCAATTGTGTAAAGTATTTGCAACCACGCTCTCAGTGACCCATCATGACACCAAAAAAGACTTTACACAAGTTTTATAGAAAAACAAGTATATGTTTATATAAAAAGATATACGAGGAGACAACACTATTAAAATCCAACATATGCGTATTTGTAATATTCCTCCTGGCCGGTTATTATGCCAGCCAGCCCTTGTAGGTTCGGGCGGTATTAATGAGCAATTCTAGATGATCCAATGCAGTCCTAATGCAATGCTATGCAGTTCGTAATGCAAGAATCAGGTACTATTCAATGTAAAAATAATGCAGTTCGTTATGCAACAATCCAGCAGTTCGTAATGCCAAAATAATGCAATGCGTAATGCAACAATCAGGTAGTTCGTTATGCAGACTAATTGAATGTGTAATGCAAGAATCAGGCAGTTCCTTATGCAGAAATAATGCAATGGGTAATGCAACAATCAGGTAGTTTGTTATGCAAACACAATGCAATGCGTAATGCAACAATCAGGCAGTTAGTTATGCAGAAATATTGCACAGCGTATTGCAACAATCAGGTAGTTTGTTATGCAAACACAATGCAATGCGCAAGGCACTTCGGTACCGATCACGGTGCTTTAGATGGTCTCTCTGCCACTCGTATTGACTCGCTGTCAGCCTCCACCAACATATGCCCCCAACACGGGTGTGGTGTAAGCCACAGTGCGGCTCCACACTCTGGCCCGTTACTGCCACTCCTTGGCAAGGCGGGCCACTATACGAGCTGGAACAAAGGCTCATGCTGGAAGAATGGGAGAGGCCGAGAGCGTCTCTCTCCGAGCCCGCACTCCGCCCAAGGCGGCGACACATGTTACCTGGGAGGTGCAACCTCACTCTCCTCTCCTCTTCTCGTGACTTGGGCCTGCGATGCGACTTGGTTGATTCTGGGCCGATGGCGATAACGAAGATCTCAGGCTGCAACAGGGCACACGCATATAGCGACGCTGAGACTCCCTTGAGCTTAGGGTGTGCATGGTCACAGGGCAATCCTCACGAAGGTCTCAGGCTGCACGAAGCACACACACACAGGGTCTCTGAGACTCACTTGAGTTCTGGGTGCACACGATCACAAGGCAATCCTCACAAATGTCTCAGGCTGCACAAAGCACATGCACACAGCATCGCTGAGACTCATTTGGACCTCGGGTGCACACGATCACAGGACAATCTTCACGAAAGGCTCAGGCTGCAAAAAGCACACGCACACAGCGTAGCTGAGACTCGCTTGGACTCCAGGTGCCCACCATCACAGGGCAATTTTTACGAAGGTATCAGGCTGAACAAAGCACACGCACAAAGCATCTCTGGGACACTTCTGGAAACGTTTGTGTTCCTGAGTTTCCACAACAGGGAGCCAGCTCTTCTCGGGTCCTTGGGGTTAAGTTATGTCAGAACACAGCACAGCAAAGTCCTTTCAAGCAGAGGGACACAGCACACAGCAAAGTCCCTTTAGCCTCTCCTTGGTTAAAGCAGCAAACTGCAGGCCAACCCCAGAACACACAGCAAGGGTCAGTCCTTTCATTCAGTCTATTCAGCTGTTTCTTCCTTGGCAGAGGTTCCTCATGACCATGAAGTAGTTTCAATCCTTTACAGTACAATCCAATTCCCCTGTTCAGGGGCTTCTGCTCCCATAATTTTACCCCTAAATGTCTTTGAAGTCTTTGTGTTCAGGGGGCACTGACCCCTAATCAAACCAGTTCTGGGTGTCTCCCTTCCAGTGACACCTTTTTCCTTTGATAGTGGGGGTCTGGATCCTTAATCACTCAGCAGGAGATGGAGCCATTGTTTTATTGCGGCAACCCAGGCCTCTTCACCTCCAGGGGCTGCTCCTCCCCCCTATACTCCAGATGCAGGTCAGCCTGTTGCTGTCTCACCTCTTCCCCTGGGTCAAGACATTCCACAGAGCCTATCACATTAAAATCCAGACAGTCAATCAACATCCAGGCAGAGACACACAGAGCACAAAAACCAAGCCACTTCTATACAAGTGGTTTCTAATCACGCAATTCAAAAACCACATTCACAAAAAGATGTGTTATTAAATTGTGAGTTCAGGCACACTAAACTTCACCTCTCCATCTTAAGCCTTTGGTAAGACAGCTGGAAACATATTACACAGCCTTTCCCATTCTGTCCTATGGGCTAGATGGCCTTTCAACAGTGAAAAACAAAATGGAGAGTACATGTCCTACCTATTACATACACTGCACCCTACCCATGGGGGTACCTTTGACCTACCATAGGGGTGTCTGATGTGCATAGAAAGAATAAGGCCTGGAAAATGGGTGCACTTGTCAGGACAACATGGCAGTTTAACAAACTGCGCGCAGGCTCTGCAGTGGCAGGCCTGAGTTCTCTCTTTAGGGCTACTTGTGTGGGTGGCACAATTAGTGCTGCAGGCCCACTAGTAGCATTTGCATTACTAGCCCTGGCACACACAATGCACTTTACTAGGGACTTTACTAGTAAGGCAAACATACTAATCATGGACAACCAATTACCATTACACTTTACACATGGAGCACTTGCACTTTGACACTGATCAGCAGTGGCAAAGTGACCAAAGCATCTAAGCCAGTCAAACGAAATCCATCACAGCATCAAAAATAGAGGAGGTAGAGGCAAAATGTCAGGGGTAATCACGCCAAGAAATGCCAGTTCTAACACGTGTCCCCTCCAGCCGAAAAGTGAGGGGAACTACCTCATGAGAGTTCTCATCACTAAGGTAGAAAAATCTTGACAGATCATCAGCATTGGCGTGTTCTGTTCCAGGTCAGTGTTCCACCTTTAAGTCCATTCCCGGTAGGGAGATGGACCACCTCAACAGTTTTGGGTACTCACCCCTCATCTGCATCAACCATCTGAGGGGCCTGTGGTCCGTCTGAACCAGGATGTGAGTCCCAAACAAGTAAGGCCTCAGCATCTTCGGCGCCCAGACCACAGCAAAAGCTTTTCTTTCAATTGTACTCCATCACTGTTCCCTGGGAAGTAGCCTCATGCTTATGAAAGCTACGGGTTGGTCCAAGCCCTTGTTCAATTGTGAGAGTACCACTCCCACACCATGCTCTGAAGCATTTGTCTGCACTACAAATTCTTTGGAGAAATCAGGCACCTTGAGCACGGGCGCCGTGCACATGGCAGTTTTCAGGGCATCAAACGCGGTCTGCCAGGCTTCAGTCCAGATCACCTTCTTGGGCTGTTTCTTTGATGTCAGTTCTGTTAAGGGGACAACAATGGTGCATTGGCCCTTCACAAACCGTCTGTAATACCCAGCGAGTCCTAGAAAGGGCCTCACTCCTGTCTGGGTCTTGGGGGGTTCCCAAGCCAGAAAGGTATCAATCTTTGTCTGTAGGGGTGCCACCTGGCTGCTACCTACCTGGTGTCCTAAGTACACCTCAGAACCCTGCCCTATCTGACACTTACTTGCTTTGATAGTTAGGGATGCCCTCTGCAAGGCCTTCAACACTTCACGGAGGTGTCGTAAATGTTCCTCCCACCTGGAGCTTAACACAGCAATGTCGTCCAGGTAGGCGGCGCTGAATACCTCCAGTCCACCCAGCACTTGGTTAACCAGTCTCTGGAAGGTGGCAGGGGCATTTTTCAACCCAACGGGCATAACTCTGAACTGGTAGTGCCCTTCTGGCATTGAGAACACTGACCTCTCTTTGGCCCCCTCAGTCAAGGCAATCTGCCAGTACCCAGATGTCAAGTCAAATGTACTGAGGTAGCAGGCAGCTCCCAGCCGATCCACTTGCTCATCAGCTCTGGGGATGGGGTGAGCATCAGTCTTAGTGACTGCATGGAGCCCACAGTAATCCACACAGAACCGGAGTTCTGGCGTGGCACCTGGTGCAGCAGCTTTTGGCACAAGGACTGATGGAGCAGGGTTTTCATTATAAACCCAAATATCTGTATGTCATTATTAAAAATACTACTGAATAATTAGTAACTATTAAAGGTTTGTCGTATTTGATTAATCAACCTTATTAACAGAAGAATTACACGTGGGAATGCAATTGCATGGCTAAAATAATAAGTGAACTAAACTAGTGAGCGTACTGACAATATAAATGTTGCTTATGTGATATTATTATGTTTTGCGCTAATAATTAATATGCATTAATAGCTTTTGATGTCGCAAATGGCTAGATAAATACATACACATAAGGGTATTAGCAGGGGAATAACACTGTATCATCATTTCTGTGCAGTAATAATGTTTTGTGTTTCCTTCACTCTTAAGTTGACAATTGTGGCCTGATGGAAAATGGCTACTATCCGCAGCCTGTATTCGAGTAGATGTAATAATGAAAAAGGCTTTGCGCTGACTGCGACCCTGACTTCTCTTTGAACTGAAAAGCCATGAACATGACGACAAATCCAGGATGGCAGCCAAGTACCCCTGGAAGTGAATATTTGTAGCAACTGAATAATCCGACTAGATGAACTTTTAGTGGTCTTACAAAGAATGATACTTTTTATCAAAAGAGACATCCGTAAAAGTTATGATTTAGCCATGAACTTCTTACTTTCGATTCAGAATTTGGATTTATCAATATGTGAGAAAATACCGAAATGTATCCAGACGACATCTTTTCCGGCCCAACGGATGTTTGAATAATCTGTTTGTAACTTTTGAAATGTAAAATGTAGTATAAAAGTAAGTAGACTAGAGAGGTTCTGTGCCACTTCTTCCCGAACCATTGATCAGAGGTCCCGACGCTGACGGAGAGGACGGTGACACTACATGACGGCTAGAAACTTTAACTCTTGCTGAGGACCAGTCTCTGACTTAGAAAACGACTTTTAGCCAGAATAGGTAAATATGAGAAGAAATGACTTTGCTTTTATTTGGCTTTTCCTACAAATTAATTTAGATAAACTATTTCCTGTTTGAATTACTGTGTCGGGTGGTTATTTTATTGTCATGATTTATTGAATTTATTTGCGTGTCTAAGATGTTTTTCACTAGATCCATAGCAACTAGTTGGTCGCATTGACCTCAAGGTAATATGCAGATTGGTTAGGTATATAGAAAGTGTTTCCCCTATACAAGGCACGGATAAAGTGGTTAAGTTTGAATGTTGGTGTAATGGGCCCACCCAGCGTGTGATGTGTGTATGTGCGTGTGACTGTGAAATCACTCTGTCCGTGGAAGTAGAGGGGATTCGGAAGCTCCGATCTGCACCAGGACCACTGGGCTTGCCCTGGGGCTGTTGGAGGGCTCAATCACCCCAGCGCCAGCATCTTGGAAACCTCCTCCTTGATGCTGGCCCTGACCTTATCAGCTACTCTAGGCAGACTGTCTTTAGTGTCCACATCATGGACGCACAAATTGGTTACTCCCGGGGTCAGGGAGAACAGGGAAGCGAACTGACCCAATATCTGGCGACAGTCCCTCTGCTGTTCCAGTGTCAGGGTAGGCAAGAGGTTCATCCCATCCACTGACCCATCCTTCTCCTTGGCTGACAAGAGGTCAAGAAGAGGTTCACTCTCCTCTTCTTTCCCGTCATCTGTAGCCAAGAGCATGGTCACATCAGACCTCTCAAAGTGTGGTTTGAGACGGTTTACATGGAGGACCCTCAAAGGGTTCCTAGGAAACCGTAAGTCAACCAGGTAGATCACTTTGCTCCAGCTCTCCACCACCCCATAAGGTCCAGTCCACTTTTCCTGGAGCATGCAAGGCTCCGCTGGCACCACCACCTACACTTTTTGACCAGGTTGAAACTCGACCAGAGTGGCATTCCAGTCGTACCACCACTTCATTTCTTCCTGGCTGGCTTCCACATGCGCCTGAGCGAGTTGCCTGAAACACCTAGTTTGGTTCCTGAAGACCAGCATGTAGCTATATACATCCTGGGGGGGCTTTACTATGAGCCTTCTCCCAGCCCTCCTTCACCAAACTCAAGGGTCCTCTTACAGGGTGCCCATACAGGAGCTCAAAGGGGCTGAACCCTAGGGACTTTTGTGGCACCTCTCTGTAAGCAAACAGCAGTCAGGGTAAGAGGACGTCCCACTTATGCCTCATGGGTTCCTCAAGACCCATTATCATGCCCTTCAGGGTAGAGGTAAATCTCTCAACCAGACCATTACCCTGGGGGTGGTAAGGCGTGGTGAACTTGTAGGTTACACCGCACTCCTTCCACAGAGATTTCCTATACCTAGATATGAAATAGTACCTCTGTTAGACACCACCTCTCTGGGGAACCCCACGTGGGAGAAAATCCCCATTAGTGCACGGCCCACCACGGGGCTGTCACCGTCCAGGGAGGGATGGCTTCCGGGTGCCGGGTGGCATGGTCCACCAAGACCAGGATGAACCGGTTGCCCATGGCTGTCTTGGGATCCAGAGGCCCCACAATGTCAATGCGCACACTTTCAAAGGGAGTGCTGACTACAGGGAAAGCTTGGAGGGAAGCCTTGTGCTTCCTTCCACTCTTGCCACTTGCCTGGGAAGTCTGACAGGTCCTGCAATGAGTATCAGAACTCTTGCGCATTTGAGGCCTGTAGAAGCGGGTGACAAGCCTCTCAAAGGTCTTGTCCTGTCCCAAATGTCCTGCTAAAGGTACATCATGAGCCACCCAAAGTATGAAGGCTTTGAAGCGCTGGGGTACCACCAGCGCACGTGCTGAACTAGGCTCAGCAACCTTAGGATCACTATATAGAAGATCATTCTCCCAGTAAATCAAGTGTGACCCGGACGGATCACCTGCTGCCTGGTTTGTTGTCTGTTGCTGCAAACCTACAAGAGAAGGGCACTTTTTCTGCTCCTCACAGAATTCCTCCCTGGAGGGCACTCCCTCCTGCTGCCATTCGGTCAGCTCAGGTAGGTCCCCCAGTTAAACTACTTGCTCCCCCGTAGGCTCCATGGGATGCCCCTCAAGGTTTGGCTCCTCTTGGACCATGGGAACTTTGGGGGCCGGTTTCCCACACCCCCTGCCTCTTCTCTTTAAGGCAGGCACCTGGGCCACTGTTTCAGGCTCCAGGTCCTCTTGAACACCTTTACAGGCTGCCATAGACCGAGTGGTCACACAAGCCCACTCAGGCAGACCCAACATCTCCAAATGCGCCTGGTGCTCCACCTCCTTCAAGGGGGAACTTTCCAGGTCATTCCCCAGCAGACAGTCTACAGGCGTGGACAGACTTACAATGACCTTCAAGGATCCTGAGACTCCCCCCCACTCAAAGGGAACTAGCGCCACCTTGCAGAGGCACACAGAGTTGTCTCCTGCAAGTACATTGGGAATTACCTACTCTTCAGACGCCCACTGACACCTGACAGATGTCAAATTGGCTCCTGTGTCTCTCACAGCCTCCACCCTTTTTACATTGATGGTCACCCACTGCCTGTACTTGTTAGCATTCTCAGACAGAGAGACTTCCTGGACCATCTCTCGATCTCCTAGCGAGACCAGGGTCCTGCTTGCTCCTCCCCATTCCAAGTACTCAATTCCGCCCCCAGCGCTATACTCACAAACCCCGGTGTTGGAGCACCAGAGGGTGCAGGTGACTTCTTGGGGCATTTAGGGGCAATATGGCCCACTTCTTTACAGAGATTACACGTAGGAGGACCTCTGTTGTCCCGTTTGTCCTTAAGGGGCCAGGATATTTTAGCCTTGGGGGACTGGGACCCTTTTGCGTAGGAACTACTTGGAGGCCCTTTAGAGAACCCCTTGTGGTTACCCTTGTCCTCCCCCACCTTCTGCGGGGGACCCTGTACACTTTTGGTTGTGGTACCTCCAATCCCCTTGTGGACCCTGATGCTGATCCAGCGGTCTGCCTCTTCAGCAAGCTTACCGGGATAAGTCAGCTTACTGTCCAAAAGATGCTGGCGCAGCTCTGGAACACACAGATTACTCAAGTGCTCCCAACTAATTAAATCGCATAAGTCTTTAAAATCAGGTACCTTGCTACCCTTCATCCAACCATCCAGTGCACGTGTGTACGCATTCACGCACTCAACCCAAGTACTGGATTTCAGCTTCTTGAAGTTCCTGAATTTCTGCCTGTACTGTTCAGGAGTGAGCCCATACCTAAGGCATAAAGCCTCCTTCATATTGGTGTAGGTCAGGGTTCCCACCCTCTCTAAAGGAGGTAAAACATCCCTCCCAAAAGCCTCAAAGTGTTTCCAAAGGCCCGCCCCCCTATGCTTCTCAGGCGATCTCATATGCCATGAACCACGCATAAATGTCATCACCCCTTTGGTAATCTCGCACTAAGTCTTTGGGAATGTACACCTTACTCACCGGCACTGGTTGTGTGCTGCCACCATTTGAACTGGACTCCGCCTGTTTAACCTTCATGTCCAGTTCCCTCATTCTTAACTCATGAGCTAAGAGAATCTTTTTCTCTTCCAAGGCCAGAGCGTTCCTGCTTTCCTCTGCTTGCTTTCCACTTTCAATGAGCAGCTTTTTAGCTTATGCTTGAGCCTTAAGTTTTAAAACCTCCAACTCATGCTCTCCGACCCTTTAGTTTTCCTCCAGCTCCTCTAGGGAAAAACTCCTCCCTGAATGGTTACTACCAGCCCCTGAGGCTGGTCCCTCCACTGGCAAATCCTGTTGACCAAATCCATTCCCTGGGTCATCCTCATCCACTTAAACATCACCTGTCTTCTGAGCCCCTTTGGCTTTCCACCAGGCCCTCAAGGCCATTTGCAGCTCCTCCTTCGTGGTGCTACTTTTCATGGGACATCCCAAAGCTCTGCAGAATTGCCTCAATTGATCAAATTTGTAGGTAAGCAATACCTCGATGTCGAACTCTAATTCTGCAGCCTCACTGGCTGCTTGACTCCACTGAGACATGATGTGTGGCTTAAAGGTCGCTCAACAATAGAACCAAAAATCAAAACACAATATAGGGTTACGTCGTGGTCTGCGCTAACCTAGTGATGTACACCAATCACTGTGAGTTAATTTGTAAATACATGTTCAAGTTCCAAAGCGCCGACCACCAACGGTAGGGCCCAACCACTGCCTCCAATGTTAGAACCGGGATTCCCTAGTTGGCTGAGGTAGGTACCTTAGGCCAAGTAGGGACCATCGCTTCTACGCCAGGGAAAGGAAGGACACCTTGTCAGATAGCCCCTTATCACCCCCCTGGTAGCCTGGCATGACCAGCCAGGCTTATTTTCAAGGCAATTGTGTAAAGTATTTACAGCCACGCTCTCAGTGACTCAATGATGACACCATAAAGGAGTTTCATAGAAAAACAAGTATATGTTTATATAAAAAGATATACGAGGAGACCACACGATAAAAATCCAACATATGCATATTTGTAATATTCCTCCTGGCCCGGGTATTAGGCCAGACAGCCCTTGTAGTTCTCGTGGTATTAATGAGCAAATCTAAATGATGCAATGCAGTCCTAATGCAATGCTATGCAGTTCGTAATATACGAATCAGGCACTTTGCAATGTAAAAATAATGCAGTTTGTTATGCAACAATCCAGCAGTTCGAAATGCCAAAATAATGCAATGTGTAATGCAACAATCAGGTAGTTCATTATTCAGACTAATGCAATGTGAAATGCAACAATCAGGCAGTTGGTTATGCAGAAATAATGCAATGCGTAATGCAACAATCAGGTAGTTCGTTATGCAAACACAATGTAATGCGTAATGCAACAATCAGGCAGTTCGTTATGCAAACACAATGCAATGCGCAAGGCAACAATCAGGCAGTTTGTAATGCAGAAACAATGCAATGCACAAGGCACTTCGGCACCGATCACGGTGCTTTAGACGGTCTCTCCGCCACTCGTACTGACTCGCTGTCAGCCTCCGCCAACATATGCCCCCAACACGGGTATGGTGTAAACCACAGTGTGGATCCACACTCCTTGGCAAGTACGGGCTGTGATACGAGCTGGAACAGAGGCTCACGCTGCAAGAATGGTAGAGGCCGAGATCATTTCTCTCCGAGCCTGCACCCCGCCCCAGGCGGCGACACAGGTTACCTGGGGGGTGCGACTTTGCTCCCATCTCCTCCTCTTGCGACTTGGGCCTCCGATGCGACTTGGTTGATTCCGGACCGATGGCGATAATGAAGATCTCAGGCTGCAACAGGGCACATGCACACAGCGTCTCTGAGACTCCCTTGAGCTTTGGGTGTGCACGGTCACAGGGCAATCCTCATGAAGGTCTCAGGCTGCATGAAGCACACGTACACAGCGTCGCTGAGACTCACGTGAGTTCCGGGTGCACATAATCACAGGGCAATCCTCACGAAGGTCTCAGGCTGCACAAAGCACACTAACACAGCATCGCTGAGACTCACTAGGACTCCGGGTGCACACAATCACAGGGCAATCCTCACAAAGGTTTCAGGCTGCACGAAGCACACACACAGCATCGCTGAGACTCACTTGGACTCCTGGTGCCCACGATCACAGGGCAATTCTTACAAGGGTCTCAGGCTACAATAAGCATATGCACACAGCATCACTGAGACACACTTGAACTTCGGGTGTGCACGGACAGAGGGCATTCCTCACGAAGATCTCAGGCTGCACAAAGCAAACGCACACAGCGTTGCTGAGACTCAATTGGACTCCTGCTGCCCATGATCACAGGGCAATTCTTTGAAGGGTCTCAGGCTGCAATAAGCACGTGCACACAGCGTCGCTGAGACACACTTGAACTTCGGGAGTGCACGTTCACAGGGCTATCCTCACGAAGGGCTCAGACTGCACGAAGCACACGCACACCGCATCGCTGAGACTCGCTTGGACTCCTGGTGCCCATGATCACAGGGCAATTCTTACGAAGGTTTCCGGTCGTACAAAGCACACGCACACAGAGTCACTGAGACAGGTCTGGATACTTTTGTGCTCCTGAGTTTCCACAACAGGGAGTCAGCTCTTCTCGGGCCCTTGGGGTTAAGTTACTTCAGGACACAGCACAGCAAAGTTCTTTCAAGCAGGGGGTCACAGCACACAGCAAAGTCTCTTTAGCGTCTCCTTGGTTAAAGCAGCAAACTGCAGGCCAGCCCCAGAGCACACAGCAAGGTTCAGTCCTTTCCTTCAGTCTATTCAGCAGTTTCTTCCTTGGCAGAGGTTCCTCTTGACCACGAAGTAGTTTCAATCCTTTTCAGTCTTGAACAATCCAGTTCCCCCGTTCAGGGGCTTCAGCTCTCATAGTTATACTCCTAAATGTCTTTGAAGTCTTTGTGTTCAGGGAAGCACTGACCCCTGTCCAAACCAGTTGTGTGTGTCTCCCTGCCAGGGACACCTTCTTCCTTTGATAGTGGGGGTCTGGATCCTTAATCACTCAGCAGGGGATGGAGCCATTGTTTTATGGCGGCAGCCCAGGCCTCTTCACCTCCAGGGGCTGCTCCTCCCCCCTATACTCCAGATGCAGGTCAGCCTGTTGCTGTCTTACCTCCTCCCCTGGGTCAAGACATTCCCTAGAGCCTATCACATTGAAATCCAGTCAATCCACAACCAGGCAGAGACATACAGAAATGTTAGAGCACAAAAACCCAGCCACTTCTAAAAGAGTGGGTTCTAAACATGCAATACAAATACCACCTTCACAAAAAGATGTTTTATTAAATTGTGACTTCAGGCACACTAAACTTTACCTCTCCATCTTAAGCCTTTGGGAAGATAGGCTGGAAACATTACACAGCCTTTCCCATTTTGTCCTATGGGCAAGATGGTCTTTCAACAGTGAAAAATGAAATGGAGAATATTTCACTGTTAGGACATGGTACACACCTTAGTACATGTCCTACCTTTCACATACACTGCACCCTGCCCAGGGGGGTACCTTTGACCTACCATAGGGGTGTCTGATGTGCATAGAAAGAGTAAGGCCTGGCATGTCAAGTGGGTGCACTTGTCAGGACAACATGGCAGTTTAACAAACTGCGCGCAGGCACTGCAGTGGCAAGCCTGAGTTCTCTCTTTAGGGCTACTTGTGTGGGTGGCACAATTAGTGCTGCAGGCCCACTAGTAGCATTTGCATTACTAGCCCCGGAACACATAGTGCACTTTACTAGGGACTTTACTAGTAAGGCAAACATACCAATCATGGACAATCAATTACCATTACACTTTACACAGGGAGCACTTGCACTTTAACACTGATCAGCAGTGGCAAAGTGTCCAAAGCATCTAAGCCAGTCAAACGAAATCCATCACAGCATCAAAAATAGAGGAGGTAGAGGCAAAAAGTCAGGGGTAATCACGCCAAGAAATGCCAGGTCTAACACCTGTGAGGTAAATCTTAATGCAAAATTATTGTTTCATTTACTTTTTTACATGGTTAATATAGAAGGTTCTTTGATGTTTCACTTCTACTCTGTATGTTCAACACTGACTTTTCAGTGGCTGGAATTAGAAAGAAGCTGTCATGTGATAGGGAAAGATTTGTATGCGTCTATCAGTGCCTAATTTGTAAAATATTAAGTGCCAGGGCTCTGATCAAGAGGCCCCTGCCGCTTGCACCACCCATCACCCTTGTCATTGCTGCCAAAACAACTACTAACCATCTCTCCTGCATGCAAGTGCGACAGCTCAGATTATCCCAAAGCTAAAAGAATGTCTGGGGAGAAGGGTGTATTCAGAAACACCTGTTGTTATGCTCCTCCCTTAATGAGATAAGCAGCGCCACCATGTGGCAGACTGTCATAAGTGTAGTATTTAGTGCCGAACACCGGAAACCAATTATGTGGTTGTGGGGTCACAGGAAACCACCAGCTCAAATTAAGAACGGGCATCTGAATATGACACTTTACCACGCACGCGTTACAACGCGTGTCATTACAACACATTTTTTACATCGCAAAATCCTTTACAACGCATGTTGTTACAACGCATGTCATTACAACGCATACCCCATTACAATGCAATTACTATTCTGACTCCGCTGGGGCGTTACTTTGGGGAATGCGTTGTAATGAATTATGCGATGTAGTGACATGCGTTGGAATGGATTTCGCGCTGTAAAACATTCATTGTATTGACACATGTTGTAACGCGTGCTTTGTAAATGGTGTTTCCCCTGGCATCTATTGAAACAAGATCATTGAAACAAAACTATTGAAATAAAATACGTGAAACAAAACTGTCATGAGAGACTGATTAGCGCAAAGCTTGCAACAAACATACTGGAAAGAACGTTATAGGGAAGGCAAGATAGGCATTTATTTATTTCAACACTAGGCGGTTTGATTGGCAAAAGATGTGCTGGATGATAACCTGGAGAAGTTAAGCACTAGCTGTAGTACAACAGACCACATGCATGAAGACACTATAGACACTATGCAGCCAAAAGAGGCTCTGCTGACAAAGAGCATGCGCAGGTGAGGCTGAAGATGTGAGACCAAAAGATGTGAGGCTAATAACACAGCAACATTGAAAGCTTTGCATTAAAATCGTCTAAGCAAGCATCTATTACTCCTGCTGACCCTGAAACAAAACCCCCATAAACGGATGAGGCTGAAACTGAATTACTAGGTCCTGTTGTCTGCTCGGGCAGTAAAATATTATGCATGCATTTGTTGAAACAAATTATTTATTTGCAAAATTCCAAAAGAAACATTATTGCAGCCCCATTTCTGCGTGTTACTTTTTAGGAAGTTTGCTCCTATATGTGTTCATTTTCTGTTATATTATAGAACTCATCTTTATGAGAACTTGAGCCCCCTTTTCAGGTAGAATTTTTATGCTAGTGAACTAATGTTGCTATAAAAAGAGTTTACATTCTATAGATTACCACTATATTCTATCATGTTTTGACCAGTATAGTGACTACATATATGCCTTTTGTTACTACTTTTTAAACAAGTCTACTAAATATGCCCACCAGGCACACTGACCACCCAAGGGTCCAACAGCCAGGGGCGTAGCTTCAGAGGGAGGGATGTTTGGGGTGTTACACCCACCTAAGAAATATATTTTCAGATGAATAATTGGGTACAGGCGCTTTCAGTCAGGTACGCTGAGGTGTCTGTCGGATTTCACCTATGATGTTGCCATACATACACTGACAAAAACACACACTCTCTCATCTCTGTTTTGATAGCCCTAAAAAATGTTTATTTTACAAAATATTATGTTTCTCTCATTTAGTACTCCAATTTCTCCACATTTCTCTCCCTTCCACTGCCTCTTAAGACCCTCTTGTGCTGCCAGCTTGTCATATAAAGTATTTTAACATTATATGCCAGCGTGATGGTCGTGAAATCTGATGCCCCCGCCTAAATCTTACTGCTGACCAAGCTACGCCCCTGCCAACAGTGCCAGAATAATTTATAAAATCTGCACCCCCTCCCCCGCCTGGGGGACCATGACATACGACTGGCCTGATCTAAGATCTTCCACTGGCAAAACCGCCATGCCAGGGAGGACTGAGATACGCAGTGTTATCATGATGCCTGCTTTCCAGGAACTCAGTTTAGACATCTACATCTTTCATGTTGAAAGGGAAGACAGACCCCAGCATTACCGCCTGGCACGCGGGCCTTGGACATTAGTTCTGAACTGTCTCCTCTGCTGTGACAGCAAACTCCAATGATTGCTCGCCAGCCAGAAGCCCAAAGGCTCGGAGTGAGTGCCTCAGCTGGCTGTTAAAGGGAGAGAACACATTCCTTAAGAGCTCCCCAGTGCCTGCGCGCATATTTTTGGAAGCCACATTTCTGTCGCCAGAAGTGTCCTGCACAATAAAGGGACCGCAGATTTCATTTTACCTTTTACGTTTGTCACGTCCCAGAGTTATTGCTTTCAGTTATCTTCTATTTTCGTTGTTATGTAAGTCTCTGGTTAGGCTTCTGAAGCCCGGTGTGTTGCATTTTGCTGAAACAGAGGTCTGAGTTGCATGTTGTAAACTTTACTGCATTGGCGGCCTCAACACTTGGGATAGGAGCAGCAATAAGACTGGATTGGCATGGCGCCCGTGTGCCTGTCTGAAGCATAGTTACTGTTGTTAAACTTTACGGGATAGGAGCAGCAATAAGACTGGATTGGCATGGCGCCCGTGTGCCTGTCTGAAGCATAGTTACTGTTGTTAAACTTTACGGGATAGGAGCAGCAATAAGACTGGATTGGCATGGCGCCCGTGTGCCTGTCTGAAGCTTAGTTACTGTTGTTAAACTTTACGGGATAGGAGCAGCAATAAGACTGGATTGGCATGGCGCCCGTGTGCCTGTCTGAAGCATAGTTACTGTTGTTAAACTTTACGGGATAGGAGCAGCAATAAGACTGGATTGGCATGGCGCCCGTGTGCCTGTCTGAAGCATAGTTACTGTTGTTAAACTTTACGGGATAGGAGCAGCAATAAGACTGGATTGGCATGGCGCCCGTGTGTCTGTCTGAAGCATAGTTACTGTTGTTAAACTTTACGGGATAGGAGCAGCAAGAAGACTGGATTGGCATGGCGCCCGTGTGCCTGTCTGAAGCATAGTTACTGTTGTAAACTTTACGGGATAGGAGCAGCAATAAGACTGGATTGGCATGGCGCCCGTGTGCCTGTCTGAAGCATAGTTACATAGAATGTGGCTGAGCTGCTCCAAACAATCAGGGGACGGATACTTCTCAATACGTGGAAAGGCAAAGAATGAACACAAACTGCAGGTCTGAGTGACAACAGTGAGGCCACCAGGGTGCATGTTGGACTTGCACATTTTTGCAGGGTCTCTCTCAGATTTTTGCCTCCTGTTCCTGGAGCCGTTTTTGTTGCCATTAAAACAGTGTGCACTCTACCACTGCTAACCATTGGTAAAGTGTTTGTGCTCTCTCCCTAAAGCATGAAACAATTGGCATTTACCTGATTAGTACATTTGATTTATTTGTAAGTCCCTAGTAAATGGTACTACATGTATGCAGGGCCTGTTAATTAAACGCTATTATTAGAGTCCTAGTGCCACCTGGCAAAATAAACCTTTGTGCCAGGTGTAAGAAATTGAGTTACTGGTTCAGGTCGAGTCTAACGCTTCTCCAATCACAAATCTTCTCAGGGTGAAGTCACAAGCAAACCCTTAATTAACCTATGCTCAACCCTTGGGTAGCTTGGCACCAAGAAGTCAGGCTTAATTCAGAGGACATGTGTATTTGTGCAACACTATAAACAGTAACAAAATGAAAACACACCACAAAAGGAGCCAGCAACAGAGTTAGAAATATGGGGGCGATTACGATGGTGGACTGAAAACCCTTCCGTCCGTCGTGCTTGCGGTAAAAAAACGCCAGCATGTACCGCGGCATTTTCGCAGGTCAGATTACAATGCAATGCACGTAAAATCCGACCACGGCAGATGGAATTCACAAAAGACCGTCCGCCACGGTCGGAAAAGCTGCAAATCTGACCGTGGTGGTCGGGGAAAGCTGTTCAACGGACTAAAAGTCTGCTTCTGCCGCGGTATGACCATACAGCTAATTACGATCAGATTTCGGAGCTGGTGGAACGAGGATTGCATTCCGACCGCCGCGGTCGTGCTTAAGCAACATGAATGGCGGTCGAAAAAACTTCCCAACCATGCTAAAAGTGTGCCTGTACTCTCCGCTGCCCTCAATCACATCAGACATGCCCTAATGACACACCCCAACTGTTTTTGACAATGAAAGCCATGGTCAACATGGAACACACACCTGGTGGTCATCACTCGTGAGCACACCCACATACCACAGTATAAAACCAACCCTTTCCTGGACCAGCATCCTTTGCATAGCAGGCGCACAGAGACATGGAGAGACAGGACACCATTTTCACGGACATAACACATTACACAGCAAACCATCACACCCATCTACCTCCACATATCACCACTTCTCATCCACACACCTGACACACCTCACATATCTTCACTATCACCTTGTACCCTGCTCTTTTCACTCATTTGACCATGCCACCCAAGAAAATGCCCAAATTCACAGACGCAGAGTTGAAAGTGTTGGTAGACGAGATAATTAGGGTAGAATCACATTTGTATTGGAACCTTGTCCAACAGACCCCACTTGTGAGGAAAAATCAAATGTGGGCAAGGATCTACAAGAAAGGCAATGCAGTAAGGACCACCCTACACACACTGAGTGACATCAAAAAGCGGTAGACCGACCTCAAGATCAGGGTCAAGGCTCTGACCCAGAGGAACCGTGATGCGGCTCAAATAACTGGTGGTGGTCATCCCATTCCCACCACTAACATTCAGCGAATGGGAGGAGAAAGTGCTTGCCAAACTGCATCCTGAGAGTCTCACAGGAATTGATGGGGGAGTGCAGACTGATAAGTACAAATAAAAGGATCCCATCACACTGTAATGTACTGTTGTGCACAACAATTCATCCTCAATTCCCAGACCAAATCAAACTTATGTATAATTCACACTTTCAATATGAATGTCTCACAAGGCTAGCATTTCCTTCCTCTGCTTCACCTCATAAGTAGGTAACCATCTTACTGGGGAGGGTGTTGTTAAGACCTGAGAGTAAGACCACAACTCCCACAAGGTCCTCAGGCCTCCTTCCCAAACATCATGGAACACCCTCCCCACCCCACAGCCATGTGGCAGCCATCTCCCCATACAGGGCCTCCCAACAGGTAGATAGCCATCTCACTAGGGAGGGTGTTATTGGGACCTGAGAGCACGACCACAACTCCCAGAAGGCCCTCTGGCCGACCTCCTAAACAGCATGGAGATATATGACCACCACATCCCGAACTTGGTAGCCAACACTGTAAAGCTCTATCAGTTGTAGCCAGTGCACACACAGCTAATCCCACTTAGAGGTCACATGAATAACATTGTCAATGATGAAGTCACATGTAGCTGCAAAGCAAAGCCCAAGAGCGCAATGGTCTAAATCCAATGTGCAAGTCCCATTGTGTCAAAGCATAAATGCTCACATCCACACAACACATTTATGGAGACTAACCCTGGGTGCAGTTCGTGTAGTAGTGCTACGCGGAGCTACGCGAAGTGCACTTCGCAAATACGCAAGCTACAAGTAGCTACGCAAACTGCATAGTGCACTGTGCAAAATGCTGTTCGCACTGATTGCACAGTGCCGGATGCTTGTCCGCACCATGCAATCATTGCAAACTGCATCTTGCACAGTGCAAGCGGTCATTTTCTGCAGCTCGAGTAGATTTGTACTCGAGCATCAGCTTTCTCAATGCGGACTGGTAGTTTCTCATCGCGAGCGGTCGAAAGCATATGCGACCACTAGCAATGAGAAACCTGATCTCCCCGTGTTGAGAATCTCGCCGGGAGGTTTATTTTCCATGCTCGATGTTGCTGATCGCGAACGAGGAAAAAGTCTCGCCGGGATGTTGTTTTGTTCGCTCGCCGTCGCCATCTTGACGTTGAGGGCCGCAAGCAAGCAAAAAATGCTCGCTACGCTACGCGTTTTTACACTGAGCTACTTGCAAGTCACGTAGCGCGTAGTTGCGCAAACTACTCGAGCCTAGCGTAGTCCTATGCCCAGGGTTAATGGAGATTCAGTCAAAGCTCACACACCACATGATTGAAGTACAACAATCCCAACAGAAATCATGAATTTGCGTGATAGCAGAGAGCTATTCACTGAAAAGTCTCCAATATCCTAGCATTAACAGAAGTGGATGAGCGACAAGTTGGTACAGGAGGACATGTCCCTGGAAATACAATATTTGTACATATGAAAGTGTTGGTATCGCCATGTCACATCGCTAACAAGCAATGTATGTACCTCAACATCATGTTTTGACTAATGACAAACTGTAACGAATGCCAAGTAATGCCAATGTCAAAAGCTACGTTATCTCACATGAAATGTTGTAAACATGATCATCAAAGTTGATTCACTCTCAAGAGCTTGCAACACTGAGATCAATGAGCTGAGCCAGTCTCCCCTCAAGGAAGGTGACCTCTCGGATGCTGATTCTCTCAGTTTTTCGGATGAGGAGGACCAACCTGGTCCCTCAGGCGTGTCCGGGCAAGCTCAGTCTCAGGGCCTCCGCCACCACCACCACGACTCCAACAACAGCAGCAACAAAAACGCTGACCCCTGCAACAATGACCTGTGTGGCAGCCAACTCCACCATCACCACCGCTGCCTCCAACACTGTCCCTGTGGCAGTTGTCACCAATACCACCAGGCAGCCCAGAGATGTTGGGGACAGTGTGCTGGGCATCGACAGGCAATGCCACAGGTCCGTGCCTGCAGGGCAGGTGTGGACAACTGGGGAGCAGTCACAGGAGAACACTGAGACTGAGGCCCTGGCCACTTTGAACACAGTCCTTGGAGAATATCAACAGAACAACAGGGCGGGGCTCTGAGCCCCACCCTGTTTAACATCTATATGCGCACTCAGGTGGATATTGTATTGAAGCATGGAATAAAGCTGGTGTCATATGCTGATGACACTCAGCTGGTTGTGACTCTGGAGCAAACACAATCTGGTACGGCATCTTATTTTAAGGTCTGCTTGGGGGAGCTTGATGACTGGATGAGATATAGCTGCCTTCAGCTGAATGCAGGGAAGACAGAGGTGATGTTTAGTGGAAAACAGCCCTCTCTCTGGTCACAGCATTGCTGGCCTGTGGAACTTGGGCCTACCCCAGCCCCGAAAATAAAGGTGAAGAATCTGGGAGTATGGTTCGATGAAAATCTGTCCTTCTCTGAGCAAATTACCGATGTGGCTGGAGCCTGCTTTGGCATCCTTAAAATGCTACGCAAAATTTTGGACCTTCTCCCCCTTGATGCTAAAAGAACTATTGTACAGGCTCTTGTTACATGTCGCCTTGATTATTGCAATATTCTGTACTTAGGGGTGACAGCTAGGAATTTGAACCTCTTGCAGAAGGTCCAAAATGCTGCAGCCCGGCTGATACTGAACATCCCTAGGGGGGTTTCGGTGGGGGAAGCTTTGAAGAAACTTCATTGGCTCCCATTTCCGGCCAGAGATACTTTCAAGGCCTTATGCTTTGGTCATAGGTTTCTTAGTCAGAAGGGGCAGCACTTCCTGCTCCCCCTTCTTACAGCTTATCGGCCCACACAGGCTCTGAGATCGCTTGGCTCTGCCAGGGTGATTGTACCCAGGGTGTGGAAGGCTCAAGTTGGAGGGAGATCTTTTGGCTTCCTGGCTGCTAAGGCATGGAATGACCTCCCTACGCATCTTATGACCTGCGAGTCGGAGTCTCTGTTCCGAAACAATTTAAAAACTTGGCTTTTCCTACTCCAGTCTGGGGGACGGAAGTAATATTCCGCCTTTTTATTACTCGGTCAGTCGTCAGTCTGAAGGTCGTTAGGTCAGGATTGTTGCAGGGTTTTCATTGATGTTCTAGATGCGGGGACACTCCGTTGTAGTAACCAGACGCTTTACAAGTAAGTTAATAATAAAAATATTAACCAGGGACAGATGGACCAGGTCGTGGAAGAACTGCGGGAACTCCGCTTGCTGGGGAGGTCCATGGACACATGTTTGGGACAACTTGTGGAGTACATGGGCCAACTTGTTGGTGTTCTGAGAGACGTTCATGCAGCTCAAATAGCTGCCCTCCTTCCCTAGTGGCCAGCCTCATGACAGTCACAAAACCTCAGCAGCGGCTACAGGGAGGGGTGAGTCACAAGACACTGACACCTCAGACACCTCTGAGCATGCAGCAGGTTTACCCCTGCCAAACAGCAAAGGGGTTTCCGAAAAAGACCACATGAGGATCACGTGGCAAAGCACAGCACAAATCCAGTTCTAGGAGTCACCGTTGATGTCACCAGTGTTGCACAGAGCATTGACTAACTTGCAGATCCGATCCCACATTGTCAATTTGATTTGACTTTTCTTTTAGAATGTGGAATTACACCATTGTGTATTCTACCCTAATTATCTATGTACCATCACTTTTAACTTAAGCACTTATCTCTCACTCACGTTGAAATAAGCACAATTCACACCCCTATGCCTTTGTGTCTTACCATGTTTATCACAGTAAGTAATATGTTAACTCACACTGCAATGTACCACAAGCTATGAATGCGACAATCCATTGAGAGAGCATAGGAATCTAGAACAACACAAGACAATAACAGTGACTTGTCATAGGATGGCATGACAGCTAAACACACCACTAGTCAACACTGTACAAGATGCATTCCAGAAAACACTGGCCAACACCATCAACATGGACATGAGGTAGTTCAAAAACGAACACAGCGCTGCACAAAGTTACCCTTAGCAGTGTGTCAACAATAGCCAGCATCCAAACACATTCTCAAAGTTTGGGCCAGAACAGCAAAGCGCACAGACACAGTCATAGTTGCTCAATGCTAACTTACACTCAATGGAAGTAGTGGGCGATGAGCTGTTGACGCATGTCAAGACCTTCTTCCTCACCACTATCATCTTCACTGGGCATGTGTGGGTTTGCAGCAGGGAGCTCCTGCTGCTCATCATTGCCCTGAATCAGGGGTATCTCCTTAAGCAAGGCCAGGTTGTGTAGCATGCAGCAGACGACTATGATCTGACACCCCTTCTGGGGAGAGTAGAGTAGTGCACCACCACTTTTGTCCAGACACTGAAATCTGGACATCCGAAGTCCAAAAGTGCACTCCACCACACTATGTGTTATTCCAAGGGCATCATTGAAGCGGACTTCCCTGGGAGTACTTGGATTCATCAGTGGGGTCAGTAACCACAGACAATTGTGATACCCTGAGTCACCTAGTTAGCAGAAACACAGACCAACAATGTAATAGAAATATGTGAGGAGAGCAGCATGTCACAAAGACACCACACTCATTGACACAGCCCACTCACCAACAAGCCAGGCCCGCTCTGGATGAAGCTTTGCCATAAATTGTGGGTTGATGCTGTTCCGCAGTATATAGGAGTCATGTGCCGAACCAGGAAATTTTGCACACACGTGGGATTTGAGCTGATCTGCTTGGCATACCACTTGCACATTTATGGAGAATTAATACTTGCGGTTATGGTAGATGTTCTCACATGCCTGTGTGGGAACATGGCTAATGTGTGTACCGTCAATGGCTCCTATAACATTTGGGATGTGTCCAAGATCATAAAAATCACCCTTCACATCTGCCAAATAATTTCTTCTTGGAAAGTGTATGTAGCTGTCCTTGTAGGTCATCAATGCAGACAGGACATCCCGCAACACCATGCTGAACATAGGCTGAGACAATCTACTGGCGCTGGCCATGGTGTACTGGAAAGACCCAGTGGCAAAGTAATGCAATGCAGCCTTCACCTTCACTGTTGCCAACAATGCTGCTGGATATATTCGCCCAGGCTTCAAATGTGGCTCCAGCTGAGCACATAGCTCTTGCAGGGTAAGGCGATCCAGACAGAATTTCTTGATTATGTCAATGTCCTCCATCATCGCCAGGTCTGGGATAGAGCGATTGACAGCTGGTCGGCTCCAACATATTCTGGCAGGGGACACATGTTACAATGAGTCAATGATGAGATTGGGAAACAGCTTAACAAAAGACTCACACAACCACAACATTGACAGGACTGTTGAACAAGTGTCATGCACAAGTGACATGCGTACACAGCTTGATCTTCTGTAGTCATTTTTGTAGCCAGGGCGTACATACTAACTACTTCAACATCTAAATAAGTCTATGTGTATGGCATATGGTACATGGCTACATCAGGTGTATTCAGCCCTGGGGCAATGCTGAGTTGCATGTAGCTGCTGTCACTTCATGACCTCAACCTTCAGTCACACAAAACACAACATCATTACGAAATGAGGCCGGTGAGTGTCAGCTGGACAACAATATATGCATATACAGCACAGTGGACAGACATATGCACATCACGGTGTCCATCCATCCCACGTCCGTTACTGTGGGAGGAGTTTGCGTTAAAGACATTGCCATGTTCATCTAAATGAAACACAAATACACATGGAATGTGTATACAGGCGGAAAATGACAGGTGAGTTCGGACAGACCGATGTTTTTTAATACATGTGCACTCCTATGACGTGTGTGAGAAAATATACAGGCAATGGCAGCTAGGCACAAAGTATGCCACACCACTAAGTGTGTTTAAAGTGCTAGAGGATACAAGTATATCTGATCTCTGTACAATGGACACCTCTAAATGTCAGGTAACATCACTTGCCCTTCATAAGACAAACCATGGACAAGAAATCGACAGTCAAATAGCAAGGGATGATCAAACAGTGTTCACAGGATGAATGTTTCTATAGACAACATTAGTACAATGCAAGATGCCTCTGTCCTTCTTATCTCATTTCATTAAATTCTGGCCACCAGACATGACAAAGAATGTCATTTGACTCTCCTTTTCTTGGACATAACATGTGTGTGAAGACTTAACTCAAAGGTCACACTCTATAATCCCTTTACAGGGTGCACAAATCACTTTAGGAAAATGTGTTGGGATGAGTAATGCAATTAGCAAAGCGAGAAGGGAAATGTAAAATGTGTTCACAGGCGCGGTAGCTGGCATCCACTTCGGTAATACGCATTGGCCGCAATTGAATGATGCAGGATTGCGGTTGCTGCTTCCTGACCCCCACGGTGCGTCACCGCCTATGAGAATTAGCCATCAGACAATAGGAACCGCCAGAGGCTTACATTTTTAAATCGTGCGATAGGGGTGCTCCCCCACTGCGGGGCATGGCATTGGCCCTAATTGAACCAGGCCGGACAATGGTATCAGCAGAGCAACACTGGAACGAGCCTAGGGCCCTATATATATGTCTGTGAAATGTCCACACCTGTCACTTGCCTAGAGAAACTGCTGCCTGCCATTCCTCACCACGAACTGCTGCTGTACCTCATCTATGAAACCAGTCATGGCTCATACTGAGAAGCTGAAGGCCCGTCCCTTCCCCACAGAGGAGGTGGAGGTCTTGGTGGAGGAGGTCCTTTGACAGTGCGGTCGGCTCTATGGTGCTCCAGATGTACTGGTAAGTGAATGTTACACTTACTTAGAATGCTCAGAAGACTCACAATATGTGACTGTACAGTGCTATGTGCCTCAGACTGCAAGCAAATATTGGTGCTTTCTGATTTTGTATTCTGCATTTCCCTTACTTGACTTACTAGTTGATGCACTTGAGTATGTGGCAAGGATGGCACACTCGTCAATGTTGCAGATCCATTGCTGCAAAACATAACACATGTGAATCTCAGAAAGGATAATGTATATGTGTTAGAGTCTGTGTAGCCAAACGAGTTTAAGTCCATGGTGTAGAGCCTTGATCCCCCCGAGTCCTGAGTACATGCAATGATGATTTTGCAAGCACATGGTTTATCAGTAGTACAGTTACCACGCCAGTACCAGTCCACAGGGCATCTCAATGTAAAACTGAATTTACCAATGTTAGAGAGACGAAGTCCATTCAAATATGTATCAATGACTTATTCTCATGCATCACCCGTAACCTTAGCACCAAGAGCAAAGCTCAGTGGATGGTTGCTAATCTATACCTGCTTGGGGATGATCTGGACATCCAGGTGAAGTCAACTCTGAATTCAATAGAGGCCTATGATGTGCAGGAGGCATTCTTTCAACAAAATCTGCCATCCAAAGACCATGATGATCTACAAATATTGCTGTACCCTGAATATATCTCGCAGGGAAAATGGGACATTTTTAATCGCAGCAATCTCCTGAAACTCTGCGAAATTTTTCGGGTCTAGAAAAGATAAAAACAACTGACATTGAAAGCGTGTCTTTTCTTGCCCCAGGACCAAGCGAGATTAATGAGAAAGTTAATCTTCGCCAATTTGGCTATGGCCGAGGCCCTGAAAGGAAACAACAAGCAACTGGAAAATTGGGGAATAAAAATGATGACTCGGCCTGAGATAAAATATCCAGTGATCCTGAAAAATAGAGACCTGAAGCAACATCCAGGCCCCAAGAACAGATTAACCAGAAAAGGCCACTTATGAAGGATTTGACCAGCTCAATACTATCAGCTGGGTCTATCCTTCATGGCACCAAAAGCGGTCCAAAAACAAATTTCACCAGCGACAACCTAATCAAAATAACAACATGCTTGGAAGGGGGTACCCGCTCCTGCTCGATTAGGGGGAACACAAGCAAGGACTGGTCTTGGCTCTCACGGGCCTTAAATCCTAGCCCCTAACACCAGGTTCCCCATAAGTAAGGAGACCACGTCATCCAAGGATCGGCACCAATTGAGAAATGGCTTAGCCAATTACAGAGACCCTTTGGATAACACTGAAGATGAAATATTATGACCTGGAACGTCGCAGGGATCACAAAGCTCCAGCAAAGTTCACTGGCACTTACATTTCTCGAAGGTGCCTACCTAAGTTGCACTCAAGAAACATGGGCAATCAAACCTATATCAATAAGAGGCTATGCAGAATACTGTAAACCTGCTATTAAAGGCAAGATATTCGGAAGACCCTCAGGTGGGATTTCCATATACATTAAGCACTCGCTGAAAATACACTTCACAGAAATAAAAACCTCATCAAATATGTTTCTGGCTGGCACCCTGAAAGGCCATTTCAAGGTTGATGGCCCACTATCAATCCTTTTAATTAATATTTACTACAATTCCCATGGGCCGGGTGCCAAGGACAAGCTTATTCAGTTGATAAATCAGATAGAAACTTTGCTTTCTCAGTTTGCATCCATGGAATCCATCATGTTTAGGGATTTCAACATGCATAATATAGGGGATATTGCATCACAAAACCACCGCTCTGGGCCCACAGGGATTTTTGACGCCCTAATGCAGACATACAACTTGACAACAGCACAATCCCTGTCTTTAAGGAACGAGCCAGTTGCACTCTTTGCTCCTACATACAATAATCAAACCACAATAGACTACATTTTAATAAGCAAGAGAATACAAAAACTCATGTTAAACTACACAGTGCACCCACGAAGCGAAAGCGATCATGCCGCCTTACTCGTTCAGTTAAATCTGACAGCAGATATATGCCATTTTCTAAGCTGCATTGGGGCACCCAAAAAGAGAAGAACAGCATAAACTATTCAGAAGAATTAAATGGGGGCCAATGCAAATTAACAAGTTCGACCTCTGGAAAAAAACGTGGGCAGGCTGGCAAATTGGCGCAAAAAATAGGGGCATCATAGATGAATGGGATCACTTTGCCAACAAATTAGCCTCATTACTTCGGGGGAACACAACACGCAGAACCCCCTTAGATCCATCATATACTCTAGGACTTGTCCCAGCAATCAAGGAAAGTGCCAAACAATTAAATACCAAACGCAGGGCTCATCGGAAAATCGGATCAGTATTTGGCAAAAGGCAACTCAAAGAAGCCGCAAAAAGCCATTCGAAGCAGGTTAGGGCCGCAAAATGCGAATGCATAGAGGCGAAATGGCTGAAGATTTTCGAGCTGCAGGGACCATGTAAATTCCAAGAGTTCTGCCGATACTTAAATAATTTAACCCATGGGGCCGCTAACGGAGAGAATTCACTCGATGCAGCTACCTGGGCAACCCATGTGAAAACTCTGTACAAGGATGATCAAAGTACAATTTCCCCAAATAAACCCTCAACTGCAAGGGATGGAACAGATAGTACTACAGCCGCACCCAAAACGTTGGATGACCCAGCTCCTCCAGGTAAAACCTTAGTCCGTACAACTTTAAAAAAGATTCGACACAATGGGGCACCGGGTCCCAATGGCCTGCCTGGCTCCCTTTTTAGGGCAGATACAGGCTTCTGGACGGAAATCCTGACCCAGTTATATGCTGAATGTAGGTTCTTGGGGGACGTTCCAGACTCCTGGAGAGGATCGCTACTGCATCCAATATATAAGAAAGGGCCAACATTTGACCCTAATAACTATCGCATGATTGCCCTGTTAGACATCGAGGGCAAGGCCTATGCAAGCACTCTTCTGGCAGAACTAGCAGACTAGGAGGGCACTGAAGGCCTTTCTTCCCTTCTTTCAAACTGGGTTCAGACCTGGGGCCTCGACGGTGGACAACATAATTGCCCTGACATATTTAGCACAACAAGCCATGGCTCGCCAAAGCCTGACGCTTTTCGCCTGTTTTATTGACTACTCTGCAGCCTTCGACGGAGTAGATTGTACCATTCTCTGTCAGAAGCTGGAACATCAACCCATCTCTGCTCCAAGCCATTAGATCATTGTACTCACAAACCTGGGACAGAATCAAACTCTTGAGTGAGTTTTCTACAGAGAAAATTGCCATAGACCGTGGGCTAAAGTAAGGCTGTGTCCTGGCCCCGATGCTTTTTAATTTGTACACTGCAGACATGGGCCAAGCACTCACCGGAGCTACACTAGCCACACCCAGGATTGGGTGCACCAAGATCAAACTGATGCAATATGCTGACGACCTGGTACTCTTAGATCATACCAAAATTGGCTTACAAAAAGCACTCACGGCTCTTGCAATTTTCAATGGCAAAAATAAGTTGATCGCCAACCCAACAAAGTCCAAAATAGTGATTTTTCGGCACTACCCTAAAAAATAAACGGGCAAAATGGAGGCTGGGTCAGCTGACATTGGATTGCATACATCAATACAACTACCTTGGGGTTTGGTTTAGCGAAACAGGCCGCCCAGGTGTCCATCTCGACAAATTGCAGATGAAAGGGAAAAGCATTATCTATGCCCTCTGTAAACTACACGCCACCTTACACAGTCCCACAACAACGGCTATCCAAAGAGTTCTGAGGGCGAAATTAATACCATCTCTCAATTATGCACAGCAGGCATTCCCATTGAAATTTGCAAAAGATCTAGAAATAAATTCTCTGCAAGGCCTACAAAAAGCTATTTCACTTACCAGCCTGTACCAAGAACAATTTAGTTCGACTGGAATTGAACCTTAACCAACAAAAACTGGAAGAAATGGCGTCTCTGAGGAAAAATACTTTTACCTAACAACGGCGGCACCGGAGAACACAATGAAGGCTGCTATAAAAAATATTTTCCAAGAATCCAGCAATCCCTGGTACGCCGGTCTCGCCTTCGCCAAAGACCTTTTGCAACTTGCAACAGAGAACTGGGACCCCAGGATAGTCAAGTATGCCACTATTAAAAGCACAATAAAAAAGCAAGTACGCCTACGCTCCCGTACCTTGGACATGGAATCCCTGGTAACAAGAGGATTTCATGAGTCCCAAAGTGTTCCACATACAGTGCACAACCTCAAACCTCATCTTAAGCAGGCTGTGGGGAGACAAGCCCTACATAGGATCTTAGCAGCCAGACTACATCCTCTCCCCCCAAATAATTATACCCCACCGGGTCAGCAATGCCAGTGATCACGGAGTGCCGGCTCTGCAAATACAAATGTGAGTCTTTGGCCCATATCTTACTTTGGTTCCCGGTTTTGCGTCTAGCCCGCAGAATCTATCTCAGGCCCATCCTACTTCATCTGGGTACTCGCATCGCAAAGGAGGCAGTCCATCGACTTTACACGCTGGACACATTGAAGCACATGGCTACCTTTGGCAAATTTGGGGCAGACTTTGCTCCTGAATGCCCTCCAGGATCATGGCAACAAGTTGTCACAGTTGTTGCGTTCATGGAGGGCATTTATTCGGATGTTGGTGGTCTGCACTGAACTGTCCAGTCTTTGGCCTACACAGTGACAGCAGCAATTCTGCACTCACAAGCTCCCAGTCTGGCTACTGTCCCTTCCGCAACCACCCTGCCAGTGACCCCACCTGACTAGAGAACATACACAACAGAACCCTCAGGCACCAAGTCATCCACACGCTGCACACGACAACAGCAGTCCAAGTGACACAGACACGTGACATCATCCCCAAGGCACACAAGGAACACACATGCCGGCCCCACTACAAGCACATCAAAGGACACAGAGAAGCAGGAATACAAAAAATATGCATCCACATTGCAGACCTCACATTCCTCGGTCTCCAAGAGCCCTCCAAGAATCAGCACAGGAAGTTGCCCTGGCTGCCGTGGGCCTGTTGTGCCCAAGTCTTCCACTCCCACCCATCCCCCCAACCCTAGGAAGCATGGACAGAAAAGCAGTGAGGTAGTGGTAGCTCCAAAACAGGGAAGGCAGGGTAAAAGCCCACCACCCCAAGCATACCATCAGATCAGAAGGTGTTTCCTGGAAGGATCCACAAGTACCTGCTCCAGTTTCTGGGAAGAAGGAAGCTGTTGTGGCTACCTCACTTATCCCTTGGGCAACGACACTTGGGGGCTACTGTATCCCCAAGCAAGTGAGTCCCAGACCAACATCAGCCACTGAGCCTCCCCACTGCATTTCACCACCTCCCCGTGCGACGACTCAACCAGGTGCAGCCAGCCCTCAGGCTCCCACATCCAGGGATCCCTCTACCTCAAATAGTTTTCACTCTCCCAGGTCCAGTCCTCCGACTACCCCAGACAGTCATCCCCCACCGAGGTCCAGTTCTCCCCAAATTTGAAGAGTCCCCCTTTCCACCCAATTCCCCTAAGCGGTGCATGACCTGCCCATTTGCTGGCCCTATCCTGGTGATATTCCCATGGTGGTGGACTGCGTTGCAATAATCTATGTGAAATTTCAAGGCACATATGTGCAGACTTGAGTTTGGACTGACCGTTGCCCTTAATGTTTTACACTTTACATGCTGATACAGAGTTTAAGTAATACAAAATATATTTATGTTCTGAGAGTTGTCGCTGGCCTTACTAATGATGCAGTACATCGGTTACATGCTCTGAATTCACACTTTCCCATTGGCATGTACTTAAGTTGCTATTGCAGGTGTTCCCAGAGTTTCCGGCATCTAATGTCCACTTTTGACTCTGAGGATTGATGGGGGCAAGCTGCTTGTCTGTGATGGTCCACTCTGATCCTGTTTATTATGTTGGCTGTGCTCTACTTATTCACACATTTCAGATTTGTTTGATCTCCATCAAGGGAAGCAATTCTAATTTACATGATAACTTGAGGGGTTGACAGGGTACAACATATCTGTGTGATCTATATAGATGTGTACACAGCAGTGTAGGTGTGTTGTCATCTTGGTTAAGTATGGCTTCAAAGTCAGATGGATGGATGTACATGTGCGTACTGGAGTCATCAGACAGTGTGAGTGTCCTGTCATTAGCAGAGGAGTTATTGTGTATGTGCTCTTGAGCATTGCTATTTCACACATGATTGATCCAGTTGATGGATGCCTGTTTGTATCCATGATCAGACACCTTCTGGAGTATTTGTGCACATGTTGAAGTTGTTGCCGGATAGTGTGCAGTGTGTCATTATAACCTTGTAGTCGTAGGATACACCTACATCTTCTCCACATCATTTTTGAGTATGCAGAGTGTGTCACTGCAATGTCTGAGTTGTGAGTCTTGGGATCCGGCCTAATTCTTGCTTAACTTTGTTCTCACTGTGCTGCGTGTCTCTGGGATACAAACATGATATGTGAGTTTTCACATGCATTGCTGTCGCTTTCCACTTTATGTGCTCCAATATATGTTGGTCTGATTCATAGCAGTCACAGTCATACCATTGAGGCCTACACAATGTGAGATACTCCACTATGGCTTTTTGCTCTGTACATTCCTCACCTGGCTTATTCAAGCGTATACACCACTTCAGTTAAAACATGTGCCACTGCATGCCATGCAAATGTTTGACCCTCCCCACCACTCCATGGTTTGACACTGTACTGTGTTCAAATGATTTGTATCCAGAAGCATTATGGCCCTCAGCACTCTTTCAGTATGTGATATGTGCAATTTGAGCCTACTTGATTTCAGTCATGGTTGCTGATGTACAGTACAGATGGCATCCAGCACAGTCCTCTTGTTTTGTTCCAGCATGGATGTTTGCCTTGGTTGTGTAACAGTGGATGATAGCAAAAGTGTGTAGCTGTTTGCTGCGACACTGCTACCCATCTCGGCACGTATCTTCCTCACTTTGCAGTCTGCAGTGTATACACTCCCAGCTCCCAAGCAAATCTGCCACCTTGAGCCCGATCGTAGCTGTGTGAGTGGTGCTTGTAGGTGGGGAGAGGAGAGCAGCGTGCCTAGTGGAGTCAGCAAAAGCCAGCCTTCGGGAGCCCTGAGGGTGTCACTCATGTATATTGAGGGAGCCTCACACATTGCATTTCGCAGGTTGCCCCAACCATCATAGAACCGGCCCTGCCTGCTAACTTGCTGAGAGCTGTTGCTGTACAGGGGTTGCATGCATGGAGATGTTTTGGCTGTACCTCTGCTGTAAAGTGTGGCGGCATCTTATCTGCTGGTAATGGATCAGATAGAGCAGCAGAAATCATATGGAGATGTTCTGGGCCTACTTTTCCTCTCCGTAGTTGTGCTTCTGCCACCCGCGATGAGGTGGTTTTACTGCCGCAGTGGGATGAGGTGTTTGATACATCGTAATCTGGTTGGCGGACAGAACGTCATTCCACATGCCAGTCTTGCTCTATTGGCTTCGTCCGGCACCCTTGTGTCACGAAAAAAACATGCAGAGCCTGAAACACTGCGGCAGTCGGAAAATGGTTATCAAAGTCCATTGTAATATGGAGGTTGCAGAAACCGCTACCGGACTGGAAAATGTGACGTTTTCCACCACCACCACCACTGAGGATGCACTTCTGCCCGCCATTGGAATCGGTCCCATAGTGTGGTTTTTAACAAATAAAACAAGACAAAACAGTAAAAATCCAATTAGTAGAGTCCGAAATATTACATTTGAAAGTTTTTACAGAAAATAGCACCAAAAGGTGTAAAGAGCCAAATGTAGATATCTGGTCAAAAGGAACTAGAGCAACCCAAGTATTCCTTTGTTCCGTTGTTCTATTAGAGAGGGCTTGTCTTGATATCTCTGTGTTTGTGTTTGTAGGGTCTGTATTTCTTTGATCGGTTATTCTATCAAAGATGATTTTTCTTGATATCTCTATGCGTGTGTCTGAAGGGTCTGTCTCATGTGTGTGTACTTGGTTTATCAATCTTCTTGTCTCCACTAGTAATTGCACCTTCGAGTCTGGTGGTCGCCTGGGTGTTCATTTCATGGCCCCTTCTGATTCCCTCTGTTCCACCTATTGGTGTCTGGCCAACAAAACAATTCAATCCTTGAGTGCCTTCCCCTGGGTCCTCTCTGCTCTCAGAGCCCCTGATGACTCAGAGAAGGTAGTGAGTCTTTGATCTTTCTATCTACCCCAAAGTGACTTGTCTACGGGGTTGCTGTGCGTAAGTGTATTAGTTGAGTAGTCTATAAGGGTATGCTTTCTCTTTGTAAACGTTTTTTTATATCTTTTTGGACCTTGTGTGCCTTTTTCTTTTGCTCTATTGTATTGAACTCCGCAATGGTCTTGTTTAGGCCATTTAATTATCACTGCTGAGACTTCATCTTCGAATTAACATGGACATAATACTGCATTTGGGTAAGGTTGCGCCTTGTATGATAATCCCCCGATTGTATGCTTTCATGCAACATATACCCATACATATAACTCCTATTAGGTTTTTATCCTGGAATGTCAATAGCCTGCGGGTAAAGAGTCGAAGATATAAAATTCTACAATACTTGAGAGATTCCCCTGCGCATGCCATCGTCATCCAGGAAACTCATTTACTAAAGGCAGAAGTCTCCGAGATGTTAAGAAAACAAACTTGGGTAGAGACTTTTCTATGTACGGATCAAACCACCAACATAAGAGCCATACTAATAATTTTTAAAAAAACAATTAAAGTCCAAATTTTGGAGTGTAAGGAAAACGGTAGTGGGAGATGGTTAATTTCGAGAATTGTATTGGAGGATACTCCGTTAATATTGGTAGGATATTATGGGCCGAATCAAGATGATCCCTCCCATCTGAAAGTAATCCAGAACCACCTCATACTTTCACAGGACCCAGTTATCTGGGTCGGGGACTTTAATATCGTGCTCAATCCTCTCTTAGACAAATCTTCTAAATCAAGAGCACTCGTTTCATCTAAATCAAGGGCGGATTTGCTGGACATTATGGACTATCTCGGTTTAGCTGATGTATGGAGGGAAAGGTCAGGTAATAAGTTGGGGTTTTCTTTTCAAAACCTCAAATATAAACATAAATCAAGAATTGACTACGCTTTTTTTAGTTACAACCTAAAAGATTCCCTGAAAGGGCTCACTTACCTTCCCTTACACATGTCAGATCACATGGCTATCATGTTTGACCTTCAAGGGATCACCCACAAAAAAGAGTTCTCTTGGTCTTTTGATCGCACGATATTATTAGAAGAGGAAGAGGTTAATTTTCTGTTATCTCAGGTAAAGTCCTTTTTAGAGATAAATTTGAATTCTGTAGATATTAATATAGCTTGGGATGCCCTGAAGGCTTATATCAGGGGCTGCATAATTAATAGAGCCACTCACAGAAGGAAAGCTTATCGGGAGAAAATACAAAATATCGCATCGGAGTTGGCTAAGTTAGATCAGCAGCTGGGTTCCAATATGGCATCCCTGGGGGTGGCAGAAAAACAGGCCAACCTGAGAAGTCAGCTTGAAATCATACTACAAGAAAGATTAGCTAAAAGATGGGAGGCGAGTAAAACTTCCCACTTTGAATTTGGGGAAGCAGGAGGAAAAGTTCTGGCATGGAAGGTTAAAACAGAACAGGCGAGAAAGCATATTAAAGAGATTAAATGAGAAGGAGAGACTATTACCAGAACTTTGGATAGAGAAATAGGGACTGCTTTTCAACAATTTTTCCAGGAAATTTACAAGGAAGAGGTTAGAGAAGATCCGGAAGCAAGGGAGAGGTGGTTAAATAATATTGCTCTACCATCTCTGCAAATATCACAAAGGGTCAGTCTAGAGAGGGAGATTTCAGAGGAGGAGGTGGGAAAAGTGATAGGTCATCCGAAGAAGGGGAAAGCGGCGGGTCCGGACGGATTACCCGGAGAATTATATCGAAAGATAAGTCCCGCCATTATTTCGACATTAACGAGCCTTTTTAATGATATTCTTTTGAGAGGGGTGAATCCTCCTGAATCATGGAATGATGCTGCCATCGTCCTTATCCCAAAGCCAGGAAAAAACCTTTCGCAGTGTGGGTCTTACAGGCCGATTTCCCTTCTAAACAATGACTACAACATTTTTACATCTATTTTGGCATTAAGACTAGGGGAGGTAATTGGATCGATAATACACCAAGACCAAAGGGGCTTTATAAAGGGACGTCAGCTGGCCGATCACACTCGAGATCTGATAGGGGCGATTGATATTGCAACAACATTTTCTCTTCCACTGGCTATTTTAACCTTAGATGCCTCAAAAGCCTTTGACAGGGTCAACTGGCCATACTTGGTGGAGGTGATGAGAAGATTTGGGTTGGGGGAAGTTTTTTGTTGGGTAATTGAGAAACTGTATAGGGCTCCCACAGCTAGATTATTAGTCAATGGTACGTTAACAGATTCGATAAATATAACCAGAGGTACCAGACAGGGCTGCCCGCTGTCCCCGCTCTTATTCAACCTCTATATAGAGCCGTTCGCTCAAGTTCTAAGAGAGGAAGTGGACATTCCTCCCTTTGTATTTGGTGAATGGGAGAAGCGGACAGCGCTTTATGCAGATGATATTCTGGTTTATGCGTCAGACCCGCAGAGAGCCTTTCCGATGGTAATTAAAAAGGCTGGAGAATTTGGGCAAATTTCTGGCTATGATATCAATGCCAGCAAAACAGAGATCATGTGTTGGAATGTCCCAATCGTACAGTTTAATGTTGTAACATCTATGAGATACTTGGGAATACGTATTACTCAAGAAATAGGAAGTCTAGCACAGACCAATTTAGACCGGGTCGCCATGGAATGTAGGAAACTTTTGAACTCTTGGTCGTTCCTGCCACTTTCGATCTTTGGGAGAACTAATTTAGTTAAAATGTCCATCCTTCCAAAGTTTACTTTTATTTTTAATTCTATTCCCTTGTCTTTTGAACGAAAAAAACTGGAAAAAAGCCAGCGAGAAATAAATTCGTTTATTTGGAACTGCAAAACAGCTAGGCTGACTTGGAAGAAGTTGAAAAGAAGGAGGGAAAAGGGAGGGCTGGCTCTCCCAGACTTGTTATACTATGCTTGGGCATTTCAGCTGACCTATTCCAGGATGCTTCTCAAAACTCCCGCAGTATCATCTTTGGGGGTTATGTTTAGGGCTATGTTAGGGGGAGTAGATATCCCTCCGGATGGATTTCTTTTCAAGTTTGGAGACATGAAATACTTTAAAAAAGTCAGATTAAAGACCTTGCAGTCAGCCATATTAAATTGGGGTCAGATAAAAAAAAAAAGTCAGGTTACACTTCTACTCTAGCTTTGCCCCGGTGTGGGATTCTCCTGGGCTTCCACCTTGTATGCATGATAGCTTAGCAATCCCGTTAAAAGATGCCGGGATCCTAAGATGGGGAGAGCTTTTGGTGGATGGAAGGGTACAAGACTGGGAGGTGCTGAGGGAAAAGGTGGGTATGGCCTTTTCTAGGTTCAAATATATACAGCTGGATAGTTGGGCTCGAGCAGTTGATAGGAAAGGATCTCAACCGGGGAAATATAGCCAGTTCAAACAACAACTGGTGGAAAAGCAACAAGGGGGTAAAGAAGTGGATATCTGGTATTGGTGCATGGTGGAGGAGGCAGATGGAGATTCTGCCTTGCCAGATAAGCTATGGGGAAATGAGTTGGGCCTCCAATGTGAGGATTTATGGATGAGATCTTTTTCTTTTCTTTATAAAACAGTTAAACCAGCTTGGTTAAGACGTAACCATTTGTTTACCTTGCATCGGGCTTACCTTTCACCCCTAAGGCTTTCCAAGTTCTTGCCAGGGAAGAAATGTAATAAGTGTAATCTGGTTGCAGCCACAGACACCCACATGTTTAGGGATTGTCCTGCCATTAGGCTGTTTTGGGAAGAAGTAAAGGTTACTTTGGATTCGATTTTAAGTACTTCATTAAATCTTACTCTCCCGTTAATAATTTTTGGATTGGAGGAAAACGTAAGCGGACAGGCAAAATCTTTTCTCTTTTACTCCATTATTTTGGCAAGATGACAAATATGCAAATTTTGGGTGGATGCTAAAGCCCCATCACATGCAGCTTGGCTAACATCAATGTATGAAACCTCCAAAACTGACTTGGCCAGATCATGCAGCAAGAGAAATCTGTCCTTTTGGGATTTGTTAATAAATTGGAGATAGGACGACCGGGGATTAATTTTTGTTTTTTTTTCTTTCCCCCGGGTCCTATGATTATGCTAACTAGCCTCCAGAAGACCCTGGGAACTGGTATCTCCCATATGCATTTCCGGGTCTGTCAGGTGGAATACCATTGACTGGAGCTCCTTCTTTTTCTACTCAAGAGGTTAATCTCCCGTCTATTAAGTCAATTCTGCTTGGTAAAGGTTATCAAGGAGGACAGATCATTAAAAAACCTTAAGGCAGTCTTGTTTGGTGGATGGTGTCTCTTTTGTGGTTGGAGGTAATGGCAAATGAGGACATAAAAAAAAAAAAAAATCTTCTTGTCTCCACTAGTAATTGCACCTTCGAGTCTGGTGGTCGCCTGGGTGTTCATTTCATGGCTCCTTCTGATTCCCTCTGTTCCACCTATTGGTGTCTGGCCAACAATATGATTCAATCCTTGAGTGCCTTCCCCTGGGTCCTCTCTGCTCTCAGAGCCCCTGATGACTCAGAGAAGGTAGTGAGTCTTTGATCTTTCTATCTACCCCAAAGTGACTTGTCTACGGGGTTGCTGTGCGTAAGTGTATTAGTCGAGTAGTCTATAAGGGTACGCTTTCTCTTTGCAAACGTTTTATTATATCTTTTTGGACCTTGTGTGCCTTTTTCTTTTGCTCTATTGTATTGAACTCCGCAATGGTCTTGTTTAGGCCATTTAATTATCACTGCTGAGACTTCATCTTCGAATTAACATGGACATAATACTGCATTTGGGTAAGGTTGCGCCTTGTATGATAATCCCCCGATTGTATGCTTTCATGCAACATATACTATAATGTCCTGTTGTTAACCCTTTTTCCTCTCTGTAGAACCCACTGTATTTATATTGATGGCCCCTCTTCATATACAAGTCCTCCAAACAGGACTGTTGTAACTCGGCCTGCACTGGTCAGAACAACTGTACCATGCTTTTTGTGATTTAGTTTACCATACCAGTGGCACAACCAGTATGTCGCTCCATGTATTAATTGTATTTGAATTACACAAAATTTTCCTTTTCCCAAGACTAATTACCACTGCCCTCTCAGTCCTCCAGGTTATCCTTCAGTCCTGATGAGACCCTAACATCCGTTATTAGGATTGAAATGTCATCGACATATTTAATGTAGTTGTTGAAATGTTTTATTTCTTTGAAGTGAACTACTCTTTTGCACAGACTGGAGTGGAAATAGTGAATTTTACCTCTCTGCAATCCAACACTTTCCCTACTGTTGTACAGATTGGAGTGGGAACCGTAAATGTTTCCCTTCCTGACTCTAATACTTTGCCTACTGTTGTACAGACTGGAGTGGGAATAGTAGATTATACCCTTCCACAATCCAGCAGTTTCCCTACTGTTACACAGACTGGAGAAGGAATATTGTACCCCTCCTGAGTCCAACTATTTCCCTACTGTTGCAAAAGGGAGTAGTATATGTATTATTCCTACAATTTCATAGTTTGGTCAAAATTGTTCACCTTTAAATTATGATGATGTTCCTGTGTTTTTAATATTATGTTATTTGTATTTATTAATCTGTAATATGTAATATATTGTCAGCAAAACATATTTTTTTTTATTTTGTTTACTTTTGCATGTTTAATTAAATTGGTATGTTTTTTTTAGACTTTTTCCAGTTTATTTGTTGCAGTTTGTAACTTATTGTGTATATGTATATATATTGGGTGATAAAATATTGAGCACAAAAATATAGTTATTCTCTATAATAATATAACTAAAATATTGAAAAACAAATATCGTTATACACTAATATCGTACACAAATATATTGCTTTGTGATATATAAACAAGTTAAACATAGTAAACATTAAATAAATTAACCTTAAACAGTAATAAAATATAAATGTAATATATTTAAATAATTTAAAATTATATATACATTTCATACTTATTTAATAAAAACTCATATATATTTATATGTTTACTTAAACATATATCATTTAAAACTAGTATTAAAATAATAATTATTATTTCTATATATATATATATATACATGTATATAAATATATGTATCTATATAGATATATTAAAAAGCAAGTTACAGCTGTGGTGGGCTGCTGCGTCGGCCTCCTTCGCCAACTCAGGAAAGTTTCCCCGCTGCTCTCTTTTTCCACCCTAAGGAGCGCGGTTTCTGCAATGATTTTGGCTAGGCTGGACTATGGCAATTCATTGTATATAGGACTCCCACAGGGCCTCTTAAACAGAATGCAGACGGTCATGAACGATGCTGCCAGGCTCATTTTCAAGAATCCGAGGAGTACCCAGGCATCCCCCCTCCTGCGGGAACTCCATTGGTTGCCAGTTAGGCAGAGGCTAATGTTCAAGGGGCTCTGCATTGTACACAAAGCGCTTCATGGCAGAGCACCCACCTATCTGAAATCTCGCCTGTCCCTTTACAAACCAGGGAGGGTGCTTAGATCTGCTGATTCCATATATCTGGTTCAGCCACGCTGTAGACTGACCACTGTGGGTGGGCGTGCTTTCTCACATACTTTGCCAGCTATGTGGAATAAACTACTGCTGAAACTCCGCAATGTAAAGAAACTAATGCCCTTCCGCAAGCAATTAAAAACTGTGCTTTTCCAGCAAGCGTGGGGTGGCCGCTAAATTTTAATCTGATGCATCTTTTTATTGTATAGCTGATCCTAACAAAGCGCTTAGAGACCCCTGGGTTATAGTGCGCTATACAAGTCACAAGAAATAAATAAATTTCTTATTTAACAAATTAGATTTATAATATATGTATATATTTATATTTATAATTTTTTTAAGTTTACCAAAAATGTGTACATTGTGTCAAATTAAATTTATGATTTCAATAATAATTTTAAATTTTTGGTGTTTATATAAACGTACACATGTATATGAGTTTTTTAATTAAGCTTTACATGTATATATAGTTTTAATGTATTTAAATATATATTCAATTTACATTATGTTACTGTTAATATAATTAATGTTTACTATGTTTAACTTATTTATATTACAAAACAATATTTTTGTGTTTAATTTTAGGGTATAACAATATTTGTTTTTCAAAAATTTTATTTACATTATAAATACGGGATAACAATATTTTTTTGCTTGTGCCAGATTACGAGTTTGGCATGCGGCGGTCCGGCCTCAGCACAGAAAAATCGTAATTGGGCCCAAAAAGACTTGAGGGCAGGCCAAAGGGGTTTAGTAACATTTGTGGATAACTGAAGAGAAGGTAAAGGTTCAGGTTTTAAGTGCAAAGAGCCTGTGAGGGACAATTGGGGGTGTCAACATGAGGTCAGCAGTTTCCAAGTGCGTTTGAGGACCAGTCTGGGCTACTTGCAAGTAGGCTGAGGGTTTCTGGTATTGTCCATGGGCCATATGGATTAGTTAAAGGTAGACAGAGGGCCACATGGGGGTATGCACTGATGAACTGTGTTGCCAAAATGCCAGCTGAGACTCTCCAAGGTCTGCCCACAGTGTCTGAAGGTATCTTGAGAGTTTCTGAAGGGCATCTAATGATATGAGAGTATTTTAATGAGGATTGATGGCTGGCTGAGAAATCTAATGAGCACATTTCCTCAAAATCTCTCAGGGCATAAAGAACATCTCGAGGAGCTGGTCCGACATGTGAAAAGGAGGTCCAGAGGTGTTCTGGGGCATTTAAAGGCAGACAAAGGGAGGCATATCACATAAAAAAAAATAATTTAGGGCATGGCTTGTCGGTAGGCTGGTGTCTTGAATAGTAGGAGAGGTGGAGAAGCTGTATTTTATGACAAAAGACAGAGGTAGATTTTTTGCCATTGTAAAATAAAAGTATTGTGCTGCTTTTGACTGAAAGTAACAAAAATATATACATATAATAGAACACAACATAACAAAGCAGTGAAAACAGAACACAAAATTACAAACACAGTGTAATTCAACAACATAAAGAAAAAACACAGAACAAATACATAACCAAAAAGGAAAACAATACAGCAATCACCACAAGTAAATGCCACACAATATATGCAAAAATATTGGTATAACATATTACTACATACACAACTTCACTTTCAACATAATGGGGCCTATTAGAATGTCTGTCAGACTTTTATCGGTAGGTGGTTGCGCACACCTTATCACGATGCGGCCGCACATGGTGCAGTTACAAACTCCCATTTCTTAAAAGGAGCTTATGCTGAGAGCGGAAATGGCACGCAGCAAAAGCTCCCATTGAAAATGTGAGTTTTTGGAAATCCCTACACATTGTGGAAGGAACCTCATGGTGCTTGCCACACGGTGCAGGGATTTTTTCAGGGGGACACCACATATGCCCCCCAGGCCAGGGAAGTAGGGGGCTCCACTACGGGGCCCTCAAAGTCACTTTCCGCCTGCCTTTTCATGGCAGGTGAACCGTCCCTCCCCCTGATGCCTCCTTGAGCCCAAGTGTCATGGGTTATTAAAGGACGACCATGTGTGTCTGATAAGCTGCTAGGTGCCTCTGAATGTGGGATATATGAAGGTGATTGAGAATCATTTGTTTTGTGAACTTACCTGAGGGAACACCTGTGATGTTTAAGGACCAGTTGGAGGTATCTGAAGCAGGGCCATTGGAAGAAGAGCAGACAGATCATTTTTCTCTTTTTCCAGTGCCTCTGATGTCCTGACGTCTATGAGCTATTGCCAGAATCTGAAGCACAGCAAGAGGTTAAAAAGCGTAAAGCCTCTATTAATTCATGTCTGGGGCTGTGCTGAGAAGGCTCGAGTAAAAACAAATGTTGCTTGCTGAAAATGCATGGTTACTCTGATTAAGCCTATGTGGCTTTCACTTTGTACCCACATTATTATATGAAAGTCATGCTGCCAGGAAGCTGCACAGCTACTTTTATGAGGCATGTTTTAATTCTCTGTCAAATGCACAAAGCCCCTAAGCTTGTTTGATAATGCCTTATTTTATATTCAGAAGGCGGATTATGATAGTGGGACCACAGGAAGTGCATTTTCAAATTAGTTGTGCATTTTAAATCGAATGTTTGTGTAAGGTTTAAAAGATCGCCTGAGCACTCATTTACTTCTATTTCTCAAAATGCATGGATCCTCTTTTTCTATTGACTTTTCAAGCTTTCAGTTTATTGTGACTCTTTATACACGTTCATGTGTGACAGCTTCAATCTGTTCTGCCTGTTTTACGATAAAACACGTTGCAGGCTATAAGTATTAGGCCATACTTGAAAGCCATGACGACTGTATTATTAACTGAAATGGTACTCGGTGTGTCTTTGCAGGATCTTGCCTGCAGACGTCTTTCACATCTGGATATATGTCTGTTTGTGTTACTCTGCTGTGCCATGCTGCTTGGATATTATCTGTCAGCTGCCATACATATAATGGGCCAGAACAGATCTGCTTGTGTAGCAGGCATGGCACTGTTTGCCTTGTTTTTTCTCAGACTCTATGGTGTTAATTGAACACAGTTTATTTGTTTGTTGTGGAACAAATTGGTTTTGAATGAATGAGGGGTATTTATATAGCGCAAACAGCTGCTCAGAATTGAGTCTCTCGGCACTGCGAACGAGGAGATATAGGGGAAGATTTACAAGAAAGTGACGCATCTGTAGAGATGCGTCACTTTCCCTGCGCCACCCTTAGAAGCCCTTGCGCCACCATTGATGCGCCGTCTTTACAATACGGCGCACTATGGCGCAAGGTTTGACAGATGCGTCAGAAATTCTGACGCACCTGTTGGCGGAAACGTCACGCATTGCTGGAGTCATGTCGCAAGCACGACGCAACTCCAGCAATGCGTGTTGAGGCCTATTTCCACTACACTGCGTCACTACTTACGCAGCAGGCGTAACATTGTGACGCAGTGATGTCCTAAAAGTGGCGCAGTGAAATCTTGTAGATTTCACTGCGTCACTTTTACGAGGCCTTCCTGCGTGGGAACGCCCATCCTGCATACATTATACCTGACGCAGGTATAATGTGATGCAGGGCTTTACAACGTGACGCATCTCCCTAGATGCGTCACGTTGTAAATAGGTCGTATTTTTTGCACCGCCGTTGCGTCGCAATGGCGGTGCAGGAAGGCGCAAGGGGCTTGTAAATCTGCCCATAGAGAGGAGATAGTGAGATAAGATATTGTAGGCTAAACAGGTAGGTTTCTGAAGGTTTTCGGAAGGTGGGTTCCGTTTCTGTGCTTCTGAGCTGAAAGGGGATGCGGTTTCAGATTTTGGCAATGCATACAAAAAAGATGAGGTCCCATCACTTTAGCTTTAGTGATTCTATTGTTAAGATAATTGGGACTGGCGCTATATAGGACACTGTGTGCTAAATTGAGTTCTTTTAATATGATCCTTTTATTGACTGGGAGCCAGTACAGTGTGGTAAGGTAGGGTGAAGTGGGGATGTACCTTTTCACAAATGGAAGAGGAAGCACATTTGCCATGTTTGTACCACCAGTAGTCGCTGGATTAAATAAGCAGGTAAACCCCGGTACAAAGCCAAGAGAGGATCATAGCTCTAAGTACGGTTTTCCTGGCTTTCCATGGAAAAAGGGGGAGAATTTTCCTTCTTCGTGGACTCCCCTCCTCTCCTTGTGCAGGGGGAAGGCACCGTCAATGTGCCTCAGCATGTCCCCACTCCCGGGGAGCTCTGCCCATAGCCAGGCTTCGTCTGGCTTCCGGAGGCTCGACAGTCAGGCACGGGGCGCCTGACTTCCGTTTTCAGAGCTCCTCTATCTGGCTCAAGAGTGAGGCGTAGCCTCCCGCCTTGAAATGAACACAAATGCAGGGTGGACTCATGCTCCATCAAAAATGCTGGGTAGGCTCCTGTTTCTCCTCGGGGTACCTCAGGAATACATAGAGCCAAAAACTGCCCACCATGCTCCGGCTCCCAGGCACAGTGCTCGCCCTGCGCCCACAAGCAAGAGCCCACGTCTAGGGCTCGAGGGCCAGAGAAATGAAGAGCTCACCAAGCGCTTGATTCAGGCTACCATCCTGAGGTCTAGAGGGGCAGAGCTGGGCCCTGGCAGGCCAGCTTATGGGGCCCTCCAGCAAAGGGGCAATCCCTTGTGGTGGTTCCTCCTGGGGCCCAGCAGTCCAGCAGGCACAAGTAAGCACCCACAACAGCCCCTGTAGTGAAGACTGCTATTTATATACGTACAATGCTAAGTTAGCACAACCGCGTTAGATGTTAGAAAGCCATCTTGCCACTTTGGCAGCTTTTGCACACGACACTGTAGTTACATGTTATTAATTGAGAAATGCTTGCTCGCCTTTGCTTCACATGAGAACTGTCTGTTGTTCACATCCCTAACAGTGAGCAGCGACCTTGGTCTGAACATTTTGTAAGGAAACAGTCTGGGTCGCTAGACGGTGCATGTTGTTGGGTTCAGGTTGATCGGCCCACTATTTAGCCATAACACGCACGCCGCTGCAAATACCTGAAAGTCGAGTGCTTTTAATATTGCAGTGCTGCATGATTTAGACACATTCGGAAGAAGAGCTTTCCCAGGAGCAGAGTCTAGCTGATCCTGTGATGTGATTCCACTAAGCTGATCTTTACGGTATGGGGTTCTTCATTCAAGCCTAGAGACCTTTTATTAGTCTAATAATAATAATATTAGTTTACTAGCGAAAGGAAGGTGGCTGTCATCCACTGTCATTTTATTATGATTACTCCTTTCATTTTCTATGGTATTGTAACTATGCTGATGGTTTTGATCTTAATCATTTGTCTGCTTATGTTAGCCAAAGTACTGCATCTTAGGACACAAGGTTTATAAAATAAACTCTTTAAACTTTACCGTGTCTCTGTTTATTCTGTTGTGGACTGATATGAGAATAATTACGAACAGGTATTTCTGATTCCCACCATTCCGGAGAATACCCTAAGTCACTTGTTCTGGGTAGTCTATACATTGGGACAGCCGAGATAAAACTCGGATAACGAATGGGACACTGATGCTGGTCGGATAAGGGGTTCTGGGTTCTGAGGTGAGATTTTGGTACACCACAATTCACTGAGGGCCTGGTTTCCTGAGCATAGTTATGTGCATAAGCAGAATCCCTGCAACATGGCGCACCTAACGTTTGGTCGATTGATTTGAAACGCTTATATTAGTCCACAACACCCTCACTCTTGTTTCCGGTTAACGGGAGTGAGGGGTTTAACCTACCTGTGTTTCGACTAATAGGTTCTTTCAAGTTTGATCATTAAAAAGGTTATTTTTACTGAACCCCAGTGCTACTGTTGATATCGTTGATATTCTTTAGTGTGTCCTTATGGTGGTTGACATTGCCATGCATAGTCGTGCACCTCTGCACCGTCATTTGACGACGTATGGGGTGCCGGATGATGGGATGGCTGTTATTTTTGTAGTGAGCGCTGATGCGTCTTACCCTTATGAGATGTTTTACTCTTGGGTGACCTTTCCGGCGGTGGATGCAGACGATGATACGTTTCATTCCTATACTCCCACGCAGCTACCTGCGATCTATACGCCATATAGGACACAAGAAATTCCTATTTCTGCCTGGCAGCATTCCATTTGGTTTGGCCCTTCCCCATGCGGTTGCACCAGCTAGAATGGGCCCTTTGTCTATTGAAGGGGCCACATGGCCGGTGCTAGCCGGATTTACGCCTCATCCCCGCTATCTCACGGTGGCGGTGGCTGAGTTGCGGGTTCTACACACAGCCCTGATTAGAGTTCATACGGCTTTAGTGCAGTACATGTCACGCAACGTGCAGGTGGGGGCACCTGCTGTTGCGGGACAACCAACGGACCACCACGCTGTATTTATTAGTCCTGTTATGGTTAATTCGGTGCTGGGCAAGTGCCCCCAAAATAAAGATGATTTGCCTTATTGGCTTGCTGAGAGATTTGACCAACTGGAGGCGGTTTTTCCGCATACCTCTCCTGTGGAGAAACACAGGATTCTCACCATTAGTTTGCCGAAAGACTTGGTCCCAGATATGGCCGGTTGCGCAAACTGGGGCAAGGTCTTTGCCGCGACCTACTCGAAGTGCTTCGGCACTCCGTCTATGTCTGTACTACCCTCCGTCCTTAAACGTGTTCAAGAGAATCACAGGGCGAAGGCTGCTGTTGAATTGGGAATGAGGCTTGTCGGAGTATTCGATGTGGTTGCTTCCATGGTAATGGGCAACCTCAAAGGCGATGCCATGCAGTTCCAAGTAGCTAATAAGCTGGACCGCGTGGACGAACTCGACAGGCCTAAGGAGTTCGCTAAAATAATTGCGGAAGCCTATAGGACCATAGGCCGCAGTGCCTTAGGTGTTAAACCTACTGTGATAATTCCTGATATGGTACAGCAAACTAAGGTGAGCTCATCTACTAAAGACGAACGCCCTAATTTTCCTAAACAAAATTGGCGAGCAAAGAAACAGGGGAAGCAGCAACAGAAACAGGGGTCTCGTCCTGCCTCACCCGTACAGTCGTTTAGTGAACGCACATACGATCTGCGCGATCGATCTAGTATTAAGTCACCTGATAGGTTTCAGGTTTCTGAACAACGCTCTCCTCGTTCTTCACAGGAAACATCGGCTTCACAATCCGGTGGTGGAGATCGTGGGAAAGGAAGGGGTGCCCAAAGTCATGAGCAACCCCGTCAGATTGACGGCAAAGGCTAGCAGGACGAGTCTGCACGTCAACGACCCCCGTTTCAGAGGAAGAAAGTTGCTGCGCTAACAGCGAGGTATGCCACTGATAGTTCGGACGCAGCTTCAGAACCTGACATGGGCACTAACGCTGCTCGACAGCGCGGCGGAAGTTACAGTAGTGCGACAGCAACTGATACGTTCATAACTGTAGAAACTGCTGACACTAGAGTGGCTCCCCCTGACAGACTGTATAATATAGTCCTCTTAATTGAAAGTGACATACAACGCACCATTCAAGGGATTTTTTGGGATAATCTAACCTCTTCGTATGATATTCTATTGGCAGAGGCTGATTGGCCCCCGGCTTTCATTTTAGATACTCCTAGAGGGGAGGAGATGATGCTCCCGTCCTTTGCGCACACAGTGCAAAAGGACCAAGCTAAGAAGTTCGCCGAGGAGTGGGCTCTGGTGCTTGCACCTGCTTTGTATCGTAATCAGATAAGCTGGGATAAATTGTCCCCCAGCCATGAGATTCCGTTGCGGTCCACGCCCCAGCCACAACCCCAATATCCCATGCGTCGCGAAGCAAGACCTCACGTCGCAGCTATCCTTGAACAATTGGATTATCAAGGTGTAATTGAAACATGTGTGTCACCAATGAATAATCCTTTATACACTGTGACGAAGCCTGACGGGTCGTACCGCCTGGTTTTGGATTACCGGCATTTAAACTCTCATTGCCGGACATGCGCAGTACAGAATACCCACAGTTCGCCTCTCGTCGATAGTCTCATGAGAAAACGGTTTAAAACCACACTTGACATTTCCAACGGCTTTTACAGCCATAACCTGTCCTCTCTTAGTAGTGAGTGGACAGCATTTACCTCGGGTGGCAAACAAAAACATTTCAAAAGATTACCGATGGGCTATAAGAACAGCCCTGGTGTCTTTGCCGCTCGTGTAGTCTCTCTGTTAGAGAGCATAGACCCTGATGCGTACTCGTATGTGGATGATATTTATCTCACATATGACGAGTGGTCTCAAAATGACTACCGTGATTCCAAAGGTAGCACAATTAAGCATAAAACGCTTTGGGTTCGAGTGGCAGAACTTAAAGAACATCTGCCTCTCGTGAATGTTATTCACACTCTTGGTCACCAACAAGTTGGTGTCCATGCTGTCGGCAACAGCCTAGCTGACAAGGCAGCAAAAACAGCAGTGGCGACATACTTAGTAGCAGCAGTTACAAGATCACAAAGTAAGATCGATGATGACATCTTGGCAGCTATTGCTGCTACAGAGAAGGGAACGAAATATCCGAGAGGTTTCCCTTCTCGTTACCATTATCGCTTAAGTCCTAATAACGTCCCGTAAGTGAGGATTAACGACGTTGGTGACAGATTGATTCCCAACGCGGACTGCAGACCATCTTTGATATTAGCAGCTCACGAGGGCATGGTGTCTGCCCATGCCGGCGTTGCAGCTACTGTATCTCTGTTACAACAACGTTACTGGTGGTGCGGTTTATATAAACAAGCTCGCGCTTATGTTCTTCATTGTGACATTTGCCAGCAGATAAAACCTTCAACTGCGGCGCGCCCACCACAGACTCAGTTGTACATATCTAATAAACCACTGGGGTGTGTTTATTTAGATCATTGCAGTCCATTCACCTCTGATACTGCGTACAAATACATCTTGGTTGCACTGCACTCGTGCACACTTTTTCTGTGGGTATGGCCACAAAGGAGTGCTGATGCCCGTACTGTCATCAAGGATTTGCGTGTCTTTGTTGGAAGTTTTGCATGTGGTACCTTTCATTCTGATCAGGGCCCTGTGTTCGCCTCTAAAGCGTACAAAGAAGCCATGAGAAATTTGAGGGTCCAAGTAAAATTTTCGTCTCCATACCGACCTGAGGGTAATAGTGTAGTGGAGCGAATGAACCGTGACTTAAAGCAATCTTTGACAGCCAGGGTTTTAGGTACTGGCCGGAACTGGCTAGCCCACTTGTATGACGTACAACGTGCACTTAATAATCTCCCTAGAAGGTCTCTGGGTGGGTGGACCCCATACATGATGCTCTTTGGCATAAGAATGTTTGTCCCGGACCTTGATGGTCTAGACATGGCGGCGTCGGCCGCACCCTTTGACGTAGATGATCACTGTGCTGTATTGCAGAATCTACAAGAAGCCAGAGACAGTCTAGCGAAGGAACACGTATCCTCCACATCTGATGCTGCGCTTCAGATTCCGGTAGTCGGCTGGCTACCTCGAGTTGGTGATCTGGTCCGTGAGAAGGTGGAGAACAAGAAGGAGTTTGGCCCCTCTTATCGTGCACCAGTTCCGGTGCTTGGAGTACAGGGTACATGTACAGTCATTTTACCTCCACTTCCTGGTCACAAGGATAACAGGTACATCTCTATTGACAATGTCAAGCTACAGCGAGTGGCCGATACTTCTTAGTATGAGACCAGCGGTTTCTTGCCCTTCAATGCTGAGAAATTCTGTTGTGGCCCCAGCTTCTACCACCTTGCCTGATGTTGCCGTTGAGATGCATACAGTTACTGGTCCTTTATTGCCACGGACACCTGGTGGTCTACCTGAAGATATTGAGTATGCTTATCCTGCGGATGTCCTGTTGCCTGTTTTACAATCCACCACAGTTACCCAGTCACGCTACTCCTTTGACACTAATTCAATGACTTCAATTGCCCCGTCAAAAGTTTCAATTTTTGTTGCCTGGTTTAAAAGACATTTTTTAATTCCCCCTTGGACTTACATTTGGCTGGTGCTCATATGTATTTTTTTGTTTATGTCCATTGGCTTTGTGGTAGTGTTTCTTAGACTTATAAATGGACACTACCTGAAAGAAAGAACTACAATTAGACTAATTGATGGAACTTTGGCCCCCCACTCCTCATCACATATTATGAAAAGGGACCAGACTTTTGTGAACATTACTGCCTGACCTGTATTGGATGGGATATCTTGGGATGCTGTTAAATTTCAAATTCATGGTCCCACTGAAGTAATCAATGTGCCAAATGTATTTTGTGTTTCGATGGGTGATGTAGTTAAGCAAAACATCCACTCGGATGATTGGGATGTACAAACAATAGAAGCACTGTTTTCTGATTTGAAATATTATGCTGCATTTGATGCGGAGGATTTGTATTTAGATACTGCTAATTATGATGAGCAATTCTGCTATCAACATTATGGCACGCATTTCCTACACAAAGCAAATATGTTTAGAAATTTTGTAAATTATACGCAATGGGAACACTGTCCACCCCCTAGGCTGGGCAGCTCCACCACGTTAGTGGACAAATTCACATATTTTTCTGATTTCAGTGTGTCGAATCCGGCCTCCTTTTATTTTAAGGTTGCGGCTGAGTCCGCTTCTAAAGTTAGACTGACACACACCAAATTGTTGTATTCCAAGTGCTTTATAGACGAGTTGGCAATCGGAGGCTATGATCTGTGGAAAGCTACTATCGATCTTAAATCCGTTTGGGGTTCTAAACCGTGGCAGGTACAGGAAACAGAAGCTGTGCATCGTGCCTGCCTCATCCCAAACCACATCTTATTTTTGAATTCGTCAATTTTTCAGACCACCTGTTTTGGATTGGCTACTTCTAAAAAACTAAATTCTCCCTACGCTCCGGGTCTGGGTGCTTATCCTAATTGGGATAATCATACGGATCTGTATCTTGCTACGTTGCAGTCATACATTTCCAACACATCCTTCAATATTTCTGAATTGAATCCGGAGGGGTGGTTAATATGGCAAACGAGCTAAGATTCCTGTCAACATCGGTTTCTGGATTTGGCACCGGGGTATACACAAGTTCGTGTAGACCCCCGTTTTGAATCTTCTCACACTGTAACTACCTACTCGGTAGGGAAGTTATGCCAATCTTGGCTGCCACATTCCACCTTAGCATCTGTTAAACTTCATTTATCACAATTGAACGACAAAATAAATTTGAATGATTTTGTTGAGGGTCCTGCGGTTGGCAGGTCCAAAAGAAGGGTATATGCTGTTTACAACGAAGTTTGGAAGCTATCACAGATTGAAGCTGCATCCAGATTACATGCTATTGATCAAGTCAATATGGAGAAAGTATTGGCTGAAATAGATAATAGCATTAACACCCTGTCTTCCAGAATTTATACCTTAGATAATATTGTTTCATCTGTAGTAGACATTGTGCAGGATGATTTGTCTGTTTTGTATCATGGTCAAAATCAATTGCGTTCTATTATGCAGTTTGCATGGACGTTGCAAACGTTAAAGGCTGGGAAAGTCCCTTGGGATTACATGAATACTTCATCTTTGTTCCTCCCATTTAATTTGACTGCGAAACAACAGTTCATGTCCATGAAAGATGCAACATACTCATGCTGCACATTGAAAAGTTAGAACCTTTACCTTTCTCTGTTGCCGAATTAAACTCCGCTGTGTGGCTTAGCCACGGGTTGATCACATTACCATTCCCCCTGTTTAAGTTCAGTTTGTGCATGAAACATTATGCCCCTGGCAGATATGAAAGACTGGGTACTGCCTTCCTGCACGAAGTTTGGTCACTCCCATTCACGTACAGATGCGTGAGGGACGGAAAAGAGGTTTACTTAAAAGGTGAAGAGTGCACTTCCACTCCAGATCACTCTGTGGTGTGTAGGCACATTTAGTTGCATGGTGCATGTAATGTGCACGCTCTTAATTTAGCTTGCGTCCTGAAAGGGATCCCGGTGCCACCTATAACACCGTCTTTTACGCTGCTTGCTAACGGTAGTTATTTGCTATTAAATAATGAGGCTTGCTGTGGGATGTTAGTGGGAATTCCCTACATAGTGACTGTATCACAGAGAGTAGTCTGCTGTAATAACGTCCTTTTCCCACCCCCGCATGGACGGCTCGATGTATCCATCCGGCCTTCCATTGCAACCTTGAAAGCAGAGTTCAACAAGATGAGCAGAATAAGGGCTCTATTGTCTCAAAAAAAAGTTGCGTTGACTTCGTCCCGGGAAACATTTGTCCTTCACGTAGCAAATACGCGCACAGAGGTGCAAGCGCTTTTGAATACTGATCTCCCACTTCATTTTGGGGCCCTGATTCAGACTATCTTTAATGCCTCGTCAACAAGTGGCCTGGCACATTTTTTCAAATTGTGGGCTCCGGCCTCGTGACCTCCTTTCAAACTATTTTTGGTGTGATCCTGGCATTTTTTCATTCTATTTTTTCCAGCGTCTTCGGAGGTCTCTCTTTGATTCTCGCCCTCGTAGCTGGGGTACTTTTGTTGGTCTGCGTACTACGCTATGGATGCACAACTTGCGTCACATGACAGCATGTCACGGCTCCTCCATCTTCGTAACCGGATGCTTGAATACTATGGAACTTTACCACTGGCAACTCTAAGCATAGCCTATGGATTGTCCTTCCGGTTTCCCTACTTTACTTGCGTGAAGCCTGTCTTTCATTGCCTAGAGTGTCCGTTCCAATGGGCTCTGGATTTGTGCTTGTCGAACTCGGTGTCTCCTGCCCCGGATTATGATGGGTTAATGAGCCCCTTAGTGGCTCATGAGTTGGACTGTTCTGGCGTCAGGATTATGGCCTGTGGGCCAGCACATGAATTCCTGGGGAATTGGGACATCGGAATGGCTGCAGCTGAATTCTTGGCGAGAAGTTATCTTGAAGAACACGCCAGTTGTCCTCTGATGGTACTAGAGGCTCCGGTTGTCGAGGAACCTGTGTGTTCCTTCCCCTTGCTGAATTGGATGGCAGAAAATTTTGCAGAACGTTCCAATGATTTCCTCTTGGAAGCTGTTGCAACTTATTGTGCTTATACCTTGATGGATTAACTTGGAGGTCATCCAAAATTCCTATGGACGGTTTTTTTTTCTTCTCTTTTCGTTGAACATCCATCGATGATATTTGTTTCCCCTTTAAATGTTTTTTTTTCTCCCTTTTTTTTCTTCGAACTTTTCACTTACCTTATATGGACTCACAATTTATGCCCTTGGTTCTGTTATATCGAACTTGAACTCTGCGTTCTTGAAATTGCGCCCCTACTGGTTAGTGGTCCGATCAAGGGGGGGGTGTAGTGAAGATTGCTATTTATATACGTACAATGCTAAGTTAGCACAACCGCGTTAGATGTTAGAAAGCCATCTTGCCACTTTTGCTGCTTTTGCACACAACACTGTAGTTATATGTTATTAATTGAGAAATGCTTGCTCGCCTTTGCTTCACATGAGAATTGTCTGTTGTTCACATCCCTAACAGTGAGCAGCGACCTTGGTCTGAACATTGTGTAAAGAAACAGTCTGGGTCGCTAGACGGTGCATGTTGTTGGGTTCAGGTTGATCGGCCCACTATTTAGCCACAACACGCACGCAGCTGCAAATACCTGAAAGTCGAGTGCTTTTAATATTGCAGTGCTGCATGCTTTAGACACATTCGGAAGAAGAGCTTTCCCAGGAGCAGAGTCTAGCTGATCCTGTGATGTGATTCCACTAAGCTGATCTTTACGGTATGGGGTTCCCCACTCAAGCCTAGAGACCTTTTATTAGTCTAATAATAATAATATTAGCTTACTAGCGAAAGGAAGGTGGCTGTCATCCACTGTCATTTTATTATGATTACTCCTTTCATTTTCTATGGTATTGTAACTATGCTGATGGTTTTGATCTTAATAATTTGTCTGCGTATGTTAGCCAAAGTACTGCATTTTAGGACACGAGGTTTATAAAATAAACTCTTTAAAATTTACCGTGTCTCTGTTTATTCTGTTGTGGACTGATATGAGAATAATTACGAACAGGTATTTCTGATTCCCACCATTCCTGAGAATACCCTAAGTCACTTGTTCTGGGTAGTCTATACATTGGGACAGCCGAGATAAAACTCGGATAACGAATGGGACACTGATGCTGGTCGGATAAGGGGTTCTGGGTTCTGAGGTGAGTTTTTGGTACACCACAATTCACTGAGGTCCTGGTTTCATGTGCATAGTTCTGTGCATAAGCAGAATCTCTGCAACACCCCAGTATATATAGTACAATTTCCTTTGTTCTGCCCTTGGCACAGTGCTTGGGGACCAGCCTCAACTGGTTCTAGGGGGTGTTGAAGCACTCTGTTTATCAGGCTTCCACCCTCCTTTGTCAGATGAGGGCTCGGTCCTCAGACACACCACAGGAGGACGGAGACAGCATTCACCCAGGCAGATGTAACAGAAAATATGTAGGTAGCACGATACGACCCCTACGTGTCAGAATAGGGGAACACATGAGGGCGGTCAAACAGGGGGATCTAAGATACCCCATTGCGACAGACATTCTATAATGCCCCTCGCAGGGTATACATAAGGACTTCCTATTCTATGGTATAGAGCAGACGATGAGAAACCCCAGAGGGGGTAATAGAGAACTCTTGCTTCGTAGAAATGAAGCATCCTGGATCCTGAAATTACGTACGACTGATATAGGGATGAATATTGATGATGAGATGCACTATTTTCTTGGCAAATGAAAGTTATGTTATGTTATGTTAAGTGTTGCTTATAAAGCGCACTGACACCGAAGCTTCCTGGCGCTGGTAGACAGAACAAAGTGAGGGGGAGGTAGAGCAACAGAGTCTACGTGAGGGTGGGAAAGAGGTAAGTTTTTATCAATTTCCTAAATTTGAGAAAAGAGGAGCAAGATTTAATAGAGGAAGGGAGGAGATTCCAGAGCCCGGGGGCTAGATGAGAGAACCGGCGTCCGCCAAATCTCTTAGTTTTGCTCCTGGGGGTGATCAGCAAGTCGCGGTGGGTGGATCGAAGATTACGTGTGGGACAGTAAGGGCGGATGGTAGATTTTAGGAAAGCAGGGGAGGAGCAATGAAATGCCTTGAAGGTGAGACAGGCCACCTTAAAGGCGGCCCTTCGCTCAACCGGGAGCCAATGCAGGTTCGTAAGCAAAGGTTTAGCTGATTGCCATCTGGGTGTTCCATGGATCAGGCGGGCAGCCTGGTTCTGAACGATTTGAAGGCGTTGAGTCAGATATTGTGGCAAACCGTGGTAGATGGCATTGGAAAAATCCAAACGGGAGAGTACCAGCGAAATGACAGTTTGGGTGAGTGCTGCCGGGGGGAGAAGGTGGCGGATTTTGCGGATCCTCCGAAGTTGGAACATACAGGAGGAAACCACCGCTCCCACCTGAGCACTAAGAGAGAGCTCGGTGTCGATAATGACACCCAGACTTTTTACTGATTTTGCTGGGACGGGGGGGGGAACCGAGCTCCGGAGGCCAGAACTGTGGGCCCCAGTAGGTGGCACTGAGTCCGGGGAGTAGGAGCTCAGTTTTGCCGGGGTTCAGCTTTAATTGGTTCTGGTTCATCCAGAGTTGGATATGGGTCATGGCTCCATGGAAAGTTGTGATGGCATTAGGTGAATTAAGGGGGAGAATGATTTGGAGATCGTCAGCATAGTTATAGGTGACGATGTCCCATTTCAGAAGTGATTGAATGAGTGGCCGGAGGTAAAGATTAAAGACGAGAGGGGAAAGAGAAGAGCCTTGGGGGACACCACAGGATGTGAGAGATTTTTTTGCAGTGTAAGGACCAAGGCGGACCGCCTCTGTTCTCCCTGTGAGGAAAGACCTGACCCACTTGAGAGCAACGCCCTGGATGCCCGCCTGTCCGACACGGTGGAGAAGGATGTTATGGTCCACCGTGTCGAACGCGGCCGATAGATCCAGTAGGACGAGGGCTTGGGGGTTTCCCGCGTCCGCGTTGCCTCTGAGTGTGTCAAGGACTGCCAGAATAACAGCTTCTGTAGAATGGGCGGGTCTGAAGCCGGCCTGGGTAGGTACAAGATAACCGGAGGATTCAATAAACCCAGACAGGCAGCGAGTAACATGGGCCTCCATGAGTTTAGAAAAATAGGGGAGAAGAGAGATGGGGCGGTAGTTCGATGGCTCCGTCATGTCGGCACCAGGTTTTTTTTAGTAAAGGTACAAGAATAGCTTCCTTGAAGGAAGTGGGGCAAATGCCGCTGCTGAGGGAGCTATTAAGTAGGTGTAAAATACTGTCAGGTAGATTAAGACATATGTTCCGCAGAACGGACGGCGGGCAGCAGTCATTTGGAGAGCCAGACTTTACACGAGTGGCTAGTTCCGCCAAAGAAGAGGAGTCTAGAACCGGGAAAGAAGTGAAGGACAGGGGATTATTGAGGGAGTTATCAAGTAGTGGCAGTTGGTGGAGTGAGGAAATGGATTTTTTGATAGAGGAATTTTTTTCTAGAAAGTACGAGTTCAAGGTGTCGCAGGCCTCCTGCGTGGGAGTCTGGGCTGGTAGGGTCCTATCATCTGTGGTTAACTCGTTCATAACTCTGAACACCTCCTTAGATTTATTAGCTGCCTGAGATATCCTACTGGCGAAGTGTTCGGATTTGGCTAAACGAATAGCTATTTTAAATTCTTTGCGGGCGGTCAGATAGGATTGTTTGGCTAGGTCAGAATAGTCATGTCTCCAGATGCGTTCCAGCTGGCGTGTTTTAAGTTTCCGGGCTTTGAGGTCGTCGGAGAACCACCTGTGAGAGTTCCTGTGTTTGGTGCAGGGAAATTTGACTAGAGGGGCAAACAAATCGCTGGCCGACCCGAGCCAGGTGGCCACTTTTTGTTCCAGCCCGTCCATGTCGGTGAGGTCAGAAATCACCGGGGAGGAGTCAGCCAGGGCAGTTAGAAATCCCTTGGAGTCATATGAACTCCATTTCCTGGCATGGCCGCCGGCCATCAAAGGAGCGGGGGTCTGAGCAGCAACCGTGATGATAGTGTCTACCAAATGATGGTCGGACCAGGCACACGGATGTATGTCTGGTGGGGACAGCTCCAGGTTGCAGGTCCAGATCTGGTCCAAGACGTGTCCCTTGATATGAGTAGGTTGGGAGACGTGTTGGACAAGGTTCAGGCTTTTAAGCGTCTCAAAAAGCTCAGTGGCATGAGAGCCGGCGTGGCTATCGCCGAACCAGTAATTCAGGTCGCCGAACATGGCGAGATGGGAATGCGATATAAGAAGGGAGGATAGTTGTTCACTGAGAGTGGCGGAAAAAGAAGGCATGGGATATGGGGGCCGGTAAAGTAAAAGAAGAGTGAGGGGATCAGCATCCGTCTGCAAGTTAATAACTAGGTTCTCCACCTCAGGTAGAGGAAGGGAGTATGAAGATATGGATTTAAGGCGCTTAGAAATAATGGCCGCCACCCCACCACCAGGCCGATAGCCAGGGTGGTCTGCGCAGAGGATGTAGTAATCAGGGGGGAGGGCTGCCAGGATGTCCGGCATGGACTCTGATGTGAGACATGTTTCTGTAAGTAAAAGCATATCGGGGTTCGAGCTAGTTAACAGGATAAAAATATCCTCAGAGTGCTTCACCAGTGAGCGGGTGTTAAGGTAAGATACCTTAAGAAATGTGGTGCTCGCTGGTGCCAATGCTTGGGGTGTGTAGCCTTTGAGGAGGGATCGGTTGGGGCGCATGAGGCCCGCCGAAATAATGCGATGTAAAGCCATAGGAGGTGGTAAAATTGCAGTGTGCTGAAAGTCCCTGAGTGCTTGGGAGGAATATGTAATAGGCAAAGCGGGATGACATGCCCTCAGGCCCGTCCTGGCGCGGACGGGCGCAGACGGGCTTGCCTTTGGTGCGCCGCCGGCGTGCCCGCTGCGCCCGTCCGCTGCGCGGCCGTGGGAGGCACATGGTTTATGTAAGTGAAGAGCAGGAAGGGGCGTAGCCCGTGATGAAGGGGGCGTGGCCTGACCAGGCTTCCCCAGAATGACGTGGCAGTGAATGGCGGCCCGCAACAGCGTTCAGATCGGCTGTGCGGGGGAGGGGAAGTAGCGAGAGTGTTGCCAAAGTTATAGTTTTAAAAGTACACAAATAGTACAGCATAAAATACAGGTTTCTGCGTGCTCGTTCGTTGCTCCCGGCTTTCCGCCTCAGGAGTTCAGTCTATCTGCCGGCGCCTGTAAATTGGCGCGTTATAAGATGGGGGGGGCGTGGCCCGTGATGAAGGGGGCGTGGCCTGACCAGGCTTCCCCAGAATGACGTGGCAGTGAATGGCGGCCCGCAACAGCGTTCAGATCGGCTGTGCGGGGGAGGGGAAGTAGCGAGAGTGTTGCCAAAGGTATAGTTTTAAAAGTACACAAATAGTACAGCATAAAATACAGGTTTCTGCGTGCTCGTTCGTTGCTCCCGGCTTTCCGCCTCAGGAGTTCAGTCTATCTTAGGCATCATATACAACCATACTGATGTATCATCCCCTGTCATGCTGTTATTGTATTGAATGGTTCATTTGTTTTTACCTTGCAAAATATCCAAAATTGGATCTCATTAGATCGAAAGAGAACTATGTGAATCATGTAAATATTTTGTTTAAAGATGTCATTCACTTACACACTATAGTCACAAATATCCACTTCTGATAAACCATTAGATATCCTTAACACTTCGCGGTATGTTCAGTCTCTTGTGCTTATAAGATTTCTTAGGTTAGCCAATACCGGTACATACGAATACCGGCACGCTCAGGCCTCTATACATGTTAAATTTCTCAACATCATCAAACTTTATCAGATATCCACAAGTGCCACCCCATTTGGGGTGATCCTGATATCTACTGAGCCACTGGATAGGCAGTGCACTCGAGTAGTCTTGAGGGCCATTCCGCTCTTATATCCTAACTAACACTAATATTCAGGGGCTCATATGCACCTTACGCATATCTACGTCTGACGTATAACAAGACACTTCTAATCTCAATAGTCATGGTGGTTGTTCGTCTTGGGGCTTTAATAAAGTTTCCTCCTTCTTACTGCCGTGGGTTTATCCTGACCCAAGATGGCTGCCACTCTTCTCCTATACACCGTGCTGATTACACTTCTATAACAAGAATTTACTTATGACCAGGCACCTCAAGCCTTTTTTCACCATATACGACGTATGCGTCTATAAATAGGATTATGGAACTAATTTTTCGACCCATTCGTGAACCCGATTACGCTACGTTCCTTCCTGTTTTTTTCACCAGAGATATAATTTCTGGCATTCATGGGCCTTTTCCCCATTTAACACACATACACGAGAGTGGTATTTATTGTATTAGGAATGCTGGACTCAGTCTATTTTACTAGTCCCAACAATATTTGAATATGGCGCCTTTGATAACGATTCCGAATATACACGCATATGACCAACTTCCGGTCATGTGACATCCGAGCCGCAGATAAACCTGCCGAGTAACCTGTTACCGGCAACTCAAATTTGGAGCCAGACGCAGTTGGGGGCAGCTACGGATTGAGGTGATATTTTCTTCTACCCGCAGGTAAGGGAAGAGCCTTTTACGGGGCGCACGTCTACATGTAGCTGACCACGTGTCTCTTCTTTTCTTCGCTTTTTTGAAAGCCTCCCTCCCTCTCTCACCTGACTGTTTCATGGGGACCCTCGATGATTCTTAAGGAAAACCTCACTCACACTGGACCTGGGGGACGCAAAAGTATCAGTAGCTGCATCCGGCCGGCATCCCCAATTAGCTCCGGTACTCACGCCCCGCGGCTCACTGATTCATCAGGTGCCAGAGTAGGGCCATCTCAGCTCGCAGAAGGCTCGTCTGCTCTCATTGGTTCAGGGGTCCACAGCTCGCGCCAGCTCACCTTAATTGGTGATTTTGCAGTCCAGCATAGCAGGTATATAGTGGGGCACCAGCGCTCGCATGACCTGGAACGTCGCAGGGATTACAAATCTCCTGCAAATTCCACTGGCACTTACATTTCTCGAAGGTGCCGACCTAAGTTGCACTCAAGAAACATGGGCAATCAAACCTATATCAATAAGAGGCTATGCAGAATACTGTAAGCCTGCTATTAAAGGCAACATATTCGGAAGACCCTCAGGTGGGATTGCCATATACATTAAGCACTCGCTGAAAATACACTTCACAGAAATAAAAACCTCATCAAATATGTTTCTGGCTGGCACCCTGAAAGAGGGAAGGGTTTAGGGGGAAGGGGAAAGATAACAGCAGGAGAGACGAAGGACGGGCATCGGTCAGATGGATAGATAGATAGATAGATAGGAGACTAGGAAAAAGCAGAGTTACTGAAAACGATAAGGGGGGAATTGTCGAGACAGGGAGGCGGGGAGAAAACTGTTCCCAGAGTACGGCTGGGTAGGTGACGGTCTAGGGGATGAGCCAAGGCTGATCTCCTCAATAGCTGAACAGAGCAGCTCCACTGGGCATCGGACATAATGCTCAGACTCCGCTATCAGGGTAGGCATCAGATAGATAGATGAGGAAAAAGCAGAGTCACAGAAAAACGATGAGGGTGGAATGGGCGAGACAAGGAGACGGGGAGAAAACTGTGCCCAAAGTCCGCCTGGGTAGGTGATGGTCAAGGGGATGAACCAAGGCCGATCTCCTCAATAGCTGAACAGAGCAGCTCCACCGGGCGTCGGACATAATGTTCGGATTCCGCTGTTAGGATAGTGATCAGGTGTACTCAGAGATTGTCAGAATAGCGCAGTGTGGGGGGGGTGAGTGAGACACCATGGACCAAGTCAAATCCAGACGCCATCTTGAGTTCAGGCTCAGTCCTGGTAGGGTTAAGTAAGAAAGAGATTGGGGAAAGAAAGTCACCACTGGCAGCCATGTAAGGGTCAGGCTCCCATCAGCCTCTGCTTCAAGTAAATAGTGGCCCCAAGTTCTGAGACTGGGGCTTAAAAGGAAGCCCTAGATCTATGCGGGCATCCAGCACTAAGGGGCCGATGAGGGAGGAGCCCAACCGTGTGCTCTGTAAGGAACAAAGTTTGTTGCACACTTTAACTGGCGGGGGCCGGGCCTCCCTCCCTCTCTCACCTGACTGTTTCATGGGGACCCTCGATGATTCTTAAGGAAAACCTCACTCACACTGGACCTGGGGGACGCAAAAGTATCAGTAGCTGCATCCGGCCGGCATCCCCAATTAGCTCCGGTACTCATGCCCCGCGGCTCACTGATTCATCAGGTGCCAGAGTAGGGTCATCTCAGCTCGCAGGAGGCTCGTCTGCTCCCATTGGTTCAGGGGTCCACAGCTCGCGCTAGCTCACCTTAATTGGTGATTTTGCAGTCCAGTATAGCAGGTATATAGTGGGGCACCAGCGCTCGCATGACCTGGAACGTCGCAGGGATTACAAAGCTCCTGCAAATTCCACTGGCACTTACATTTCTCGAAGGTGGCGACCTAAGTTGCAGTCAAGAAACATGGGCAATCAAACCTATATCAATAAGAGGCTATGCAGAATACTGTAAGCCTGCTATTAAAGGCAACATATTCGGAAGACCCTCAAGTGGGATTTCCATATACATTAAGCACTCGCTGAAAATACACTTCACAGAAATAAAAAATTCATCAAATATGTTTCAGGCTGGCACCCTGAAAGGCCTTTTCAAGGTTGATGGCCCACTATCAAATCTTTTAATTAATGTTTACTACAATTCCCATGGGCCGGGTGCCAAGGACAAGCTTATTCAGTTGATAAATCAGATAGAAACTTTGCTTACTCAGTTTACATCCATGTAATCCATCATTCTTGGGGATTTCAACACGCATATTATAGGGGATATTGCATCACAAAACCACCGCTCTGGGCCCACAGGGATTTTTAACGCCCTAATGCAGACATACAACTTGACAACAGCACAATCCCTGTCTTTAAGGAACGAGCCAGTTGCACTCTTTGCTCCTACATACAATAATCAAACCACAATAGACTACATTTTAATAAGCAAGAGAATACAAAAACTCATGCTAAACTACACAGTGCACCCACTAAGCGAAAGCGATCACGCCGCCTTACTGGTTCAGTTAAATCTCACAGCAGATATACACCACTTTCTAACCTGCATTGGGGCACCCAACGGAGAAGAACAGCATAAACTATTCAGAAGAATTAAATGGGGGCCAATGCCAATTAACAAGTTCGACCTCTGGAAAAAAACGTGGCCAGGCTGGCAAATTGGCGCAAATAATAGGGGCATCATAGATGAATAGGATCACTTTGCCAACAATTTAGCCTCATTACTTCGGGGGAACACAACACGCAGAACCCCCTTAGATCCATCATATAATCTAGGACTTGTCCCAGCAATCAAGGAAAGTGCCAAACAAGTAAATACCAAACGCAGGGCTCATCGGAAAACCGGATCAGTATCTGGCAAAAGGCAACTCAAAGAAGCCGCAAAAAGCCATTCGAAGCAGGTTAGGGCCGCAAAATGCGAATGCACAGAGGCAAAATGGCTGAAGATTTTCGAGCTGCTAGGACCATGTAAATCAAAAGAGTTCTGGAGATACTTAAATAATTTATCCCACGGGGCCGCCAATGGAGAGAATTCACTAGATGCAGGTACCTGGGTAGCCCATGTGAAAACTCTGTACAAGGATGATCAAAGTACAATTTCCTCAAATAAACCCTCAACTGCAAGGGATGGAACAGATAGTACTAGAGCCGCACCCAAAACGTTGGATGACCCAGCTCCTCCAGGTAAAACCTTAGTCCATACAACTTTAAAAAAGATTCGACACAATGGGGCACCGGGTCCCAATGGCCTGCCTGGCTCCCTTTTTAGGGCAGATAAAGGCTTCTGGACGGAAAACCTGACCCAGTTATATGCCGAATGCAGGTTCTTGGGGGACGTTCCAGACTCCTGGAGAGGATCGCTACTGCATCCAATATATAAGAAAGGGCCAAAATTTGACCCTAAAAACTATCGCATGATTGCCCTGTTGGACATCGAGGGCAAGGCCTATGCAAGCCCTCGTCTGGCGGAACTAGCAGACTGGGCCGGCACTGAAGGCCTTCTGCCCTTCTTTCAAACTGGGTATAGACCTGGGGCCTCAACGGTGGACAGCATAATCGCCCTGTCATATTTAGCCCAACAAGCCATGGCTCACCAAAGCCTGCCGCTTTTCGCCTGTTTTATTGACTACTCTGCAGCCTTCGATGGAGTAGATCGTACCATTCTCTGGCAGAAGCTGGCACGCTGGAACATCAACCCATCTCTATTACAAGCCATTAGATTGTTGTACTCACGAACCTGGGTAAGAATCAAACTTTCAAGTGAGTTTGCTACAGAGAAAATTGCCACAGACCGTGGGCTAAAGCAAGGCTGTGTCCTGGCCCCGATGCTCTTTAATTTATACACTGCAGACATGGGCCAAGCACTCACAAGAGCTACACTAGCCACACCCAGGATTGGGTGTACCAAGATCCAACTGATGCAATATGCTGAAGACCTGGTACTCTTAGATTGTACCAAAATTGGCTTACAAAAAGCACTCACGGCTCTTGCAATTTTCAACGCCAAAAATAAGTTGGTCGCCAACCCAACAAAGTCCAAAATAGTGATTTTTGGGCATTACCCTAAATTAAAACTGGCAAAATGGAGGCTGGGTCAGCTGACTTTGGATTGCATACATCAATACAACTACCTGGGGGTTTGGTTTAGCAAAACAGGCCGCCCAGGTGTCCATCTCCACAAATTGCAGATGAAAGGGAAAAGCATTATATATGCCCTCTGTAAACTACACGCCACCTTACACAGTCCCTCAACAACGGCTATCCAAAGAGTTCTAAGGGCGAAATTAATACCATCTCTCAATTATGCACAACAGGCATTCACAGGGAAATTTGCGAAAGATCTAGAAAAATTCACTGCACAGCCTAGAAAAAGCTATTTCACTTACCAGCCTGTACCAGGAACAATTTGGTTCGACTAGAATTCAACCTTAACAAACAAAAACTGGAAGAGATGGTGGGCCCGATTCACAGAACTAACTTAAGACAAAATCCTAAACTTACTACCATTTTGGTATTCACAGAAGGCACTTGCTCATTTGGTATTCACAGAAGGCACTTACACATTTCGGTATTCACAGAAGTTAGGACTCCTAACTTCCGGACTCCTAAATGCCTTCTTTGAATACCGAAAGTCTTAAAGTTAGGATTTTTCTCAGTTTAGGAGTAGTAAAGTTAGGAGTCCTAACTCTACTACTCCTAAACTGAGAAAAATCCTAACTTTAAGACTTTAGGCATTCACAGAAGGCATTTAGGAGTCCTAAAGTTAGAACTCCTAACTTCTGTGAATACCGAAATGAGTAAGTGCCTTCTGTGAATACCAAAATGGTAGTAAGTTTAGAAAGTTAGTTCTGTGAATCGGGCCCGGTGTCTCTGAGAAAATACATTTACCTAACAACGGCGACACCGGAGAACACAATGAAGGCTGCTATAAAGAGTATTTTCCAAGAATCCGGCAATCCCTGGTCCGCCGCTCTCGCCTCCGCCAAAGACCTTTTGCAACTTGCAACAGAGAACTGGGACCCCAGGATAGTCAAGTATGCCACTATTAAAAGCATAATAAAAAAGCAAGTACGCCTACGCTCCCATACCTTGGACATGGAATCCCTGGTAACAAGAGGATTTCATGAGTCCCAAAGCCTCCCACATACAGTGCACAACCTCAAACCTCATCTTATGCAGGCTGTGGGGAGACAAGCCCTACATAGGATCTTAGCAGCCAGACTACATCCTCTCCCCCACAAAGAATTATACCCCTCCGGGTAAGCAATGCCAGTGATCACGGAGTGCCGGCTCTGCAAATACAAACGTGAGTCTTTGGCCCATATCTTACTTTGTTGCCCGGTTTTGCGTCTAGCCCGCAGAATCTACCTGTGACAGCCCAGCAGCGGATCCACAGCCTGAGTGCCCCGGGGGCACTCCGACGTCCCGACTGGTGCTGACACTGCCGCCAGAAGGGGGGCGGAGCCAACAAGAGCTTGAATACCCGGAAGAGGAAGGAGGACGTGGTGGAGGCGAGGAGACGGAGAGACCCACAGGAGGCGGCGAGACGAAGAACCAGGAAGAAGACGAGGGAGATCGAAGCGTGGAGACGGAGGCGAACGCGGAGGAGTTCGGCACCCGGACGCCCAGCGGACGCGGAGGAGAAGCGGAACCGAGGGCCCAGGCGAACCCCGAGGAGGACGCTCTGGACGAGGCGGCCGGATCCCTGTCAGCGGGCTCCGGTTTCAGGCGAGTGGTGGGGAGTACCAGGAAGTCTGTGATAGGGTGGTGGACGAGGGAGGCGGGCTTCTCTGGTCTGTAGTAGGGTGGGTGGTGGCAGCCGGGTCCTACGAGAGGGAGAAAAACCTATCGCCCCAACCACAGGCCCCAGACTAGAGTGAAGCACACGAAGGCAAGAAACGAGGAGGTAGACGTAGCCATAGAGGAACCCCATTGGGAAGTCCCTGAAGAAAGGGCCCAGGGAGGTAAAAAGGGGAGTGAACCCTTAAAAGCGCAGGAATCCCACTGTACCCAGGGAAAGGTATCCCTGTGTAGTATCAGGTAGAATAGGGCGAGAGTAGTCCGTGACACGGATAAACCTAACCGCCTGTCCTTTTCTCTTTCCGAGGGGACGCCTGGAGAACCCAGCCCCACGACGAGCCCCGACAGTCGTTAGAAGGGCCGAGGACCCCGAGGAGCGACCGACGGCGAGAAGAAACTACCCCAACCTACGGGAAGACTATATCCTGCTGTTACTGCCTTGCATTGGGTTCAATAAAGCCTCTTTACTACGTATCCTAGTCCTTTGCCTCTGTGGACGGTCACACTACCTTAGGCCCATCCTACTTCATCTGGGTACTCGCACCGCCAAGGAGGCAGTCTATCGACTTTACACGCTGGACACATTGAAGCACATGGCTACCTTTGGCAAATTTGTACAATATAACCCCACAAAATTGATGGTCACCTCCCCCTAAGCAACCAGGCAGGCACTTGTGCGGAGGCTGCCCACTACCTTTTATCACCTGACTGGTTTTATTGAAGCATGAAAGCAGAAACACAGACCAACAATGTAATAGAAATATGTGAGGAGAGCAGCATGTCACAAAGACACCACACTCATTGACACAGCCCACTCACCAACAAGCCAGGCCCGCTCTGGATGAAGCTTTGCCATAAATTGTGGGTTGATGCTGTTCCTCAGTATATAGGAGTCATGTGCCGAACCAGGAAATGTTGCACACACGTGGGATTTGAGATGATCTGCTTGGCATACCACTTGCACATTTATGGAGTATTAATACTTGCGGTTATGGTAGATGTTCTCACATGCCTGTGTGGGAACATGGCCAATGTGTGTACTGTCAATGGCTCCTATAACATTTGGGATGTGTCCAAGATCATAAAAATCACCCTTCACTTCTGCCAAATAATTTCTTCTTGGAAAGTGTATGTAGCTGTCCTTGTAGGTCATCAATGCAGACAGGACATCCCGCAACACCATGCTGAACATCGGCTGAGACATTCTACTGGAGCTGGCCATGGTGTACTGGAAAGACCCAGTGGCAAAGTAACGCAATGCAGTCATCACCTTCACTGTTTCCAAAAATGCTGCTGGATATGTTCGCCTAGGCTTCAAATGTGGCTCCAACTGAGCACATAGCTCTTGCAGGATCAGGCGACCCAGACAGAATTTCATGATTATGTCAATGTCCTCCATCATCGACAGGTCTGGGATAGAGCGATTGACAGCTGGTCGGCTCTAACAGACTCTGGCAGGGGAAACATGTTAAAATGAGTTAAAGATGAGATGTGGGAAACAGCTTAACAAAAGACTCACACAACCACAACATTGACAGGACTGTTGAACAAGTGTCATGCACAAGTGACATGCATACACACCTTGATCTTCTGTAGTCATTCTTGTAGCCAGGGCGAACATACTAACTCCTTCAACATCTAAATAAGTCTATGTGTATGGCATATGGTACATGGCTACATCATGTGTATCCAGCCCTGGGGCAATGCTGAGTTGCATGTAGCTGTTGTCACTGCACGACCTCAACCTTCAGTCACACAAAACACAACATCATTAGGAAATGAGGCTGGTGAGTGTCAGCTGGACAGCAATATATGAATATACAGCACAGTGGTCAGACATATATGCACATCACGGTGTCCATCCATCCCACGTCCGTGACTGTGGGAGGAGTTTGCGTTACAGACACTGCCATGTTCACCTAACACAAATACACATGGAATGTGTATACAGGCTGAAAATGACAGGTGAGGTCGGACAGACCGATGTTTTTTCACACATGTGCACTCCTATGACATGTGTGAAAACATATACAGGCAATGGCAGCTAGGCACAAAGTATGCCACACCACTACGTGTTTTAAAGTGCAAGAGGATACAAGTATATCTGATCTCCGTACAATGGACACCTCTAAATGTCAGGCAACATCACTTGTCCTTCATAAGACAAACCATGGATAAGAAATCGACAGCCAAATAGCAAGGGATAATCAAACAGTGTTCACAGGTTGAATGTTTCTATAGACAACATTAGTACAATGCAAGATGCCTCTGTCTTTCTTGACTCCTTATCTCATTTCATTAAATTCTGGCCACCAGACATGACAAAGAATGTCATTTGACTCTCCTTTTCTTGGACATAACATGTGGGTGAAGACTTAACTCAAAGGTCACACTCTATAATCCCTTTACGGGGTTCACAAATCACTTTAGGAAAATGTGTTGGGATGAGTAATGCAATTAGCAAAGCGAGAAGGGAAATGTAAAATGTGTTCACAGGCGCGGTAGCTGGCATCCACTGCGGTAATACAGATTGGCCGCAATTGAATGATGCAGGATTGCGGTTGCTGCTTCCTGACCCCCACGGTGCGTCACCGCCTATGAGCATTAGCCATCAGACAATGGGAACCGCCAGAGGCTTACCTTTTTTAATCATGCGGTAGGGGTGCTCCCCCACTGCGGGGCCTGGCATTGGCCCTAATTGAACCAGGCCGGACAATGGTATCAGCAGAGCAACACTGGAACGAGCCTAGGGCCCTATATATATGTCTGTGAAATGTCCACACCTGTCACTTGCCTAGAGAAACTGCTGCCTGTCATTCCTCACCACGAACTGCTGCTGTACCTCATCTCTGCAACCAGTCATGGCTCAAACTGAGAAGCTGAAGGCCCCTCCCTTCCCCACAGAGGAGGTGGAGGTCTTGGTGGAGGAGGTCCTTTGACAGTGCGGTCGGCTCTATGGTGCTCCAGAGGTACTGGTAAGTGAATGTTACACTTACTTAGAATGCTCAGAAGACTCACAATATGTTACTGTACAGTGCTATGTGCCTCAGACTGCAAGCCAATATTGGTGCTTTCTGATTTTGTATTATGCATTTCCCATACTTGACTTACTAGTTGATGCACTTGAGTATGTGGCGAGGATGGCACACTTGTCAATGTTGCAGCTCCATTGGTGCAAAACATCACACATGTGAATCTCAGAAAGGATAATGTATTTGTGTTAGAGTCTGTGTAGCCAAACGAGTTTAAGTCCATGGTGTAGAGCCTTGATCCCCCCGAGTCCTGAGTACATGCAATGATGATTTTGCAAGCACATGGTTTATCAGTAGTACAGCTAGCACGCCAGTACCAGTCCACAGGGCACCTCAATGTAAAACTGAATTTACCAATGATAGGGAGACGAAGTCCCCTCAAATATGTACCAATGACTTATTCTTATGCATCACCCGTAACCTTAGCGCCAAAAGCCAAGCTCAGTGGATGGTGGCTAATCTGTACCTGCCTGGGGATGATCTGGACATCCAGGTGAAGTCAACTCTGAATTCTATAGAGCCCCATGATGTGCAGGAGGCAATCTTTCAACAAAATCTGCCATCCAAAGACCATGATGATCTAAAAATGTTGCTGTACCCTGAATATATCTCGCAGGGAAAATGGGACATTCTTAATCGCAGCAATCTCCTGAAACTGCGCAAATATTCCGGGTCTCGAAAAGATAAAAACAACTGACATTGAAAGCGTGTCTTTTCTTGCCCCAGGACCAAGCGAGATTAATGAGACAACAGAGTTAGTCTTCGCCAATTTGGCTATGTCCAAGGCCCTGAAAGGAAACAACAAGCAACTGGAAAAGTGGGGGATAAAAATGATGACTCGGCCTGAGATAAAATATCCAGTGATCCTGAAAAATAGAGACCTGAAGCAACATCCAGGACCCCAAGAACAGATTAACCAGAAAAGGCCACTTATGAAGGATTTGACCCACCCAATACTATCAGCTGGCTCTATTCTCCATGGCACCAAAAGCGGTCCAAAAACAAATTTCACCAGCGACAGCCTAATCAAAATAACAACATGCTTGGAAGGGGGCACCCGCTCCTGCTCGATTAGGGAGAACACAAGCAAGGACTGGTCTTGGCTCTCATGGGTCTTAAATCCTAGCCCCTAACACCAGGTCCCCCATAAGTAAGGAGACCACGTCATCTAAGGTTCGGCACCAATTGAGAAATGGCTTAGCCAATTACAGAGACCCTTTGGATAACACTCGAAGATTAAATATTATTTTATTTCTTTTTTTATTTCTTTTGAGAGTTTTATATAGCGCTGGCTAGACCCGGAGTTATCAAAGCGCTTTACATAACGTTCCACAGAAATTACAAAATTATATCAGTTACACGTTACCTCAGTTACTAGAAGTTACTAGAAGCGCTGGCTAGACCCGTGGGTATCAGAGCGCTTTACATTAGGAATCACATTATTACACAGTTAAAAACAGTTAGAGGTTACATCCGATATCCTAAACACATTTAAATAGTATGGAGGAAGGATAACTAGGGCGGATAGGGGTAAGGGGAGTTGTAGGTGGAAGGAGGGAGATAACAGCAGGAGAGACGAAGGAAGGTCTGCCCAATGTCCTGCTGGGTAGGTAAAGGCCAAGGGGGGAATTCACAGCCCATCTCCCCTATAGCTATCAGGGTAGCTCCACCGGGCAACGGTCAGGTAGCTAGGTCTCAGCGGTCAAGGGAAAGTTCACAGAGTAAATGTCCTGAAGGGTGTGCAGGATCCAGGTCGGATAGGGGTAAGAGGGAAGGGTGTAGGGGGAAGGGGAAAGATAACTCGCAGTAGAGACGAAGGACGGGCATCGGTCAGATAAATAGATAGATAGATAGGAGACTAGGAAAAAGCAGAGTTACTGAAAACGATAAGGGGGGAATTGTCGAGACAGGGAGGCGGGGAGAAAACTGTGCCAAGAGACCGGCTGGGCAGGTGAAGGTCTAGGGGATGAGCCAAGGCCGATCTCCTCAATAGCTGAACAGAGCAGCTCCACTGGGCTTCGGACATAATGCTCAGACTCTGCTATCAGGGTAGGCATCAGATAGATAGATAGATAGATAGATAGATAGATAGATAGATAGATAGATAGATAGATAGATAGATAGATAGATAGATAGATAGATAGATAGATAGATAGATAGATAGATAGATAGATAGATAGATAGATAGATAGATAGATAGATAGATAGATAGATAGATAGATAGATAGATAGATGAGGAAAAAGCAGAGTTACAGAAAAACAATAAGGGGGAATGGGCGAGACAAGGAGACGGGGAGAAAACTGTGCCCAAAGTCCGGCTGTGTAGGTGACAGTCAAGGGGATGAACCAAGGCCGATCTCCTCAATAGCTGAACAGAGCAGCTCCACCGGGCGTCGGACATAATGTTCGGATTCCGCTGTTAGGATAGTGATCAGGTGTACTCAGTGATTGTCAGAATAGCGCAGTGTGGGGGGGGTGAGTAAGACACCATGGACCAAGTCAAATCCAGACGCCATCTTGAGTTCAGGCTCAGTCCTGGTAGGGTTAAGTAAGCCTTAGATTGGGGAAAGAAAGTCCGCTTCAAGTAAATAGTGGCCCCAAGGTCTGAGACTGGGGCTTAAAAGGAAGCCCTAGATCTATGCGGGTATCCAGCACTATTGGGCCGATGGGGGAGGAGCCCAACCGTGTGCTCTGTGAGGAACAAAGATTGTTGCACACTTTAACTGGCGGGGGCCGGGCCTCCCTCCCTCTCTCACCTGACTGTTTCATGGGGACCCTCGATGATTCTTAAGGAAAACCTCACTCACACTGGACCTGGGGGACGCAAAAGTATCAGTAGCTGCATCCGGCCGGCATCCCCAATTAGCTCCGGTACTCACGCCCTGCGGCTCACTGATTCATCAGGTGCCAGAGTAGGGCCATCTCAGCTCGCAGGAGGCTCGTCTGCTCTCATTGGTTCAGGGGTCCACAGCTCGCGCCAGCTCACCATAATTGGCGATTTTGCAGTCCAGTATAGAAGGTATATAGTGTGGCACCAGCGCTCGCATGACCTGGAATGTCGCAGGGATTACAAAGCTCCTGCAAATTCCACTGGCACTTACATTTCTCGAAGGTGTCGACCTAAGTTGCACTCAAGTAACATGGGCAATCAAACCTACATCAATAAGAGGCTATGCAGAATACTGTAAGCCTGCTATTAAAGGCAACATATTCAGAAGACCCTCAGGTGGGATTTCCATATACATTAAGCACTCGCTGAAAATACACTTCACAGAAATAAAAACCTCATTAAATATTTTTCTGGCTGGCACCCTGAAAGAGGGAAGGGTGTAGGGGGAAGGGGGAAGATAACGGCAGGAGAGACGAAGGACGGGCATCGGTCAGATAGATAGATAGATAGATAGATAGGAGACTAGGAAAAAGCAGAGTTACTGAAAACGATAAGGAGGGAATTGTCGAGACAGGGAGGCGGGGAGAAAACTGTGCCCAGATTCCGGCTGAGTAGGTGACGGTCTAGGGGATGAGCCAGGGCTGATCTCCTCAATAGCTGAACAGAGCAGCTCCACTGGGCATCGGACATAATGCTCAGACTCCGCTATCAGGGTAGGCATCAGATAGATAGATAGATAGATGAGGAAAAAGCAGAGTTACAGAAAAACGATGAGGGGGGAATGGGCGAGACAAGGAGACGGGGAGAAAACTGTGCCCAAAGTCCGGCTGGGTAGATGACGGTCAAGGGGATGAACCAAGGCCGATCTCCTCAATAGCTGAACAGAGCAGCTCCACTGTTCGTCAGACATAATGTTCGGATTCCGCTGTTTGGATAGTGATCAGGTGTACTCTGAGATTGTCAGAATAGTGCAGTGTGGGGAGGGTGAGTGAGACACCATGGACCAAGTCAAATCCAGACGCCATCTTGAGTTCAGGCTCAGTCCTGGTAGGGTTAAGTAAGAAAGAGATTGGGGAAAGAAAGTCACCACTGGCAGCCATGCAAGGGTCAGGCTCCCATCAGCCTCCGCTTCAAGTAAATAGTGGCCCCAAGGTCTGAGACTGGGGCTTAAAAGGAAGCCCTAGATCTATGCGGGCATCCAGCACTATGGGGTCGATGGGGGAGGAGCCTAACCGTGTGCTCTGTAAGGAACAAAGTTTGTTGCACACTTTAACTGGCGGGGGCCGGGCCTCCCTTCCTCTCTCACCTGACTGTTTCATGGGGACCCTCGATGATTCTTAAGGAAAACCTCACTCACACTGGACCTGGGGGACCGCGAAAGTATCAGTAGCTGCATCCGGCCGGCAGCCCCAATTAGCTCCGGTACTCACGCCCCGCGGCTCACTGATTCATCAGGTGCCAGAGTAGGGTCATCTCAGCTTGCAGGAGGCTTGTCTGCTCTCATTGGTTCAGGGGTCCACAGCTCGCGCCAGCTCACCTTAATTGGCAATTTTGCAGTCCAGTATAGCAGGTATATAGTGGGGCACCAGCGCTCGCATGACTTGGAACGTCGCAGGGATTACAAAGCTTCTGCAAATTCCACTGGCACTTACATTTCTCGAAGGTGCCGACCTAAGTTGCACTCAAGAAACATGGGCAATCAAACCTATATCAATAAGAGGCTATGCAGAATACTGTAAGCCTGCTATTAAAGGCAACATATTCGGAAGCCCCTCAGGTGTGATTTCCATATACATTAAGCACTCGCTGAAAATACACTTCACAGAAATAAAAACCTCATCAAATATGTTTCAGGCTGGCACCCTGAAAGGCCTTTTCAAGGTTGATGGCCCACTATCAATCCTTTTAATTAATGTTTACTACAATTCCCATGGGCCGGGTGCCAAGGACAAGCTTATTCAGTTGATAAATCAGATAGAAACTTTGCTTACTCAGTTTGCATCCATGGAATCCATCATCCTTGGGGATTTCAACACGCATATTATAGGGGATATTGCATCACAAAACCATCGCTCTGGGCAGACAGGGATTTTTAATGCCCTAATGCAGACAAACAACTTGGCAACAGCACAATCCCTGTCTTTAAGGAACAAGCCAGGGGCACTCTTTGCTCCTACATACAACAATCAAACCACAATAGACTACATTTTAATAAGTAAGAGAATACAAAAACTCATGTTAAACTACACAGTTCACCCACGAAGCGAAAGCGATCACGCCGCCTTACTGGTTCAGTTAAATCTCACAGCAGATATACACCACTTTCTAACCTGCATTGGGGCACCCAACGAAGAAGAACAGCATAAACTATTCAGAAGAATTAAATGGGGGCCAATGCCAATTAACAAGTTCGACCTCTGGAAAAAAACGTGGGCAGGATGGCAAATTGGCGCAAATAACAGGGGCATCATAGATGAATGGGATCACTTTGCCAACAAATTAGCCTCATTACTTCGGGGGAACACAACACGCAGAACCCCCTTAGATCCATCATATAATCTAGGACTTGTCCCAGCAATCAAGGAAAGTGCCAAACAATTAAATACCAAACGCAGTGCTCATCGGAAAACCGGATGAGTATCTGGCAAAAAGCAACTCAAAGAAGCCATTCGAAGCAGGTTAGGGCCGCAAAATGCGAATGCACAGAGGCAAAATGGCTGAAGATTTTCGAGTTGCTGGGACCATGTAAATCCCAAGAGTTCTGGTGATACTTAAATAATTTAACCCACGGGGCCGCTAATGGAGAGAATTCACTAGATGCAGGTACCTGGGTAGCCCATGTGAAAACTCTGTACAAGGATAATCAAAGTACAATTTCCCCAAATAAACCCTCAACTGCAAGGTATGGAACAGATAGTACTAGAGCCGCACCCAAAACGTTGGATGACCCAGCTCCTCCAGGTAAAACCTTATTCCATACAACTTTAAAAAAGATTCGACACAATGGGGCACCGGGTCCCAATGGCCTGCCTGGCTCCATTTTGAGGGCAGATACAGGCTTCTGGACGGAAAACCTGACCCAGTTATATGCCGAATGCAGGTCCCTGGGGGGATGTTCCAGACTCCTGGAGAGGATCGCTACTGCATCCAATATATAAGAAAGGGCCAAAATTTGACCCTAAAAACTATCGCATGATTGCCCTGTTGGACATCGAGGGCAAGGCCTATGCAAGCCCTCTTCTGGCGGAACTAGCAGACTGGGCCGGCACTGAAGGCCTTCTGCCCTTCTTTCAAACTGGGTATAGACCTGGGGCCTCAACGGTGGACAGCATAATCGCCTTGTCATATTTAGCCCAACAAGCCATGGCTCACCAAAGCCTGCCGCTTTTCGCCTGTTTTATTGACTACTCTGCAGCCTTCGATGGAGTAGATCGTACCATTCTCTGGCAGAAGCTGGCACGCTGGAACATCAACCCATCTCTACTACAAGCCATTAGATTGTTGTACTCACGAACCTGGGTAAGAATCAAACTTTCAAGTGAGTTTGCTACAAAGAAAATTGCCACAGACCGTGGGCTAAAGCAAGGCTGTGTCCTGGCCCCGATGCTCTTTAATTTATACACTGCAGACATGGGCCAAGCACTCACAAGAGCTACACTAGCCACGCCCAGGATTGGGTGTACCAAGATCCAACTGATGCAATATGCTGAAGACCTGGTACTCTTAGATTGTACCAAAATTGGCTTAAAAAAGCACTCACGGCTCTTGCAATTTTCAACGCCAAAAATGAGTTGGTCGCCAACCCAATGAAATCCAAAATAGTGATTTTTATGCATTACCCTAAAAGAAAACTGGCAAAATGGAGGCTGGGTCAGCTGACTTTGGATTGCATACATCAATACAACTACCTGGGGGTTTGGTTTAGCAAAACAGGCCGCCCAGGTGTTCAAGCCAAAAATTGCAGATGAAAGGGAAAAGCATTATGTATGCCCTTTGTAAACTACACGCCACCTTACACAGTCCCACAACAACGGCTATCCAAAGAGTTCTGAGGGCGAAATTAATACCATCTCTCAATTATGCACAACAGGCATTCACAGGGAAATTTGCGAAAGATCTAGAAAAAATTCACTGCACAGCCTACAAAAAGCTATTTCACTTACCAGCCTGTACCAGGAACAATTTGGTTCAACTAGAATTCAACCTTAACAAACAAAAACTGGAAGAGATGGTGTCTCTGAGCAAATACATTTACCTAACAACGGCGACACCGGAGAACACAATGAAGGCTGATATAAAGAGTATTTTCCAAGAATCCGGCAATCCCTGGTCTGCCGTTCTCGCCTCCGCCAAAGACCTTTTGCACCTTGCAACACAGAACTGGGACCCAAGGATAGTCAAGTATGCCTCTATTAAACGCATAATGAAAAAGCAAGTACGCCTACGCTCCCATACCTTGGACATGGAATCCCTGGTAACAAGAGGATTTCATGAGTCCCAAAGCCTCCCACATACAGTGCACAACCTCAAACCTCATCTTATGCAGGCTGTGGGGAGACAAGCCCTACATAGGATCTTAGCAGCCAGACTACATCCTCTCCCCCTCAAAAAATTATACCCTGCCGGGTCACCAATGCCAGTGAACACGGACTGCCGGCTCTGCAAATACAAACGTGAGTCTTTGGCCCATATCTTACTTTGTTGCCCGGTTTTGCGTCTAGCCTGCAGAATCTAACTTAGGCCCATCCTACTTCATCTGGGTACTCGCACAGCAAAGGAGGCAGTCCATCGACTTTACACGCTGGACACATTGAAGCACATGGCTACCTTTGGCAAATTTGTACAATATACCCCCACAAAATTGATGGTCACCTCCTGCTAAGCAACCAGGCAGGCACTTGTGCGGAGGCTGCCCACTACCTTTTATCACCTGACTGGTTTTATTGAAGCATGTACAAGAAAATGTTAACATTTGCTGTGTACACAGATTTATCTTGTTTTAGATTTTGGATTTTAGACCTCTAGATTTTAATTCCATTGTTTTCTTTTAAATGCAGTGCTCCTCTTTTTTTTTTTTTTCAATTGTAATGGTTTTGAGTAACCACACAAATAAAGTTTCATTCATTCATTTACAATGATGACTACTTGAAATGTCTTTTTGAACACACATTCCCTGTGCCATGTCCTCTATGAGTTAATTATATGTACATACGTACTTTAGTGGGATGGTAAGTGTTGATTGGGCAGAGGTTAGTGATTATGGGGTGTGCTCATTCTACAGGGATACTATGGAGATGAGCCCAGTATGCAGACGAGTACATGGCCTGTAACTGTCTACATTAGTGTGAAATTACCTCTCACATCTGATAAATGTACAGTGGACATGTCATCCTTCTTTTGGTGTCAGTAGTTGTACCTAAATTAGTGGATGTAAGGATGTCATGTCACTTAACAATGGTTTCCTTTCACTTTCTATCTGTGGGTTTCTATCACCTCATACTTCAAGTGTAACACACACAGTAAATTCCGATGTGTAGCTCTCTTAGATGAAGGCATGTAGATGTGCCTACAGACATTACAATGTGATGTTGGGATGCCGACATATGCACAGCAATTTGGCAGTGTGAGCGCAACATGGAGTATGACTGTCCAATAAGCATGTTCACATGCATCAGCAGATCACAGAAATATTTTGACTTATGCAGATAGTAAATGGAGAGTCAAATATGTGCCTTGAGTTCAAGCATTTTGGTTTGTATTGCCTACCATGTTTGTGATCCGGCCACTTCACTGAACAGTGTCTCTGTCTCCTACAGAATCTATCGAGGTCAGAGAAGGACAGAGGCCCAAAACCGTTGGGGAAGCTACTGGCATCACTGCTCCCCGGGAGTACAGTGACACTGAGGGGACCAGTGCATTGGAGGGGGACTGGAGTGCCCTGGAGGAGTCCGCTCCAGAAATGCCTACCTCCACATCCTCACACTTCAGCGGTGACTCCTCGATGTTGTTGGGCAAAGGAGGATTGGCCTATGCTTCATCGTCCGCCACACCACGTCCTGTGTCCACCCTCCCTGATACTCCCCCAAGTGGTATCCGGGCCCGCTGCCCCAGAAGGGAGGGTATCTTTCCTCCCAAGGCACTTCTGCCCCAGCCCCTGTATCCCCAGCTGCCCTCAGTGTGGAGGTGATAGACATCTTGCGACAGGTGTCTGTGGGGCAGACTTTGCTCCTGAATGCCCTCCAGGATCATGGCAACAAGTTGTCACAGTTGTTGTGTTCATGGAGGGCATTCATTCGGATGTTGGTGGGCTGCACTGAACTGTCAACATCAGCCACTGAGCCTCCCCACTGCATTTCACCACCTCCCCGTGCGACGACTCAACCAGGTGCAGCCAACCCTCAGGCTCCAACATCCAGGGATCCCTCTACCTCAATTAGTTTTACCCCTCCCAAGTCCAGTCCTCCGATTACCCCAGACAGTCATCCCCCAACCAGTTCCAGTTCTCCCCAAATTTGAAGAGTCTCCCTTTCCACCTATTTCCTCCCTGAGCGGTGCCTGATCTGCCCATTTGCTGGCCCTATCCTGGTGATATTCCCATGGTGGTGGACTGTGTTTCAATAATCTATGTGAAATTTCAAGGCACACATGTGTGGACTTGAGTTTGGACTGACCGTTGCCCTTAATGTTTTACACTTTACATGCTGATACAGAGTTTAAGTAATAAAAAATATATTTATGTTCTGAGAGTTGTAACTGGCCTTACTAATGATGCAGTACATCGGTTCCATGCTCTGAATTCACACTTTCCCATTGGCATGTAATTAAGTTGATATTGCAGGTGCTCCCAGAGTTTCCGGCAACTAATGTCCACTTTTGACTCTGAGGATTGATGGGGGCAAGCTGATTGTCTGTGATGGTCCACTCTGATCCTGTTTATTATGTTGGCTGTGCTCTACTTATTCACACGTCATATTTGTTTGATCTCCATCAAGAGAAGCAATTCCAATTTACATGATATCTTGAGGGGTTGACAGGGTACAACATATCTGTGTGATCTATCTAGATGTGCACACACCAGTGTAGGTGTGTTGTCATCTTGGTTAGGTATGGCTTCATAGTCAGATGGATGGATGTACATGTGCGTACTGGAGTCATCAGACAGTGTGAGTGTTCTGTCATTAGCAGAGGTGTTATTGCCACCCATGGAGGTGGGTGTGCCTCAGGGATCAATCCTGAGTCCTACTCTTTTTAATATCTATATTTCCCCTCTGGCGGCACTTGCGGAGTCTTTCGGTGCCCAGATTGTCTCTTATGCTGATGATACTCAGCTCCTTTTCTCATGCGAGAAAGATATGGACTTCGATGGTGCTCTCATCAAAGGCTGTCTGGAGGCAGTCTTTAATTGGCTTCAAATGAATCAACTCAAATGCAACTCGGAAAAATCCGAGGTTCTCTTTTTTGGCTGTCCCCCTGATACGTGTTGGAAATCCTGGTGGCCGCTGGACATGTCCCCCCCCTCTAATGCAACACCGGTGGCAAAAAATCTTGGGGTTAAGCTGGACACCTCCCTCTCTCTGAAACCACAAATTATGAGTCTGGTTGGCCAGTGTTTCGGGGTCTTGAAAGCACTTAGAAAATTCCTTCCCCTCCTCCCCATTGCCCACAGGAAGACGACAGTGCAGGCCCTAATAGGATCCAGGCTTGATTATGCCAATGTCCTTTATCTGGGCCTCCCGAAGTCTCTCCTCTCGCGCCTGCAGATTGTGCAAAATTCGGCCGCTCGTGCGATTTTTGGTCTTGGTCATCGCGCCCATGCGTCTGGCCTGTTGCAAACCCTTCATTGGCTGCCGATCCAGAGGCGCATTGAGTTTAAAACGCTCACCCTTGCTTTTAAAACCCTTCATGGCATGGGCCCTAGTTATCTCAGAAAGAGGTTCATCCTCTATAAACCAGCCAGAGCTTTGCGCTCAGCGTCTCTATCTCTCTCCACGGTCCCAGCAATTAGGCGCGCCCGCATTGGTGGACGCTCCTTCAAGTACCTTGCGCCCCGGGCTTGGAATGCCCTCCCACTCTCTTTACGGATGAGTGAGAGCTTGCTGTCCTTCAGAAAAGAGCTCAAGACTTGGCTCTTTAGCCAATAAGCCCCCCCCCCCCCCTGTTTAGAGCTCTGTGGCTTCGGGTCTGATAGCGCCGGGACACTCTGCTTGAGTAGCTGAGCGCTTAACAAAACCCCGTAAAAAAAAAAAAAAAAAAAAATTGTGTATGTGCCCTTGAGCATTGCTCTTTCACACATGTATGATCCAGTTGATGAATGCCTGTCTGTATCTATGATCAGACATCTTCTGGAGTATTTGTGCACATATTGGGGTTGTTGCCGGAGCAGTGTGCAGTGTGTCATTGTAACCTTGTAGTCCTAGGATACACCTACCTCTTCTCCACATCATTTGTGAGTATGCAGAGTGTGTCACTGCAATGTCTGAGTTGTGAGTCTTGGGATCCGGCCTAGTTCTTGCTTACCTTTGTTCTCGCTGTGCTGCGTGTCTCTGGGATACAAACATGATATGTGAGTTTTCACATGCATTGCTGTCACTTTCCACTTCATGTGCTCCAATATGTGTTGGTCTGATTCATAGCAGTCACAGTCATACCATTAAGGCCTACACAATGTGAGATACTCCACTATGACTTTTTGCTCTGTAGTACATTCCTCACCTGGCCAATTAAAGTGTATACATCACTTCAGTTAAAGCATGTGCCACTGCATGCCATGAAAATGTTTGACCCTCCCCACCACTCCATGGTGAGACACTGTACTGTGTGCAAATGATTTGTATCCAGAAGCATTATGGCCCTCAGCACTGTTTCACTATGTGATATGTGCTATTTGAGCCTACTTGATTTCAAGTCATGGTTGCTGATGTACAGTACCGATGGCATCCAGCCCAGTGCTCTTGTTTTGTTCCAGCATGGATGTTTGCCTGGGTTGTGCAACAGTGGATGATAGCAAAAGTGTGTAGCTGTTTGCTGCGACACTGCTACCCATCTCGGCACGCATCTTCCTCACTTTGCAGTCTGCAGTGTATATACTCCCAGCCCCGAAGCAAATCTGCCACCTTGAGCCCCATCGTAGCTGTGTGAGTGGTGCTTGTAGGTGGGGAGAGGAGAGCAGCGTGCCTGGCGGAGTCAGCACAAGGCAGCGTTCGGGAGCCCTGAGGGTGTCACTCATGTATATTGAGGGAGCCTCACACATTGCATTTCGCAGGTTACCTCAACCATCATAGAACCGGCCCCGCCTGCTCGCTTGCTGAGAGCTGTTGCTGTACAGGGGTTGCATGCATGGAGATGTTTCGGACGTACCTCTACTGTAAAGTGCGGCGGCGTCTTATCTGCTGGTAATGCATCAGGTAGAGCAGCGGAAATCATATGGAGATGTTTTGGGTGTACTTTTCCTCTCCGTAGTTGTGCTTCCGCTACCCGCGATGAGGTGGTTTTACCGCCGCAGTGGGATGGGGTGTTTGATACATTGTAATCTGGTTGGCGGACAGAACGTCATTCCACACGCCAGTCTTTGCTCTATTGGCTTCGTTTGGCACCCTTGTGTGATGAAAAAAACATGCAGAGCCTGAAACACCGTGGCGGTCGGAAAGTGGGTTATCAAAGCCCATTGTAATATAGAGGTTGCAGAAATCGCTACCGGACCGGAAAATTTGATATTTTCTAGCACTGCCACCACTGAGGATGCACTTCTACCCGCCAATGGAATCAGCCCCATAGTGTGGTTTTTAACAAATAAAACAAGACAAAACATCTGGTCAAAAGGAACTAGAGCATCTCAAGTATTCCTTTGTTCCGTTGTTCTATTAGAGAGGGCTTGTCTTGATATCTCTGTGTTTGTGTTTGTAGGGTCTGTATTTCTTTGATCGGCTATTCTATCAAAGAGGATTTTTCTTGATATCTCAATGCGTGTGTCTGAAGGGTCTGTCTCATGTGTGTGTACTTGGTTTATCAGTCTTCTTGTCTCCACTAGTAATCGCACCTTTGAGTCTGGTAGTCACCTGGGTGTTCATTTCATGACCCCTTCTGATTCCCTCTGTTCCACCTATTGGTGTCTGGCCAACAAAGCGATTCAATCTTTGATTGCCTGATCCTCCACTAGTGCCTTCCCCTGGGTCCGCTCTGCTCTCAGAGCCCCTGATGACTCAGAGAAGGTAGTGAGTCTTTGATCTTTGTATCTGCCCCAAGTGACTTGTCTACGGGGTTGCTGTGCCTGAGTGTAGAAGTCGAGTAGTATATAAGGGTATGCTTTCTCTTTGCAAAAGTTTTTTATATCTTTTTAGACCGTGTCTGCCTTTTTCTTTTGCTCTATTGTATTGAACTCCGCAATGGTCTTGTTTAGGCCATTTAATTATCACTGCTGAGACTTCATCTTCCAATTAACATTGACATAATACTGCATTTGGGTACGGTTGCGCCTTGTATGATTATCCCCTGATTGTATGCTTTCATGCGAGATATACTATAATGTCCTGTTGTTAACCCTTTTTTCTCTCTGTAGAACCCACTGTATTTATATTGATGGCCCCTCTTCATATACAAGTCCTCCACACAGGACTGTTGTAACTCGGCCTGCACTGGTCAGCACAACTGTACCATGCTTTTTGTGATTTAGTTTACCATACCAGTGGCACAACCAGTATGTAGCTCCATTTATTAATTGTATTTGAATTACACAAAGTTTTCCTTTTCCTAAGACTAATTACTACTGCCCTCTCAGTCCGCCAGGTTATCCTTCAGTCCTGATGAGACCCTAACATCTGTTATTAGGATTGAAATGTCATCGACATATTAAATGTAGTTGTTGAAATGTTTTATTTCTTTGAAGTGAACTACTCTTTTGCACAGACTGGAGTGGAAATAGTACATTTTACCTCTCTGCAATCCAACACTTTCCCTACTGTTGTACAGATTGGAGTGGGAACAGTAAATGTTTCCCTTCCTGACTCTAACACTTTGCGTACTGTTGCACAGACTGGAGTGGGAATAGTAAATTATACCCTCCACAATCCAGCACTTTCCCTACTGTTACACAGACTGGAGTAGGAACATTTTACCCCTCCTGAGTCCAACTATTTCCCTATTGTTGCAAAAGGGAGTAGTATATGTATTATTCCTACAATTTCATAGTTTGGTCAATATTGTTCACCTTTAAATTATGATGATGTTCCTGTGTTTTTAATATTATGTTATTTGTATTTATTAATCTGTAATATGTAATCTATTGTCAGCAAAATATATTTTTTGTATTTTGCTTACTTTTGTATGTTTAATTAAAATGGTATGTTTTTTTTAAACTTTTTTCCAGTTTAATTGTTAAAGTTTGTAACTTATTGTGTATATGTATATATATTGTGTCAACAAATATTGAGCACCAAAAATATCGTTATTCTCTACTTATAATAATATAACTAAAATATTGAAAAACAAATATCGTTATACACTATCGTACAAAAAAATATTGCTTTGTGATGTATAAACAAGTTAAACATAGTAAACATTAAATAAATTAACCTTAAACAGTAATAAAATAAAAATGTAATATATTTACATATTTTCAAATTATATATACGTTTCATACTTATTTAAAAAAACGTATATATATTTATATGTTTACTTCAAACATATATCATTTAAAACTAGTATTAAAATAATAATTATTATTTATATATATATATATATATCCGAACGCTGAAACACGGAAGTCTGGAGCTTCTGTCGTGGCGGTCCTGGATGGGCTCCGTTACCCATGTATCATACACGCACACTTTTGCACTTTCAAAAGAAATACCAGGACACTCAGGATTCTGTTGAAAAGGATTTACTGGGCAGAATAACGCCTCACCAAGGCGTTATTCTGCCCAGTAAATCCTTTTCAACAGAATCCTGAGTGTCCTGGTATTTCTTTTGAAAGTGCAAAAGTGTGCGTGTATGATATATGTATATATATATATACATGTATATAAATATATGTATTTATATAGATATATTACATTTGTTATTTAAAAAATTAGATTTATAATAGATGTATATATTTATATCTGTTATTTTTTAAAGTTTACAAAAAGTGTGTACATCGTTTCAAATTACATTCATTATTTTAATAATAGTTTCAAATTTTGTGTGTTTATATAAACGTACACATGTATATGAGTTTTTTTTAATAAGTACTACATGTATATATAGTTTTAAAGTATTTAAATATATATTCAATTTACATTATATTACTGTTAATATATTTAATGTTTACTATGTTTAACTTATTTATATTACAAAACAATATTTTTGTGTTTAATTTTAGGGTATAACAATATTTGTTTTTCAACATTTTTGTTATTTACATTATAAACACGGGATAACAATATTTTTTTGCTTGTGCCAAATTAGGAGTTTGGCGGTGCAGCGGTCCAGCCTCAACACAGAAAACTCGTAATCGGGACCAAAAAGACTTGAGGGCAGGCCAAAGGGGTTTAGTAACATTTGTGGATAAATGAAGAGAAGGTAAAGGTTCAGGTTTTATGTGCAGAGAGCCTGTGAGGGACAATTGGGGGTGTCAACATGAGGTCAGCAGTTTCCAAGTGCATTTGAGAATCAGTCTCGGCTACTTGCAAGTAGGCTGAGGGTTTCTTGTATTGTGCCTGGGTCATCTGGATTAGTTAAAGGTACACAGAGGGACAAATGGGGGTATGCACTCATGAGCTGTGTTGCCAAAATGCCAGCTGAGACTCTCCAAGGTCCGCCCACAGTGTCTGAAGGTATCTTGAGAGTTTCTGAAGGGCATCTAATGATATGAGAGTATTTTAATGAGGATTGATGGCTGGCTGAAAAATCTAATGAGCACATTTCATCAAAATCTCTCAGGGCATAAAGAAGATCTCGAGGAGCTAGTCCAACGTGTGAAAAGGAGGTCCAGAGGTGCTCTGGGGCATTTAAAGGCAGACAAAGGGAGGCATATCACATAACAAAATGTAATTTAGGGCATGGCCTGTCGGTAGGCAGGTGTCTTGAATGTTAGGAGAGGTGGAGAAGCAGTATTTTACCACCTGAGACAGAGGTAGATTGTTTTTGTCATTGTAAAATAAAAGTATTGTGCTGCTTTTGACTGAAAGTAACACAAATATATACATATAATAGAACACAACATAACAAAGCAGTCAAAACAGAACACAACATTACAAACACAGTGTAATTCAACAACATAAAGAAAAAACACAGAACAAAAACATAACCAAAAAGGAAAACAATACAGCAATCACAACAAGTAAATGCTACACCATATATGCAAAAATATTGGTATGACATATTACTACATACACAACTCGACTTTCAACATAATAGGGCCTATTAGAATGTCTGTCGGACTTTCATCGGTCGGTGGTTGCGCACACCTTATCACGATGCGGCCGCACATGGTGCAGTTACAAACTCCCATTTCTTAAAAGGAGCTTATTCTGAGAGCGGAAATGGCACGCAGCACAAGCTCCCATTGAAATTGTGAGTTTTTGGAAATCCCTACACATTGTGGGAGGAACCTCATGGTGCCTGACACACGGTGCAGGGATTTTTTCAGGGGGGCACCGCATATGTCCCCCAGGCCAGGGAAGTAGGGGGCCCCTCTAGGGGGCCTTCAAAGTCACTTTCCACCTGCCTTTTCATGGCAGGTGAACCGTCCCTCCCCCTGATGCCTCCTTGAGCCAAAGTGTCATGGGTTATTAAAGGACGACCATGTGTGTCTGATAAGCTGCTAGGTGCCTCTGAATGTGGGATATATGAAGGTGATTGAGAATCATTTGTTTTGTGAACTTACCTGAGGGAACACCTGTGATGTTTAAGGACCAGTTGGAGGTATCTGAAGCAGGGCCATTGGAAGAAGAGCAGAGAGATCATTTTTCTCTTTTTCCAGTGCCTCTGATGTCCCGACGTCTATGAGCTATTGCCAGAATCTGAAGCACAGCAAGAGGTTAAAAAGCGTAAAGCCTCTATTAATTCATGTCTGGGGCTGTGCTGAGAAGGCTCGGGTAAAAACAAATGTTGCTGAAAATGCATCGTTACTCTGATTAAGCCTATGTGGCTTTCACTTTGTACCCACATTATTATATGAAAGTCATGCTGCCAGGAAGCTGCTCAGCTACTTTTATGAGGCATGTTTTAATTCTCTGTCAAATGCACAAAACCGCTAAGCTTGTTTGACAATACCTTATTTTATATTCAGAAGGCGGATTATGATAGTGGGACCACAGGAAGTGCATTTTCAAATTAGTTGTGCATTTTAAATCAATTTTTTGTGTAAGGTTTAAAAGATCGTCTGAGCACTCATTTACTTCTATTTCTCAAAATGCATGGATCCTCTTTTTCTCAAGTCAAGTCAAGTCAAATCATCTTTATTGCGGTTAGATTTACCATAAAAGCACATACAGAAAAAAGAAAATTAAACATCACAGTTGACAAGTCAATTAATACATTTCGATACACAAATCTCAAATTCCTAGTTAATTGTTAGACATTTTTTTTTTTTTTAATTTAAATAAGTTCTAAAAAGTTCTAAAATTAATAAAAGACAGATCATTTAAAAATGTAAAAAAGTGTGTCGAAGCACTTGATGGTCATGAACTTAATATTAGAGTGCTACAGCGTTGTCTATCAGATTCCTTCGGGTTATCCACATAGAATGTAAGTATTTAGCTACTACAAAGGCAATCAGTGCATCAGTATCTGTTTTCAAAACCCTAAAAAAAGCCAAATATTGCCTTATGCCCAAGTTCTTACATAGCTGGATTATCCATTTCTTCCTAATATAAGAATAAGCTGGACAAAAGAGGATAACATGTACAGAAGTTTCATCCTCTTGTAAGCAACCTGAGCAAGGTCGTGCGGGGCCCCCTTTCCACCTATCAATTTTCTGGAAAAGGGGTAGAGTACCATATCTAAATTGCAGATACAATTTCTTTGCCAGTGTGGGTTGGATTTGATCAATCACAGACTCAAAACTATAAAAATGCTTGATGTCCAAAAAGTTATCGGTCAAACTTGAGCTTTTTGTGGAGCTAAAGAGGTTCATTAGGTTTTTTTCTTTGATCGTGCTTATCATAGTTTGTTTAGAAATGGCTGGGCAGGAGACCTCGGGATTAAACCAGAGTTCCTCAAACCCAGTCAATATAAGTGATTTTTTTACAAAGGCCAACCACGGAATCTTGCCAGATCCTAATCTGGCTAGCACAGATTTGAGCTCCTCCTTGTAGTGCACCAGTTCAGGGGTGCTCCACAAGCGCTTCCAGTAAAGTAGGGGCCGAAGGGCTATGGTTTCTGCAATTGGACAGATGTTTAAGTCTAGTCTTAGGGGGACCAAAGGTGTACTTTGAGGCAAGTCCAGCAGTTGTCTTATAAAATTATTTTCAGTTAGTGATAGGTTGCTAACTGATATATGTCCCCAAAGTTCCGCCCCATACAGGGAAGATGCCCTGGCTTGGACTTTAAAGATTTCAAGGGGGGCACTTATTATTTTATGTGTGCAATTCTTTTGTACTTTCAGAATTCCTCCTGCTGATTGTGTTAGCCTTAGATTAGCTTTGGTCAATTGTGGGCCCCATCCCATTTTATCGTTAAGGGTCAGACCCAGATATTCAAAGATCGGAACCCTTTCGAGGGGTCTGGCATCCATTGTTGGATGGGGGCAGTTGACAGTATTGGCGTTGAAGACCATATATTTAGTCTTATTTACATTGACCACCAAATTTCTTTTGGAACAAAATTTAGAGAATTGATTTAACACGCGCTGCATCCCCATCGGGGATTTTGAAAGCAGAAGCGTGTCGTCCGCAAACATTAGAGCGGGGAATCTCCGGGAACCCAATTTGGGGGAATCAATGTCATTTGTGGCTAGTAGGTCTTCGATAAGCCCGTTGAGAAACAAGGAAAATAAAGTCGGAGCAAGGACGCATCCCTGTCTAACGCCTTTCTCAATCGGGAAAGGACCAGTTAACTGTCCTTGTTTACCGAACCGTACTCTCGCATAGGTGCCTTCATGTAAGTTCTTCAGCTGTTGACAAAGATAGGGTGGGGCCCCCATTGATAATAATAAGGACCATAACTGGTTCCGTTCCACCATATCAAATGCTGACTTTAGGTCAACAAATGTAAGGTAGAGACTACCCCCTTCCAAAGTCACGTGCTTCCAATGGAGCACTTGCAACCGGAATAGTTGGTCGGTTGTTGATATTTTTGCCCGGAACCCCGCCTGTAACGGCGTCAATATATCATTGTCATTAATCCAGATCTCTAATCGTTGGAGCAGTAGTCTAGCGTAGATTTTTTGTGTGACGTCAATTAAGCTAATCGGCCTATAATTTGAGGGCTGGAGGGGAGAACCCTTTTTGTAAATCGGAATGATCTCAGCCCCTAACCAGGTGCTTGGCAATGGTAGGCCCTTCAAGATCGCATTGAATAACACCAGAAGGTATGGGCCCCAGACTGCTGGTTCATCTCTAAATAAGTCCCCGGGAATCTTGTCGAGTCCCGGCGCTTTATTAGACTGAATACTTAAAATGGCCAGCTTTACTTCCTCCAGTGAAAAAGATTGCACTGGGCATGTGAGGTTCATGGCTGGAGGCCTAGGGGGAACTTGGTTAGTGCAGAGGGGAGGAAGTGAGTATAGATCTTTAAAATATGTGGACCAGGCTTCTTCGGGGATATTAGGGGAGATCGTAGTTCTCCCTTCTGGGGTCCCTGTATGTACAAGATTCCAAAAGGTCCTTGGGTCCTTTGCCGCAAGTGCAGATGTGATGGCCACCCAGCGATCCACCTCCCATTCTGATTTTGCATTTTTTAACAATTTTTTATATTCTGCTCTGGCTATGATGACATTGGGCCTACTGCCTAGCCTTAGAGCCTGCAATAGCGCTTTTTTAGCGTCCCTGCAAGATTTATTAAACCATGGATTTTTGCCTTTATGTTGTTTGGATTTGGCAATGCCTTCCCTATAAAAGATATCCTTTAGTAGGGTAACCATTCCACTATGGATTTCAGCCATTGTCTCAACTTCCATATTCGAAGAGTCAATGAGAGTGGAGTGTGCCCTTTCAAGGAAGGGGATGGCATCATGGTATAGTTTTGCCATAGTTTCCGTGGATGAGTAGGCATCCGCCCAACGAATTCTTCTCCCGCCTTGCACTATTCTTAGATTATTACTTGGGAGATTATCTAGGGCACTGTCCCCGCTGGTTAACTGATAATCCATCTCAATTATCAGGGGATTATGATCACTTTCTATGTGGGAAGGTACACTAAAATCTAAAATTTTTGACCAAAGTGCCAAACTCACTAGAAAATAATCTATGATAGATGAGTGCCCCAAGGCATTGTAGGTATGTTTGGCGGGAGTATCGCTCTTAAAGCGTCCACTGCAGGCTCTAATAGAATATGTATAAGTAAGGGAGGTCAACTGAATAGCAAGGGCAGACCAATTTTTCACTGGATATGCATTAGATGGCGGAACTGACCAAATATCATCCTCAGCCAATGTGATTGGAGGGACCCCTTGCAAGGGTTCAAAATGGCAGTTGAAGTCCCCTCCAATCAACAAGACTACATCACCCCCGAGCCTGTGTAACAGCGCAGTTAAGTTATCCAGGGTTGTAGATGTTTTCCCGGATTGTACTGACCGGGAGTAGACGTTAATCAGAGCTATTTTTGGTGTTTTGCTATGGGTCATCAAAATGCATAAAATGTCAGGGCTGTTTGTCTCAATTTTTTTTAACGAGAAACCTAAGTGGATACCCACCCAGATGCACAGTCCCCCAGAAGGTCTTCCTCTAATGCCCTTTGATGCAGGTTCCTCAAAAGTAACAAACCCCAGTCTGTGGGATGGATCGACCGCCCATGCTTCCTGAAATAGACAGATCCCATGGGAATCCACAAAGGTGCACCAATCCGGGATGTCTAAATTAGATGTGAGACCCGCTATATTCCATGATAGAATTTTGAAAGACCCGGTTGGCAATGTCTGCTTATACCTTGGGCAGATCTTGCGGGTTAATTCATCATGATCAGGTAACCCAAGTTCATGTACGAGAGAAGTTGGTTGCACAGTGGGAATCTGGAGTTGAGAATCCAAGGAGAGATGGGCAGGCATTGGAAAAAGTAAGTCAGCCCCGGACTTCCTTGTGCTAGCAGAAGGATTTCCAGCAGACGTCAGTGTGCCTGCTGTATGGTAGGAAGTTTTATTAACACTTTTGGCTACCTCCATGTGTTCCCTCCCAACAGACTTAGGAGCCTCTATCATGTTACTAGAAACCAGGTGGTGGGTAGGTGTAAAACTGGGGGATGCAGAGAGTCAATCCACCTGGTCGAGCAAACTAAATCTATTACTCAGCGGAATTCCAATTACTTCTCCCCTACATTGGTCACTCCTACTTCTATGAACATAGTGCCAAGTATCCTCCAGCTGTGGCCTCACAAAGTTCCTTCCGTCAGAAGGAAAATAACCATGATCTGTTGAGTGAAAATAGTCTAACCTCAGAGGTTTGATCGTTGTATTAGGACTTGTCTGTTGCCAACTACAAATATGGTCGACAGCCCTGTAATCCTTAAAATTAATAATTATACAATCCCCACCCACATTTTTTGTTTTGGGTCCCACCCACCCCACCCTTCTAACAAACAAAATCTTGCTTTGAATTAATCTAGGAAAGGGTCTGTAGGTGTTCAGCCAATGAATTGTCTTATTTTTGAGTTCCTCGTAGGATTCCTGTTTAGAGCTGATTAGCTCAGGGACTTCCGTAAGGATTACTACAAATGGGGCACAGTCCGGGGGTAGATTAATACAGGGTAGGTCATGATAGTTAAAATTTCCTCCATGGGGATTTTCGTTTTCCTTTGGGGTCTCCTTCCTCAAAGTGACGGTATTGGATAAATTAGCAGATTTAGAGGAGTTTGCTTTTTCCACAATAGAGGAATGATTAATAGGGCCATTGGGATTAGAGCCCGAGGATGGTCCTGGAGCAATAGGCAGGATAGGTTGATCCTTTGCAATAATATGTGCTGACTTTAGTTGTGACTGTGGGGCATTGACTGATGTCACTAGGGCTTCAACTTGGGTTTGAATTGCAAGGAGGTCCGTTCTAAAGTCCATGTTTCCCCCGAGCAAAGACTCCAGTTTCCCCAATCTTTCATCTAAACAGTTCAATTTTTGCACCACAGGTTGGATAAAAGAAGATATGGGCAAACGAAAATTTCCCCACCAAGGAGTCTAGATAGGGGAGACATATGGTTTCAGGGTCTCCAACGACCTTGGGGGGGGTATCAATTGGGAGCTCAGAGGTGCGTGGTCCTATAGGGTGAGATACCTGAGGGCTATTAGGTTTAGACTGTTTGGATTGTTTGGATTTTTTAGCCAGAGGTGCAACACCGGGGCCGGTCTTGTTTTTTTTGGGAATTGCACCTTCCCTGGAACGTAAGTTCATCTGTTTATTTGTGTTCACTTCCGTTAGAACTGGAGATGTATTTGTGCCATTGTCAGGTATTGTTTGGTTCGATCGATTAGAAATGTCGACTTGGGCACCTAGATTGATCTCAGTTTCATCAACGGGAGGAGGCAATATAGCTCTGGTTATCTGGGTAGAGGCTGGTGAGCAAACATGAGCAATAGGGCCCAAGGAAGATCTTCTCGAAAAGATAGGATCTTGGGACAAACGACGCTGCGTCAGAACAATTTCTCTTTCCAATACCGATGACGCTCTTGTTATGAATTGGTCGAGTGTCCCTGCAACCATTCCTATGGATGCCCTTTTTGCACTCCTTTTGGCAGTCATAGTGCACAATTATTATGATGCGCAAATGGTGATATCGGTACTCACAGTTTGATATGGATGTTAGGGGGCTGGCCCAGCCCAGCCTCTTCCGGCCTCTGACGGCCACAGACGGTCCCGCCCTTGTCCCGGGCTTCTCCCGGCGGCGCCCGCGCGCGTCCCGTGACGCGAAAGTCTAAGCTGTCTCTTATGCGCCTCCTGGCGCGAAAGACGGCGTCGGCGGCGGCTTCCTGCCGCTAGGGACTCTGGGAAGTGGAGTCCGATGTCCTCTCCGCAGCCGCAGTAGATGTGGAAGCGGCGGCGAGAGACCGGACACGCAGGGAACCAAACACAGCACCAGGGAGAGGGTCGAACATTCACCACCACGGCCCGCAGGTACGATAAAGCTGCCTCTTTTTCTATTGACTTTTCTGGCTTTCAGTTTATTGTGACTCATTATACAGGCAAACTCTGCCATCCATTCTAGGTGGCAGACTTCCCATTCCTCAAGCAAAAAAAGCTATTATTCTAGCTTTATCCCTCTTGAGTCTTCATTAAGTCAAAAGCAATATTTTGGGAAAATTAAATTCCCACATTTCATTTTCGAAATCTCCCCATTAGGTGCTCCTAAACGGCACCTTGTTTATGAAATATCTACCTTAGTAGTGAAGGCTTGAACTGCTTTGATTTGGGCCCAGCATATGCTGATTTCATTCAAAAATATACACACAAAAGAAACTGTTTATAGGGCACGTTCATGTGTGACAGCTTCAATCTGTTCTGCCTGTTTTAAGATAAAACACGTTGCAGGCTATGACTGTTAGGCCATACTTGAAAGCCATGACGACTGTATTATTAACTGAAATGGTACTCGGTGTGTCTTTGCAGGATCTTGCCTGCAGACGTCTTTCACATCTGGATATATGTCTGTTTGTGTTACTCTGCTGTGCCATGTTGCTTGGATATTATCTGTCAGCTGCCATACATATAATGGGCCAGAACAGATCTGCTTGTGTAGCAGGCATTGCACTGTTTGCCTTGTTTTTTCTCAGACTCTATGGTGTTAATTGAACACAGTTTATTTGTTTTTTGTGGAATAAATTGGTTTTGAATGAATGAGGGGTATTTATATAGCGCAAACAGCTGCTCAGATTTGAGTCTCTCGGCACTGCGAACGAGGAGATATAGGGGAAGATTTACAAGAAAGTGCCGCATCTTTAGAGATGCGTCACTTTCCCTGCGCCACCCTTAGACGCCCTAGAGCCACCATTGATTACAATACGGCGCACTATGGCGCAAGGTTTGACAGATGCGTCAGAAATTCTGACGCACCTGTTGGCGGAAACGTCACGCATTGCTGAAGTTCATGTCGCAAGCACGATGCAACTCCAGCAATGCGTGTTAAGGCCTATTTCCACTACACTGCATCACTACTTACGCCTGCTTCAAGCAGGCGTGACGTTTTGACGCAGTGACGTCCTAAAAGTGGCGCAGTGAAATCTTGTAAATTTCACAGCGTCACATTTACGAGGCCTTCCTGCGCGGGAACGCCCATCCTGCATACATTATACCTGACGCAGGTATAATGTGATGCAGGGCTTTACAATGTGATGCATCTCCCTAGATGCGTCACGTTGTAAATAGGTCGTATTTTGTGCACCGCCGTTGCGTCGCAATGGCGGCGCAGGAAGGCGCAAGGGGCTTGTAAATCTGCCCCAAAGAGAGGAGAGAGTGAGATAAGATATTGTAGGCTAAACAGGTAGGTTTCTGAAGGTTTTCAGAAGGCGGGTTCTGTTTCTGTGCTTCTGAGCTGAAAGGGGAGGCGGTTTCAGATTTTGGCAATGCATACAAAAAAGAAGAGGTCCCATCACTTTAGCTTTAGTGATTCTATTGTTCAGATAATTGGGACTGGCGCTATATAGGACACTGTGTGCTAAATTGAGTTTTTTTAATATGATCCTTTTATTGACTGGGAGCCAGTACAGTGTGGTAAGGTAGGGTGAAGTGGGGATTTATCTTTTCGCAAATTGAAAAGGAAGCACATGTGCCATGTTTTGGACCACCAGTAGTCGCTGGATTAAATATGCAGGTAAACCCCGGTATAAAGCCAAGAGAGGATCATAGCTCTAAGTACGGTTTTCCTGGCTTTCCATGGAAGAAGGGGAGGAATTTCCTTCTTCGTGGACTCCCCTCCTCTCCTTATGCAAGGGGGAAGTCACCGACAATGTGCCTCAGCAGGTCCCCACTCCCGGAGAGCTCTGCCCGTAGCCAGGCTTCGCCTGGCTTCCGGAGGCTCGACAGTCAGGCACGGGGCGCCTGACTTCCGTTTTCAGAGCTCCTCTCTCTAGCTCAAAAGTGAGGCGTAGCCTCCCGCTTTGAAATGAACACAAATGCAGGGTGGACTCCCGCTCCATCAAAAATGCTGGGTAGGCTCTTGTTTCTCCTCGGGGTACCTCAGGAACACATAGAGCCAAAAACTGCCCACCATGCTCCGGCTCCCAGGCACAGTGCTCGCCCTGCGCCCACAAGCAAGAGCCCACGTCTAGGGCTCGAGGGCCAGAGAAATGAAGAGCTCACCAAGCGCTCGATTCAGGCTACCATCCTGAGGTCTAGAGGGGCAGAGCTGGGCCCTGGCAGGCCAGTTCAAGGGGCCCTCCAGCAAAGAGACAATCACTTCTGGTGGTTTCTCCTGGGGCCCAGCAGTCCAGCAGGCACAAGTAAGCACCCACAACAGCCCCTGTAGTGAAGACTGCTATTTATATACGTACAATGCTAAGTTAGCACAACCGCGTTAGATGTTAGAAAGCCATCTTGCCACTTTTGCTGCTTTTGCACACGACACTGTAGTTACATGTTATTAATTGAGAAATGCTTGCTCGCCTTTGCTTCACATGAGAACTGTCTGTTGTTCACATCCCTAACAGTGAGCAGCGACCTTGGTCTGAACATTGTGTAAAGAAACATTCTGGGTCGCTAGACGGTGCATGTTGTTGGGTTCAGGTTGATCGGCCCACTATTTAGCCATAACACGCACGCCGCTGCAAATACCTGAAAGTCAAGTGCTTTTAATATTGCAGTGCTGCATGATTTAGACACATTCGGAAATAGAGCTTTCCCAGGAGCAGAGTCTAGCTGATCCTGTGATGTGATTCCACTAAGCTGATCTTTACGGTATGGGGTTCCCCATTCAAGCCTAGAGACCTTTTATTAGTCTAATAATAATAATATTAGTTTACTAGCGAAAGGAAGGTGGCTGTCATCCACTGTCATTTTATTATGGTTACTCCTTTCATTTTCTATGGTATTGTAACTATGCTGATGGTTTTGATCTTAATCATTTGTCTGCTTATGTTAGCCAAAGTACTGCATCTTAAGACATAAGGTTTATAAAATAAACTCTTTAAACTTTACCGTGTCTCTGTATATTCTGTTGTGGACTGATATGAGAATAATTACGAACAGGTATTTCTGATTCCCACCATTCCTGAGAATACCCTAAGTCACTTGTTCTGGGTAGTCTATACATTGGGACCGCCGAGATAAAACTCGGATAACGAATGGGACACTGATGCTGGTCGGATAAGGGGTTCTGGGTTCTGTGGTGAGTTTTTGGTACACCACAATTCACTGAGGGCCTGGTTTCCTGTGCATAGTTCTGTGCATAAGCAGAATCCCTGCAACATGGCGCACCTAACGTTTGGTCGATTGATTTGAAACGCCTTAGTAGTGCTTATATTAGTCCACAACACCCTCACTCTTGTTTCCGGTTAACGGGAGTGACGGGTTTAACCTACCTGTGTTTCGACTAATAGGTTCTTTCAAGTTTGATCATTAAAAAGGTTATTTTTACTGAACCCCAGTGCTACTGTTGATATCGTTGATACTCTTTAGTGTGTCCTTATGGTGGTTGACATTGCCGCGCATAGTCGTGCACCTCTGCACCGTCATTTGACGACGTATGGGGTGCCGGATGATGGGATGGCTGTATTTTTGTAGTGAGCGCTGATGCGTCTTACCCTTATGAGATGTTTTACTCTTGGGTGACCTTTCCGGCGGTGGATGCAGACGATGATACGTTTCATTCCTATACTCCCACGCAGCTACCTGCGATCTATACGCCATATAGGACACAAGAAATTCCTATTTCTGCCTGGCAGCATACCATTTGGTTTAATGGCGCCCTTCCCCATGCGGTTGCACCAGCTAGAATGGGGCCGTTGTCTATTGAAGGGGCCACATGGCCGGTGCTAGCCGGATTTACGCCTCATCCCCGCTATCTCACTGTGGCGGTGGCTGAGTTGCGGGTGCTACACACAGCCCTGATTACAGTTCATAGGGCTTTAGTGCAGTACATGTCATGCAACGTGCAGGTGGGGTCCCCTGCTGTTGCGGGACAACCAACGGACCACCACGCGGTGGTTATTAGTCCTGTTATGGTTAATTCGGTGCTGGGCAAGCGCCCCCAAAATAAGGATGATTTGCCTTATTGGCTTGCTGAGAAATTTGACCAACTGGAGGCGGTTTTTCCGCATACCTCTCCTGTAGAGAAACACAGGATTCTCACCATTAGTTTGCCAAAAGACTTGGTCCCAGATATGGCCGGTTGCGCAAACTGGGGCAAGGTCTTTGCCGCGACCTACTCGAAGTGCTTCGGCACTCCGTCTATGTCTGTACTACCCTCCGTCCTTAAACGTGTTCAAGAGAATCACAGGGCGGAGGCTGCTGTTGAATTGGGAATGAGGCTTGTCGGAGTATTCGATGTGGTTGCTTCCATGGTAATGGGCAATCTCAAAGGCGATGCCATGCAGTTCCAAGTAGCTAATAAGCTGGACCGCGTGGACGAACTCGACAGGCCTAAGGAGTTCGCTAAAATAATTGCGGAAGCCTATAGGACCATAGGCCGCAGTGCCTTAGGTGTTAAACCTACTGTGATAATTCCTGATATGGTACAGCAAACTAAGGTGAGCTCGTCTACTAAAGACGAACGCCCTAATTTTCCTAAACAAAATTGGCGAGCAAAGAAACAGGGGAAGCAGTAACAGAAACAGGGGTCTCGTCCTGCCTCACCCGTACAGTCGTTTAGTGAACGCACATACGATCTACGCGATCGATCTAGTATTAAGTCACCTGATAGGTTTCAGGTTTCTGAACAACGCTCTCCTCGTTCTTCACAGGAAACATCGGCTTCACAATCCGGTGGTGGAGACCGTGGGAAAGGAAGGGGTGCCCAAAGTCATGAGCAACCCCGTCAGACTGACGGCAAAGGCTAGCAGGACGAGTCTGCACGTCAACGACCCCCGTTTCAGAGGAAGAAAGTTGCTGCGCTAACAGCGAGGTATGCCACTGATAGTTCGGACGCAGCTTCAGAACCTGACATGGGCACTAACGCTGCTCGACAGCGCGGCGGAAGTTACAGTAGTGCGACAGCAACTGATACGTTCATAACTGTAGAAACTGCTGACACTAGAGTGGCTCCCCCTGACAGACTGTATAATATAGTCCTCTTAATTGAAAGTGACATACAACGCACCATTCAAGGGATTTTTTGGGATAATCTAACCTCTTCGTATGATATTCTATTGGCAGAGGCTGATTGGCCCCCGGCTTTCATTTTAGATACTCCTATAGGGGAGGAGATAATCCTCCCGTCCTTTGCGCACACAGTGCCAAAGGACCAAGATAAGAAGTTCGCCGAGGAGTGGGCTCTGGTGCTTTGTATCGTAATCAGATAGGCTGGGATAAATTGTCCCCCAGCCATGAGATTCCGTTGCGGTCCACGCCCCAGCCACAACCCCAATATCCCATGCGTCGCGAAGCAAGACCTCACGTCGCAGCTATCCTTGAACAATTGGAATATCAAGGTGTAATTGAAACATGCGTGTCACCAATGAATAATCCTTTATTCACTGTGACGAAGCCTGACGGGTCGTACCGCCTGGTTTTGGATTACCGGCATTTAAACTCTCATTGCCGGACATGCGCAGTACAGAATACCCACAGTTCGCCTCTCGTCGATAGTCTCGTGAGAAAACGGTTTAAAACCACACTTGACATTTCCAACGGCTTTTACAGCCATAACCTGTCCTCTCTTAGTAGTGAGTGGACAGCATTTACCTCGGGTGGCAAACAAAAACATTTCAAAAGATTACCGATGGGCTATAAGAACAGCCCTGGTGTCTTTGCCGCTCGTGTAGTCTCTCTGTTAGAGAGCATAGACCCTGATGCGTACTCATATGTGGATGATATTTATCTCACAGATGACGAGTTGTGGCTGCATTTGTGTCGCGTTGATCGCATTATTGTTTTGTTTGCAGACTTCGGTTACAAATTCAACTTTGCGAAGTCTCACATTGCGGAATATACAGTGTTGTTTTTGAGATACGAACTCAACAATGAAGGTCGAGGATTGGCTCCGCACTTCCTAGAGAAATGCGCATGCCTACGTGCTCCTACGACACTGAAGAAATTACAATCTCTGCTGGGCTTTCTGAATTTCGGTCGAACGTACATTCCTGATTATGCCCAGCGTATCAAGTCGCTTTATGCCTTGGTACAACCTACTTTTTCCAAATCATGTTGGCTGCCGGAGCATTCAGCTATATTGCAATCGTTGCAGGCTGACCTTCTAGCTTCAAAATACTTACTGACACGTGATAACCACACTAACCTGGTCATAAGAATTGTGCTGGGCGCAGTGGGTTTCACGTACTTAACGTTCAATGAGGGCGACACCGTCCCCATTGCTGACAAATCACACCTGTACACTACGGCTGAACTGCGATTTTTCTCTGTCGAGAAAGTTCTGACGGCAGTGCAGATGGCGATTCTGAAAGAACGAGCGCTATCGCAAGGTAAACGCATGTTGGTGGTAACAACATATCCTGCCCTTGAGGCGGTGACGAAAGCAAGTGTACCTAACTCTAAGGCTTTGCATCCAAGGTGGATACAATGGGCCACTTCCTTGACATCGCCCGACGTCACATATATCTTTGACGCGGCTCTACAGACTCAGGAGTTCTTACAGTATGAATTCGTTCATCCAGCTCCTCTGTCCTTGCGCCCGCTCGAGGATTACCATTGTGTCATATACACTGACGGTTCTGCGCAACCGGCTACTGGATCGAAGCATGCCTATTCAGCGGCCTGCGCAATTGTGGTCGGTACTTTCGTGAATGGTGAATTCCAATCCTATGTCGTGCATACGCAGTCATTGGGTGATTGTACCGCACAATTGGCGGAGCTTCGGGCTCTGGTGCTTGCACTGGAGTTTGCTGATCCGCGAGTCACTACTCTTATAGTAAGTGACTCGTTCTATTGTGTTCAATCTTACAACGACAATCTACATGTTTGGTCTCAAAATGACTACCGTGATTCCAAAGGTAGCACAATTAAGCATAAAACGCTTTGGGTTCGAGTGGCAGAACTTAAAGAACATCTGCCTCTCGTGAATGTTATTCAAACTCTTGGTCACCAACGAGTTGGTGTCCATGCTGTCGGCAACAGCCTAGCTGACGAGGCAGCAAAACCAGCAGTGGCGACATACTTAGTAGCAGCAGTTACAAGATCACAAAGTAAGATCGATGATGACATCTTGGCAGCTATTGCTGCTACAGACTAGGGAACGAAATATCCGAGAGGTTTCCCTTCTCGTTACCATTATCGCTTAAGTCCTGATAACGTCCCGTTAGTGAGGATTAACGACGTTGGTGACAGATTGATTCCCAACGCGGACTGCAGACCATCTTTGATATTAGCAGCTCACGAGGGCATGGCGTCTGCCCATGCCGGCGTTGCAGCTACTGTATCTCTGTTACAACAACGTTACTGGTGGTGCGGTTTATATAAACAAGCTCGCGCTTATGTTCTTCATTGTGACATTTGCCAGCAGATAAAACCTTCAACTGCAGCGCGCCCACCACAGACTCAGTTGTACATATCTAATAAACCACTGGGGTGTGTTTATTTAGATCATTGCAGTCCATTCACCTCTGATACTGCGTACAAATACATCTTGGTTGCAGTGGACTCGTGCACACGTTTTCTGTGGGTATGGCCACAAAGGAGTGCTGATGCCCATACTGTCATCAAGGATTTGCGTGTCTTTGTTGGAAGTTTTGCATGTGGTACCTTTCATTCTGATCAGGGCCCTGCGTTCGCCTCTAAGGCGTACAAAGAAGCCATGAGAAATTTGGGGGTCCAAGTCAAATTTTCGTCTCCATACCGACCTGAGGGTAATAGTGTAGTGGAGCGAATGAACCGTGACTTATAGCAATCTTTGACAGCCAGGGTTTTAGGTACTGGCCGGAACTGGCTAGCCCACTTGTATGATGTACAACGTGCACTTAATAATCTCCCTAGAAGGTCTCTGGGTGGGTGGACCCCATACATGATGCTCTTTGGCACACAAATGTTTGTCCCGGACCTTGATGGTCTAGACATGGCGGCGTCGGCCGCACCCTTTGACGTAGATGATCACTGTGCTGTATTGCAGAATCTACAAGAAGCCAGAAACAGTCTAGCGAAGGAACACGTATCCTCCACATCTGATGCTGCGCTTCAGATTCCGGTAGTCGGCTGGCTACCTCGAGTTGGTGATCTGGTCCGTGAGAAGGTGGAGAACAAGAAGGAGTTCGGCCCCTCTTATCGTGCACCAGTTCCGGTGCTTGGAGTACAGGGTACACGTACAATCATTTTACCTCCACTTCCTGGTCGCAAGGATAACAGGTACATCTCTATTGGCAATGTCAAGCTACAACGAGTGGCCGATTCTTCTTAGTATGACTCCAGCGGTTTCTTGCCCTTCAATGCTGAGAAATTCTGTTGTGGCCCCAGCTTCTACCACCTTGCCTGATGTTGCCGTCGAGATGCATACAGTTACTGGTCCTTTATTGCCACCGACACCTGGTGGTCTACCTGAAGATATTGAGTATGCTTATCCTGCGGATGTCCTGTTGCCTGTTTTACAATCCACCACAGTTACCCAGTCGCGCTACTCCTTTGACACTAATTCAATGACTTCAATTGCCCTGTCAAAAGTTTCAATTTTTGTTGCCTGGTTTAAAAGACATTTTTTAATTCCCCCTTGGACTTACATTTGGCTGGTGCTCATATGTATTTTTTTGTTTATGTCCATTGGCTTTGTGGTAGTGTTTCTTAGACCTATAAATGGACACTACCTGAAAGAAAGAACTACAATTAGACTAATTGATGGAACTTTGGCCCCCCACTCCTCATCACATATTATGAAAAGGGACCAGACTTTTGTGAACATTACTGCCTGGCCTGTATTGGATGGGATAGCTTGGGATGCTGTTAAATTTCAAATTCATGGTCCCACTGAAGTAATCAATGTGCCAAATGTATTTTGTGTTTCTATGGGTGATGTAGTTAAGCAAAACATCCACTCGGATGATTGGGATGTACAAGCAATAGAAGCACTGTTTTCTGATTTTAAATATTATGCTGGATTTGATGCGGAGGATTTGTATTTAGATACTGCTAATTATGATGAGCAATTCTGCTATCAACATTATGGCACGCATTTCCTACACAAAGCAAATATGTTTAGACATTTTGTAAATTATACGCAATGGGAACACTGTCCAACCCCTAGGCTGGGCAGCTCCACCACGTTAGTGGACAAATTCACATATTTTTCTGATTTCAGTGTGTCGAATCCGGCCTCCTTTTATTTTAAGGTTGCGGCTGAGTCTGCTTCTAAAGTTAGACTGACACACAGCAAATTGTTGTATTCCAAGTCCTTTATGGATGAGTTGGCAATCGGAGGCTATGATCTGTGGAAAGTTACAATCGATCCTAAATCCGTTTGGGTTTCTAAACCGTGGCAGGTACAGGAAACAGAAGCTTTGCATCGTGCCTGCCTCATCCCAAACCACATCCTATTTTTGAATTCGTCAATTTTTCAGACCACCTGTTTTAGATTGGCTACTTCTAAAAAACTAAATTCTCCCTCTGCTCCGGGTCTGGGTGCTTATCCTAATTGGGATAATCATACGGATCTGTCCCTTGCTACGTTGCAGTCATACATTTCCAACACATCCTTCAATATTTCTGAATTGAATCTGGAGGGGTGGTTAATATGGCAAACGAGCTCAGATTTCTGTCAACATCGGTTTCTGGATTTGGCACCGGGGTATACACAAGTTCGTGTAGACCCCCGTTTTGAATCTTCTCACACTGTAACTACCTACTCGGTAGGGAAGTTATGCCAATCTTGGCTGCAACATTCCACCTTAGCATCTGTTAAACTTAATTTATCACAATTGAACGACAAAATAAATTTGAATGATTTTGTTGAGGGTCCTGCGGTTGGCAGGTCCAAAAGAAGGGTATATGCTGTTTACAACGAAGTTTGGAAGCTATCACAGATTGAAGCTGCATCCAGATTACATGCTATTGATCAAGTCAATATGGAGAAAGTATTGGCTGAAATAGATAATAGCATTAACACCCTGTCTTCCAGAATTTATACCTTAGATAATATTGTTTCATCTGTAGTAGACATTGTGCAGGATGATTTGTCTGTTTTGTATCGTGGTCAAAATCAATTGCGTTCTATTATGCAGTTTGCATGGACGTTGCAAACGTTAAAGGCTGGGAAAGTCCCTTGGGATTACATGAATACTTCATCTTTGTTCCTCCCATTTAATTTGACTGCGAAACAACAGTTCATGTCAATGAAAGATGCAACATACTCATGCTGCACATTGAAAAGTTAGAACCTTTACCTTTCTCTGTTGCCGAATTAAACTCCTCTGTGTGGCTTATCCACGGGTTGATCACATTACCATTCCCCCTGTTTAAGTTCAGTTTGTGCATGAAACATTATGCCCCTGGCAGATATGAAAGACTGGGTACTGCCTTCCTGCACGAAGTTTGGTCACTCCCATTCACGTACAGATGCGTGAGGGACAGAAAAGAGGTTTACTTAAAAGGTGAAGAGTGCACTTCCACTCCATATCACTATGTGGTGTATTGGCACATTCAGTTGCATGGTGCATGTAATGTGCACGCTCTTAATTTAGCTTGCGTCCTGAAAGGGATCCCGGTGCCACCTATAACACCGTCTTTTACGCTGCTTGCTAACGGTAGTTATTTGCTATTAAATAATGAAGCTTGCTGTGGGATGTTAGTGGGAATTCCCTACATAGTGTCCGTATCACAGAGAGTAGTCTGCTGTAATAACGTCCTTTTCCCACCCCCGCATGGACGGCTCGATGTATCCATCTGGCCTTCCATTCCAACCTTGAAAGCAGAGTTCAACAAGATGAGCAGAATAAGGGCTCTATTGTCTCAAAAAAAAGTCGCGTTGACTTCGTCCCGGGAAACATTTGTCCTTCACGTAGAAAATACGCGCACAGAGGTGCAAGCGCTTTTGAATACTGATCTCCCACTTCATTTTGGGGCCCTGATTCAGACTATCTTTAATGCTTCGTCAACAAGTGGCCTGGCACATTTTTTCAAATTGTGGGCTCCGGCCTCGTGACCTCCTTTCAAACTATTTTTGGTGTGATCCTGGCATTTTTTCATTCTATTTTTTCCAGCGTCTTCGGAGGTCTCCCTTTGATTCTCGCCCTCGTAGCTGGGGTACTTTTGTTGGTCTGCGTACTACGCTATGGATGCACAACTTGCGTCACACGACAGCATGTCACGGCTCCTCCATCTTCGTAACCGGATGCTTGAATACTATGGAACTTTACCACTGGCAACTCTAAGCATAGCCTATGGATTGTCCTTCCGGTTTCCCTACTTTACTTGCGTGAAGCCTGTCTTTCATTGCCTAGAGTGTCCGATCTAATGGGCTCTGGATTTGTGCTTGTCGAACTCGGTGTCTCCTGCCCCGGATTATGATGGGCTAATGAGCCCCTTAGTGGCTCATGAGTTGGACTGTTCTGGCGTCAGGATTATGGCCTGTGGAGCAGCACATGAATTCCTGGGGAATTGGGACATCGGAACGGCTGCAGCTGAATTCTTGGCGAGAAGTTATCTTGAAGAACACGCCAGTTGTCCTCTGATGGTACTAGAGGCTCCGGTTGTCGAGGAACATGTGTGTTCCTTCCCCTTGCTGAATTGGATGGCAGATAATTTTGCAGAACGTTCCAATGATTTCCTCTTGGAAGCTGTTGCAACTTATTGTGCTTATACCTTGATGGATTAACTTGGAGGTCATCTAAAATTCCTATGGAATGTTTTTTTTTCTTCTCTTTTCGTTGAACATCCATCGATGATATTTGTTTCCCCTTTAAACGGTTTTTTTTTACTCCCTATTTTCTTCGAACTTTTCACTTACCTTATATGGACTCACAATTTATGCCCTTGGTTCTGTTATATCGAACTTGAACTCTGCGTTCTTGAAATTGCGCCCCTACTGGTTAGTGGTCCGATCAAGGGGGGGGGGGGTGTAGTGAAGACTGCTATTTATATACGTACAATGCTAAGTTAGCACAACCGCGTTAGATGGTAGAAAGCCATCTTGCCACTTTTGCTGCTTTTGCACACAACACTGTAGTTACATGTTATTAACCCCTTCGGTGCTCATGACGGAATGGTTCCGTCATGACCCACGGTTGAGCTGTGCTCATGACGGAACCATTCCGTCATGACCACACCCGCGCAAGATTCCGTCAGCACAGCGGCGGAATCTGCGCAGCATCGAAGGGGTTAATTGAGAAATGCTTGCTCGCCTTTGCATGAGAATTGTCTGTTGTTCACATCCCTAACAGTGAGCAGCGACCTTGGTCTGAACATTGTGTAAAGAAACAGTCTGGGTTGCTAGACGGTGCATGTTGTTGGGTTCAGGTTGATCGGACCACTATTTAGCCACAACACGCACGCAGCTGCAAATACCTGAAAGTCGAGTGCTTTTAATATTGCAGTGCTGCATGCTTTAGACACATTCGGAAGAAGAGCTTTCCCAGGAGCAGAGTCTAGCTGATCCTTTGATGTGATTCCACTAAGCTGATCTTTACGGTATGGGGTTCCCCACTCAAGCCTAGAGACCTTTTATTAGTCTAATAATAATAATATTAGTTTACTAGCGAAAGGAAGGTGGCTGTCATCCACTGTCATTTTATTATGATTACTCCTTTCAATCTCTATGGTATTGTAACTATGCTGATGGTTTTGATCTTAGTCATTTGTCTGCGTATGTTAGCCAAAGTACTGCATTTTAGGACACGAGGTTTATAAAATAAACTCTTTAAACTTTACCGTGTCTCTGTTTATTCTGTTGTGGACTAATAATTACGAACAGGTATTTCTGATTCCCACCATTCCTGAGAATACCCTAAGTCGCTTGTTCTGGGTTGTCCATACATTGGGACCGCCGAGATAAAACTCGGATAACGAATGGGACACCGATGCTGGTCAGATAAGGGTTTCTGGGTTCTGAGGTGAGTTTTTGGTACACCACAATTCACTGAGGTCCTGGTTTCATGTGCATAGTTCTGTGCATAAGCGGAATCTCAGCAACACCCCAGTATATATAGTACAATTTCCTTTGTTCTGCCCTTGGCACAGTGCTTGGGGACCAGCCTCAACTGGTTCTAGGGGGTGTTGAAGCACTCTGTTTATCAGGCTTCCACCCTCCTTTGTCAGATGAGGGCTCGGTCCTCAGACACACCACAGGAGGACGGAGACAGCATTCACCCAGGCAGGCACAGACCTATTCAGGGTCAGGGACTACTCCAAATGTAGATCTGCCCATTCACCCTAGTGCTGACTCACCCTGCCCTCCCTAGAGCCACACACCTCACCAACACCTGTCACTCCAGAGCTAGACATGCAATACATATCAGGCAGGCAGACACACAGCACACAGAAATGTCAACTTTTAAAAGTGCATTTCTAAAATAGTGATAATAAATCTGCGCACACCATTGCACAGCATTTATTATTACTATTCCAAACATACCAAACTCGACCACGCTGCTTCTCATGTATCAGGAATTACCACTGAAACACTTATCAGGGAATCCCTAATGCATTCCTATGGGAGGGCAGCCTCACAGCAGTGAGAAACCAAAATGGCTATTTATCACTACCTGGACATGTCACGCACTTAAGGTACATGTCCTACCTTCTTACTACAATGCACCCTGCCCATTGCGCGCATAGGCCCTGCAATAGCAGAGGCCTAATACAGGTTTGAAAGGCTACTTTGGGGGTGGTGCAAGCAGTGCTGCAAGCCCACCAGTAGCATTTAATTTACTGGCCCGGGTATATGAGATACCACATTACTGGGGACTGACAGCTAAATTAAATATGCCAAAGAGGTGTAGACCAATCTTACCGTGTTTACCACAGAGAGCACACACACTTTACACTGGACAGCTGTGCTAAAGTGCCCAGAGTTCTAAAACCACCAACACCAGGTCCGAAAAAAGACTAGGAGGAAGGCAAAAAGTTCAGGGATGACCCTGCAAAAAGGGCCAAGTACAACAATACACTTATGAGGTAAATCCTAATGAAAAATTATTGTTTCATTTACTTTTTTACATGGTTACATATAAATGCCTGTTGTTATGCTCCTCCCTTAATCAGATGATCAGCGTTAGTATGTGGCAGACTGTCATAAGTGCAGTGCTAAGTGCCGACCACCGTAAACCAATTAAGTGACGGTGGGGTCACCTGAAACCACCGGCTCAAATTAAGCAGTGGAATCTATTGAAACAAAAACATTGAAACAAAACTATTGAAACAAAATAACAAACAAAACTGTCAGGAGAGACGGATTAGCGCAAAGCTTGCAAAAAACATACTGGAAAGAAAGTTATAGGGAAGGCAAGATAGGCATTCATTTTTTGCAACACTAGGCAGTTTGATTGGAAAAAGATGTGCTGGATGATAACCTGGAGGAGTTAAGCACTAGCTGTAGTACAGTAGACCACATTCTCCCAACTTCTCATATAAAGCATTTTAACATTATATGCCAGCGTGATGGTCGTGAAATCTGATGGTCAACCACCTCCCACCCCCACCCTGCCCCCAATCTTACTGCTGACCAAGCTAAACACCCCTGCCAACAGCGCCAGAATAATTTATTAGATCTGCACCCCCTCCCCCGCCTTGGAGACCATAACATACGACTGGCCTGATCTAAGGGTTACCACTGGCAAAACCGCCATGCCAGGGAGGACTGAGATACGCAGTGTTATCATGATGCCTGCGTTCCAGGAACTCAGTTTAGACATCTACATCTTTCATGTTGAAAGGGAAGACAGACCCCCAGCATTACCGCCTGGCACGCGGGCCTTGGACATTAGTTCTGAACTGTCTCCTCTGCTGTGACAGCAAACTCCAATGATTGCTCGCCAGCCAGAAGCCCAAAGGCTCGGAGTGAGTGCCTCAGCGGGCTGTTAAAGGGAGAGAACACATTCCTTAAGAGCTCCCCAGTGCCTGCGCGCATATTTTTGGAAGCCACAGTTCTGTCGCCAGAAGTGTCCTGCACAATAAAGGGACCGCAGATTTCATATTACCTTTTACGTTTGTCACGTCCCAGAGTTATTGCTTTCAGTTATCTTCTATTTTCGTTGTTATGTAAGTCTCTGGTTAGGCTTCTGAAGCCCGGTGTGTTGCATTTTGCTGAAACAGAGGTCTGAGTTGCATGTTGTAAACTTTGCTGTATTGGCGGCCTCAACACTGGAGATAGGGGCAGCAATAAGACTGGATTGGCATGGCGCCCGTGTGCCTGTCTGAAGCATAGTTACTGTTGTAAACTTTACGGGATAGGAGCAGCAATAAGACTGGATTGGCATGGCGCCCGTGTGCCTGTCTGAAGCATAGTTATTGTTGTAAACTTTACGGGATAGGAGCAGCAATAAGACTGGATTGGCATGGCGCCCGTGTGCCTGTCTGAAGCATAGTTATTGTTGTAAACTTTACGGGATAGGAGCAGCAATAAGACTGGATTGGCATGGCGCCCGTGTGCCTGTCTGAAGCATAGTTACTGTCGTTAAACTTTACGGGATAGGAGCAGCAATAAGACTGGATTGGCATGGCGCCCGTGTGCCTGTCTGAAGCATAGTTACATAGAATGTGGCTGAGCTGCTCCAAACAATCACGTAACGGATACTTCTCAATACGTGGACAGGCAAAGAATGAACACAACCTCCAGGTCTGAGTGACAGCAGTGAGGCCACCAGGGTGCATGTTGGACTTGCACATTTTTGCAGGGTCTCTCTCAGAGTTTTGCCTCCTGTTGCTGGAGCCGTTTTTGTTGCCATTAGAACTCTGTGCACTCGTCCATTGGTAAAGTGTTTGCGCTCTCTCCCTAAAACATGACACAATTGGCATTTACCTGACTAGTACATTTGATTTATTTGTAAGTCCCTAGTAAATGGTATTACATGTATGCAGGGTCTGCAAATTAAACGCTATTATTAGAGTCCTAGTGCCACCCCTAAAGTAGCTTTTTAAAACGGGTCTCAGGCCTGCCACAGCAGCCTGTAGTGCAGTTTTAAACTGGCATTTCGACCTGGCAAAATAAACCTTTGTTTCAACAAAAAAGTACTGGCACACTGTAGCAAAACTTCCTTGTTATTGTGGACTAGGTAGGAGGAAGTGTGCTTTATCACAAACCTCCAACACTCATTTATATTGTATGGAGACAGCCCATCCAGAATGCTACAAATTTAAAAAGTTAAGTAGAAAAGAAAAGTCAGAAGAAAAGGAGAATGTGTAGTCAGTCCACAAAAAGATACACTCTACAGAAACCCTCAATCGTAACGAGGTGAAAAAATGTGTAGAGAGAGAGAGAGTACCTCACGTGCGCACCACCAGAGGAGCTACTGGTTGGTTCTCACCAGCTTGCCCACGTTTATTTCATCATCGGTCACTCTCTCTCAAGAAAAAAGTGTGCAGTGTCCAGTGGAAAAACACATAACACAAGACAGTGTAGTTTGAAAAACAAAGAAACACATAAATTGTGCAGACAACGACAGTAAAAAATGGTGAGGGTATATAGACTCACAAATGGTTGTTTTATTCTGGTTAGGAGTCTATCACCCTGTTTAAAAACACAGCATGTTGCATACCTTAATAATGACGGCCAACATGTTTCATTGCCAATAAAATTTGTGGCAAATTCATCAGGGCAAGATATTGATAAGAGACTGGCCGTGAAGGAGGCCCGCTGGATCTTTACTGAGAAGGGGGACACCATTGGTCTTAATGACCAAATTGAGTGGAACAAAGTAAGCAGATAGGTGGTTATTAACAAGCTGAGTACTACATCTTGTAATTATGAACATACTACCTCCACTCACCCTTGATGTACCTTTTTTTAATGTAATATAGCCCTTGTAAAGTGAAGTCGCATGTTCCCTAATGATCTGGTTGAGATTCACCTGCTCCCCGGTGTGCCCACCGGGTGACACACGGGCCATGGGTTTAGTCTCTCCCTGGCGTTATTGGTGGGGGCGCTGTATGTATAATGTTCATGGTGCACATATGCGCTCTACTATGCATTCTGGAGGCTTCCTACTTTTTCCCTGATTCGTCCCAAATGTTATCAATTGCGGACTGACTCCCTTTTATTACACACTATATCGACCTCTGGCAAAATGGCTGCCATGTTGGTCCTTTTTCAGAAGAGATTTGCTTGTAGACTGGTTTGGATTAGGATCACGTCCTCCACATATGGGATGCTACCCTGATGGATTCGGGCTCATGATCTAAACAAGATGGCATAATCACCTACTACTCTGTAGCCAGAGTAGTTTGTCCCATTTGATTTCGAAATGGCTTTATATCGGGATTCTGTACCACTTCAAAATGGCCGCGGCATTCCCCAGTGTAGATCGATACAACCCGGGGACTCGCGTAGTCTCGCGAGATGACGCCAGAGCCACACTTTGAAAATAGACACAGTCGCACGTTTAGTTGCTCCAGTGTTGAGGTACCGCCTGGTTGTACAAGGGACAGGGTAAGCCGGGGGTGGATGAGCTACTAAAAACGCTGTTTGCACTTTCGGTTGTTGCGTGGCTGTTGCGGTACGTAAATACCATGGTTTTTCACATTTTTAAAGCATGGTATGAATAAGACGGTTGTGATCTTTGAAGTCAGTCGAGCTGTGAAAACGGTATTGGTAACGAGTTGTGCTGATGTGATACATCAGATTTTATTGGGTTATTTGTTGTAAGGACAAATGGTGGAGTAGAACTACCAAACAGCGAGGTGAATGATCTTTTAGAGATCGAGGAAGAGTAAACACACAGAGAGTTTGCAAGATTAAATCAGGTATAGATGGTCTATACATTTTTTCCACAGGTGCAGGCACCAACGACGGTCGTGTTTTGCCGAGCAGGAAGGCGATAGTAAAAAGTTTAGAACGCCCCTGCGACTGGTTGGTGGCTGGTATGTGGGCCCATAGCCCCAACTAGGTAATGAATTAAAGCTTGTTACCATCACCATCTTCAGGATGGTCAGTGAACTCATCCCTCTCCGTACTGATTATGCTGTATGTTTGTCTGTTTGTGTTTGTCAGTCCTTTTAAAGGTGTGTGTCCAGAGAAGGTGATCCTTGACCCCTTCTTGCCCTGATGAATTTGCCACAAATTTTATTGGCAATGAAACATGTTGGCCGTTATTATTAAGGTATGCAACATGCTGTGTTTTTAAACAGGGTGATAGACTCCTAACCAGAATAAAACAACCATTTGTGAGTCTATATACCCTCACCATTTTTTACTGTCGTTGTCTGCACAATTTATGTGTTTCTTTGTTTTTCACACTACACTGTCTTGTGTTATGTGTTTTTCCACTGGACACTGCACACTTTTTTCTTGAGAGAGAGTGACCGATGATGAAATAAACCTGGGCAAGCTGGTGAGAACCAACCAGTAGCTCCTCTGGTGGTGCGCACGTGAGGTACTCTCTCTCTCTCTACAAATTTTTTCACCTCGTTACGATTGAGGGTTTCTGTAGAGTGTATCTTTTTGTGGACTGACTGCACATTCTCCTTTTCTTCTGACTTTTCTTTTCTACTTAACTTTTTAAATTTGTAGCATTCTGGATGGGCTGTCTCCATACAATATAAATGAGTGTTGGAGGTTTGTGATAAAGCACACTTCCTCCTACCTAGTCCAGAATAACAAGGAAGTTTTGCTACAGTGTGCCAGTACTTTTTTGTTGAAACTATTGTTGATTGGAGGGCGTTCTGGCACGTTTTTCCCTCTCCAGCTCCTTTTGTGATTGAAAATAAACCTTTGTGCCAGGTGTAAGAAATTGAGTTACTGGTTCAGGTCGAGACTATCGCTTCTCAAGTAGCAATCACAAATCTTCTCAGGGTGAAGTCACAAGCAAATCCTAAATTAACCTATGCTCAACCCTTGGGTAACTTGGCAATGAGCACTCAGGCTTAATTCAGAGGAAATGTGTAAGTATTTGTGCAACACTACAAACAGTAACAAAATGAAAACACACCACAAAAGGAGCCCACAACAAAGTTAGAAATATGGGGGCCGATTACGATGGTGGACTGAAAACCCTTCCGTCCGCTGTGCTTGCGATAAAAAAATGCCCGCATGTACCGCAGCATTTTCGCCGGTCAGATTACGATGCAATGCACGTAAAATCCGACCACGGCAGATGGAATTCACAAAAGACCGTCCGCCACGGTTGGAAAAGCTGCAAATCTGACCGTGGTGGACGGGGAAAGCTGTTCAATGGACTAAAAGTCTGCTTCTGGTGCGGTATGACCGTACAGCTAATTAAAATGAGATTTCGGAGCTGGCGAAACGAGGATTGCATTCCGACCGCTGCGGTCGTGCTTAGGCAACATGAATGGCGGTCGAAAAAACTTCCCAACCATGCTCAAAGTGTGCCTGTACTCTCCGCTGCCCTCAATCACATCAGACACGCCCTAATGACACACCCCAACTGTTTTTGACAATGAAAGCCATGGTCAACATGGAACACACACCTGGTGGTCATCACTCATGTGGGCACACCCACATACCACAGTATAAAACCAACCCTTTCCTGGACCAGCATTCTTTGCATAGCAGGCGCACAGAGACAGAGAGAGACAGGACACCATTTTCACAGACATAACACAACACACAGCAAACCATCACACTCATCTATCTCCACACATCACCACTTCTCATCCACACACCTGACACACCTCACATAACTTCACTACCACCTTGTACCCTGCACTTTTCACTCATTTGACCATGCCACCCAAGAAAATGCCCAAATTCACAGACGCAGAGTTGAAAGTGTTGGTAGACGAGATAATTAGGGTAGAAATACATTTGTATTGGAACCTGGTCGAACAGACCCCACTTGTGAGGAAAAATCAAATGTGGGCAAGGATCTACAGCAAAGGCAATGCAGTAAGGACCACCCTACACACACTGTGTGAGATCAAAAAGCGGTAGACCGACCTCAAGATCAGGGTCAAGGCTCGGGCCCAGAGGAACCATGATGCAGCTCAAATAACTGGTGGTGGCCATCCCATTCCACCACTAACATTCAGCGAATGAGAGGCGAATCCCTATCCCTATCCCCTGTTCGGATCATTACATAGTACCTTTCTCTATACGAATTCCTGGAGGAAGATCTCCGCAGCCAACGGCATTGTAGCACCTCAGGCGGAGATGGGCCACCTTCTCCCAGTCTAAATTTTGCGAGGCGTTGACTAAAGGGGGGAGCCCTGGGGGGGATGATGTAGACACGGCTAACACTAATCTTTGTAAGCGCATCAACGAGGCGCTAGATTGCACAGCTCCTCTCTCAAAAGCCAAATCAGGTGGCCGGGTTAAAAAAACTGCCCCATGGTTCAACGATGAACTACGAGTCATGAAAGCCGCACTGAAGAGAGTCGAAAGAAAATGGCGCGGGGCTCTTTCCAAAGAAACTAGAGATGCCTACTTGATTGAGCAGCGACTTTACCATGGCCTAATTAGGAAGTCTAAAACAGCATATTACACGACTAGAATTAGCGAAGCTGGTAACTCGATGAAGGAGCTTTTTTCGCTCTATAAAACTCTCTCGAGTGGAAAACCAGCTACTGCCCCAGATGACTGCTCGCCTGAATCCTGCGATAGGATCGCAGATTTTTTTGCTGAAAAAATATCCAAAATGTATTCGGCATTTCCGATTCAACCCATTAATGGGACAGAATTTGTGGAAAGCCCTAGGGAATGGGGGGATAGACATAGATTGACCAACTTTGTCACCCCGCCTCCAGAAGATCTCTTAAAAATCTGTAGATCTGTGAAGTCGGGATCTCCGCGGGACCCTACTACACCAAAACGTCTAGCGGATAGCCTAGTGGTATTGGAACCTTACATTAGACATCTATTAGACGTGTCCTTCAGCACCAAGACCGTGCCCAAAGACTGGAAAAAGGCGGTGGTTCTACCCCTTAGGAAGAAACCTAATATCAGTTTTGATAAACTAGAGAACCTCCGGACAATTTCCCTTCTACCCTACCTGGCCAAAGTGGCTGAAAAAACGGTCAATCTGCAATTGATGGATTTCGTGGAAAAGGCTGCCTTACTACACGATACCCAATTTGGCTTCCGTCCCCGCCATTCAATGGAATCTGCGCTCCTGATGGCTGTGGAGACCCTACGTCAGGGGGTGGATGAGGGTCATACTATGGCCTTCATCCTATTGGATCTGAGTGCAGCATTCGACACTGTAGCTCATACCACCTTGCTACAGTGTCTGAACAGTGGAGGAATATCTGGAGCTGCACTCCAATGGATCCAATCGTTCCTGACTGGGAGAAGCTTCCAGGTCCGCCAGGGTGATCACTACTCCAGGGACATAGGATTGGGCCAGGGCGTTCCCCAGGGATCGTCCCTGAGCCCCACCCTTTTTAATGTAAATGTAAATGTAAATGTAAATGTACATGTAAATGACACCTCGTCAGGAAGTCAGAAACCTTGGGGTCTGGCTTGATGCTGACCTGTCTTTTGGACCCCAGATAGACCGGGTGGCGGGTGTCTGTTTTAGCATTTTAAAAAGCCTACGGAAGGTCCTAGTTCTCCTCCCTACGTCCGCCCGTAGAACGCTGGTGCACGCCCTCGTCACATCGCGTCTAGACTACGGCAACCTATTGTACTTGGGAGCAACCTGTAAGGCAAAAAATCGCCTTCAGGTGTTACAGAATGCGGCAGCCCGCCTCATTTTAAAATTCCCCAAAAGATCGGCCTCCAAAGCTGCCCTTCAGACCCTCCATTGGCTGCCAGTAAGGAGCAGAGTTGAATTTAAAGCCCTCTGTACTGGTTATCGCATCCTTACTGGGAAGGCGCCAGCACCACTCCAGAACCTAGTCACCAGGTATGTACCATCACGCGCTTTGCGCTCCTCACATGGAGGCCTATTAAAGGTCCCTAGGGTGAGAAGGGCCCGCACGGAAGGAAGATCCTTTCGCTACTTGGTGGCGAAGAGCTGGAATGCTCTACCTCTTAACCTTCGCCTGGATCCATCTGAATCTAGCTTCCGGAAGAAACTAAAAACACATCTATTCTCTAGATAACCGGGCCCACTCCTCACTTCTGTTTCTGAGTTTTTCAGTTTCAGCGCGGGGACACGCTTCCGAGCGTAACCAAGCGCTTTACAAAATTCCCTTATTATTATTATTATTCAACAGGTGATTCACTCTCAACAGCTTGCGACACTGAGATCAATGAGCTGAGCCCGTCTCCCCCCCAGGAAGGTGACCTCTCGGATGCTGATTCTCTCGGATGAGGAGGACCAACCTGGTCCCTCAGGCGTGTCCGGGCAAGCTCAGTCTCAGGGCCTCCACCACGACTCCAACAACAGCAGCAACAACGCTGACCCCTGCAACAATGACCTGTGTGGCAGCCAACTCCGCCATCACCACCGCTGCCTCCAACACTGTCCCTGTGGCAGTTGTCACCAATACCACCAGGCAGCCTGGGGATGCTGGGGACAGTGTGCGGGGCATCGACAGGCAATGCCACAGGTCTGTGCCTGCCGGGAAGGTGTGGGCAACTGGGTAGCAGTCACAGGAGAACACTGAGACTGACGCCCTGGCCACTTTGAATACAGTCCTTGGAGAATATCAACAACACAACAGGGTGGGGCTTTCAGCCCCACCCTGTTTAACATCTATATGCGCCCTCTGGCGGATATTGTATTGAGGCATGGAATAAAGCTGGTGTCATATGCTGATGACACTCAGCTGGTTGTGACTCTGGAGCAAACTCAATCTGGTACGGCATCTTATTTGAAGGTCTGCTTGGGGGAGCTTGCTGACTTGATGAGATATAGCTGCCTTCAGCTGAATGCAGGGAAGACAGAGGTGATGTTTGGTGGAAAACAGCCCTCTCTCTGGTCACACCATTGGAGGCCTGTGGAACTTGGGCCTACCCCAGCCCCGAAAACAAAGGTGAAGAATCTGGGAGTAGGGTTCGATGAAAATCTGTCTTTCTCTGAGCAAATTACCGATGTGGCTGGAGCCTGCTTTGGCATCCTTAAAATGCTACGCAAAATTTTGGACCTTCTCCCCCTTGATGCTAAAAGAACTATTGTACAAGCTCTTTTTACATGTCGCCTTGATTATTGCAATATTCTGTACTTAGGGGTGACAGCTAGAAATTTGAACCTCTTGCAGAAGGTCCAAAATGCTGCAGCCCGGCTGATACTGAACATCCCTTGGCGGGGAAGCTTTGAAGAAACTTCATTGGCTCCCAATTCAGACCAGAGGTACTTTCAAGGCCTTATGCTTTGGTCATAAGGTCCTTAGTCAGAAGGGGCCGCGCTTCCTGCTCCCCCTTCTTAAAGCTTATCGGCCCACACAGGATCTGAGATCGCTTGGCTCTGCCAGGGTGATTGTACCCAGGGTGTGGAAAGCTCAAGCTGGAGGGATATCTTTCGGCTTCCTGGCTGCTAAGGCATGGAATGACCTCCCTACGCATCTTAGGACCTGCAAGTCGGAGTCTCTGTTCCGAAAAAATTTAAAAACTTGGCTTTTCCGACTCCCGTCTGGGGGACGGAAGTAATATTCTGCCTTTTCATTACTCTGTCAGTCGTCAGTCTGAAGGTCGTTTGGTCAGGATTGTTGCAGGGTTTTCATTGATATTCTAGATGCGGGGACACTCCGTTGGAGTAACCAGGCGCTTTACAAGCTAGCTCAGAATAATAATAATAATAACCAGGGACAGATGTACCAGGTCGTGGAAGAACTGCGGGAACTCCGCTTGCTGCGGAAGTCCATGGACACATATTTGGGACAACGTGTGGATTACATAGGCCAACTTGTTGGTGTTCTGAGGGACGTTCATGCAGCTCAAATAGATGCCCCCCTTCACTAGTGGCCAGCCTGATGACAGTCACAAAACCTCAGCAGCGGCCACAGGGAGGGGTGAGTCACAAGACACTGACACCTCAGACACCTCTGAGCATGCAGAAAGTTTACCCCTGCCAAATAGCAAAGGGGTTTCCGAAAAAGACCACATGAGGATCATGTGGCAAAGCACCGCACAAATCCAGTTCTCGGAGTCACCGTTGATGTCACCAGTGTTGCACAGAGCATTGACTTTGTTGCAGATCCGATCCCACATTGCCAATTTGATGGGACATTTCTTTTAGAATGTGGAATTACACCATTGTGTATTCTACCCTAATTATCTATGTACCATCACTTTTAACTTAAGCACTCACCTCTCACTCACGTTGAAATAAGCACAATTCACAGCCCTATGCCTTTGTGTCATTACCATGTTTATCACAGTAAGTAATATGTTAACTCACATTGCAATGTACCACAAGCTATGAATGCGACAATCCATTGATAGAGCGTAGGAACCTAGAACGACACAAGACAATAACAGTGACTTGTCATAGGATGGCATGACAGCTAAAACACACCACTAGTAAACACTGTACAAGATGCATTCCAGAAAACACTGGCAAACACCATCAACATGGACATGAGGTAGTTCAAAAACTAACACAGCGCTGCACAAAGTTACCCTTAGCAGTGTGACAACAATAGCCAGCATCCAAACACATCCTCAAAGTTTGGGCCAGAACAGCAAAGCGCACAGACACAGTCATAGTTGCTCAATGCTAACTTACACTCAATGGAAGTAGTGGGTGATGAGCTGTTGACGCATGTCAAGACCTTCTTCCTCACCACTATCATCTTCACTGGGCATGTGTGGGTTTGCAGCAGGGGGCTCCTGCTGCTCATCATTGCCCTGAATCAGGGGTATCTCCTTGCGCAAGGCCAGGTCGTGTAGCATGCAGCAGGCGACTATGATCTGACACCCCTTCTGGGGAGAGTAGAGTTAGTGCACCGCCACTTTTGTCCAGACACTGAAATCTGGACTTCCGAAGTCCAAAAGTGCACTCCACCACACTATGTGTTATTCCATGGGCATCATTGAAGCGGACTTCCCTGGGCGTACTTGGATTCATCAGTGGGGTCAGTAACCACAGACAATTGTGATACCCTGAGTCACCTAGTTAGCAGAAACACAGACCAACAATGTAATAGAAATATGTGAGGAGAGCAGCATGTCACAAAGACACCACACTCATTGACACAGCCCACTCACCAACAAGCCAGGCCCGCTCTGGATGAAGCTTTGCCATAAATTGTGGGTTGATGCTGTTCCGCAGTACATAGGAGTCATGTGCCGTACCAGGGAATTTTGCACACACGTGGGATTTGAGCTGATCTGCTTGGCATACCACTTGCACATTTATGGAGAATTAATACTTGCGGTTATGGTAGATGTTCTCACATGCCTGTTTGGGAACATGGCCAATGTGTGTACCGTCAATGGCTCCTATAACATTTGGGATGTGTCCAAGATCATAAAAATCACCCTTCACATCTGCCAAATAATTTCTTCTTTGAAAGTGTATGTAGCTGTCCTTGTAGGTCATCAATGCAGACAGGACATCCCGCAACACCATGCTGAACATAGGCTGAGACATTCTACTGGCACTGGCCATGGTGTACTGGAAAGACCCAGTGGCAAAGTAATGCAATGCAGCCATCATCTTCACTGTTGCCAAAAATGCTGCTGGATATGTTCGCCTAGGCTTCAAATGTGTCTCCAACTGAGCACATAGCACTTGCAGGATAAGGCGACCCAGACAGAATTTCATGATTATGTCAATGTCCTCCATCATCGCCAGGTCTGGGATAGAGCGATTGACAGCTGGTCTGCTCCAACAGACTCTGGCAGGGGACACATGTTAAAATGAGTCAAAGATGAGTTGTGATAAACAGCTTAACAAAAGACTCACACAACCACATCATTGACAGGACTGTTGAACAAGTGTCATTCACAAGTGACATGCATACACACCTTGATCTTCTGTAGTCATTCTTGTAGCCAGGGCGTACATGCTAACTCCTTCAACATCTAAATAAGTCTATGTGTATGGCATATGGTACATGGCTACATCATGTGTATCCAGCCCTGGGGCAATGCTGAGTTGCATGTAGCTGCTGTAACTGCACGACCTCAACCTTCAGTCACACAAAACACAACATCATTAGGAAATGAGGCTAGTGAGTGTCAGCTGGACAGCAATATATGAATATACAGCACAGTGGACAGACATATATGCACATCACGGTGTCCATCCATCCCACGTCCGTGACTGTGGGAGGAGTTTGCGTTACAGACACTGCCATGTTCACCTAAATGAAACACAAAGACACATGGAATGTTTATACAGGCTGAAGATGACAGGTGAGGTCGGACAGACCGATGTTTTTTCACACATGTGCACTCCTATGACGTGTGTGAAAACATATACAGGCAATGGCAGCTAGGTACAAAGTATGCCACACCACTACGTGTGTTTAAAGTGCTAGAGGATACAAGTATATCTGATCTCTGTACAATGGGCACCTCTAAATGTCAGGTAACATCACTTGCCCTTCATAAGACAAACCATGGACAAGAAATCGACAGTCAAATAGCAAGGGATAATCAAACAGTGTTCACAGGTTGAATGTTTCTATAGACAACATTAGTACAATGCAAGATGCCTCTGTCCTTCTTATCTCATTTCATTAAATTCTGGCCACCAGACATGACAAAGAATGTCATTTGACTCTCCTTTTCTTGGACATAACATGTGTGTGAAGACTTAACTCAAAGGTCACACTCTATAATCCCTTTACAGGGTGCACAAATCACTTTAGGAAAATGTGTTGGGATGAGTAATGCAATTAGCAAAGCGAGAAGGGAAATGTAAAATGTGTTTACAGGCGCGGTAGCTGGCATCCACTGCGGTAATACGCATTGGCCGCAATTGAATGATGCAGGATTGGGGTTGCTGCTTCCTGACCCCCACGGTGCATGACCGCCTATGAGAATTAGCCATCAGACAATGGGAACCGCCAGAGGCTTACATTTTTAAATCATGCGGTAGGGGTGCTCCCCCACTGCGGGGCCTGGCATTGGCCCTAATTGAACCAGGCCGGCCAATGGTATCAGCAGAGGAACACTGGAACGAGCCTAGGGCCCTATATATATGTCTGTGAAATGTCCACTCCTGTCACTTGCCTAGAGAAACTGCTGCCTGCCATTCCTCACCACGAACTGCTGCTGTACCTCATCTATGCAACCAGTCATGGCTCATACTGAGAAGCTGAAGGCCCGTCCCTTCCCCACAGAGGAGGTGGAGATCTTGGTGAAGGAGGCCCTTTGACAGTGCGATCGGCTCTATGGTGCTCCAGAGGTACTGGTAAGTGAATGTTACACTTACTTAGAATGCTCAGAAGACTCACAATATGTGACTGTACAGTGCTATGTGCCTCAGACTGCAAGCCAATATGGTGCTTTGTGATTTTGTATTCTGCATTTCCCATACTTGACTTACTAGTTGATGCACTTGAGTATGTGGCGAGGATGGCACACTCGTCAATGTTGCAGCTCCATTGGTGCAAAACATCACACATGTGAATTTCAGAAAGGATAATGTATATGTGTTAGAGTCTGTGTAGCCAAACGAGTTGAAGTCCATGGTGTAGAGCCTTGATCCCCCCGAGTCCCGAGTACATGTAATGATGATTTTGCAAGCACATGGTTTATCAGTAGTACAGTTACCACGCTAGTACCAGTCCACAGGGCATCTCAATGTAAAACTGAACTTACCAATGATTGGGAGACGAAGTCCACTCAAATATGCACCAACAACTTATTCTCATGCATCACCCGTAACCTTAGCGCCAAGAGCAAATCTCAGTGGATGGTGGCTAATCTATACCTGCCTGGGGATGATCTGGACATCCAGGTGAAGTCAACTCTGAATTTTATAGAGGCCCATGATGTGGAGGAGGCAATCTTTCAACAAAATCTGCCATCCAAAGACCATGATGATCTAAAAATATTGTTGTACCCTGAATATATCTCGCAGGGAAAATGTGACATTCTTAATCGCAGCAATCTCCTGAAACTGCGCAAATATTCCGGGTCTAGAAAAGATAAAAACAACTGACATTGAAAGCGTGTCTTTTCTTGCCCCAGGACCAAGCGAGATTAATGAGACAACAGAGTTAATCTTCGCCAATTTGGCTATGACCGAGGCCCTGAGAGGAAACAACAAGCAACTGGAAAATTGGGGGATAAAAATGATGACTCGGCCTGAGATAAAATATCCAGTGTTCCTGAAAAATAGAGACCTGAAGCAACATCCAGGCCCCAAGAACAGATTAACCAGAAAAGGCAACTTATGAAGGATTTGACCCGCCCAGTACTATCAGCTGGGTCTATCCTCCATGGCAGCAAAAGCGGTCCAAAAACAAATTTCACCAGCGACAGCCTAATCAAAATAACAACATGCTTGGAAGGGGGCACTCGCTCCTGCTCGATTAGGGAGAACACATAAGTAAGGAGACCACGTCATCTAAGGTTCGGCACCAATTGAGAAATGGCTTAGCCAATTACAGAGACCCTTTGGATAACACTCAAAGATTAAATATTATTTTATTTCTTTTTTTATTTCTTTTGAGAGTTTTATGTAGCGCTGGCTAGACCCGGAGGTATCAAAGCGCTTTACATAACGTTCCACAGAAATTAAAAAATTATATCAGTTACACGTTACCTCAGTTACTAGAAGTTACTAGAAGCGCTGGCTAGACCCGTGGGTATCAGAGAGCTTTACATTAGGAATCACATTATTACACAGTTAAAAACAGTTAGAGGTTACATCCGATATCCTAAACACATTTAAATAGTATGGAGGAAGGATAACTAGGGCGGATAGGGGTAAGGGGAGTTGTAGGTGGAAGGAGGGAGATAACGGCAGGAGAGACGAAGGAAGGTCTGCCAAATGTCCGGCTGGGTAGGTAACGACCAAGGGAGGAATTCACAGCCCATCTCCCCTATACCTATCAGGGTAGCTTCACCGGGCAACGGTCAGGTAGCTAGGTCTCAGCGGTCAAGGGAAAGTTCACAGGGTAAATGTCCTGAAGGGTGTGCAGGATCCAGGTCGGATAGGGGTAAGAGGGAAGGGTGTAGGGGGAAGGGGAAAGATAACGGCAGGAGAGACGAAGGACGGGCATCGGTCAGATAGATAGATAGATAGATAGGAGACTAGGAAAAAGCAGAGTTACTGAAAACGATAAGGGGGGAATTGTCGAGACAGGGAGGCGGGGAGAAAACTGTGCCCAGAGTCCGGCTGAGCAGGTGACGGTCTAGGGTATGAGCCAAGGCCGATCTCCTCAATAGCTGAACAGAGCATCTCCACTGGGCATCGGACATAATGCTCAGACTCCGCTATCAGGGTAGGCATCAGATAGATAGATAGATAGATAGATGAGGAAAAAGCAGAGTTACAGAAAAACAATGAGGGGGAATGGGCGAGACAAGGAGACGGGGAGAAAACTGTGCCCAAAGTCCGGCTGGGTAGGTGACAGTCAAGGGGATGAACCAAGGCCGATCTCCTCAATAGCTGAACAGAGCAGCTCCACCGGGCGTCGGACATATTGTTCGGATTCCGCTGTTAGGATATCGATCAGGTGTACTCAGTGATTGTCAGAATAGCGCAGTGTGGGGGGGGGGGGTGAGTGAGACACCATGGACCAAGTCAAATCCAGACGCCATCTTGAGTTCAGGCTCAGTCCTGGTAGGGTTAAGTAAGAAAGAGATTGGGGAAAGAAAGTCACCACTGGCAGCCATGTAAGGGTCAGGCTCCCATCAGCCTCCGCTTCAAGTAAATAGTGGCCCCAAGGTCTGAGACTGGGGCTTAAAAGGAAGCCCTAGATCTATGCGGGTATCCAGCACTATGGGGCCGATGGGGGAGGAGCCCAACCGTGTGCTCTGTAAGGAACAAAGTTTGTTGCACACTTTAACTGGCAGGGGCCGGGCCTCCCTCCCTCTCTCACCTGACTGTTTCATGGGGACCCTCGATGATTCTTAAGGAAAACCTCACTCACACTGGACCTGGGGGACCGCGAAAGTATCAGTAGCTGCATCCGGCCGGCATCCCCAATTAGTTACGGTACTCACGCCCCGCGGCTCACTGATTCATCAGGTGCCAGAGTAGGGCCATCTCAGCTCGCAGGAGGCTCGTCTGCTCTCATTGGTTCAGGGGTCCACAGCTCGCGCCAGCTCACCTTAATTGTCGATTTTGCAGTCCAGTATAGCAGGTATATAGTGGGGCACCAGCGCTCGCATGACCTGGAACGTCGCAGGGATTACAAAGCTTCTGCAAATTCCACTGGCACTTACATTTCTCGAAGGTGCCGACCTAAGTTGCACTCAAGAAACATGGGCAATCAAACCTATATCAATAAGAGGCTATGCAGAATACTGTAAGCCTGCTATTAAAGGCAACATATTCGGAAGACCCTCAGGTGGGATTTCCATATACATTAAGCACTCGCTGAAAATACAATTCACAGAAATAAAAACCTCATGAAATATTTTTCTGGCTGGCACCCTGAAAGAGGGAATGGTGTAGGGGGAAGGGGAAAGATAACGGCAGGAGAGACGAAGGACGGGCATCGGTCAGATAGATAGATAGATAGATAGATAGATAGATAGATAGATAGATAGATAGATAGATAGATAGATAGATAGATAGATAGATAGATAGATAGATAGATAGATAGATAGATAGATAGATAGATAGATAGATAGATAGATAGATAGATAGATAGGAGACTAGGAAAAAGCAGAGTTACTGAAAACGATAAGGTTTGGAATTGTCGAGACAGGGAGGCGGGGAGAAAACTGTGCCCAGAGTCCGGCTGAGTAGGTAACGGTCTAGGGGATGAGCCAAGGCTGATCTCCTCAATAGCTGAACAGAGCAGCTCCACTGGGCATCGGAAATAATGCTCAGACTCCGATATCAGGGTAGGCATCAGATAGATAGATAGATAGATGAGGAAAAAGCAGAGTTACAGAAAAACGATGAGGGGGGAATGGGCGAGACAAGGAGATGGGGAGAAAACTGTGTCCAAAGTCCGGCTGGGTAGGTGACGGTCAAGGGGATGAACCAAGGCTGATCTCCTCAATAGCTGAACAGAGCAGCTCCACGGGGCGTCAGACATAATGTTCGGATTCCGCTGTTAGGATAGTGATCAGGTGTACTCTGAGATTGTCAGAATAGTGCAGTGTGGGGGGGGTGAGTGAAACACCATGGACCAAGTCAAATCCAGACGCCATCTTGAGTTCAGGCTCAGTCCTGGTAGGGTTAAGTAAGAAAGAGATTGGGGAAAGAAAGTCACCACTGGCAGCCATGTAAGGGTCAGGCTCCCATCAGCCTCCGCTTCAAGTAAATAATGGCCCCAAGGTCTGAGACTGGGGCTTAAAAGGAAGCCATAGATCTATGCGGGCATCCAGCACTATGGGGCCGATGGGGGAGGAGCCTAACCGTGGGCTCTGTAAGGAACAAAGTTTGTTGCACACTTTAACTGGGGGGGCCGGGTCTCCCTTCCTCTCTCACCTGACTGTTTCATGGGGACCCTCGATGATTCTTAAGGAAAACCTCACTCACACTGGACCTGGAGGGCCGCGAAAGTATCAGTAGCTGCATCCGGCCGGCATCCCCAATAAGCTCCGGTACTCACGCCCCGCGGCTCATTGATTCATCAGGTGCCAGAGTAGGGTCATCTCACTTCGCAGGAGGCTTGTCTGCTCTCATTGGTTCAGGGGTCCACAGCTCGCGCCAGCTCACCTTAATTGGCGATTTTGCAGTCCAGTATAGCAGGTACATAGTGGGGCACCAGCGCTCGCATGACCTGGAACGTCGCAGGGATTACAAAGCTTCTGCAAATTCCACTGGCACTTACATTTCTCGAAGGTGCCGGCCTAAGTTGCACTCAAGAAATATGGGCAATCAAACCTATATCAATAAGAGGCTATGCAGAATACTGTAAGCCTGCTATTAAAGGCAACATATTCGGAAGCCCCTCAGGTGGGATTTCCATATACATTAAGCACTCGCTGAAAATACACTTCACAGAAATAAAAACCTCATCAAATATGTTTCAGGCTGGCACCCTGAAAGGCCTTTTCAAGGTTGATGGCCCACTATCAATCCTTTTAATTAATGTTTACTACAATTCCCATGGGCCGGGTGCCAAGGACAAGCTTATTCAGTTGAAAAATCAGATAGAAACTTTGCTTACTCAGTTTGCATCCATGGAATCCATCGTCCTTGGGGCTTTCAACACGCATATTATAGGGGATATTGCATCACAAAACCACCGCTCTGGGCAGACAGGGATTTTTAATGCCCTAATGCAGACAAACAACTTGGCAACAGTACAATCCCTGTCTTTAAGGAACAAGCCAGGGGCACTCTTTGCTCCTACATACAACAATCAAACCACAATAGACTACATTTTAATAAGCAAGAGAATACAAAAACTCATGTTAAGGGAGTCATGGGACGTGGCTTGCAGCCAAGCAAGATGGCCGCAACCTAGTTGGGCTCCGAGGGTGAGACCGACTCCCCTGACATCCGCATTATATCCGTGAGGCGATCCGACCCCAGAGTCCCGGAACAGACAGCGGACACACAGCGACGCCTCCTGATCTGACTCCCGAATCTCTCGGACGCCCGGAGCGGAATCGGCGAGGCCCGGAGATCCGCGGCCTACCTCGGCGCTTTGGACCGGGACCTCGAGTGGCAAGAGGACCCCGGGCGGAGCGCGACCGGACCGGATCTGCCCTGAGGTGAAGGCGGAGGTTTGGCGGCTAATGGCGGACCCGACGCCCGCGTGATCAGATGAGGCCAGGGCAGCAACGAGGCGGGTGACACTGAGAGGGCGGCACATCCGTGCCCGAAGACCCTGATCGGCCCCCACCGGAGGACCTGGCTGAGGCATCGGAGCTGAGGCGCGAACTGCACCGCTCATCCCGGAGATCCGCGACCTACCTCGGTGCTTTAGACCGGGACCTCGAGTGACAGGAGGACCCCGGGCGGAGCGCGACCGGACCGGATCAGCCCTGAGGTGAAGGCGGAGGCTTGGCGGCTAATGGCGGACCCGACGCCCGCGTGATCAGATGAGACCAGGGCAGCAACGAGGCGAGTGACACTGAGAGGGCGGCACATCCGTGCCCGAAGACCCTGATCGGCCCCCACCGGAGGACCTGGCTGAGGCATCGGAGCTGAGGCGCGAACTTCACCGCTCATCCCGGAGGCCTGGGTCACGCTTTCAAGTGCTGCTGACTGGCGCCGGTGAAGCTCCCCGGAGCAACCATTACTAACGGGGACCGGTGGGGAGGGCTGAGAACTGTGGCCCTGCCCTGCGCTGGACTGCGCCGCGGTGAGAAGCCGCCCCTGCTGATCCGTGTTACCCCCAGAGGAACGGGCAGCCTGAGGGGTTCTTGGCCTGAGCGGGGCGGCCTGCTTCACTGACTCCCTGGCAGTCGGCGGGAGTGCGAGTCTGGAGGCATCGCCTATCGGACCATGAGCGGGAAAGGAACCAGAGGGCACCAGCAAGGCAAGCTGGATAAATTCGCCTACACCAAGGACTCCTCCGCATTGCCAGACCGCAGCGGCCGCGCCGAGAAGATGGCGGCGGCCAACGAAACGCCGAAGGTAACGCTGGTAGACATTATGGCTGCCTTAACGCAAGTACAGTCCACTGTGGGGTCGATTTCCACGGACGTATCTCTGCTTCGCGCGGACTTCCAGAAAATGTCCGCCAGGGTCGCGGATGTGGAGCAGGTAACGGAGACCCTAGCGAAAGACTCGAACTACCTCTTACAAAAGGTGTCTCAGTTGGAGACGGAGAATAAACGTATGGCGGCCCGGCTGGACGATCAGGAGGGACGCTCCCGCCGCAATAATGTGCGTATTACCAGGATTCCGGAAAGTGAGGGGCATCCAGCCATGGATCTCTACGTTGAAGAATTGATCAAGTCGAAGTTACAGCCCCGGGGCCTCTCTGCCTTTTTCTCGGTGGAGCGAGCCCATAGAGTACCGGGTGGGCGACCGAAGGTGGGTGCGCCTCCGAGGCCCGTCCTGGCCCGCCTGTTCAATTTCCGGGATAGGGATGGCCTTCTTCAGGCGGCGCGTGTGGCACCGCCCCTCTGTCTCCAAAACTCCACGGTGTCCTTCTTCCCAGACTATACGGCGGCGGTGGCGGCGCAGCGACGGAGCTTCGTGAAGGTCAAGAAGAAGCTAAGGGCCCGAGACCTTCCATATGCAATGCTCTTCCCGGCGCGGCTCCGTGTTGTGGCGGAGGGCAAGACTGTATTCTTTAACACACCGGAGGAGGCTCATGACTGGCTAGAGGGGTGGCGCCAGGCTAGGAGTGCTGGGCGCTCGAGCCGGGGGACAAGACACCCCGGGAGTGCAGAAGATCCTACTGGACACGACCGGCGAACGGAAGAGGTTGAGGAGGAGCCGACCGGATGACATCGTGGCTTGTGCTGCCCCCGAAATGTAGTGCAAGACTGACCTACGGGGCCTGCTGCTGCTATATTGGCCTAACATCAGCTGGTTTGGGACATGAAGGATGGGACCTAGGGATAGGGGATGTCCTGGTCTTCCTCGGACTCCACGCTCCTTAAAGCGCAAGTACTGGTTGGGGTTAGAGGGAGTGAGCACTCTGCTGAGTTGGGGTGGCGGGCAGTTCTGAGTCCGTATGGCAGGGAGGCAGGGAGGGGGTTGGGGGGTTGGGGAACGTTTTATGGTTTTGTTTTTCTGTTTTGGTTTTATAGGACACGGGCCTTTGACTTATCCCAAGCGCGTACACACTTCACGACACATGTCTCATTACGCACTATCCGCATCATGCTATGTCATTTCTCCCAGCCGCTGTGATGTCAGGCTTGATGAGTGACGTATCCCCTGACACCAATTTGACCCCGGTGCGGCCCCTCTCTTTGCTCACGTGGAATGTTCGGGGATTGGGAGATAAAATCAAATGGGGCCTGGTCCTGCATAGTATCAAACGGTGTGCCCCGGCATTGGTCTTACTCCAAGAGACCCACCTCACTGGCTCCACTACTAGAGCGCTGGACAGATGGGGGTACAAGATGGTGGTGCACTCTGAATTCATTTCTGGGTCCCGGGGGGTTGGCATATTGATGCGCAAACAGTCCCACTTAATCGTGCTTGGTGTATATACGGACGGGGCTGGGCGTTTCGCCGCAGCTCACCTTCAGTGGGAGGGGAGGCCCTACAATATAGTGTCGGCCTATATCCCACCTGGGTTACATGCTGAGGCGCTCCTGGCGCTTAGTGAATTTCTGCTTACGCTACCGGAGGGGGAGGTGTTAATGGGGGGCGACTTTAATGTGGTGATGAATGACAACACTGACCGGTCTCCACCCCGAGTGAAGGGTGGGGGGATGTCCCGCCTTGCGAGCTTCACGGCGGCGCTCGGGTTCACAGATATATGGCGATGGCATCACCCGGGGGCGCGGTCCTACACGTACCACTCCGGGGTACACGCTAGTTTAACCCGCATTGATTACTTTCTGGGCTCCCCCGGTTGTCTCCACAATATTGAAAGTATAGACATCAGACCCAGGGGCATCTCTGATCATTCCCCGATCTTCTTGCAATACAATAGCTATCACCTGATGCGCCGCCGCGTATATCCGATACGCCCCAGCTGCATGCGACTCCCGAAGATTAGTAAATCCATAACACAGGCGACAAAACTTTATTTCCACGAGAACGCCGCTTCGGTCGACTCCCCCACGATTCTTTGGGAGGCGTACAAAACGGTGGTGCGGGGCCAGGCGATGGCCGCCATCTCAGAATATAAGCGCAAACAGACCTCTGAGCTACAGTCGCTGGAGCTTGAGCTCCGGGCTGCAGAGGCTCGCCAGGCCGAGACCCCCCCCCGTGAAGCCTCGCATGACCTGCGAGTGATTCAGGTGAAATACAAGGAGCACCTCGCAGAGCGTGTCCGACAACGACTAGAGGCCTCGAGGCACACAGTCTATGACGTAGGCGATAAAACTGGAAGGCTGCTGGCGTGGCTGGACAGACGCGACAGCGGTGCCTGGTGGATTGCGCAGCTTGGCACTGCCGAGGGGTTGAAAACGACAGACCCGCGAGAAATAGTGCGCACCCTGGCGGTGCATTTTCGGGAAGTGTACTCCTCCGCTTCCTCCATGTCGGTGGAGATGGCATTGACATACACCAGAGACCTGCAGATGCCCAAGCTGTCCCCGGAGGCTCGAGAGACCCTTGAGGCCGAGCTCACGGTGGAGGAGCTTCAGGTGGCTATTAACGCATTGCAGCCCGGTAAGGCGCTGGGTCCCAACGGCATCCCGATTGAGCTATATCAATGGTTACCCGAGATGCTGGCCCCACACTTGCTGAATATGTTCACGCACAGCCTGGAGGCGGGGGAACTCCCCGCGGACCAACGAACGGCCACTATCGTGGTAATACCAAAGCCGGGTAGGCCGGCGGATCAATGTGCCTCCTATCGTCCCATTTCGCTGATCAACGCAGAAGCCAAGATCCTTGCGAAACTGCTGGCCCTCCGACTCACGCCTCATTTGTCTGACATAGTACACCCGGACCAATCGGGCTTTATGCCTGGGAGAAGTACATCCCACAATCTGAGGTGCTTACATGGTGTGCTGGCCCGGGTGGAAAGATTGCAGGAACCGGCGGTCATTCTCTCCCTTGATGCCCGCATGGCATTCGACATGGTGGAATGGCCCTTTCTCTTCGCGGTGTTGTCACATCTGGGGTTTGGGCCGAAGTTTTGTGCCTGGATCCGACCCCTCTACACCAAGCCACTGGCCCATGTCGCGGCCAACGGGCACATGTCGGAGGATTTCCCCCTGGGGCGTGGTACGCGTCAGGGCTGCCCTCTGTCGCCGCTGCTCTTCGCCCTAGTGCTCGAGCCGCTCGCAACTTGGATACGATGGGAGCCCATGATACGGGGCCTTCGCTGGTCGGCTGACTGGGAAGACCGCGTCTCCCTCTACGCGGACGACATACTGCTTTATTTGTCTTCCCCGAGGCGTTCCATCTTGACACTGCTTAACATCTGCGAGGTATTTGGCCGGGCATCTGGCTATACGATCAACTGGTCGAAGTCGGTTCTCCTGGTGCTGCAGGCCCCCCTCCTCGACTGCTGGCGGGATGCCAGATACAAGTGGTGGAGGGGTCATTCAAATACCTGGGGGTGCACGTTACAATGGATCAGCTGGAGTTTTTCAGGCGCAACTTGAGCCCTCAACTGGACCGCCTCAAGCGGGATGTGCAGCACTGGGGAGCGTTTCCCTTGACCCTAGTGGGGAGAGCGGCCCTCTTCAAAATGATGGCCCTGCCGCGGTTTCTCTATGTGCTGGAGAATACTCCATATCCGGTGCCTCCAAACTACTTCCGCGAGGTAGCAGCACAGTTTTCCAACCTACTCTGGGGCAACAAACCGGCGCGAATTGCGCAAACAAAACTAGTTCGCGGGTGGTACGATGGGGGAATCGCGCTCCCGGATATCCAGCTCTATTATTGGGCGGCGCAGCTCAAGGTGATCAACCAGTGGCTTCATGCGCCTCAGCCTGACCCTGCATTTAAGGCGGACAGGGATGTACTGGGTGAAAGGGTATGCTGTCCCCTCTGTATGATACCCGACTGGCCCCGCAGCTGATCGGCCCTCTGAGACAGACTGTATCTATCTGGCATGCGGCGCAGGCCAGGTTGGGTTGGCGGGGACTCCTGACTCAGCTTACACCTCTCTGGGATACCAAACGGCTGTGACATCTGAGGGACAGCAAGGGCTTCGACGCTTGGGACAACATCGTAATCTCGGTGGTAGGCGATGTGTGGCAAAAAGGGGCGGTCATCCAATTTGCACGCTTACAACAGCAATATGAGCTGGCTCCCTCGGAATGGTTCCGATACCTCCAGATGAAACATGCCCTGATGGCACAGTTAGCTCCTGGCGTGCAGGTTCCGGAGGCGTCCCCGCTGGAGGACAGATTGTTGACCGATTACATGCCAAAGAGGGCGACGTCCTTCACGTACCGCAAACTGATCAACAACTCGCCGGACCCTATGGGGCTCTTGCGGGAGAGGTGGGCCGAAGAGGTCAGTGATTTTGATGACCCGGACTGGCGTGAGGCACTGGCCTCGCCGCGCGAGGCGGGTATACCCTCGAGGCTGCGGCTGGTGCAACTTCGTATTCTACATCGTTCGTACTTCACCAGATGCTTCCTACATAAACTGGGCAAAGCACCTCACCCCTTCTGCCTGCGGGGTTGCGGGGAGGAGGGAACCTTCTACCACACTGTCTGGGAGTGTCCTATTCTCCAGGTATTCTGGAAGCGAGTGATGCGAACGATGTCACAGGTGTGCGGGGTGCCACTGGTGCCTGAGCCCAGGCGTTGTTCGTTGAATGTGTGGGAGCCCAATGATCTCAATCGTCAGGCGCAGGGCTGGGTGATGCTGGGGAACATGACGGCCAAAAGGAACATAGCCCAAAAATGGGGAGCGGTGGAGACACCGCTGCTGTCAGTGTGGAGGAGAGAGATGGATACAGCCATGTTTGCTGAGCGTTCCGTATTTATCAGGCGGGGATGTCCTCGAAAGTGGGTCAGGGTATGGGGAGCATGGAACAAGTATAGGGGAGACATATGTGATCCGCCGCCTCTCTCAGATGAGGACTCCTCTGACTCAGATGGTTAAGAAGGCTTGGGGGGTGGCGGGGAGGGGGGACGGCACTGTTCTTCTTACTGCATTAGAACTGGGACTGGTTGAGGAATTTTGTGCCTGGGTGGTGATCTGTCATGTGAATTATACACACGGTCTGTTTCAATGTCCTTTGGTTGTACCGGTTTCGAAAACAATAAAAACTTTAAAAAAAAATAAAAAACACATGTTAAACTACACAGTGCACCCACGAAGCGAAAGCGATCACGCCGCCTTACTGGTTCAGTTAAATCTCACAGCAGATATACACCACTTTCTAACCTGCATTGGGGCACCCAACGGAGAAGAACAGCATAAACTATTCAGAAGAATAAAATGGGGGCCAATGCCAATTAACAAGTTCGACCTTTGGAAAAAAACGTGGGCAGGCTGGCAAATTGGCGCAAATAACAGGGACATCATAGATGAATGGGATCACTTTGCCAACAAATTAGCCTCATTACTTCGGGGGGACACAACACGCAGAACCCCCTTAGATCCATCATATAATCTAGGACTTGTCCCAGCAATCAAGGAAAGTGCCAAACAATTAAATACCAAACGCAGTGCTCATCGGAAAACCGGATGAGTATCTGGCAAAAGGCAACTCAAAGAAGCCATTCGAAGCAGGTTAGGGCCGCAAAATGCGAATGCACAGAGGCAAAATGGCTGAAGATTTTAGAGCTGCTGGGACCATGTAAATCCCAAGAGTTCTGGCGATACTTAAATAATTTAACCCACGGGGCCGCTAATGGAGAGAATTCACTAGATGCAGGTACCTGGGTAGCCCATGTGAAAACTCTGTACAAGGATGATCAAAGTACAATTTCCCCAAATAAACCCTCAACTGCAAGGGATGGAACAGATAGTGCTAGAGCCGCACCCAAAACGTTGGATGACCCAGCTCCTCCAGGTAAAACCTTAGTCCATACAACTTTAAAAAAGATTCGACACAATGGGGCACCGGGTCCCAATGGCCTGCCTGGCTCCCTTTTGAGGGCAGATACAGGCTTCTGGACGGAAAACCTGACCCAGTTATATGCCGAATGCAGGTTCTTGGGGGACGTTCCAGACTCCTGGAGAGGATCGCTACTGCATCCAATATATAAGAAAGGGCCAAAATTTGACCCTAAAAACTATCGCTTGATTGCCCTGTTGGACATCGAGGGCAAGGCCTATGCAAGCACTCTTCTGGCGGAACTAGCAGACTGGGCCGGCACTGAAGGCCTTCTGCCCTTCTTTCAAACTGGGTATAGACCTGTTGCCTCAACGGTGGACAGCATAATCGCCCTGTCATATTTAGCCCAACAAGCCATGGCTCACCAAAGCCTGCCGCTTTTCGCCTGTTTTATTGATTACTCTGCAGCCTTCGATGGAGTAGATCGTACCATTCTTTGGCAGAAGCTGGCACTCTGGAACATCAACCCATCTCTACTACAAGCCATTAAATTGTTGTACTCACGAACCTGGGTAAGAATCAAACTTTCGAGTGAGTTTGCTACAGAGAAAATTGCCACAGACCGTGGGCTAAAGCAAGGCTGTGTCCTGGCCCTGATGCTCTTTAATTTATACACTGCAGACATGGGCCAAGCACTCACAAGAGCTACACTAGCCACGCCCATGATTGGGTGTACCAAGATCCAACTGATGCAATATGCTGAAGACCTGGTACTCTTAGATTGTACCAAAATTGGCTTACAAAAAGCACTCACGGCTCTTGCAATTTTCAACGCCAAAAATAATTTGGTCGCCAACCCAACGAAGTCCAAAATAGTGATTTTTGGGCATTACCCTAAAAGAAAACTGGCAAAATGGAGGATGGGTCAGCTGACTTTGGATTGCATACATCAATACAACTACCTGGGGGTTTGGTTTAGCAAAACAGGCCGCCCAGGTGTCCAAGCCACAAATTGCAGATGAAAGGGAAAAGCATTATGTATGCCCTCTGTAAACTACACGCCACCTTACACAGTCCCACAACAACGGCTATCCAAAGAGTTCTGAGGGCGAAATTAATACCATCTCTCAATTATGCACAACAGGCATTCACAGGGAAATTTGCGAAAGATCTAGAAAAAATTCACTGCACAGCCTACAAAAAGCTATTTCACTTACCAGCCTGTACCAGGAACAATTTGGTTCGACTAGAATTCAACCTTAACAAACAAAAACTGGAAGAGATGGTGTCTCTGAGCAAATACATTTACCTAACAACGGCGACACCGGAGAACACAAGGAAGGCTGCTAAAAGAGTATTTTCCAAGAATCCGGCAATCCCTGGTCCGCCGTTCTCGCCTCCGCCAAAGACCTTTTGCAACTTGCAACAGAGAACTGGGACCCAAGGATAGTCAAGTATGCCACTATTAAAAGGATAATAAAAAAGCAAGTACGCCTACGCTCCCATACCTTGGACATGGAATCCCTGGTAACAAGAGGATTTCATGAGTCCCAAAGCCTCCCACATACAGTGCACAACCTCAAACCTCATCTTATGCAGGCTGTGGGGAGACAAGCCCTACATAGGATCTTAGCAGCCAGACTACATCCTCCCCCCCTCAAAAAATTATACCCTGCCGGGTCAGCAATGCCAGTGATCACGGAGTGCCGGCTCTGCAAATACAAACGTGAGTCTTTGGCCCATATCTTACTTTGTTGCCCGGTTTTGCGTCTAGCCCGCAGAATCTACCTTCGGCCCATCCTACTTCATCTGGGTACTCGCACAGCAAAGGAGGCAGTCCATCGACTTTACACGCTGGACACATTGAAGCACATGGCTACCTTTGGCAAATTTGTACAATATAACCCCACAAAATTGATGGTCACCTCCCGCTAAGCAACCAGGCAGGCACTTGTGCGGAGGCTGCCACTACCTTTTATCACCTGACTGGTTTTATTGAACATGTACAAGAAAAATGTTAACATTTGCTGTGAGCACAGATTTATCTTGTTTTAGATTTTGGATTGTAGACCTCTAGATTTTAATTCCATTGTTTTCTTTTAAATGCAGTGCTCTTCTTTTTTTCTTTTTTCTATTGTAATGGTTTTGAGTAACCACACAAATAAAGTTTCATTCATTCATTTACAATGATGACTACTTGAAATGTCTTTTTGAACACACATTCCCTGTGCCATGTCCTCTATGAGTTAATTATATGTACATACGTACATTAGTGGGATGGTAAGTGTTGATTGGGCAGAGGGTAGTGATTATGGGGTGTGCTCATTCTACAGGGATAATATGGAGATGAGCCCAGTATGCAGAAGAGTACAGGGCCTGTAACTGTCTACATTAGTGTGAAATTACCTCTCACATCTGATAAATTTACAGTGGACATGTCATCCTTCTTTTGGTGTCAGTAGTTGTGTTGCAGTACCTAAATTAGTGGATGTAAGGATGTCATGTCACTTAACAATGGTTTCCTTTCACTTTCTATCTGTGAGTTTCTATCACCTCATACTTCAAGAGTAACACACACAGTAAATTCCGATGTGTAGCTCTCTTAGATGAAGGCATGTAGATTTGCCTACAGACATTAGAATGTGATGTTGGGATGCCGACACATGCACAGCAATTTGGCAGTGTGAGCGCAACATGGAGTATGACTGTCCAATAAGCATGTTCACATGCATCAGCAGATCACAGAAATATTTTGACTTATGCAGATAGTAAATGGAGAGTCAAATATGTGCCTTGAGTTCAAGCATTTTGGTTTGTATTGCCTACCATGTTTGTGATTAGGCCACTTCACTGAACAGTGTCTCTGTCTCCTACAGAATCTATCGAGGTCAGAGAAGGACAGAGGCCCAAAACCGTTGGGGAAGTTACTGGCATCACTGCTCCCCGGGAGTACAGTGACACTGAGGGGACCAGTGCATTGGAGGGGGACTGGAGTGCCCTGGAGGAGTCCGCTCCAGAAATGCCTACCTCCACATCCTCACACTTCAGCGGTGACTCCTCGATGTTGTTGGGCAAAGGAGGATTGACCTATGCTTCATCGTCCGCCACACCCCGTCCTGTGTCCACCCTCCCTGATACTCCCCCAAGTGGTATCTGGGCACGCTGCCCCAGAAGGGAGGGTATCTTTCCTCCCAAGGCACTTCTGCCCCAGCCCCTTGTCCCCAGCTGCCCTCAGTGTGGAGGCAATAGACATCTTGCGACAGGTGTCTGTGGGGCAGACTTTGCTCCTGAATGCCCTCCAGGATCATGGCAACAAGTTGTCACAGTTGTTGCGTTTATGGAGGGCATTCATTCGGATGTTGGTGGCCTGCACTGAACTGTCAACATCAGCCACTGAGCCTCCCCACTGCATTTCACCACCTCCCCGTGCGACGACTCAACCAGGTGCAGCCAGCCCTCAGGCTCCCACATCCAGGGATCCCTCTACCTCAATTAGTTTTCCCCCTCCCAAGTCCAGTCCTCCGACTACCCCAGACAGTCATCCCCCAACCAGTTCCAGTTCTCCCCAAATTTGAACAGTCCCCCTTTCCACCCAATTCCTCCCTGAGCGGTGCCTGATCTGCCCATTTGCTGGCCCTATCCTGGTGATATTCCCATGGTGGTGGACTGTGTTTCAATAATCTATGTGAAATTTCAAGGCACACATGTGTGGACTTGAGTTTGGACTGACCGTTGCCCTTAATGTTTTACACTTTAAATGCTGATACAGAGTTTAAGTAATAAAAAATATATTTATGTTCTGAGAGTTGTCACTGGCCTTACTAATGAGGCAGTACATCGGTTCCATTCTCTGAATTCACACTTTCCCATTGGCATGTAATTAAGTTGATATTGCAGGTGTTCCCAGAGTTTCCGGCAACTAATGTCCACTTTTGACTCTGAGGATTGATGGGGGCAAGCTGATTGTCTGTGATGGTCCACTCTGATCCTGTTTATTATGTTGGCTGTGCTCTACTTATTCACATGTCAGATTTGATTGATCTCCATCAAGAGAAGCAATTCCAATTTACATGATATCTTGAGGGGTTGACAGGGTACAACATATCTGTGTGATCTATCTAGATGTGCACACACCAGTGTAGGTGTGTTGTCATCTTGGTTAGGTATGGCTTCATAGTCAGATGGATGGATGTACATGTGCGTACTGGAGTCATCAGACTTTGTGAGTGTTCTGTCATTAGCAGAGGTGTTATTGTGTATGTGCCCTTGAGCATTGCTCTTTCACACATGTATGATCCAGTTGATGAATGCCTGTTTGTATCTATGATCAGACATCTTCTGGAGTATTTGTGCACATATTGGGGTTGTTGCCGGAGCAGTGTGCAGTGTGTCATTGTAACCTCGTAGTCCTAGGATACACCTACCTCTTCTCCACATCATTTGTGAGTATGCAGAGTGTGTCACTGCAATGTCTGAGTTGTGAGTCTTGGGATCCGGCCTAGTTCTTGCTTACCTTTGTTCTCGCTGTGCTGCGTGTCTCTGGGATACAAACATGATATGTGAGTTTTCACATGCATTGCTGTCACTTTCCACTTTATGTGCTCCAATATGTGTTGGTCTGATTCATAGCAGTCACAGTCATACCATTAAGGCCTACACAATGTGAGATACTCCACTATGGCTTTTTGCTCTGTAGTACATTCCTCACCTGGCCAATTAAAGTGTATACATCACTTCAGTTAAAACATGTGCCACTGCATGCCATGCAAATGTTAGACCCTCCCCACCACTCCATGGTGAGACACTGCACTGTGTGCAAATGATTTGTATCCAGAAGCATTATGGCCCTCAGCACTGTTTCACTATGTGATATGTGCTATTTGAGCCTACTTGATTTCAAGTCATGGTTGCTGATGTACAGTACCGATGGCATCCAGCCCAGTGCTCTTGTTTTGTTCCAGCATGGATGTTTGCCTGGGTTGTGCAACAGTGGATGATAGCAAAAGTGTGTAGCTGTTTGCTGCGACACTGCTACCCATCTCGGCACGCATCTTCCTCACTTTGCGGTCTGCAGTGTATATCCTCCCAGCCCCGAAGCAAATCTGCCACCTTGAGCCCCATCGTAGCTGTGTGAGTGGTGCTTGTAGGTGGGGAGAGGAGAGCAGCGTGCCTGGCAGAGTCAGCACAAGGCAGCCTTCGGGAGCCCTGAGTGTGTCACTCATGTATATTGAGGGAGCCTCACACATTGCATTTTGCAGGTTACCCCAACCATCGTAGAACCGGCCCCGCCTGCTCGCTTGCTGAGAGCTGTTGCTGTACAGGGGTTGCATGCATGGAGATGTTTCGGACGTACCTCTACTGTAAAGTGCGGCGGCGTCTTATCTGCTGGTAATGCATCAGGTAGAGCAGCGGAAATCATATGGAGATGTTTTGGGTCTACGTTTCCTCTCCGTAGTTGTGCTTCCGCTACCCGCGATGAGGTGGTTTTACCGCCGCCATGGGATGGGGTGTTTGATACATCGTAATCTGGTTGGCGGACATAACGTCATTCCACACGCCAGTCTTTGCTCTATTGGCTTCGTTCGGCACCCTTGTGTGACGAAAAAAACATGCAGAGCCTGAAACACAGTGGCGGTCGGAAAGTGGGTTATCAAAGCCCATTGTAATATAGAGGTTGCAGAAATCTGTACCGGACCGGAAAATTTGACATTTTCTAGCACTGCCACCACTGAGGATGCACTTCTACCCGCCATTGGAATCGGCCCCATAGTGTGTTTTTCACAAATGAAACAAGACAAAACAGCAAAAATCCAATTAGTAGAGCCCGAAATATTAAATTTTAAAGTTTTTACAGAAAATAGCACCAAAAGGCGTAAAGCGCCAAATGTAGATATCTGGTCAAAAGGAACTAGAGCAACCCAAGTATTCCTTTGTTCCGTTGTTCTATTAGAGAGGGCTTGTCTTGATATCTCTGTGTTTGTGTTTGTAGGGTCTGTATTTCTTTGATCGGCTATTCTATCAAAGAGGATTTTTCTTGATATCTCAATGTGTGTGTCTGAAGGGTCTGTCTCATGTGTGTGTACTTGGTTTATCAATCTTCTTGTCTCCACTAGTTATCGCACCTTTGAGTCTGGTAGTCACCTGGGTGTTCATTTCATGACCCCTTCTGATTCCCTCTGTTCCACCTATTGGTGTCTGGCCAACAAAGCGATTCAATCTTTGATTGCCTGATCCTCCACTAGTGCCTTCCCCTGGGTCCGCTCTGCTCTCAGAGCCCCTGATGACTCAGGGAAGGTAGTGAGTCTTTGATCTTTGTATCTGCCCCAAGTGACTTGTCTACGGGGTTGCTGTGCCTGAGTGTAGTAGTCGAGTAGTATATAAGGGTATGCTTTCTCTTTGCAAAAGTTTTTTATATCTTTTTAGACCGTGTCTGCCTTTTTCTTTTGCTCTATTGTATTGAACTCCGCAATGGTCTTGTTTAGGCCATTTAATTATCACTGCTGAGACTTCATCTTCCAATTAACATTGACATAATACTGCATTTGGGTACGGTTGCGCCTTGTATGATAATCCCCCGATTGTATGCTTTCATGCGAGATATACTATAATGTCCTGTTGTTAACCCTTTTTTCTCTCTGTAGAACCCACTGTATTTATATTGATGGCCCCTCTTCATATACAAGTCCTCCACACAGGACTGTTGTAACTCGGCCTGCACTGGTCAGCACAACTGTACCATGCTTTTTGTGATTTAGTTTACCATACCAGTGGCACACACAGTATGTAGCTCCATTTATTAATTGTATTTGAATTACACAAAATTTTCCTTTTCCTAAGACTAATTACCACTGCCCTCTCAGTCCGCCAGGTTATCCTTCAGTCCTGATGAGACCCTAACATCTGTTATTAGGATTGAAATGTCATCGACATATTAAATGTAGTTGTTGAAATGTTTTATTTCTTTGAAGTGAACTACTCTTTTGGACAGACTGGAGTGGAAATAGTAAATTTTACCTCTCTGCAATCCAACACTTTCCCTACTGTTGTACAGATTGGAGTGGGAACAGTAAATGTTTCCCTTCCTGACTCTAACACTTTCCCTACTGTTACACAGACTGGAGTAGGAATATTTTACCCCTCCTGAGTCCAACTATTTCCCTATTGTTGCAAAAGGGAGTAGTATATGTATTATTCCTACAATTTCATAGTTTGGTCAATATTGTTCACCTTTAAATTATGATGATGTACCTGTGTTTTTAATATTATGTTATTTGTATTTATTAATCTGTAATATGTAATATATTGTCAGCAAAATATATTTTTTGTATTTTGCTTACTTTTGTATGTTTAACTCCTTCGCTGCGGCGGAAATTCCGCCGTAGCGCTGGGGGGTGCGGGGGGGCAGCGCGGTGGCGCGGTGCTCATGACGGAGCCATTCCGCCATGAGCCACGGTTGGGCTGTGCTCATGACGGAGTGGTTCCGTCATGACTCCGCCCACAGCGCTAATCGCCCGCACAGGCGGGGAATTAGCGCCGCGTGGTCGGCGCGGCCGCCAACAGCCGCAGCATGATGGAACCACTCCGTCATGAGCACACAGCAACCGTGGCTCATGACGGCGTGGTTCCGTCATGAGCACGGAACGAGTTAATTAAAATGTTATGTTTTTTTTAACTTTTTTCCAGTTTATTTGTTAAAGTTTGTAACTTATTGTGTATATGTATATATATTGTGTCAACAAATATTGAGCACCAAAAATATTGTTATTCTCTACTTATAATATAACTAAAATATTGAAAAACAAATATCGTTATACACTAATATCGTACAAAAAAATATTGCTTTGTGATGTATAAACAAGTTAAACATAGTAAACATTAAATAAATTAACCTTAAACAGTAATAAAATAAAAATGTAATATATTTACATAATTTCAAATTATATATACGTTTCATACTTATTTAAAAAAACCTATATATATTTATATGTTTACTTCAAACACATATCATTTAAAACTAGTATTAAAATAATAATTATTATTTATATATATATATATATATATATATATACATGTATATAAATATATGTATTTATATAGATATATTACATTTGTTATTTAAAAAATTAGATTTATAATATATGTATATATTTATATCTGTTATTTTTTAAAGTTTACAAAAAGTGTGTACATTGTGTCAAATTACATTCATTATTTTAATAATAGTTTTAAATTTTGTGTGTTTATATAAATGTACACATGTATATGAGTTTTTTTAATAAGTACTACATGTATATATAGTTTTAAAGTATTTAAATATATATTCAATTTACATTATATTACTGTTAATATATTTAATGTTTACTATGTTTAACTTATTTATATTACAAACCAATATTTTTGTGTTTAATTTTAGGGTATAACAATATATTTTTTTTAACATTTTTGTTATTTACATTATAAATACGGGATAACAATATTTTTTTGCTTGTGCCAAATTAGGAGTTTGGCGGTGCGGCGGTCCAGCCTCAACACAGAAAACTCGTAATCGGGCCCAAAAAGACTTTAGGGCAGGCCAAAGGGGTTTAGTAACATTTGTGGATAAATGAAGAGAAGGTAAATGTTTAGGTTTTATGTGCAGAGAGCCTATGAGGGACAATTGGGGGTGTCAACATGAGGTCAGCAGTTTCCAAGTGCGTTTGAGAACCAGTCTGGGCTACTTGCAAGTAGGCTGAGGGTTTCTGGAATTGTGCATGGGCTATATGGATTAGTTAAAGGTAGACAGAAGGCCAAATGGGGGTATGCACTGATGAACTGTGTTGCCAAAATGCCAACTGAGACTCTCCAAGGTCCGCCCACAGTGTCTGAAGGTATCTTGAGAGTTTCTGAAGGGCATCTAATGATATGAGAGTATTTTAATGAGGATTGATGGCTGGCTGAAAAATCTAATGAGCACATTTCCTCAAAATCTCTCAGGGCATAAAGAAGATCTTGAGGAGCTGGTCCGACATGTGAAAAGGAGGTCCAGAGGTGTTCTGGGGCTTTTAAAGGCAGACAAAGGGAGGCATATCACATAACAAAATGTAATTTAGGGCATGGCCTGTCGGTAGGCTGGTGTCTTGAATTGTAGGAGAGGTGGAGAAGCAGTATTTTACCACCTGAGACAGAGGTATATTTTTTTTGTCATTGTAAAATAAAAGTATTGTGCTGCTTTTGACTGAAAGTAACACAAATATATACATATAATAGAACACAACATAACAAAGCAGTCAAAACAGAACACAAAATTACAAACACAGTGTAATTCAACAACATAAAGAAAAAAACACAGAACAAAAACATAACCAAAAAGGAAAACAATACAGCAATCACCACAAGTAAATGCCACACAAAATATGCAAAAATATTGTTATAGCATATTACTACATACACAACTCCACTTTCAACATAATGGGGCCGATTAAAATGTCTGTGGGACTTTCATCGGTCAGTGGTTGCACACAACTTATCACGATGAGGCCGCACATGGTGCAGTTGCAAACTCCCATTTCTTAAAAGGAGCCTATGCTGAGAGCGGAAATGGCACGCAGCACAAGCTCCCATTGAAAATGTGAGTTTATGGAAATCCCTACACATTGTGGGAGGAACCTCATGGTGCCTGACACACGGTGCAGGGAGTTTTTCAGGGGGGGACCACATATGCCCCCCAGGCCAGGGAAGTAGGGGGCCCCTCTAGGGGCCTTCAAAGTCACTTTCCGCCTGCCTTTTCATGGCAGGTGAACCGTCCCTCCCCCTGATGCCTCCTTGAGCCCAAGTGTCATGGGTTATTAAAGGACGAGCAATGTGTGTCTGATAAGCTGCTAGGTGCCTCTGAATGTGGGATATATGAAGGTGATTGAGAATCATTTGTTTTGTGAACTTACCTGAGGGAACACCTGTGATGTTTAAGGACCAGTTGGAGGTATCTGAAGCAGGGCCATTGGAAGAAGAGCAGACAGATCATTTTTCTCTTTTTCCAGTGCCTCTGATGTCCTGACGTCTATGAGCTATTGCCAGAATCTGAAGCACAGCAAGAGGTTAAAAAGCGTAAAGCCTCTATTAATTCATGTCTGGGGCTGTGCTGAGAAGGCTCGAGTAAAAACAAATGTTGCTGAAAATGCATCGTTACTCTGATTAAGCCTATGTGGCTTTCACTTTCTACCCACATAATATGGAAGTCATGCTGCCAGGAAGCTGCACAGCTACTTTTATGAGGCATGTTTTAATTCTCTGTCAAATGCACAAAGCCCCTAAGCTTGTTTGCCTTATTTTATATTTAGAAGGCGGATTATGATAGTGGGACCACAGGAAGTGCATTTTCAAATTAGTTGTGCATTTTAAATCGAATTTTTGTGTAAGGTTTAAAAGATCGTCTGAGCACTCATTTACTTCTATTTCTCAAAATGCATGGATCCTCTTTTTCTATTGACTATTCTGGCTTTCAGTTTATTGTGACTCATTATACAGGCAAACGCTGCCATCCATTCTAGGTGGCAGACTTCCCATTCCTCAAGCTAACACAGTTATTATTCTAGCTTTATCCCTCTTGAGTCTTCATTAAGTCAAAAGCAATATTTTGGGAAAATTAAATTCCCACATTTCATTTTCGAAATCTCCCCATTAGGTGCTCCTAAACAGCAGCATGGTTGTGAAATATCTACCTTAGTAGTGAAGGCTTGAACTGCTTTGATTTGGGCCCAGCATATGCTGATTTCATTCAAAAATATACACACAAAAGAAACTGTTTATAGGGCACGTTCATGCGTGACAGCTTCAACCTGTTCTGCCTGTTTTAGGATAAAACACATTGCAGGCTATAACTGTTAGGCCATACTTGAAAGCCATGATGACTGTATTATTAACTGAAATGGTACTCGGTGTGTCTTTGCAGGATCTCGCCTCCAGATGTCTTTCACATCTGGATATAAATCTGTTTGTGTTACTCTGCTGTGCCATGCTGCTTGGATATTATCTGTCAGCTGCCATACATATAATGGGACAGAGCAGATCTGCTTGTGTAGCAGGCATGGCACTGTTTGCCTTGTATTTTCTCAGACTCTATGGTGTTAATTGAACACAGTTTATTTGTTTGTTGTGGAACAAATTGGTTATGAATGAATGAGGGGTATTTATATAGCGCAAACAGCTGCTCAGATTTGAGTCTCTCGGCACTGCGAACGAGGAGATATAGAGAGGAGAGAGTGAGATAAGATAATATAGGCTAAACAGGTAGGTTTCTGTAGGTTTGCAGAAGGCGGATTCCGTTTCTGTGCTTCTGAGCTGAAAGGGGAGGCGGTTTCAGATTTTGGCAATGAAAACTAAAACAAGAGGTCCCACCACGTTAAGCTTTAGTGATTCTATTGTTCAGATTATTGGGACTGGCGCTATATAGGACATTGTGTGCTAAATTGAGTTCTTTTAATATGATCCTTTTATTGACTGGGAGCCAGTGCATTGTGGTAAGGTAGGGTGAAGTGGGGGTGTACCTTTTCGCAAATTGAAGAAGAAGCACATTTGCCATGTTTTGGACCACCAGTAGTCGCTGGATTAAATATGCAGGTAAACCCCGGTACAAAGCCAAGAGAGGATCATAGCTCTAACTACGGTTTTCCTGGCTTTCCATGGAAGAAGGGGGAGGAATTTCCTGAGATCCTTCAGGATCCACATACTGTTTCCAACAACTGAGTGGATCTGAGTCTGAAAAGATAGGTCGTCATCGAGGAGGACTCCGAGGTTTCTAGCTACCACGGGTGTGGGAGGTCTATCTTTGGGCCAGGCACCATCCCAACCCGGAATAGGATTAGGCCCTAACAATATCATTTCTGTTTTATCCGGGCAACATTGTAGTTGGCTCTCTTTGAGCCAACCTAAGACTGCTCCCATGCAATTTGAGAAGACTACTTTGCGGGATTCTGAGTTGCCCTCGGGGGAAAAGACCAGCTGGGTATTGTCGGCATATGAAATGATATTAATGCCGAATGTCTCTACCAAGTTGGCTAATGGAGACATCTACACATCAAACAGTGGTGGGCTAAGTGCCGAGCCCTGGAATACCCCACCTTTTGAAGGTTTGGCCTTGGAGGGGTGGGGTTGCGGCCTCATACATGTTAGAAAATGTGTATGTATATTGTGTATGTGTTTCATATTGATAATCAGATTCAACACGTTATACACGTCGAAAGTTCTACTTGAAAGTGCAGATGATGGGTAAAGTTAAGTAATGCAAAGGAGTGCTGTTTAATTTACTGTTGTTTTGAGATGCCATACTCGTATATGGTGCATTTATAAGTCTTAGAAAATATGTCATCTTATGATGCTCTCTTTATGGCATTAAAACAAGAGAACAATCAAACAAAATGTGTTCTTAGTAGGTGGGGAGTGCGCCAGCAGAACAATAATGTTTTTAGAGCATCAAGCACTATTCTTATGAGGTCGCCTTATTGGTACATTCTTGGCAGACTCAGATAGTTGGAGTCAGACAGAATGTGTTGAATCAGATGTTGAGATCATTTTCGAAAGTAGGTGGCCAGAGAGGTGCTTGTTAATGATACTAGTCAGGTTGTTCAAAGGTCCTGTTTCCCTCCCTACTGAATCAGGCTCAGCACACACTTACTCCTCTCTCAGTTTGTTATTCAGCTGCCTCTAGGCTGCATGTCCACATTGAGGATTTGCAGCTATTGGTAGATGAGCAAGATTGTAGCAGAGGCTTCCAAGGTGGTAGCTGTTTTGTTGCTGTGGTAGAGGACATTCATGTCACTTCTTTCACTTTTCTTTTATTTTTGGATACATGTAAGAAATGGGATTTCTGGTTGGCTAGGGTTTGCGCCTAAGCAAGGCAGAAACCACTTCTCCACTCTAGTTAGGGCAAGGGAGTTACATGCTGAAGATAACCCCTGCTCACCTCCTTGGTAGCTTTGCACGAGCAGTCAGGCTTATCCCAGAGGCAATGTGTAAAGCGTTTGCGCAACACACACACAGAGCAGCGACACACTAGGCACACTACAAAAGAAACTCCACACAAGGGTATATAAAAAAAATAGCCTTTGTATTATCCAAAACACATTAGAATCATAATCACACATATACACTGTGCCAACGGGCACCAGCTAATAATTTACAGGGGATTATATACTTTGCCGGGGCCAATCTGGCCACTGTCAGAACCTTAAGAAAGCACAAGTAGCAAATATAAAACAACCAGTTAATACTGGCAAAATACTATTCTCAGCATTATCACCAGCAATATAAACGCATAATGTCTGCATCACATTAGGCATAAACACATTATGCATAAATCACATTTAGGAGTGCACCGTAGTAACACTCCCAAGGTTCATACATCACCTTCAGCATAAATTTATTATGCAATCACATTAGCTATCACCATAAAAATGACCCCAACTGGCCTTCGTGGGTGCCCAAATGTCCTCTGTCCTAAAAGTCAGGACTCTTAGCTGCCACAGCAGTGGGGTGCAGGCCCAGCAGGCCAGCACCAGAAATTAGGGCGAGGGTGTGATCCTACTGCGGCCGCTGCAGGTTAGAGTGGTGGGGCTAGGTGAGGGGGAATTTTGAGAGACGACTACGAGGGAAAATAAAATAAATAAATAATTTTCCCTCGTAGTCACCTCTCAAAATCCCCCCCGCCTGGCCCCATCGCCCCAGCACTCTTACCTGCAGCGGCCACGGCTGGTGTGATCAACCTGGGTCTCTCTAGAGACCCGAACCAATTTCCCTTCACGTGGCAGCTGCCCGTGCTCTTGAGGTGCAGCTGGAGGAATCACCCTTGGCACTGCAGTGTCTCCTGAGCCCTACTCCGGGACTCTAAGAACAAAATTGCCCCTATGTTGCAGCTGCCCTCCAACAGGAGGATCAGCTGTGATGAGACGGCACCAACCATGTGCCTTACCTGCCCCACTCACCGGGGCTTCTCCTGGTGCCTTCGATCGGCACCAGCAATGCGCAAGTGTAGCCCCACTCACTGGGGCTTCTTTGTGGACTCCCCTCCTCTCCTTGTGCAGGGAGGAAGGCACCGACAATGTGCCTCGGCAGGTTCCCACTCCTGGGGAGCTCTGCCTACAGCCAGGCTTCGCCTGGCTTCCGGAGGCTCGACAGTCAGGCACGGGGCGCCTGACTTCTGTTTTCAGAGGTCCTCTCTTCACCTCAAAAGTGAGGCGTAGCCTCCCGCCTTGAAATGAACACAAATGCGGGGTGGCCTCATGCTCCATCAAAAATGCTGGGTAGGCTCCTGTTTCACCTCGGGGCACCTCAGGAACACATAGAGACAACAACTTCCCACCATGCTCCTGGCTCCCAGGCACAGTGCTCGCCCTGCGCCCACAAGCAAGAGCCCACATCTAGGGCTCGAGGTCCAGAAAAATGAAGAGCTCACCACACGCTTGATTTAGGCTACCCTCCTGAGGGCTAGAGGAGCAGAGCTGGGCCCTGGCAGGCCAGCTCATGGGGCCCTCCAGCAATGGGGCAATCCCTTGTGGTGGTTCCTCCTGGGGCCCAGTAGTCCAGCAGGCACAAGTAAACACCCACAACAGCCCCATTATATATAGTACAATTTCCTTTGTTCTGCCCAAGTAGGCACAGGGCATGGGGAACCAGCCTCAACTGGTTCTAGGGGGTGTTGAAGCAGTCTGTTTATCTGGCTTACACCCTCCTTTGTCAGATGGGGGCTCGGTCCTCAGACACACCACAGGAGGGTGGAGCCAGCATTCACCCAGGCAGGCACAGACCTATTCAGGATCAGGGACTACTCCTCCCACTACTCCAAATGTAGATCTGCCTATTCACCCTAGCGCTGACTCACCCTGCCCTCCCTAGAACCACACACCTCACCAACGTCTGTCACTCCAGAGCTAGACATGCAATACACCTCAGGCAGGCAGACACACAGCACACAGAAATGCCAACGTTTAAAAGTGCATTTCTAAAATAGTGATAATAAATCTGCGCACACCATTGCACAGCATTTATTATTACTATTCCAAACATACCAAACTCGACCACGCTGCTCCTCTTGTATCAGGAATTACCACTGAAACACTTATCAGGGAATCCCCAATACATTCCTATGGGAGGGCAGCCTCACAGCAGTGAGAAACCAAAATGGCTATTTGTCACTACCAGGACATGTCACGCACTTAAGGTACCATGTCCTACCTTCTACCTACAATGCACCCTGCCCATTGCGCGCATAGGCCCTGCAATGGCAGCGCCTTATACAGGTTTGAAAGGCTACTTTGGGGGGTGGTGCAAGCAGCGCTGCAAGGCCACCAGTAGAATTTATTTTCCTGTATATGAGATACCACATTACTGGGGACTGACAGGTAAATTAAATATGCCAAACAGGTGTAGACCAATCTTACCATGTTTACCACAGAGAGCACACCCACTTTACACTGGACAGCTGTGCTAAAGTGCCAAAAGTCCTAAAACCACCAACACCAGGTCAGAAAAAAGACTAGGAGGAAGGCAAAAAGTTCAGGGATGACCCTGCAAAATGGGTCAAGTACAACAATACACTTATGAGGTAAATCCTAATGAAAAACTATTGTTTCATTTACTTTTTTACATGGTTACATATAAATGCCTGTTGTTATGCTCCTCCCTTAATCAGATGATCAGCGTCAGTATGTCACAGACTGTCATAAGTGCAGTGCTAAGTGCCGACCACCGTAAACCAATTAAGTGACGGTGGGGGTCACCGGAAACCACCGGCTCAAATTAAGCAGTGGAATCTATTGAAACAAAATCATTGAAACAAAAATATTGAAACAAAATAACAAACAAAACTGTCAGGAGAGACGGATTAGCGCAAATCTTGCAACAAACATACTGGAAAGAAAGTTATAGGGAAGGCAAGAGAGGCATTTATTTCTTTCAACACTAGGCGGTTTGATTGGCAAAAGATGTGCTGGATGATAACCTGGAGGAGTTAAGCACTAGCTGTAGTACAGCAGACCACATGCATGAAGACACTATAGACACTGTGCAGCCAAAAGAGGCTCTGCTGACAAAGAGCATGCGCAGGTGAGGCTGAAGATGTGAGACCAAAAGATGTGAGGCTAATAACACAGCAACATTGAAAGCTTTGCAGCAAAATCATCTAAGCAAGCATCTATTACTCCTGCTGACCCTGAAACAAAACCCCCACAAACGGATGAGGCTGAAACTGAATTACTAGGTCCTGTTGTTTGCTCGGGCAGTAAAATATTATGCATGCATTTGTTGAAACAAATTATTTATTAGCAAAATTCCAAAAGAATCAATAATGCTGCCCTATTTCTGAGAGTTACTTTTTATGAAGTTTGCTCCTGTATGTGTTTATTTTCTGTTATATTATAGAAGTAATCTTTATGAGAACTTGCGTCCCCTTTTCAGGTAGTATTTGTATGCTAGTGAACTAATGTTGCTATAAAAAGAATTTACATTCTATAGATTACCACTATATTCTATCATGTGTTGACCAGTATAGTGACTACATATATGCCCTTTGTTACTACATTTGAAACTAGACTTCTAAATATGCCCACCAGGGACACTGACCACGCAGGGGTCCAACTGCCAGAGGCGTAGCTTTGTGGGTGGAGGGGGGTTTGGGGTGTTACACCCATTCAAGAAATATATTTTCCGATGAATAGTTGGGTACAGGTGCTTACAATCAGGTATGCTGAGGTGTCTGTCAGATTTCATCTGTGATTTTCGTATACACACACTGAAAAACACACACACTCTCTCATCTCTGTTTTGAAAGCCCTAAAAAATGTTTATTTTACAAAATATTGTGTTTCTTTCATTTAGTACTCCCATTTCTCTGCATTTCTCTCCCTTCCACTGCCTCTCAACCCCTCTCGAGCTCCCAGCTTCTCATATAAAGTATTTTAACATTATATGCCAGCGTGATGGTCGTGAAATCTGATGGTCAACCACCTCCCACCCCCACCTTGCCCTCAATCTTACTGCTGACCAAGCTAAACACCCCTGCAAACAGCGCCAGAATAATTTATAACATCTGCACCCTCCACCGCCTTGGAGACCATGACATACGACTGGCCTGATCTAAGATCTTCCACTGGCACAACCGCCATGCCAGGGAGGACTGAGATATGCAGTGTTATCATGATGTCTGCTTTCCAGGAACTCAGTTTAGACATCTACATCTTTCATGTTGCAAGGGAAGACAGACCCCCAGCATTACCACCAGGCACGCGGGCCTTGGGAATTAGTTCTGAACAGTGGTGGCTGGTGAGATTTGAAAAGTGGTGATGCGTAAACTTATCCGTAGGAGATGCACCGTGGCGAGCGAGCGCAGCAAGCTCACCCAATCAATTAAAGGTGGGTTTGTGGTGGTTTTCCCCCCGAGAAAATTTTGAAAAATTAGTGGGCAAATGGTGCATTTTCAAGCAAATTTGAGAAGCAAGAAAGCTAATAAAGCAATTGTGAAAGTGCAGTTATTACATTAATAAAGGGATGTCATATAACAACATAGTGGCTGCTCATTCAGTATAACCACATAACTTATTAACAGACTTCAAGATACGAAGCAGAGAACCTCACCGAATTTTTTATTTAAACTGCAAAAAACGAAACAAACAACTAAACAGGTCACAAACTAGCAGCATTCAAGAAGAAATGTTAGGATTAACATATTGTTCACTTTCTGTAGATAAAATCATCCCGTCTGTCTTTAATAGCAGCGAACTTCTCAATAACTTTAAAGTCTGGGATTCTTTTGACGAGGTCTCTCTCCATAGAGAGCTTTGCCAAAGCATTCAGTCTTTCCTCAATCATGGTGTTCCTCAGGAATGTCTTAATTGCCATTTGCATGGTCGTAAACATATGGAGACCGTTTGCCATTTGTCATCTAATGCTTGTCTAAATGAGATATGAGCAAGGCGTTACATCTGACGTACAAATATTGAGGAATTGTCAGTGGAACCCACACTATTCACATCCTGCAAACTTAGAGCGGATTTTTGAATAAGTCCCATACCTAAGTTGGTTGCCCTAGTCTGTCCTGAGGAAGATCCGCAAGGCCGAGGTTTGAATCACCCTTAAGGCCCTAAGACGGGTCAAAACGTCGACATCCCCACAATTTAGACTGGACCATACATTACTTTTCCAAACGTGCTACGCAAGAATGTACTTTTCTGCAAATCATCTGTATTTCATTGTATATATGGTCAGTCCGGATAATTAGGTGAATTTCAACCTATCCAACTGTTTAGAATTAATTAAATATATTTTTCCTATGTCACTACTTTGAAGCTTTTTCACTATTCTTTCCACTTGAGCACTTTCCTTCTGCACGTTCCGCCTGGAGCAACCTTCTATTAATTATGACTAATGAGGTTACCATTTTGCTAAAAAAAACGTAATTGACAATGTTTATTAAAAACTAAAACGTAAGGATATAAATAATTGTCTGGGTATTGCATTTTTATTGTTCATACTTTTGATTTTGAGTCAACATATTTAATACTATGAGTAGGTGCATTGCATCACAGAATGCACGGGTTAATGCACATGAGAATTGTGAACTAAACCAAGAAGGATATATATATATATATTTTTTTTTTGATTCCTCATATACCAACAAGGGCATTCTAGATGGGGAATCCCACCTCTCTCCTCTTCCCAAGATATTCCAGTCCTGATGTTTTAAGGTCCGACGAGAGGCGGGAGGGAAAACACCACTCTAGTAACAATTGTTTTCTTATTCCACTCCGTTCCATACAAACAGCTTTGCCCATCGATGGATTGGAGACACAGAACCAACAGTGCCCAGGTGAAATCATTGGAATACTCTCGTCTGTTCCGCCATGCCACAAAAAAAAAAAAGCCCAGGTCTTATCGTAATTTGTGCTATCTCATGCCATGGTTTGGGGACAAAGGACCCACAGTGACCACGTGACATCCGTGAAGTATTCTCATCTGTTCCGCCAAGCCACAAGGGCCGCTCAGATCTTATCGTAGCTTCCGCTATCGCAGGCCATATCAGATTCACTTATATATATGAGGTATTTCAGACATTCTGAGAAATTTGGGGCATTTTCATTTTTCCAGGCCCTGCATATTTCTCGCCTTGCCAGGGTGATAACATAGAAAATAAATTTGGGAGCCAGATCGTTAACGTGGAAATGTGAGGTTAATCCAAACATGATCATCCTAGTAGTAGCCACTAATTGTGTGTTTAGTACCTCAACCAAAAAGCCTTGTATTTTAAGCCAATAATTCTTTAACATTGGGCACTCTCCAAACATGTGCAAATCGTCAGCGGCCAACAATTTACATCTCGGGCAGGAGTGTTCTAGGCTTGTGATTTTAACTAGTTTTTTAGGTGATATATAAACTCTGTGCATTGTAAAAAGGTGATTTCTTTTTAGAGGAGCTGACTTAACCACCGTGTGGAGCATAGTGAATGAGTCCGCCCATAAATCTGATAGGATGTTGACGTCTGGATCTATGACATTACCCCACAGCCTTTGGAGTTCGGATTCTGTCACTCCCTCTACTTCAATCATGGCCCAATACCAGTATGATAACTCTTTTTTCCATCTGCCTTTTTTACTAACTAGATCAAAATTCGGGTTGGGAGTATTAGAATCCCATGGGATAGTAGCCCACCAACCTGAGAGCTGGTAATATTTGAATCTAGTAAGTGTTCCTCCAGTCATGCTCGAAAGGGATTCCCAATTTAGGAGCTCTGAGTCTCTTTGCGTGTCACTCCAGTACGTTAGTCCTGCTATTTTTAGGGGACATGCTTATCCTTAAGACAATCTGGTGTCCCCGGTGAATCCCATATTGGGGCCTTAGGGGCATAGTAGGGGATGCCCAATCTTTTCCTGACAAACATCCAGTTTTTCAGGGCCGTGCCTAAAATTTTTTATCTCACCCTTTTATAGTATTTAGGATCACCGCATTTAAACAGAAAGTATTCCTGCCCTTGTGGGATACCATGGAGAAGCGCCTGGAACAGTAGACCTAGCGAGGAGGCGTCTGTCTTATCCGCCAACAGTCTAAAATTTTTAAAATGGAAAGAGTGGCAGTATATGAGTAGGTCAGGTAGGGCTAACCCTCCCATTTTCAGAGTTCTCCTCAATTTCTTCCAGGAGATTCTCGAGGTCTTTGTATTTCATATAAAGGAGCCTATTTTCCCCTGGAGTTTGGCTATATCAAATGGACTAAACGTTAATGGGATAGAGTTGAACAAGAAGGAAATTTTGGGTAGAATAATCATCTTGATAAAATTCACTCTGCCAAAGATGTTCAGCGGAAGGCCTGACCAACGCTGCAGAAGGCTGCATACGTCCTTGTGAACTCTACTTAGATTTTCTTTGGGTATCTCTGAGATATTCTGGGCTAGATGTATTCCGAGATTTCTCATGCGTAACTTTACATCTGGAGCTGCCACCTCCTGATTCCATTGCATGATCTCAGTTTTTCCTTATTGATCTTGTAGCCTGATATCTTCCCAAAGGACTCTGCCTGATCAAATAACCTGGGGATAGCTGCTTCAGGATTAGATGTAAACATTAAGAGATCATCCGCGAATAAGGCAAGTTTTAAAGTAAGATCCGCTATGTTAAAGGGTTTAATGACAGGGTCAACTCTCAACTGACAGACAAAGGGTTCAATGTATAAATTAAACAATAGCGGGGAGAGAGGACACCCCTGTCTTGTTCCCCGCGAAATATGAACCCAGTCTGTAAGTAGACCATTTATCAGGATCTTTGCCCTGGGAGAGGAATAGAGTGATCTGATTGATGTTATAAAATTTTTGGGGATTCCAAAACTAGACAAAGCCGACCATAGATATGTCCAATTGACTTGGTCGAAGGCCTTAGCTGCGTCAATGGCTACGATGGTCAAGGGGAGTTTTTTATCAATAGCAACATCTATGGCAGCAATAACCAGGAAAGTTAATTCGTTTAACTTCCTGCCAGGAATAAAGCCTCTCTGGTCTCCATGTACTATAGATTTTATGACTTTAGCCAATCTCGCCGCTAGAATTCCCGCAAAGATCTTATAGTCTATGTTCAACAGTGAGATTGGCCTATACGACTCAATTATTGTGGGGTCCTTATCTGGTTTCAAAATTAAAGTGACTGTCGCTTCTGACCAGGTTTGTGGAGTTATCTCACCTGATATAAGTATCTTATTGAACAAAGTTGTGAGGACTGGGACAACTTTATCTAGACCCATTTGGTAGATCTCTGCAGGGAGTCCATCTGGACCAGCTGCCTTCCCTTTTGCCATTTTATTTATCTGGTTGTGGACTTCACCCTCTTGTATTTCTGAGCTCAGATAATCTCTATCAACCTCTGATAGCTGTGGTAGATCGAGCTGGTTTAACCATTCTTCTGCGACATGCATTGAGGGACCACTCTCTTCTGCATAGAGATCCTGCATGAACCGTTGTGCCTCCCCAGAGATTAGGTCATTGTCGTGGGAGATGGCCCCAGTGCCACGTATAGTTAGACTCTTGATCAGGTTTCTAGCCCTATCAGACCTGACCTTCCAGGCAAGCAGTCGTCTACACTTCTCCCCATAGGAGAAGTTTTGCAGTTTACTTGCGTCCCATCTTTCTTTAACCATTTTATCAATGTTAGCCTGATATTCCGCTCTCAGGGATCCAGCTCCTTCTGTATGGTGGCTAGATTAGCCTGATGGTCTAACGAGGCCTTCTGCAGCTGTTGTTCTTTCAGTTTTAATTTAGTAAGGCGATCTTCTTCCTCTCTTCTTCTTACTTTATTTCGCCTAATCATTAAAGAGGTTAGATACCCTCTTAACCATGCCTTAAAAGTCTCCCACACCATTTGATCAGTCGCAGTACTGCTATTTATTTTGAAGAACTCAACTATCTCCGCCTCCAGGTCCACTTTCACTTCCTCTTTTAAAAGTATTGTTCTATCTAGAGTCCACCTTCGTAATTGTTCTTCTTGCTTAAACCTGATCTTTAGTTCCACCATAGAATGATCTGAGAGTGTAGCTGGAATATAGGATATGGTGTCTACCCCGGAAAGTAGTATTTGATCTAACAAAAAGAAATCTATTCTAGAATGGTGTCTGTATCTGCGGCTGTAGAAGGAATAATCTCTACTATTACCATTTCTAGCCCTCCAGATGTCAAGTAAATTAAAATCTTTCATGATGTTTTTAAGCTCAGATTGTGTTTTACGTGGAGGGGTAAATTTAACTTTTGAAGTTCGATCCAAATTTTCGTTAAAGATCAGGTTAAAGTCCCCTCCTAAGTTAATGGGTGTTTCATAGTTTAGGGGACTCATTTTTAGACTAAGAAGAGCCCCTGGGGAGTCGGTATTTGGCCCGTAATAGACTGCGCATGTAAATCGTGAACTATCTACCGCTAAAGATGCAGTCAACCATCTACCTGAGCAATCGGTCTCATACTTTTCTACCCTAATCCTACTATTAGCTCGAACTATAATTGCCACTCCCCTGGTGTTTCCTCTCTGATTGGAACAAAGGAGATCTTGGATCCACCTTTGATTCCTGAACGCTGTCTTACATTCTTGTGGCTCCATGTGGGTTTCTTCAAGGAGACAGATATCAGCCTTTAATTTATTTAGATATTCGCAGATTCTAAAGAGTTTCCTACTTTCCCTTAATCCATTGACATTCCAGCTTACTATTTTTATTTTATTTGCTGTGTCTGTCATATAGGAGGGAATTCTAAAATAAGAAATTTGAAGGTGCCCCCAAATCCTTTTTCCATGAGAGAGTTGCATCGAGTTATTTTCAGCCATTGTGGTTGCATGAGGAATACTTTTTTTTGTTTTGCCAATTACCCCCCCCCCGCACCCACCACCCTCCCTTGAGGAACCCTCCCTTATATACCTTGGCGATCATGTCGCCCTTTGAGGGCCCTAGCCCTTGACTGAGGATCTGCCTCTATGTCCTAAGTGCAAATAAAGAAACGGGATAATAATTGAACCACCTGCTGCCCCCATTTTTTTTTTTTTTAATTCTTTATTTATCTTTTTCTTTTTTTTTTCTTTACTCTTTATTGTCTCCCCCCTTTCTTTTCTAATCCTTACTCCCCTCTTACCTCTTTATTTTCCCTCTTCAAATTTTATAGTCTCTGGCTACCCTAACTACTCTATATCCTCAATGATCTATATGTGTCCTGAATCTATGTTAAGTCGATGATATTCTCTTTTTTTTTTTTGGAACAGAGGGACAGTGACCGATAATAGGATAATAGGATAAAATGGTAGTGGGATAATAGTGTAGTGCGGAAATGGTGCAAAGTTCAAGATGATCCGTAAGTGGAACCCCAAGATAAAGTGAAAAGAACAACTAGCGTTGGGTCTCCTTCATACCAATCAGGAAAGTATCCACCTCCTGGGGCGAGGTAAAATTGTATGTTCTATTTCTCCAGACCACCCTCAATGATGCAGGGAATTTCATTAATACCTGGGCCCCTTGACTTCTTATATCTGCCATACGCGACCCTAGCTCCCACTGCATCTGTGCTGTTACTCTGCCTACATCGGAACGTATGAGGTATTTGGTGGATTCTATCTTGAGGGAAGTATCTACCAGGGCCCTGCTCAGTATCAGCTCCTTAATGGCATAGGTGTGAAAATTCACCAATATCTTTCTAGGCGCTTTCCTATCAGGATGCTGTCTAAACGGGTCCCTGTGGGCCCGCTGTATTTCCCTCTCTATATCTATGTCCGGTTTGTCTTTTAATACTCCCTCTCTCAATAGTCTGCATACCAGGGTCTTTACATCGCCATTTTCAGCCCCTATTCTGTGCTTTTAGCTCCGATATGTCTTTTGATTGAGCCTGGGAGACTTGGGCAAGAGCAGCAACTTCCCCCTCCAGGACCTCTGTTCAAGAGCAAATATCATCTAATTTGTTCTCCAGGCTGATGCACTTCTCATTGATCTCCTTCTGGTTGCCCTCCGAGATTTCAAATTTAGGCAAAAATTTCGAGAGAAGATCTTCACGTAGCGACTGGAGGAGCACCTCGAGCTGGGACTGTCTAGTTCCCTTTTCCGCGGCTTGAGACTCCCGGGGAGCTGACGGTGAATTATCGGAGATGGAGCTCGCTTCTAGCATTGTACTATGCTCCAGCGATACCCGATGTCTTGAGCTCTCCTCTTCCACTAACGTGGACTCCGATTCCACAGCACATAGGTCTGTCTTTGGCTCAGAAAGCAGTGGGGAGTATCTATTGACCAGAGTAACCGAAGCCTGAGGGGTTGTGGGGTGAAGAACTTGCCTGCCCGCCTTAGCCACCTTACTTATATAGGCATCTGGGGTAGGAGTGGTATTAGCGGGGATCTTTTGGGTAGTCATTTTTTCCATTATTCTGAAGTAGGACTTCAATGAAGGAGTGGGCTTGGTTATATTTGGGCAAGTTTTGGATTTCTTCACCTCACCTATCTTACCTTTCTCTCTCTTTTTCTGTCAAGGAATAATGGGAGTAGGCCTCCCTACCCTGCCGCAGGGGGGAAAGAGCTGCTCCTTCTCAGGCTGAGAGCGAAGGAGGGATCTGTTTCTCACTTCTGGGGGAGCCGTTTGGGCTTGAGGTACCTGTGTCTGTGTCCTGCCTGTTCTACTTTCTTCTTCCCCAACCTCTTCTATTTTTCTGTTCTGACGGGGAACCTGCTCTTTTGGGAGGGTTATTTGGGGCGAATCTGTCATATAGTCCATCCCTCTACTCCTCTTGTTTCCCTCGCACCTAAGCTCTACAGAAGCCTCAAGCCGTCCCTTGGGCCCTTAATCACAAAAACACTGCCACTTCTGGCACCAACGACACCACCTAAGCAAGGCACGCCTTTACCCCGATCTCCTGGCACCAACCTTGTATCTGTGATCAGCGTACCATATATCAATATTTATTTACTGCTTAGGTCTGGCATCATGGATGCATCTCTGAAAAAAGCATACACACGCAGCGTGCAAGCAGGGCATAGCTTCAGGAACATGATTCCTTCTAGATAGAAATGTTTCTGAAGCTACGCCCTGTTAGTGCCACGCACCTCTGAACCTAGCTACACAAAGCAAAGGAGCACTCTGTACGCACTAGTCCAGCCAGACTGCACCAGTCTGCGTTGTTACTAACACTCTGAAGTGCAGAGTGAGTCACTCTGCACTTCAAGGAGTGCTAGTGTTTATAGAGCGAGAACGCAAGGCAATTGAAGAACTGCATTTGATGAAGCGAGGGAAGGCGCCCATTTGCAGTGTGCCGCTGGCCTTTAATTGTAGGGAGAGAACACCTCGGCGCCACGGTTGCTTAATGGATGTGGTATCATATATATTTTGCATAAAATGCGTATAGGACTAAGGGACGCCGAAGTGACCACCGAAGGTGAGGTTACCGAACAACAACACAAGTAACACTATGGCAAGCTTCCCAGCGCTTGATCTTTCAAAATATTAAAAGCGCAGCCTTAAAGCACCTCGGAGAGGACTGAAGTGCGAAGCCGTTTGAAAAGAAAATAAATTGCTGCCATACCCCGTCGGCCGCCGCTGCTGGAAGCATGTTTATTTTCAAAGGCATTATCGAATCATATCGCGCACATGATACACTAGTGCTGACTGCATGTCTCGACTCGATGGTGTAACCCCGGTGTGAGGGAAGTGCGGCTGCCCGCGGCCCCCGCAGGGGGCCACCCTAAGTGGGCGGCCACCCTTAGTCGCATTTGGCACTCCCCACCCCCACTAATACGGGGGACTATAGGAGGAGTCCCCTGGCCAGATACGTCGCTTTCGGCACAAAGAGGAGGGGGAGGTATTTATGCCTCCCCCGGCCATCTTGGCGTTCTCTTTGCGCCGGACACGCCATCTCCCACCCTACCGCTTACCCGGCGTGGGGTTGGCAGGCGAATTACATAGAATGTTGTAATGTTTTTCTTTGTCGTTGCAGGCGGAGTTACAGGGCGATCTGGAAGCATATGGGTACAGAAAGTTTACCTCTGCAAGAGCACAATAGGGGTGCCAGAGCCAAATCACAGGAACCTCGTGTGGAGGGTCCTGGAACAACTACGTCGGCGCCCCGTTAGTCCTTCGGGCTGTTGTGGGCCTGAACAACCGGGGGTTTGCCTTGCTACGCTCCGCCCTGAAAAGGGCGTGAGTAATGAGGTACCAATGTGTCACATGATCCAGTAAGGGGATCACCCGTGATCCAGTAATGGGATCACCCCCCATAAGGGTAGTGCTGATTGGTTTCTCCACAGTGCGTGGCTCATCAGGCGGGCAGGGCAGCATAGGTTCATACAGCTGCCTGCCCTTGGATCGCCCGTAAGGTAACCCACCATATTGCATACTTTTGTATGGAATAAACCTGCAGCAATATTTTTCCCAAACAAAAGTCGTGTTCTGTATTTATTTATGCATGCATACTCTGTTGTGGTAAGGGTGGGGCCTGGTGCCATAATGGGGCTAAGGCTGTCGGGTCGTGAGCTGGCCTGGAGGATATTAAAGGCGAGGTGGCTGAGTGAGAGTCTGAGAGGTGGGGAAGCGGAGGTAGCGAGAGTGAAAGCGGAGGCAGCGAGAGTGAAAGCAGAGCGGACGACCTCGAGGGAATATAAGCTTTTGAAGATCATAACATTTTTACGGCATGATCCCCCAGAGCAGAAAAACAACATAACCTGGCCTGGGCCTGCATAATTATAATTTGTCGACACGGGCCGTCTGAGACCCCCCCTCCCATCCCCAACCCTAGTCATCTGAAACTGAAAGTCGGCAGACTACGACGTTCACACAACTCGGGTGGGTCTCAGACTCAGATGGCTCGCGTCGACGAATTATGCTTATGCAGGTCCAGGCCAGGACCTAATACCACCAGTGATGTGACGCAGCAGCATAGTGCCAATATCGGCAACAGTTATCACAACACACTTAAGTACATAAATAAAACACACGACACTGAATGTAAGTGGAGAAATATTGCTGCAGGTTTATTAGCATAATAAATATGCAAACACGGTGGGTTATCTTACGGGCGATCCCAGGGCAGGCCAGCCCCATGCCGCCTGCCCGTCTGATAAGCCTAGAGTCACCATGGCAACGCCAATTGGTGTCTACCAAATGTTGGGAGGGTCCCCCCCTCCCATCCGTGGACCTCCAGTCCACATGCTTCACACGCCCCCCCGTGATGGGTGGGCGGAGCATACATGGCAGCCCCCGGTTGCTCAGACCCACAACCGCCTGTCGGTTAGCGGGGCGCCGTAGGTCTTCCAGTGGACACGCTAAAGATCCCTGGGTATCCTGGCTTAGCACCACACGGTGCTGCTGCATGCTATACCCCTTGGTATGTGCAGACCCTGGATCGCCCTGTAACTCCTCCTGCAACACAAAGTGAAAATTGTTAGAAAAACCTGCCCCCCCCTTTGTCCCTCCGGATGCCGGGTAAGCGGATGGGCGGGCAAGGCGAACGAGCGGACAAGAGGGCGAGGAGGAGGCGGGGACAGCATATGTACCCCCCTTTGCTCCTCCCCGCCGGAAGCAGCTACCTGTCTGGGGTCTCCCTTGGCCAAACCCAGGGACACGACCTCCCACCCCTGTGCCTTCCTGTGGCACTAAGGCGGCCGCCCTCAAAGGGGCGGGCCGCTGCGCAACCCCCCCCCCGGGCAGCCTTACATAGTGCCAATATCGGCAACAGTTATCACAACACACATAAGTACATAAATAAAACACACGACACTGAATGTAAGTGGAGAAATATTGCTGCAGGTTTATTAGCATAATAAATATGCAAACACGGTGGGTTATCTTACGGGCGATCCCAGGGCAGGCCAGCCCCATGCCGCCTGCCCGTCTGATAAGCCTAGAGTCACCATGGCAACGCCAATTGGTGTCTACCAAATGTTGGGAGGGTCCCCCCCTCCCATCCGTGGACCTCCAGTCCACATGCTTCACACGCCCCCCCGTGATGGGTGGGCGGAGCATACATGGCAGCCCCCGGTTGCTCAGACCCACAACCACCTGTCGGTTAGCGGGGCGCCGTAGGTCTTCCAGTGGACACGCTAAAGATCCCTGGGTATCCTGGCTTAGCACCACACGGTGCTGCTGCATGCTATACCCCTTGGTATGTGCAGACCCTGGATCGCCCTGTAACTCCTCCACAGCCTTGTGAGTGGCCACCGTCACTACCAGGGCCCCCCACCAAGGTAGACCTATGTACTTACAACCTGCTGCAGCCAAAGCTTCCCCTAGGTCTAGTCGGAGAACATCCATACCTAAACTAGAGGGGTGCCCTTCATCTCCCTCCAGGCACCCTGTGGACTTGGCGTGTATAAGACCATGCCTGATGAAGCCAAGACCTCTTTGCTCTGCGCCATGGCTCCCGGTAGGCCTTTATACCTACAGCATACCGGTACCGGGCTTCTCCCAGGTCCAGCCAAACAAGACTACGCTCAACCGGGCCGGCGGCCAGCGTGTACCAACAGGACGAATTCCCCCGTCCTTTTAAACTCTCCCATGGATTTGACTGTAATAACCTACACCAAAATGAGCGATGGTCCAAGGTTCCCTTTGCATGGCTACAGAACAATCCCTTTGACAAGACACTCCTGCCTGGCAGTGCCCATGCGGGAGGTGGTAAGAGATGACAAGCCCGCCTTGCTTCCTCTTTCGCTCCGTTGGAGTACGCCCATCGCATTCCATCAGTCACCATCAACTGTAAGCCTTGCCCTCCCGAAAATTGCTAGTATACCAGGGAGGGACAGGTCAGGGTGACCACAGAGGAGAAAAACTTGTAAAATGCTTCTCTAATTGAATACTGGGAAAGCCAAATGTTCTCCTGCGGAATAGAGCCCAAAGGTGTTACCCCGGTGTTTCCCTCGATCATATGGACCACACGCCCCTGTTGGAAGGCCACTTCCACAACCTGCATAGCTGCCAGCCAGTGCCGGAGGGCGGGAGAAGTTAACCGGAAACGATACTCGCATCAAGGTGCATGTTTCGTCAAACTCAAGGGCGGGCTACTAAGTGAGCAACCATGCTCCGCCCTAGTTTCCGGTGCTATAGACTGTCCCCGTACCCTGATGGAACAAAATGCAATTCCCTTGCTTCTGCTGAGCACGAACCCAGAAGCAATTGCTCACCATGGTTCAATACCTTCCTGCTGCTAATCATTTCCTAGCTGAATGTTGACAAATCCATGTTCTGTAATGGCACTACTTCGCTGCCTGCACCCTTCTGCCAGTGCCTAAAAGACCTTTGTCATGCTGCCTGGCCTAATCAATCTTGCCCTGTTCTAGAAGCACCCGCTTCCGCCGTAGAGCAAACAACTCGCCAGTAACCCCAAACTGGCCCTGATGCGAGACAAACCGAGCCAAGGCACGACAGTGAGTGTACTAGCTAATAGCAGGTCTAACAGCGTCAACAGGCATCCTCAGCTTACAATAGGCGTGCTGGAGTAGGGTATCCAGTGAGAATCATGCTGACAGCTTCCCATCTGACCGACCGTGGTGGGACCCACTCCTGTAATTCTAGTACAATGTTCCCTGTTCACCTGTCACTGCCTGATGTACGTGACCTAGGAACATGATCCCCTTTCCTGGCTGCATGCCATTGAGACCAACATCCAGTCCCCGCTAAGTACCACTATCTGCCTACGCTACAATCTTGCCTGGCGTTCCTTCATGCCCAGATATACCACGCGATGATTGCTCTCCTCCGTCCCTGACCCGACCACACCTGGAAGAACAAACACAGCGAGAGGAAGCAGCCTGTGACCTGCCCCACAGCTCTACGAAATCCTCCTACCGAATGGTGTGGGAGCCGTATATTGGACCCCTAAGCTCCAAGGATTGGAGGGGGAGGACGTGCAGTCCTGATTGGAGATGTGAGTAAAGGAGGACATGCGTCCTGGGGTACCTATTGTTAGGTGAAATGAGAGTACCTCTAGTACCTGACGCGTTTAGTACTAATACAGTAGTAACAACTCAAGAGCCCCCCGACTTCGAAAAGCAGGGAGATTAAGGAAGGCTAGGCCCAGACAGACACAGAAAGACCCACCACGTGGCTGGTGTGCCCAAAAACACCATCCTGCATCAAACAGACCCGCTGGAACGACAACAAGAGCCTAACGCTCTACACCCGCGGATGACCCAGGAAGTAACCAATCGGTTAAAAATCGAGTAACTAACAACGGACATTCTTTCAGCATCTGAAGGGCTAGCCATGTCAGAAGTAAACTGGGACCCCAATGCCAGGCATCAGTGCAGGCCTCGGCCCCCGTGGTGTCTGTGATCATTGCCCACTTCCGTGTAAGCCATGGCCTGTGATGCATACTTTCTCCATGATCGCTGAAGCACCCACAAACCACCCTAGCTGTTCCTTGCCGTACCTCCTACTCCGAAAATAATGCCAATGTGCGGCCAAATGCGGCCTCTCACTGCCTCACGCTACGTACTACCAAAGGACACTACCCAGAGGAGCACTCGAAGGCCAATCATAAATAATGTTGCCAGTGCACCACACCAGCAGTTAATAACAGCCAGATAGAGAGCGCTACCTCTCGGTCACCTACAACCTGAGGCACCAGTCCTATGCTCGACCCACGGGAAAGGAGACAGAAATAGTGCTGTTCATGTGCTGAAGGATCATGGCGAGGGAGGGCGACTCCGCGAGCTGGAGCTCGACACGCCATGTATTAAACCATAATAGCTCTAGCGGACTTGCCACGTCCGAGCGCCGCGCTTACATGGCAAACTTACATTACTCACTAATGCTCGGAGTGTTAGTGGACTCCTCTGAGTCTCTCTCTCTCTCTCTTCAATGGGGCCCGGCCCAAACTGGATGTGCGGCCACAGCAATACAGCTACCCAGAGTTGCCGGGCGGGCCGTCAGAAGACCAATTACTACCAAGAAACAGGAGGAGCCTGAAAGCACTGCACTTGAACCAGTGCTGTGCCTGAAAATTACACCGATATTAGAACCGATGCTACCTCCCTGCTTACGAAAACATACCAGGGGGGCCTAAGAACCAAATCACCAGTCCTTCGCTACACGCCTGGTATTCCCCTCGCAGCACTTTTCAAGCAGTAACCATTCTGTAATTACAGAGGCACGCCGACCCCCCACAGCCATCACCCAGATGGGTATGGGAAAACACTTGCCACTGCACGATTGTGTTACCCCAAGTGCGTAGAGCCTCGTTTAAACATGAGCAGCTGCAAAGGTATTCCTAGCTGAAACTAAGTGACAACAGGGGACTCGGACCAATGTACTCGGAAACTTGAAGATGTAAGGTCTATCGAACATACCTCATCACCTTTGCACGAGAGGAGAGCGGCGCAACCTCGCTGCCCGCCCCACATCTTCGCACGTTCAATCCCCAGTCCTGGTCGCCCGGTGCTAGCATGCGCTTACATCATTATCTGTTTGCTTCAGGCCCTCTGCTACCCCTGGAGGATGTGGCTGTGAGGGACAATAATGCAGCTGGGTCGAGTAAAACCGCACCAAGAAAAGGCAAACCATGTGGCACCATACGGCCATCTAGTAATGGTGTACTTCATTCTTTCCACATATTATTAAAAACTTGGTATACTTTCTGGGCATAGGTTGCACTTCAATATTACCATGATACCCCTAGCCATGAATTTAGCAGCCGGGCCGTTATGCCACACCCTTTCCCTGGCGGCCTACCTAATTTGTATCAAGGGCAAACCTATTAAAGACAAGAGCCTTCAGAGTCCAGGGTCTATAGCAAGATTGCCTCAAAAGCTGTGGCAACTGGCGAATTTCCCCCCAAACAGTGTGCCACCCAAGGGAAACTCCAGCACCGCCCAGCAGCACTACACTCCTAGATATTGTTGGGCAATTACTCCATTATCTTTGGCTTAGTAAGGCGGTGCAAATATAAATTGAAGCTGGCCGTAATAACCGTATCACTAAGCAGGGATGACAACGGAGCGCTTTGTATAATCGTGGGTATTCCCTAATGCCGCCATGCCTCCCGCTACGGTCTGGCCCGCTCCCCACTCCGGAAACGCCGGCTGACTTCACCGGAGCGTTCCACCCCCATCTCGGCGTGTACTACATTAACCAAACATTCCTGCTTTATCATAAGCACTCAGTTACTAGGCCGACGGTGGAGCCAACCTTAACCCCGACCGTGCCCCATGCCTGTCGTACCCACCTATGGGAGCGGCCTCCTAATGCCGGAAGTTCTAATTGCATACTCCCCCCCCTTATACTAAAGCGGATTCATTTCAGCGTGGCCCCATGGCCGTGTAACTGCCTGAAAACCAAAACTGACTGCCATTGCCGCGGACCACCATCTGTGGGGGCGTCCTCAGTATGCCTACAATCTAAATCGCTGCACACGCCTGCTGGAGCGGCCTCAATTAGCTGGGCACGAAACTGTTGAAATAAATCCTCCCAGGGTACTTCCGCGCGGATAGCACACACACACACCTCATTGATCGCACCATGCCAGCAATCCGTGCCGCCAATACCGCTACCCCCGCCTACAGGGCTGGTGCTACCCCGTGACGTTAAGCGTGCCTGACCCAATAGGGGACTGAATACCATACCCCAGCGGGAGACTTCCGTGCCGTGCGCTAAACCATTGGAGTAATTCTTTATATGAACGAAGTTGCAAGGGAAATCAGTTGCAACTAATTACGTAATGCCTCTATTACAAAAGCTTTGCTGTACACTACCTCCTGCGGCACACAAGCGCCGATCGCACCCACACATCAAGGTCACTAAATGCAAGCATCAAAAGCTGTTTTGTTTCGACACCCTTCTTGTCTGCACTAAAATCGCCATAGATTTCAGTGCTACACCCCATACAACGCCATAGGCATCACGCTATGCTCCCACAACGCGTCCCCTTTCTCTCCGAACTCCTAATGAAAGCGACACCCCGCACCTATGATCGGTAAAGTCACCGACATTCCCGGAAGATTCCCCCCACTGTCTTCGACCTACACCCTCACGCCTACTGTGCCCCCACCGCCATGAAAACGACACGCGGCTTCAGCTTGCTGGATGGCGTGCCCCAAGGGGCGGAAAGGGGGTCAATTGAACTTGCGCAAACTGGCAGAGTGGCAAAAATTGCGGGGGGACTCACCAAGAAAACCAAGCCGTCACCCACCAACGCGACGATGTCTGATGCACAGCGATGAATCCGACGCCAGACAACCAGGGCGAGACAAGCGGCAGTTGAAGACACCTTTGAAGCTAGCGCCCCATCCCTGAAGAGCAGCACTGTCCCATGCATGCAGTACAAGCCGCCTCACGCAATCTGCCTTAAAGACGCAAGGCCTATCACACCACGAGACTGGGGGAGGGGAGAAACCCCGCCGGGCAATGACAACATTTTTTTTTTTTTTTTTTTTTTTTTTTTTTGAAATGGAGCTAAAGGATTGCGCAGAATATAGGCTGTTCGGCATTATCAGCAAGCTCGAGTTTGTCCCCCGGTTCCCCAGACCACATCCGCTCCCTCGCTGATGCAACAAAGAAGGTAGGACAATGCGGGCACCGATCCCGCCACCTCTCGCATGCTAAGCGAGCGCTCCACCACTTGAGCAAATTCCCTTCCCAAAGCAACGCACTGGCTCGAGGCCGTTGACGAGCCCGTTCAGATAAATACACCCATGCGAACTGACAGGAGCTCCGGGTCCCCGCTGGCGAGCGGGGATGGCGCGCGCGCCCAAACAAAACCCCCCGCGTGCGTGAAAACGCCCCGGACGCGACGGCCAAAGAAAGTCAGGAGGGGGGGTGAAATTCCACATGTCGCAAACTGGCGAAGCGACCACGCGCCAGCCAACTCGCGCCAGACAGGCCCCAACGCACCCACATCGACAAAGAAACAATACACCCAACCAACGAGTCTGGTGGAATGCCGTCAGGCCTGGGACCACGCCCAGGCTGGGCCAGAGGCCCGCACCCGCCACATCTCGGGCATCAAGGCGCACGCAACCATTCCAAAGCAAAATTCCACATACACAGAAGGAGGACGATGCAGCCCATCGTCTCTGTCGAACCCGGGAAACAGCCCGGGTCTAGTTTTAAAACGGGTTGCCCGCTCCATCGTCCCTCGGCATGCAGCAAGTCCCGTGCGAGCAGGTCCCGCGAGCACAAAATTACCGTTAAAAACACCCATTTCCCCGGTCATAAATGAAGCACATTAGCTCTTAGGGGAGGAAAAGACCAAGTGAATCGCCCAGAATCACAGGATGGGAACGCGTCCCCGAGGCCCGAACCCCCGGTATCCTGCACCAGAATCGGCAACTTCCGTGGCTGCGTGAGTCCCCCAGCATGCACGCGCTCCAAATTACCGTCCAAAACACCCATTTCCCCGTCATAAATGACGCACACTAGCTCGTAGGGGAGGAAAGGACCAACTGATTCGCCCAGAATCACAGGATGTGAACGCGTCCCCGAGGCTCGAAAACCCCCGGATATTGCTCCCACACGCAATCGAAGCGTCACTGGGTATTTCACCTGTGTAACCAAACAAACTCACAGCGTACAAGCACCTGTGCAATTGTGCGAGCCAGGTCCGGTGTTATACCGTAATCCCATGGCATCACTCCCTAGAATATTCGGCGAGAAGGAGTCCGCCTCCCGGACCACAGAAACCAGGAACCAGAATGAAGGGGGCCCCACTACCTTCCATGAAAGGGGCAATGGTGCGCCCTTGGAGGGGCCCTGCACCAAAGCACTGCCCCTGCGGGCCCCACAAGATTCACGCGGTTGGTTGGACAAACAACGCTGGGGACGAGAACCTGAATTGTGCATGGCGCGTAGAGGCCGCGAGGACTCCATGATCGGCACCGACAAAGTCCGGTGAGACAAGTGAAAGCCTATTTCAGCCGACATCAGCACAACGTAACATACGGGGGGCGCCCATCCCCGGAGATAAGTGCGGACATCCCAGGACATCCCCACTGGTAGGCCGTACAGCTTCAAGTTGCAAGTAACAAAAGGATGCCTCTTTTGAAATTAGCCACCAGCTGACCCACCTACACCCCACCCACTCCGCAATCCTCTTGGCACACGCTCCTTGCAGCAGGCACACCACCCTCTGCACGAACCTCACGGAAGTCAAAACCTCAACTACACAACATCCCGCTCGCTCTCCAGAAGGACAAAGAATCACACGAACTATCTGACGTCAATGCGAGGCCCGGCAATTGTCGCGGAAGATACGCAGCCCGTGCTGAACTGCTACACCCCGCCACCAAATTCCCCTGCAGGGGCAGTGCATGCGAGACGACCACACCAACAACCCAACCTCCGAGCCACAAACTCCACGACTCACCGCACACAGAAGAGGCGCACCAGCCAGACCAGCGGGCCACCCCGTGGCACCTCGCCAGCAAACGATGGACGACGAGCCCCGCCAAGGCGCGCGAGTCACGACCAGGCCCGGAGACACCAGCGACGAGACGACGCAAGCCCTTCAAGGCGAACGAGCGGACAAGAGGGCGAGGAGGAGGCGGGGACAGCATATGTACCCCCCTTTGCTCCTCCCCGCCGGAAGCAGCTACCTGTCTGGGGTCTCACTTGGCCAAACCCAGGGACACGACCTCCCACCCCTGTGCCTTCCTGTGGCACTAAGGCGGCCGCCCTCAAAGGGGCGGGCCGCTGCGCAACCCCCCCCCCGGGCAGCCTTACACTGCAGTGCACACTACAGTCTGACACTCATCAAGGCCGTAATAATGGCCACAACAGAAGTGAACTGCTGCTGACTTTATTACTAGTTTGGACTGGAGACGCGAGAGACACCACTGCTGATGACTTTGGTGTCTCTCTCTCTCGCGTCTCCAAACTAGTAAAGTTAAAGTAAACTGACTGTCAGGCTGAGCAGCAGCTGCTGACTGTGCTCGAGTCTCCTCTCTGGCCACAGTGCAGCGGTCACCGTCAGAGTACAGAGCAGTCGGGCCACACAAAACAAGATTCACTCACTGACTGCCGCCGGATAGTCACATCAAATAAATAAATCACGACACGACACACCACTCACTCGTACTCACTCACTCACTGTTGTGTCGACTCGACTCGACTCGAGTGTGTGCACCAGACGTCTGTCGATCCTTTTTCCCCCGATGGCGAGTGCCTTGGCCGAGTCAGAGTCTGAGTGACTGACTGCGCTCGCTCTCAGCCTCAGGTTCGATGATCAATGCGGCCCGTAATGGATGCGGTCACAGTCACAAACTGTTCTGTGTGTGCAAAACAAATGGCACGCATGCATGCACGAAGGGGAAGGGGAGCATCTGGACTTGAGCAGGGAGAGCAGGACGGACCATGACCAATCACTGCACAGCCTTAAAATAAAGCCATTCAGTGATCGGTCAATATGCCCCCATGCTCCTGGACATGCCCCGGGGCCCACTCTGAGGCTCTCTCTGTTATATGGAGACTCGCTATGCCCTGCCCAGTGACTAAAGCAGCCAGTCCAGGCGCTACTAAAGCAGCGCTTGGATTGGCCTGGCCTTTAAAGATAATGGGGTAACCCTGTAACCCTCAGAACCTGGGTGTATATGTGAAACAAATCAGTGGTTCTGTTGGGAGTCACGTAAACTTAGGGCCTCATTTATGAAAAGTGACGCATCACTGCGTGAAAACAGTGATGCGTCACTTTTCACTGCGCCCTCCCTGCGACTCCAGTGATGCGTCATATTTACAGTATGACGCATCATGTCGCAAGGAGTCACAGATACGTCAGTATTTCTGACGTATCTGTAGGCGCAAAAGTGACGCATTGCTGGAGTGTGTCACAAAAGTGACGCAACTCCAGCAATGTGTCCTTTCACATGGGGCAAGCCCCATTTGATAGGGCCTGCATCAGTCTTACGCCTGCTGTGAGGCAGGCGTAAGATATTGACGCATTTGCACCCTAGAAGTGGCGCAGTGAAATCTCGTAGATTTCACTGCGTCACTTCTACGATGCTTACTTACGTGGGAACGCCCACCCTGCATACATTATACCTGACGCAGGTATAATGTAGCGCAGGGGTTTGCAAAGTGACGCATCTAGGTAGATGCGTCACTTTGTAAATATGGCGCATCATGGCGCATGATTTACGCCACTGGTGTGTCACAAAAAGTGACGCACCGGTGGCGCAAAAGTGACGCAGGGGCTCATAAATTAGCCCCTTAGTTTCTAAAGTACTTAATACAAGTCTTAAATATTTCACTGATCATTCAATGAAGGGAACTAAGCACACACATAACAATGAAAGAAGTTCAGAAAATTAATTCCTTTTTACTCTTTGAATACATCAAGAAAATATATACAGGGCTGTCCAAAAATAACACACATGGACTGTGAAACAATTAGTGACTGATCGTGTTTAGTGACATGATGCTGTACAAAAATCATCAGATACATGACCACAACAGGATATAGTATTCCTTATTCTAGTTGTGGGGTTGCGTTGACAAGTTGAACTAGCAACGTCGACGTTTCGACCCTAAGATGTAGTGCAGATTTGTAAACATCTAAGGCGGGTCTTCATCAGGACAGGAAGGGATAAGACAGCCTGTAAATTCAAAAGTTGAATCAGAACTATGTGTGTGTAATAAGTAAAATTAAGGCTTTGAAATTACAAAGGGCGGCAGGCTGCTCACCTAGTGTCAAGGAAGTGTATTGAATGGCTTCCCTGTATCTTATTGGTGGAGGTATCTGCCGACACCCCTCAAGGTCGTCTGTTCTGAAACAGATAAAGGAAAATGAGGTGCCCATTAGGTTTCAATCATTGTGCACCTATGCAGTATCGTATGGTAAGAGGGAATCGGGGGGGGGTTTGTCTGCACATACCTTTGAAATCACTTTATCCGATGGAATACGGTTTGGTGCTGCCGTAGCAATCGCCACGCACTGTGGAGGAAAGGAGGGCATAAATTCAGCCACTAGGGAAGAAGGCTAATGCACATATAAACCATTAAATAATATGCACAAGACCTAGACCTGTGTTGGGCAAGTCTTTGTTTTGGTTATCACAGGAGAGGGGGAGTGAGTTAAAAAATGTGAGGTAAATAAATGCGGGCGCCAGCGCGTCCATTACAATGGAAACTGTCAGCGGCCATTATAGGACCACCAGACCCGTGGAGTAGGGACAGTAGGGGAAAAAATTAGGCGGAGCACATATTGCTTTACTGTTAACAGTGAAGTGAAAACGGTCCGCGCTAGAACGCGGTATTTGTACGAATCGCAGTGCCTCAAGGAGCTTAAACGAAAAGAGATGTTTTGTGTACATTAACTGTGGTGCCTCTCATCCGGCAAAAATTAATGCAAGCCATTAGGGATTTAAATTGTTACGGTGTGATTATGAGAGACCGCCTAAAGTAGATAAGCATGGTGACGGGTCTATTGTGAGCGGAGAAACGGGGCCGTGCTGTCACTAAATTGAAGGTTTCAAACAAAAAACAAGTGCCTTGTGGGGGAAGGAAGCAATCACAGTCAAAGGGCCGGGAGCTTACTTGGTTTAATCAGGAGAAGACTTCCTCGTCCGTCTGTAGATTGGCAACTAATGACAGCGAGTAAACGTGATCTTTCAGTATTTGACGTATCATCACAGGGCATGTATGTGTGGTTTGGCACATGCGGGTTAACGTTACAGCCTCTTGTTTTTTCAAAACACGGTGGGTAATCCATAGTAAGGACTAGATGTGGCCTATACATGGCTTGTATTAAGGACCGTGGTGGATGAAAGGTGCTCGATGGAGTACAACACCGGGCAGATCCTGTGTACGATGTTAAAATGTATACAAATTATATACAAAGCCAATGGGGAAATGTATTGTCATTATACTTGTTTCCTTTCCGAGTTTATTTCTAGTGTGTATAGATACCCAATTGGCCTGGGGCAGAAGACCTTGCCGCTCCTTAGGGAGCCATGGGGCTGCGGCTTCGACCCAGCCCCTCCGTGTATACTGGCGAAAGTGGAAGACCAGTAAGACGGCGCATGACGGGCTGGCCAGGGAAAGGCACCCGGCCAACCTGGCATGCGTATTTCTGCTCACAGTGGCTCAGGGAAATCCTGCATGTTGCTCCAAACCACCCCCCCCCATGTCAGTGACGTCACCTGACGTGCATCAGCAGATGCCCGCGGCTGAGCCGAGACAGCAGACTGCTGCCGTGCCGGTGCCGCGGCCTAAAATAAAATTATGAAGAAGTGCTGCTGTTGGCGGACTGGACGTACCCATGGGGCAAATTAATCAGTGGGGCGACGCCCCAACGCCCATACAAAGGAACCGCTACTGGTTCTGAACTGTCTCCTCTGCTGTGACAGCAAACTCCAATGATTGCTCGCCAGCCAGAAGCCCAAAGGCTCGGAGTGAGTGCCTCAACGGGCTGTTAAAGGGAGAGAACACATTCCCTTAAGAGCTCTCCAGTGCATATTTTTGGAAGCCACATTTCTGTCACCAGAAGTGTCCTGCACAGTAAAGGGACCACAGATTTCATATTACCTTTTACGTTTGTCACGTGCCAGAGTTATTGCTTTCCGTTATCTTCTATTTTCGTTCATCATGTTAGACTCTGGTTAGGCTTCTGAAGCCCCAAGTGTTGCATTTTGCTGAAACAGAGGTCTGAGTTGCATGTTGTAAACTTTACTGCATTGGCGGCCTCAACAATTGGGATAGGAGCAGCAATAAGACTGGATTGGCATGGCGCCCGTGTGCCTGTCTGAAGCATAGTTACTGTTGTAAACTTTACGGGATAGGAGCAGCAATAAGACTGGATTGGCGTGGCGCCCGTGTGCCTGTCTGAAGCATAGTTACTGTTGTAAACTTTACGGGATAGGAGCAGCAATAAGACTGGATTGGCATGGCGCCCGTGTGCCTGTCTGAAGCATAGTTACTGTTGTAAACTTTACGGGATAGGAGCAGCAATAAGACTGGATTGGCATGGTGCCCGTGTGCCTGTCTGAAGCATAGTTACATAGAATGTGGCTGGGCTGCTCCAAACAATCAGGGGACGGATACTTCTCAATACGTGGAAAGGCAAAGAATAAACACAAACTGCAGGTCTGAGTGACAGCAGTGAGGCCACCAGGGTGCATGTCGGACTTGCACATTTTTGCAGGGTCTCTCTCAGATTTTTGCCTCCTGTTGCTGGAGCCGTTTTTGTTGCCATTAGAACTCTGTGCACTCGACCAAGTGTTTGTGCTCTCTCCCTAAAACATGACACAATTGGCATTTACCTGACTAGTACATTTGATTTATTTGTAAGTCCCTAGTAAATGGTACTACATGTATGCAGGGTCTGCAAATTAAACGCTATTATTAGAGTCCTAGTGCCACCCCTGAAGTAGCTTTTTAAAACAAGTCTCAGGCCTGCCACAGCAGCCTGTAGTGCAGTTTTAAACTGGCATTTTGACATTGCAAAATAAACTTGCGTAAGAAATTGAGTTACTGGTTCAGCTCGTGTCAAGTGCTTCTCAAGCAGCAATCACAAATCTTCTCAGGATGAAGTCACAAGTAAACCCTTAATTAACCTATGCTCAACCCTTGGGTAGCTTGGCACCAAGAAGTCAGGCTTAATTCAGAGGACATGTGAAAGTATTTGTGCAACACTACAAACAGTAACAAAATGAAAACACACCACAAAAGGAGTCCACAACAGAGTTAGAAATATGGGGGGCATTACGATGGTGGACTGAAAACCGTTCCGTCCGCCATGCTTGCAGTAAAAAAACACCCGCATGTACCGCGGCATTTTCGCCGGTCAGATTACGATGCAATGCACGTAAAATCCGACCACAGCAGATGGAATTCACAATAGACCGCCCGCCACGGTCCGAAAAGCTGCAAAACTGACCGTGGCGGACGGGGAAAGCTGTTCAATGGACTAAAAGTCTGCTTCTGCTGCGGTATGACCATACAGCTAATTACGATGAGATTTCGGAACTGGCGAAACGAGGATTGCATTCCGACCGCCGCGGTCGTGCTTAGGCAACATGAATGGCGGTCGAAAAAACTTCCCAACCATGCTCAAAGTGTGCCTGTACTCTCCGCTGCCCTCAATCACATCAGACACGCCCTAATGACACACCCCAACTGTTTTTGACAATGAAAGCCATGGTCAACATGGAACACACACCTGGTGGTCATCACTCATGTGGGAAAACACACACATACCACAGTATAAAAGCAACCCTTTCCTGGACCAGCATCCTTTGCATAGCAGGCGCACAGAGACAGAGAGAGACAGGACACGATTTATGCAGATATAACACATCACACAGCAAACCATCACACCCATCTATCTGCACAAATCACCACTTCTCGTCCACACACCTGACACACCTCACATATCTTCACTACCACCTTGTACCCTGCACTTTTCACTCATTTGACCATGCCCCCCAAGAAAATGCCCAAATTCACAGACGCAGAGTTGAAAGTGTTGGTAGATGAGATAATTAGGGTAGAATCACATTTGTATTGGAACCTGGTCCAACAGACCCCACTTGTGAGGAAAATCAAATGTGGGCAAGGATCTACAACAAAGGCAATGCAGTAAGGACCACCCTACACACACTGTGAGACATCAAAAAGCGGTAGACCGACCTAAAGAGCAGGGTCAAGGCTCGGGCCCAGAGGAACCATGATGCGGCTCAAATAACTGGTGGTGGCCATCCCATTCTATTCCACCACTAACATTCAGCGAATGGAAGGAGAAGGTGCTTGCCAAACTGTATTCTGAGAGTCTCACAGGAATTGATGGGTGGTGCAGTCTGGTAAGTACAAACAAAAGTATCCCATCACACTGTAATGTACTGTTGTGCACAACAATTGAGCCTCAATTCCCAGACCAAATCAAACTTATGCATAATTCACACTTTCAATATGAATGCCTCACAAGGCTGTCATTTCCTTCCTCTGCTTCACCTCATTGGTAGGAAGCCACCTTACTAGGGAGGGTGTTGTTAAGACCTGAGAGTAAGACCACAACTCCCACAAGGCCCTCTGGCCTCCTTCCCAAACATCATGGAACACCCTCCCCACCCCACAGCCATGTGACAGCCATCTCCCCATACAGTGCCTCCTAACAGGTAGATAGCCATCTCACTAGGGAGGGTGTTGTTGGGACCTAAGAGCAAGACCACAACTCCCACATGGCCCTCTGGCCTCCCTCTCAAACAGCATGGAGATATATGACTACCACATCCCACACTTGGTAGCCAACACTGTAAAGCTCCATCAGTTGTAGCCAGTGCACACACAGCTAATCCCATTTAGAGGTCACATGAATAACATTGTCAATGATGAAGTCACATGTAGCTGCAAAGCAAAGCCTAAGAACGCAATGGTCAAAATCCAATGTGCAAGTCCCATTGTGTCAAAGCATAAATGTTCACATCCACACAACACATGCATGGAGACTAACCCTGGGCATAGTTCGCGTAGTAGCGCTACGCGTAGCTACGCGAAGTGCACTTCACACTACGCAAGCTACGCGTAGCTACGCGAACTGCGTAGTGCACTGTGCAAAATGCTGTTCGCACTGATTGCACATTGCCGAATGCTTATCCACACTGTGCAATCACTGGAAACCGCATCTTGCACAGTGCAAGCGGTCGTTTTCTGCCGCTGGAGTAGATTTGTACACGAGCGTCAGCTTTCTCAATGCGGACTGGTAGTTTCTCATCGCGAGCGGTCGTGAGCATACGCGACCACTCGCAATGAGAAACCTGACCTCCCTGCGTTGAGAATCTCTCCGGGAGGTTTATTTTCCACGCTCGCAATCGGCAACTTGATGTTGCTAATTGCGAACGAGGATAAAGTCTCACCAGGATGTTATTTTGCTCGCTCGCAGTTGCCAACTTGACGTTGAAGGCCGCAAGCAAGCAAAAAATGCTCACTACGCTACGCGTTTTCTGCACTGAGCTACGTGCAAGTCGCGTAGCGCGTAGTTGCGCAAACTACACGAGCATAGCGTAGTCTTATGCCCAGGGTTAATGGAGACTCAGTCAAAGCTCACACACCACATGATGTAAGTACAAAAAGCCCAACAGAAATCATGAATTTGCGGGATAGCAGACAGATACTCACTGAAAAGTCTCCAATATCCTAGCATTAACTGAAGTGGATGAGCGACAAGTTGTTACAGGAGGAGATGTCCCTGGAAATACAATATTTGTACATATGAAAATATTGGTATCGCCATGTCACATCGCTAACAACCAATGTATGTACCTCTACAGCATGTTTGACTAATAACAAACTGTAACGAATGTCAAGTAATGCCAATGTCAAAAGCTATGTTATCTCACATGAAATGTTGTAAACATGATCATCAAAGTTGTAATGTACTGAACATGCTGACAATATAAACTTTGTTCAACAGGTGATTCCCTCTCAACAGCTTGTGACACTGAGATCAATGAGCTGAGCCAGTCAACCCCCCAGGAAGGTGACCTCTTGGATGCTGATTCTCTCAGTTTTTCGGATGAGGAGGACCAACCTGGTCCCTCAGGCGTGTCTGGGCAAGCTAAGTCTCAGGGCCTCCACCACCACCACCACCATGACTCCAACAACAGCTGCAACCATGCTGACCCCTGAAACAGTGACCTGTGTGGCAGCCAACTCCACCATCACCACCGCTGCCTCCAACACTGTCCCTGTGGCAGTTGTCACCAATACCACCAGGCAGCCCGGGGATGCCGGCTGACAGTGTGAGGGGCATCGACAGGCAATGCCACAGGTCTGTGCCTGCAGGGCAGGTGTGGGCAACTGGGGAGCGGTCACAGGAGAACACTGAGACTGAGGCCCTGGCCACTTTGAACACAGTCCTTGGAGTATATCAACAAAACAACAGGGTGGGGCTCTCAGCCCCTCCCTGTTTAATATCTATATGCACCCTCTGGTGGATATTGTATTGAGGCATGGAATACATTTGGTGTCATATGATGATGACACTCAGCCGGATGTGACTCTGGAGCAAACTCAATCTGGTATGGCATCTGATTTTAAGGTCTGCTTGGGGGAGCTTGTCAACTGGATGAGATATAGCTGCCTTCAGCTGAATGCAGGGAAGACAGAGTTGATGTTTGGTGGAAAACAGCCCTCTCTCTGGTCACAGCATTGGTGGCCTGTGGAACTTGGGCCTACCCCTGCCACAAAACCAAAGGTGAAGAATCTGGGAGTATGGTTCGATGAAAATCTGTCCTTCTCTGAGCAAATTACCGATGTGGCTGGAGCCTGCTTTGGCATCCTTAAAATGCTATGCAAAATGTTGAACCTTCTCCCCCTTGATGCTAAAAGAATTATTGTACAGGCTCTTGTTACATGTCGCCTTGATTATTGCAATATTCTGTACTTAGGGGTGACAGCTAGAAATTTGAACCTCTTGCAGAAGGTCCAAAATGCTGCAGCCCGGCTCATTCTGAACATCCCTAGGCGGTTTTGGTGGGGGAAGCTTTGAAGAAACTGCATTGGCTCCCAATTCAGGACAGAGGTACTTTCAAGGCCTTATGCTTTGGTCATAGGATCCTTAGTCAGAAGGGGCCGCGCTTCCTGCTCCCCCTTCTTACAGCTTATCGGCCCACACAAGATCTGAGATCACTTGGCTCTGCCAGGGTGATTGTACCCAGGGTGTGGAAGGCTCAAGCTGAAGGGAGATCTTTTGGCTTCCTGGCTGCTAAGGCATGGAATGACCTCCCTGCGGATCTTAGGACCTACGAGTCAGAGTTTCTGTTCCGAAAAAATTAATAAATTTGGCCTTTCCGACTCCCGTCTGGTGGACAGAAGTAATATTCTGCCTTTTCATTACTCTGTCAGTCCTACGCACTGGAAGGGCGTTAGGTCAGGATTGTTGCAGGGTTTTCATTGATGTTCTAGATGCGGGGACACTCCGTTGGAGTAATCAGGTGCTTTACAATCTAGCTAATAATAATAATAATAACCAGGGACAGATGGACCAGATCCTGGAAGAACTGCTGGAACTCCACTTGCTGCGGAGGTCCATGGACACATATTTGGGACAACTTGTGGAGTACATGGGCCAGCTTGTTGGTGTTCTGAGGGACTTTCATGCAGCTCAAATAGCTGCCCCCCCTCCCTAGTGGCCAGCCTGATGACAGTCACAAAACCTCAGCAGCGGCCACAGGGAGGGGTGAGTCACAAGACACTGACACCTCAGACACAATTCTGAGCATGCAGCAGGTTTAACCCTGCCAAACAGCAAAGAGGTTGCTGAAAAGACCACATGAGTATCATGTGGCAATGCAAAGCACAAATCCAGTTCTAGGAGTCACCGTTGATGTCACCAGTGTTGCACACAGCATTGACTTCGTTGCAGATCCGATCCCACATTGCCAATTTGATGAGATTTTTCTTTCAGAATGTGGAATTACACCATTGTGTATTCTACCCTATTTATCTAAGTACCATCACTTTTAACTTAAGCACTCACCTCTCACTCACGTTGAAATAAGCACAATTCACACCCCTATGCCTTTGTGTCATTACCATGTTTATCACAGTAAGTAATATGTTAACTCACATTGCAATGTACCACAAGCTATGAATGCGACAATCCATTGAGAGAGCGTAGGAACCTAGAACGACACAAGACAATAACAGTGACTTGTCATAGGATGGCATGAGCTAAAACACACCACTAGTCAACACAGTACAAGATGCATTCCAGAAAACACTGGCTAACACCATCAACATGGACATGGGGTAGTTCAAAAACGAACACAGCGCTGCACAAAGTTGCCCTTAGCAGTGTGACAACAATAGCCAGCATCCAAACACATCCTCAAAGTTTGGGCCAGAACAGCAAAGCACACAGACACAGTCATAGTTGCTCAATGCTAACTTACACTCAATGGAAGTAGTGGGCGATGAGCTGTTGACGCATGTCAAGACCTTCTTCCTCACCATCTTCACTGGGCATGTGTGGGTTTGTAGCAGGGGGCTCCTGCTGCTCATCATCGTCCTGAATCAGGGGTATCTCATTGCGCAAGGCCAGGTTGTGTAGCATGCAGCGGGCGACTATGATTTGACACCCTTTCTGGGGAGATTAGAGTAGTGCACCACCACTTTTGTCCAGACACTGAAATCTGGACTTCCGAAGTAGAGTAGTGCACCACCACTTACGAAGTCCAAAAGTGCACTCCACCACACTATGTGTTATTCCATGGGCATCATTGAAGCAGAATTTCATGGGCGTACTTGGATTCCTCAGTGGTAACCACAGACAATTGGGATACCCTGAGTCACCTACTTGGCAGAAACACAGACCAACAATGTAATAGAAATATGTGAGGAGAGCAGCATGTCACACATACACCACACTCATTGACACAGCCCACTCACCAACAAGCCAGGCCCGCTCTGGATGAAGCTTTGCCAAAAATTGTGGGTTGATGCTGTTCCGCAGTATATAGGAGTCATGTGCCGAACCAGGAAATTTTGCATACACGTGGGAATTGAGCTGATCTGCTTGGCATACCACTTGCACATTTATGGAGTATTAATACTTGCGGTTATGGTAGATGTTCTCACGTGCCTGTGGTGGAACATGGACAATGTGTGTACCGTCAATGGCTCCTATAACATTTGGGATGTGTCCAAGATCATAAAAATCACCCTTCACATCTGCCAAATAACTTCTTCTTGGAAAGTGTATGTAACTGTCCTTGTATGTCCTCAAAGCAGACAGGACATCCCGCAATACCATGCTGAACATAGGCTGAGACATTCTACTGGTGCTGGCCATGGTGTACTGGAAAGATCCAGTGGCAAAGTAATGCCATGCAGCCATCGCCTTCCCTGTTGCCAACAATGCTGCTGGATATGTTCGCCAAGGCTTCAAATGTGGCTCCAACTGAGCACATAGCTCTTGCAGGGTAAGGCGATTCAGACAGAATTTCTTGATTATGTCAATGTCCTCTATAATAGCCGGGTCTGGGATAGAGCGATTGACAGCTGGTCAGCTCCAACATACTCTGGCAGGGGACACATGTTAAAATGAGTCAAGGATGAGATGTGGGAAACAGCTTAACAAAAGACTCACACAACCACAATATTGACAGGACTGTTGAACAAGTGTCATGCACAAGTGACATGCATACACACCGTGATCTTCTGTAGTCATTCTTGTAGCCAGGGCGTACATACTAACTACTTCAACATCTAAATAAGTCTATGTGTATGGCATATGGTACATGGCTACATCATGTGTATCCAGCCCTGGGGCAATGCTGAGTTGCATGTAGCTGCTGTCACTGCACGACCTCAACCTTCAGTCACACAAAACACAATATCATTACAAAATGAGGCTGGTGAGTGTCAGCTGGACAACAATATATGAATATACAGCACAGTGGACAGACATATATGCACATCACGGAGTCCATCCATCCCACGTCCATGACTGTGGGAGGAGTTTGCGTTACAGACATTGCCATGTTCACCTAAATGAAACACAAATACACATGGAATGTGTATACAGGCTAAAAATGACAGGTGAGGTCGGACAGACCAATGTTTTTTCACACATGTGCACTCCTATGACATGTATGAAAACATATACAGGCAATGGCAGCTAGGCACAAAGTATGCCACACCACTACGTGTGTTTAAAGTGCTAGAGGTTACAAGTATTTCCGATCTCCGTACAATGGACACCTCTAAATGTCAGGCAACATCACTTGCCCTTCATAAGACAAACCATGGACAAGAAATCGACAGTCAAATAGCAAGGGATAATCAAACAGTGTTCACAGGTTGAATGTTTCAATAGACAACATTAGTACAATGCAAGAGGCATCTGTCCTTCTTGACTCCTTAACTAATTTCATTAAATTCTGGCCACCAGACATGACAAAGAATGTCATTTGACTCTCCTTTTCTTGGACATAACATGTGCGTGAAGACTTAATTCAAAGGTCACACTCTATAATCCCTTTACAGGGTGCACAAATCACTTTAGGAAAATGTTTTGGGATGAGTAATGCAATTAGCAAAGCGAGAAGGGAAATGTAAAATGTGTTCACAGGCGCGGTAGCTGTCATCCACTGCGGTAGTACGCATTGGCTCCAATTGAATGATGCAGGATTGCGGTTGCTGCTTCCCGACCCCCACGGTGCATCAGCGCCTATGATAATTAGCCATCAGCCAATGGGAACCGCCAGAGGCTTACATTTTTAAATCATGCGATAGGGGTGCTCCCCCACTGCGGGCCTGGCATTGACCCTAATTGAATGAAGCAAACCAGGCCGGCCAATGGTATCAGCAGAGCAACACTGGAATGAGCCTAGGGCCCTATATATATGTCTGTGAAATGTCCACACCTGTCACTTACATAGAGAAACTGCTGCCTGCCATTCCTCACCACGAACTGATGCTGTACCTCATCTCGGCAACCAGTTATGGCTCATACTGAGAAGCTGAAGGCCCGTCCCTTCCCCACAGAGGAGGTGGAGGTCTTGGTGGAGGAGATCCTTGGACAGTGCGGTCGGCTCTATGGTGCTCCAGAGGTACTGGTAAGTGAATGTTACACTTACTTAGAATGCTCAGAAGACTCACAATATGTTACTGTACAGTGCTATGTGCCTCAGACTGCAAGACAATATTGGTGCTTTCTGATTTTGTATTCTGCATTTCCCATACTTGACTTACTAGTTGATGTACTTGAGTATGTGGGGAGGATGGCTCACTCGTCAGTGTTGCAGTCCCATTGGTGCAAAACATCACACATGTGAATCTCAGAAAGGATAATGTATATGTTTTAGAGTCTGTGTAGCCAAATGAGTTTAAGTCCATGGTGTAGAGCCTTGTTCCCCCCCAAGTCCTGAGTACATGCAATGATGATTTTGCAAGCACATGGTTTATCAGTAGTACAGTTACCACGCCAGTACCAGTCCACAGGGCATCTCAATGTAAAACTGAATTTACCAATAATAGGGAGACGAAGTCCACTCAAATATGCACCAACAACTTATTCTCATGCATCACCCATAACCTTAGCGCCAAGAGCAAAGCTCAGTGGATGGTGGCTAATCTATACCTGCCTGGGGATGATCTGGACACCCAGGTGAAGTCAACTCTGAATTCTATAGAGGCCCATGATGTGCAGGAGGCAATCCTTCAACAAAATCTGCCCTTCAAACTCCATGATGATCTAAAAATATTGCTGTACCCTGAATATATCTCGCAGGGGAAATGGGACACTCTTAATCGCAGCAATCTCCTGAAACGCTGCGCAAATATTCCGGGTCAAGAAAAGATAAAAACAACTGACATTGAAAGCGTGTCTTTTCTTGCCCCAGGACCAAGCGAGATTAATGAGACAACAGAGTTAATCTTCACCAATTTGGCTATGACCGAGGCCCTGAAAGGAAACAACAAGCAACTGGAATATTGGGGGATACAAATTATAACCCAGCCTGAGATAAAATATCCAGTGATCCTGAAAAATAGAGACCTGAAGCAACATCCAGGCCCCCAAGAACAGAATAACCAGAAAAGGCCACTTATGAAGGATTTGACCCACCCAATACTATCAGCTGGGTCTATCCTCCATGGAACCAAAAGCGGTCCAAAAACAAATTTCACCAGCGACAACCTAATCAAAATAACAACATGCTTGGAAGGGGCCACCCGCTCCTGCTCGATTAGGGGGAACACAAGCAAGGACTGGTCTAGGCTCCCCCAGGCCTTAAATCCTAGCCCCTAACACCTGGTCCCCCATATGTAAGGAGACCGCGTCATCTAAGGTTCGGCACCAATTGAGGAATGGCTTAGCCAAGTACAGATACCCTTTGGATAACACTCGAAGATTAAATATTATGACCTGGAACGTCGCAGGGATTACAAAGCTCCTGCAAAGTCCACAGGGACTTACATTTCTCGAAGGTGCCGACCTAATTTGCACTCAAGAAACATGGGCAATCAAACCTATATCAATAAGAGGCTATGCAGAATACTGTAAGCCTGCTACTAAAGGCAACATATTCGGAAGACCCTCAGGTGGGATTTCCATATACATTAAGCACTCCCTGAAAATGCACTTCACAAAAATAAAAACCTCCTCAAATATGTTTCTGGCTGACACCCTGAAAGGCCTTTTCATGGTTGATGGCCCACTATCAATCCTTTTAATTAATGTTTACTACCATTCTCATGGGCTGGGTGCCAAGGACAAGCTTATTCGGTTGATAAATCAAATAGAAACTTTGCTTTCTCAGTTTGCATCCATGGAATCCAACACACATAATATAGGGGATATTGCATCACAAAACCACCGCTCTGGGCCCACAGGAATTTTTAACGCCCTAATGCAGACATACAACTTGGCAACAGCACAATCCCTGTCTTTAACCTCTTCTGTGCCCATGACGAGATAGTCTCGTCATGGAGCACGGTTGCGCTGTGCCCATGACGAGACTATCTCGTCATGAACCCCACCCACTAATACAACGCCCGGCACAGGAGGGGGAAAGGGCGTGGCACCGAAGGGGTTAAGGAACAAGCCAGGGGCACTCTTTCCTCCTACATACAACAATCAAACCACAATAGACTACATTTTAATAAGCAAGAGAATACAAAAACTCATGTTAAACTACACAGTGCACTCACGAAGCGAAAGCGATCACGCCGCCTTACTGGTTCAGTTAAATCTCACAGCAGATATACGTCACTTTCTACGCTGCATTGGGGCACCCAATGGAGAAGAACAGCATAAACTATTCAGAAGATTTAAATGGGGGCCAATGCAAATTAACAAGTTCGACCTCTGGGAAAAAACGTGGGCAGGCTGGCAAATTGGCGCAAATAATAGGAGCATCATAGATGAATGGGATCACTTTGCCAACAAATTAGCCTCATTACTTCGGGGGAACACAACACGCAGAACCCCCTTAGATCCATCATATACTCTAGGACTTGTCCCAGCAATCAAGGAAAGTGCCAAACAATTAAATACCAAACGCAGGGCTCATCGGAAAACCGGAACAGTATTAGCCAATAGGCAACTCAAAGAAGCCGCAAAAAGCCATTCGAAGCAGGTTAGGGCCGCAAAATGCGAATGCATAGAGGCGAAATGGCTGAAGATTTTCAAGCTGTTGGGACCATGTAAATCCCAAGAGTTCTGGCGATACTTAAATAATTTAACCCACGGGGCCGCTAACGGAGAGAATTCACTCGATGCAGGTACCTGGGTAGCCCATGTGAAAACTCTGTACAAGGATGATCAAAGTACAATTTCCCCAAATAAACCCTCAACTGCAAGGGATGGAACAGATGGTACTACAGCCGCACCTAAAACGTTGGATGACCCAGCTTCTCCAGGTAAAACCTTAGTCTGTACAACTTTAAAAAAGATTCAACACAATGGGGCACCGGGTCCCAATTGCCTGCCTGGCTCCCTTTTTAGGGCAGATACAGAGTTCTGGACGGAAATCCTGACCCAGTTACATGCTGAATGTAGGTTCTTGGGGGACGTTCCAGACTCCTGGAGAGGATCGCTACTGCATCCAATATATATGAAAGGGCCAACATTTGACCCTAAAAACTATTGCATGATTTCCCTGTTGGACATCGAGGGCAAGGCCTATGCAAGCCCTCTTCTGGCGGAACTAGCAGACTTGGCCGGCACTAAAGGCCTTCTGCCCTTCTTTCAAACTGGGTTCAGACCTGGGGCCTCGACGGTGGACAACATAATCGCCCTGTCATATTTAGCCCAACAAGCCATGGCTCACCAAAGCCTGCCGTTTTTCGCCTGTGTTATTGACTACTCTGCAGCCTTCGACGGAGTAGATTGTACCATTCTCTGTCAGAAGCTGGCACGCTGGACCATTAACCCATCTCTACTACAAGCCATTAGATCATTGTACTCACAAACCTGGGTAAGAATCAAACTCTTGAGTGAGTTTGCTACAGATAAAATTGCCACAGGCCGTGGGCTAAAGCAAGGCTGTGTCCTGGCCCCGATGCTCTTTAATTTATACACTGCAGACACAGGCCAAGCACTCACCGGAGCTACACTAGCCACACCCAGGATTGGGTTTTCCAAGATCTAACTGATGCAATATGCTGACGACCTGGTACTCTTAGATCATACCAAAATTGGCTTACAAAAAGCACTCTCGGCTCTTGCAATTTTCACTGGGAAAAAAAGTTGGTTGCCAACCCAACAAAATCCAAAATAGTGATTTTTGGACACTACCCTAAAAAAAACTGGCTAAATGGAGGCTGGGTCAGCTGACTTTGGATTGCATACATCAATATAACTACCTGGGGGTTTGGTTTAGCGAAACAGGCGGCCCAGGTGTCCATCTCCACAAATTGCAGATGAAAGGGAAAAGCATTATCTATGCCCTCTGTAAACTACACGCCACCTTACACAGTCCCACAACAACGGCTATCCAAAGAGTTCTGAGGGCGAAATTAATACCATCCATCAATTATGCACATCAGGCATTCCCAGGGAAATTTGCGAAAGATCTAGAAACAAATTCTCTGCACAGACTACAAAAGCTATTTCACTTACCAGCCTGTACCAGGAACAATTTAGTTCGACTGGAATTCAACCTTAACCAACAAAAACTGGAAGAGATGGCGTCTCTGAGCAAATACTTTTACCTAACAACAGCGGCACCGGAGAACACAATGAAGGCTGATATAAAAAATATTTTCCAAGAATCCAGCAATCCCTGGTCCGCCGGTATCGCCTCCGCCAAATTCCTTTTGCAACTTGCAACAGAGAACTGGGACCCCAGGATAGTCAAGTATGCCACTATTAAAAGCACAATAAAAAAGTAAGTACGCCTACGCTCCCGTACCTTGGACATGGAATCCCTGGTAACAAGAGGATTTCATGAGTCCCAAAGCCTCCCACATACAGTGTACAACCTCAAACCTCATCTTACGCAGGCTGTAGGGAGACAAGCCCTACATAGGATCTTAGCAGCCAGACTAAATCCTCTCCCCCTCAAAGAATTATACCCCACCGGGTCAGCAATGCCAGTGATCACGGAGTGCCGGCTCTGCAAATACAAACGTGAGTCTTTGGCCCATATCTTACTTTATTGCCCGGTTTTGCGTCTAGCCCGCAGAATCTACCTCAGGCCCATCCTACTTCATCTGGGTACTCGCACCGCAAAGGAGGCAGTCCATCGACTTTACACGCTGGACACATTGAAGCACATGGCTACCTTTGGCAAATTTGTACTATATACCCGCACAAAATTGATGGTCACCTCCCCCTAAGCAACCAGGCAGGCACTTGTGCAGAGGCTGCCCACTACCTTTTATCACCTGACTGGTTTTATTGAAGCATGTAAAAGAAAACTTTTAACCTTTGCTGTGTACACAGATTTATCTCGTTTTAGATTTTAGATTTTAGACCTCTAGATTTTAATTCCATTGTTTTCTTTTAAATGCAGTGCTCTTCCTCTTTTATTTTTTTCAATTGTAATGGTTTTGAGTAACCACACAAATAAAGTTTCATTCATTCATTCATTCATTTACAATGATGACTACTTGAAATTTCTTTTTGAATACACATTCCCTGTGCAATGTCCTCTATGAGTTAATTATATGTACATACGTACATTAGTGGGATGGTAAGTGTTGATTGGGCAGAGGGTAGTGATTATGGGGTGTGCTCATTCTACAGGGATACTATGGAGATGAGCCCAGTATGCAGAAAAGTACAGGGCTTGTAACTGTCTACATTAGTGTGAAATTACCTCTCACATCTGATAAATGTACAGTGGACATGTCATCCTTCTTTTGGTGTCAGTAGTTGTGTTGCAGTACCTAAATTAGTGGATGCAAGGATGTCATGTCACTTAAAAATGGTTTCCTTTCACTTTCTATCTGTGGGGTTCTATCACCTCATACTTCAAGTGTGAAACACACAGTATATTCCGATGTGTAGCGCTCTTATCTGAAGGCATGTAGATGTGCCTACAGACAACAGAATGTGATGTTGGGATGCCAACACATGCACAGCAATTTGGCACTGTGAACGCAACATGGAGTATGACTGTCCAATAAGCATGTTCACATGCATCAGCTGATCACAGAAATATTTTGACTTATGCAGATAGTAAATGGAGAGTCAAATATGTGCCTTGAGTTCAAGCATTTCGGTTTGTATTGCCTAACATGTTTGTGATCTGGCCACTTCACTGAACAGTGTCTTTGTCTCCTATAGAATCTATCGAGGTCAGAGAAGGAGAGAGGCCCAAAACCGTTGGGGAAACTACTGGCATCACTGCTCCCCGGGAGTACTGCGAAACTGTGGGGACCAGTGCATTGGAGGGGGACTGGAGTGCCCTGGAGGAGTCTGCTCCAGAAACACCTACCTCCACATCCTCACACTTCAGCGGTGACTCCTCGATGTTGTTGGGCAAATTGAGGATTGACCTATGCTTCATCGTCCGCCACACCCCGTCTTGTGTCCACCCTCGCTGATACTCCCCCAAGTGGTATCCGGGCACGCTGCCCTAAGAAGGGTAGGGTATCTTTCCTCCCAAGGCACTTCTGCCCCAGCCCCTGTATCCCCAGCAGCCCTCAGTGTGGAGGCGATAGACATCTTGCGACAGGTGTCTGTGGGGCAGACTTTGCTCCTGAATGCCCTCCAGGATCATGGCAACAAGTTGTCACAGTTTGTAGATTCCAAAGGGCCTTCCTGTCTCGTTTGGGGTCTGGTATGTCCTCCAGAGGCAGAGGAGGATTTTTTGTTTGAGAGCACCTAAAATACTAGTCAATGGTGAATTATTGAGGAAAATAGATGATATAGCGGATGTGCATATACCTTTCTGGCTAGCTTCTGCTTGAGTTTTTGTGTGTAAAGAAGTTGTCACAGTTGTTGCGTTCATGGAGGGCATTCATTCGGATGTTGGTTGTCTGCACTGAACTGTCTAGTCTTTGGCCTCCACAGTGACAGCAGCAATTCTGCTGTCACAAGCTCCCAGTCTGGCTACTGTCCCTTCCGCAACCACCCTGCCAGTGACCCCACCTGACCAGAGAACATACACACCAGAACCCTCAGGCACCAAGTCATCCACACGCTGCACACGACAACAGCAGTCCAAGTGACACAGACACGAGACATCATCCCCAAGGCACACAAGGAACACACATGCCAGCCCCACTACAAGCACATCAAAGGACACAGAGAGGCAGAGATACAAAAAACATGCATCCACATTGCAGACCTCACATTCCTCGGTCTCCAAGAGCCCTCCAAGAATGAGCACAGGAAGTTGCATTGGCTGCCGTGGGGCTGTTGCCTGCCTCAACTGCCCACCTACTTCAGAGGGCTGTTGTGCCCAAGACTTCCACTCCCACCCACCCCAACCCTAGGAAGCATGGACAGAAAAGCAGTGAGGTAGTGGTAGCTCCGAAACAGGGAAGGCAAGGTAAAAGCCCACCCCCCCAAGCATACCACCAGATCAGAAGGTTTTTCCTGGAAGGATCCACAAGCACCTGCTCCAGTTTCTGGGAAGAAGGAAGCTGTTGTGGCCACCTCACCTATCCCTTGGCCAACGACACTTGGGGGCTACTGTATCCCCAAGCAAGTGAGGCCCAGACCAACATCAGCCACTGAGCCTCCCCACTGCATTTAACCACCTCCCCGTGCCACGACTCAACCAGGTGCAGCCAGCCCTCAGGCTCCCACATCCAGGGATCCCTCTACCTCAAATAGTTTTCACTCTCCCAGGTCCAGTCCTCCGACAACCCCAGACAGTCATCCCCCACCCAGTTCCAGTTCTCCCCAAATTTGAAGAGTCCCCCTTTCCACCCAATTCCTCCCTGAGCGGTGCCTGATTAAACCCAGTTGCTGGCCCTATCCTGGTGTTATTCCCATGGTGGTGGACTGTGTTTCAATAATTTATGTGAAATTTCAAGGCACATATGTGCAGACTTGAGTTTGGACTGACCATTTCCCTTAATGTTTTACACTTTACATGCTGATACAGAGTTTAAGTAATACAAAATATATTTATGTTCTGAGAGTTGTCGCTGGCCTTACTAATGATGCAGTACATCGGTTCCATGCTCTGAATTCACACTTTCCCATTGGCATGTACTTAAGTTGATATTGCAGGTGTTCGCAGAGTTTCCGGCATCTAATGTCCACTTTTGACTCTGAGGATTGATGGGGGCAAGCTGCTTGTCTGTGATGGTCCACTCTGATCCTGTTTATTATGTTGGCTGTGCTCTACTTATTCACACATGTCAGATTTGTTTGATCTCCATCAAGGGAAGCAATTCTAATTTACATGATAGCTTGAGGGGTTGACAGGGTACAACATATCTGTGTGATCTATCTAGATGTGTACACACCAGTGTAGGTGTGTTGTCATCTTGGTTAGGTATGGCTTCATAGTCAGATGGATGGATGTACATGTGCGTACTGAAGTCATCAGACAGTGTGAGTGTCCTGTCATTAGCGGAGGTGTTAATGTGTATGTGCCCTTGAGTATTGCTCTTTCACACATGTATGATCCAGTTGATGAATGCCTGTTTGTATCCATGATCAGACACCTTCTGGAGTATTTGTGCACATGTTGGAGTTGTTGCCAGAGTAGTGTGCAGTGTGTCATTATAACCTCGTAGTCGTAGCATACACCTACATCTTCTCCACATCATTTGTAAGTATGCAGAGTGTGTCACTGCAATGTCTGAGTTGTGAGTCTTGGGATCCGGCCTAGTTCTTGCTTACCTTTGTTCTCACTGTGCTGCGTGTCTCTGGGATACAAACATGATATGTGAGTTTTCACATGCATTGCTGTCACTTTCCACTTTATGTGCTCCAATATATGTTGGTCTGATTATTAGCAGTCACAGTCATACCATTGAGGCCTACACAAAGTGAGATACTCCACTATGGCTTTTTGCTCTGTACATTCCTCACCTGGCTTATTCAAGAGTATACACCACTTCAGTTACAACATGTGCCACTGCATGCCATGCAAATGTTTGACCCTCCCCACCACTCCATGGTGTGACACTGTACTGTGTGCAAATGATTTGTATCCAGAAGCATTATGGCCCTCAGCACTGTTTCAGTATGTGATATGTGCTATTTGAGCCTACTTGATTTCAGTCATGGTTGCAGATGTACAGTACAGATGGCATCCAGCACAGTCCTCTTGTTTTGTTCCAGCATGGATGTTTGCCTGGGTTGTGTAACAGTGAATGATAGCAAAAGTGTGTAGCTGTTTGCTGCGACACTGCTACTCATCTCGGCACGCATCTTCCTCACTTTGCAGTCTTCAGTGTATACACTCCTAGCCCCCAAGCAAATCTGCCACCTTGAGCCCGATCGTAGCTGTGTGAGTGGTGCTTGTAGGTGGGGAGAGGAGAGCAGCGTGCCTGGTGGAGTCAGCACAAGGCAGCCTTCGGGAGCCCTGAGGGTGTCACTCATGTATATTGAGGGAGCCTCACACATTGCATTTCGCAGGTTGCCCCAACCATCGTAGAACTGGCCCTGCCTGCTCGCTTGCTGAGAGCTGTTGCTGTGCAGGGGTTGCATGCAAGGAGATGTTTTGGCCGTACCTCTACTGTAAAGTGTGGCGGCATCTTATCTGCTGGTAATGCATCAGGTAGAGCAGCGGAAATCATATGGAGATGTTCTGGGTCTACTTTTCCTCTCCGTAGTTGTGCTTCCGCCACCCGCGATGAGGTGGTTTTACTGCCGCAGTGGGATGGGGTGTTTGATACATCGTAATCTGGTTGGCGGACAGAACGTCTTTCCACACACCAGTCTTGCTCTATTGGCTTCATCCGGCACCCTTGTGTGACGAAGAAAACATGCAGAGCCTGAAACACCGCGGCGGTCGGAAAATGGGTTATCAAAGCCCATTGCAATATGGAGGTTGCAGAAACCGCTACCAGACCTGAAAATGTGACGTTTTCCACCACCACCACCACTGAGGATGCACTTCTGCCCGCCATTGGAATCGGCCCCATAGTGTGGTGTTTAACAAATAAAACAAGACAAAACAGCAAAAATCCAATTAGTAGCGTCCTAAATATTACATTTGAAAGTTTTTACAGAAAGTAGCACCAAAAGGTGTAAAGCACCAAATGTAGATATCTGGTCAAAAGGAACTAGAGCAACCCAAGTATTCCTTTGTTCCGTTGTTCTATTAGAGAGGGCTTGTCTTGATATCGCTGTGTTTGTGTTTGTAGGGTCTGTATTTCTTTGATCGGTTATTCTATCAAAGAGGATTTTTCTTGGTATCTCTATGCGTGTGTCTGAAGGGTCTGTCTCATGTGTGTGTACTTGGTTTATCAATCTTCTTGTCTCCACTAATAATTGCACCTTCGAGTCTGATGGTCGCCTGGGTCTTCATTTCATGGCCCCTTCTGATTCCCTGTGTTCCACCTATTGGTGTCTGGCCAACAAAACGATTCAATCCTTGATTGCCTGATCCTCCACTAGTGCCTTCCCCTGGGTCCTCTCTGCTCTAAGAGCCACTGATGACTCAGAGAAGGTAGTGAGTCTTTGATCTTTGTATCTACCCCAAGTGACTTGTCTACGGGGTTGCTGTGCCTGAGTGTAGTAGTCGAGTAGTATATTAGGGTATGCTTTCTCTTTGCAAAACTTTTTTTATATCTTTTTGGATCTTGTCTGCCTTTTTTCTTTTTCTCTATTGTATTGAACTCCGCAATGGTCTTGTTTAGGCCATTTCATTATCACTGCTGATACTTTGTCTTCCAATTAACATGGACATAATACTGCATTTGGGTAAGGTTGCGCCTTGTATGATAATCCCTGATTGTATGCTTTCATGCGACATATACTATAATGTCCTGTTGTTAACCCTTTTTTCTCTCTGTAGAACCCACTGTATTTATATTGATGGCCCATCTTCATATACAAGTCCTCCACACAGGCCTGTTGTAACTCGGCCTGCACTGGTCAGCACAACCGTACCATGCTTTTTGTGATTTCGTTTACCATACCAGTGGCACAACCAGTATGTAGCTCCATTTATTAATTGTATTTGAATTACACAAAGTTTTCCTTTTCCCAAGACTAATTACTACTGCCCTCTCAGTCCTCCAGGTTATCCTTCAGTCCTGATGAGACACTAACATCCGTTATAGGATTGAAATGTCATCGACATAGTTAATGTAGTTGTTGAAATGTTTTATTTCTTTGAAGTGAACTACTCTTTTGCACAGACTGGAGTGGAAATAGTACATGTTACCTCTCTGAAAACCAACACTTTCCCTACTGTTGTACAGATTGGAGTGGGAACAGTAAATGTTTCCCTTCGTGACTCTAATACTTTGCCTACTGTTGCAGAGACTGGAGTGGGAATAGTAAATTATACCCTACCACAATCCAGCAGTTTCCCTGCTGTTACACAGACTGGAGAAGGAATATTGTACCCCTCCTGAGTCCAACTATTTCCCTATTGTTGCAAAAGGGAGTAGTATATGTATTATTCCTACAATTTCATAGTTTGGTCAATATTGTTCACCTTTAAATTATGATGATGTTCCTGTGTTTTTAATATTATGTTATTTGTATTTATTAATCTGTAATATGTAATATATTGTCAGCAAAATATATTTTTTTGTATTTTGTTTACTTTTGTATGTTTAATTAAATTGGTATGTTTTTTTTAGACTTTTTTCCAGTTTATTTGTTACAGTTTGCAAGTTATTGTGTATTGTGGGGTGCCGTTCGGAGGCTGGCAATCAACTTCACGTTACCTGGGCTTTGAAGTGCAAGGATTCCACGGAAATTTGGGATGCCGTGCTGAGTGGGGGTGATTTTGACTTTTGAACTTCTTCCCCGGGACTGCGAGGACCAGGCTGCTTGGCGGCCGCACCAGCTGTCTCCTCTTCCCGGCCCCTCCCCCTGCAGGTACTTAACGCCTCACGGCCCCCGCTTTGCGGGTGCCGTTCGGAGGCTGGCAATCAACTTCACGTTACCTGGGCTTTGAAGTGCAAGGATTCCACGGAAATTTGGGATGCCGTGCTGAGTGGGGGTGATTTTGACTTTTGAACTTCTTCCCCGGGACTGCGAGGACCAGGCTGCTTGGCGGCCGCACCAGCTGTCTCCTCTTCCCGGCCCCTCCCCCTGCAGGTACTTAACGCCTCACGGCCCCCGCTTCGCGGGTGCCGTTCGGAGGCTGGCAATCAACTTCACGTTACCTGGGCTTTGAAGTGCAAGGATTCCACGGAAATTTGGGATGCCGTGCTGAGTGGGGGTGATTTTGACTTTTGAACTTCTTCCCCGGGACTGCGAGGACCAGGCTGCTTGGCGGCCGCACCAGCTGTCTCCTCTTCCCGGCCCCTCCCCCTGCAGGTACTTAACGCCTCACGGCCCCCGCTTCGCGGGTGCCGTTCGGAGGCTGGCAATCAACTTCACGTTACCTGGGCTTTGAAGTGCAAGGATTCCACGGAAATTTGGGATGCCGTGCTGAGTGGGGGTGATTTTGACTTTTGAACTTCTTCCCCGGGACTGCGAGGACCAGGCTGCTTGGCGGCCGCACCAGCTGTCTCCTCTTCCCGGCCCCTCCCCTTCCACGCTCTCCGCCCATTAAGCTGTGAACTTGTTCCACGCGCAAGCGGGACGCGCGCGGGACATAGCCCGGGGCGAAGACCGGGCAAAGAGCGGGCCGTTTTAGGCCGTTAGAGGCCGGCAGAGACCGGACCGGGCCCCCTCTCTATCGCTGTCTTTGTCCCAAGGCTCTTTTCTCTACTCCAACAGCTAGTGGTTTTAACTGTTCCGCCCGCTATGGCCACTAGAGTATCTAGGAGTAAGGTTGCCCAACAGTGCTCCAGCACACTGGACAAATTCTTTTGTAAGTCTAGTGCCGCGGCCAGTAAAGGTCGCACAGCATCAGACACTCTCCCAGAGGTAAATGTCGAAAATGTGTCCGTCTCAATGGTCCCCTCGGACTCTTCATCTATTGATATCAGCACTCCAACACCATTTGACGCCACTCACTTATCTCTCATGGATAGCATCGATCAGACAATCGAGACAGTCCTCCAACAACTTAGGACCCCGTCAAACTTATTGAGGGATAGTGAGTCTCTGTGCCCATCGGGGGTGGTGGAGACCACTCCGCATACTAACTGTGCAGAAACATCTAAAGTACAGGCTGAAGGGCAGATTGTAGCGCCAACAGATCCCGTAGGCAGGAGAGTCTACCACCCTTCGAAAAGGAAAAGGATAAGGAAATTAAGAGGGGCAAAAAGGGCCAAAGTGGATAAAACCAACCCAACACTAGTTGCTAGTTCTGGCGTTCCGGCTTCTCCCGTAGCTAGTTCCCCGGGAATTGGCTTTGATCATCTAGACTCGCCATTAGCAACAGTGGTATCTGGGTGTTCTGGCCCGTTTGTATTTGGTGGAAATCCTCTAAATGCAGCCGAAGCTCTGATTGGCTCTTTTAGGGATGTCCTTAGGAGCCTGTTGGAGCCTCTGGCCGTTAAATTGGATTCTATAGCTGCTAGACTTAAGGCTATGGAAGAGGTACAGAATAGGAATAGTCCTAGTAGGGGGTTGGGTCCAGGTGCACAGACGGCTCCCCAGGATCCGGCAGGGCTCGGAGCGTCTTCTGCTGGAACAAGTACACAGGTCCCGGCTGGGGTTCAAGATAGTGGTACAGGTAGCCATTCTCCCCCATTGCCCCCTTTACAAATACTTAGGCCCCCTGTCCCGGCTCCTAGAAGATCTAAACAACCAACACCACCCCTCCCAATGAGCGGGGGGCGAGCCAACGATGAATACACTGATCGCCCCATGAGTCCTAACAGTAGGCGTAGGGTGGTTAATTTGCCCCCTGAGGCTGTGCCCTACACAGCGATTATGGTAGGAGTTCCTGAGCTCATTAGTGACATCAGAGAGCCACAGGACTCACTTCGTAATAAAGTAATTAGTTGGCTTAATATTAATAGGCCCCTCCCTCCTAACATCAAAGGTGATGTGCTGATGGTCAGAAGGATCCCATGGATTGGAACCACTCCCAAAAATAGGGCAGGGGACTGTATCATAATCAGTTTCAAAAGCCCACTAGTTGCCCCTTATATTTGCAACTGGCTGGTAAGGCCGGACAAATCCAACATAGACGTAGTGTCCCTCTCGCACTTCTATCCAAATGCTTCCAACCTAGGAGTGGGGAGGGAACAGAGTTGGACTAGAGTGGGCTTTGCGGTAGATGGTTCACGGTACAGACCCAAGCACAATCCATTGCCTGTCCATGGTAATTTTGTCCTCCAGAACAGATTTTCCTGTCTGGACCTAGTAGATTGACCAATAAGGGGGGTCATTCCGCAAGGTCAGATAAATTCTGCCTATGGGTCTATATTTAGGGGGGAAGGTACATCTGTTCCCACTTACAAAAAAAGGTCCCTGACCCCTGTAAAAGCCGGAGGGCCCATATTGGGATGCACTCAAGTCCTCAACGAGGATCCACCAAATACACTAACTGTTGCTGCAACGCAATTGGTGGAGCTTGTTGAATTACCCACTCGGTCGCCCATCACCTTTGGCTTGGGTGATTCTGCATATGACATCCCGTCGGCACCAAGAGAGGTTGGTCGCAAACCTCAAGGTCCCGGTATGACTATCCTGTCCTGGAATGTAGCTGGCATCTCTAACAAGGTGGATACTCCAGAGTGGGAAACTTTGGTCAGTAAGTGTGATATACTCCTTTTTCAAGAGACATGGGCTAGGGCACCACTGGCCAGGAGGGGATATGACATTTTTGAAATCTCGGCGAAATCGAATGGGAGAGGGAGACCTTCGGGAGGTTTGGCAATCTGGGTGGCAAGCCATATTGGGTGTCAGGCAGTTGGTATGGACACACTCTCACCGGACATTCAGTGTGTGCTCCTCAGATGGCCTGAAAAAAGTACGTGGGCTATTGTTAATGTCTACTCTCGACCAGTCGCTGTGGGTAAAGAATCCCCTACCCTAGCTGACCTCTCATCCTTTTTAGGGCAATTGACAGGGAACTTGAAAATAGTGATGGGAGGAGATTTTAACTGCCACTTTGAACCCCTGGAGGGCCTAATGGAGGGTGTTTTTAGTGCCGAGGATGACCATTGGGGAGTCCCTCCTTCTTCATCACCTCACCCTAAAGCTTGGTCCCCGTTGGCAGTACAACTTACTTCTCTCACCTTGAATTTTGCCTTGAGGGCGTGCAATGGGCGCACTCCTTCTGACACCCCTTCGGTGTGCACTTTTAATAAAAAGGACCACGAGTCAAGGCTGGACTATATTTTTATAGATATTTCCCTGTGGCCCAAAGTTATAGATTTTAGAGTGATCCCGAGGTTAGACAGTGACCACAATGCCCTTTCCCTGATGATCCAGCACCCAGCCCCTGTCTTAGGGACGCCAACTACCGGTTTTCTAACTGACCAGGGAGATATATTACTCACTACAAGCAGGCGCCGAGTGAAATGGGGGAAGCTAGTTGAGAAAGAAGAAGCCTTAAAAAACCTCTATGGCATGGCACTCCCTAGGTTCCAGGAGGTGGATGCCCTCATCAGCCAATCTAGACCCTCAGATTACAATGAGAGACTATCTGGTATTCACCTGGCCTTAGTAAAGGACCTTGCAGATGTCTTCAATCCGGCCCTGCCTATTAGAAGGAAAAAGATTCGTGCTCCGACTTGGTACACCTCCACTTGCAGGAAAACTAAGTCTGAGCTTCTTTCTGCAATTAAAGAGGGTAGTGATAAGGTGAAGATAGCTGCCCTTAGGAGGGGGTATAAGGTAGCACTGGCCAATGCAAGGGCAGAGTGGGATTGGAACCACTGGCATGATCTGTCTGGAGCCCTGAAATCCAAAGACTTTAGAAAATTTTGGGCTCTGGTAAACAATGGAACAGGGGATCTGTTGTCTGCAGTAGAACCCAATATTGCCCCCTCTGTTTGGGAGGCTCATTTTGGGTTATTATACCAAGATTCCACTCTCTGGCCGGAAGGGATGGTGCTAGAGTCCCCCTGCCTGCCAGAGATTGCCTTGGAATTTTCTCTGGGGGAGGTGAAGCTGGCACTGGAGGGCTTAGCTCTGGGGAAGGCACCGGGGCTGGACAAGCTACCAGGTGATTTGTTTAGATATCACCCGGATATTTGGGCCCCGTACTTTCTTGTCCTTTTTAATGCTATTTTGGGAGGTATGGCGATCCCCTCCTCCTGGTTAGGGGCTGAAATAGTTCCGATCTATAAGAAAGGGTCCCCTCTGAGTCCTGCAAATTATAGGCCTATCAGCTTGATAGATGTTCCCCAAAAGCTTTTCGCGCGCCTTATTTTGAATCATCTACTAGACTGGGTGGAGGAAAATGACATCTTGAGTCCCCTCCAGGCTGGCTTCAGGAGAAACACATCGACCATGGACCAGATCTTCCGCCTAGTTCTCCTCTACTGGAAGACGGTGAGGATTGAGGGCGGGAGATTGTATATGGTCTTCGTGGATCTGAGGTCAGCCTTTGACCTAGTCCCGCGCAGGAAACTCTGGGAGGTATTGGAAAAGCTAGGAATTCCCCCCCAGCTACTTAACATCCTGGCCCGCCTGCATGAGAACAACTATGCGCAAGTTAGGTGTGGGAGGGACGGTAGACTTTCATCCAGGTTCCCTGTGCGCCGAGGTGTGAGGCAGGGTTGTGTCCTGGCACCGACCCTGTTTTGTTTATTCATCAACAATGTCATCTCACACTTGGAAAACGTCAAGGACAACGACGCCCCCTATTTGGCAGGTAGGAGGGTTCCGGCAATCATGTTCGCCGATGATACCCTCCTCCTTTCAAAATCTCCAATGGGGATCCAGAGGATCCTGGATGGGTTTGGTCTTTTCTGTAGTCAGCATGGATTGGAGGTGAACACAGAAAAGACCAAGTTTATGATCTTTAACCCACCAACTAAAACTAGGCCCAATCCTACCCTGGGGACCGCGAGCCTTGAGAGGGTGTCTACCTTCATATATCTGGGGGTTACACTGCAGGAAAACTTGGCATGGGATCGGCAGATAGTACGTTCCAAGGCCAAACTATCCCAACTCTCGGGTGCAATCCTGAAAGTGGCCAATACTTCTTCTTTCAAGCCCATAAGCCCGGCCCTTGAAACCTACAAGACCCAGGCCAAGGCTGCGGCCATGTATGGCAGTGAGCTATGGGGACATAAAACGGTGAAGGGCTTATCAATAGTGGAAAATAGCTTTCTGAGGCGCCTTTTAGCCCTTCCAAGTGCCACGCCACTCCAGCCTCTGAGAATGGACATGGGCCTCCCCCCTATTGCAGAGGAGCTTGTGTCAAAGCCAGTGAAGTTCTGGCACAGGCTCTGGTCTACGGACGAACTCCATCACTATAGGGAGGATCTTACCCATGTCATGAGCTTAAATTCTAGTGGCAAAATCCCCTGGCTCACCTTTGTGGAAAACGAACTGTCTGCCCTTAATCTCCGTCACTTGTGGGAGGACCCAGCACGAGGCTGCCGTGCAATCTCGCGCAAGGCTCTGGCTCAAATTTACAAAGACAGGTCCCTTGCACACTTGATGGCTGCTCAAAATAGTGGTACCCTAACCTTGCAATTTTTAGAATCCAAAAATTCTTATGCTTTTGAACCTTTTATGGATTTTATCTTTCCTATCCTGGCAAGGAAACTGTATGTTCAATGGAGGTATAGCACACTACCTATTAATTCATACACCTCGAAGTGGACTAATGGGGGCGACAAAATATGCCCCTGCTGTAACAACTATGTGGAAGATGACCCCCATATCTTGTTTGTGTGCCCTGCATACCAAAGGCCCAGGAAATATTGGATAGCGCCACTCTGTAAGAACCTGGGATTCAGAGAGTATGCACAAGCATATAGGATTTTGAAAACTAGCACCTTGGACCACATTGTGTTTGCTGTTTCCAAATTTCTTATGGCTATATGGCTGATTAGAAGAAAAAAATTGTCCGAAGCTCCTTGAACCTTTTAAAGAACTTTCCAAATGCGATTTTAACTCATTCCTTGCTGGGACAGTCGTTTTTATTCAAATGTATTTTATTAATGTTTTAATGTCTGTATTCTTTTTATTGCATCTTTTATGGTCTATATGACCGAAATAAAGAATTTTTGGAATTGGAATTGGTATATGTATATATATTGTGTCAAAAAACTATTGAGAACAAAAATATTGTTATTCTCTATAATAATATAACTAAAATATTGAAAAACAAATATCGTTATTCACTAATATTTTACACAAAAATATTGCTTTGTGATATATAAACAAGTTAAACATAGTAAACATTAAATAAATTAACCTTAAACAGTAATAAAATGTAAATGTAATATATTTACATATTTTAAAATTATATATACATTTCATACTTATTTAAAAAAAACATATATATTTATATGTTTACTTAAACATATATCATTTAAAATTAGTATTAAAATATTAATTATTATTCCTATATATATATATATATATATATGTATTTCAAAAAGTTACCCCTAAGGTGGTCGGCACACCCAGGATTACTCCACTGCACAGGTAGGTAGGAAGGCACCTCCTCAAACTTCAGCCAACGCGTTTCGGGCGGTAAACCCCCTTCATCATGGGCAGAACGTGAAGTGATGACAACGGAAGCAACTGCCAGCATAATCCCTTGTAATCAATTCAATCAGCATGATAATTACACCAAGGCATTCTGGGACTGGTAGTGCCAAATAGTCCAACCCAAATGGGCGCCATCACTGTCACATTACAAAACAATCATGTAGGGAAAAGTTTCCTCCAAACCTCCCTGTGTAAATATCCTGGTATCTCCTGTTCCGCTCAAACTGCAAATCAGCGCAGCAAGTGGACCCGCATGGCTTCGGCGGTGGGACTCCTCACAACAAACGCCGCGCTGGAATCACCTCCTCCATGTGTTAGTTCAATCCAAAAAACACATGGACCCCCGAAGTGCAGGCAGTGGTGCCATTACCGTGACCAAGGGCTGGTCACTAATGCGTTTCAAAAAGTTACCCCTAAAGTGGTCGGCACACCCAGGATTACTCCACTGCACAGGTAGGTAGGAAGGCACCTCCTCAAACTTCAGCCAACGCGTTTCGGGCGGTAAACGCCCTTCATCATGGGCAGAACGTGAAGTGACGACAACGGAAGCAACTGCCAGCATAATCCCTTTTAATCAATTCAATCAGCATGTTAATTACACCAAGGCATTCTGGGACTGGTAGTGCCAAATAGTCCAACCCAAATGGGCGCCATCACTGTCACATTACAAAACAATCATGTAGGGAAAAGTGTCCTCCAAACCTCCCTGTGTAAATATCCTGGTATCTCCTGTTCCGCTCAAACTGCAAATTAGCGCAGCAAGTGGACCCGCATGGCTCCGGCGGTGGGACTCCTCACAACAAACGCCGCGCTGGAATCACCTCCTCCATGTGTTAGTTCAATCCAAAAAACACATGGACCCCCAAAGTGCAGGCAGTGGTGCCATTACCGTGACCAAGGGCTGGTCACTAATGCGTTTCAAAAAGATACCCCTAAGGTGGTCGGCACACCCAGGATTACTCCACTGCACAGGTAGGTAGGAAGGCACGTCCTCAAACTTCAGCCAACGCGTTTCGGGCGGTAAACGCCCTTCATCATGGGCAGAACGTGAAGTGACGACAACGGAAGCAACTGCCAGCATAATCCCTTTTAATCAATTCAATCAGCATGTTAATTACACCAAGGCATTCTGGGACTGGTAGTGCCAAATAGTCCAACCCAAATGGGCGCCATCACTGTCACATTACAAAACAATCATGTAGGGAAAAGTGTCCTCCAAACCTCCCTTTGTAAATATCCTGGTATCTCCTGTTCCGCTCAAACTCCAAATCAGCGCAGCAAGTGGACCCACATGGCTCCGGCGGTGGGACTCCTCACAACAAACGCCGCGCTGGAATCACCTCCTCCATGTGTTAGTTCAATCCAAAAAACACATGGACCCCTCAAGTGCAGGCAGTGGTGCCATTACCGTGACCAAGGGCTGGTCACTAATGCGTTTCAAAAAGTTACCCCTAAGGTGGTCGGCACACCCAGGATTACTCCACTGCACAGGTAGGTAGGAAGGCACCTCCTCAAACTTCAGCCAACGCGTTTCGGGCGGTAAACGCCCTTCATCATGGGCAGAACGTGAAGTGACGACAACGGAAGCAACTGCCAGCATAATCCCTTTTAATCAATTCAATCAGCATGTTAATTACACCAAGGCATTCTGGGACTGGTAGTGCCAAATAGTCCAACCCAAATGGGCGCCATCACTGTCACATTACAAAACAATCATGTAGGGAAAAGTGTCCTCCAAACCTCCCTGTGTAAATATCCTGGTATCTCCTGTTCCGCTCAAACTGCAAATCAGCGCAGCAAGTGGACCCGCATGGCTCCGGCGGTGGGACTCCTCACAACAAACGCCGCGCTGGAATCACCTCCTCCATGTGTTAGTTCAATCCAAAAAACACATGGACCCCCAAAGTGCAGGCAGTGGTGCCATTACCGTGACCAAGGGCTGGTCACTAATGCGTTTCAAAAAGATACCCCTAAGGTGGTCGGCACACCCAGGATTACTCCACTGCACAGGTAGGTAGGAAGGCACCTCCTCAAACTTCAGCCAACGCGTTTCGGGCGGTAAACGCCCTTCATCATGGGCAGAACGTGAAGTGACGACAACGGAAGCAACTGCCAGCATAATCCCTTTTAATCAATTCAATCAGCATGTTAATTACACCAAGGCATTCTGGGACTGGTAGTGCCAAATAGTCCAACCCAAATGGGCGCCATCACTGTCACATTACAAAACAATCATGTAGGGAAAAGTGTCCTCCAAACCTCCCTGTGTAAATATCCTGGTATCTCCTGTTCCGCTCAAACTGCAAATCAGCGCAGCAAGTGGACCCACATGGCCCCGGCGGTGGGACTCCTCACAACAAACGCCGCGCTGGAATCACCTCCTCCATGTGTTAGTTCAATCCAAAAAACACATGGACCCCTGAAGTGCAGGCAGTGGTGCCATTACCGTGACCAAGGGCTGGTCACTAATGCGTTTCAAAAAGTTACCCCTAAGGTGGTCGGCACACCCAGGATTACTCCACTGCACAGGTAGGTAGGAAGGCACCTCCTCAAACTTCAGCCAACGCGTTTCGGGCGGTAAACGCCCTTCATCATGGGCAGAACGTGAAGTGACGACAACGGAAGCAACTGCCAGCATAATCCCTTTTAATCAATTCAATCAGCATGTTAATTACACCAAGGCATTCTGGGACTGGTAGTGCCAAATAGTCCAACCCAAATGGGCGCCATCACTGTCACATTACAAAACAATCATCTAGGGAAAAGTGTCCTCCAAACCTCCCTGTGTAAATATCCTGGTATCTCCTGTTCCGCTCAAACTGCAAATCAGCGCAGCAAGTGGACCCGCATGGCTCCGGCGGTGGGACTCCTCACAACAAACGCCGCGCTGGAATCACCTCCTCCATGTGTTAGTTCAATCCAAAAAACACATGGACCCCTAAAGTGCAGGCAGTGGTGCCATTACCGTGACCAAGGGCTGGTCACTAATGCGTTTCAAAAAGATACCCCTAAGGTGGTCGGCACACCCAGGATTACTCCACTGCACAGGTAGGTAGGAAGGCACCTCCTCAAACTTCAGCCAACGCGTTTCGGGCGGTAAACGCCCTTCATCATGGGCAGAACGTGAAATGACGACAACGGAAGCAACTGCCAGCATAATCCCTTTTAATCAATTCAATCAGCATGTTAATTACACCACGGCATTCTGGGACTGGTAGTGCCAAATAGTCCAACCCAAATGGGCGCCATCACTGTCACATTACAAAACAATCATGTAGGGAAAAGTGTCCTCCAAACCTCCCTTTGTAAATATCCTGGTATCTCCTGTTCCGCTCAAACTCCAAATCAGCGCAGCAAGTGGACCCACATGGCTCCGGCGGTGGGACTCCTCACAACAAACGCCGCTCTGGAATCACCTCCTCCATGTGTTAGTTCAATCCAAAAAACACATGGACCCCTGAAGTGCAGGCAGTGGTGCCATTACCGTGACCAAGGGCTGGTCACTAATGCGTTTCAAAAAGTTACCCCTAAGGTGGTCGGCACACCCAGGATTACTCCACTGCACAGGTAGGTAGGAAGGCACCTCCTCAAACTTCAGCCAACGCGTTTCGGGCGGTAAACGCCCTTCATCATGGGCAGAACGTGAAGTGACGACAACGGAAGCAACTGCCAGCATAATCCCTTTTAATCAATTCAATCAGCATGTTAATTACACCAAGGCATTCTGGGACTGGTAGTGCCAAATAGTCCAACCCAAATGGGCGCCATCACTGTCACATTACAAAACAATCATGTAGGGAAAAGTGTCCTCCAAACCTCCCTGTGTAAATATCCTGGTATCTCCTGTTCCGCTCAAACTGCAAATCAGCGCAGCAAGTGGACCCGCATGGCTCCGGCGGTGGGACTCCTCACAACAAACGCCGCGCTGGAATCACCTCCTCCATGTGTTAGTTCAATCCAAAAAACACATGGACCCCCAAAGTGCAGGCAGTGGTGCCATTACCGTGACCAAGGGCTGGTCACTAATGCGTTTCAAAAAGATACCCCTAAGGTGGTCGGCACACCCAGGATTACTCCACTGCACAGGTAGGTAGGAAGGCACCTCCTCAAACTTCAGCCAACGCGTTTCGGGCGGTAAACGCCCTTCATCATGGGCAGAACGTGAAATGACGACAACGGAAGCAACTGCCAGCATAATCCCTTTTAATCAATTCAATCAGCATGTTAATTACACCACGGCATTCTGGGACTGGTAGTGCCAAATAGTCCAACCCAAATGGGCGCCATCACTGTCACATTACAAAACAATCATGTAGGGAAAAGTGTCCTCCAAACCTCCCTTTGTAAATATCCTGGTATCTCCTGTTCCGCTCAAACTCCAAATCAGCGCAGCAAGTGGACCCACATGGCTCCGGCGGTGGGACTCCTCACAACAAACGCCGCTCTGGAATCACCTCCTCCATGTGTTAGTTCAATCCAAAAAACACATGGACCCCTGAAGTGCAGGCAGTGGTGCCATTACCGTGACCAAGGGCTGGTCACTAATGCGTTTCAAAAAGTTACCCCTAAGGTGGTCGGCACACCCAGGATTACTCCACTGCACAGGTAGGTAGGAAGGCACCTCCTCAAACTTCAGCCAACGCGTTTCGGGCGGTAAACGCCCTTCATCATGGGCAGAACGTGAAGTGACGACAACGGAAGCAACTGCCAGCATAATCCCTTTTAATCAATTCAATCAGCATGTTAATTACACCAAGGCATTCTGGGACTGGTAGTGCCAAATAGTCCAACCCAAATGGGCGCCATCACTGTCACATTACAAAACAATCATGTAGGGAAAAGTGTCCTCCAAACCTCCCTGTGTAAATATCCTGGTATCTCCTGTTCCGCTCAAACTGCAAATCAGCGCAGCAAGTGGACCCGCATGGCTCCGGCGGTGGGACTCCTCACAACAAACGCCGCGCTGGAATCACCTCCTCCATGTGTTAGTTCAATCCAAAAAACACATGGACCCCTCAAGTGCAGGCAGTGGTGCCATTACCGTGACCAAGGGCTGGTCACTAATGCGTTTCAAAAAGATACCCCTAAGGTGGTCGGCACACCCAGGATTACTCCACTGCACAGGTAGGTAGGAAGGCACCTCCTCAAACTTCAGCCAACGCGTTTCGGGCGGTAAACGCCCTTCATCATGGGCAGAACGTGAAGTGACGACAACGGAAGCAACTGCCAGCATAATCCCTTTTAATCAATTCAATCAGCATGTTAATTACACCAAGGCATTCTGGGACTGGTAGTGCCAAATAGTCCAACCCAAATGGGCGCCATCACTGTCACATTACAAAACAATCATGTAGGGAAAAGTGTCCTCCAAACCTCCCTGTGTAAATATCCTGGTATCTCCTGTTCCGCTCAAACTGCAAACCAGCGCAGCAAGTGGACCCACATGGCTCCGGCGGTGGGACTCCTCCCAACAAACGCCGCGCTGGAATCACCTCCTCCATGTGTTAGTTCAATCCAAAAAACACATGGACCCCTGAAGTGCAGGCAGTGGTGCCATTACCGTGACCAAGGGCTGGTCACTAATGCGTTTCAAAAAGTTACCCCTAAGGTGGTCGGCACACCCAGGATTACTCCACTGCACAGGTAGGTAGGAAGGCACCTCCTCAAACTTCAGCCAACGCGTTTCGGGCGGTAAACGCCCTTCATCATGGGCAGAACGTGAAGTGACGACAACGGAAGCAACTGCCAGCATAATCCCTTTTAATCAATTCAATCAGCATGTTAATTACACCAAGGCATTCTGGGACTGGTAGTGCCAAATAGTCCAACCCAAATGGGCGCCATCACTGTCACATTACAAAACAATCATCTAGGGAAAAGTGTCCTCCAAACCTCCCTGTGTAAATATCCTGGTATCTCCTGTTCCGCTCAAACTGCAAATCAGCGCAGCAAGTGGACCCGCATGGCTCCGGCGGTGGGACTCCTCACAACAAACGCCGCGCTGGAATCACCTCCTCCATGTGTTAGTTCAATCCAAAAAACACATGGACCCCCAAAGTGCAGGCAGTGGTGCCATTACCGTGACCAAGGGCTGGTCACTAATGCGTTTCAAAAAGATACCCCTAAGGTGGTCGGCACACCCAGGATTACTCCACTGCACAGGTAGGTAGGAAGGCACCTCCTCAAACTTCAGCCAACGCGTTTCGGGCGGTAAACGCCCTTCATCATGGGCAGAACGTGAAGTGACGACAACGGAAGCAACTGCCAGCATAATCCCTTTTAATCAATTCAATCAGCATGTTAATTACACCACGGCATTCTGGGACTGGTAGTGCCAAATAGTCCAACCCAAATGGGCGCCATCACTGTCACATTACAAAACAATCATGTAGGGAAAAGTGTCCTCCAAACCTCCCTCTGTAAATATCCTGGTATCTCCTGTTCCGCTCAAACTCCAAATCAGCGCAGCAAGTGGACCCACATGGCTCCGGCGGTGGGACTCCTCACAACAAACGCCGCGCTGGAATCACCTCCTCCATGTGTTAGTTCAATCCAAAAAACACATGGACCCCTGAAGTGCAGGCAGTGGTGCCATTACCGTGACCAAGGGCTGGTCACTAATGCGTTTCAAAAAGTTACCCCTAAGGTGGTCGGCACACCCAGGATTACTCCACTGCACAGGTAGGTAGGAAGGCACCTCCTCAAACTTCAGCCAACGCGTTTCGGGCGGTAAACGCCCTTCATCATGGGCAGAACGTGAAGTGACGACAACGGAAGCAACTGCCAGCATAATCCCTTTTAATCAATTCAATCAGCATGTTAATTACACCAAGGCATTCTGGGACTGGTAGTGCCAAATAGTCCAACCCAAATGGGCGCCATCACTGTCACATTACAAAACAATCATGTAGGGAAAAGTGTCCTCCAAACCTCCCTGTGTAAATATCCTGGTATCTCCTGTTCCGCTCAAACTGCAAATCAGCGCAGCAAGTGGACCCACATGGCTCCGGCAGTGGGACTCCTCACAACAAACGCCACGCTGGAATCACCTCCTCCATGTGTTAGTTCAATCCAAAAAACACATGGACCCCTGAAGTGCAGGCAGTGGTGCCATTACCGTGACCAAGGGCTGGTCACTAATGCGTTTCAAAAAGTTACCCCTAAGGTGGTCGGCACACCCAGGATTACTCCACTGCACAGGTAGGTAGGAAGGCACCTCCTCAAACTTCAGCCAACGCGTTTCGGGTGGTAAACGCCCTTCATCATGGGCAGAACGTGAAGTGACGACAACGGAAGCAACTGCCAGCATAATCCCTTTTAATCAATTCAATCAGCATGTTAATTACACCAAGGCATTCTGGGACTGGTAGTGCCAAATAGTCCAACCCAAATGGGCGCCATCACTGTCACATTACAAAACAATCATCTAGGGAAAAGTGTCCTCCAAACCTCCCTGTGTAAATATCCTGGTATCTCCTGTTCCGCTCAAACTGCAAATCAGCGCAGCAAGTGGACCCGCATGGCTCCGGCGGTGGGACTCCTCACAACAAACGCCGCGCTGGAATCACCTCCTCCATGTGTTAGTTCAATCCAAAAAACACATGGACCCCCAAAGTGCAGGCAGTGGTGCCATTACCGTGACCAAGGGCTGGTCACTAATGCGTTTCAAAAAGATACCCCTAAGGTGGTCGGCACACCCAGGATTACTCCACTGCACAGGTAGGTAGGAAGGCACCTCCTCAAACTTCAGCCAACGCGTTTCGGGCGGTAAACGCCCTTCATCATGGGCAGAACGTGAAGTGACGACAACGGAAGCAACTGCCAGCATAATCCCTTTTAATCAATTCAATCAGCATGTTAATTACACCACGGCATTCTGGGACTGGTAGTGCCAAATAGTCCAACCCAAATGGGCGCCATCACTGTCACATTACAAAACAATCATGTAGGGAAAAGTGTCCTCCAAACCTCCCTTTGTAAATATCCTGGTATCTCCTGTTCCGCTCAAACTGCAAATCAGCGCAGCAAGTGGACCCACATGGCTCCGGCGGTGGGACTCCTCACAACAAACGCCGCGCTGGAATCACCTCCTCCATGTGTTAGTTCAATCCAAAAAACACATGGACCCCTGAAGTGCAGGCAGTGGTGCCATTACCGTGACCAAGGGCTGGTCACTAATGCGTTTCAAAAAGTTACCCCTAAGGTGGTCGGCACACCCAGGATTACTCCACGGCACAGGTAGGTAGGAAGGCACCTCCTCAAACTTCAGCCAACGCGTTTCGGGCGGTAAACGCCCTTCATCATGGGCAGAACGTGAAGTGACGACAACGGAAGCAACTGCCAGCATAATCCCTTTTAATCAATTCAATCAGCATGTTAATTACACCAAGGCATTCTGGGACTGGTAGTGCCAAATAGTCCAACCCAAATGGGTGCCATCACTGTCACATTACAAAACAATCATCTAGGGAAAAGTGTCCTCCAAACCTCCCTGTGTAAATATCCTGGTATCTCCTGTTCCGCTCAAACTGCAAATCAGCGCAGCAAGTGGACCCGCATGGCTCCGGCGGTGGGACTCCTCACAACAAACGTCGCGCTGGAATCACCTCCTCCATGTGTTAGTTCAATCCAAAAAACACATGGACCCCCGAAGTGCAGGCAGTGGTGCCATTACCGTGACCAAGGGCTGGTCACTAATGCGTTTCAAAAAGTTACCCCTAAGGTGGTCGGCACACCCAGGATTACTCCACTGCACAGGTAGGTAGGAAGGCACCTCCTCAAACTTCAGCCAACGCGTTTCGGGTGGTAAACGCCCTTCATCATGGGCAGAACGTGAAGTGACGACAACGGAAGCAACTGCCAGCATAATCCCTTTTAATCAATTCAATCAGCATGTTAATTACACCAAGGCATTCTGGGACTGGTAGTGCCAAATAGTCCAACCCAAATGGGCGCCATCACTGTCACATTACAAAACAATCATCTAGGGAAAAGTGTCCTCCAAACCTCCCTGTGTAAATATCCTGGTATCTCCTGTTCCGCTCAAACTGCAAATCAGCGCAGCAAGTGGACCCGCATGGCTCCGGCGGTGGGACTCCTCACAACAAACGCCGCGCTGGAATCACCTCCTCCATGTGTTAGTTCAATCCAAAAAACACATGGACCCCCAAAGTGCAGGCAGTGGTGCCATTACCGTGACCAAGGGCTGGTCACTAATGCGTTTCAAAAAGATACCCCTAAGGTGGTCGGCACACCCAGGATTACTCCACTGCACAGGTAGGTAGGAAGGCACCTCCTCAAACTTCAGCCAACGCGTTTCGGGCGGTAAACGCCCTTCATCATGGGCAGAACGTGAAGTGACGACAACGGAAGCAACTGCCAGCATAATCCCTTTTAATCAATTCAATCAGCATGTTAATTACACCACGGCATTCTGGGACTGGTAGTGCCAAATAGTCCAACCCAAATGGGCGCCATCACTGTCACATTACAAAACAATCATGTAGGGAAAAGTGTCCTCCAAACCTCCCTTTGTAAATATCCTGGTATCTCCTGTTCCGCTCAAACTGCAAATCAGCGCAGCAAGTGGACCCACATGGCTCCGGCGGTGGGACTCCTCACAACAAACGCCGCGCTGGAATCACCTCCTCCATGTGTTAGTTCAATCCAGAAAACACATGGACCCCTGAAGTGCAGGCAGTGGTGCCATTACCGTGACCAAGGGCTGGTCACTAATGCGTTTCAAAAAGTTACCCCTAAGGTGGTCGGCACACCCAGGATTACTCCACGGCACAGGTAGGTAGGAAGGCACCTCCTCAAACTTCAGCCAACGCGTTTCGGGCGGTAAACGCCCTTCATCATGGGCAGAACGTGAAGTGACGACAACGGAAGCAACTGCCAGCATAATCCCTTTTAATCAATTCAATCAGCATGTTAATTACACCAAGGCATTCTGGGACTGGTAGTGCCAAATAGTCCAACCCAAATGGGCGCCATCACTGTCACATTACAAAACAATCATGTAGGGAAAAGTGTCCTCCAAACCTCCCTTTGTAAATATCCTGGTATCTCCTGTTCCGCTCAAACTGCAAATCAGCGCAGCAAGTGGACCCACATGGCTCCGGCGGTGGGACTCCTCACAACAAACGCCGCGCTGGAATCACCTCCTCCATGTGTTAGTTCAATCCAAAAAACACATGGACCCCTGAAGTGCAGGCAGTGGTGCCATTACCGTGACCAAGGGCTGGTCACTAATGCGTTTCAAAAAGTTACCCCTAAGGTGGTCGGCACACCCAGGATTACTCCACGGCACAGGTAGGTAGGAAGGCACCTCCTCAAACTTCAGCCAACGCGTTTCGGGCGGTAAACGCCCTTCATCATGGGCAGAACGTGAAGTGACGACAACGGAAGCAACTGCCAGCATAATCCCTTTTAATCAATTCAATCAGCATGTTAATTACACCAAGGCATTCTGGGACTGGTAGTGCCAAATAGTCCAACCCAAATGGGTGCCATCACTGTCACATTACAAAACAATCATCTAGGGAAAAGTGTCCTCCAAACCTCCCTGTGTAAATATCCTGGTATCTCCTGTTCCGCTCAAACTGCAAATCAGCGCAGCAAGTGGACCCGCATGGCTCCGGCGGTGGGACTCCTCACAACAAACGTCGCGCTGGAATCACCTCCTCCATGTGTTAGTTCAATCCAAAAAACACATGGACCCCCGAAGTGCAGGCAGTGGTGCCATTACCGTGACCAAGGGCTGGTCACTAATGCGTTTCAAAAAGTTACCCCTAAGGTGGTCGGCACACCCAGGATTACTCCACTGCACAGGTAGGTAGGAAGGCACCTCCTCAAACTTCAGCCAACGCGTTTCGGGTGGTAAACGCCCTTCATCATGGGCAGAACGTGAAGTGACGACAACGGAAGCAACTGCCAGCATAATCCCTTTTAATCAATTCAATCAGCATGTTAATTACACCAAGGCATTCTGGGACTGGTAGTGCCAAATAGTCCAACCCAAATGGGCGCCATCACTGTCACATTACAAAACAATCATCTAGGGAAAAGTGTCCTCCAAACCTCCCTGTGTAAATATCCTGGTATCTCCTGTTCCGCTCAAACTGCAAATCAGCGCAGCAAGTGGACCCGCATGGCTCCGGCGGTGGGACTCCTCACAACAAACGCCGCGCTGGAATCACCTCCTCCATGTGTTAGTTCAATCCAAAAAACACATGGACCCCCAAAGTGCAGGCAGTGGTGCCATTACCGTGACCAAGGGCTGGTCACTAATGCGTTTCAAAAAGATACCCCTAAGGTGGTCGGCACACCCAGGATTACTCCACTGCACAGGTAGGTAGGAAGGCACCTCCTCAAACTTCAGCCAACGCGTTTCGGGCGGTAAACGCCCTTCATCATGGGCAGAACGTGAAGTGACGACAACGGAAGCAACTGCCAGCATAATCCCTTTTAATCAATTCAATCAGCATGTTAATTACACCACGGCATTCTGGGACTGGTAGTGCCAAATAGTCCAACCCAAATGGGCGCCATCACTGTCACATTACAAAACAATCATGTAGGGAAAAGTGTCCTCCAAACCTCCCTTTGTAAATATCCTGGTATCTCCTGTTCCGCTCAAACTGCAAATCAGCGCAGCAAGTGGACCCACATGGCTCCGGCGGTGGGACTCCTCACAACAAACGCCGCGCTGGAATCACCTCCTCCATGTGTTAGTTCAATCCAGAAAACACATGGACCCCTGAAGTGCAGGCAGTGGTGCCATTACCGTGACCAAGGGCTGGTCACTAATGCGTTTCAAAAAGTTACCCCTAAGGTGGTCGGCACACCCAGGATTACTCCACGGCACAGGTAGGTAGGAAGGCACCTCCTCAAACTTCAGCCAACGCGTTTCGGGCGGTAAACGCCCTTCATCATGGGCAGAACGTGAAGTGACGACAACGGAAGCAACTGCCAGCATAATCCCTTTTAATCAATTCAATCAGCATGTTAATTACACCAAGGCATTCTGGGACTGGTAGTGCCAAATAGTCCAACCCAAATGGGTGCCATCACTGTCACATTACAAAACAATCATCTAGGGAAAAGTGTCCTCCAAACCTCCCTGTGTAAATATCCTGGTATCTCCTGTTCCGCTCAAACTGCAAATCAGCGCAGCAAGTGGACCCGCATGGCTCCGGCGGTGGGACTCCTCACAACAAACGTCGCGCTGGAATCACCTCCTCCATGTGTTAGTTCAATCCAAAAAACACATGGACCCCCGAAGTGCAGGCAGTGGTGCCATTACCGTGACCAAGGGCTGGTTACTAATGCGTTTCAAAAAGTTACCCCTAAGGTGGTCGGCACACCCAGGATTACTCCACTGCACAGGTAGGTAGGAAGGAACCTCCTCAAACTTCAGCCAACGCGTTTCGGGCGGTAAACGCCCTTCATCATGGGCAGAACGTGAAGTGACGACAACGGAAGCAACTGCCAGCATAATCCCTTTTAATCAATTCAATCAGCATGTTAATTACACCAAGGCATTCTGGGACTGGTAGTGCCAAATAGTCCAACCCAAATGGGCGCCATCACTGTCACATTACAAAACAATCATGTAGGGAAAAGTGTCCTCCAAACCTCCCTCTGTAAATATCCTGGTATCTCCAGTTCCGCTCAAACTGCAAATCAGCGCAGCAAGTGAACCCGCATGGCTCCGGCGGTGGGACTCCTCACAACAAACGCCGCGCTGGAATCACCTCCTCCATGTGTTAGTTCCATCCAAAAAACACATGGACCCCCGAAGTGCAGGCAGTGGTGCCATTACCGTGACCAAGGGCTGGTCACTAATGCGTTTCAAAAAGTTACTGCTAAGGTGGTCGGCACACCCAGGATTACTCCACTGCACAGGTAGGTAGGAAGGCACCTCCTCAAACTTCAGCCAACGTGTTTCGGGCGGTAAACGCCCTTCATCATGGGCAGAACGTGAAGTGACGACAACGGAAGCAACTGCCAGCATAATCCCTTTTAATCAATTCAATCAGCATGTTAATTACACCAAGGCATTCTGGGACTGGTAGTGCCAAATAGTCCAACCCAAATGGGCGCCATCACTGTCACATTACAAAACAATCATGTAGGGAAAAGTGTCCTCCAAACCTCCCTGTGTAAATATCCTGGTATCTCCTGTTCCGCTCAAACTGCAAATCAGCGCAGCAAGTGGACCCGCATGGCTCCGGCGGTGGGACTCCTCACAACAAACGCCGCGCTGGAATCACCTCCTCCATGTGTTAGTTCAATCCAAAAAACACATGGACCCCCGAAGTGCAGGCAGTGGTGCCATTACCGTGACCAAGGGCTGGTCACTAATGCGTTTCAAAAAGTTACCCCTAAGGTGGTCGGCACACCCAGGATTACTACACTGCACAGGTAGGTAGGAAGGCACCTCCTCAAACTGCAGCCAACGCGTTTCGGGCGGTAAACGCCCTTCATCATGGGCAGAACGTGAAGTGACGACAACGGAAGCAACTGCCAGCATAATCCCTTTTAATCAATTCAATCAGCATGTTAATTACACCAAGGCATTCTGGGACTGGTAGTGCCAAATAGTCCAACCCAAATGGGCGCCATCACTGTCATATTACAAAACAATCATGTAGGGGAAAGTGTCCTCCAAACCTCCCTGTGTAAATATCCTCTTATCTCCTGTTCCGCTCAAACTGCAAATCAGCCCAGCAAGTGGACCCGCATGGCTCCGGCGGTGGGACTCCTCACAACAAACGCCACGCTGGAATCACCTCCTCCATGTGTTAATTCAATCCAAAAAACACATGGACCCCCGAAGTGCAGGCATTGGTGCCATTACCGTGACCAAGGGCTGGTCACTAATGCGTTTCAAAAAGTTACCCCTAAGGTGGTCGGCACACCCAGGATTACTCCACTGCACAGGTAGGTAGGACGGCACCTCCTCAAACTTCAGCCAACGCGTTTCGGGCGGTAAACGCCCTTCATCATGGGCAGAACGTGAAGTGACGACAACGGAAGCAACTGCCAGCATAATCCCTTTTAATCAATTCAATCAGCATGTTAATTACACCAAGGCATTCTGGGACTGGTAGTGCCAAATAGTCCAACCCAAATGGGCGCCATCACTGTCACATTACAAAACAATCATGTAGGGAAAAGTGTCCTCCAAACCTCCCTGTGTAAATATCCTGGTATCTCCTGTTCCGCTCAAACTGCAAATCAGCGCAGCAAGTGGACCCGAATGGCTCCGGCAGTGGGACTCCTCACAACAAACGCCACGCTGGAATCACCTCCTCCATGTGTTAGTTCAATCCAAAAAACACATGGACCCCCAAAGTGCAGGCAGTGGTGCCATTACCGTGACCAAGGGCTGGTCACTAATGCGTTTCAAAAAGATACCCCTAAGGTGGTCGGCACACCCAGGATTACTCCACTGCACAGGTAGGTAGGAAGGCACCTCCTCAAACTTCAGCCAACGCGTTTCGGGCGGTAAATGCCCTTCATCATGGGCAGAACGTGAAGTGACGACAACGGAAGCAACTGCCAGCATAATCCCTTTTAATCAATTCAATCAGCATGTTAATTACACCAAGGCATTCTGGGACTGGTAGTGCCAAATAGTCCAACCCAAATGGGCGCCATCACTGTCACATTACAAAACAATCATGTAGGGAAAAGTGTCCTTCAAACCTCCCTGTGTAAATATCCTGGTATCTCCTGTTCCGCTCAAACTGCAAATCAGCACAGCAAGTGGACCCACATGGCTCCGGCGGTGGGACTCCTCACAACAAACGCCGCGCTGGAATCACCTCCTCCATGTGTTAGTTCAATCCAAAAAACACATGGACCCCTGAAGTGCAGGCAGTGGTGCCATTACCGTGACCAAGGGCTGGTCACTAATGCGTTTCAAAAAGTTACCCCTAAGGTGGTCGGCACACCCAGGATTACTCCACTGCACAGGTAGGTAGGAAGGCACCTCCTCAAACTTCAGCCAACGCGTTTCGGGCGGTAAACGCCCTTCATCATGGGCAGAACGTGAAGTGACGACAACGGAAGCAACTGCCAGCATAATCCCTTTTAATCAATTCAATCAGCATGTTAATTACACCAAGGCATTCTGGGACTGGTAGTGCCAAATAGTCCAACCCAAATGGGCGCCATCACTGTCACATTACAAAACAATCATCTAGGGAAAAGTGTCCTCCAAACCTCCCTGTGTAAATATCCTGGTATCTCCTGTTCCGCTCAAACTGCAAATCAGCGCAGCAAGTGGACCCACATGGCTCCGGCGGTGGGACTCCTCACAACAAACGCCGCGCTGGAATCACCTCCTCCATGTGTTAGTTCAATCCAAAAAACACATGGACCCCTGAAGTGCAGGCAGTGGTGCCATTACCGTGACCAAGGGCTGGTCACTAATGCGTTTCAAAAAGTTACCCCTAAGGTGGTCGGCACACCCAGGATTACTCCACTGCACAGGTAGGTAGGAAGGCACCTCCTCAAACTTCAGCCAACGCGTTTTGGGTGGTAAACGCCCTTCATCATGGGCAGAACGTGAAGTGACGACAACGGAAGCAACTGCCAGCATAATCCCTTTTAATCAATTCAATCAGCATGTTAATTACACCAAGGCATTCTGGGACTGGTAGTGCCAAATAGTCCAACCCAAATGGGCGCCATCACTGTCACATTACAAAACAATCATCTAGGGAAAAGTGTCCTCCAAACCTCCCTGTGTAAATATCCTGGTATCTCCTGTTCCGCTCAAACTGCAAATCAGCGCAGCAAGTGGACCCGCATGGCTCCGGCGGTGGGACTCCTCACAACAAACGCCGCGCTGGAATCACCTCCTCCATGTGTTAGTTCAATCCAAAAAACACATGGACCCCCAAAGTGCAGGCAGTGGTGCCATTACCGTGACCAAGGGCTGGTCACTAATGCGTTTCAAAAAGATACCCCTAAGGTGGTCGGCACACCCAGGATTACTCCACTGCACAGGTAGGTAGGAAGGCACCTCCTCAAACTTCAGCCAACGCGTTTCGGGCGGTAAACGCCCTTCATCATGGGCAGAACGTGAAGTGACGACAACGGAAGCAACTGCCAGCATAATCCCTTTTAATCAATTCAATCAGCATGTTAATTACACCACGGCATTCTGGGACTGGTAGTGCCAAATAGTCCAACCCAAATGGGCGCCATCACTGTCACATTACAAAACAATCATGTAGGGAAAAGTGTGCTCCAAACCTCCCTTTGTAAATATCCTGGTATCTCCTGTTCCGCTCAAACTGCAAATCAGCGCAGCAAGTGGACCCACATGGCTCCGGCGGTGGGACTCCTCACAACAAACGCCGCGCTGGAATCACCTCCTCCATGTGTTAGTTCAATCCAAAAAACACATGGACCCCTGAAGTGCAGGCAGTGGTGCCATTACCGTGACCAAGGGCTGGTCACTAATGCGTTTCAAAAAGTTACCCCTAAGGTGGTCGGCACACCCAGGATTACTCCACTGCACAGGTAGGTAGGAAGGCACCTCCTCAAACTTCAGCCAACGCATTTCGGGCGGTAAACGCCCTTCATCATGGGCAGAACGTGAAGTGACGACAACGGAAGCAACTGCCAGCATAATCCCTTTTAATCAATTCAATCAGCATGTTAATTACACCAAGGCATTCTGGGACTGGTAGTGCCAAATAGTCCAACCCAAATGGGTGCCATCACTGTCACATTACAAAACAATCATCTAGGGAAAAGTGTCCTCCAAACCTCCCTGTGTAAATATCCTGGTATCTCCTGTTCCGCTCAAACTGCAAATCAGCGCAGCAAGTGGACCCGCATGGCTCCGGCGGTGGGACTCCTCACAACAAACGTCGCGCTGGAATCACCTCCTCCATGTGTTAGTTCAATCCAAAAAACACATGGACCCCCGAAGTGCAGGCAGTGGTGCCATTACCGTGACCAAGGGCTGGTTACTAATGCGTTTCAAAAAGTTACCCCTAAGGTGGTCGGCACACCCAGGATTACTCCACTGCACAGGTAGGTAGGAAGGAACCTCCTCAAACTTCAGCCAACGCGTTTCGGGCGGTAAACGCCCTTCATCATGGGCAGAACGTGAAGTGACGACAACGGAAGCAACTGCCAGCATAATCCCTTTTAATCAATTCAATCAGCATGTTAATTACACCAAGGCATTCTGGGACTGGTAGTGCCAAATAGTCCAACCCAAATGGGCGCCATCACTGTCACATTACAAAACAATCATGTAGGGAAAAGTGTCCTCCAAACCTCCCTGTGTAAATATCCTGGTATCTCCAGTTCCGCTCAAACTGCAAATCAGCGCAGCAAGTGAACCCGCATGGCTCCGGCGGTGGGACTCCTCACAACAAACGCCGCGCTGGAATCACCTCCTCCATGTGTTAGTTCAATCCAAAAAACACATGGACCCCCGAAGTGCAGGCAGTGGTGCCATTACCGTGACCAAGGGCTGGTCACTAATGCGTTTCAAAAAGTTACCGCTAAGGTGGTCGGCACACCCAGGATTACTCCACTGCACAGGTAGGTAGGAAGGCACCTCCTCAAACTTCAGCCAACGTGTTTCGGGCGGTAAACGCCCTTCATCATGGGCAGAACGTGAAGTGACGACAACGGAAGCAACTGCCAGCATAATCCCTTTTAATCAATTCAATCAGCATGTTAATTACACCAAGGCATTCTGGGACTGGTAGTGCCAAATAGTCCAACCCAAATGGGCGCCATCACTGTCACATTACAAAACAATCATGTAGGGAAAAGTGTCCTCCAAACCTCCCTGTGTAAATATCCTGGTATCTCCTGTTCCGCTCAAACTGCAAATCAGCGCAGCAAGTGGACCCGCATGGCTCCGGCGGTGGGACTCCTCACAACAAACGCCGCGCTGGAATCACCTCCTCCATGTGTTAGTTCAATCCAAAAAACACATGGACCCCCGAAGTGCAGGCAGTGGTGCCATTACCGTGACCAAGGGCTGGTCACTAATGCGTTTCAAAAAGTTACCCCTAAGGTGGTCGGCACACCCAGGATTACTACACTGCACAGGTAGGTAGGAAGGCACCTCCTCAAACTGCAGCCAACGCGTTTTGGGCGGTAAACGCCCTTCATCATGGGCAGAACGTGAAGTGACGACAACGGAAGCAACTGCCAGCATAATCCCTTTTAATCAATTCAATCAGCATGTTAATTACACCAGGGCATTCTGGGACTGGTAGTGCCAAATAGTCCAACCCAAATGGGCGCCATCACTGTCACATTACAAAACAATCATGTAGGGAAAAGTGTCCTCCAAACCTCCCTGTGTAAATATCCTGGTATCTCCTGTTCCGCTCAAACTGCAAATCAGCGCAGCAAGTGGACCCGCATGGCTCCGGCGGTGGGACTCCTCACAACAAACGCCGCGCTGGAATCACCTCCTCCATGTGTTAGTTCAATCCAAAAAACACATGGACCCCCAAAGTGCAGGCAGTGGTGCCATTACCGTGACAAAGGGCTGGTCACTAATGCGTTTCAAAAAGATACCCCTAAGGTGGTCGGCACACCCAGGATTACTCCACTGCACAGGTAGGTAGGAAGGCACCTCCTCAAACTTCAGCCAACGCGTTTCGGGCGGTAAACGCCCTTCATCATGGGCAGAACGTGAAGTGACGACAACGGAAGCAACTGCCAGCATAATCCCTTTTAATCAATTCAATCAGCATGTTAATTACACCAAGGCATTCTGGGACTGGTAGTGCCAAATAGTCCAACCCAAATGGGCGCCATCACTGTCACATTACAAAACAATCATGTAGGGAAAAGTGTCCTCCAAACCTCCCTGTGTAAATATCCTGGTATCTCCTGTTCCGCTCAAACTGCAAATCAGCGCAGCAAGTGGACCCACATGGCTCCGGCGGTGGGACTCCTCACAACAAACGCCACGGTGGAATCACCTCCTCCATGTGTTAGTTCAATCCAAAAAACACATGGACCCCTGAAGTGCAGGCAGTGGTGCCATTACCGTGACCAAGGGCTGGTCACTAATGCGTTTCAAAAAGTTACCCCTAAGGTGGTCGGCACACCCAGGATTACTCCACTGCACAGGTAGGTAGGAAGGCACCTCTTCAAACTTCAGCCAACGCGTTTCGGGCGGTAAACGCCCTTCATCATGGGCAGAACGTGAAGTGACGACAACGGAAGCAACTGCCAGCATAATCCCTTTTAATCAATTCAATCAGCATGTTAATTACACCAAGGCATTCTGGGACTGGTAGTGCCAAATAGTCCAACCCAAATGGGCGCCATCACTGTCACATTACAAAACAATCATCTAGGGAAAAGTGTCCTCCAAACCTCCCTGTGTAAATATCCTGGTATCTCCTGTTCCGCTCAAACTGCAAATCAGCGCAGCAAGTGGACCCGCATGGCTCCGGCGGTGGGACTCCTCACAACAAACGCCGCGCTGGAATCACCTCCTCCATGTGTTAGTTCAATCCAAAAAACACATGGACCCCCAAAGTGCAGGCAGTGGTGCCATTACCGTGACCAAGGGCTGGTCACTAATGCGTTTCAAAAAGATACCCCTAAGGTGGTCGGCACACCCAGGATTACTCCACTGCACAGGTAGGTAGGAAGGCACCTCCTCAAACTTCAGCCAACGCGTTTCGGGCGGTAAACGCCCTTCATCATGGGCAGAACGTGAAGTGACGACAACGGAAGCAACTGCCAGCATAATCCCTTTTAATCAATTCAATCAGCATGTTAATTACACCAAGGCATTCTGGGACTGGTAGTGCCAAATAGTCCAACCCAAATGGGCGCCATCACTGTCACATTACAAAACAATCATGTAGGGAAAAGTGTCCTCCAAGCCTCCCTGTGTAAATATCCTGGTATCTCCTGTTCCGCTCAAACTGCAAATCAGCGCAGCAAGTGGACCCACATGGCTCCGGCGGTGGGACTCCTCACAACAAACGCCGCGCTGGAATCACCTCCTCCATGTGTTAGTTCAATCCAAAAAACACATGGACCCCTGAAGTGCAGGCAGTGGTGCCATTACCGTGACCAAGGGCTGGTCACTAATGCGTTTCAAAAAGTTACCCCTAAGGTGGTCGGCACACCCAGGATTACTCCACTGCACAGGTAGGTAGGAAGGCACCTCCTCAAACTTCAGCCAACGCGTTTCGGGTGGTAAACGCCCTTCATCATGGGCAGAACGTGAAGTGACGACAACGGAAGCAACTGCCAGCATAATCCCTTTTAATCAATTCAATCAGCATGTTAATTACACCAAGGCATTCTGGGACTGGTAGTGCCAAATAGTCCAACCCAAATGGGCGCCATCACTGTCACATTACAAAACAATCATCTAGGGAAAAGTGTCCTCCAAACCTCCCTGTGTAAATATCCTGGTATCTCCTGTTCCGCTCAAACTGCAAATCAGCGCAGCAAGTGGACCCGCATGGCTCCGGCGGTGGGACTCCTCACAACAAACGCCGCGCTGGAATCACCTCCTCCATGTGTTAGTTCAATCCAAAAAACACATGGACCCCCAAAGTGCAGGCAGTGGTGCCATTACCGTGACCAAGGGCTGGTCACTAATGCGTTTCAAAAAGATACCCCTAAGGTGGTCGGCACACCCAGGATTACTCCACTGCACAGGTAGGTAGGAAGGCACCTCCTCAAACTTCAGCCAACGCGTTTCGGGCGGTAAACGCCCTTCATCATGGGCAGAACGTGAAGTGACGACAACGGAAGCAACTGCCAGCATAATCCCTTTTAATCAATTCAATCAGCATGTTAATTACACCACGGCATTCTGGGACTGGTAGTGCCAAATAGTCCAACCCAAATGGGCGCCATCACTGTCACATTAGAAAACAATCATGTAGGGAAAAGTGTCCTCCAAACCTCCCTTTGTAAATATCCTGGTATCTCCTGTTCCGCTCAAACTGCAAATCAGCGCAGCAAGTGGACCCACATGGCTCTGGCGGTGGGACTCCTCACAACAAACGCCGCGCTGGAATCACCTCCTCCATGTGTTAGTTCAATCCAAAAAACACATGGACCCCTGAAGTGCAGGCAGTGGTGCCATTACCGTGACCAAGGGCTGGTCACTAATGCGTTTCAAAAAGTTACCCCTAAGGTGGTCGGCACACCCAGGATTACTCCACTGCACAGGTAGGTAGGAAGGCACCTCCTCAAACTTCAGCCAACGCGTTTCGGACGGTAAACGCCCTTCATCATGGGCAGAACGTGAAGTGACGACAACGGAAGCAACTGCCAGCATAATCCCTTTTAATCAATTCAATCAGCATGTTAATTACACCAAGGCATTCTGGGACTGGTAGTGCCAAATAGTCCAACCCAAATGGGTGCCATCACTGTCACATTACAAAACAATCATCTAGGGAAAAGTGTCCTCCAAACCTCCCTGTGTAAATATCCTGGTATCTCCTGTTCCGCTCAAACTGCAAATCAGCGCAGCAAGTGGACCCGCATGGCTCCGGCGGTGGGACTCCTCACAACAAACGTCGCGCTGGAATCACCTCCTCCATGTGTTAGTTCAATCCAAAAAACACATGGACCCCCGAAGTGCAGGCAGTGGTGCCATTACCGTGACCAAGGGCTGGTTACTAATGCGTTTCAAAAAGTTACCCCTAAGGTGGTCGGCACACCCAGGATTACTCCACTGCACAGGTAGGTAGGAAGGAACCTCCTCAAACTTCAGCCAACGCGTTTCGGGCGGTAAACGCCCTTCATCATGGGCAGAACGTGAAGTGACGACAACGGAAGCAACTGCCAGCATAATCCCTTTTAATCAATTCAATCAGCATGTTAATTACACCAAGGCATTCTGGGACTGGTAGTGCCAAATAGTCCAACCCAAATGGGCGCCATCACTGTCACATTACAAAACAATCATGTAGGGAAAAGTGTCCTCCAAACCTCCCTGTGTAAATATCCTGGTATCTCCAGTTCCGCTCAAACTGCAAATCAGCGCAGCAAGTGAACCCGCATGGCTCCGGCGGTGGGACTCCTCACAACAAACGCCGCGCTGGAATCACCTCCTCCATTTGTTAGTTCAATCCAAAAAACACATGGACCCCCGAAGTGCAGGCAGTGGTGCCATTACCGTGACCAAGGGCTGGTCACTAATGCGTTTCAAAAAGTTACCGCTAAGGTGGTCGGCACACCCAGGATTACTCCACTGCACAGGTAGGTAGGAAGGCACCTCCTCAAACTTCAGCCAACGTGTTTCGGGCGGTAAACGCCCTTCATCATGGGCAGAACGTGAAGTGACGACAACGGAAGCAACTGCCAGCATAATCCCTTTTAATCAATTCAATCAGCATGTTAATTACACCAAGGCATTCTGGGACTGGTAGTGCCAAATAGTCCAACCCAAATGGGCGCCATCACTGTCACATTACAAAACAATCATGTAGGGAAAAGTGTCCTCCAAACCTCCCTGTGTAAATATCCTGGTATCTCCTGTTCCGCTCAAACTGCAAATCAGCGCAGCAAGTGGACCCGCATGGCTCCGGCGGTGGGACTCCTCACAACAAACGCCGCGCTGGAATCACCTCCTCCATGTGTTAGTTCAATCCAAAAAACACATGGACCCCCGAAGTGCAGGCAGTGGTGCCATTACCGTGACCAAGGGCTGGTCACTAATGCGTTTCAAAAAGTTACCCCTAAGGTGGTCGGCACACCCAGGATTACTACACTGCACAGGTAGGTAGGAAGGCACCTCCTCAAACTGCAGCCAACGCGTTTCGGGCGGTAAACGCCCTTCATCATGGGCAGAACGTGAAGTGACGACAACGGAAGCAACTGCCAGCATAATCCCTTTTAATCAATTCAATCAGCATGTTAACCCCTTCGGTGCTCATGACGGAATGGTTCCGTCATGACCCACAGTTGAGCTGTGCTCATGACGGAACCATTCCGTCATGACCACGCCCGCGCAAGATTCCGTCAGCACAGCGGCGGAATCTGCGCAGCATCGAAGGGGTTAATTACACCAAGGCATTCTGGGACTGGTAGTGCCAAATAGTCCAACCCAAATGGGCGCCATCACTGTCATATTACAAAACAATCATGTAGGGGAAAGTGTCCTCCAAACCTCCCTGTGTAAATATCCTCTTATCTCCTGTTCCGCTCAAACTGCAAATCAGCCCAGCAAGTGGACCCGCATGGCTCCGGCGGTGGGACTCCTCACAACAAACGCCACGCTGGAATCACCTCCTCCATGTGTTAATTCAATCCAAAAAACACATGGACCCCCGAAGTGCAGGCATTGGTGCCATTACCGTGACCAAGGGCTGGTCACTAATGCGTTTCAAAAAGTTACCCCTAAGGTGGGGGCACACCCAGGATTACTCCACTGCACAGGTAGGTAGGAAGGCACCTCCTCAAACTTCAGCCAACGCGTTTCGGGCGGTAAACGCCCTTCATCATGGGCAGAACGTGAAGTGACGACAACGGAAGCAACTGCCAGCATAATCCCTTTTAATCAATTCAATCAGCATGTTAATTACACCAAGGCATTCTGGGACTGGTAGTGCCAAATAGTCCAACCCAAATGGGCGCCATCACTGTCACATTACAAAACAATCATGTAGGGAAAAGTGTCCTCCAAACCTCCCGGTGTAAATATCCTGGTATCTCCTGTTCCGCTCAAACTGCAAATCAGCGCAGCAAGTGGACCCGAATGGCTCCGGCAGTGGGACTCCTCACAACAAACGCCGCGCTGGAATCACCTCCTCCATGTGTTAGTTCAATCCAAAAAACACATGGACCCCCAAAGTGCAGGCAGTGGTGCCATTACCGTGACCAAGGGCTGGTCACTAATGCGTTTCAAAAAGATACCCCTAAGGTGGTCGGCACACCCAGGATTACTCCACTGCACAGGTAGGTAGGAAGGCACCTCCTCAAACTTCAGCCAACGCGTTTCGGGCGGTAAATGCCCTTCATCATGGGCAGAACGTGAAGTGACGACAACGGAAGCAACTGCCAGCATAATCCCTTTTAATCAATTCAATCAGCATGTTAATTACACCAAGGCATTCTGGGACTGGTAGTGCCAAATAGTCCAACCCAAATGGGCGCCATCACTGTCACATTACAAAACAATCATGTAGGGAAAAGTGTCCTTCAAACCTCCCTGTGTAAATATCCTGGTATCTCCTGTTCCGCTCAAACTGCAAATCAGCACAGCAAGTGGACCCACATGGCTCCGGCGGTGGGACTCCTCACAACAAACGCCGCGCTGGAATCACCTCCTCCATGTGTTAGTTCAATCCAAAAAACACATGGACCCCTGAAGTGCAGGCAGTGGTGCCATTACCGTGACCAAGGGCTGGTCACTAATGCGTTTCAAAAAGTTACCCCTAAGGTGGTCGGCACACCCAGGATTACTCCACTGCACAGGTTGGTAGGAAGGCACCTCCTCAAACTTCAGCCAACGCGTTTCGGGCGGTAAACGCCCTTCATCATGGGCAGAACGTGAAGTGACGACAACGGAAGCAACTGCCAGCATAATCCCTTTTAATCAATTCAATCAGCATGTTAATTACACCAAGGCATTCTGGGACTGGTAGTGCCAAATAGTCCAACCCAAATGGGCGCCATCACTGTCACATTACAAAACAATAATCTAGGGAAAAGTGTCCTCCAAACCTCCCTGTGTAAATATCCTGGTATCTCCTGTTCCGCTCAAACTGCAAATCAGCGCAGCAAGTGGACCCACATGGCTCCGGCGGTGGGACTCCTCACAACAAACGCCGCGCTGGAATCACCTCCTCCATGTGTTAGTTCAATCCAAAAAACACATGGACCCCTGAAGTGCAGGCAGTGGTGCCATTACCGTGACCAAGGGCTGGTCACTAATGCGTTTCAAAAAGTTACCCCTAAGGTGGTCGGCACACCCAGGATTACTCCACTGCACAGGTAGGTAGGAAGGCACCTCCTCAAACTTCAGCCAACGCGTTTCGGGTGGTAAACGCCCTTCATCATGGGCAGAACGTGAAGTGACGACAACGGAAGCAACTGCCAGCATAATCCCTTTTAATCAATTCAATCAGCATGTTAATTACACCAAGGCATTCTGGGACTGGTAGTGCCAAATAGTCCAACCCAAATGGGCGCCATCACTGTCACATTACAAAACAATCATCTAGGGAAAAGTGTCCTCCAAACCTCCCTGTGTAAATATCCTGGTATCTCCTGTTCCGCTCAAACTGCAAATCAGCGCAGCAAGTGGACCCGCATGGCTCCGGCGGTGGGACTCCTCACAACAAACGCCGCGCTGGAATCACCTCCTCCATGTGTTAGTTCAATCCAAAAAACACATGGACCCCCAAAGTGCAGGCAGTGGTGCCATTACCGTGACCAAGGGCTGGTCACTAATGCGTTTCAAAAAGATACCCCTAAGGTGGTCGGCACACCCAGGATTACTCCACTGCACAGGTAGGTAGGAAGGCACCTCCTCAAACTTCAGCCAACGCGTTTCGGGCGGTAAACGCCCTTCATCATGGGCAGAACGTGAAGTGACGACAACGGAAGCAACTGCCAGCATAATCCCTTTTAATCAATTCAATCAGCATGTTAATTACACCACGGCATTCTGGGACTGGTAGTGCCAAATAGTCCAACCCAAATGGGCGCCATCACTGTCACATTACAAAACAATCATGTAGGGAAAAGTGTCCTCCAAACCTCCCTTTGTAAATATCCTGGTATCTCCTGTTCCGCTCAAACTGCAAATCAGCGCAGCAAGTGGACCCACATGGCTCCGGCGGTGGGACTCCTCACAACAAACGCCGCGCTGGAATCACCTCCTCCATGTGTTAGTTCAATCCAAAAAACACATGGACCCCTGAAGTGCAGGCAGTGGTGCCATTACCGTGACCAAGGGCTGGTCACTAATGCGTTTCAAAAAGTTACCCCTAAGGTGGTCGGCACACCCAGGATTACTCCACTGCACAGGTAGGTAGGAAGGCACCTCCTCAAACTTCAGCCAACGCGTTTCGGGCGGTAAACGCCCTTCATCATGGGCAGAACGTGAAGTGACGACAACGGAAGCAACTGCCAGCATAATCCCTTTTAATCAATTCAATCAGCATGTTAATTACACCAAGGCATTCTGGGACTGGTAGTGCCAAATAGTCCAACCCAAATGGGTGCCATCACTGTCACATTACAAAACAATCATCTAGGGAAAAGTGTCCTCCAAACCTCCCTGTGTAAATATCCTGGTATCTCCTGTTCCGCTCAAACTGCAAATCAGCGCAGCAAGTGGACCCGCATGGCTCCGGCGGTGGGACTCCTCACAACAAACGTCGCGCTGGAATCACCTCCTCCATGTGTTAGTTCAATCCAAAAAACACATGGACCCCCGAAGTGCAGGCAGTGGTGCCATTACCGTGACCAAGGGCTGGTTACTAATGCGTTTCAAAAAGTTACCCCTAAGGTGGTCGGCACACCCAGGATTACTCCACTGCACAGGTAGGTAGGAAGGAACCTCCTCAAACTTCAGCCAACGCGTTTCGGGCGGTAAACGCCCTTCATCATGGGCAGAACGTGAAGTGACGACAACGGAAGCAACTGCCAGCATAATCCCTTTTAATCAATTCAATCAGCATGTTAATTACACCAAGGCATTCTGGGACTGGTAGTGCCAAATAGTCCAACCCAAATGGGCGCCATCACTGTCACATTACAAAACAATCATGTAGGGAAAAGTGTCCTCCAAACCTCCCTGTGTAAATATCCTGGTATCTCCAGTTCCGCTCAAACTGCAAATCAGCGCAGCAAGTGAACCCGCATGGCTCCGGCGGTGGGACTCCTCACAACAAACGCCGCGCTGGAATCACCTCCTCCATGTGTTAGTTCAATCCAAAAAACACATGGACCCCCGAAGTGCAGGCAGTGGTGCCATTACCGTGACCAAGGGCTGGTCACTAATGCGTTTCAAAAAGTTACCGCTAAGGTGGTCGGCACACCCAGGATTACTCCACTGCACAGGTAGGTAGGAAGGCACCTCCTCAAACTTCAGCCAACGTGTTTCGGGCGGTAAACGCCCTTCATCATGGGCAGAACGTGAAGTGACGACAACGGAAGCAACTGCCAGCATAATCCCTTTTAATCAATTCAATCAGCATGTTAATTACACCAAGGCATTCTGGGACTGGTAGTGCCAAATAGTCCAACCCAAATGGGCGCCATCACTGTCACATTACAAAACAATCATGTAGGGAAAAGTGTCCTCCAAACCTCCCTGTGTAAATATCCTGGTATCTCCTGTTCCGCTCAAACTGCAAATCAGCGCAGCAAGTGGACCCGCATGGCTCCGGCGGTGGGACTCCTCACAACAAACGCCGCGCTGGAATCACCTCCTCCATGTGTTAGTTCAATCCAAAAAACACATGGACCCCCGAAGTGCAGGCAGTGGTGCCATTACCGTGACCAAGGGCTGGTCACTAATGCGTTTCAAAAAGTTACCCCTAAGGTGGTCGGCACACCCAGGATTACTACACTGCACAGGTAGGTAGGAAGGCACCTCCTCAAACTGCAGCCAACGCGTTTCGGGTGGTAAACGCCCTTCATCATGGGCAGAACGTGAAGTGACGACAACGGAAGCAACTGCCAGCATAATCCCTTTTAATCAATTCAATCAGCATGTTAATTACACCAAGGCATTCTGGGACTGGTAGTGCCAAATAGTCCAACCCAAATGGGCGCCATCACTGTCATATTACAAAACAATCATGTAGGGGAAAGTGTCCTCCAAACCTCCCTGTGTAAATATCCTGGTATCTCCTGTTCCGCTCAAACTGCAAATCAGCCCAGCAAGTGGACCCGCATGGCTCCGGCGGTGGGACTCCTCACAACAAACGCCACGCTGGAATCACCTCCTCCATGTGTTAGTTCAATCCAAAAAACACATGGACCCCCGAAGTGCAGGCATTGGTGCCATTACCGTGACCAAGGGCTGGTCACTAATGCGTTTCAAAAAGTTACCCCTAAGGTGGTCGGCACACCCAGGATTACTCCACTGCACAGGTAGGTAGGAAGGCACCTCCTCAAACTTCAGCCAACGCGTTTCGGGCGGTAAATGCCCTTCATAATGGGCAGAACGTGAAGTGACGACAACGGAAGCAACTGCCAGCATAATCCCTTTTAATCAATTCAATCAGCATGTTAATTACACCAAGGCATTCTGGGACTGGTAGTGCCAAATAGTCCAACCCAAATGGGCGCCATCACTGTCACATTACAAAACAATCATGTAGGGAAAAGTGTCCTTCAAACCTCCCTGTGTAAATATCCTGGTATCTCCTGTTCCGCTCAAACTGCAAATCAGCACAGCAAGTGGACCCACATGGCTCCGGCGGTGGGACTCCTCACAACAAACGCCGCGCTGGAATCACCTCCTCCATGTGTTAGTTCAATCCAAAAAACACATGGACCCCTGAAGTGCAGGCAGTGGTGCCATTACCGTGACCAAGGGCTGGTCACTAATGCGTTTCAAAAAGTTACCCCTAAGGTGGTCGGCACACCCAGGATTACTCCACTGCACAGGTAGGTAGGAAGGCACCTCCTCAAACTTCAGCCAACGCGTTTCGGGCGGTAAACGCCCTTCATCATGGGCAGAACGTGAAGTGACGACAACGGAAGCAACTGCCAGCATAATCCCTTTTAATCAATTCAATCAGCATGTTAATTACACCAAGGCATTCTGGGACTGGTAGTGCCAAATAGTCCAACCCAAATGGGCGCCATCACTGTCACATTACAAAACAATCATCTAGGGAAAAGTGTCCTCCAAACCTCCCTGTGTAAATATCCTGGTATCTCCAGTTCCGCTCAAACTGCAAATCAGCGCAGCAAGTGAACCCGCATGGCTCCGGCGGTGGGACTCCTCACAACAAACGCCGCGCTGGAATCACCTCCTCCATGTGTTAGTTCAATCCAAAAAACACATGGACCCCCGAAGTGCAGGCAGTGGTGCCATTACCGTGACCAAGGGCTGGTCACTAATGCGTTTCAAAAAGTTACCGCTAAGGTGGTCGGCACACCCAGGATTACTCCACTGCACAGGTAGGTAGGAAGGCACCTCCTCAAACTTCAGCCAACGTGTTTCGGGCGGTAAACGCCCTTCATCATGGGCAGAACGTGAAGTGACGACAACGGAAGCAACTGCCAGCATAATCCCTTTTAATCAATTCAATCAGCATGTTAATTACACCAAGGCATTCTGGGACTGGTAGTGCCAAATAGTCCAACCCAAATGGGCGCCATCACTGTCACATTACAAAACAATCATGTAGGGAAAAGTGTCCTCCAAACCTCCCTGTGTAAATATCCTGGTATCTCCTGTTCCGCTCAAACTGCAAATCAGCGCAGCAAGTGGACCCGCATGGCTCCGGCGGTGGGACTCCTCACAACAAACGCCGCGCTGGAATCACCTCCTCCATGTGTTAGTTCAATCCAAAAAACACATGGACCCCCGAAGTGCAGGCAGTGGTGCCATTACCGTGACCAAGGGCTGGTCACTAATGCGTTTCAAAAAGTTACCCCTAAGGTGGTCGGCACACCCAGGATTACTACACTGCACAGGTAGGTAGGAAGGCACCTCCTCAAACTGCAGCCAACGCGTTTCGGGTGGTAAACGCCCTTCATCATGGGCAGAACGTGAAGTGACGACAACGGAAGCAACTGCCAGCATAATCCCTTTTAATCAATTCAATCAGCATGTTAATTACACCAAGGCATTCTGGGACTGGTAGTGCCAAATAGTCCAACCCAAATGGGCGCCATCACTGTCATATTACAAAACAATCATGTAGGGGAAAGTGTCCTCCAAACCTCCCTGTGTAAATATCCTGGTATCTCCTGTTCCGCTCAAACTGCAAATCAGCCCAGCAAGTGGACCCGCATGGCTCCGGCGGTGGGACTCCTCACAACAAACGCCACGCTGGAATCACCTCCTCCATGTGTTAGTTCAATCCAAAAAACACATGGACCCCCGAAGTGCAGGCATTGGTGCCATTACCGTGACCAAGGGCTGGTCACTAATGCGTTTCAAAAAGTTACCCCTAAGGTGGTCGGCACACCCAGGATTACTCCACTGCACAGGTAGGTAGGAAGGCACCTCCTCAAACTTCAGCCAACGCGTTTCGGGCGGTAAATGCCCTTCATAATGGGCAGAACGTGAAGTGACGACAACGGAAGCAACTGCCAGCATAATCCCTTTTAATCAATTCAATCAGCATGTTAATTACACCAAGGCATTCTGGGACTGGTAGTGCCAAATAGTCCAACCCAAATGGGCGCCATCACTGTCACATTACAAAACAATCATGTAGGGAAAAGTGTCCTTCAAACCTCCCTGTGTAAATATCCTGGTATCTCCTGTTCCGCTCAAACTGCAAATCAGCACAGCAAGTGGACCCACATGGCTCCGGCGGTGGGACTCCTCACAACAAACGCCGCGCTGGAATCACCTCCTCCATGTGTTAGTTCAATCCAAAAAACACATGGACCCCTGAAGTGCAGGCAGTGGTGCCATTACCGTGACCAAGGGCTGGTCACTAATGCGTTTCAAAAAGTTACCCCTAAGGTGGTCGGCACACCCAGGATTACTCCACTGCACAGGTAGGTAGGAAGGCACCTCCTCAAACTTCAGCCAACGCGTTTCGGGCGGTAAACGCCCTTCATCATGGGCAGAACGTGAAGTGACGACAACGGAAGCAACTGCCAGCATAATCCCTTTTAATCAATTCAATCAGCATGTTAATTACACCAAGGCATTCTGGGACTGGTAGTGCCAAATAGTCCAACCCAAATGGGCGCCATCACTGTCACATTACAAAACAATCATCTAGGGAAAAGTGTCCTCCAAACCTCCCTGTGTAAATATCCTGGTATCTCCTGTTCCGCTCAAACTGCAAATAAGCGCAGCAAGTGGACCCGCATGGCTCCGGCGGTGGGACTCCTCACAACAAACGTCGCGCTGGAATCACCTCCTCCATGTGTTAGTTCAATCCAAAAAACACATGGACCCCCGAAGTGCAGGCAGTGCTGCCATTACCGTGACCAAGGGCTGGTTACTAATGCGTTTCAAAAAGTTACCCCTAAGGTGGTCGGCACACCCAGGATTACTCCACTGCACAGGTAGGTAGGAAGGCACCTCCTCAAACTTCAGCCAACGCGTTTCGGGCGGTAAACACCCTTCATCATGGGCAGAACGTGAAGTGACGACAACGGAAGCAACTGCCAGCATAATCCCTTTTAATCAATTCAATCAGCATGTTAATTACAGCAAGGCATTCTGGGACTGGTAGTGCCAAATAGTCCAACCCAAATGGGCGCCATCACTGTCACATTACAAAACAATCATGTAGGGAAAAGTGTCCTCCAAACCTCCCTGTGTAAATATCCTGGTATCTCCTGTTCCGCTCAAACTGCAAATCAGCGCAGCAAGTGGACCCGCATGGCTCCGGCGGTGGGACTCCTCACAACAAACGCCGCGCTGGAATCACCTCCTCCATGTGTTAGTTCAATCCAAAAAACACATGGACCCCCGAAGTGCAGGCAGTGGTGCCATTACCGTGACCAAGGGCTGGTCACTAATGCGTTTCAAAAAGTTACCCCTAAGGTGGTCGGCACACCCAGGATTACTCCACTGCACAGGTAGGTAGGAAGGCACCTCCTCAAACTTCAGCCAACGCGTTTCGGGCGGTAAACGCCCTTCATCATGGGCAGAACGTGAAGTGACGACAACGGAAGCAACTGCCAGCATAATCCCTTTTAATCAATTCAATCAGCATGTTAATTACACCAAGGCATTCTGGGACTGGTAGTGCCAAATAGTCCAACCCGAATGGGCGCCATCACTGTCACATTACAAAACAATCATGTAGGGAAAAGTGTCCTCCAAACCTCCCTGTGTAAATATCCTGGTATCTCCTGTTCCGCTCAAACTGCAAATCAGCGCAGCAAGTGGACTCGCATGGCTCCGGCGGTGGGACTCCTCACAACAAACGCCGCCCTGGAATCACCTCCTCCATGTGTTAGTTCAATCCAAAAAACACATGGACCCCTGAAGTGCAGGCAGTGGTGCCATTACCGTGACCAAGGGCTGGTCACTAATGCGTTTCAAAAAGTTACCCCTAAGGTGGTCGGCACACCCAGGATTACTCCACTGCACAGGTAGGTAGGAAGGCACCTCCTCAAACTTCAGCCAACGCGTTTCGGGTGGTAAACGCCCTTCATCATGGGCAGAACGTGAAGTGACGACAACGGAAGCAACTGCCAGCATAATCCCTTTTAATCAATTCAATCAGCATGTTAATTACACCAAGGCATTCTGGGACTGGTAGTGCCAAATAGTCCAACCCAAATGGGCGCCATCACTGTCACATTACAAAACAATCATCTAGGGAAAAGTGTCCTCCAAACCTCCCTGTGTAAATATCCTGGTATCTCCTGTTCCGCTCAAACTGCAAATCAGCGCAGCAAGTGGACCCGCATGGCTCCGGCGGTGGGACTCCTCACAACAAACGCCACGCTGGAATCACCTCCTCCATGTGTTAGTTCAATCCAAAAAACACATGGACCCCTGAAGTGCAGGCAGTGGTGCCATTACCGTGACCAAGGGCTGGTCACTAATGCGTTTCAAAAAGTTACCCCTAAGGTGGTCGGCACACCCAGGATTACTCCACTGCACAGGTAGGTAGGAAGGCACCTCCTCAAACTTCAGCCAACGCGTTTCGGGCGGTAAACGCCCTTCATCATGGGCAGAACGTGAAGTGACGACAACGGAAGCAACTGCCAGCATAATCCCTTTTAATCAATTCAATCAGCATGTTAATTACACCAAGGCATTCTGGGACTGGTAGTGCCAAATAGTCCAACCCAAATGGGTGCCATCACTGTCACATTACAAAACAATCATCTAGGGAAAAGTGTCCTCCAAACCTCCCTGTGTAAATATCCTGGTATCTCCTGTTCCGCTCAAACTGCAAATCAGCGCAGCAAGTGGACCCGCATGGCTCCGGCGGTGGGACTCCTCACAACAAACGTCGCGCTGGAATCACCTCCTCCATGTGTTAGTTCAATCCAAAAAACACATGGACCCCCGAAGTGCAGGCAGTGGTGCCATTACCGTGACCAAGGGCTGGTTACTAATGCGTTTCAAAAAGTTACCCCTAAGGTGGTCGGCACACCCAGGATTACTCCACTGCACAGGTAGGTAGGAAGGAACCTCCTCAAACTTCAGCCAACGCGTTTCGGGCGGTAAACGCCCTTCATCATGGGCAGAACGTGAAGTGACGACAACGGAAGTAACTGCCAGCATAATCCCTTTTAATCAATTCAATCAGCATGTTAATTACACCAAGGCATTCTGGGACTGGTAGTGCCAAATAGTCCAACCCAAATGGGCGCCATCACTGTCACATTACAAAACAATCATGTAGGGAAAAGTGTCCTCCAAACCTCCCTGTGTAAATATCCTGGTATCTCCAGTTCCGCTCAAACTGCAAATCAGCGCAGCAAGTGAACCCGCATGGCTCCGGCGGTGGGACTCCTCACAACAAACGCCGCGCTGGAATCACCTCCTCCATGTGTTAGTTCAATCCAAAAAACACATGGACCCCCGAAGTGCAGGCAGTGGTGCCATTACCGTGACCAAGGGCTGGTCACTAATGCGTTTCAAAAAGTTACCCCTAAGGTGGTCGGCACACCCAGGATTACTACACTGCACAGGTAGGTAGGAAGGCACCTCCTCAAACTGCAGCCAACGCGTTTCGGGCGGTAAACGCCCTTCATCATGGGCAGAACGTGAAGTGACGACAACGGAAGCAACTGCCAGCATAATCCCTTTTAATCAATTCAATCAGCATGTTAATTACACCAAGGCATTCTGGGACTGGTAGTGCCACATAGTCCAACCCAAATGGGCGCCATCACTGTCATATTACAAAACAATCATGTAGGGGAAAGTGTCCTCCAAACCTCCCTGTGTAAATATCCTGGTATCTCCTGTTCCGCTCAAACTGCAAATCAGCCCAGCAAGTGGACCCGCATGGCTCCGGCGGTGGGACTCCTCACAACAAACGCCACGCTGGAATCACCTCCTCCATGTGTTAGTTCAATCCAAAAAACACATGGACCCCCGAAGTGCAGGCATTGGTGCCATTACCGTGACCAAGGGCTGGTCACTAATGCGTTTCAAAAAGTTACCCCTAAGGTGGTCGGCACACCCAGGATTACTCCACTGCACAGGTAGGTAGGAAGGCACCTCCTCAAACTTCAGCCAACGCGTTTCGGGCGGTAAACGCCCTTCATCATGGGCAGAACGTGAAGTGACGACAACGGAAGCAACTGCCAGCATAATCCCTTTTAATCAATTCAATCAGCATGTTAATTACACCAAGGCATTCTGGGACTGGTAGTGCCAAATAGTCCAACCCAAATGGGCGCCATCACTGTCACATTACAAAACAATCATGTAGGGAAAAGTGTCCTCCAAACCTCCCTGTGTAAATATCCTGGTATCTCCTGTTCCGCTCAAACTGCAAATCAGCGCAGCAAGTGGACCCGAATGGCTCCGGCAGTGGGACTCCTCACAACAAACGCCGCACTGGAATCACCTCCTCCATGTGTTAGTTCAATCCAAAAAACACATGGACCCCCAAAGTGCAGGCAGTGGTGCCATTACCGTGACCAAGAGCTGGTCACTAATGCGTTTCAAAAAGATACCCCTAAGGTGGTCGGCACACCCAGGATTACTCCACTGCACAGGTAGGTAGGAAGGCACCTCCTCAAACTTCAGCCAACGCGTTTCGGGCGGTAAATGCCCTTCATCATGGGCAGAACGTGAAGTGACGACAACGGAAGCAACTGCCAGCATAATCCCTTTTAATCAATTCAATCAGCATGTTAATTACACCAAGGCATTCTGGGACTGGTAGTGCCAAATAGTCCAACCCAAATGGGCGCCATCACTGTCACATTACAAAACAATCATGTAGGGAAAAGTGTCCTTCAAACCTCCCTGTGTAAATATCCTGGTATCTCCTGTTCCGCTCAAACTGCAAATCAGCACAGCAAGTGGACCCACATGGCTCCGGCGGTGGGACTCCTCACAACAAACGCCGCGCTGGAATCACCTCCTCCATGTGTTAGTTCAATCCAAAAAACACATGGACCCCTGAAGTGCAGGCAGTGGTGCCATTACCGTGACCAAGGGCTGGTCACTAATGCGTTTCAAAAAGTTACCCCTAAGGTGGTCGGCACACCCAGGATTACTCCACTGCACAGGTAGGTAGGAAGGCACCTCCTCAAACTTCAGCCAACGCGTTTCGGGCGGTAAACGCCCTTCATCATGGGCAGAACGTGAAGTGACGACAACGGAAGCAACTGCCAGCATAATCCCTTTTAATCAATTCAATCAGCATGTTAATTACACCAAGGCATTCTGGGACTGGTAGTGCCAAATAGTCCAACCCAAATGGGCGCCATCACTGTCACATTACAAAACAATCATCTAGGGAAAAGTGTCCTCCAAACCTCCCTGTGTAAATATCCTGGTATCTCCTGTTCCGCTCAAACTGCAAATCAGCGCAGCAAGTGGACCCGCATGGCTCCGGCGGTGGGACTCCTCACAACAAACGTCGCGCTGGAATCACCTCCTCCATGTGTTAGTTCAATCCAAAAAACACATGGACCCCCGAAGTGCAGGCAGTGCTGCCATTACCGTGACCAAGGGCTGGTTACTAATGCGTTTCAAAAAGTTACCCCTAAGGTGGTCGGCACACCCAGGATTACTCCACTGTACAGGTAGGTAGGAAGGCACCTCCTCAAACTTCAGCCAACGCGTTTCGGGCGGTAAACACCCTTCATCATGGGCAGAACGTGAAGTGACGACAACGGAAGCAACTGCCAGCATAATCCCTTTTAATCAATTCAATCAGCATGTTAATTACACCAAGGCATTCTGGGACTGGTAGTGCCAAATAGTCCAACCCAAATGGGCGCCATCACTGTCACATTACAAAACAATCATGTAGGGAAAAGTGTCCTCCAAACCTCCCTGTGTAAATATCCTGGTATCTCCTGTTCCGCTCAAACTGCAAATCAGCGCAGCAAGTGGACCCGCATGGCTCCGGCGGTGGGACTCCTCACAACAAACGCCGCGCTGGAATCACCTCCTCCATGTGTTAGTTCAATCCAAAAAACACATGGACCCCCGAAGTGCAGGCAGTGGTGCCATTACCGTGACCAAGGGCTGGTCACTAATGCGTTTCAAAAAGTTACCCCTAAGGTGGTCGGCACACCCACGATTACTCCACTGCACAGGTAGGTAGGAAGGCACCTCCTCAAACTTCAGCCAACGCGTTTCGGGCGGTAAACGCCCTTCATCATGGGCAGAACGTGAAGTGACGACAACGGAAGCAACTGCCAGCATAATCCCTTTTAATCAATTCAATCAGCATGTTAATTACACCAAGGCATTCTGGGACTGGTAGTGCCAAATAGTCCAACCCGAATGGGCGCCATCACTGTCACATTACAAAACAATCATGTAGGAAAAAGTGTCCTCCAAACCTCCCTGTGTAAATATCCTGGTATCTCCTGTTCCGCTCAAACTGCAAATCAGCGCAGCAAGTGGACTCGCATGGCTCCGGCGGTGGGACTCCTCACAACAAACGCCGCCCTGGAATCACCTCCTCCATGTGTTAGTTCAATCCAAAAAACACATGGACCCCTGAAGTGCAGGCAGTGGTGCCATTACCGTGACCAAGGGCTGGTCACTAATGCGTTTCAAAAAGTTACCCCTAAGGTGGTCGGCACACCCAGGATTACTCCACTGCACAGGTAGGTAGGAAGGCACCTCCTCAAACTTCAGCCAACGCGTTTCGGGCGGTAAACGCCCTTCATCATGGGCAGAACGTGAAGTGACGACAACGGAAGCAACTGCCAGCATAATCCCTTTTAATCAATTCAATCAGCATGTTAATTACACCAAGGCATTCTGGGACTGGTAGTGCCAAATAGTCCAACCCAAATGGGCGCCATCACTGTCACATTACAAAACAATCATGTAGGGAAAAGTGTCCTCCAAACCTCCCTGTATAAATATCCTGGTATCTCCTGTTCCGCTCAAACTGCAAATCAGCGCAGCAAGTGGACCCGCATGGCTCCGGCGGTGGGACTCCTCACAACAAACGCCGCGCTGGAATCACCTCCTCCATGTGTTAGTTCAATCCAAAAAACACATGGACTCCCGAAGTGCAGGCAGTGGTGTCATTACCGTGACCAAGGGCTGGTCACTAATGCGTTTCAAAAAGTTACCCCTAAGGTGGTCGGCACATGTATATAAATATATGTATTTATATAGATATATAAAATTTGTTATTTAAAAAATTAGATTTATAATATATGTATATATTTATATTTGTTATTTTTTAAAGTTTACAAAAAATGTGTACATTGTGTCAAAATACATTTATTATTTCATTAATAGTTTTAAATGTTGTGTGTTTATATAAACGTACACATGTATATGCGTTTTTTTAATCAGTATTACATGTATATATAGTTTTAATGTATTTAAATATATATTCAGTTTACATTATATTACTGTTAATATAATTAATGTTTACTATTTTTAACATATTTATATTACAAAACAATATTTTTTGTTTAATTTTAGGGTATAACAATATTTGTTTTTCAACATCTTTTTTTATTTACATTATAAATACGGGATAACAATATTTTTTTTGCTTGTACCAGATTGTGAGTTTGGCGTGCGGCGGTCCGGCCTCCGCACCGAAAACTCGGAATCAGGCCCAAAAAGACTTGAGCAAAAACTACAGTTGATGGACAGAATGCAGAACAATGTCATACATTCACCCCAGTACAGAGATCTGGGCCTAAATCCATCGTTTTTTTGCTCACCATGCCATTCCAGTCTTGACCCTGTGCCTCATGGGAACAGTCCAGCCCGAACTGCCAAGCCAGGTTCTCCCTGGACTGGAAACAATCATCCTAGGACCGGTTTCGGGGTTTTACCCCTCTTCAGCCAGGATAGCTTGTTTCCAGTGGCATGGAGAGCACGGGACCTACGTCTAGGCATACCCGTCCCACTCGGGGTGACAAATGCAAAAACTACAGTTGATGGACAGAATGCAGAACAATGTCATACATTCACCCCAGTACAGAGATCTGGGCCTAAATCCATCGTTTTTTTGCTCACCATGCCATTCCAGTTTGAACCAAGCCATATGCAAATCAGTCTTGACCCTGTGCCTCATGGGAACAGTCCAGCTCGAACTGCCAAGCCAGGTCCTCCCTGGACTGGAAACAAGCATCCTAGGACCGGTTTTGGGGTTTCACCCCTCTTCAGCCAGGATAGCTTGATTCCAGTGGCATGGATAGCACGGGACCTACGTCTAGGCATACCCGTCCCACTCGAGGTGACAAATGCAAAAACTACAGTTGATGGACAGAATGCAGAACAATGTCATACATTCACCCCAGTACAGAGATCTGGGCCTAAATCCATCGTTTTTTTGCTCCTTTTGTACCACTTTGTTCGCCATAAGTTGGAAGGGTATGCTCAGACGTGAGTCCCTTGCTCACTTTGCCACTGAATTCAAGCAAGCCTGGCTGAAGACGGCTGAAATGCCAGAAACCGGTCCTAGGAAGCTTGTTTCTGGTCCAGGGAAGGCATGGCTTGGCAGTTCGGGCTGGACTGTTCCCATGAGGCACAGGGTCAGACTGATTTGCATATGGCCATGTCTGAACTGGGGTGGCAGAGTGGGCTAAAGAACGGTGATGGATCAAACCCAGATCTGTTGACTGGGTGTGAGTGTTTGATTGGTTCTGATGCTCCGTCCATCACCACCCCGTTTTGTACCGCTTTGTTCACCATAAGTTGGTAGGGTATGCTCAGACGTGAGTCCCTTGCTCACTTTGCCACTGGATTCAAGCAAGCCTGGCTGAAGACGGCTGAAATGCCAGAAACCGGTCCTAGGAAGCTTTTTTCTGGTCCAGGGAAGGCATGGCTTGGCAGTTCGGGCTGGACTGTTCCCATGAGGCACAGGGTCAGACTGATTTGCATATGGCCATGTCTGAACTGGGGTGGCAGAGTGGGCTAAAGAACGGTGATGGATCAAACCCAGATCTGTTGACTGGGTGTGAGTGTTTAATTGGTTCTGATGCTCCGTCCATCACCACCCCCTTTTGTACCGCTTTGTTTGCCATAAGTTGGCAGGGTATGCTCAGACGTGAGTCCCTTGCTCACTTTGCCACTGGATTCAAGCAAGCCTGGCTGAAGATGGCTGAAATGCCAGAAACCGGTCCTAGGAAGCTTGTTTCTGGTCCAGGAAAGGCATGGCTTGGCAGTTCGGGCTGGACTGTTCCCATGAGGCACAGGGTCAGACTGATTTGCATATGGCCATGTCTGAACTGGGGTGGCAGAGTGGGCTAAAGAACGGTGATGGATCAAACCCAGATCTGTTGACTGGGTGTGAGTGTTTGATTGGTTCTGATGCTCCGTCCATCACCACCCCCTTTTGTACTGCTTTGTTCGCCATAAGTTGGCAGGGTATGCTCAGACGTGAGTCCCTTGCTCACTTTGCCACTGGATTCAAGCAAGCCTGGCTGAAGACGGCTGAAATGCCAGAAACCGGTCCTAGGAAGATTGTTTCTGGTCCAGGGAAGGCATGGCTTGGCAGTTCAGGCTGGACTGTTCCCATGAGGCACAGGGTCAGACTGATTTGCATATGGCCTAGGCCTGGGCGTAGTTCGCGAAGTAGCACTTCGCGAAGCTACGCAAAGTGAAGTTCGCACTACGCGAGCTACGCGTAGCACTTCGCGAACTGCGTAGTACCATGTTCGCACTGTGCCAGATGTCGTTTTCAATGATTGCACAGTGCGGACAAGCAACCGGCACTGTGCAATCATTGAAAATGGCATCTTGCACAGTGCGAGCTGTAGTTTTCTGCTGCTCGAGTAGATTTTTACTCGAGCTTCAGCTTTCTCAACGCGAACTGGTAGTTTCTCATCGCGAGCGGTCGCGAGCATACGCGACCACTCGCAATGAGAAACCTGACCTCCTCGCGTTGGGAATCTCGCCGGGAGGTTAATTTTCCATGCTCGCGATCGCCAACTTGAAGTTGCTGATCGCGAACAAGGAAAAAGTCTCGCAGGGATGTCATTTTGCTTGCTCGCGGTCGCCAACTTGACGTTGAGGACCGCGAGCAAGCAAAAAATGACTGCAGCACTACGCAACACTACGCTACGCGTGTTCGCACTGTGCTACGTGCAGTTCGCGTAGTGCGAAGTAGCGCGAACTTCGCAAACTACGCGAGCGTAGCGTAGTGCTTCGCCCAGGCTTAATATGGTCATGTCTGAACTGGGGTGGCAGAGTGGGCTAAAGAACGGCGATGGATCAAACCCAGATCTGTTGACTGGGTGTGAGTGTTTGATTGGTTCTGATGCTCCGTCCATCACCACCCCCTTTTGTACCGCTTTGTTCGCCATAAGTTGGCAGGGTATGCTCAGACGTGAGTCCCTTGCTCACTTTGCCACTGGATTCAAGCAAGCCTGGCTGAAGACGGCTGAAATGCCATAAACCGGTCCTAGGAAGCTTGTTTCTGGTCCAGGGAAGGCATGGCTTGGCAGTTCGGGCTGGACTGTTCCCATGAGGCACAGGGTCAGACTGATTTGCATATGGCCATGTCTGAACTGGGGTGGCAGAGTGGGCTAAAGAACGGTGATGGATCAAACCCAGATCTGTTGACTGGGTGGGAGTGTTTGATTGGTTCTGATGCTCCGTCCATCACCACCCCCTTTTGTACCGCTTTGTTCGCCATAAGTTGGTAGGGTATGCTCAGACGTGAGTCCCTTGCTCACTTTGCCACTGGATTCAAGCAAGCCTGGCTGAAGACGGCTGAAATGCCAGAAACCGGTCCTAGGAAGCTTGTTTCTGGTCCAGGGAAGGCATAGCTTGGCAGTTCGGGCTGGACTGTTCCCATGAGGCACAGGGTCAGACTGATTTGCATATGGCCATGTCTGAACTGGGGTGGCAGAGTGGGCTAAAGAACGGTGATGGATCAAACCCAGATCTGTTGACTGGGTGTGAGTGTTTAATTGGTTCTGATGCTCCGTCCATCACCACCCCCTTTTGTACCGCTTTGTTCAAAAAGACTTGAGGGCAGGCCAAAGGGGTTTAGTAACATTTGTGGATAAATGAAGAGAAGGTAAAGGTTTATATTTTATGTGCAGAGAGCCTGTTAGGGACAATTGGGGGTGTCAACATGAGGTCAGCAGTTTCCAAGTACGTTTGAGGAGCAGTCTGGGCTACTTGCAAGTAGGTTGAGGGTTTCTGGTATTGTGCATGGGCCATATGGATTAGTTAAAGGTAGACAGAGGGCCAAATGGGGGTATGCACTGATGAACTGTGTTGCCAAAGTGCCAGCTGACACTCTCCAAGGTCCGCCGACAGTGTCTGAAGTTATCTTGAGAGTTTCTGAAGGGCATCTATTGATATGGGAGTATTTTAATGAGGATTGATGGCTGGCTGAGAAATCTAATGAGCACATTTCCTCAAAATCTCTCAGGGCATAAAGAAGATCTCGAGGAGTTGGTCCAACATGTGAAAAGGAGGTCCAGAGGTGTTCTGGGGCATTTAAAGGCTGACAAAGGGAGGCATATCACATAAAAAATGTTAATTTAGGCCATGGCTTGTCGGTAGGCTGGTGTCTTGAATAGTAGGAGAGCGGGAGAAGCTGTATTGTATGACCTGAGACAGAGGTAGATTTTTTGTCATTGTAAAATAAAACTATTGTGCTGCTTTTGACTGAAAGTAACAAAAATATATGCATATAATAGAACACAACATAACAAAGCAGTGAAAACAGAACACAAAATTACAAACACAGTGTAATTCAACAACATAAAGAAACAAACACAGAACAAAAACATAACCAAAAAGGAAAACAATACAGCAATCACCACAAGTAAATGCCACACAAAATATGCAAAAATATTGTTATAGCATATTACTACATACACAACTCCACTTTCAACATAATGGGGCCTATTAAAATGTCTGTTGGACTTTCATCGGTCAGTGGTTGCGCATACCTTATCACGATGAGCCCGCACATGGTGCAGTTGCAAACTCCCATTTATTAAAAGGAGCTTATGCTGAGAGCGGAAATGGCACGCAGCACAAGCTCCCATTGAAAATGAGAGTTTATGGAAATCCCCACACATTGTGGGAGGAACCTCATGGTGCCTGACACATGGTGCAGGGATTTTTTCAGGGGGGCACCACATATGCCCCCCAGGCCAGGGAAGTAGGGGGCCCTCAAAGTCACTTTCCACCTGCTTTTGACGGCAGGTGAACCGTTCCTCCCCCTGATGCCTCCTTGAGCCAAAGTGTCATGGGTTATTAAAGGACGAGCCATGTGTGTCTGATAAGCTGCTAGGTGCCTCTAAATGTGGGATATATGAAGGTGATTGAGAATCTTTTGTTTTGTGAACTTACCTGAGGGAACACTTGTGATGTTTAAGGACCAGTTGGAGGTATCTGAAGCAGGGCCATTGGAAGAAGAGCAGACAGATCATTTTACTTTTTTTCCAGGGCCTCTGATGTCCTGACGTCTATGAGCTATTGCCAGACTCTGAAGCACAGCAAGAGGTTAAAAAGCGTAAAGCCTCTATTAATTCATGTCTGGGGCTGTGCTGAGAAGGCTCGAGTAAAAACAACTGTTGCTGAAAATGCATTGTTACTCTGATTAAGCCTATGTGGCTTCCACTTTGTACCCACATTATTATATGGAAGTCATGCTGCCAGGAAGCTGCACAGCTACTTTTATGAGGCATGTTTTAATTCTCTGTCAAATGCACAAAACCCCTAAGCTTGTTTGATAATGCCTTATTTTATATTCAGAAGGCGGATTATGATAGTCGGACCACACGAAGTGCATTTTCAAATTAGTTGTGCATTTCAAATCGAATGTTTGTGTAAGGTTTAAAAGATCGTCTGAGCACTCATTTACTTCTATTTCTCAAAATGCATGGATCCTCTTTTTCTATTGACTTTTCTGGCTTTCAGTTTATTGTGACTCATTATACAGGCAAACTCTGCCATCCATTCTAGGTGGCAGACTTCCCATTTCTCAAGCTAACAAAGTTATTATTCTAGCTTTATCCCTCTTGAGTCTTCATCAAGTCAAAAGCAATATTTTGGGAAAATTAAATTCCCATATTTTATTTTCGAAATCTCCCCATTAGGTGCTCCTAAACAGCAGCATGGTTGTGAAATATCTACTGTGGAGTGAAGGCTTGAACTGCTTTGATTTGGGCCCAGCATATGCTGATTTCATTCAAAAATATACACACAAAAGAAACTGTTTATAGGGCACGTTCATGCGTGACAGCTTCAACCTGTTCTGCCTGTTTTAGGATAAAACACGTTGCAGGCTATGACTGTTAGGCCATACTTGAAAGCCATGACGACTGTATTATTAACTGAAATGGTACTCGGTGTGTCTTTGCAGGATCTCGCCTGCAGACGTCTTCCACATCTGGATATATGTCTGTTTGTGTTACTCTTTTGTGCCATGCTGCTTGGATATTATCTGTCAGCTGCCATACATAGAATGGTCCAGAACAGATCTGCTTATGTAGCAGGCATGGCACTGTTTGCCTTGTATTTTCTCAGACTCTATGGTGTAAATTGAACACAGTTTATTTGTTTGTTGTGGAACAAATTGGTTATGAATGAATGAGGGGTATTTATATAGCGCAAACAGCTGCTCAGAATTGAGTCTCTCGGCACTGCAAACGAGGAGATATAGGGGAAGATTTACAAGAAAATGACGCTTCTGTAGAGATGCGTCACTTTCCCTGCGCCACCCTTAGAAGCCCTTGCGCCACTATGGCGCAAGGATTGACAGATGAGTCAGAAATTCTGACACATCTGTTGGCGGAAACGTCACGCATTGCTGGAGTCATGTCGCAAGCACGACGCAACTCCAGCAGTGCGTGATGAGGCCTATCTCCACTACACTGCGTAACTACTTACACCTGCTTCGAGCAGGCATAACGTTTTGACGCAGTGGCGTCCTAAAAGTGGCGCAGTGAAATCTTGTAGATTGCCCTGCGTCACCTTTACGAGGCCTTCCTGTGTGGAAACGCCCACCCTGCATACATTATACCTGACGCAGGTATAATGTGATGCAGGGCTTTACAACGTGACGCATCTCCCTAGATGCGTCACGTTGTAAATAGGCCGCATTTTTTGCACCGCCGTTACGTCGCAATGGCGACGCAGGAAGGCGCAAGGGGCTTGTAAATCTGCCCCATAGAGAGGAGAGAGTGAGATAAGATATTGTAGGCTAAACAAGTAGGTTTCTGAAGGTTTGCGGAAGGCGGGTACCGTTTCTGTGCTTCTGAGCTGAAAGGGGAGGCGGTTTCAGACTTTGGCAATGCATACAAAAAAAAGAGGTCCCACCACTTTAGCTTTAGTGATTCTATTGTTCAGATAATTGGGACTGGCGCTATATAGGACACTGTGTGCTAAATTGAGTTCTTATAATATGATCCTTTTATTGACTGGGAGCCAGTACAGTGTGGTAAGGTAGGGTGAAGTGGGGATGTACCTTTTCGCTAATTGAAGAGGAAGCACATTTGCCATGTTTTGGACCACCAGTAGTCACTGGATTAAATATGCAGGTAAACCCCGGTACAAAGCCAAGAGAGGTTCATAGCTCTAACTATGGTTTTCCTGGCTTTCCATGGAAGAAGGGGGAGGAATTTCCTTCTTCGTGGACTCCCCTCCTCTCCTTGTGCAGGGGGGAAGGCACCGACAATGTGCCTCAGTAGGTCCCCACTCCCGGAGAGCTCTGCCCATAGCCAGGCTTCGCCTGGCTTCCGGAGGCTCGACAGTCAGGCACGGGGCGCCTGACTTCCGTTTTCAGAGCTCCTCTCTCTAGCTCAAAAGTGAGGCGTAGCCTCCCGCCTTGAAATAAACACAAATGCAGGGTGGACTCCCGCTCCATCAAAAATGCTAGGTAGGCTCCTGTTTCTCCTCGGGGGACCTCACGAACACATAGAGCCAAAACCTGGCCACCATGCTCCTGGCTCCCTGGCACAGTGCTCGCCCTGCGCCCAGAAGCAAGAGCCCACGTCTAGGGCTCGAGGGCCAGAGAAATGAAGAGCTCACCATGCGCTTGATTCAGGCTACCCTCCTGAGGTCTAGAGGGGCAGAGCTGGGCCCTGGTAGGCCAGTTCATGGGGCACTCCAGCAAAGGGACAATCCCTTCTGGTGGTTTCTCCTGGGGCCCAGCAGTCCAGCAGGCACAAGTAAGCACCCACAACAGCACACCTTTCATGGGGTCACAGCCCCAGTATATATAGTACAATTTCCTTTGTTCTGCCCTTGGCACAGAGCTTGGGGAACCAGCCTCCACTGGTTCTAGGGGGTGTTGAAGCACTCTGTTTATCAGGCTTCCACCCTCCTTTGTCAGATGGGGGCTCGGTCCTCAGACACACCACAGGAGGGCGGAGCCAGCATTCACCCAGGCAGGCACAGACCTATTCAGAGTCAGGGACTACTCCTCCCACTACTCCAAATGTAGATCTGCCCAATCACCCAGCGCTGACTCACACTGCCCTCCCTAGAGCCACTCACCTCACCAACTCCTGTCACTCCAGAGCTAGACATACAACACACATCATGCAGGCAGACACACAGCACACAGAAATGCCAACTTTTAAAAGTGCATGTCTAAAATAGTGATAATAAATCTGCGCACACCATTGCACAGCATTTATTATTATTATTCCAAACATACCAAACTCGACCACGCTGCTCCTCTTGTATCTGAAATTATCACTGAAACACTTAGCAGGGAATCTCCAATGCATTCCTATGGGAGGGCAGCCTCCTAGCAGTGAGAAACCAAAATGGCTATTTGTCACTACCAGGACATGTCACGCACTTAAGGTACATGTCCTACCTTCTACCTACAATGCACCCTGCCCATTACGCGCATCGGCCCTGCAATGGCAGAGGCCTAATACAGGTTTGAAAGGCTACTTTTGGGGGTGGTGCAAGCAGTGCTGCAAGCCCATCAGAAGCATTTAATTTACTGGCCCCGGCTATATGAGATACCACATTACTGGGGACTGACAGCTAAATTAAATATGCCAAAGAGGTGTAGACCAATCTTACCGTGTTTACCACAGAGAGCACACACACTTTACACTGGACAGCTGTGCTAAAGTGCCCAGAGTTCTAAAACCACCAACACCAGGTCAGAAAAAAGACTAGGAGGAAGGCAAAAAGTTCAGGGATGACCCTGCAAAAAGGGCCAAGTACAACAATACACTTATGAGGTAAATCCTAATGAAAAATTATTGTTTCATTTACTTTTTTACATGGTTACATATAAATGCCTGTTGTTATGCTCCTCCCTTAATCAGATGATCAGCGTTAGTATGTGGCAGACTGTCATAAGTGCAGTGCTAAGTGCCTACCACCGTAAACCAATTAAGTGACGGTGGAGTCACCGGAAACCACTAGTTCAAATTAAGCAGTGAAGTCTATTGAAACAAAATCATTGAAACAAAACTATTGAAACAAAACAACAAACAAAACTGTCAGGAGAGATGGATTAGCGCAAAGCTTGCAACACACATACTGAAAAGAAAGTTATAGGGAAGGCAAGGTATGCATTCATTTTTTTCAACACTAGGCGGTTTGATTGGAAAAAGATGTGCTGGATGATAAACTGGAGGAGTTAAGCACTAGCTGTAGTACAACAGACCACATGCATGAAGACACTATAGAAACTGTGGACCCAAAGAGAGGCTCTGCTGACAAAGAACATGCGCAGTGAGGCTGAAGTTATGAGACCAAAAGATGTGAGGCTAATAACACAGCAACATTGAAAGCTTTGTATTAAAATCGTCTGAGCAAGCATCTATTACTCCTGCTGACCCTGAAACAAAAATCCCACAAACGGATGAGGCTGAAACTGAATTACTAGGTTCTGTTGTTTGCTGGGGCAGTAAAATATTATGCATGCATTTGTTGAAACAAATTATTTATTTGCAAGATTCCAAAAGAATCAATAATGCCGCCCTATTTCTGAGAGTTACTTTTTATGAAGTTTGCTCCTATATGTGTTTATTTTCTGTTATATTATATATAGAAGTAATCTTTATGAGAACTTGAGCCCCCTTTTCAGGTAGTATTTTTATGCTAGTGAACTAATGTTGCTATAAAAAGAATTTACATTATATAGATTACCACTATATTCTATCATGTTTTGCCCAATGTATAGTGACTACATGTATGCCCTTTGTTACTACATTTGAAACAAGACTTCTAAATATGCCCAGCAGGCACACTGACCACCCAAGGGTCCAACAGCCAGGGGCGTAGCTTCGTGGGTGGGATAGATTTGGGGTGTTACACCCCAAAAAAATATATTTTCAGATGAATATCAGCGCGGAGATACCCTATCCGGGGTGATTCAAGCGCTTTATAAATGACATAAAATAAAAATAAAATAAATAGTTGGGTACAGGTGCTTTCAGTCAGGTATGCTGAGGTGTTCGTCGGATTTCACCTGTGATTTTCGTATACACACACTGAAAAACACGCACACTCTATCCCATCTCTGTTTTGAAAGCCCTAAAAAATGTTTATTTTACTAAATATTGTGTTTCTCTCATTTAGTACTCCCATTTCTCCGCATTCCTCTCCTTTCCACTGCCTCTTAAGACCCTCTTGTGCTGCCAGCTTGTCATATAAAGTATTTTAACGTTATATGCCAGCGTGATGGTCGTGAAATCTGATGCCCCCGCCTAAATCTTACTGCTGACCAAGCTACGCCCCTGCCAACAGGGCCAGAATAATTTATAAAATCTGCACCCCCTCCCCCGCCTGGGAGACCATGACATACGACTGGCCTGATCTAAGATCTTCCACTGGCAAAACCGCCATGCCAGGGAGGACTGAGATACGCAGTGTTATCATGATGCCTGCTTTCCAGGAACTTAGTTTAGACATCTACATCTTTCATGTTGAAAGGGAAGACAGACCCCAGCATCACCGCCAGGCACGCGGGCCTTGGACATTAGTTCTGAACTGTCTCCTCTGCTGTGACAGCAAACTCCAATGATTGCTCGCCAGCCAGAAGCCCAAAGGCTCGGAGTGAGTGCCTCAGCTGGCTGTTAAAGGGAGAGAACACATTCCCTTAAGAGCTCCCCAGTGCGTGCGCGCATATTTTTGGAAGCCACATTTCTGTTGCCAGAAGTGTCCTGCACTGTAAAGGGACCGCAGATTTCATTTTACCTTTTAGGGGGCATATCAGCATCAACCGGCGATAATTATCGCTAAGCGCACTTAGTGTTAGGACAATTATCGCCGGCTTGCTTGGAATTTTATCGCTGAGATATCGTGCTATTAGCAACGCTTATCTCAAAAGCGATAAAAATCCCAGCGCTAACTGCCAAATGTGAGATTATCGCTGGAAACCCAGCGATAATCCCACGAAGTTTGGCGATAGCTTGTTGATAGGGCCTCACATACTTAGCCATAATATCCTCCTTCCATAGGATATCATGGCTAAGTCAGTTTCAAACCAGGCGTAAGGAAAGTAGCGATAACAGAGGTTATCGCTACTTTTCTTGTCGCTATGCTGCTTTGCGTGAGGCTTGATAATAGGAGAAATGTCGCTTAGCGACATTTCTCCCGTTATCCTGGGGAGGAACGCCAACTTTGCATCTCATTAGAGATGCAAAGATGGGAGTTAGGAATTCAGGCTCTAAGGCAAGGTTTCACGCGATAGCGTGACCTTGCTGATATAGCGATAAAATTATCGCCGGTTTTCGGCCAAAAACGGCCGCAAAAGCGGCGATAATTTTATATTGCCGCCTTGTAGATATTCCCCTAAGTTTGTCACATCCCAGAGTTATTGCTTTCAGTTATCTTCTATTTTCGTGGTTATGTAAGTCTCTAGTTAGGCTTCTGAAGCCCCATGTGTTGCATTTTGCTGAAACAGAGGTCTGAGTTGCATGTTGTAAACTTTACTGCATTGGCGGCCTCAACACTTGGGATAGGAGCAGCAATAAGACTGGATTGGCATGGCGCCCGTGTGCCTGTCTGAAGCATAGTTACATAGAATGTGGCTGAGCTGCTCCAAACAATCAGGGGACGGATACTTCTCAATACGTGGACAGGCAAAGAATGAACACAACCTCCAGGTCTGAGTGACAGCAGTGAGGCCACCAGGGTGCATGTTGGACTTGCACATTTTTGCAGGGTCTCGCTCAGATTTTTGCCTCCTGTTGCTGGAGCCGTTTTTGTTGCCATTAGAACTCTGTGCACTCGACCATTGGTAAAGTGTTTGTGCTCTCTCCCTAAAACATGACACAATTGCCATTTACCTGATTAGTACATTTGATTTATTTGTAAGTCCCTTGTAAATGGTACTAGATGTATGCAGGGCCTGTAAATTAAACGCTATTATTAGAGTCCTAGTGCCACCCCTAAAGTAGCTTTTTCAAACGGGTCTCAGGCCTGCCATAGCAGCCTGTAGTGCAGTTTTAAACTGGCATTTCGACCTGGCAAAATAAACCTTTGTGCCAGGTGTAAGAAATTGAGTTACTGGTTCAGGTCGAGACTAACGCTTCTCAAGTAGCAATCACAAATCTTCTCAGGGTGAAGTCACAAGCAAACCCTAAATTAACCTATGCTCAACCCTTGGGTAACTTGGCAATGAGCAGTCAGGCTTAATTCAGAGAAAGTGTGTAAGTATTTGTGCAACACTACAAACAGTAACAAAATGAAAACACACCAGAAAAGGAGAACCACAACAGAGTTAGAAATGTAGTGTAGTTTTTAATAAATAAAACAAGACAAAACTGCAAAAATCCAATTAGAAGAACCGGAAGTATTGAATTTGAAAGTTTTTACAGAAAATAGCGCCAAAAGGCGTAAAGCGCCAAATGTAGACATCTGGTCAAAAGGAACAAGAGAAACCCAAGTATTCTTTTGTTCTGTTGTTCTATCAGAGAGGGCTTGTCTTGCTATCTCTGTGTTTGTAGGGTCTGTACTTCTTTGATCAGTTATTCTATCACAGAATATTTGTCTTGATATCTGTTAGAAATGGGGTTCTCTAGTTGGCAATGGTTTGCACCTTTGTCCAAGTAGGGACTCTTCTCCCCAGTGAGGGAAAGAGGGATACACTCCTATAATAACCCCTGCTCACCCCCTTGGTCCCTTGGCACGAGCAGACAGGCTTATCTCAGAGGCAGCGTGTAAAGCATTTGTGCCTGCATACAGTAACACAGAGAAAACACTACAAATGGACACCACACCAGTTTAGAAAAATAAGTAAAACTTGATCTAAACCAAACAAGACCAAAAATGACAAAAATCCACAATACAATACTGAAAAAATAGTTACTTTGCAAGTTAACCTTTAAATTGCAGAAATAGCTAAAAAACACACAGTTCTCCCAAGTCGGTAGCTCTGTCCGGGACTATCGCGATGCTGAAAACAACAGAGTCTAAAACTTCCAGCTGACTGCGTCGGTGCGGGGTCAGCTAAAGCAAAGGCAGACTCGAAGACAATTTTTCTCGTTGCAGCCGACACGTTGGTATGAGCCACAGGGGCGTAACACAGGCCCCCGCAACCCCCATGGTGTGGGGGGGCCCCCACGCTCCAGGGGCCCCCTCACTGAATCTCAGCGGAGACATCATGCAAGCCTCAAGTCTGTGCACCCATGCGCACCATTTAATTCATGATTCAAGTTCAATCATGAATTAAATGGTGCGCAAGGCGGCGACCTCCCTATAAATTTAATGGTGTGCGACGCGCACGCCACGGCCGGTGGCCTCTTCATTATTCTAATGGTGCCGTTTTGGTACCGCGGCCTCTAATTGGTCGGTAATGGTGGTGCGCACGCCAGGGCAGGGCCACAAGGGACTTTCACTTTTTGTTGTCGCGCGCATACACGTGAACCAGAAGCCCAAACACTCTCTGTGTGTGCTGTACGGCAGTGTGGAGGCGGACCATCTGGACAAAATACTGACCACCACACAGGTAATAGACGTTGGATGACTACTATAGAGAAACCCAGGAGTAACGTTCCATCTTGCTTTCCTTTTTACCGTCTTCTTCTTTTAGAACGTGGCCAAATATGTATAGGAGTGCTTCCTAGCTACCTACGCAACGGAATGAAGCGTTATAAATACATTATTTAGCACCAGAGAGATAGCCCATTTCACGCAGCCATTAAGTGCCTTCGTACTTCATTTCCACAGAGCAGCATCTGCCCAGAGCGCTGGTCTCTATCATCATATTTTTGTCACCTCAGCTCGCGTGGGCAGTGACTGCCTCCCCCCCCCCCCCCCCCCCCCCAATTCCTTGGCTTTCTCCGACGGAAGGGTTATGAATGGGAGCCATCTCAGTAAGGAGTGCTGGGTGTCAGGCGGGACTGCGTTAATTATCTTTTGAGGAATAAAACGTGGTGCCCTCAGCTGTAAGCAGACGGGTAATGGCTGTAGCCCGGCCTCCCAGGCCTATCCTAATCTTCATGTGCTCTGTTAATGTCTTCTTTGTGATAATGGTGCTGCAAGCATTCCAGGGTGACATTATATTTTTCCTTTGCTTACAAAAGCTTGGTGAGATCCCCTGGGTCAGTGCCCAGGTTGTTATCTAGCTTGTGTATTACGCCGTCTATGTCCCTCAGTTCTCTGCCCAGCTCCCAGTGTATCCCTACGGGTTGATTCAGCCAATGCCCTCAAACTATTATTTAAGGTCCTCCCATTCAACTAGGTAGTCCAATGTGGTCCCTTGGTTAGTGTCAAAGTAATCAATCAGTTATCGCATGCTGCAGGGCATCCATATACGGGACATTGGTGAGGGCTACTGGATGCAGCCTCTAAGTGGGTATGTCTGGGTGCTCATCCCCTTTTTGAAACTCAATAGCAGTGGGCACTGATCTGAGAGGGTACGACCTAGATATTCTGCCTGAGTTATATAGTGACTCAACTGTCTCGAACTGACATAGCTGTCAAATCTGCATGTAGGAAATATTCAGGTCCCTGGTACTATGTATTTCCTCATGAGACATGGAGTCAGTAACGTTGAGAATGTAAGTCAAATCAGCAGTATAGAAGAGCATGTTTGGCTAGGGAGGAATGGTTCTCATAATACACACTGGAGGCCCATTTGACCTCTTCAACATCAAGATTTGATCCGCAGTCTGGGGGGTTTTGCTCGGCAGCTTGTCCCTGCCAAGCACTGTGCCATCCGAGTCTGAGTCCCCAGAGTGGTGCCCCAAAGTGATACTGCCCTCCTAGTCTGAGGGCCTTGTCACTGTGTGCTCTGCAGTTGTCTGGATTGTTGCTGCTGTGTCTTTGTGAGCCTGGAGTCGGTTGGTTTCTTGCTAGTATGTCTGCGGGCAGCTTCACAGGATCGTTTCATGGCTCTGTGATGGATCGCCTGCCCATCAGTCTGTCTGCCCCCTCACCCGTGCTCTGTATGTTTTCAGCCACTCTCAAGCCTCTGTGGGATCAAAGCAGAAGTGGGTATTTCCATCCAGCATGATTTTTACTTTTGCTGGACACAGTAGAGAATACTCAAGTTCCTCCGCCCGCAGTGCTTTCTTCACTTGTACGAAGGATGCCCTTTTGGCCTGTACCATTGCAGTAAAGTCTGGGAACAGAGACACCCAGCTATTGCCAACCTGAAGTGGGCCCCCAGCTCTCACATGCTGTAGTAGGACATCTCAGTTTTTATAGTGCAACAGTTTGGCCACCACAGGCCTAGGTGTGTGTCCCGGAACCAGAACCCCATGTGTTTGTTCAAGGGCAAAGAAGAGTGTAAGCTGTGTCGGGGGCCACCTTCGTTTGCCTCCCCTTCTTCAGGTATGCCTCCATGCCACCTCCCTCTGTTCCCTTAGGGAGACCCACTAGGTGCACAGCCCCAGACAGAGTACCGCCACCACAGTCTCTCACCCGTGCACTCCTATTGGTGATAGCTGTTCGGAGGCCCCCCAAGTGCCCTCTCCACACACTGAGACTACGCTGAGGGACACTCCTCTTCTTCGCAGTGCAGTAGCTGAGCACCCCGTTGTCTCTCATATTGTCTACACAAATAGCAACTACTGTTGTGAGCCAAGGAAGGAGGGTGCAACCTGTCCGCCGCATTGCAAGCATCTCAGGAGCACAGGAGGCCTCTTGTTATATATCGCATAGTGCCCAGGAAGTGGCCCCACAGTTCATCTGCCCCACCAGCATCCAATCCAGGGTGGAAGCACAGCCTAGTATGATGCCCATTGGGTAAGTCCCTGCAGGCCCTAGTTGCCTCTATGAGTTATCTTGTTTCGGGCCGCAGGCCTTAAATGAGACTCACGTGCCCCTCCAGTGACCTGGGGTGGCTGTACGGTAGTTCAAGCTTCGGGGGTGAGCTCTACTTGCTCTGTCCCCCACTCTAGGTCCCAAGCTCCACATCCCTCTGGCCAAGCTCAGTCTCGCACCAGGTGGCTACCTATAGGCGCAGCCCAGTGAGTGCCCTCTTCTTCACGCGGCTGCTGGGGGAATACAATCTCCGCCATGTCCGGGCAGCACCGTTGTGATTTCTCCTGCTCTTCGCTTTTGACTCACAGGCCTCGCTTCAAAGGTCGTGTGTCCTGTGAGTTGGGCCCGGTTAGCAGGCCTCAGCATTCCTATAGGCCCTGCCTCTACCAGCCCGCTTATGCCTGTCTTTGTCTTCTCGCGGCAACCGGGACGGCCCTCGATGGTCAGGCTTCTAAGTTGGTGGTAGCCAGGGCTTTAGGGGGACGAGCTGCACCTGCTCCGTCCTCCATCTTCAGACATCTGAGCCAAGTTCACAATGGGCAAGATTTCGGCCCTCGCTAGGCCCCGTTGCGTGCCCCGAGTCCTCAGCGTTGCAATCACCCCCAAGCACCGCTCACCAGTCGGTTCAGTAAAGCGCCGGGGTGAGGCAGGAGCCATGGCAGGCCTCTTCATGCGCACGCCTGGCCTCTTAATAACTTAAATGGTGCGCACGCCCGCCGCAGATCAAGAGAGAGTGTGAGGCTTAGGTCCACGTGACACTATTGGTCACATGCACTATTTGTGCTAACAAACAAGCCTTCACAGGCTCGTTGGCACGCTGACAGGAAGTGGAACCCCCTGCTATCCTGCCTGCCCCCACGAAGGCACCACTGCTGCTTAAGGCGGGCCCGCCGAAAAAACAACATTCAGGGGGATCTTCGAATCACTGAAAACTGCCTCCACCGAGAGCAAGCACTGTTGAGGGGCGCTGCCAGTGGCTCGCCGTGTGCTCTGAGACAGCTTTAAACTGCAGCTCTGGCATGGCAGCACTCGGGTGAGTCACGCATTCAGAGTTCACACCTTTCCAAGAGAAAATTCCCGGCCATTAATAGTTATTTTAAGAGTCTGCAAAGGCCTGGATCCTGGACATGCCTTATACTAACTGGAAACAAAATCTATTTAGTCATTTGTAATGTGCAATTTCGGTGTGTGTTTACTTTAAGTATCAGTTGGCCAGAACACATTTAAGCGTGCTTTCTATTTATATGTGTGAAGTATACGGATAAACGGTACCAGCTGTGATTTTGCTTTTTCTTTTACTGGCTGGAACATCCACACATCAGCCCTGTGTTTTTTCGATCTCAGCAGCATGTACTCCACTGTACTAATAGGACGTAATAAAATGTAATAGCATCTGGATGTCAGACATTTTATGGTGATGATTGCTTTACTTTTCTATGTTTTTGGTAGACAAATAGTTTTGTATCAGTATTTTAACCTTCCATTTCATAGTTTTGAAGCAGTTGAAAGATATTTTAGGGCTTTTCATTTTTCAAAGGGGTATAGTTTCTAATATTTATGTATTTCCTTGCACTTTATTGCTTGGTTTTGCTTGCAGGGAAATGTCACACTAAGTGTCTCACATTTGGCAGTTGAGGGTTATTCATAAGTTATTCATAAGTGCACTGAATCCATGGTGATGTCACAGAATCTGAAAACTTGGCAGCTATGTGTATGTATCCTTCTCAAATGCCTCTGCTTCCCTCAAAACCCCAGAATCGGGGGCCTAGTTGCAGTGACACACAGTCTCCAGGTAGCAACCCAATGCATGGAGCCTTCTCACACCTCCCGCTTTCCTCAAACCACTGACTCTGGGGCCTGGCTGCAGCAAAGCACACCCTCCATGTAGCACTCCTATGTAAGGGCACTAGGTTAGTGCCCTTACATTTCTGGTGCTTTGTAGCAGTTTTAAGCTCTTCTTAGAGAGCCATATGTAGGTAGCCTAACATTTACCACTTCATAAATACTGAATTTTACCGATTCGGTATTTATGAAGTGGTAAATGCTATGTAGGTAATCCATCGGTAATATTTACCGAATCGGAATGGGTCGGTAATTTAGAATCGGTATTTACCGATTCGGTAATGGTAACTGGCTTCCCATTGATTCCTATGGGCCAGGAGGCCCATAGGAATCAATGGGAAGCTAGTTACCATTACCGAATCGGTAAATACCGATTCGGTAATGGGGGGAGCACAATCAAGGGTGGCAGGGTGTCACAGTGACACCCTGTTGCACCCCTGATTCCTGCATGTGTGCACATGTGGCACACATACATGCCCTAAGGGCATGTATGTCTGCCACATTGCACACTTCAAAGTGCAAAGAAATGCTTTTTTCCAGCTATTCGTCATTTACCACCAACATTTAGTTGGTGGTAAATAACGAATCCCCACAACAACCACACACTCCCCTACATATCATTTCAGGATTCGGTATTTACCGAATCGGTAAAATTACCGATTCGGAAATTTTACCGATTCGGTAAATTACCGAATCCTGAAATGTGCCCCCTATATACCAAAAGCCTGAATACCGGTCGGTAATGGGATATTTACAGAAAATCGGCCGTTACCGACCGGTATTGGGCTTCCTACATATTGACCAGAGTTTCTTGTTGCTTCAATGGGTGTAATTTCTGATATTTATATTTTTTCCTCGTCTTCATTGCTTGATTTGGCACACTAGAAAGTGTCACTCCTAGTCGTTGAAATGTCACTCATAATTACACTGAAATTATGAAAATGTCACACATAAGCAATCTGAAACCTTGGCAGCTATGCCCTAAGCAGCCCCCGTTTTCCAGCCTCCAGGGGCCCCATCAGCGCTGTAGCGCACACAGGTAGCACTACACTCCCTCGCCGGCGTTGGTTGCACCAGTGAGTTGCTTCATAACAGTCCTACCTCATAAATTAAATGGTGCGTGTGAGAAGTTGGCCTGGCATATGCTGGTCACTAGTTCTAGTGGCCACCTTGCACCAGTCCAATTCGACTCTTGGTAGATAGGTTTAAAGACAACCTTTTAAAAGAAAGCTATCCTAGTGGTAGCTGTGGAGAGCAGCCTTCAGGCTAAGTCTCTGAGGAATGTAAAGCAGCTTGTTTTACCTTATAATCTCTTGAATTACCAAATGAAAGGACACCACACAGGTATATATATGAAATATATATGTATTTATTACTAAATATACTCTACTAATCTCTTTATGAGATTAGTCCCAGGTAAACATTCAAAAGATCAACATTTCTCAATAAATTAAGCACATAAATCACTGTAGCCCTAGGGGCGTACCAGACCATATACTAAGTAAATGGTATAACAAATTCGACAAGCAAAATGAAGAGGCCTAGGGCCTTGGGAATCGCTGGGGCTTCACTGCTGTAGTGTGTTCAGGTAAGTAACCAGCCCACAGGAGGCGCGTGCAGTGTCTAAACACGCACGCGAGTTTCTCATAGACTTTAATGCAAAAATGTCGCGATTTGTATTTTAAAGTTCTAGGGCACTTCTGAGTGGACAACAAGCACACAACTTACAGGGTAAGTATTTCGATAGCCAATGCACACTTGGGCACCGTAATGCCAGAGTTACCTCACCCAGGGAGTCCGGGTGCACAGGTGTCCTTTGGTGTCGGGTCGCGATGCTGATTTCAATGGGAATCGAGGTGTTCTTGCTGCTTGTGTCGTCGAGAGGGGTGTCCGTTCGGTTCCAACGATGGATTGGAGTTGCAGGCGACCTAGAAATTGAGGGGACAGAGTTCAGAGTCACTTGCCAGTGACCGGTGGCCTTCAGGATAGATGACCACAACTGTCGCGTCGCTTTCGTCGCTGATGGTGTTTTGTCTCTTCGCCCACGTCGTCCAGGAGGGATCGATGATGATCAGCAGCTGGAGTTGGAGGGTCCCACAACGTCTGCAGCTGTTGGCGGTGTCGGCACTCGGATTGGAGCCAACAACCCTTGGCAACTGCAAGTCTTGGGTAGAGTGAAGATTGGGGATGGCTCAGACCAGCAAGGTCCGAGGTACTTACCCAGCGAGGGTAAGTGAGGGTAGGCCCAGAGCAACCAGACCAGCCCTTGGAATAGTTGAGGATGTCTTCAGGAGGGCTACTAGCCAACGGGCAACAACTGCAAAGACGCCTTTGCAGGAAAACTTCAGCAACAGCCCACGGTCACTCGGGACGGGGTAGGCCGCTGGTCTTTGGTTCAGTACCTGCTCGGGACTTGGACATTAGGTGGTCCAAAGCACAGGTTTGTAGTTCGTCGTTCAGGGCTTGCACTCGAAATCAGTGCATGGTTCCCTGGTATTGTCGTTCCTCGTCACTCGTGGGGTCCAGACGCCACAGCTTCGCTGGGGACTCAAAATGGCCGTAGAGAGGTCAGGAAATTGACTTCAGGGGATGCAGGGACTTCGGGCTCCGGCGGGAGCGGTAAAGTTTGCAACCGTTGTTCAGTCCTTAAGGTGCCTGCAAAGCAGGGGAGCCACTCCTTGGCTCCAAGGGAGATCCTTCGTTCTTCTAAAGGTAGTAGAACGTTGAAGGGACCGGATTCTTCTTCGTAGAGCGTCGTCCAGGTGTAATCTGAATTGCATTGGCAATATTTGGTATCTTATACTGTAAAGATGGGAGGGACTAGCTCTATGGCCACTCCTCTAGGAGGGCCAGGGTAGGGGGTGGTTACACCCACTTCCCTTTGTCCAGTTTCGCGCCAGGACAGGGGCAGAGGCCCCTGAACCGGTTTGAGCTGGCATATGCACAGAGGAGCCTACTGCTCCCCCAGTGCAGGACTTCAAAGGCACTCTAAGAGTGCACCCACCCAGCTCCAATACACTAAATCCTGTCTGGAAGGTTGTGACACCTCCCTGTGACAGGAAACCCTTTGTTGAGCTCCCTCCACTGCGAGTTTCGGTCAGCAGCAGGAGGGCAGCCCGGTGTCTGTGCTGGTGGCATCCATTTTGTGATGCCAGGGCTTTAGAAGATTTCTACCGTTTGGTACAGTGGGTACATGTCGTCCCCTCTAGTAGGGTGGGATCATACTCCCACACCAGTTACTGGTGTGGGGGTATGATTCCAAAACGTTTGACACCAAACACGACATGTTTTGATGCAGTCATTCCAAAGTTAGCATTAACCGGGAGGTTATAATGCACTTAAGAGTATATGGTTTAACCGCATCCACAAACAGCAGTAGAGAATAGACTCTGCCAGATGCAGAGGGGTCCTGCTCAGGCAGAAGCACCCCCTCACATAGTAAACCACGCACCCTGCCCTTGGGATTGATAGGGCCTACCATAGGGGTGACTGATAGGTTCATATGTGTGTGTATGGTGAGATATAGAAACCTATACCTCAGTGAGGAGTGCTAACACTACCTCACACAGGCTGCAGTAGCAGGCCTGTGGTGTCAGATTGAGAATGCTTCCCAGGGGTGGCATAATACATGCTGCAGCCCCTGGTAGGCCTGTGAAGTACCAATGCCCTAGGTACCTAAGGTACCATATACTAGGGGCTCACAAGGTACCACAGTATCCAATCACTAGTGCATCTAGTATGCACATCAAGTTGTTTAGAGAGACCAGGTAGACTGGGGCCCTGATTAGCAGGGACCCAGCCAGACTATAGCCAGAAACCAGTGTATACATCAGAAAAAAAGTGGGGGCAACACAAGTGCAGATCCTACTCTCCTACACAACCCCCCCCCCAAACGCAGGGACATTAAACTAACCTTGACCAGTTGAGTCTTCATGTTCTAAGTGGAAATACCTCGAGAGTCCATCTGCATTGGCATGTTGGGTCCCAGGTCTATGTTCCACTGTATAGTCCATCCCCTGTAGGGAAATGGACCACCTGAGCAGTTTAGGATTTTCACCTTTCATCTGTTTGAGCCATAGGAGGGGCTTATGGTCAGTCTGGACAATGAAGTGAGTGCCAAACAAGTATGGCCTCAACTTCTTCAGGGCCCAAACCACAGCAAAGGCCTCCCTCTCAATAGCTGACCAACGTTTCTCTCTAACGTCTGCTTATGAAAGCTACTGGCTGGTCTTGACCTTCATCATTAAGTTGAGACAGTACAGCTCCCACACCCAGCTCTGAAGCATCTGTTTGAACAATGAACTTCTTTTTGTAATCTGGACTCTGTAAGATGGGGGCAGTGCACATTGCCTGCTTGAGGTCATCAAATGCCTTTTGACAGCTAGCTGTCCACTGAACCTTTTTTGGCATTTTCTTGGAGGTTAGGTCATTTAAGGGGGTCACTATAGATCCATATCCCTTAACAAACCTCCTATAGTACCCAGTCAGGCCCAAGAAGGCTCTCACCTGTGTCTGGGTGGTTGGAGCTACCCAATCCTTTATGGTCTGGATCTTGCTCTTCAATGGTTGAACCTGGCCCCCACCTACAAGGTGGCCCAGGTACACAACCTGACTCTGCCCTATCTGGCACTTAGTGGCCTTGATAGTGAGGCCTGCTTTCTGCAGAGCCTCCAGTACATTCTTGAGGTGGACCAGGTGATCCTGCCAGGTAGAACTAAAGACAGCAATATCATCTAGCTATGCTGAGCAGTAAGTTTCCATACCAGTCAGAACTTTATTCACCAACCTCTGGAATGTGGCAGGTGCATTCTTCAAACCAAAGGGCATTACCACAAAGTGATAGTGCCCACCAGGGGTCGAAAATGCAGTTTTGGCCTTGGCTTCATCAGCTAACCTGATTTGCCAATAGCCTGCTGTAAGGTCAAATGTACTTAGATATTTGGCTGAGGCCAAAGTATCTAGTATTTCATCTGCCCTTGGTATTGGGTAGGCATCAGTCCTTGTGACTGCATTGAGGCCTCTGTAGTCAACACAAAACCTCATCTCTTTCTTACCGCCCTGGGTGTGAGGTTTTGGGACCAGGACTACTGGGCTAGCCCAAGGGCTATCTGAGGGCTCAATAACACCTAGCTCCAACATTTTCTGGACTTCAGTCCTGATACAGTCCCTGACATGGTCAGGTTGCCTGTAGATTTTACTCTTTACAGGCAGACTGTCTCCAGTGTCCACCTCATGGGTGCACCAGGAAGTCTGACTTGGGGTCAGACTGAACATATGTCTAAACTGCTGTAGTACTTGTCTACATTCAGTTTGTTGATGTTCAGTGAGGCTGCCTGCCAAAGCAACGCCATCCACTGATCCATCATCAGGGTTCTGAGAGAGGAGGTCAGGGAGAGGGTCACTCTCCTCCTCCTGGTCCTCATCAGTTGCCATGAGCAAGCTCATGTCAGCCCTGTCCACATATGCTTTAAGTCTGTTGACATGGAGCACTCTAAGAGGGCTCCTGGGAGTACCAAGGTCTACCAGGTAGGTGACCTCTCCCTTCTTTTCAACAATTGTATGGGGGCCACTCCATTTGTCCTGGAGAGCTGCTGGGGCCACTGGCTCCAACACCCACACTTTCTGTCCTGGCTGGTAAACAGTCAGTACAGCCTTTTGGTCATGCCAAGCTTTTTGTAGTTCTTGGCTTGCCTCAAGGTTTTTGGTGGCCTTCTTCATGTACTCAGCCATCCTGGAGCGGAGACCAAGTACATAGTCCACTACATCCTGTTTGGGAGGTTTGAGAGGTAACTCCCATCCCTCCTTCACTAGACATAATGGTCCTCTCACAGGGTGCCCAAACAGAAGTTCAAAGGGGCTGTAGCCAACCCCCTTCTGAGGAACCTCCCTGTATGCAAATAGAAGGCAAGGAAGTAAAAGGTCCCATTTTCGCCTAAGCTTTTCTGGGAGGCCCTTAATCATTCCTTTCAGGGTTTTGTTGAATCTCTCAACTAACCCATTGCATTGTGGGTGATAGGGAGTGGTGAATTTGTAGTTTACAACACACTCCTTCCACATTGCAGTCAAATATCCTGACATAAAGTTGGACCCTCTGTCAGAGATAACCTCCTTAGGAAAGCCCACTCTGGAGAATACTCCAATGAGGGCTCTGGCTACCACAGGGTCTGTAGTAGTCCTGAGGGGAATAGCTTCTGGATACCTGGTGGCATGGTCCACTATCACCAGTATGAATCTGTGCCCAGATGCTGTTGGAGGGTCAAGGGGACCGACTATATCAATCCCTACCCTTTCAAAGGGGACCCCCACCACAGGTAGTGGTATCAGGGGGGCCTTTGTAGTGCCACCTGTCTTGCCACTGGCTTGACAAGTGACACAGGAGCGACAAAACTCCTTGGTGTCTTCAGACATGTGTGGCCAATGAAAATGTGGAACAAGCCTGTCCCAGGTCTTGTTTTGGCCCAAGTGACCTGCCAATGGGATATCATGGGCTAGGGTCAAGAGGAACCCCCTAAACATCTGAGGAATCACCAGCCTCCTGGTGGCGCCAGGAGTTGGTTCCCTAGCCTCAGAATAAAGGAGCCCCTCATCCCAATAAATCTTATGGGACCCACTAGCACTCCCAGCAGCCTCAGCAGCAGCTTGCTGTCTGAGGGGTTCAAGAGTGGGGCAGCACTGTTGCTCTTTGCTCAGATCTTCCCTGGAAGGGCCCCCTGCCCCCAAGAACTCAACCTGTCCAGGCTCATGTCCCTCTGGGGCAGTTCCTTCTTCAGGCTCTGCTTCTCCTCCCTCTGGAGGGGAATCTGTGATCTGAGACAGAGGGGAAGGCCCAGCCTTAACCCTACTGCTCTTCCTCTTGGGTAGCACCTGGTCCATAGTTTCAGGATCCAGAGCTTGTTCAGCTTTAGGCATTTTGGCTTGTGACCTGGTCACAGCAAATACCTCTGCAGGTATGCCCAACATCTCAGCATGAGTCCATAATTCTACTTCAGACCAGGCTGAAGTCTCCAGATCATTGCCCAACAGACATTCGACAGGGAGGTCTGCACTGACTACAACCTTTTTAAGGCCAGTTACCCCTCCCCAGGAGAAATTAACAACTGCCAGGCTATGGTTGGTCCTGGTGTTGCTAGCATTGGTTACCTGGTACATTTCCCCCATGATGATCTGTGTAGGATCCACTAGGTCCTCTGCCACCATGGTGACACTAGCACCTGTGTCCCTAAATGCCAAAGCCTGTTTGCCATTTATAATAGGCTGCTGTTTGTATTTGCCCAGGTTACTGGGGCTCACTAGGAATGACATATCAAGGTCTCCCTCACAAACAAGCAATGCCTGTGTTGGTACTCTGACTAGGCCAGAGTCCACATCAGAACCCAGGGTCAACCCTACTACACCCTTATTCTGTGCATTACCTCCACCACTGTCTGTACTAGGGGGAACAGGTGCCTTAGGGGCTGAAGTGGTGGGGGATTGGTCTTTGGACTTGGTACAATCAGAAGTCCAGTGCCCCTTCTGTTTACAGTAGTTGCACCAAGGCTTCTTTTGGCCTTTTTTCTTGTTAGATTGTGACTCCCCACCAGATGCAGATTTTTGGGGCCCTTGTGAAGACTTCTGGTCTTTAGACTTATCCCCAGCTTTCTCTGAGCCCTTAGGATCTTGCTTCTTAGTGTCACCGCCCTGGTTCTGGTTCTTCTGCTCCACCCTGGTTCTGACCCATTTGTCTGCCTTCTTTCCCAATTCTTGGGGAGAGGTCAGATCAGAGTCCACCAGGTACTGATGCAACAACTGGTTCTGGCAATTATTAAGGATCTGTTCTCTCATTATAAGATTATACAATCCCTTAAAGTCAGTTACTCTACTACCAACCAGCCAACCTTCTAGAGCCTTGGTTGCACAATCAACAAAGTCAGTCCAATCCTGAGTCTGTGTTTTCTGGGTATCCCTGAACTTCAACCTGTACTGTTCAGTGGTTAAGCCAAACCCATCTATCAAAACACTCTTCAGGGCTTCATAGTCATTAGCATCCTCTTCTCTAACAGTGAGGAGCTTGTCTCTACCTTTATCTGAAAAGGAGAGCCACAAGATTGCTGCCCACTGTTTCTGGGGGACCTGTTGAACTTTACAGGCCCTCTCCATAGCAGTTATCCATTTGTGGATATCATCCCCACTCTGGTAGGGAGGAACAACCTTGGACAGGTTCCTATGGTCAGGAGTATAATCTCTGTTTCTAGGGACACTGTTGCTGCCACCAGGGGCATCTAGCCCCTCCTTCTTTGAAGCTCTTTGGAGCTCGAAGGCTTCCCTATCTAAGGCCAGTTGCTTGGCTCTGAGAGCAAGCCTAGCTTCCTCATACTGTAGCAACTTGTACCTTCTCTCAGAAGAGGTCTCCCTGGGAAAGTTGGAGTTCTTCTGTGGGACAGATTCTCTTCCAGAGTGGTATGAATGGTCAGATTCCCTTGAGAGGGACCTAGGCCTCTCTCCCACTCTGTCAGTTCTCTTAGGGAGAATTCCTCTGTTCCTTTCAGACTCTTCTGAGTCTGGCCCTTTAATCACAGACTCCAGGTCATCTTGATTTTCATCATCAGACCCAGAGACTATGTTTGACCCACCCCCTGATCCAGACCCACTTGCTCCTAGAGCTTGTTTCAGGTCATCTGCTACTAGCAGATCTATCAGGTGCTGTGATGAGGGACTCCTTCCCACCCTCAGTCCTCTTTCAAAGCATAAGGCCTTCAGGTCAGTGTAGGCCAGGTCTTTGTACTGAGCTGGGATGGACCCACTGGCTCCATCCTGGTGAGGCATACTAGTGTTGTGCAGTGTTGTACTACCTACACTAGTTGTGGCCTACTAAACCTAGCTTGAGCTGTAGCAAGGGTGTGCTTATCCCTTTACACACAGCTCTAAGTTCAGTAGAACTTATTGATACTAGCTTGACTTTATATGTACCTTGAGTACCTTAAGTGGTTTTCAGTTAGTAATTCAAATTGAGATTTTCTGGTAAAACAATGGCAAGCTGTAATCCCACACGCTGCCCACCAATGTGAGAAGTTGGCCTGGCATATGCTGGTCACTAGTTCTAGTGGCCACCTTGCACCAGTCCAATTCGACTCTTGGTAGATAGGTTTAAAGACAACCTTTTAAAAGAAAGCTATCCTAGTGGTAGCTGTGGAGAGCAGCCTTCAGGCTAAGTCTCTGAGGAATGTAAAGCAGCTTGTTTTACCTTATAATCTCTTGAATTACCAAATGAAAGGACACCACACAGGTATATATATGAAATATATATGTATTTATTACTAAATATACTCTACTAATCTCTTTATGAGATTAGTCCCAGGTAAACATTCAAAAGATCAACATTTCTCAATAAATTAAGCACATAAATCACTGTAGCCTTAGGGGCGTACCAGACCATATACTAAGTAAATGGTATAACAAATTCGACAAGCAAAATGAAGAGGCCTAGGGCCTTGGGAATCGCTGGGGCTTCACTTGCTGTAGTGTGTTCAGGTAAGTAACCAGCCCACAGGAGGCGCGTGCAGTGTCTAAACACGCACGCGAGTTTCTCATAGACTTCAATGCAAAAATGTCACGATTTGTATTTTAAAGTTCTAGGGCACTTCTGAGTGGACAACAAGCACACAACTTACAGGGTAAGTATTACGATACTGCCACCATGGTGACACTAGCACCTGTGTCCCTAAATGCCAAAGCCTGTTTGCCATTTATAATAGGCTGCTGTTTGTATTTGCCCAGGTTACTGGGGCTCACTAGGAATGACATATCAAGGTCTCCCTCACAAACAAGCAATGCCTGTGTTGGTACTCTGACTAGGCCAGAGTCCACATCAGAACCCAGGGTCAACCCTACTACACCCTTATTCTGTGCATTACCTCCACCACTGGCTGTACTAGGGGGAACAGGTGCCTTAGGGGCTGAAGTGGTGGGGGATTGGTCTTTGGACTTGGTACAATCAGAAGTCCAGTGCCCCTTCTGTTTACAGTAGTTGCACCAGGGCTTCTTTTGGCCTTTTTTCTTGTTAGATTGTGACTCCCCACCAGATGCAGATTTTTGGGGCCCTTGAGAAGACTTCTGGTCTTTAGACTTATCCCCACCTTTCTCTGAGCCCTTAGGATCTTGCTTCTTAGTGTCACCGCCCTGGTTCTGGTTCTTCTGCTCCACCCTGGTTCTGACCCATTTGTCTGCCTTCTTTCCCAATTCTTGGGGAGAGGTCAGATCAGAGTCCACCAGGTACTGATGCAACAACTGGTTCTGGCAATTATTAAGGATCTGTTCTCTCATTATAAGATTATACAATCCCTTAAAGTCAGTTACTCTACTACCAACCAGCCAACCTTCTAGAGCCTTGGTTGCACAATCAACAAAGTCAGTCCAATCCTGAGTCTGTGTTTTCTGGGTATCCCTGAACTTCAACCTGTACTGTTCAGTGGTTAAGCCAAACCCATCTATCAAAACACTCTTCAGGGCTTCATAGTCATTAGCATCCTCTTCTCTAACAGTGAGGAGCTTGTCTCTACCTTTATCTGAAAAGGAGAGCCACAAGATTGCTGCCCACTGTTTCTGGGGGACCTGTTGAACTTTACAGGCCCTCTCCATAGCAGTTATCCATTTGTGGATATCATCCCCACTCTGGTAGGGAGGAACAACCTTGGACAGGTTCCTATGGTCAGGAGTATAATCTCTGTTTCTAGGGACACTGTTGCTGCCACCAGGGGCATCTAGCCCCTCCTTCTTTGAAGCTCTTTGGAGCTCGAAGGCTTCCCTATCTAAGGCCAGTTGCTTGGCTCTGAGAGCAAGCCTAGCTTCCTCATACTGTAGCAACTTGTACCTTCTCTCAGAAGAGGTCTCCCTGGGAAAGTTGGAGTTCTTCTGTGGGACAGATTCTCTTCCAGAGTGGTATGAATGGTCAGATTCCCTTGAGAGGGACCTAGGCCTCTCTCCCACGCTGTCAGTTCTCTTAGGGAGAATTCCTCTGTTCCTTTCAGACTCTTCTGAGTCTGGCCCTTTAATCACAGACTCCAGGTCATCTTGATTTTCATCATCAGACCCAGAGACTATGTTTGACCCACCCCCTGATCCAGACCCACTTGCTACTAGAGCTTGTTTCAGGTCATCTGCTACTAGCAGATCTATCAGGTGCTGTGATGAGGGACTCCTGCCCACCCTCAGTCCTCTTTCAAAGCATAAGGCCTTCAGGTCAGTGTAGGCCAGGTCTTTGTACTGAGCTGGGATGGACCCACTGGCTCCATCCTGGTGAGGCATACTAGTGTTGTGCAGTGTTGTACTACCTACACTAGTTGTGGCCTACTAAACCTAGCTTGAGCTGTAGCAAGGGTGTGCTTATCCCTTTAAACACAGCTCTAAGTTCAGTAGAACTTATTGATACTAGCTTGACTTTATATGTACCTTGAGTACCTTAAGTGGTTTTCAGTTAGTAATTCAAATTGAGATTTTCTGGTAAAACAATGGCAAGCTGTAATCCCACACGCTGCCCACCAATGTGAGAAGTTGGCCTGGCATATGCTGGTCACTAGTTCTAGTGGCCACCTTGCACCAGTCCAATTCGACTCTTGGTAGATAGGTTTAAAGACAACCTTTTAAAAGAAAGCTATCCTAGTGGTAGCTGTGGAGAGCAGCCTTCAGGCTAAGTCTCTGAGGAATGTAAAGCAGCTTGTTTTACCTTATAATCTCTTGAATTACCAAATGAAAGGACACCACACAGGTATATATATGAAATATATATGTATTTATTACTAAATATACTCTACTAATCTCTTTATGAGATTAGTCCCAGGTAAACATTCAAAAGATCAACATTTCTCAATAAATTAAGCACATAAATCACTGTAGCCTTAGGGGCGTACCAGACCATATACTAAGTAAATGGTATAACAAATTCGACAAGCAAAATGAAGAGGCCTAGGGCCTTGGGAATCGCTGGGGCTTCACTGCTGTAGTGTGTTCAGGTAAGTAACCAGCCCACAGGAGGCGCGTGCAGTGTCTAAACACGCACGCGAGTTTCTCATAGACTTCAATGCAAAAATGTCACGATTTGTATTTTAAAGTTCTAGGGCACTTCTGAGTGGACAACAAGCACACAACTTATAGGGTAAGTATTACGATAGCCAATGCACACTTGGGCACCGTAATGCCAGAGTTACCTCACCCAGGGAGTCCGGGTGCACAGGTGTCCTTTGGTGTCGGGTCGCGATGCTTATTTCTATGGGAATCGAGGTGTTCTTGCTGCTTGTGTCGTCAAGAGGGGTGTCCGTTCGGTTCCAACGATGGATTGGAGTTGCAGGCAACCTAGAAATTGAGGGGACAGAGTTCAGAGTCACTTGCCAGTGACCGGTGGCCTTCAGGATAGATGACCACAACTGTCGCGTCGCTTTCGTCGCTGATGGTGTTTTGTCTCTTCGCCCACGTCGTCCAGGAGGGATTGATGAAAATCAGCAGCTGGAGTTGGAGGGTCCCACGACGTCTGCAGCTGTTGGCGGTGTCGGCACTCAGATTGGAGCCAACAATCCTTGGCAACTGCAAGTCTCAGGTAGAGTGAAGATTGTGGATGGCTCAGACCAGCAAGGTCCGAGGGACTTACCCAGTGAGGGTAAGTGAGGGTAGGCTCAGAGCAACCAGGCCAGCCCTTGGAATAGTTGAGGATGTCTTCAGGAGGGCTACTAGCCAACGGGCAAGCAACCGCAAAGACGCCTTTGCAGGAAAACTTCAGCAACAGCCCACGGTCACTCGGGACGGGGTAGGCTGCTGGTCTTTGGTTCAGTACCTGCTCGGGACTTGGACATTAGGTGGTCCAAAGCACAGGTTTGTAGTTCGTCGTTCAGGGCTTGCACTCGAAATCAGTGCACGATTCCCTGGTATTGTTGTTCCTCGTCACTCGTGGGGTCCAGATGCCACAGCTTCGCTGGGGACTCAAAATGGCCGTAGAGAGGTCAGGAAATCGACTTCAGGGGACGCAGGGACTTCGGGCTCCGGCGGGAGCGGTAAAGTTTGCAACCGTTGTTCAGTCCTTAAGGTGCCTGCAAAGCAGGGGAGCCACTCCTTGGCTCCAAGGGAGATCCTTCGGTCTTCTAAAGGTAGTAGAACGTTGAAGGGACCGGATTCTTCTTCGTAGAGCATCGTCCAGGTGTAATCTGAATTGCATTGGCAATATTTGGTATCTTATACTGTAAAGATGGGAGGGACTAGCTCTATGGCCACTCCTCTAGGCGGGCCAGGGTAGGGGGTGGTTACACCCACTTCCCTTTGTCCAGTTTCGCGCCAGGACAGGGGCAGAGGCCCCTGAACCGGTTTGAGCTGGCATATGCACAGAGGAGCCTACTGCTCCCCCAGTGCAGGACTTCAAAGGCACTCTAAGAGTGCACCCACCCAGCTCCAATACACTAAATCCTGTCTGGAAGGTTGTGACACCTCCCTGTGACAGGAAACCCTTTGTTGAGCTCCCTCCACTGCGAGTTTCGGTCAGCAGCAGGAGGGCAGCCCGGTGTCTGTGCTGGTGGCATCCATTTTGTGATGCCAGGGCTTTAGAAGATTTCTACCGTTTGGTACAGTGGGTACATGTCGTCCCCTCTAGTAGGGTGGGATCATACTCCCACACCAGTTACTGGTGTGGGGGTATGATTCCAAAACGTTTGACACCAAACACGACATGTTTTGATGCAGTCATTCCAAAGTTAGCATTAACCGGGAGGTTATAATGCACTTAAGAGTATATGGTTTAACCGCATCCACAAACAGCAGCAGAGAATAGACTCTGCCAGTTGCAGAGGGGTCCTGCTCAGGCAGAAGCACCCCCTCACACAGTAAACCACGCACCCTGCCCTTGGGATTGATAGGGCCTACCATAGGGGTGACTGATAGGTTCATATGTGTGTGTATGGTGAGATATAGAAACCTATACCTCAGTGAGGAGTGCTAACACTACCTCACACAGGCTGCAGTAGCAGGCCTGTGGTGTCAGATTGAGAATGCTTCCCAGGGGTGGCATAATACATGCTGCAGCCCCTGGTAGGCCTGTGAAGTACCAATGCCCTAGGTACCTAAGGTACCATATACTAGGGGCTCACAAGGTACCACAGTATCCAATCACTAGTGCATCTAGTATGCACATCAAGTTGTTTAGAGGGATCAGGTAGACTGGGGCCCTGATTAGCAGGGACCCAGCCAGACTATAGCCAGAAACCAGTGTATACATCAGAAAAAAAGTGGGGGCAGCACAAGTGCAGATCCTACTCTCCTACAGTTTTGTCTACAGAAAGTGAACAATACGTTAATCATAATATTTCTTCTTGAATGTTTCTGTTTAGTTGTTTGCAGTTTAAATTAAATAAATCTGTGAGGTTCTCTGCATTGTATCTTGAAGTCTGTTATGAAGCTCTGTGGTTACACTGAATAAGCAGCTACCATGTTGTTGTTATTTGACATGCCTTTATTAATGTAATAACTGCACTTTCACAATTGCTTTATTAACCTTCTTGCTTCTCACATTTGCTCGAAAAAGCACCATTTACCCACTCTTTTTTCAAAATTTTCTCAGGGGGAGAACCCCCTCTAATCCCCCTTTACTGGTTCAAGCACGCTCGCTGCCCTCGCTCGCCATGGTGCTCTGCCACACAACACTTACGCTTCACCATTTTCAAATGTCACCAGCCACCACTGGTTGTCAGTCAAATTTTTATGGAATTCCAGGTTTGGGTTAGGCTTTCAAAGTTTCATGTTGTTGTCCATTAATGTCAATTCTAATTCTGACCCTTCATAGTTATTCTTCAGCCATAGGCAGTTCAAGAGACAATAGGATCTCTCTTTGGCACTGTTCAGATTGCTGCATTTCCTGAGACAATAGGATCGCTCCTTGGCATCGTTCTGATTGCTGCCTCAGTTAAATAATCTGCTTTTGACATTATTGTTACAAATGGCGTAGCTTATATGTTAAGAGGGTTTCCCACTTTCTCATTAGAACTTTGAGAAAAACAATATAGAGGTAGTTCATTTGAATATTGGAGGTTTCAAATCGAAATATGGCAGACTTTTGGCCGGTGGGTAAAGTGGGCCGGGCCACCGGGGGGGCCCCCTCCATGTGTTTTGCAGGGGGGCCCGCTCAAGTTTCGTTATGCCACTGATGAGCCAGTCGGGGCAACTGTCGCGGCTGCATTGCAAAATGGAAGCGGTGCAGGGTGCGGTGCCCTCTCGATACGTTTCAGGCAGCGGCTCAGTGACGATCGTCCAGTGCAGAAGACGGAGCCCGTCGATATACTGGTCGGACATCGACGGTGTCGGTGGCATACAGGCAGGGTGAAGCAAGGCAGTGCGGAATGCGGTGCCCACAGGGCCCGGTGTGAGCAACAGCTCGGTGATGATCGTCAAGACAGCGTCTGCGAGAGCAAGGACACAGTGCCTTCTGCGGGGCCTTCAGGACACGGACTCATGTGATGGACTCGGTGACAGAGTCAGTTGCCCTTTTCTTCGGTGGCGACTGAAACCAGCTGTTCCAGAGATGGTGCCCAGAAGGATGGTGAGGTCTTTGCTGTTCCTGAGACCTCTTGAACAGGGGCCAAGCTCCACTTCAAGGCCTTGGAGACACTTTGCAAGCAGGACACACACACAGTTCCTCTCCTTGGCAGAAACATCCACTGCAGACCAACCCCAGACAGCACACAGCAAAGGGGCAGTACTCTTACTCTTCCAGCTCTTCTCCTTGGCAGAGGTTCCTCTTGATTTCCAGAAGTAGTATAACGTTCTGTGGTCTGGGCCCCAATATTTATACAGCAAATTCCTTTGTTCTCTGGTGGCAGAGAAGCCCTGTGCCCAGCCAAAACTAGTTCTGTCCTCTCTGGTGCAGCTGCCCGGCAGGAGGTGGAGGCATCATTGTCCTTGGCAGACCAGACCGATTCAGGTGTGAAAGAAAACTCTTCTCCCTACTCTGAATGCAGCCCTGGTCTATTCAGTGCAGCCTCCGCACCCAGGAAAGGCAAGACCTACCTCAACCCCCCAAGTGGCTGTCTGAACAGAATGCACATCCCCAGCCCCTGTCACTCCAAAGCCAGACAGTCAATACACAACCTAGCAGAGGCAAACTGGATGGTTAGGCAAAAATAATACCTACTTTCTAAAAGTGGTATTTTAAAACTAAGAGTTGAAAAATACCCCTCACTAAAAATGCATTTTAACATGCTGTGTTTAGGCATATCAAATGTTATTTTCCTATATTGTTCCCATGAACAGTTATGCTTATAACATTTTATAAGCAAACTCCCCATTCCATCCTATGGGGATAGATAGCTTCACAATAGTGAAAAACAAATTTGGCAGTATTTCACTATTAGGACATGCCAGACACATACACTGCACCCTGCCCACATGGGTAAATTGGGCCTACCTTAGGAGTGACTAACATGTAAGAAAAGGGATGTTAGGGCCTGTCAAGTGGGTGCACTTGCCAAGTAGACATGGCAGTACCAGACTGCACACAGGCTCTGCAATGTCAGGACTGAGTTATATTAATAGGCTGCTGATGTGGGTGGCACAATCAGTGCTGCAGGCCCACTAGCAGCATTTGATTTACAGGCCCTGGGCACACACAGTGCACTGTACTAGGGACTGACTAGTAAGTCAAATATGCCAATCATGGATTCACCAATCCATAACAACAATTGACAAAGGGAACACTTGGCCCTGAGCAGCAGTGGCAAAGAGCCCAAAGCATCTAGACGAGCCTAACGAAGTCTAACACACAGAAAAAACACAAGAGGCAAGGGCAAAAATACAGGGGAAACCCACGCCAATGACGCCAGGTCTAAAAATATCTCTTTGCGTGCGTCTGATCGGTCTGTCAGTCAGTCAGTCAAGAATACTTTATTCGACTCTAATTGAGCCATAAAAGATTGCACATACATGTTTTCATTTAAGAGACAGCAAATCCACATACACAGAAGTTACACATTATAAAAGAAATAGCTAATATTTACTGTGAACTTTAAAAACAGTAAAAAGATAGTTTAAAATGCAATATATAATCCCATTTGTTCCTAGGGAGAGTAGGTATTCCATTGCCAGTTTATAGTTTCTAATCCCTGCTGCAATTAATACTGGACGAATGAACTGCTTCCTCTGGGGGGTATAACATTTACAAAATAAAATAAAGTGTGTAGTGCTTTGGCATGAGCAAATGTCACACGGATAGACAGGGAGTTATGCAAACCATGAGCCCTGAATAGGGAAAGCAACAAAGAAATGTCTAGTTTTAGACGCATCCTAGTCAACAAAAACTTCTGCCATTCATTTAAATCGATTTGCAGATAAAGGGCGGTTTCTTTTTGTGGCTGGGAGTAAAGCTCTGGGTGACCAGTCGAACTACATATAGGGCCTGCCCGCTCATGACTTTGGTAAAAGAGTGACTTAATAGTGGCAGGCGATACATTTTTTAAGGTGTTAGAGTTTGTATAATATTCTGTGACACCCATTTTGGCAAAACGCTTTTGACATACCTTAACCAGGGTATATCTAGGCTATTATCCAGCTTTATGCAATCTGCCAGTATTGTCCTACAAAGGTTAGCCTCTGGATTCTTCCAGGTTTTTATCCAGAGCTCAGTGGTTGTAATGCAATATGGTCTTTCAAATAACGCAGACCAACTTCCTCATGACAAAAAGAAACAGAGGAGCTCTGGGGCACTGAGAGAAGTCTTCTTAAAAACATATTTTCGATTATTTGAAGTGATTTACAATTTACGTATCCCTGAACCCCAGCCCCAAAAGTTACCACTGATAGGCTTTTACTCCTATAAATACATAAAATCTCTCAAGCATGTTTCCAATTAAAATCAACATCAAATTGTACCCCCAGGTAAGTAAAAGGAGGGACTTTCTTGATTTCTTCGCCCCCCAATAAAGATTTCCTGGCTTTGGATTCTTTTAGTCCACATTTCATTATAAATGATTTATTGCGATTAACCATTAGCCCCAGACCATTCATAAGAACATTAAAAGAAACAAGCAGTATTTCTAGACCATTTGCTGTCCTAGCTATCAGGACAGCGTCATCAACATCTAGTAGTACAGGGATTTGGTACAAGTTAAATCTTGGGGTGTCCTTCCCTGTCTCTCCCATGTGTGTGTACTTGGTAAACTGATCTTCTAGTCCCCACTTGTAATAGCACCTCCAGGTTTTATGGTCGCCTGGGTGTTCATTTTATGACCCATTCCGATTCCCTCTGTTCCACCTGCCTATTGGTGTCTGGCCAAAAAAACGATTCAATCCTTGATTGCCTGATCCTGCCCTACTGCCTTCCCCTGGGTCCTCAGACCTGTTAGATCCCCTAATGACTTTGAGAAGGTAATGAGTCTTTGATTCTTGTATCTGCCCAATTGACATGTCTACACGATTGCTGTGTCTGAGTGTAGACATGTCGACTAGTACATAAGAGTTTGCTTTCTCTTTGCAAAAGTTTTTAATATCTTTTTGGACCTTGTCCGCCTCTTTCTTTATCTCTATTGTATTGAGCTCTGCAATGCTCTTGCTTAGGCCATTTAATTATCACTACTGAGACTTAATCTTCCAATTACTACAGACATAATACTGCATTTGGGTAAGATTGCGCTTTTTTTTAATAATCCCCCGATTGCAAGCTTTCATGCAACATATACTATACTGTTCTGTTGTTAATGCTTTTTTCTCTCTGTAGAACCCACTATATTCATATTGATGGCCCCTCTTCATATACAAGTCCTCCACAGAGGACTGTCGTAACTCGGCCTGCGCTGGTCAGCACTACTGTACCATGCTTTTTGAGCTTCAGTTTACCAGACCACTCTCTAGAGACACAACCAGTATGTAGCTCCATTTATTAATTTATTTGAATTACACACTGTTTTCCTTTTCCCCAAGACAAATTACTACCCTCTCAGTCCTCCAGGTTATCCTTTAGCCCTGTTGAGACCCTAGCATCCATTATTAGAATTGAAACATCACTGACAATATGAGACAGACCATAGTTGTGTATGAGAACATATTGTATACCTACCATTTGTGACTTATCATTTCTGAAGGGACTGTATTTCTTCTTGAAGAAACCGATTTACTGTTTATACTGTTTATATGGTCAAATTTTTTATTTTTCTGGTTTTGTTTTTTTCACTTGTGGTGCTTCCCTAAATCTTTTCACAACTCACTTTTTGATGATTGTGATGAGAATCCTTGCTTATGTGTTTTTAAATAAAACATTTGGTTCGGCTGACCCAAATTGGGTCCCCCGTGGGACAGAATTAGAACCACGAGATATAAGCTTTTGACTCTAGAGACAGAGCCTTGAAAAAGTCGCGGGATACTACCCATGTTGAGACGAAACACGTGTCGGCTGTCACTGTTTTAAGAGATCTTTCAAACCCGGAGATAGTCAGGAATAAAGAATAGGAAACATCACCTACATTGCTGAAGTTTCACTTATTGATGTACCTTGATTTATCACTTGTGAAATTACTGTCAGGGCGAGTGCTGGGGATCTGCATATGTGTTTATAAATAAGCTCCAAGCAAACACTTACTGTAGATATCAGGTCATGTCAGATCAGGACAAAGTCACAAGTTCAGGGCCTCCATGAAAGAGCAAAGGCTAGCTACAGGGACCCTGTTAGGCTCACTGAACAGAATACCTTAAATCTTGGTTTGCAGAGCGTTGAGTGGATCCGCGTTTGAGATGCGTAGCACAGTGAAAACGATGCATGGGTTTCGAGATGCAGCGAGGCTGCGGTGTGAGTTCCTGTTGTGTCAATGTCGAGCATTCTATCGACGATGCTTAAGATGCAAAGTCTGGGATCGGGGCTGATTTTGTGCAGTCAAGCGATGGACCGGTTCCTAGGCACTGTCAGGCTGCAATGCAAAGCTCGTCATCGTCGTCAAGGCTGCTATTGATAGGAGATGTGAGGACTTGTGCAGAGGATGTGTTACGCTGCAGCGGTTCTGAAGGCATTGAGGGATGTGGTGGTGATTCGAGCATTTGCAACAGGTCCAATCCATGCAGCAGCAGCAGAAATGCATCAGTTCTGCTCGGGGTTGCTTCAAGCAGCAGAGGAGAAGCTTTGGTTTGGCTGGCTCCTCAGAGGCTGGCAAAGCACCCTGAGCCCACCTCCAAGGGTCCAGGACTGGAGTGGCACCACTTGACAGGGTTGACTCACAGATAGCAGAGTTCAGGTGCAGATTTAAGAGTGTTGGAATCTTATTATATCTTGTTATATCCCTGAGGCTTCAGATCCAGATGCCAGCCAACTAGCCCTTGGAGTCACTCTAAGGTCTGGGTTCAAGAGATGCAGGTCCAGTCCTTCTCACTCAGGCAAGGGAGCAGTAGGCAGCAGGTCAACACAGCAAAGCAGGAGTCCATCAGAGTGCAGTTCAGCAGAGTGGCAGTCCTTCAGCAGCACAGCAATCCTTCTTCCTGTCAGAGTATCCACAGGTTCAGAAGTATACTGAAGAGTTGGTGTCTGAGGTCCAGTATTTATACTCAGTTAGGTATTTGAAGTTGTGGAGAAGCTTCTAGAGTTTTCCCTTTAAAGTCTAACACCAGGCCTAAACCTTGCTTTTTAATACATATATATCACCCCTAACAAGGGCATGGTGCCCTTAATTTAAAAAGTAGGACATTTTCACATGTCCTGGTAGCAAAATGTTATATTTCACTATATTTAATAAGCAACAACTTTTACATGTGAGCAGATAGAGATTATCTGTTTAGATGGATATGTATTGTAATTTAAAATCATCTTAAATGATAAAGCCAGATTTTCTATTACAATTGTTTCAATGCCACTTTTAGAAAGCTGGCCTTTTGTTGTCCTGAGCATTTGTGCCTTCTGTTAGTATCCTGGGGACATGACAGTGAATGGCTCTGCTGTTGGGATTTGTGTATTTCTACCACACACAAACGAGTATTATGTGTGGACAGAAGGGCCATTCTGCCAGGATGGTTGGGGGCTGACCTGTACTAAACCCCTCTTACATTTCGTAGGGTTTTGTCTCCTGCAAACACAAAAGAACCTGACATTAGTCTTTTGTCACCCCAGACTTCTTGGAGCCTTGACAGGGGAAGTGAAGTACTTTTAATAGCCAGATGTGGTGGTAGAATAGGGAATCCCCCCCCTTCAAAGGCTGGCACCAGGTATTAATAAGGACATCCAGAGCCACTCATCAGCACACTCCAGGACCTATCAACATCACAGAAGGAGTATACAGTGAAAACATAAATCAACCTTGTCCCCCATAAATTAGCCTTGTCCCACAAAGATGTGCCCTGCTGCTTGAGGCCTGCCATGTACCATGGAGGACTGCCCTAATTCTTGAGGACTGCCTTGACCCCCAGAGGGCTGCTGTACTGCTTGTGGGCTACTGTGGTTTCTGAGAAGGAAGACCCTTAACCCCAGACTACCTGAGTGACTCTAAGGGTCAGTTGGCCGACCTCCTGTCTGAGCTGCAGGGACATACAAACCTAGAGACCTTTCTGCAACTACCCAGCTGATCTGCTGCTCTGGACCTGCTCAGACCTGCAACTGGACCTGCCTGAGCCTACTGGCTTCTGCTGGAGTGAGTACCTGATCCATAAGAGGTGCACCTTAAAGTCCTGGACCCTTGCCTAGCATAATTTGAGCTCCTCCTGTGGAAAAAGGTGAAGTCCTGTAGTTTTACTTTTCACAAACTCAAACCTAAAGGTTCACACCAAAACTTTGCCGCTCGTGACAACCGTCATTGCGAAGCGCCAGTGAACTTTACTCTTCCCGCTACAGTTACCGCCCATAATGGTTGGCAACGCTGGACTTCACTTCATGCTACAGCACAGACAGCTTGTGGTGACTGCCAACGTGAAGCTCAAGCAACTGCAAAGCCCTACCTGATCTTTGTGCTACAGCAATGACCGTTTGCCCTCCAGGTCTGCTCTTCAATCTATAATAGCAACCATCTGCAACAATCTGCTTCCTCCTAGCAGCCTCCTCCATCGTGAATGAAACTCTTTGCTCCAGACTTTGAGAAAGTAACGTTTTCAGATGAACTAACCTGGTGCCTATAGTCATCCCGCGCTCCAGCGCAGTCAGCTTGAAATTGTGATTTTCTTATGGTCTAGCCAGACCAGATGACTTCAAGTGGAGCTTTGTGCTTTTATGTGCTATGCCATCATGCCTCAACCACCGCCTCGCATTCTATGAACCCACCAGAGTCCTCCGTTCCACCCAACTGGCCATGGTCATGGTTCCTGATATCCACAAGACCATGGCTGGAGGAAGATCATTCTCCAACCTCGCAGCAAAGACCTGAAACATCATGCCTATCTACCTCAGGCAATCACCGTCACTGCCTCAAGTCAGGAAGGGCCTCAAGACTGGGCTCTTCTACAGAGCCACAGTGCCTTTCATGGTTCAGCAGTCCCCTCTCATCCCCCCAGTGCCTTGAGACCCGTACGGGTGAGTAGTTGTGCTTTACAAGTCACTTGATTGATAGAGTGATATCTGCCTAACAGCTATCAAATTGCATTTCTCCGTTTCTACGGATTGTATTTTTGTTGTTCTGGATGTATTTTATTTATTAAAATTGACTCTAGTGTTGTGTTTTCACTTTATTACTGTTTGTGTGCTGCATAGAAATTTCACACTTTGCCTCTAAGTTAATCCTGACTGCTTTGTGCCAAGCTACCATAGGGTTAACCACAGGTTAATCTTGTGACTTTTGTTGTTCTGTTGTTCATCCTGACTAGGATTGTGGTTGTTGCTTGAGTTGGATTTCCACCCTTCAAGCTGTACTCAATTTCTTACAGTGTGGATATGGAATATGCAACACGGCCATCAGAATGCTGATGTGGAATATCACCCAAGTAGGAAGGGTGCTAGAACTTGAATATCCACTCACACATCCACCATATTCCACTCAGGGAGTTAAGCATCTGCTCCAGAGTCGTGTCTGTAACATAAATGTTGCTCATGCCTTAAATGGATGTGCTCTGTGAATGATGAAAGCATGTACTAATATGCTCTGATGAAACTGTTCTGCAAGGAATGGAAGATTGCACCTCCTGCCTACTGCATGATTTGAGCTAGAGAAGTTTGTTTTGCTAATGTCATGCTGTAGCTGTTATGTGAGGAAGCAAAACTTGCACTGACGCTGCCTGATTATTATCTGTACTTGATGGTAACAGCTTGTGTTGTGTATCTGTTGTGTGAAGGAGGTGTGTTTCTCCTGTTGTTGCCACATTTTATGAAAAAGTAAAGCATATACTGAATGCACTTGCATAACATGTCTTATGGTCATGGACAGTTTCATTATATTTGATGTGAAAAACTGAGACCCATAGTTCTGAAGAATGTGCCTGACCCTGTAGGTGCGATATTCTAATGCTGAAGCATGGCAAAAGAAAATACAAGCAGGTCCTACCATCCTATTTTTAATCTTGCTGTAGGGAGAAACCAGTGAGAAACATTTATCAGCTCAGCCGTACACAATTTTAAAATAGGTGTGGAAGTTTACCAAAGGAGAACATAAATGGCGAAATAAGGGACATAACCTTACCGAACCAGAAAACCCATAACTAGGGGAAGGTACAACTGGTAAACAATAATACTCTTGGATGCTTCACAAAACATGTGAACATGGAACACAATGTTAAAGAAAACCACACTAAGTATGTGAGGATTCATCTCCAATGCGAGTACATTTATGTGTTGTAATTCTAAATAAGGTTTGACTGTTTCTTTCAGAAGTGGTCCTCTCCTTGTATCTTTGTGTCTGTTTACAGAGAGTGTACAATAGTCCTTTGAATCCTCCTATTAGTGTGTTAGCTATCTGTGCTGTACCTGCCTTGTATGTGTGAGAGAATCATGTGATGTTCCTCCTGCTATTGTTACCTTTCCTATATTCTTTTTGTTCGGGAAGATTGCTCTATTGCTCTTAATATTCGTTAATAAAAGATAAGCATTGCTAACATTTGTTTTAATGCATGATACGGACGAAAGACGGAAACCTCACACTATGGGGCCGATTCCGATCCGGGTCGGAAAGCACTCCAACCGAGTCGGTTCTGGAGTGTTTTCCGACCGAGCCGGACCCCTACAGTCCGACCGAGCGAGTAGGATGCGCACGTATGCTGTCGGACTCAGTTCGGTCGGACTCCCATAGAAGTCAATGAGAGCCGGTCGTATGACGCGTACATGGGCTCCCATTGACTGAATCGGTACGTCTCGAACAAGTGCACCCCTTCAGTGGATACGAGTCGGTGCCATCCGCACCATACATGCCTGTGCTGGGGAGACCCATAGGTTTCCCCCGTGTCCGAGTCGTAGGGCTGCGGGTGTTAGGGGGTCCGACGCGGACCCCCGAAGTCCGATTCCGGGAGCTTTAGCGAACCGGACACTCTGGCTCGCACAGGCTGTCCGACGCGTGCATCGTACTGGCTCGGTTGTAAATCGCATCCATTGCACGCCATGGTTAGCTTCCGACTGACATTTACGGAGCGGATCGGACCCGGAAACGACTCGGTCGGTGAATTTCATGTAGCTCACAATGTACTTGCTCGCTCGTACAGCTGTACGAGTCGGCCGGAAAACACGCGTACGGCTCGTAGTTTTTCCTGCCGGATCGCGTTCGGTGTCCTTCTGACCCGGATCGGATTCGGCCCCTATATGTGAACAGAATTTACTTTTGGATTTACGTGCGAAACAAGGAATTTTGACTAGACTTTGTACTATTTTAAAACATAGCTGACATGTGGCTCCTTGTCTTATATGGCTTCTGTAGGTGCCCAGTGACAGAATCAGTGGAAAGGATACAAGGGCCCCATGACCAAAATAACTGGTTATACCTAGACAGCTTCATATCCTGAATATAAGGATTATAGTTAGAGCTGCTTCCCACATTGGCTGGAAAGGGCTTGGGCTGTCCAGTAATGCAATGTAAGGTAATGCGTGTAATTACACCAGAAGATACACCTTTCTATAGGCCATAAAGCATGTAAAATATGTATCAATGGACAGGAATACACAAATGCCCTTGCCTGGTTCTAGATCCAGAGGAATACCAACAAATATCCATGCACAGCTGCCGGCAGATTTGCTGCCTGTGTAACCATGTGTTGGAAGTGGAACCCCACTTTCTGCTCCTGGTCGCACTTAGCTTCAAAACTAAAAGCTTTTGTTCACTGTGACTTCTCAAATTCCTTTTGAAATTCAAACATTACTCTGTGAATTTTCTTCATTGATATCTGTGTTTATTCACACTTCTTTGTAAATCTGTTAATCTTTTGTGGTCATTCCCATCAAAGTTTTCAATGCATGATAAACATTTCTCATAGATCTACAAATGTTCAAATCTGCCATAAACATTTCAGGTCATGGACCCTTTCTCAGGGGCATCTACGTCAAAAAGTCAAAATCAATTATGAATGTCAGCCCTATCCAGTTCTGGCGCATATACATGTATGGTAAAAATCAAGCTCCCCGTGCTGGTGCTCTCAACTGAGCACATCTCCGTGTTTCACCATTTGTGTGCTCATGCGCAATTACAACAGATACATCAAAGGTGTCTATAATCACCAGAGCAGACCGGATAGCAGCTGGGACATTGTGAAATAATTTAGGTGCATTTTGTACCCCGTAGTTTCTGAAACATGCACTATTAAAATGCCCGACATTTGCGACCTCAACGAAAACGCAGTCAAGCCCTGCACACTCCCCCTGGTGTTGCATACAAATGTCTCAATGGTGCCATATTATCTGATGTATAAATAACCTGAGCGAAAGCTTACCCATAAGTACGGACAACCGAATGGTGTCTCCCCTGTATGTTTACATCGTCAGTGTGATACGCGTGAGGTGAAAAACTGGTGTCTCTCCAGTACCGTACACGGGGACTTGTGAATAAACACACATTCTAAAAATGCGCAGACACGCCTATCATATGCAGGGCCTCTCTGTTAGAGGTGTACATCTGCATAAAAGGCATAGGGGTATATTCTCAAGAACGTGTGATATCTACCGCAAGAGTAGCTTATCGCAACTCACCACATCGCAGTCCGTCACGGGAAAATAACTCCGTGTCAACGTGGTATTCCCAAGCCAGCGGCAACATGCGATATCCCACGACAACGTGTCAAACCAACGCGTTAAAACGAGATGATGCAAAAATGCGAAACACCAATGGCAAAAAAGCAGCGATGACGCCAATTGCGATACAAAAATCAGCAAAAAACAGCCACAGGCCTGCAATCCCCACGTGACATGCGGGAAAATGCACTACAAAAGGTGTAAAAAAGCACATACAAAAGCCAAACAACAGCGAAGCACAATGGAGTCAGCCAGAGCAAGTGCAGAGGACAACCAGAACCCCACAAGCCCCCCGGAGGACCAGCCTGGGACTTCGGGGTCAGGGAAGGCCAAGGAGAAGAAGAATAGGAACAAAAGGTTCAGTCCGCGGGAAAACAGGATCCTGATAACGGAGGTGATAGAACACCATCAACTACCATTTGTCACCTCCACTGTGTCACTGGCAACTAAAAAAGGAATATGGCAGCCCATCATGGACACGGTGAATGCAGTCGGAGTACTGAAGAGGACAATGGCGAGGTGAAGAGGCACTGGAATGTTGTCAAGCGAAAAACCAAGCAGAAGCTCGAAAAACAACCAGAAGGCAGCAATGCAGACTGGAGGTGGCAGTCCAGCACCACAGGAGGAGCTGGACGAGATGGAGGAAATGGTGTCCACAGTCATCGGTGGGGAGATGGTGGCAGGAGTTGGGGGCCTGGACACTGCTCAACAGGAAGGACACAACAGCAACAGGGTGAGTAACGACCAGGGACGGGGGGATATGGGCACAATGGCACACATGCACAAGTAAGCACAGCACATCATCAGACAAACCATGCCCCAGACCCCCAACTCCCACCAAGATACTAATGCACCCACGAATGCCACATACCAGCACTGTATAAGCACAGAAGGCAGAGGCACACCGCATGTAAGGGATGTGGGGCAGTCAACTTAGAGTTGCAGGGGCGACTCCCCCAAAATGTGGCACACACATCACATGCAAAGCACCACAACATTGACAATGACGTGGCAAAATCCACAACATGTCCACAACAGAACAGGGGACACAACTGGTCCCGCTTGTGTGCAGTAACTGGCCAATCACATATGGCATCGCAGGGAAATGTGAGTTGACAATGTACAAGTACAAACACACATCTGTGAAGTGGCCGAAATGTCCACTGTACCACATCACAAAGGCAGCTCCCACAAACAGTAACAATGTACACTGTCATTCAGTCTGCATGTAAACATGTTCAATGCATCAACATACATGTGAACACAATGTTAAACTGCATCTCCCCTTCACATTGCAAAGGGAAATTGTTGCAGGGATTCTGCTCATGCACAGAACTATGCGCAGGAAACCAGGACCTCAGTGAATTGCGGTGTACCAAAATCTCACCTCAGAACCCAGAACCCCTATCCGACCAGCATCAGTGTCCCATTCGTTATCCGTATTTATCTTGGCGGTCCCAATGTATAGACAACCCAGAACAAGCAACTTAGTGTATTCTCAGGAATGGTGGAAATCAGAAATACCTGTTCATTATTATTCTCATATCAGCCCACAACAAGAGTAAACAAAGACACAGTAAAGTTTAAAGAGTTTATTTTATAAACCTCGTGTCCTAAGATGCAGTACTTTGGCTAACATAAGCAGACAAATTATTAAAATCAAAACCATCAGGATAGTTACAATACCATAGAAAATGAAAGGAGAAATCATAATATAATGACAGTGGAATACAGCCACCTTCCTTTCGCTAGTAAACTAATATTATTAGACTAGTAGAAGGTCTCTAGGCTTGAATGGGGAACCCCATACCGTAAAGATCAGCTTAGTGGAATCACATCACAGGATCAGGTGTACTCTGCTCCTGGGAAAGCTCTTCTTCCAAATGAATGTGTTAAGCATGCAGCCTGCAATATTAAAAGCGCTCGACTCTCAGGTATTTGCAGCTGTGTGCGTGTTATGGCTAAATAGTGGGCCGATCAACCTGAACCCCAAAACATGCACCGTCTAGCGACCCAGACTGTTTCTTTACACAATGTTCAGACCAAGGTCGCAGCTCACGGCTAGGGATGTGAACAGCAGACAGTTCTCATGTGAAGAAAAGGCGAGCAAGCATTTCTCAAATAATAACATGTAACTGCAGTGTCGTGTGCAAAAGCAGCAAAAGTGGCAAGATGGCTCTCTAACATCTAACACGGTTATGCTAACTTAGCAATGTACGTATATAAATTGCAGCCCTCACTACAAAATACAATACCTCCTGCAGAGCAGTCCCAACCTCTCTTCTCTGATGACGAAGAGGACAACCAGACCTTCAACCCCGATGCCCTCCAACAGCTCGTGGACAGCCTCCGCACCCCACCTCCAGGAGCAGGGCAGCCCAGCTGCTACGAGGAGAACCCACCACCTGCACAGTACACACAGCAGGCATCAACCACCACCACGGCTGACTTCAAGGAGCCCACGACCAATACATGGCCTTCCAACTCCATGTGTTGGGGTGCCAGGAGAAGCTGGCCGAACAGGTGCAGGTGGGGTTTGACCGCATGGCAGACAAACTAGACGCCATACGTGGGTGTCTTAAGTGCCATCAGGGACCACTCACAGTCCTTAACGGACACCGACCACTCCATGCTCTCCAACGAACCATGTCCGACATCGCCAGGGTCCAGACTAGGAAGCGAAGAATTACTGTCCAGCCATAGTGGCTCCAGCGAGCTCACCCGGGAGATGAGACTCATGCGGAGGCTCATGGAGGACAGGGAGCATCAGCGTGTAGCAACAGCGGCTGACACGGCTGCACACTAGTGAGAGTTGGCTGGATTCCTCAATGCCATAAAGACCATCCTCATGGTATTGCTGTAAGGCTCACCTGAGGTCTCCGCGGGAGCAGGAGGCAGGAGTCAGAGGAATGGTTCCCAACTTCCATTCACCACTGGTCCACCCAACTAGGTCAAAGTGGTGTCAGTGGATAAGGGGAAGAGGGGAGACAAGGGAAGGAGAAGAAGAGACAGGGCAGGTCCAGCACACTTCCAACACCACAGCAGCTCCACCGGAATCCGGAAGAATTCCTGTAGACAGAAGGCTCAATCAACAGCGGAACAAACTAAGAGGAGACAACATACATCTCTAATAGTTTGCAAAAATGTTCTACCTGAAGTTCTCCCCTCTTCCGCTTGTGTCCACAGTGTATGTAAAAGTACAACATAAACAATATTCCTAAATAAAGAAAGCAAAGTTAACAACTAGTAAGAAATACTTCCTAGTGGTGTACAATGTGGGAAAGTAGTAGCATATCTCACCCCCAATACTTGTGAGGAACAGGCTTATACTTGGTGGCCATGTAGAAGTATTTTGATTGTTAACAGCACAATCTTTTAAATGGGTAAAATTCAGTAGATTGCCACCTAATTCAATGCGTCTGATCTGTGACGTGTCCCCAAAGAGATAGAGGCAAATGTTCACCTCAATTACTATTGAACACTGTATTGTGCCAATGTATACTCCTTGCCTCAGGAGCTGCAATGGTCGTTATGGGGAACATACATATTACATTAAACAATGAGATTCTAAATCATATGCATAACACTTGTTCGTGCCAATAATGTCAAAATCATATGCAAACATTTGTGCCAAAATATAAGGTAAATGCAGATGCCCAGGCTTGTTAGGGATCGAGTCCTTATTTAAATAGGCGAAAGGAGCAAGCAAGGAAGGGGAGGGCGTGGCCCCCAATCAGGCGCTAGTGTGTTACCGTCAAACCCAGAGGTTTTGATACGTGAATGCCAGAAGATCCTCAAACTGCCTTTGAAGGCCCGAAGTGCGGGAGCAGATGTAGGACCTCTGTAGCTCTGAAGGGGGAAAAGACAAAATCCCCCGTATGCGATGCTGCAACGCTGGAGACCGGGACCCGTAGCTCTGAAGGGGAAAACGAATCCTTCGTAAGCGACGTTGCAGCGCTGGAGACCGGACTCGGAAGAGACTTCTAACAACCCGGAAGTGCTCAGCGAGAAGGTAACAACTAGAACGCGAAGCGTCTGCATCCCCGACGCCTCGCGTTTTAAGCTGATGCTGACTCCGCCTTCACCTTCCCCGGTGAGACTGTGTTTGCTTGGAAGCAGCCGTGACAGTATATCCCCCCTATGGGACCCCCTGCTGGTTTGGGTTTCCAGGGGTATTTTCAATGAAACAGCCGTACTAACTGGGGAGCATGCACATGACCTACGGGTTCCCAAGTCCGATCTGCGGGTCCATACCCTTTCCAATGTATGAGGTATTGGAGTTTCCCTCGCACTCTATGCAAATCTATAATGGCTTTAACCTCATACTCTTCTTCTTTATCAACTTCTAAAGGGACAGGTTGGATTGGCAACTCAGCACGCGGCACAACAGGTTTCAACAAGGATACATGAAATACTGGGTGTATTTTCAGGGTGTCGGGGAGCTCCAACCTCATGGCCACTGGATTGATGACTTCCGTAATGGCATAAGGGCCTATATATCAGGCTTTCAATTTGCAAACGCCTTTAATGGGCACATAGCGTGTTGATAGCCAGACTTTATTCCCCACAACGTAGTTGGGGCTTGAGCGGCGATGCGCATCTGCATTCCTCTTATATGCCAATCTTGCTCTTTCAAGATTTGATGCTGCTGCTTTTTGTACCTCTTGGAGTTGTGAGATAAATTCCTTAGCTGCGGGGACTGGTGCAGAAGCTGCAGAATGAGACATTAGGAATCGAGGATGGAACCCATAGGAAACAAAAAAAAAGGAGAATAGTCTGTGGAGGAATGTATGCAATTGTTGATGGCAAACTCTGCGGCCCATAAATATCTATCCCAATCTACTGGGGTCTGTAACAGCTGACATCTTAGGTATTGTTCCAGACACTGGTTCATTCTCTCTGTTTGCCCGTCTGTTTGAGGATGATGCCCTGAGGAAAACCGCATGTCTATATGCAAAAGTCTACCCACCCCTCTCCAAAAATTAGACACAAACTAGGGTTCTATATCAGAAACCAGAACCGTGGGTAAGCCATGTAACCTAACTGCATGTTGCACGAATAACCATGCTAACTCTTGTGAAGTGGGAAGGGATTTCAGAGGAGTGAAGTGGGTCAGTTTTGTCAACATATCAACTACCACCCATACTACTGTGTGTCATTTTGTAGTTCTAGGTAATTCTGCTATAAAATCCATTGAAACAGTATGCCACGGGCTGGGAGGAGTAGGCATGGGGAGTAGAAGACCGACTGGAACTTGTTGAGAACTTTTGCCTTGCGCACATACGCAACATCGTTGGACATAGGACTTGACATCTGCCATTAGCGAGGGCCACCAAAAATAACGACGTACTAAGTCCGTGGTTTTTTTGCAACCCGGATGACCCGCCAGCACGTGGGTGTGACACCACTGCAAGGCCTGTACCTGCAACTCAGGGGTAGGGACCACAAGTTTTTCTTGAATATACAAAAGGCCGTCGATCCTGTTCCCTTGATATTTCTCTTCCACATTTTTTAACCCCTCTGTTTCTTGCACCTCTCTTATTTGCTGTAGAAAATCCTCTTCTAAGATTAGTGCCCCTAGAATGCGTTCTGTGGCTATAATAGGCGGCGGTTCTGTTTTTTGCTCAGTATTCTCATGACCCAATCGGGATAAAACGTCTGCCTTCCAATGTTTCCTACCAGGCTGAAACAGTATGATAAAGTCATATTCACTGAAAAAGCAGCCCACCGTAATTGTCTAGTGGACAAAGCTCTTGCGGATCTCAGAAACAGTAGATTTCTATGGTCAGTAAGAACTGTAACTTTGTGCAAGGCACTCAACAAATACTGTCTCCACTCTTCGAAGGCTCGCTTAATGGCTAAGAGTTCTCGGTCCCCTACTGAATAGTTTTGTTCAGAAGTGTTGAGTTTCTGCGAAAAAAAGACAACTGGATGTAGGTACCCAGTGGAGGGGTCCTTTTGAGACAGGACACGTCCGATAGCCGTCTGAGAGGCGTCGGTTTCATCCGTGAAAGGACGGGGGGGATCCGGATGTCTTAAGACGGGAGCCTGAGTGAAGGCTTTTTTCAAGGTTTTAAACGCTGCTTCTGCTGCAGGAGACCACAAAAATTCCACATTCTTCTTTAGTAATCTAGTAATAGGAGATGCCAATTCAGAAAACCCGTCGATAAATCACCTATACAAATTAGCGAACCCCAAGAAGGTCTGTACATCCTTCACAGTTTTAGGGGATGGCCATTGAGTGATTGCCTCTACTTTCTGCGGATCCATACTGACCCCTTATGTGTCAAAATGAAACCCAAAAAGGCTACTTTGGTTGTGTCGAATTCACATTTATCCAATTTAACAAACAATTAGTTTTCTCGAAGTCTTTGCAGTATTGACTGCACGTGACCTATGTGTTCTTCTATAGAAGACGAATACACAAGAATATCGTCAATGTAGGCGATGGCATAGATGTCCAACATATCTCTCAAGACCTCATTGATGAAATATTGGAATGCAGCGGGAGCATTGCAAAGTCCGAAGGGCATAACCAAATGTTCGTAGAGGCCAAACTTGGTGCGTAAGGCTGTTTTCCACTCATCACCCTGCTGTACTCTCACTAAGTGGTATGCCCCCCGTAAATCTAACTCCGTAAATATCTTGGCTTCCTTAACCTGGTCCAATAAAGAAGATATTAAGGGCAGTGGGTATCTATTTTTTATGGTGCTGTTATTTAAGCTGCGATAGTCAATGCAACATCTGAGGCTGCCCTCCCGTTTAGGGATAAAAAAAAAGAGGAGAAGACGCCGGGGACCGAGAAGGACGAATACACCCTATACGTAGCATTTCGTCCAAGTATTCACGCAAGTAGAGGTTCTCTTTTTCAGTGAGTGCATATACGCGGCTGCAAGGGATCTGAGTCCCTGGTATTAAATCTATCCTACAATCGTAGGGACGGTGTGGCGGAAGAGTCATAGCTTTTTGTTTATCAAATATGTCTACCCAATCCAGGTAACAGGTGGGGAGTTCAGGGTCGATGTTTGTACAGGTCCCTAACAAAGGGGCTAGAATTTTAGGTTGCCTTACACAATGTGCACTACAAAAGTCGGGGGAAAACAGGATAGTTCTTTGTCTCCAGTCTATGGTTGGATTGTGCTGTGATAACCAAGACACCCCCAGCACAACAGGAAACTGGGGGGATTGAATTAAGTCAAAGGTGATCGTCTCTGTATGCTTTTCTTGTATGCACATCTTTCAGTTCATCTTTCAACCCCCTATAAAATAAGGCACTTTTCTTTTCTTCTGGCCAACCCACCTCTACAACCAAGCGATTAAACTCAGCGATATAAGAGACTAGGTCTTTCGAGCCTTGTTTCAGGTTTAGCAGCTCTGAGTCTGCTGATTGTACAAACGGATGTTTATCAAGCAGCCGTTTTAGTTCCTCCTTAAACAAACCATAATTATAAAGAAGAGGATCAATCCGTTCCACCAACGGAATCGACCAAGCAGCTGCGACACCACCCAGATATGATAGTACAAAGGCTACTTTAGCCTGTTCAGTCGGAAAACAAGCGGCCTTGCACATAAAGTGCAACTGGCATTGGTTAATAAAGGTTGCAAAGCGAGCTGGATCACCCTAAACTTTTCAGGGGGAGCTAGTGGTATAACAGGAGGAGTAGTGACCTGGATAACGGGGTTACTAACAACAGTGGGGGGAGTGAAGGAAGAAGGTGCACCTCCCTCAGCCCCTTTTGGACCCTCTTGGGCCATGCTTTTCTGTAATGTGTCGACTCGTATAGAAAAGGCTTGTGTTTCTTTCTGTAAATTCCCTAACATATGAGCTAAATCCGCTAGCGTGATTTTGATTTCCTCCATCCTGCCCGGGCAAAGATTCCACGTGGGCTTCGCGTTCTGTCAGGATCATCTGAGGTCTCCATGGGGGGAAGGGGGCAGGAGTCAGAGAAATGGTTCCCAACTTCCCTTCACCACTGGTCCACCCAACTAGGTCAAAGTGGTGCCAGTGGATAAGGTGAAGAGGGGAGACAAGGGAAGGAGAAGAAGAGACAGGGCAGGTCCAGCACACTTCCAACACCACAGCAGCTCCACCGGGATCCGGAAGAATTCCTGTAGACAGAAGGCTCAATCAACAGCAGATCAAACTAAGAGGAGACAACATACATCTCTAATAGTTTGCAAAAAGGTTCTATCTGAAGTTCTCCCCTCTTCCGCTTGTGTCCACAGTGTATGTAAAAGTACAACATAAAGGATATTCCTAAATAAAGAAAGCAAAGTTAACAACTAGTAAGAAATACTTCCTAGTGGTGTACAATGTGGGAAAGTAGTAAAATATCTCACCCCCAATACTTATGAGGAACAGGCTTATACTTGGTGGCCATATAGAAGTATTTTGATTGTTAACAGCACAATCTTTTAAATGGGTAAAATTCAGTAGATTGCCATCTAATTCAATGCGTCTGATCTGTGACGTGTCCCCAAAGAAATAGAGGCAAATGTCCACCTCAATTACTATTGAACACTGTGTTGTGCCAATGTATACTCCTTACCTCAGGAGCTGCAATGGTCGTTATGGGGAACATACAAATTACATTAAACAATGAGATTCCAAATCATATGCATAACACTTGTTCGTGCCAATAATGCCAAAATCATATGCAAACATTTGTGCCAAAATATAAGGTAAATGCAGATGCCCAAGGCTTGTTAGGGATCTAGTCCTTATTTAAATAGGCGAAAGGAGCAAGCAAGGAAGGCGAGGGCATGGCCGCCAATCGGGCTCTAGCGCATTACCGCCAAACCCAGAGGTTTTGATACGTGAATGCCAGAAGATCCTCGAACTGCCTTCGAAGGCCCAAAGTGCGGGAGCAGCTGAAGGACCTCCCTAGCTCAGAAGGGGAAAAAAACGAAATCCTCCGTATGCGATGCTGCAACGCTGGAGACCTGGACCCGTAGCTCCGAAGGGGAAAACGAATCCTTTGTACGCGACGTTGCAACGCTGGAGACCGGACCCGGAAGAGACTTCTAACAACCCGGAAGTGCTCAGCGAGAAGGTAACAACTAGAATGCGAAGCGTCTGCATCCCCGACGCCTCGCGTTTTAAGCCGATGCTGACTCCGCCTTCGCCTTCCCCGGTGAGACTGGGTTCGCTTGGACGTAGCCGTGACAATTGCTGCCACAAGGTCTGGCGCCGATGCATGATGCTGCGACCACTCCATCCACATCTCCGGCCACTGTTGTGTCAGTGCCACACAGTGCGGCACACATTCCGCCTCCGGCCCCTGCGGTGTCACTGCCACACAGTGCTGGAGACAGAACCCCACCACCCACATGTGAGGCACCTGAAACAGCAGAGGACGAAGATGCAGATGAATCTGGCCTCGTAGTCATAAGGAAGCGGAAGCATCCATGTCCGCCATATGGCCTGTTAATGCTTGGTTCTGCCCTCATCATCATCCCCTTCCAGTGTCTCCCTTATGCATTCTGCGACACTCACCTTGGACCTCGACATGGACTGCCATATTCTGTCTGGTCACCCATAACACAGAAATCTGACTGCGGACTGAACTCCTCCACTACTGAGGAACATGTCATTCACAGAAGGACTCTGGATGGCCCACCACGGGCCAACGCTGCAAGGTGGTCTTTGCTTGACCCTGTACTGCTCCGCATACAACACTCCATTGAATGTGCATTAAAAATTTATTTTCACAATGATGTGTCATGTCTATGACCCTGCAAGTGTGGAGGCATGAATGCATGTAGGGTCAGTGATTGCACCTTACGTGCATGTTGCTTATGTTGTGGGACTTGGGTCACGGGGTGACACATTGCCGATTGCGTGCCGGGTGGCGCCGACACTAGAATGGGGAAACACACATTTGTTACTTCCTTGTCCAGACCAGAACGGAAGCATACAAATAGCCACAGTCCACTCTGCTCACGCTCACAGGGGGGGACGATAACACTACATGTCCCAGGTCTTCCCTGTATGGATCTGCTGCTCACAGGTCTAGTTGTCCGAATGCCACAGCCACTCCCTCATGGCTGGTTCACACCCACTTATAATACAGTAGATATGCAGAACCGCAAAGTCCTGAATACTTGAAGGGCCAAGAGGAGAAAAAGAGGGAGTACACCCTCCTGATTCTAAATCTTAATCACATTAAAGTACTCCCCTATTATTCTTATCAAGTTGTTAGTTGAAAGAAAAAAGGAAAAGAGGTACTGTGATGTGCCTATGTGAAGTATCCCCTTACTGGGTGGTGTAGGAAAAGACCTTGCTTTTATTTATTTTCCCTCACACACCCTAGTGGTGTCATGCTTCATCATCGGGACACCGCGACCCCTGTAAGTCACGGTTGGCTCGACCAATATTTCAGGGAGCACTTGGATAATATAACAGACCAGGGGGATAAAGATTAAAAACTCACTGTTAGACCCCAGTGTCCCTTTATTCTTGGGTCTGACAGGAATATTAAAATAATTAAAGTAGGGTCGTATGGAGAATTATGGTCCTAAGACCCTAAGGCCAACATGTTTCATTACATTGTTACAATATGTGCAATTCAAGCATCGCTGCAAGCCTTTGTATTGAGTTTTTGCTGTACTTTTTCTGCTAGATATCAATCCCTTGAGATTTTTAGAACGGTTATTGGGTTTCTCGGGAAATAAATCCTTTGAATCTGGTTTGTTTTGAATGATTTCCCAGTGCTTATTGATTATTCTTTTGATGCTGTTGGCTTTTGTTGAATATTTCTGTACACAGACCATGGCATTGATTTCCTTCCTTGTAGTTTTAGTCAAAAATTGCGTTCTGTCCAATTGCGCAACTCGAATCAGATAAGCCTGTATCACCCTTGGTGAATAACCCTGTTGGGTAAATCTCTTGCTGAATTCATCATCTGCTGTAGCTAAATCCTGAGGATCTGAAATAATTCTCTTTAGTCTGATGAACTATGAGAAAGGTAGATGTTGTTTCAGGGCCTGTTGGTGAAAGCTTTGGTGGTGTAAACTGTTATTTGTATCTGTGGTTTTGGTTTATACATTCGCATTGATCCCTGTAGGAGCGATTTGTATGGATGCATCCACGAAAGAAATACAGTGTTTGTCAATCTGGTTTGTGAATTTTATGTGATTATTACAATGATTTAATCTGATTATCTTCTGTTCAAGAGTGTTTCGATTAACCTTCCAAATAAGAAAAATATAATCAATGAATGTTTTGTGCATTACTAGATATAGTTGCCACTTCACCCTGGTGTAATACTTGATCATTCTCAAATTTTGCAATAACAATATTGCATATTATTTTATCTCCGGGAAAGCCCATGGATGTGCAATTACGTTGTAAATAACAATTATTTGGCCACTGGAAATAACTACAAAAAAGGGCAATAAGATATTGATTACCTATTGATTTAAAAGCTCCCATTCCACTGCCTCCAAACCTTCATGGTGTGGGATTAATGTGTATAAGGAACTCACATTCATGGTGCATAGCCACCATTCATCAATATCAACTGTGGGTAGTAGAGAAATAGTGTTGATGAAGTCTGTGGTATCTTTTATGTATGATTGGCTATTTTGCACTATGGGTTCAAGAAAGAAATCCAAGTATCTCCCTATGGGTTCAGATGGATCCACAAGCAAATACTATAGGTTTCTGTACCTTGGGTAACATGCATAGATGTGTGTGTTCGTTTATCCATTCAATCTCAGTGGCTTTCTTTAAGATTTGTTGCAGAGTAGTTTGAAACAATTGAGTAGGATCGCTCTCCAAAAGTAAGTATGTTTTAGGATCATTGGCATGCGCATGCACTTGCAACTCATAGAAAAGAGTGTCCATTACCATCAGTGCCCCACCTTTGTCTGCTGGTTGAAAAGTGATATGTTTTACATTAGCTAATGCTTGTAATGTACTCCATTCATTTATGGTGAGATTTGTAGATCCTTAGTCCTCAAATCGAATGGTATTGATATCCTTTTTGACCAATCTTTCAAATGCATCTATAGCTTTGTGCGACATAGGAGAAAGAAATGTACTTTATGGTTTAAATTCTCTGTATTCAAGTGTTTCTTGAATGGTCATGGGTGGCTCCAAAGTACTGAAGAAGAACTTAAGTCGAATTAACCTCATGAATTTAAATATAGAAATTTCACTTTCAAATCCATTGCTGTGGTAAGATGGAACAATTAAGTGCCTTTATTTAGGTGACTGTTCCCCATTTTATGCATGCACAAAATATGCCATTTTATTTGCCCTAAAAAATGTGATGTTTATTGCCTAAATAAGAATAGCAGTAGTATGTTCAACAATAAATCATTTGTGATGATGTTTTTGCTGGTATTTCTGTATGTGGTAGTGTTTATAAAATATGGGCCATGTTTATGGTTAAGCCACGCAAGGCAGCAAATCACTTTGCTGCACTGCACTGCGTGACAGGGAAAGGGCAGGAATGCACTGTATTTAAGGCAATATGGTGCATCCCTGCCTTTTCCTCTGCACTGGCACCCTTTTGGCTGTCTAGCGCAAACTCAGACACCTTTGCACAGTGCTTTGTAAGGAGGATTTACATCTTCCTGCACATAACAATCCCCTGAGGCGTTTTCCTCTTTCTACATGTGCTGCAGAATGCAGCATACATACAAAGAGGAAAAACAAGGAGAAATTAATATATTTCTCCTCATTAGGCCCCAACTGGAAAGTGTGGGTTTTTGGCTAATTCCCAGTTCTACCACTTCTGGTAAATCTGAGAATGTATCAAAATCTATGGATTTTGATTTGGAACACCCATGTAACACCCATGGAAACCCCTCCCTTACGCAGAGTAAGGAAACACTGGGATTTGCGCTGTGTTGTATTACTCCAGATTGACAAAGCCACTCAGGGCCATGCAAGATGGCCTTGCAGGGCTTTATAAATCTCAGTTTGAAGTTGCATCTCTCTCGCACCACATTGCTTGGTGCGATGCAAAGGTGCTTGTAAATATGCCCCTGTTTGTGTGAGTTAATTCAATTTTGTGATGAATACAGGCCCCAGCTAGGCCTGCCAAATACAAGGGTTCGCCCTCCTGTAACGAAAGCTAGAAGGAAGTTGGCACGGAAACTGCAAATACAAAGACAGAGTTTATTAACCCTTAAGGGTGGTCCTACAACCTACACAACACTCTTCAGTATTGCATAGAGTAGCACAAAGAACTTGCGTACACGGTCCCCTTTTATACACAACAGAGGGGCTCATAAGTGGGTGGATACAACATAGAGCAAAATTCATTACCATTTATGGACATTTTCAATACAGGATCAATATGTGGGCGGAGTTAACAATTTCCTGAGCCCGCGAAAACATGGTCAAACAAGGACTAACTGATAACAGATGTGGTCAAGTCTGGGCATGCGCCAGACGGACAAAGGAGCTATTTATAGACTGTTACTAGGCAGATTACAAGAGCAACTAGCGAAAAGGTAGGACTCTTCTCGTGCAAAGCACGTGGAGACATGACAATACAAAATGGAGTCCGGACATTAGTCAACATAAGACAAGAAACACATTTTGACTGTAGAGAACTCATATCTTCAGTGAATGCTTAATCATATCGCCGTTTTAGTTTTCAACAGACGACCCTTTCAGCATTTACTGAAGACATTCGGCTTATTAGGATAATCATCATATATGTCAATTTTCATCATCTCTTCCACCTCCTTGTTTAAGTGTTTCTGATAGGTGATATTGGCAATAGCTTTCTTATCAGGAATACAAAATGACACACACAAAGAACAGAGTAAAGGACCACACTGAACACAGATGCAGCAGGAAAACAGAACTTCTACAATAATACAGAGACCAGTTAAAACTTTCCATCCCCATGTAGCGCCAGGCCTGCAATACACACATGGTAGGTGGGAAAAATCACTAGGACGTGCTGCAGAACATCGAGGCGGCAGTGTAAGATAAGTATGTTTTTTGTATACGTCACTCAACACAAACTTACCAACACCCAAGCACCATGGAGGCAGCTGGAGCATGCGCAGATGACGAGCGCAACCCCACAAGCACCCTGGACGACCAGCCTGGGATCTCAGGGACAGGGAAGGGCAAGGACAAGAAGAAGAGGAAGATGAAGTTCAGTCCGCAGGAAAGCAGGATCCTAGTCACTGAGGTGATGGAACACCATCAACAACTGTTCATCACCTTCAACGTGTCATTGGGCACCAAAAATGGAATATGGCGGGACATCGTGGACAAGGTGAATTCCGTCAGAGAGCACAAGAGGTCAATGGACGAGGCCAAGAGGCGATGGATTGACATTATGCGGAAGACCAAGGAGAAACTCACAGCCAACCAGAAGGCAGCAATGCAGACTGGAGGTGGGAGCCCAGCGCCACAGCTGGTGCTCGATGACATGGAGGAGCTGGTATCAACAGTCATTAGTGTGGAGACTGTGGCCGGAGTCGGGGGACCGGAGACTGCTCGACAGGACACAACACAACCGCAACAGGGTGAGTGACCACCAGGTACTGGGGGGACCGGAGTAGATGGCCACAATGGCACACATGCACAATCAAGCAGAGCACAGTGCACACCCACAATGACTCTTGGTCATGGCCCCGATCCACAGACTGTCACAATGTACAATGCCATGCTGTCTGAATGTCAACATGTACCATGCGGCTACATACATGTGGACACATTGTAATACACCATCTCCCCTTCACTTTGCAGGGGCACCGTCAACACCTCCTGCAGAGCAGTCCCAGCCACTCTTCACTGATGACGAGGAGGACAGCCCCAGCATCGACACCCCAGCCCTCCAAGACATCATTGACATCATCCGCAACTCACCTCCAGGATCAGGGCAGCCCAGCTGCATCGAGGAGACCCCACCCACTACCCAAACCACAGCCCGGCAGTCTCCCAAGACCCCCAGGAACAACGCCGTGTGCTGGAGGCCCAGAGGGAGACGACTGAATAGGTGTGGGTGGGGTTCGGCATCATGGCTACCAAACTGGACACCATCCATGGGTGGATCCGCTGCACTCACCTTGGACCGCTACATGGGCTGCCAATTCCTGTTCGATGACCAATGACACGGCGGCCAGACTGCGGACTGTACCCTTCCTCTTCCGCAGTACTTGTCATCCCCAGATGGACTCTGGCTGGCCCTCCACGGGCCGATATTGTGTGGAGTGCTTGGCATGGCCCTGTACCGCTCCAGCTGCAAAACTCCACTGGATGTGCAATAAACATCCTGCTCTGTCATGTCTTTCATCATTCATGTATGAATGCGTGGATGGATATAGGGACAGTTATTCCCCTTACGTCAATGATGCTCATCTAGTGGGATGCCAGTCACAGTGTGCTACATTGCCTATTGTGTTCCTTGTGTCGTGGACACTACAGCAGGGACACACGCATTAGTTACTTCCTTGTCCAGACATCGACTGAACCACGCCCAGACCCCCCCGAGTCATTTTTGCAAGCCCTGCGCTGGTCCATCGTACGCCAGGCCAGACCACTACGCTTCCGCTCCAAGTGGGGCCCACATAGCTACCTGTCGCAGGCATACTCACTGGTGGTGTGCAGGTAACTGGTCTAGTTGTCAGCATGTCACGGCCACTCCCTGAGGGCAGGTTTGCGCACACACCACACCCATCCGGCACCGGCATCACAGGCCATGTGACCCAGCAAATATAAGGGGCCGACAACGTCACATTCCCCTCTACCGGTGGTGACTGGATGACGGACGCTCCACGGTTCTCAATCATAATGGGCCCATGAGTTGTTGCGCACAGGGTTAGTGGCACCCGCAACCTTGCGGCCGTCACGGGCCTGCCACCACGTGGCGCTGACTGGGGTTGCACAGGGTTACTGGCACCCGAAGCCTTGCGGCTGTCACAGGCCTACCACCACGTGGCGTTGACTGGAGTTGCACCGGGTTACTGGCACCCGAAGCCTTGCGGCCATCACGGGCCTACCACCACGTGGCACTGACTGGCGTTGCACAGGGTTAGTGGCACAAAAACAGCTCAGTGGGTGTGCAGCCTGCGATGATGATGTGTGCACTGATGTGGTCTCTGCCATTGAGGACTCAGGACTCAGCATCGTATGTGGGACCTGCTGGGCCAGTAGGGCGAGTCCACATGATGTGGACCATGCCATGGTGGTGGGACCAAGGCCTGGAGCTTGCACGGGCACGTGATGTGCCCTCTGATGGACACACCGGTGGCAGCAGGTGAGCAGTGGGACCTGGGTGTGCAGGGGGCGGCGGTGTCTCTCTCTCTCTCCCTTCCCTCTCTCTCTCCCTTCCTATCCTTCCCTCTCTTTCTCTCTCTGGCTTTCTTTCCTTCTCTGTTTCTCTGTGTCTCGCTCCTTTGATGTGCACATGACACACGCCCTGATTTTGTGCTTTATTTTCCAGGCTGTGTTTTGTGTTGTATTTCAATAAAGTTATTGGTTGTTACTTCAGTGCGGTGTGACTGTTTCTCATTCTTCTGACCATCCATGTGTGTTTAATTTTGGCAATGTGCATCATCATGCCCTTTTTGTGGCTCTTGTGTCGGTATGTGTATGTCCGGCGGTGGTTGGGAAGGGGGTTCTGGGGGTGGTTGCAGTGGGTGTTGTGGCCCTCATGGGTATCCGCGTTGCATGTTGATTGTCTCCATGGGTCTTCCGGTGTAGCTCTTGGCTGGGCTCCCTTTTATGCTGCAGGTGGTCGTCCTGCTTAACACCAGCAAAAGTCAGGTGTTAATTACCGCGCCATATCGCCCTTTTTTGGTTTGCATTGCAGATCGGGCAGTTCGTTGTGAAAGTGGTGTTGTGGTTTTTTCGTGTGTTTTTGCACGGGAACGCCTACTCTGCATCTCATTAGGGTTAGTTGGTGGTGTCCACCATGGAGATACATTTTGGGGCAGTTATCGCAGGAATACTGGCGTTGTCTGCAGTTTGCACCAGCTTGTGAATGGGGTGTTAAATATATCTCCGCTTTTGATGCGTTAAGGTGGAGATAAATTAGAGATAAGTCCTTGTGAATATCCCCCTAAATGAGGGCCTAAGAACCTGATACTGGCCATACAGGGTAAATCATCTTGATAGTATTAAGTTGGTGAAGAGCTGGTGATTAACAATGAGAATAATGTAGGTTAAGATGGTAGGATTACTGACTGTAATTTATGGAAAGACTTCACAGATTCCTCGAAGCATGGACAATGGTGCAAACTGCTAGGTGCAGAAATAGGATTGATTTTAAGTCTCTTGTGCTGGCCTTTAAGGCTCTTTATAACAGTGGGGCTCAGTACATCAGAAAGAGAATTACACCTTACATACCAGCCAGGACTCTGAGGTCATCGGCCCAACATCGGTTATGGGTGCCAAAATTCATTCGGACCAGGAAGGGGGGACACTCCTTCCAGGTGGTAGTGGGAAGACTATGGAACTTGTTGCCTCTTTCCCTCAGACAACAACTTGAGCTCCTTAGCTTTAGATGCCAACTTAAGAGCTGGCTGTAATGAAGTTGTGCAGGATTGTGAGTACTTACTGTCTCTCTATGCAAGGGGGACCTCTTAGCGCCGAGACACTCCCCAGAGTAGCCACGCGCTTTACAAATTCCACATAACATTAACATTAACATTAACAGAATGTGAGCAGGAGCGTGGTCAAAAGAACTCGATTTAATGTCGAAAAGAAAGTGCTGGTCCTGAGTTTTTCACGGAATGAGGAGTAAAATCCAAGAGTTAAATATACCTGTGGTCTGAAGAAAAAGAAAAAAACGGGAAGGGGAATCCAGGACATAAAAAGAAGTGTGGAAACCTTTAAACTCTGTGGAAACAAACTGCTCAAAATTCACATTATATTCCAATTGGGAAGTTATAGGCATGCAGCAAGCTGGTTGAAGAAGGCAGCTGACCACCAGAAAGAACTCATGTGAAATCCAAGGCTGTTATGTAATTAGAAACAAATATTTGGTTTGAGCTTCTTTAATCTCCTCCTGGTAGTTTCTAAGATTAAATAAATATAGCCACAAAACATACTCAAATCAATTAAGGCTGAATGAGACAAGATCTGTAAAAACTAGCAATCACTTGATTATTATTAGAGGTGGGTGACTACCCACCTCAAGGAATATTCACAAATGCTGCCAGAGTGAACCCTCAAAGTTGCTAAATTAATCTGAGCTCCACCCCCTGGTATCTATGGCACAAAACAGACAGGCTTAATTTAGGGCAATATGTGAAGTATTTATGCAGAACCAAAACAGTAATAAAGTAAAAACCCAAAACAATAAAAATTCCGAACTGAATTAGAAACATAGAGTAAAATGTAAGGAGTTAAATGACAACACAACAACAAAAATCCAAGAACCAGAGATATGAATTTTTGTAAGTTTTAAGTGAAAATAGCACAGAAAAGTGCAAAGCATCAATGGTAGTCAATGGCTGTGGTAGACTGGGAGCTAGGTCACTCAATCAATCAGGGGTTTATAAACAGCAGGTACTTACCCGCGAAGGTCTCAAGGCACTAAGGGAGGGTGACTCCGTAGCTTGTTGGGGTCATCCGAAGAGCCAGGTCTTGAGGTCTTTCCTGGACTGGGGCAGTGTGGGGGTTTGCCGGAGGAGGAGGGGGAGGTCGTCCCGGGCCTTGCCTGCCAGGTAGGGGAAGGACTTCCCTCTCGTCCTGGTCCTGTCGATTTGTGGGATGATCGCCAGGGAGAGGTAAGCTGATCGGGGATGTCTTTTGGATGCGTGGATGGAGAGAGGGTCATTTATGTATACTGTACTGATGTTGTGGAGGACCTTGTAAGTGTGGTTGAGGAGCATGAAAGTTATTCTTCCTTCTATGGGGAGCCAGGGAAGATTGCAAAAGTGTTGGGTGATGTGGCGGTGGTGGGGTATGTCTAGGACTAATCTGGTTGCGGCTTTCTGGACGGTCTGGAGCTTGTGAAGTAGATTCTAGTTGATTCTGGCATAGAGAGCGTTGCCGTAGTCCAGTTTGCTTCTGTTGAGGGCGTGTGTGACTATTTTTATGGATTCTGTTGGGATCCATCTGAATGTTTTTGGAGTATGCGGAGAGTGTTGAAGCATGATGAGAATACGGCGTTGATCTGGCGGTTCATCGGGAGAGCTGATTCTAGTATGATGCCAAGGTTTCATGCATGGTCATCCCAGGCGGAAGGGGTGGAGCCAAGTTTGAGGACTTCTGTTTTCTCTGAGCTGAGTTTATGGCAGCTCCTCTTCATCCAGGTGGTGATGGTTTTCATCCCTTCTTGGAAGTTGTGCCTAGTGATGATGGATTCTTTGGTGAGGGAGAGGATGAGCTGGGTGTTTTTGGCGCAGCAGACTTTGTTGAGCCTGTGGTTTCTGAAGATGATTGTGAGGGGGGCCATGTAGAAGTTGAAGATGGTGGGGCTGAGGGAGAATCCCTGGGGCACTCCACATCTGGTCTCTGTTTGTTCTGAGGTTTGACTCTCTGAGTTCTGCCTGTGAGAAATTAGCATATCCAGTCAAGGGTCTTTCTGTGGATGCCAGCATCATGTAGTCTGGTGGTTAGTGTGCGGTGGGAGACGGTGTCGAAGGCAGCTTAGAAGTCCAGGAGGATGAGGCTGCCGTTTGGCCCTGGTTGAGGAGGGAGTGGAGGTCGTCGGTGGCAGCGATTAGGGCGGTCTCTGTGCTGTAGTTGAAGCCGAATCCAGATTGGGAGATGTCCAGGACATTGTTGGTTTGGATGAAGTTTGCTATCTGGGTGTGACGGCCTTTTTGATTACTTTGGCTGTGAATGGGAGCTGGGAGAGCGGCCTGAAGTTTTTGGGGTCTGTCGGGTCTGCAGAGGGTTTCTTCAGGAGGGGGTTGACTTTGGCGTGTTCCAGCCATTGAGGAATGTGGTGGTTTTGAGGGGGAGGTCAATCGCCTGGCGTAGTTCGGGTGCGCTGGCCGTGGCTGCTTTGTGGAAGATTGTGGATGGGCAGGGGTCTGAGGGTGCTTCAGAATGGATGCTATTCATGGTCTTTAAGGTGTCTTCTCTTGTGAGCGGGGTCCACGTGAGAAAAGTCTGTTGGGTGGCATTGTTGGGGGGGAACTGGGGCAGTAGAGAGGTCTTGGTTGTCGAAGTTGTCCTAATCCTGAGGTGAAAGAAGGCACTGAGTCAGTTGCAGAGGTCTGGGGAGGGTGGGACGTCTGTTGTTTCGCTGCCAGGTTTGGCGAATACCTTGATGTGATGATGGAGACAAGTTCTTTGGAGTTGTGGGCATTGGTGACGATTCTGTCTTGGAGAAAGTTCTTTTTTGTGGCCTTGATGAGGTGGTGATGTGCTGTGGTGGCTGCTCGGGAGGCCGTACGTGTTTCTGATGTTTTGTTGTTCTTCCATGTCTTTTCGAGTTGTCGACAGGAGTGCTTGGATTTTTGGAGTGCAGGGGTGAACCAGCTTGCTTTCTTCGATGTGTCACTCTGTGGCTTTCTTGAAGGGGCGAGGGTGTTGGTGCAGTTGGTGATCCAGCAGCAGAGATTGCATGCTGTGGTGTTAGTGTCTGGTGTCGTCGGTAGTGGGGTGCTGGTGAGGGCAGGTGAGCTGGTCTGCGCTGACTTTGTTTCAGCTTCTGTGGAGGTGTCAGTTGGCGTGTTTGTGTAAGTTCGGTTTTCTGAATGAGATTTAGATGCAGTGGTGGTCTGTCCTGAGGAGTTCTGTGGTGTGGCTGTAGGAGACGCTGTTTCCATCTGCGAAAAATAGGGTCGAGTGTGTGTCCTGCTGTGTGCGTGGGAGTGGTGATGAGTTGCTTTAGTGCTAAGTTGGCGAAGTTCCCTAGGAGAGCAGTGGTGTTGGGGTTGTTGTGGTTGTCTAGGTGGAAGTATAGGTCTCCGAGTAGTATGTAGTCTGTGGAGGCGAGGGTGTACAGTGTGATGAGGTCGGTGATGGTGTCGGTGAAAGGAGTGCGGGGGCCAGGCGGCATGTAGATGAGGCTTCCACGGAGAGTCGTTTTAGGGTTGGTCTGGATCTGGAAGTAGAGATGTTCCATGAGGGTCGTAGCGTTGTCTGTGTCAGTGGTTGTTATGTTGAGGGAGTTTTTGTGGACGATGGCGATGCCTCCTCCTGGCCGGGTGGGACAGTCTTTTTTCATGATCATGTATCAGTCAGGAACTGCAGTTCGGATATCAGGCACGGAGTTGGCATTGGTCCAGGTTTTCATGAGAAAGGCAACGTCAGGCACGTGGGTGTTGAGTAGGTCCTAGATTTCAATGGTGTGCCTTTGTAGGGAGCACACGTTGAGGAAGATGCAGTTCAGTGGTTTGTGTGCAATGACGTCTGGTAGGCTGAGGGCTGCTGCTGGGGTCCGGAGGTGGGTGAAGGTGCAGCGGCAGAGTCGGCAGGAGATCGGGCCTTGGGTGTCACTCGGCGTTGAAGACTGACAGTTGTTGCTGCATCCTGGGTTGAGAGATTGGAGGGTGCTGGTGTCATAACGGAGGTGGATCGGAGGAACAGGGTCCCTGGTGTTGGTCATGGTCAGGCCGCGGATGAGCACAGATGGGCGAAGACGGGCTTGCGCCAGCGGTGCAGCTGTCCAGAGGGCACTATTAATTAAGGAAGGGGGGCAGTCAGCTTGGAGGCCAGAGCGGGAAGGAGGCGCTGGAGGGGGAGGGGCCGTGGGGGCAGCAGTGGCAGGGAGCACAAAAAATTGAAAACGAGAGAGCAAAAAGAGAAAAGAGAGAAGGGCACAGAAGAAAGCCAAGAGAGGCTGAGCAGAAGAAGAGCAGAGTGCTCTCCCACTGGACCACCAGGGGTGAGGCGCAGGCAGGAGCCTGCAAGTGGAGGAGGACCTCGAACCTGCAGCAGAACAAAATGCACAGGTCTCTCAAGGCAGGACTTAGTGGTGGAGCTGTGAGGGGTAGAGCAGTCACACTGACCAGGTCACTGGTCTAGTTCTTCTTGCCACGCAGTGGCTGCCATTAAGTAGGGGTTGGGGGAGGATAGTCAGCTGGAGGTGGGAGCAGGAAGGACATGCTGGAGGGGTGGGTGGGGCTGCTGGGACAGCAGCATCGGGAGCGCAAAAATGTAAAAGAAGAGAGAAAAAAAAGAAAAGAACAATTAAGAAGAGAAAAGATAAAGCAAAAAAATAAAAGAGAGAGCAAAAAATAGAAAAGAGGGCACAGAAGGAAGCCAAGAGAGGTGGAACAACCAATGAGCAGAGTGCTCTCCCACTGGACCACCAGGGATGAGGCTAGGCAGGAGCCTGCAGGTGGAGGAGGGCCTCGAACCTGCAGCAGAACGGAGAGGACAGGTCTCACAGGGTAGCACTTAGTGGTGGAGCTGCACAGGGGGAGAGGAGTCACACTGACCAAGGCAGTAGTCGAGGTGCAGTACATGAGGATTGTGGCCCTGCACCAAACAGCAGATTGCATTGCCAGGAACTGCTGTGAGGGTAGTTCCTGCCCATGCTTTAAAAATGACTTGCTGCATGATGGTCATTTATATATTTAGCAGGCAGGCCCTCCATGATGGGCAGACAATCCAAGCGTACCTAGTAAGACGCTTGGTCAAGTAATCTGCGCCTTCTCCCTTCAAGGCCTTAAACACCAAGCACAGGGATTTGAACTGGACTTCGGGATGCCAGTGAGTAGTCTAGCAGCCGCATTCTGCAATAGCTGCAGTCTGTGCAGCAGGTTTTCCTGTATATTCAGATACAAACTATTGCAATAATCGAGTCTGGAAGTTACAAGGGCTGTGACCACCGTTTGTCGGCTATCATGAGGAAGCAAAAACAAGATCTTTTTTAACATTCTTAAAATAAAACCCGTTTTGGAAGCTACTGCCTTGACCTGTAGTGCCATGGTGAGTTTGTCGTCCAACACCATCCCGAGATTTTTTACGTTGTTAACCGGGCTGGAACAAGCCCCTAATTCCTGAGGCCACCATGTAGGGGTCCAGAAGCTAGGGTTATTCCCAAACAGCATTACCTCAGTTTTATTAGAGTTTAGCCTAAGACAGTTGCTAGCCATCCAACGGGCCACCTCCAACATACAGGCCTGGAAATTGTGGTCCATCCCCAATTCACGTCCGGGGTATAGAGACACGACGATCTGCGTGTCATCCGCATACGAGGTGACACTAAATCTGTGGCTTCTAACGATGGGAGCAAGGGAGGCTACCTAGACGTTAAACAGTGTAGGACTTAGTGAGGACCCTTGCGGGACCCCACAAGGCAGAGAGGAAGGACGGGACGAGAAATTTCCCATATCAACTGTTTGACTCCGCTCAGAGAGAAAGGAGTTCAGCAATTCCCAAGCTTTTTGCCGAATACCCCCTTTCCTCAAACGGTCCATCAGCAGTCCATGATGGACCGTATCAAACGCGGCAGATAGATCCAAAAGGGTCAGGGCTGCTCTGCCACCTTGGTGCTGCTGACCTGATCTGTTCTGTGGCCACAATCAAAGCTGATTCTGTGCTATGCCCCTCCCTAAACCCATGCTGGGATACATCCAGCACTGAGGATTTCTTCACAAATGCTGTGAGTTGTATATTCATTGCCCTCTCCACTAGCTTGGCCGGAAGAGGGAGCCGGGAAATAGGGCGGAAATTGTTAGGATCCGCCGGATCTAAACTAGGTTTCTTCAACAGAGGAAGAATAGAAGCCGGCTTCCAAACATTAGGAAAAATTCCTTCTTAAAACATACCATTAAAGATAGGTGTAAGAAGGTTAGCTATCGGCACAGATGCTAGTTTAATGATCCTCAATGGGCAAGGGTCCAGAGGGGATCCCGAGTTGGCTTTAGCCAGCAGATCCAGAGTGTCTTGTAGGGTGAGGGAACAAAACTTCTCCCGGGTAACCGGTGACGTGGCCTCTTCAGTGGACCCTTCCTCGGGCTCCAGCTCAAACCTGATTGAGTTGCTAAAACTGGTAAAAATGTTATTATCTTTAGTGGAGAAAAACAAGGCAATTTTTTCGCAGAGCTCTGTGCTAGACGAGATGGGGGCTGGTACCACAGAGGATATCTTGGTAATGGTGGAGAACAGCTCTTTTGAAGAGTTTTTGGCTGCTAAGATCTGGGCCGCGTAATATTTCTGTTTTGCTTCTCGTAACAAGCGTTTGTAAGTTGCTAAGCTAGCCAGATATAGTCTTTTTTCCATAACGGTATAATCCTTACTCCAATTGCGCTCCAATCTCTTACAAATACATTTTTGCATTTTGAGCTCACTCGAGTACCAAGGGGCTGAAGGTACCGTCCTTTTAAAAACAACTTGTTTAGGAGGAGCAAGGTCAGCACAGGCCTGTGTCAGCCATTTAGTATAGGCCAGTGCAGCCTCATTCGTGTTACTAGGGATGGGTATGGAAATGTGGGTAAGGGCTTTAGAAATGTTCTCTTAATCCACCCTGTTCCAGGCTCTAACTTCTTTCCTATCAATCTGGTGCTGACCAATTGCTGTATGGGGTGTAGGACTAAGATTAAAGCGGACTCCCGCATGGTCTGACCAGGCCAGCGGTATTAACGCTATAAAGGATAGCTCGGGGGTATTAGAGAAAACCCCGTCGAGAGTATGTCCAGCAAGATGCAAGGGGCCAGTTACATGCTGTACCAGCTCTGCTGTTTCCATGAGATTTAGGAGGAGGGCCGTATCAGGCTCATCTGCCTGCTCGAGATGGAAATTGAAGTCCCCTAATATGGTTTGTGAGTTTCCCAGAGGTGCATTTTCTACAAGGGTTCCTAGCGTGGGAAAAAACACATGTTTGGCCCCTGGGGGTCTATAAATGAGCGTACCTTTGAATGAAAAATGACTAGTTAATCTAAGGTTGAATGCGAGTGCAAAGAAAGTGCATTAAAAGTTCCAGAATAAGTGCTATGGTAAATAATGGCCAGGCCTCCGCCCCCTTATTAGGTCGGTTGAGGACTTCACAATAAAAGCTTGGTGGGGTGGCTTTGACTAAATCTGGGCCGGATGCATCGTCCGTCCAGGTTTCAGAGATAAAAGCAATTTTTATGTCCAGATCCATCAGCAAATTAGCACATTCAATGCTGTGCTTCACAAGGGATCTGGCGTTTATCAGGATGCAAGCAACAGACTTTCCCGCTTTGTAAATAGCGGTTATGGTCTCTGTGAAGGCCTTGTTGATTCCTAAATTAGTAGGAGGAAGCGGAAATAAGCAATTATGGCAGGAGCCAGGGGGTTGAAAGAAGCCTAATTCATCCGGTCGCCGGGTACATTTGCCCATAGCCTCCCCCAGGTTTAACCGTAGCAATGTGGTTCTGGAGTACTTGAGCCGTGTCCGTACCTCAGTGTGCATCCGGGCAGGGGTTTGTGCTCTGAGCGCGGCCTGGGCACGTACGGGCGCAGACGGGCTTGCTTTGGCGCGCCAGCGGCGCGCCCGCTGCGCGCGGTCGCGCCAGTGCCCCTAATGTAGGCGTCCCCTGAAGACTAGAGCGCCAAGCAGCCAATGGCCTCCCAATATGGCCGCCGCTGAAACGCACGCCCGTTCCACAGGTGAACCTGTTCGGGTCGGTGCTACAGCCGAAGGAAGCGACGCAGGTAAGAGCGACTGCAAAACGCTAAACAAATTACCAAAGCTAAAAATCCAAGTTGCAAATAGGCAAAAGGAACAATGTGCACAGTATGTAGAGCTCCCTGTTTAAAGTAGAGTAAAACAGTTAAAAACAAATCACCTCGGCTACGTACTACTTTAAGAAGCCAGTGAAAAGAGATATGCGCTAATTCCTGCTCCCGGCTCAAGCCTCAGGAGTATGTGGACGCTGCGCGGTCGCGCCAGTGCCCCTAATGTAGGCGTCCCCTGAAGACTAGAGCGCCAAGCAGCCAATGGCCTCCCAATATGGCCGCTGCTGAAACGCACGCCCGTTCCACAGGTGAACCTGTTCGGGTCGGTGCTACAGCCGAAGGAAGCGACGCAGGTAAGAGCGACTGCAAAACGCTAAACAAATTACCAAAGCTAAAAATCCAAGTTGCAAATAGGCAAAAGGAACAATGTGCACAGTATGTAGAGCTCCCAGTTTAAAATAGAGTAAAACAGTTAAAAACAAATCACTTCGGCTACGTACTACTTTAAGAAGCCAGTGAAAAGAGATATGCGCTAATTCCTGCTCCCGGCTCAAGCCTCAGGAGTATGTGGACGCTGCGCGGTCGCGCCAGTGCCCCTAATGTAGGCGTCCCCTGAAGACTAGAGCGCCAAGCAGCCAATGGCCTCCCAATATGGCCGCCGCTGAAACGCACGCCCGTTCCACAGGTGAACCTGTTCGGGTCGGTGCTACAGCCGAAGGAAGCGACGCAGGTAAGAGCGACTGCAAAACGCTAAACAAATTACCAAAGCTAAAAATCCAAGTTGCAAATAGGCAAAAGGAACAATGTGCACAGTATGTAGAGCTCCCAGTTTAAAATAGAGTAAAACAGTTAAAAACAAATCACCTCGGCTACGTACTACTTTAAGAAGCCAGTGAAAAGAGATATGCGCTAATTCCTGCTCCCGGCTCAAGCCTCAGGAGTATGTGGAGTAACATCTGGCGTAGTGATCCTTAAAAACCATCACTACACTGTCCTTGTTCTTCTTTGAATGATCCACGGGGTGTATTTTGTGGGTGAGAGGGACAACAACATAAATGATATAACAGAAGAATCCAGGATTCCTTGACAAAAATGAGACAAAGTTTTTATTTGGTGATAAAATTGAAAATGTTGACCTTGTGGTTCAGCCAGGGCCTGGTACTGAGGAGAGCACAGCAAATAGGCAGGTTCAAGCAAGGAAGGAAGCTAAGGACAAAGAATCAGAATCACTGCCTACTACTCATAAATGTGTTAGCTCACCAATAGACTGTGGATTGGCAGCCCAAAGTGGAGTCGTGTACACTGGTGCAGGAAAAGAGGTGGTGGGGCACTCATGGTGGTCATGAATGAGCTCACATGAACTTACCTTACGTAGTATGAATACAAGATCAGATTTGAAATACAAGACTGTGTAGTAATGACAGGACTCCGGAAGAATGTATGTCCAGAAATAATTATTGAAGTCGAATAGCGCTGATCCCACAGACAGGAAAACAGTGCGATGTGGCACAGCACCACAGATTTCCCCCAACTGACAGAACCGAACCGGCTTCTCTAGATGTGTGTTCTGCATTCCGTCCATCAATTTTGTGTCTTTTGCTTTCTTGCCCTAAATGCGCCAGGTATGCCCAGACGTGGGTCCTGGGCTCACTGTGCCACTGGAATCAAGCTATCCTGGCTGAAGAGGGGTGAAACCCCGAAACCGGTCCGAGGATGCTTGTTTCCGGTCCAGGGAGGACCTGGCTTTGCAGTTCGATCTGGACTGTTCCCATGAGGCACAGGGTCAAGACTGATTTGCATATGGCCAGGTCTAAACTGGGGTGGCATGGTGAGCAAAAGAATGATGGATTTAACCCAGATCTCTTGACTGGGGGTGAATGTTTTGATTTGTTCTGAATTCCGTCCATCAATTGTGTGTCTTTTGCTTTCTCACAGCACAAGCCGAGGCATCAGCATAAGCTGTAACATCACAGAGTGTCCACGCGCAAAGAGCAGCATGGACAAGATACTACATATCTCCTCTCCTTATAAAGAAAAAACAGAAACGAAGGAGAAGAGGACAACGAGGTGAAAGGTGCATAATAACGAAAAAGTACGTGCATAAAGAAAATAATATACATGGACAGGGAAATGCAACGTAATAGGCCAAGAGCAGGTGGAGACCAGAATAAACACAGTCCAAACAGGTGCTCAAAGAAAGAAGAACACGGGAGCTACCTGAATCTAGCAAGCAGTCTAACATCCCTTCCACTTCTCCTGGGAGGAACAAGAGGAATGTAGTCTAGACCAGTGTTGCTAGGATTTCCGCTTAGGGCCTCCTTGATATCAGTACTTGTACAATGTAGATATTTGTCCTGCAAAGAGGATCAACTTTTACAATTTTGTTCATATTCCACCAATTGCATCCATTAACATGTACAGCACTGCCACAAATTTTGTCGGTTTACTGAATGTGGATTCACCATTCTTTACAGAGACAGACTTGTTTATCTTTACAAAGACACCCACAGCAAAATTGTTTGTAGTTACATTTTTTCTTTTGTCAAAATAGGATTTTTGTTTGGCTTGAGATGATTGGGCCTTCTTTCTGACTATAACATCTTATTCCTGTGCAGATGCGCTTTTCCTAAACCATTTGGACATCCATGCTGGTCTGAATGAGTGTGGTGTGGTTCTGTAAAGCCACAGCATGGTTGTGACTGCTACTGGTATAACCTTATTGTGTGAAAGTGCCCACCGTATGCAATCACCAATCACTCTGTTCAAGCGCTCAACCAAATCATTGGTTTGTGGGTGATAGAGAGCTCTTGAGATGATTTATTGAAGATTCCTTTAAAATGCATCAGCTTCAGAAAATACCAGATGTACACCATTGTCAGAGACTATGGTTTTTGGAAATCCCTCCCGCATAAAAATTTCTTTAAACAATTCTACAATTTCCTTCAAGTCAGCATTGGCAATGAATTTGACATCAGGCAACTTTGAGTAGTAGTCGACTAAAACTATGGCAATACATGGCTGGTGAGGTAAGACGTGGAAGGGTCCCATAACATCAATACCCAGTTTTTCCCATGGGTTGTTGGGCAAGGGAATAGGATTCAAAGAGGGACTTGAAATCCGCAACTCCTTGTCACTGGGACAAATGGCACACTCATGTACCATGGCGTCAATGTCACATTCCATCTGGGGCCACCAAACATACTCACGCACTCTACGTTTATTGAGTGTAGCTCCCAAATGTCCTTCATGCGCCTTGGACAAAAGAATATTTCTGAGGGCACAGGGAGGGATAATTTTCTCTTGCCTGATAACACGGTCATCTTCCACTGACAATTCGTCACACACTTTTACAAAAGGCTGGATGTCAATAATCACATTCTTTTCTCTGGGCCACCCCTCAACGATATATTTAATAACACATTTCAGGGTTTCATCATTTTGCATGGCTTTTTTTCAATCACATTCATCAATGGCACAAATATGCTGTAATTCCACAGTAGCAACTATGCAATCTTCAAAATCTTCATCAAAACAATATATGTCTACTCCTTCAATTTCTTTACATTTCATAGAAAAACATGAGAGAGCATCTGCACAGATATTTTTTCCACCAGGAATGTGTTAAACATTGAATTGAAATTGTAGTAGTTTTGAGAATAATCTTGCAATGCGTGGTGTGTTGTTTGTATTGGATGTATTACCCAGGATAGAAACCAAAGGTTGAATCTCCTACCGCACAAGTAACATTTAAACTTTTCAATGGCCCACCAATAAGCCAACAATTCTTTTTCAATTGTTCAATTACCGAATAATGTGTTTAAAAATCTAATGGTGTGTGTTCCACATTTCCGATGTTTTGTGTTAATAAACCATAACAAATAGCATCAACTGTTAACATGTAGGGTGCAGACGGATCATATGGTTTTAACGCTTTTACTACACCTAGGGGGATATTCACAAGGACTTATCGCTGAGTCAGTGGCATTATATCGCAGCCAAAGTGGCAATAAATTCATCACCCCATTCACAAGCTGGTGTAAACAGCCCATTGCACCAGTTTACCTGCGATAGCAGCCTCAAAAGAAATCGCCACAGATGACTCCCACAACTATCGCTAATGAGATGCAGAGTAGGCGTTCCCGTGCCCAAATCTGCGACAACACCACTCCACAACATTCACAAGGACCAGAGAGAACTGCGATAAGAACACAAAACAGGCTATAAGGCACGTTAGCATCAGGAAAATAACAAATGCTCTGACCTGCTGCAAAGTCGGACCACAGCCTGCACCACAAAAGGGAGCACAGCCCACAGCCACATCGGAAGGGCAACAGATGCCATGGAGCCAATGGTCATGCAGCCCGGACACCAAAGAGGGCCACAACACCCACCGCCACCACCCCAGGACCCCAATCCCCACCTGGAACACCGCCCCCAGACCACCACAGAGGCAGCGCAGACAAAGATAGCGGACCCCCAGGAAATGCACCAGCCTCACAGACACAACACCTGACAATGTCATTGCCCACAACAGGCCCAAAAGGACAACCATCCTACGAAACTTGACCAACAAAACCCAACAGACCGACAGAACCAACACAGTGGACAACCAACATCCCACCCCACGCAAAGCTGCTGGCTGTGCTGCACCTGTTGGCCCCTGTTACTCCCCAACCAACACCCACGTTGGAGGAGTCACACAGCCAGCCACATCCAAGTCCCTCACACCTGTCCTGTACATCACTACAGCCTGGTACCCCAGTCCCTATACGTTCAACACAATGCGCTGGATCTGCTGGACACCAAGCAGGGACCATACGCCATAGCTGGATGCACGCACGTTTTGGGGGCAATCCACAACACACACGTCATACATGTGCCCCCTGCCGACACAGCACACAATCGCCGCAACAGAAAGCACACGTCTCACATCAATGTGCAGGCAACAACCTACCACTGTGGAACCTCCACCAATGTCGCCTCCAAATACCCAGCCAGTGTGCATGATTATTTCATCCTCCGACAGTCCATCAGCAACCAGCGATCCCAGGATGGCATCAAGGGAAATGCACAGCCCCTTGGCAAGTTCCAAATGAACACCCCACTCACCTCAACTCCACAACCATGCAACTCACAATCCTGGCAATGCACACGTCACAAATTCACAACCTACATGCAAAACAACATGCCCACCCACCAGATACGACAGAACAACTTACAATGGCAACCTGGGCAAGCCCTGCACATGAGCCATCAACGGCATGGCACCTCAGCCACACACTAGTCGAATGTGGGGAGAGGTGGCAACCAGGCATGGGTGAAGGAGGCAGGAGAACCATGATTGAGAAACTACACAATGCCAAGTGTGGCGGAGATGTGCTGGACCGACCGCAGTATGCAGTACACACCATATCCATGGCGACATACACCTCTCGTGTATGGAGTGTAGTGGACAGTGGACACAATCATGTCACCCCGGTCGGTGAGGGAGTTCGTGGAAATGTTGCCTGTGACGTCCCCCCCGTAAGCGTGCGCAGAGTGGAATGGCCCAGCATACGCCAGGCCAGCGTAGGGGTGTGAATAAAAAGCACGTAGCCCTGGGTGTGGTTCTCTTCCAGAAAGCCCAAAATCTCTGCCAGGGTGGCGCCGCTCACCACACCACGAGGCAGACGCTGTCCTCTTGAGCGGAGTTGCCTGTGATCCTGTGCACCTGCCGTACCCTGGCATGCTGGACCCCAAACACGTCAGACCCCCCCTGCGCAGCCAGGCATACTGATCACCTGCCGACACCAGCGTGTGTCAAGGAGGGCCCACCACATGCCTGCGCTGCTCCAAGCCCGAGTCCCGTGACCTTGGCAGCCTCCTCAGACCATCACGGCCTCCACGACACAGGCCCGCTTTGCTCCTTTCTCGTTGACGTACTCTACTGCCTCCTCCGAACTACACCACGGTCAAGTAGGTCACACATTTGGAACTGAGCCTTGATTACACCATGGCAGTAAACATTATTTAAGGTAGAGTGCATGTCACGACACTCCCTTCGATGTGGTGCCACCAGGTCTGTGCATAGCATGAACAACCTCACATGTCTGTGGGCCTACGCGGACTACTGCCCTCGGCCTACGCTGCGCACGAGTAGGTCACAGAAATGGAACTGAACATCGATTATTCAAAGGCCAAATACATGTCTTTGCACGCAAGGAGAGGTATATGAGGATGACGTGTTGCAGTCCGGAGGGAACAGAATCATCATTACGGAGGTGATCAAACACTACAGACAACTGCCCTTGTGTCACTAACTCTGTGCATCGCGAGCCAAAGACACGTGGCTGTGGGCAACTGCTGACCACTGACTCTGGCCTACACTGCGGTCCAGTAGGTCACAGAGTCTTGATTTAGCGATGGCAGAGTTCATATCAGTGTTCCTGCATCATCGCAGACTGCATCCCCTCTGAGCACCGGTGTCACTAAGTCTGTTACCCAACATTCATGGACACTCTCTGGTTGTACGTTGGTGGCAGCTGAGTCTATGGACTAAGGGCTAGTTTTCATCCTCATGTAGCTGATACTGAATTGGTGGTAAAAATGAGGCTGGCGCTTGATAACATCATACCTTCCGCATCATGCCCTGGAGGACACCTTCCTCTGTCCCCCGCAAGCCTACGCCACATTCACCTTGAACATCGATGAGGACCCGCTCACTGTGCGTGGACCTACCTCAGTGCACCGCAAATATCCGTCCTGTGGCAGGGTGCCTGTGACGGACTCTGTGCATCCGGGGCCACTAACTCTGTGCTGGTCAGGTCCGGGACCCCTACTCCTGAGATACTTGATGTCCTCTGAAGCGATGGCCTGAGGGTCATCAATGGCATGTGTCTGTGGCCCTGCGCTGTCCGCTGCCTCCGACCTCAACTGCGGTCCACCAGGGCTCACACATGAAATCGAGGCCTGACCGGCCCGGACGTCCCATCACGGCAGGAGGCACACGCCACCACCGCCAGGACCAGATCAAACCACAATCTGCCAGATTTGAAACGGTGGTCCTGACGGATTTATGGAGTTGCTCACACCTGTCGTGGATGCCCTCATCAGTCGGATACCCAGCTCGGCACTCCAGGTGCCACTGACTCAGTGCACCGCAAGCCATCGTCCGTTACTGATTAAGTTTTGTGTTGTTGAGAGATTGCGCAGCAGGGTCACCTCAAGCAGTGTGGGAGACCTGGGATGCTGATGAGGAAGATGATGCAGGTCTAACACACCCCATTGCATCTGCATCAGGAATGTCTCAAAGGGACACAACCCGAGACTTTTTCTTCACATGGGCGCGCTCAGCTGTAGTGCCCCTACCTCAGTGCACTGCAAATCATGGACACTTCTGTTTGCATGTTGTGTTACCTCAGGACTTTCTCCGGCTTCCCCCATGTTGCTCAGCAGTTGATTGTCATGCAGGTGTTTTAAGTTTCTGTTGCACTGTTGTCCACTGTTCAAGTGGTTGCCAGCACCAAACATTCAGTTCGGGCTGGCTTCCACTCACGCCACACACATCCGGCACAGGCGTCACTGTACATGTGGCCCTGCCAATAAAGGGGCTGGGTGCACCTGCCCGTAGTCAATACAACATAATGTCTACGTGTGTCCCTGTGGTTTTGTTATATGAATGAGGGCCCTGGGCCCTACGACATTACATGAAGCTGCGTACATCGGATGCAGACATGTCACTGCAGGCAGCGGGTCGGAGCTTGGACATGTAGTTTTGTCATCACCCACTCAATTCGTAAGGGGAGTGGGATGGGCCGTCGTAGGTAGAGCCGACGTGGGTGTGTGACTGCTATTTACATGCCCCTGGGTGTGGTTCTGTACTGTGAATGTGCATCTGTACGTGTTTTTATGGCTGTGTGGGTCTCCTTTGTGGGGTGTGGGTGGTCCCTGACGTGTAGTGGACACCAACGTATGTGATCTAGTTCACCTTCCATGGGTTCGAGCCCCAACCACGCCTGTTCAGCCACCTCCTTTTAGCATGCTGACACATGGCAACGGGGTGGGTTAAGTGTCATGAGCCAGCTGTGCTTGCGGGTGCTTCCTGCTGTGTGGTCTGTTGTGGGCTCTGTGTCCTCCTCTGAGTAGCTTGGCTGACTGGGTCCTGGTGGTGGGTTGCGTGGGATGTCCATGGTCTGTTGTAAGACATCGTTGTCGAAGGTGTGGTGGTGTTCTCCGGCATCACCAATGTGTTGTCTTGTGTGCACTGCAGGGGGTGTTGTGTGCCCCGCAGCAATGTGAAGGGGAGATTCATGTTGACATTGTGTTGACATGTATGTTTGCGCATTGTTCTGATCTTCATGCAGACTGTACAACAATGTACATTGTGACTGTTCGTGAGGTGCTGATTTCTGCTGCGGGACAGTGTGCATTTAGACTACATGACGGATGTGAGGTCCTACGCATACATTTCCATTTCACAGTTTCCTGCTCTGTCAGATGTAGTAGGCATGTTTCTGTGCATGTGCGGAGCCAGTTGTGTCTTCTGTTCTGCGGTGTTGGCTATGCGCATTGTACCATGTTGTCGTCAATGTGGGTGTTCTGTTCTTGCTATGTGTGTGTTCTGCATTGTGCCAAGGGGATCAGGGACATGATCCTGGGTGATTGTGGGTGTGTAGTGTGCTACACCTTGTTGTACATGTGTGCCATTGTGCCCATCTCCCCCCATAACCCCAATCCCTGGTCGTTACTGACCCTGTTGATGTTGTGTCAGGTCCTCTCGAGCTGTGTCCGTACTCCCTACTCCTTTGCACCGTCTCCACAATGGTGACTGTGGCCTTGGTTTCCTCCAGCTCCTCCTGTGGTGCAGGACTGCCACCTCCTGTCGTCGTTTCTGCCTTCCTGTTGTCACGTAATGCCAGCGCCTCTTGGCCTCCTGGATTGGCCTCCTTGGCACACCGACTGCATTCCAGGTGGTCTGTTTGTGGGTCAGTTGCTGGTAATGTTCTGTTGCCTCCGTGACGCTGGTCTTGTTTTCCTGTGGTCTGCACTCCGTCTTCCTCTCCCTCTTCTCCTTGTCCTTCCTCGAACCCATTGTTCCTTGCTGGTGGTCTGTGGGGACTGTGGGGTTCGCATTGGTCTCTGCGCTGGGTCAGGTTGCATCCATGTTGCTACATGCTATGGCTTGTTTCTGGTGTGTTGTTTCTGTGTTTTTTTTATAGTGCTTTTTCCCGCCAGATGCGTGGTATTTGCAGGCCTGTGGCTGGTTTTCGTGACTTTTTGTACCATTTTGCGCGGCCATTTGGCGCGGCCATTTGGCGCGTTATCTCAATCAATCAATCAAAAAACATTTGTAGAGTGCACTACATACCTGTGAGGGTCTCAAGGTGCTGGGGGAGACGCTACTGATCAAACAGCCAGGTCTTGAGTAGCCTCCTGAAGGTCAGCAGGTCGTGGGTCTGTCGTAGGTTAAGTGGGAGGGTGTTCCAGGTCTTGGCAGCGAGGTGGGAGAAGGATCTCCCGCCGGTGGTTGTTCTTCGGATATACGGGACGGTGGCGAGTGCGAGGTCGGCGGAGCGGAGCTGGCGGTTGGGGGTATAGAAGGAAAGTCGATTGTTGAGGTAGGCTGGGCCGGTCTTGTGGAGTGCATTGTGTGTGTGGGTGAGGAGCTTGAAGGTCATCCTCTTGTTGACCGGCAGCCAGTGCAGGTTTCTCAGGTGGGGGGTGATATGTCTGTGGCGTGGTACGTCAAGGATTAGTCATGCTGAGGCGTTTTGGATGCGTTGCAGTCGTTTGATGAGCTTGGTCGGGGCTCCTGTGTAGAAGGCGTTTCCGTAGTCGAGTCTACTGCTGACGAGGGCCTGCGTGACTGTTCTTCTTGTATCTGTCGGGATCCACCTGTAGATCTTGCCGAGCATGCGGAGGGTGTTGAAGCAGGAGGAGGAGATGGCGTTGACTTGCTTGGTCATGGAGAGCGTTGAGTTGAGGATGATTCCTAGGTTGCGTGCGTGGTTGGTGGGTGTCGGGGCTGTCCCCAGTGCCGTCGGCCACCAGGAGTCGTCGCAGGCTGAAGGGTTGGAGCCGAGGATGAGGACCTCCGTTTTGTCCGAGTTCAGCTTCAGTCGGTTGGTCTTCATCCAGTCGGCGACGGCCTTCATTCCTCCATGGAGGTTGGTTTTGGCAGTGATGGGGTCCTTGGTGAGGGAGAGGATCAGTTGAGTGTCGTCGACGTAGGAGATTATGTTGAGGTTGTGCTGTCGGGTGATGTGTGCAAGCGGGGCCATGTAAATGTTGAACAGTGTCGGGCTGTGGGAGGACCCCTGAGGTACGCTGCAGATGGTCTCGAAGGCTTCGGATCAGAATGGGGGAGGTGGATGCTCTGGGTTCTGCCAGAGGGGAAGGAGGTGGTCCATTCCAGAGCCTTGTCTCGGATCCCTACGGGGTGGAGGTGTGCGCATAGTGTGCGGTGGCAGACGGTGTCAAAGGCGGCAGAGAGGTCCAGGAGGATGAGGGCCGCGGTCTCACCATTGTCCAGCAGTATCCAGATGTCGTCGTGGTGACGATGAGGGCGGTCTGCGTGCTGTGGTTGCTGCGGAACCCTGACTGGGAAGGGTCACGGATTCTGTTTTCTTCGAGGTATTGGGTTAGCTGTCTGTTGACGATCTTCTCGATGACCTTGGCCAGGAACGGGAGCAGAGAGATGGGCTGGAAGTTCTTGAGGTCTCTAGGGTCTGCCTTGGGTTTTTTGAGTAGAACGTTAATCTCGGCGTGTTTCCAGCTCTCTAGGAAGATCACGGTCTCAAGGGAGAGATTGATGACATTGCGCAGGTGGGGTGCGATGGAGCTGCTGACTTTGTTGAAGATGTGGTGCGGGAATGGGTCTGACGGGGAGCCGGAGTGGATTGTGTTCATGGTCTTGATGATGTCATCGATGCTCACGCTGGTCCAGGCTAGCAGGAGGTCATGGTCGATGATGTGTGGGGAGACTGTTGTGTTAATGTCTGTTGGGGCTGTCTGGGTGTTGAAGCGGTCGTGGATGTCTGCTATCTTGCTGTGGAAGAAAGTGTCAAGGGAGTCGCACAGGGCTTGCGACGGCGGGATGTCGTTGGTGTTGGAGCTGGGGTTGGAGAGTTCCTTCACTATGTTGATGAGCTCCTTGCTTTTGTGTGCGTTGTTGTCGAGGCGGTCTTTGAAGGAGGTCCCCCTGGCAGTCCTGATGAGGTGATGGTAGTTGAGGGTGGCGTCCTTGTGTGCTGTGTGGCTGTCCGGAGTCTGTTCGCTGTGCCATTTCTTCTCTAGCTTTCAGCAGGCTTGCTTGGAGGCTAGGAGTTCTGGGTGAACCAGCTGGCCCTCTTGCTGGTGTCTTTGTGGGGGGGTTTCATCAGCGGGGCGAGGGTGTTGACGCAGTCGTCGATCCAGCGCCTGAGGTTGCGGGCAGCGTCGTCGTTGTTGGAGGGTTCGGTGGGTGCGCTGAGAGCAAGGTTTGCGTGTAGTTGGTCTTCGGTGATTTTTCTCCAGCAGCGGAGAGGGATCTGTTGGGTGCGGTGGTGTATGGTGGGTTTCTGGAATGAGAAGTGGATGCAGCAGTGGTCGGTCCAGAGGAGTTCGGTGGTGTGGCTGAATGCGACGTGGGGGCTTGCAGAGAAGATGGGGCCAAGCGTGTGGCCTGCGGAGTGGGTGGTCATTGTGATGAGTTGCCTCAATCCGAGGTTGGCAAGGTTATCGATCAGGGTTGTCGAGTTGCTGTCGTCTTTGTTCTCCAGGTGAAAGTTCAGGTCTCCGAGGAGGATGTAGTCGGTGGAGGTCAGTGCGTGCGTGCTGATGAAGACGACGATGGAGTGGCTGAACTGGTGTCGGGGTCCGGGGGGTATGTAGACGAGGGCGCCTCTGAGGGTGGAGTTGGGGTCTGTGTGGATCTGGAAATGCATGTGTTCGGCGGTGCTGAGAGTGTCGTCGGTGCTGGTCGAGACCCTGATGCTGTTCTTTTGGACAATAGCGATTCCTCCTCCGACTCTCTTGGTGCGGTCTCTGCGGGTATTCTTGTAGCCGTCTGGGATGGCTATGGCGATGTCAGGTGTGGAAGAGTCGTTCATCCATCTCTGTTAGGAAGGCGATGTCCGGGGATGATAAGTCGAGCAGGTCCCAGAGCTCGACGGCGTGTTTGCGTGTGGAGCGGGTGTTCAGTAGTATGCATTGGAGGTGGTTGAGGTCTTTCTTGGCAGGTTGTTTGGCGGCTCTGAGGCTGGTGTAGCTGCAGTTCCGGCAGGTGAAGGGACCGTGTGTGCGTTTCGGGGCGTACTTGAAGCAGGTGTAGATCTGTCTGGAGTTGAGGGCGTGGAGTGTGCTTGCATCGTAGCAGCGGCGGTTGTCGTGGCAGGCGCGGGGGCCAGGGGTTCTGGCACTGGGCGCGGTCCAGGCACGGACGGGCGCAGATGGGCTTGCCTTAGGCGTGCCTTTAGCGCACCAGTGGTGCACCTGCTGCGCGTCTGCGCAGCAGCCGCCATATATGGGGATATGGGAGGGAGGAGCAGCTGAGAGGCGGGAGGCAGGGGCAGCAAATGGGCAGTGAGGGGGCGGGGATGCAGGGCACACAGCGGCGGGAAACAGGAGCGGTGGGGGCACCTGGAGGTAACCGGGCACAACAGGAGCAGCGTGGGGGAGACAGAAGGCAAGATACCAGCACAGGTGTATCTGGTGACTATCTCATGCTACCGCCGCGTTGTGAATTCTTAGTTGGCACGGCGTAAAATTCCCGTGTTGGGCTGAGATGTTGAGAGTGGCGTTAGGCTATTCTTGCGGTAGTTATCACATGTTCTTGAGAATATACCCCTGAGTTGCTTTCTTATGCATTCAAAAGAATTTTTACAATCATCATCCCATACAAAGCTGTATCTTTTTTTTAAAGATTAGAAATGGGACGAACCTTTGTTGCATAATGAGGGATAAAACGTGAATAAAATTCACTTACACCAAAAAAAATGATGTGACGTCTGTTTTGTCAGAAGGTTGTGGCGCCTATAATATGGCTTGTACTAAACCTGGTCTTAGTGTAACCCCAGAGCTCAAAATTGTGTGAACCAGATACTCCACAGAGTTTTTGCAAAACTCAAATTTTTCACGTTTGAGCACAACACCTTGATTTTGAAAAATGTTCAAAACTTTATTTAAAATGCCATCACAAGTCTTCCTATCTGGAGCATGTATGAGAACATCATCCTGAAAAATAGCCACATTGATTAGACCCTTGAGCAAGTTAACCATAAGGTGCTGAAAAAAAGACACCGCTGATGCCAGCCCAAAGGGCATGCAGCAAAATTGGAAAATATCAGATGGGGAGATAAATGCTGTGAGATGGTGTGATTCAGGGTCCAACTCCACTTGGTGGTATGCGGACGCCAGGTCCAGTTTGGTAAAGAATTTCATACCTGCAACCATAGCCAACATTTCTGTAATGTTGGGGAGTGGGAGGGAATCCACCCATATTTCTCTGTTAAGGCAGCGCAAGTTAATGCAAATTCTGAGCTTGTTAATTTTCTTGTGTGCTACGATTCAAGGAGAAAGCCAAACTAATGATTTGATGGGGTCAATTACCCTTCTATTGCTCAATACTGTGAGTTCCTTTTCTAGATCTCCTCTAATACTGAAGGTATACTGAAGGTGTTTAATGGGAACTGCACCTTCTTTTACTTTGATTTTATGCTTAAAACCTTTAATTTTTCCCAAGTCTCCCGAAAACACTCTAGGGTAACTGTTCAACAAGTCTTCCACCTGAGAAGAATTGCGTATAGCCAACACCTGTTCTTCAGCTCCAGGACATAACATCATATCAAACAGAACGTGGTGAAACCACCCAAGTATGTTCAGCCCTTTGATGGCTACATAGATTTTGCCCTGAATGTGTCTGCCCTTAAACTCAATGACATCTTCAAAATATCCAAGCAAATCAATTTGGCGCCCTTCGTATGATACTGGTGCAAGATCAGGAGGCATCAATTGTCTTTCGCCTCAATTGGTAGCAAAAAGAGATTGAGTAATCATAGTGATACGTTCACCCAAATCTACTAGAAGTCGTAATTCTTTTTCTCCTACAAGTATATTAACATAAGGATCCGCCCAATCCGCTGGGTCACATATTCTGACTTGCTTTTCACTTACAGCCAACACCATGTCCCTCAATTCTGACATCATATCTTCAGCTTCACTGTAACTAGTGTCCTTAACGTATCCAACCTTGATGTCGTCTTTCTTCTGACCTTGGCAGACTTTAGCAAAATGACCTACTTTACCACAAGATCTACATACAATATTCTTTGCAGGACACGGTCTGCCACTTGTGCTGTGAGTTGTGTTACCACACCTGAAACAAATATCAGTACATTTGAAAAAAATTATTCTGAAAGACATCTCTTTTCTTCCTAAAATTACTGAGATGTACAGGTGTTACTACCTCCACTGCATCGTTTTCTAACTCTTTTACGGACTGTTGTGCTGTTTCAATACTTTTGGCAATCCTAGTGGATTCATCCAAAGGAGGATTCCCCAAAGACAATAGTTTTTGGCGAATGGTTCTGTCAGTGGTGCAAACCTCTTGTTGTTCGTAAAGATGAGGATCCGTTTCTTGGCAAATATGGTTTCCTCACAATAATACCAACAGCACAACTGCCAAACTTCTTTGTTTCCTGCTTTGAACACAAATTCCTCCGTGCGTTCTCTAGTTAACAGGAATGAACAGATGAGATGGCTCCTCCTCACACTGATGAAAAGTGGGTGGCTTCTCCTTACAGTGATGCTTGAATGCTGCTAAGATTAGCTGCACTGCGCTGACTCCTCCTTTTCCTCTACTTCAGAATGGGATGAGGGAGAAGAGATCCCGAAAGAATTCAGCGTCAACTTGAAGATGACACCGATGAAAGCTCGATTCAACACTTTCGTCCACACACCGTATTCCAAACTCTCATCGGCATGAGGAGCTTCAGCAGTTGCACCTTAGGAGCTGAGAATGAACTTGCTTTTTTTTTGTTATTCATTTTTCACACGAAGGTTCTGTGTGGGATCAGGATCATCACCACAAATGCATGTAGTACCGACAGGACTCAGGAGGAATGTATGTCATGAAACATTTATTGAAGTCGAATAGCGCTGATACCGCAAAAAGAAAAACAGTGCGATGTCGCACAGCACCACAGATTTCCCCCAGCTGACAAAACCTAACCATCTTCTCTCTGCGTGTCACAGCCTGAGCTGAGGCATCAGTGCGAGCTCTGACATCACAGAGTGTCCACACGCAAACAACAGCATGGACAAGATACTACAGACTGCTTGCACATCCAAAGAAAATCTATGTCATGTACATCTAATACAGCAGTAACATGTGCTACAATAGACAGACACTAAACCACTTAATTAGTGTTACTAAATATACGAAAAAAAGAAATTCAATATATTATTAGATTATTGACAAAATCCAGAACTCTACACAAATATTGTAATTTTGGTCTGTCAATGTAGCAGATCCAACTTTTAATTTTCAGAAAATTCAAGTTTGTTGACACTAAGGGTGGGCGGAAATTGCATATTCGCGTTACGCGAATCTTCGCGAAAGCGCTAAAAATTATCGCGAACGTGCGGAAATATCGCGAATACGCAGAGGTTTTTGTCCCGCCCGTTTGCGATGTTTTTTGCGTGATTGCGTTGGAAATGTGTCGCCAACTTGCCCATGCGGTCGCTAAGGGGCGCAGCCATCTTGTTTTCACTTGTCCCGCCCGCTCGCGATGCTATTTCCTGTTCCGGGTCGCACAATGCATGCTCGCGCTTGTTCGCGTTAGGTATTTCCTGTTCGGGAATGCGTATTGCATGTTCGCGATGCTTTTTGCGAGCTCGGGGGGAAAATATCTCGCGAACTTGCCCATGCGGTCGCAATGGGCGCGGCCATCTTGTTTTTTACTCTATGCTATGGTTCTGGGGCCTGCTTTTCAATCCTACCTATATCTTTTCAATTCTTTGCTTCTGAAAACGTTTTTTTGATCTTTTTTATTTATTATCTATCTCTCTATTTTCCTGAATCTATATTTTTTGTTTTTGTCTACTTTTTTGTGCTTTTTAACTACTTTTTCACTCTTTTTCTATTACCTGCTTTTTTCATTTCTTTGACTTACTTTTTTAATTTTTACCTTTTCTTTTCCACCCCCCGCCTACCCCAGAACCATGGCAAAGGGCCACTGGGGGCATCGCAGCCTGAGCCGTGACCACCTTCCTTGCGGAAGGCGGCGCCCACAAGGGGTGCAGGTACGGGCCTTATTTGGGGAGGTGGAGTTGGCTGCACTGGTTTTTTTTGTGCAGCGCCAACTCCCCTTAACCCTGGCAGCAGGCGGCAGGCCTGGGTCCGGGTACGGGCTCTGGGAGCGTTGGCAGCAGTGGGGGAAGGTGCGCCGGGCAGTGTTTCGCTGCTCGGGTGTCCGGCGCAGCCAGAACCAGCTGACGCACCGGTGGTCCAATATCCTAGACCGGGAGCAGGACCTGCTGGACCTGCTAGGAGTGGAGGTCCCGGGTCTTGGTGAGTAGCTATTTAATTATTACTACTTTGTGTCTGTTCTTCTGCTCTGTGTTATATATTGCGAATATATTTTTTTCCAACCAGCTAGAATGCTGCTGCTTACATACATTACAGGTAATTTACGTTTAAAAGTCTTCTGTGATTGTTATGACACTGATGCTCTGCGCTACTACTGTTATTTGCAACTTTGCGTTTGCGCTCGTTTTGCGTGATTATGTAAGAGTTTATTTTAGAAAACTTAAGTTAGGTAATGCTAGAGTGACTCTAGTCCTTCAATTGTCCTGTAACTAAGAGATAGGGGTGGATTGACACTTAGGTTTAGTTACTTATTATAAGTTTGTAATTTTTTAGTGGTCTGCGACGGCCCCTTTATTGCGTCACGTGCTGCTGCGTGCTGCTACTGCTTACCCCAGTCCTTAGTAGAACCTTTTGTAGTTTTTTCAGTGAGTGCTAATAGGTTTAGCACTAGCAGAACATCTGCATCAACGAACCAATAATTTTGTGTATTTACAAATACAGGCATATGTCCTCCATTTATGCATTTTTGAGGACTAAAAGAAGTGGAAATGCTTACTTAAAGTACAATTGGCACGCCTGGAATAGGTGGGCTCCGTCAGGTGGTACCTACTACTTAGGCTTAGTTAGTATTCTGTAATCAGAATGGAACACTGGATTAGTGTAGATAAATAATAACTAGTTGGTCCGGGAATCCCTAGATACTACTTGTCGACCAGATTAGATAGGTCAATTTTAGTGCAATTGTTGTTTACACAAATGTTTTTTTGACAGTCTTATAAAAATATTTTATTTGTTTCACACCAATCATCAATGTTTTTCTCTTCCTTTCTTATATCTTTCATGATCAGCACCCAGGGGCAAGAAGACAGGGGCAGAGTCGGCGGGAGCAGTTCCAGTGGGACAGGAGGACCAGAACGAGGGATCTTCTGCTGGCCCCAGTAAGTCATCATGTTTTTAATATTAATTCTTATTCACTAACTTTTACTGCACCGTATTTTTTTTCCCGAACTATTGTTTCCGTTTCCTAATGCTATTTTTTACCAACAATTACCCTTCGATCTAGACTATCTATTTCTAGATTCTTGTTATCCCTGCCTCTAACTGCCTCTGCTATGACTCTCTGTACTATTACTATCAGTCTGTCTGTAGCTAAGCATGCCCAGTTGGCCACTCTCTATTTAAAAGGTTTTAAATAAAACTCAGATTCACCAGTAGGTCTAGCCATTGATAAGTCCAGTCCTTTGGGTTGTCCTCTTGTACTCCTTCTATTCTTCTTAATCTTTGAGGCTTTATTAATCTTGATGTTTTTTGACAATTCCCACCAACAAAATGCCCAACCAGATTTTACTATTTTGATAGGATAGGACATACTGCTACTGTTGTAGGGATTTTCCACATACAGAACATTGCAATTAAATAAATAAAACGAATTTCGTAGCGCGCGCTGCATCGCAAAATGCGATGCAGGGCGCGCTACGAAATTCGTTTTATTTATTTAATTGTTTACTTACCTGCAATTATCCATATTCCGGTTTTTAGAACCCCCCACCCTGCCCCTCCCCCGCTCCGCCGTACCGCCCCACGGAACTCCCTCCACGGGCCGCGGCTGAACATTATACTCACTGCAAGGGTGTACTGTTTAATACTGTACAGTTGACTTACTAAGTAAGAGGTTGCTGTGAACGGTTGAAGATACCCTTTACTTAGCATTAGTAAAAGCATTAGTGGCGGGAGTGTTGTTAAGTAACCAACGGCCTCTTCTATCTGATGATTTCAACTCAGCTGTGAAAGTTTTATGGAAAAGACTAAAAGTCAGATCAGATTACCTTGATGGATGGGTTGAACGAAAAGGGAAAGAAGAGTGGAAGGGAGAAGGACGGGCGAGATTTAAGATTTATGCCTGGCAGAGAAGGATTCGTGGGATGCATGCAGCATGCATACTGGTGGCTGATAGGAATCAGATGCATGGTTGGTTGAATGCCTGAAACTCCCACAAATGTTAAAGTCCAAGAAAGTGGGAGGATAGTACATACCACAAATGTTATGTGCTTGCAAGTTCTACTGTGACACTATGTGTAGAAATATTTGTCTTACTGCTTTGCTAAGACTATATTTTACAATAGTCTTGTTTTTTCTTCTTTATATATAACTACTCCTTCCAAAGGGAAACCTGACCGGAAGGAGTGGGCAGCCAAGGCCCGGGGAAAGAAACTGGAGGCAATACAGACCGAATATCGTTGGCTGGTGGTCCTGGAAGAGGAGGAGGAGGAGGCGGAAGCAGCTGCAGCCTCCTCCAATGCCCCGGGCCCCAGCCACCGCCCTCCAGTGGTACGGTGCCACCATCTGGCAGCCACCCACCGCCGCCCCTCCATCATTGCTGCCCATCCCCCGTGGATGCAACTGCCACGCATTGAAGCACCGTGTTGCCCGCCTGGAGGAGCAAGTTCGTGTCCTCCTGAAAAAAGCCCACCGACCTTAGACTCCGTTCTTATTGCCTCTTTTTTAATTATTCATCGGGTGGGTGGGATCTGGACATTGGGTTTCCTCTTTTGGACAATTTGACATTTTCTTTACGGACATTGGTTGGGGTTAGGGAGAGGGGTGGGTCAGGTGTGGGATTTTTTTTTACATAGTTTATTTTTGTTAGGGTATTAAATAATATATTTCTACTTAAGTTTACATACGATGTTGTTAATGTTGTCTGGGTGGGGTTACTGTTTTACATCATACTGTATCCTTCTTTTCTTGCTGGTGCAGGGCCACCCACAGCCAGTGTTTGACTTTAATAATTGGATGACTTTGTAAGACTGAAACAGATAGATGCGGCACCCCTCACTGAGTGACTTGTCCTACTACTAGTACTGTCAGTCTCTTCTACTCTAGGCACTCCGCAACTGGACTCAAAGGGATGTGTGAAATTGAATTAATGAAAACATGTCCATTATTAATTATGCCTCCCCCAAACTTCTCTTACCTTTGCTTGATGTTGAACTTAGGCACAGCGATGGCTGCATGGTGATGATGATTTTCTTTCCTAACATGCCATGGTTGTGGTGGTGGTAGTAGTAGACACTGGCAGCAGCATTTGCCAAAAAAGAAAATGAGACAGTCAGTAGCCTGAGAGAGACTCTTCAAGGAGTACTAGAATGAAGTACAGTACAGAACAGTACTTACTGCCAAACAATAATATGCCCAAATACAACAAAACATAATGGTGGTGGAGATAGCCTAGAGGTACATAGCAACTCTAGTTGTGTCTAGTCACTTGACTAGGCCTACAGCACATTGACACAAGTGTAACTGTTAGTGCTGTGTAGGAGGATGACAACGAATGAAATCCATTAATCCAATCAATGCCGTCAATTAATGCTGATGTATTAGCCGGTTCCTTTGGTAAGAAAATGACCTCACAAATATACTGCTCATGGGTGGGCAAGCCGAAGAAGATCACCGCCCTGCCTTGAAATTGAAGTACTGTTGCTTTTGCCACATCCGCACCAGCAAACGTGTGATAAATTATTGATGTACATTTAATGTAGTCATACCTCAATAAGTCACACAGCCCGGGGGAAGAGAGTTAGGGCTTGTTGAATGGTTGGGAAGGGGGTTTTGGGGAAAGGTTTGAGAAGGAAAAACAGTATGCATGGACAAACATCAAATGACAGAATCTTTGTAGTCTACCATATCAGTCAGTCACAAAGTCTTTATTACGATTATTCATCTTAAAAGACATATATACAATAAAACAATGAAAGATACAGTGACCCTAATGGGAATCGCAAAATACATAGTTTATACACAACAACTATTCATTTAAAAATTGAATAACCATAAAACCATAAAACTCCATCTAAAAGAATAAAATCACACGTTTACTATATCCCACCATTTCTTTCACGGATAGCCCAAGACCAGCTTAGGAATTTAGCCACCCCTATTATAATGGTTTCATTGTCTCCAATTTTCAGGAGACGTTTAGCGATCATAGCAGAAGTTGTACAAAAGGATCTGCACAGGGGTTTAAGCCACATACCCCTAGCTAAATGATAGGCTGGACAGACATAGAAAAGATGGTTTATGTCTTCAATACAGTCAGGGCCGAATGGACACCTATCTCCCATACCAGTTTTCCATTTACTGGTGAATTTCCTAAGTGGGAGCGTTTCTACCCTGAACTGATGGTACAGCCTACGATCCCGAGGTTTGGTGATCAAATCCCAATATACTTCAAGGGTTGGTTCATCCTTAAAATTCCAAAAGGCTCTAGTCAGCGGGGAGCCCACCAAAGTAGAGAATCTCCTGCTTTTTACTAGACTCCAATATGCTACTCTTAAGTCGGTCTTAGATGGAGGGGTGACGATGTCCGGGGATACCCAGAACTCCCTCATTCCATATCTATAAGGAGGTTTTTAACATTTTTTAGCCATGGAATCTTATTAGAATGGTCCAACCCCCTTACTTCAAGTAATGCCTTTGCGAAGTGATGTAGTTCTGGGGTAGACCACAACCTTCTCCAAAAGAGGACCATTCTAAGCTGTACAATGTCCTCGATGGGATTACACCCTAAATCAAACAATAAAGGGATTCGAAGGGTCGATTGTGGGAGGCCTACAATTGATCTTAAAAATTTGTTTTGGGCTAGAACTAGATCAGACAGGTTGCAACACCCCCAGATCTCAGCGCAGTATAAAATAGCAGGAACAATTTTTAAGGAATACAGCTTAATGACTGGGGCCACTGGCTTGGTTAAGGAGAGCCTATGTTCCCTTAAGAGGGCTCCTGCAAGCTGAGAGTGTTTCAGAGCTAAGAGCTTCATCTGTGGGGTCCAGCTCAACTTTTCACCCAGGGTAATGCCTAGGTAAGTAAAGACTTTGGTCTGCTCTAAAAGCTTCCCACCCATTGAGACTTTGGCCGTAACATCTCCTGCCCCGTGGAGAACCATAAATTTTGTTTTTTCTACGTTTACCTCAAGCTCATGTTCGCTACAAAAGGCCTCAAAGCGGGATAAAGCCCGCTGCAGACCCTGCCGTGTTTTGGAAAAAATCAGGGTATCATCAGCGAACATGAGCAAGGGCACCCTTTGGCCATCCAGCTTAGGAGCATCAGTGGGATATTCTTCAAAGAACTGGACAACCCCATTTATAAACAGTGAGAACAATGTTAGGGCAAGAACGCACCCCTGGCGCACTCCTTTCTCTACCATGAATTGTTCTGTGACCTCTCCCGGGTTCCCCCAGCGAACCTGGGCATAATTGGAGCTATGAAGCTTGATCACAAAATCAACTAGTTCCTTAGGCATCCCTAACCTTAACAGCACGTCCCAAAGTTTTCGGATTTTAAGTCCACGAATGCTGCAAAGATGAGCCCCTTGCCCAAAAAGACCTCCTTCCAGTAGAGTAAAACGAACTTGAAAACCTGGTCCAGTGTTCCCATGTGGGCCCGAAACCCTACTTGGAGATTTGATAGTATACCTCCTTCAGCCATCCAGCTATGGATTCTCCCAAGAATGACACGAGCAATAATTTTTTGCAACGCATCGATGAGACTGATTGGCCTGTAATTGCCCGGTGCAGAACGATCTCCCTTTTTGAAAATTGGGATTATTTCTGCACCGGACCAGGAATTGGGGAATGGAGTTCCCCCCGCCAATGAGTTCATCAGATTAGTTATGTATGGGGTCCAAAGATCGTGATCCCGCCTAAACAGGTCCGCTGGAATGCAGTCAGGGCCGGGAGCTTTGCCACTGGGGATGTTCTTCAGGACCGCCTCCACTTCCTTAATGCTAAATCTTAAAGGAGCGTCTATGGCTATAACAGGAGCGGGTGTCACCCTCTCGGAGCCCTGCTGGTATTAGGCTTCAAAGTGGGCAACCCAGTGATGTGGGTCCACATTGTTGTTAGGGACTAGCGACCTCTGTCCATTCCCCCGCTTTATTAAATCCCAAAAATGGGACATATTCCTGCCTTTGCAGGCTTCAAGCAGATCTTTCCAACGGTTCTCGTCCCACTCTCTTTTAGCCTGCTTTAGTGTAGATTTATACAAGAGCCGAGCCTGTTTAATTGTAGGATAAATTCTAGATTTAATAGCGGTCAAGAGGGCTTTATGGGCGGACCTACATAGCTCATTGTACCAAGATGTTGGTTCAAATTTTTGATTGGCCCTCATGGGCTTGGTATTAATAAAGTAGGTCTTCAGCTTGCTGGTGAGCTCCTTGAGTATCAGTGGCACTTTGATATTAAGGGTATCCTGTGAGCTAAATTCGTTCATTTCTCCAAGAGCTCTTACAACCAGGGCCCTGATCTCTGCCTTTTTTATCTCATCAAGAGCCACCTTAGCCCATTTGACTCGCCTAAAATCGTTACCCAATGTTAGTGGGACTCCGCAGCTGGCTGTATTCCCGGCAGCCGGGGGGTTAAAACCTTGAATATCTAGAGTGAGGACCAGTGGATTGTGGTCACTTTCAATGCGAGTTTGAACAACCATATCTATCACAATGCGCCAGATTACCAAGTTGACCAATATGTAGTCAATCCTACTTTTAGTATGACCGTTGTCAAACGTCGCAGCACCCAGGGCATCAGATTTGGTCCTACCATTAACTGCTCTGTAGCCCCATTCCAGACACAACTCTTTTACTTGGACCGCTGCCTCCGTCCATTTCTTAGCGGGTGGTAAATTCAGCTGCGGGATGCCCCAAAAGGCGTCCTCCTCCTCACTCAGCATGCCATCCTCACTGCCCAGGGGTTCAAAACAAGTATTGAAATCTCCCATAATGATGGTGTTATCACTTATTGGGACTTCCGCTAGAAAGATCTCAAGTGCGGAGATAACCTGGGAGCTCCTACCACCCACTTGGCCCCTAGCATATATATTGAAAAGAAATAAGCTTGGGCCAGAAGGAATTTGACTTTGATTCCCAGAATGTCCGGATTATCAAGGGGAATCATTTCAATACTCACCCCCCTAATTTGCCTAACCCAGAATATTAGACCCCCCGCCGGTCTCCCTATATATCCCCTGATTGCAGGTTTCGAGAAATTTAAATAGCCTGCATGGAAGATGTTCTCCACTGCCCATGTTTCTTGGAATGCCCAGATGTCAACTTCATCAATTGATAATGACCAATCAGCTAGGCCAGTCTTGGATTCCAACCCAGCAATATTCCAAGAAGCAATGGTCATGGGTTCCTTAGGCCCTGGGTTGATTGAACACCCAACAGACGTTAGAGGCTCAACATATGGGCTGCCTGACTGCGTTGTGGAAGGAGTGGGGATCCCCATTGGAACGACACACTCTACCGAGTCGACTTGTTGGGATACAACAGGGTCAGCAGCAGTTCCAGTACCGCCTTCCACAGGATACCCCAAACCACCCAACCTCTGTCAATCAATGTCTTCTAGGGAGGATAAGACCTCAAACCGATTGCTAAGCTCGAATCGGGAATCTGGTCTATGTAGAGCTCCCTTGTGTAGTTGGTCACCTCTATATCTCATAGCCACCTCCTGTTTATAGACCATATCCATATCAATATGTTAAGGGAGAAAAAGGAAATAATGCATGCATGATGATTGATGATAAGGAGAGACCCGGATTACATACAGTTTGTGTTCAGTGTTACCTGGCTTACTTTTACAGACAGCAAAGAAAATTTTAAAATATCTGTAGGGATGAATTATAGACAAAGAGCAAACCTAATGATAATAATAGTAATAACAACAAGAACACACTGTTGTAATGATTGTAGACAAAAAGATGAATTAAATTATTTAAAAGATGAAAGTCGATACTGTTACTGTGTTATCTGGGTCAAATGGTGAGTTGTATCTTGGCATTCCTCTTGGTCCTCCCTTCTATGTATGCTCCGTCCATCAATCTTGAGTGACGCCACTGCCTGCCTGGCAGATGTAGATTCATTGGTAAGGTAAGTGTGCATTGTTGTTTTCCCAAGTATAGCACAGGGTAAGGCCCGGCCTGTAATTGTAGATGCAAAAACAAAAGGGATATTGAGATTGAAAATAAGTTGAAAAAAATGGACAAGTTAATGTTGTAGTGCAACAAGAACACTTTCCGAGGCGGCATGAAGGTATCATCTCTACTCTAGTCTGTTTCCAGCATTAACCTACAATACCAACAGGACAGAGCAGGCCCACGGTGATGGCACCCTTTGCACATCCTCCATTTAGCGTACATTTTTTGAAAGAGTTGGACAAAGCAACATAGCATTTTACAATTTACCGTAGTCATACCACCGCTACACTAGACTCCACCGCTACACAGACATTTAGGTCTACTGTGGTTGTTGTTTACTTGTTTACCTTATATGCAGTTCGGGCTGGACTGTTCCCAGGAGGCACAGGGTCAAGACTGATTTGCATATGGCTGGGTTCAAACTGGAATGGCATGGTGAGCAAAAAAACGATGGATTTAGGCCCAGATCTCTGTACTGGGGTGAATGTCTGACATTGTTCTGCATTCTGTCCATCAATTGTTGTTTTTGCATTAGTCACCCCGAGTGGGATGGGTATGCTCAGACGTGAGTCCCGTGCTCTCCATGCCACTGGAATCAAGCTATCCTGGCTGAAGAGGGGTGAAACCCCGAAACCGGTCCTAGGATGCCTGTTTCCAGTCCAGGGAGGAGCTGGCTTGATAGTTCGGGCTGGACTGTTCCCATGAGGCACAGGGTCAAGACTGATTTGCATATGGCTGTGTTCAAACTGGAATGGCATGGTGAACAAAAAAACTATGGATTTAGGCCCAGATCTCTGTACTGGGGTGAATGTCTGACATTGTTCTGCATTCTGTCCATCAATTGTTGTTTTTGCATTTACCGTATATGCCACTCATGAAACGGCTTGACTTATTCCATCAATCATCTCCGATCAGTGTACTGAGTGACTGTGAAGATACTATGTCACTGTGGTCATCATGATGGTGTTGTTCAACTCAGTCTGGGTGTACCTAGTGAGTCCCCTTCCTATATTAAAAATGCAATGTATCGGCCTGCAGTAGAAGTACAAATTTGGTATTAAAAAAACAAGAAGGGAAAGGGACTTGAGTTACTTTTAGTGTGTAGATTATTACATAAAGTACACAATGAAGTAACTTCATGCACAACAAAAAACAACAAAATCACTCAGTCAGCATCCAATGCATGGCATCATTCAGCACCTGTTCCATCACATCTTCAGTTAATGAGCAGTCTCTCTTGGATCACAAAGGAGGATAGCTATAGTAGTCATCATCAATCATGTTCCACTTATTTTGGAGGGACTTGGAAATATTTTTTCTTTTTTCTTCTATTTTGCATCATCCAATCATCATCTGACTTCTTGAGGGCAATGGATTTAGGGAGATTCAGGAAGATGGAGGAGCAGGATTTTGAGGAGTGTACTGTGATATGCAGCCAGCCGAAACTTGTATATGGCAATAAAACAATTAGAAGACGGTGGTGATGGATTTGTTGTGATTCAAAGTTTCTAACCAGAAAGACAGATACACCAATAAAAGGAAATAAGTGAGGAAGACAGTAAGAACTGGAAGTGCAAGCCTAATTGTCAGGGAAGTATAGCTCGTCCTCAAACTCTGGGGGTTTAACCAGAAGTAGGTAATCATCATCTAACACACCAGTTCCGTCACCTGAGTGGCTGTCCTCATCTTCCTCCTTTGATTCATGTATTGAGTAATTAGGTGGTATAAAGTGCTGATTCATTTTGATCATTGTTAACCTCTCCACATTTTTGGATGAGAGACAGGTCCTTCTCACTGTTACAATGGAACCAGCAGCACTGAAAACACGTTCCAAAGAGACACTTGCGACAGGGCAAGCCAGATGGTTTATCGCTAGCCTGCTGAGCAGTGGCCATTGGGCTCTTTACCCATACCAATACCTCAATGGGTTTTGATCAATGTACACCTCTGTTGGGTCGTCCACATAGGCCTGAACCATCTGCTCAATGTTCAGGGGTGCAAAACTTTTTTCGGGCTCTTTTCTTGTTGCATCAGCACTGGACTTACCAATGCCTTGCTGTAAATACCAATCCTGTAACGATTTTACTGGGCCTGAAGATACAGCTCTTGCTGTTGTAGATAGTGTTGGTGAGTGTTCTGAGCCAAACGCACTGTGCTTAGGCTCCCAAGTTGAACTTGACACCGGATGCCCTGCTGAAGTACTTGTTGTGGGTCTATCTAGCGTGCTTTGATTAGCAGCCATTCATTTTCCAACTTACTCGCTGACTCAGCTATCCACGTTTTGTACCAGGCTACATCCATTTCTGAAAAAGGAATTAATGTCTCCAGTGCCCATTCTGTCTTTGGATCCAGAATTGTGGCACAAATGTAATGTTTTTGTGACAAAATCTTATTTTGCACCCTTGTATTGTCAGCTAAGCGACGAGCTAAGCTCTCCACCAACTCATATGCTTCTTTTTTTTGCCTCTACATCTTTGTATGCTTCTGACACCTTATTCAGCTGATGCTCTAGCATTTGCAACAATAGGATAGCTTGGCCCACAGTACAGTCCTCCTTGCTGACTTCACATGTAAAGACCTCGAAAGGAAGAAGCATCTCAGTCAGGCATTTAACTAGGCACCATTGGTCTATCTGAAAGCTCATGCCTTTCACAGTAGCATCCCCTCTTCGCATGGCATATTCACTGATTGGCCTGTGCTGCTCAAACAGACTGTCAAGCAAGTAATAAGTTGAGTTCCAACGTATTGCCACCTCCTGGACGAGTGCTTTGACTGGCATTCTATAGTCACGTTGAATGATCCTCAGCTGCTTCCGAGCTTTAAAAGAATGGCTGAAATTAGTGCATATTCTTCTGTAGATGGTCAATAAGTTGCTGACTATGGCTTCTTTTTTCAGAAAGTCTTGAACAATAATGGTAATGCAGTGCGCCAAACACAGAACCCTGAAATAGGAACCAAGCTCCATGGCTTTACTGACATTACTGACATTATCCGTGGAAACAAAACTAATCTTAAGCCCTCTTGGGCGCATCCATTCAAAAACCTTGCTCTGAAACTCTTCCAATATGTTTACAGCAGTATGAGATTTCTCCATGGCGAACATGGATACAGTTGCATGTTTCCGAGTAGCTTTAAAAATCTCAGCTGCGTCAACAGCACCTTCAGATAGCTTATCTCTAACCCCCACAAATGAGACACAGTGTGCAGTGATGCACATGTAATCAGTGGCTTGGCCACTGGTCCACATGTCTGTTGTTAGGTGGATATTGTGAACAGCACTCTGCTGCAAAGCTTGTCCAACCAATTTCAGCACATCATGATGTAGTGCTGGAACAGCAACTCTTGCAAAATAGAACCGGCTGGGAACCTTCCATTTAGGGCAGATGGTTGACAACAATTTAAGGAAACCCACCCCTTCCACAAATGAAAAAGGGAGAAGGTCCAGCGCTAACATTTTAGCCAGCTTCGCATTGTACAGCCGTGCCGTTGGGTGGTTGCGTTGGTACTGCCCCTCCAACCTAAGCATGCTGTCAATGGTAGTCGGATTATTTTCCTTTGTGGTGCAGTTTTCTTCATCCCAGTTAGGCTCAACGACGCACTTTGTTTCATAATCATTGCAGTACTACTTGATTGCCTTGGTGTGTCAGCCTGACTCAGACTCTTACTGCGCTGCCACTGAGATGTTGCTGAGGAGGATGTGGGCGGTACTACTACACTACTGGGGACAGGGCTAGAATTGTCTCCCTCTTGTTCACCTTCCACCGAGATAATATCGTCCCCTGATTCTTCATGTCCAACAACAATGGGTTGAGTTTTACTTTGTTCTAAGTGAAGTAGGTGAGCCTCCCACACGATAGTGTGGTGTATTTTGAGATGACTTGTTTGGCCTCCGGTACCATAGTTTGTACCAAGCTTACCCCGCCGAACATCATGGCGACAAATTGAGCATATAGCAATGTTCTCCTCCTTACTGCTAACCGAAAAGAAGTCCCAAACTGGGGTGGAGGACTTTCTGGTGCTGCTGGATGTGCCACTTTCAATACCAGATGAACTGGAGGGTGTGCTTGGAATGTGACTCTGAGCAGCTACACTGCAACTTCTACCACTACCTACTGAGGTGGTGGTTGAGCTGGATGTAGGTCCCTGCCTTTTCTTTGCAAATGAAAATATGGAAGCTGGAGGTTGTGGTGGTGTTACCTGTGTTGGTGGTATCCGTGGTACATCCCTTGCAGCCATTTTGGATAGGGTAATAATGTTTGTCTCCATATCCTTTGGGCCGGGAGTGATGTCCGTGATGATTGGCTCGTCATCATCATCATCTCCCTCTTGTACATCTACCTCCATAACTCTAAGGCTTTCTGGAACCTTCCTTTTCACTAGCCTTGTCTTGTGGTGTGCATCACTCTCAGACTGAGCTGGTGGCTTCCAAGTGGCATCAAGATCATCAGAAGCCGGGCTTGAAGAAGAAGATGATGGAATAACCCTCCTTTCCCTTGCTGGGGGTCTGGAAGACAATGGATCTTCTGAAACAGTGGCTTGCCCCTCTTTGTCTGCAGGAAGCTCGATTTCCTGAAATGCCCCTACTTCAGGAGGAACAACTACTGTTGTGGGCTGTTATTGTGGCTGTTCTTGCGGCTGCTGCAGTTCTTGCGGCTGCTGCGGCTCTTGCGGCTGCTGCAGTTCTTGCGGCTGCACCTGCTGCTGCTGTTCTTGTGGCTGCGCCTGCTGCTGCTGTTCTTGCGGCTGCCCCTGCTGCTGCTGTTCTTGCGGCTGCGCCTGCTGCTGCTGTTCTTGCGGCTGCCCCTGCTGCTGCTGTTCTTGCGCCTGCGCCTGCTGCTGCTGTTCTTGCGGCTGCGCCTGCTGCTGCAGACTTATCTGCTGAGTTTCCGCATGCGTTGATTGTGTACTACTTTGCGATACTGACATTTCAGCATTGCTGCTCGTTAGTAGACTGGCTACCTCTGCGACACTCATGGGCTTGAGCCTAGGTTGGTGGGGTTGGCCTGATGGTGCGGTTGTGCTGCTTCCAGCTTGGTTCCCACCGGATAACGATGCTGCAGGCGTGTGTTTTTTGGTCCCAAGAAACACATTTGCCGGCACACCAGTCGTGGTTAGTGCCTCTTGCTTATTGTGTTCCTTCTTCTCACCGGCAACTTTCTTGGTACTGGAGGACCTGGTACCTTTCTTTGGGCCCATTTTCTTCAGAGGTCAGACAGGACGCAGGTGCACAAGTTGCAGAGATGTCTGTGGACACAGTTGGACGTGATGTGGTCCGCAGCAGGACTTCTGTCTGGCAGTACAATGGATGATGTTGATAGTTACCTCAACCTGTGTCTTTTTGTGCACCTAAAAGCAAATAAGCCAGGAGAAGAACATCAGTGAAATGTTGCATTTGTTGTTGTGGTTCAATTACTACTAGTACAAACAAAAAAATAGAAGATATAGTGTAGCCATTTGTGAGACTGTGGCAACAAGGTCTATGGTATACTACTTACTGTGTACAATATACACACACTGCACTCTCAGGAAGGATAGGAAAGAATAAGAACAACCACAAAAATACAAATGTAATGGAAGGGAGCTGCTGCTGGCAAAGGGGATGGATGGAAGCAGTAAGCCAATAGGCAGGAAAACCATGCAGACCCATATTAACTCCCACCAGAAAAGGCCACAAGCCACATGGACACTCACAAGCAACAAGCAGGAGGCCTGGAAAACAATGAACTGCTAAAAGGCCTATAAAAGAAGCCAGGCAAAAGATGCATGCTAAACCACACTGCTGTGCCTTTTTAATGTAATTAAATGCAAAAACGAAAATCCACAGGGCAAAACAAGGTCTGCAGGGTGCACACAAAACACCAGGCACACACAATAAAGGCATTTCTTTAACACACCCCCAAAAACAGAAATCCCACCAAAAAACACATTTTCCAACTCAATCCAATGCCATCCATGCCCTAAATGATGTTTAAATTCAACAGGACACACAGATAAACACTTGTTTAATGCACTTGTGGCTACCTACTCTGAGCCTACTGGATGAAGGCAGACCCGTGGGCAGACAAGGCCACACAAGCTTGCAGGCCTAGGCTTCAAAATGGCCTCCAGCCACATGGCCAGGCCCACCCAACTACAAGAAAGAGAAGACAGACAATGCAGGCCTGTTGAAAAAACACACTGCCTGCCTTCAAAATGGCCGCCAGCCTCATGGCCAGGCCCACAACAAGAAACCTAGGCCACAAAGGAATACCATGCAGGCCTATATATGGCAAAAGCAGCACACTAATAACTACCACCAGAAAAGGCCCACAGCCACATGCACACTCGCAAATCACAAGCAACACACTGGAGGCCTGGCAATCAATGAACTGCCAAAAGGCCTATAAAGACGCCAGGCAAAAGATGCATGCTAAACCACACTGCTGTGCCTTTTTAATGCAATAAAATGCAAAAATGAAAATCCACAGGGCAAAACAAGGTCTGCAGGGTGCACACCAACACACCAGGCACACACAACAAAGGCATTTCTTTAACACACCCCCAAAAACAGAAATCCTCCCCAAAAACACATTTTCCAACTCAATCTAATGCCATCCATGCCCTAAATGATGTTTAAATTCAACAGGACACACAGATAAACACTTGTTTAATGCACTTGTGGCTACCTGCTCTGAGCCTACTGGATGAAGGCAGGCTAGTGGGCAGATAAGGCCACACAAGCTTGCAGGCCTAGGCTTCAAAATGGCCGCCAGCCACATGGCCAGGCCCACCCAACTACAAGAAAGAGAAGACAGACAATGCAGGCCTGTTGCAAGAAACCCACTGCCTGCCTTCAAAATGACCGCCAGCCTCATGGCCAGGCCCACAACAAGAAACCTAGGCCACAAAGGAATACCATGCAGGCCTATATATGGCAAAAGCTGCACACTAATAACTCCCACCAGAAAAGGCCCACAGCCACATGCACACTCGCAAATCACAAGCAACAAGCTGGAGGCCTGGCAATCAATTAACTGCCAAAAGGCCCATAAAGAAGCCAGGCAAAAGATGCATGCTAAACCACACTGCTGTGCCTTTTTAATGCAATAAAATGCAAAAACGAAAATCCAATGGGCAAAACAAGGTCTGCAGGGTGCACACCAACACACCAGGCACACACAAAAAAGGCATTTCTTTGACACACACCCAAAAACAGAAATCCCCCATTTTCCAACTCAATCCAATGCCACCCATGCCCTAAATGATGTTTGAAAAACATTCAACACACACCAAAGGAACAGTTGCTTCATCATGCATCCACCCATGACTAGCTCTGGGCCTACTGGCTACCCCCAACAATTTTTAAAAAAAGAACGATAAGTACCAAAATTGTAGTTGCAGCAACTGCAATGCCCCCAATCAAACAGACAAAACACCAACTTACTTGTAAAATATCAAATTCAAAAGTCCTTAAATCCAATGATAATGATACAGCAGGCACAAATAGTGATCCTTCCAGCTGAAATCCAAAGGCAGAATGAACAGGAGATGGACAAAGCACTGGGAGGAGCCTGATGGACAGGAACAGGAAGTTGGAGACTCTGTGCACTTCCTCCCTCTCCCCCCCCAAAGTTTTTTTTTTAAAAAGGACTCCTTGCTCAAAAAAGGACAGCCAAATGTCAATCAGAGGAGTTTTTTCCATCCAAATCATCCTTTAGAGAAGGTTTTATGCAGCTAGAGTTAATATTCTTCTCCAAATCGAAAATTTAGCGTGTTCGCGATCGCGACCTTCACCACACTTCCGTCGGATGTCGATGGCGCGTCCAAAATGACGTGTTCGCGATCTCATGGTCTGTGTCGTGGTAGAGATTGACGTGTTTGCTCTCTCTCGCACTGGAAAATGACGTGTTCGCGATCGCGAACTCTCACGAGATAGCGCGACCGGCTATCAACATCTCGTGGCGCACGCGAACGGATTGGAAAACTCGTCGGCGAAAGCAGGGATCCCGGTAAGGTGATCGCGCGCGCGAGAACGCATTTTCAAAGTGCGAACATGAAAAAATTCTTCGCAACACAGCAAATAGTGAAAATTTTGGCATTTTCGCACTCTCCGCGGAACTCAAAAATGTCAAAATATCGCAATGCCGCGAGTGGAACGGAATTTGACGCCCACCCTTAGTTGACACGCAGGTCAGTATCAGGTGAAAAAGAACAGCCAACACATGTTTCATCGAAAGACGACTTTTTCAAGGCTGTTAAGAAAGAAAAGAAAGGAAAGGGACAAAAACCAATTAGCATTACAGTTTATCTCTTCCAATAGTGATAAGACAAATTCTTAAAATTAATTTACCCCATCCCACGCTCTCCCCGCCTCACTACCCCTGTTAAGTAGTGGTTGCCAATGTGTCAGGCTGACCTTGACCTTTTTTAAGCCTGACAGACACTTCTTGCCTGGAAAAGGTGGGAAGCCTGGCCCTTAAGCCCGTGAGGATGTGCTGCTGCTGTTTTTGTAGCACAGTCCTAATGCTCATTCTAGTTACTTCAAAGAACAAAATCTTTCGGTTTCAGGTCCTCAAACAGAGTTTGGAAGTGGCTAGTATGCAGGAGAGGACCCAATTATTTGGAATCATGGTCTATTTTTTTTTTTACATTAACCTCCTTCAAACGTCTTGGACCAACTTTGGAATTTCCCAATCCTCTATGTTAGAACATCAAGATCTTTACTGGCTATTTAATTGTATACAGTTTTTTGTTTGTTTGTTTGGTTGGTGACTTTGAGGAAACTTTTGCAATTTTTTTGCGTATCAGGCTGGCATGGAGATGCATTGCATGTTTCAGTATCTTTGCTGTAATTGATGAAGCTATCCTTTGATGATGTTTAGATTTTCCCCTTCAGCTATACCCAAAGATTTACTGGTACAATAGCCAAGGTTTACAGACCTTCCTGATTGGTGAATGGACCAGCATAACAGGTGTATTTGCAAAGCAAATACTCACCCAGAAGAGCATCCTGACCCCGAATAACAGAGGTTTTTTGTTACCTAATTGATTGGTACTCATTCATCAACCTTACAAAGATGAACGGCTGAGTGGACCAGCTGAATTTGAAACTGTGACCATGATGTCAAATTCAGATCTTAGCGGTTGATGCATCTGTCCAATTAGCCATCTGACCCACCTAAAGTGATTGACCTTTCATCATTTTAGACTTCTTAATACCAAGTTTCTGATTGAAAATTAGTGATTCTGTGTATAGATTATGAACTAAACTGCTGCTAGTGGCTTTTGTTGAGTTGTGTAAATGATGAACTGAACTTCTATCAAAATCTTTTCATGACTTATGACAGAGCAATTGTGGAGAGTGAGATAATTAACAGATCCTGAAATGTATACATTTTTTGCCTTCTCTCAAGAAATGTGAAACTCCATGGTCCGTCACTGTAATATAATATGGACCGTCACCGTAATACTAGATTATTTATCCTTAATGTGTGGGTACTACACTGGGCACACCATTGATACACTACATACGCATATATCAAACAACAGCATGCAAATATTTCCTTTCTGCAAGAGACTCATCTCACTGAAAGTAAACCTCAGTGGCTCAGTAGGCGCTAGCAGGGTTAGTCTATGGTACAACATACTCCTCTCATGCGTGAGGAGCCTTATAATGGAATTGCCCAGGGACACCCTTTCAGATGCTACACACGGAGACTGATAAGTAATGTAGATATGTGTTCGCCGAGGGTCAACTAGATGGTAACCAAGCCCTTCTGGAATGTATATACCCACCAAACACCGAGTAAGTGGCCTTTTGGACAGCCCTATCTGGGTTCCTCGTCCAATGGGTGAGCATACTGTGGATATTGGGGTAATAATAATGTCCTGGATCTTTGCCTAGATCACTTTCACCCTCCTCTGTCTACCAGCCCATTAGCATTCATAACAGTTTGCCCAGTGGGGCCAGCAATGGTCCTTTCTTTATGCCTGTAGAACCCATAATCCAGACTTGTGTCTATATTCACACTACTTGCCCCCACATGACTTGTTTGTTTGACTAGACCATTTTCTCTGTTCTTTAGACCTTATTCCATGGCTAACGCATTCTGACTATCTGGGGAGGTAATTTCTGATCATGCTGGCCACATCATAGACATTAGATGGGGTGCTTCACATCCACCGTTTTCCACCTGGTTACTTTCCAAGGATATGTTAGATTATGCAGCCTTTTGTGAAGCGCAACATACACATATTACCTGTTATTTTGCAGATAAGCATGCCACCACAACCACCCATGCCATAGAATGGGACTGTTTTAAGGTGGCGACCAGAGGCTTCTGTATGCAGAATATAGCTCGGGTTCACAGAAAGCTGAACAGGGACTTAAAGGCTGCTGAGAAGGAGGTAAAAAGCATGGACAATCGCCATCCCCCAGACAAGACAATCCACAGCACCCTGACTGATGCTAAAGAACGTTTTGTATAACTGATAGAATGTGTCTGCTGCTATAACTATATAGAATACTCCGCTCAAATTCACACAAATGGTGATAAACCAGGGCACCTGCTTGCGCTGCTTGTTTCCCATGAAGCGGCAATTACAAGGATCTTGCAGGATGGGGTGCCGGCCCTGTGAACATAAGTAGACCTACCGCAAGCATTTTGTTTTTTTACGGAGTTTTATTAGCAAGAACTTGACCAGAAGGTATTGGGTATCAGAGCGCTTTACATAGCACCAGTTGCATTACATGAGGACACATTAATTTTTGTTAGGCACGGGGAGATTAAGTGGTTTGCCCAGCATCACAGGATGTTCAGCGTCATTGCCGAGACTCGAACCCGGTTCCCCAGATTCAAGTGGACCCGGTTCCCCAGATTCAAGGTCGACCACCCTAGCCGTTAGGCTAACTCCTTTCCCTAGATCCTAATACAATATGTTGTATTCGGCACAAACAGCACCACTCTCAGAGGCCATTCAACAATTTTTAGATCCCTTAGCCTTGCCACCCATCACTGCAATTGTACTGGGCTTCATAATTTCAAACCAGCAGAATTCCAAAAATATTACTATACCCAGTCCCTGGAGTATAGAAAATACATCGATAAGTATGTTACTGATGTCTTGCAAATCCTCTAGAAATCATGGTGAGGTTCATTTTAGTGAGTTTCCACAAGTGTAATGGCTTAGACCCCATTGAAAACTTTACTGCTCTCAAACCATCCTCATGTTGGATGCTAGTGTATAGTGTTGTTACGTCTATGGTCATCAAAACAAACACTTCTTCCCATGGGATGTCAGAATCATAAAAAAAAAATCTCCTGTGTCCTTCAGATAGGAGGGTAAATTCATCACAAACTCTCTTAAAGAATAATCTACATTATTGGAATCCTAATGTTGAATTTATTGGGTGTTCTGGATTGTTGTTGCTGTCCTTTTGAATTTTGCGAATTAAATAGAACCCTCCTCCCATCTGTTATTAGCTGTTAAGAGATTTAGAGAGTTTTTGTGAGGATTTTATCAAGCCCATAGCACTTTGGTAAGCACCACTTATTTTATTGGGAAGGTGTAACAAAGGACGTAGTCAACAGCAATGGTTTGCCCATTTTTAATATCTCGATGAAGTAGCTATGTCTATTTGTCCCTTCAAGTGTATGTTTGGAACAAACTACACCTGCATTGCCTTACAGTAGTAGCACATGATTGATAACTATTTAGAATATACCAATCTTGCATCTAATCTGGCCACAGGGGTCAATCCGAGGGTGTAGATTAACTGATGTTTTGCAAAATACACATACAATGGAGATTAAATCATGTTTGAATTTCAACTTTAGTAATTTATTATATATTTAAAAATAAAGTGGGTGATAGTATATTTAAGAAAGTATTTATACATATATGCAAGATGATGTGTTATGGAATTATTCAACCCGCATTTTATTATGCCCACTGGGGCTTAATCACATAGTAAAAATCAACTGATGTTTCAACTGATGTTGTGTAACATGCTTATAATGGAAACCAGACTTTGTTTTAATCACAACTTCATTTTAATTATTTGCTTTTTTATATATATTTAAACATTGAATCATCAGGTCTTAGCATTTTATGAATGTATTTATACAGGATTTACAAGATGTTAGTGTATGGATAGACAAGGGATATGTACTCGAACAAATTGTCAAATATGTTGTCACTTACTATGAAAGAAGAAGTAATATACATTTTAAGTAGTGTAACTAAACATGGTGTCTTAGTATGTGAGCGAGGCCGCACAGCAGTCGAAAGGTGTCAGCGGGAGCACAACAGCACTTTAAATGTAGGAAGATTGAGCACCACTCTCTTGTCATTGGCAGTCTTTTGAGAAGCATGCGAAAAAGATGGAACATATATATATATATTATATATACAGTTATCTATCTATCTATCTATCTATCTATCTATCTATCTATCTATCTATCTATCTATCTATCTATCTATCTATCTATCTATCTATCTATCTATCTATCTATCTATCTATCTATCTATCTATCTATCTATCTATCTATCTATCTATCTATCTATCTATCTATCTATCTGTCTATCTATCTATCTATCTGTCTATCTGTCTATCTATCTATCTATCTAGCTATCTAGCTATCTATCTATCTATCTATCTATCTATCTATCTATCTATCTATCTATCTATCTATCTATCTATCTATCTATCTATCTATCTATCTATCTATCTATCTATCTATCTATCTATCTATCTATCTATCTATCTATCTATCTATCTATCTATCTATCTATCTATCTATCTATCTATCTATCTACCTGTATATTTATATAACGTGGCTGACCGCAGAGTCGCGGGCTAGCTACGTTGTCGGGAAGACCCGCAAACAGTACCTTTTAGAAATGCAGGGTGTCAGGGACCTCTCGGTGAGTTTCCAAACACATGGCGTCTGCAGGTGTTGGTTCCGGAGGTCTGTGCAGGAGTCGTCGGGCCCTCAAAGTCACATGCGTTGCAGGCCGATCTCCTCTCTGTGGGAGTCAGGAGCGCTGGCGTCGGCAGGCATCCTGTTCTGCGGTGTGAAGTGCAGCGGTGCGGCGTGCGATGTCCTTAGGTTGCGGTGCGAGCAGCTGCTCGGTGGTGGCATCAGATGGCGTCATCGGGGAGACCAGTGTCGCGTGTGCGAGATGAAGGCGGTGCTCGTCATGGTCCTGGCAGGTCACGGTGCAAGCAGCGGCGTCGTCATTGCTGAAGTGCTGTCGTCGGCTGACGAACCGGAGTCGATAGCGCCGGCATCGGTAGGCCAAGGATGCAGTGTGGGATGAGGACGGTGCATCATGTAACTTTACGAGTGGTGCCCTCAAACCATGGTGCAAGCAGCGTCATCAATTTCAGCGTGGAGCGGCGGCATTGGAGATACCAAGGCGTCGTCGTGAAGCGAGGCGGTGCGGAGTGCTGTGCCCTTAGGTCACGGTATGAGCAATGGCTCAGTGGCAGCATCAGCAGGCGTCATCCATGAGACCAGGGTCACGGTGTGGCATTGCGGTGGTACTCTCTGCGGTGCCAAGGTGTCATTGTGAAGCGAGGCGGTGTGGAGTGCGGTGCCCAAAGGTCGTGGTGCGAGCGGTGGCTCGGTGGCGGCATCAGCAGGTATCGTCGGTGAGACCAGGGTGGCGATGCGGCGTTGTGGCGGTGCCCTCTGCGGTGCCTTCAGGACACAGAGTCGGCAGCGGCATCGTAGATATCGTCAAGTTGCATTTCTTCTGTTGCAGCACAAAACACACAGTCCCCAGTGCTGAGGGCAAAAGACCTTGAAGTCTTTGCTGTTCCTGAGACTTCTTGAACCGGAGGCAAGCTCTACCTCAAGCCCTTGGAGAAACTCACAAGTTGATTGCCCAAGACAGAAGCAGCCACTGCAGGCCAACACAGCAAAGCACACAGCAAAGTGGTAGTTCCTCCTCACAGCTTCTCCAGCTCTTCTTCTTGGCAGTCTTCTTGATCCAAAAGTTCAGGGGTCTGGGCCCCAATATTTATATCCCAAAATCCTTTGATCTCTTAGGCAGAGAGTGTCTGTGCCCAGCCAGAACCAGTTCTGCCTTCTCTGGTGTGATTTCCTCGCAGAAGGTGGAGACAGCATTGTCTGAGGCAGACCAGGCCCTTTAAGGTGCAAGGAAATCTCCTCCCCATTCCTCCATTGCAGCCCAGGTCTATTTAGCTCTCTCCTGGCCCTACCTAGACTATCTGGATCCACTCCTGCTCCCCAGCCTTCTGTCATCCAAATCCCAGACAGGCAATCCACATTCCATCAGAGGCACACGGGATGACAGAGCCGGAAAATACCTACTGTCTAAAAGTGGTATTTTCAAACACAGAAAGTAAAAATCACCTTCACTAAAAGATGCATCTTTAGATTCTGAGTCCAGGCATACTAAACTTTATTTTTCCACCTAGTTCCCAGGGCCAGTTATGTTTATAAGATGTTATAAACAAACTTCCCATTCTGTCCTATGGGGAACAGTGAGCCTTGCAATAGTGAAAAATGAAATGGGCTGTAATTCACTATCACTACATGCCACACACACCAGGGCATGTCCTACCTTTCACATACACTGCACCCTCTCCACAGGGGTACCTTGGGCCTACCTTAGGGGTGACTAACATGTAGAAAAGGTAAGGTTTAGTGGGTGCACTTGCCAAGTCAACATGGCAGTTACAAACTGTGCGCAGACTCTGCAATGGCAGATCTGAGCTACCTTTTTAGGGCTATTCACGTGGGTGGCACAATCAGTGCTGCAGGCCCACTAGTAGCATTTGTTTTACAGGCCCTGGCACCCGCAGTGCACTTTACTAGGGACTAACAAGTAAATCAAATATCAAATCATGGAAACACCAATCCATAACACAATTTACACAGAGAGCATATGCACTGATTAGCAGTGGTAAAGTGCCCAGAGACCTAAAACCAGCACAAACAGGTCAGGAAAAAATAGAAAGAAGAAGCAAAAAGTTTGGGGATAACCCTGCAAAAAGGGCAATTTCCAACAGCGATGTACTCTATGCCAATAAATACTTGGTAAATTCGAATGGATGGAGTGGCCTGTTTCCCTTCATTTTAAGGAATGAGTGTTGTCTTTTGGAATATTTTGAGCAAAGACGCTTCGCTTGACAGGCCCCAACCTGAAAGGCTGTGGCATTTATCAAAGGCGTCAACATCTTTTGGAATTTATTAAAGGAACACCTGCAGGCATCATTTTCAATGGAAACAAGGAAACACAACCGAGGCAGGCCATTGTGGATCTATGGGAGGCCAACCAGGAAATGTTTATGTGGAAGATATGAAAGTTGCCAGGGTTTGCTGAGGAAATTACCCAGAGCACAGACCGTAACTTTACAAGACAGAAAGAGTGATGGAAGGTCTTATTACAACTTACGGATGAACAAAGATTGTTGAGGCTTTGAAAGCATTCTAAATACATGTGACCCTTGTGCCCTAAATGGAATTTTTTCTTCGAGTCACTGTTGAGAATGCAATATGTTCTGATGTCCTAATGAGGATGGAGAATCTAAGCAAAAAAGGATAATGAGACTAATTTGCACAGGGACAATGCATGATGGGCAATGTAGTCCGTAAATGATATTGAAAAACAGGAGACATGAACTATCAGTGAATATATAGACTGTGTGTGACTTGCAAACTAAAGCAAAGGATTGTAATTAGCTTGATGAGAAAATTGTTTCCTATTTCACTGACTTTCCATATTCTTCCTCTTTGTCACTTTGCACACAAAAACAAACTGGTGTTTTAAACAGCTCACTAATAGTCCCCCTTCACTGTTTCTGTGTCACACTTTAAATAGCAAAGCAAATCATCTGTTTTACATTTTGCCATAAGATTAAGACACAAGAAGTGTTGAAACATTTCATGGCGATGGACTCTATGGCAATAAATACTTGGTAAATTCGAACGGATGGAGTGGCCTGTTTCACTTCATTTTAAGGAATGAGTGTTGTCTTTTGGAATCTATCTATCTATCTATCTATCTATCTATCTATCTATCTATCTATCTATCTATCTATCTATCTATCTATCTATCTATCTATCTATCTATCTATCTATCTATCTATCTATCTATCTATCTATCTATCTATCTATCTATCATCTATCTATCTATCTATCTATCTATCTATCTATCTATCTATCTATCTATCTATCTATCTATCTATCTATCTATCTATCTATCTATCTATCTATCTATCTATCTATCTGTCTATATAGATATATATGTTAATTATTCACTACAAAAAACAAAAGGTTAAAGGAACGTTATAGTTAGGCTCAGAATTCACTTGTACAAAACTAGTGAAATGCAGCAGTTATAGTTACCTGCGCTAACTATAACTTACACCCCTGCAATGCACTGCTTATGACCTCACATATTATATCACTCATGACACAGTCAGTGGCACCACTGATGATATCAATCATGACATCTCAAGTGACATCACTGATGATATCACTGATGACATCATCTAGTGATTCTTTTTTTTTTGTCGAAACATTTATGAGGGTTAAACTTATATACTAAGATACCACAAACGTTAAATTAGTATAGTCTGTGTACTACTGAGTTATTCAATTATTAAACATAGGTTATATGAGTGTCTGTGAAACTTTGTATCCATCTTAGAGTGTGTGTGTGGCTGTATGTGAGAGTGAATGAGTATGTGACTGGCTGTATGGGTGAATAAGTGGGTCTGTGAGTAACTCGATAGGTGAGTGAGTGGGTGTGTTGGTGGCTGTATGACTAAACAAGTGGATGTATGAGTGAGTGAGTGACTGTGTGAGTGGCTGTGTGGGTGAGTGATGAGCGTGCAAGTGGTGTATGGATGAGTGAGTGGGTATGTGAGTGACTGTATGGAGGAGTGAGTGGTATTAGGATGAGTGTGTAGCTGTGTGAGTAGCTGTATGGGTAAAAAAGTGAGTGTGTGAGAGCCTGTATGGGTGGGTATGTGCCTGTCACAGTGACTGTGCAGGTGAGTGAGTACATGTGTTAGTATCTTTATGAGTAAGTGAGTGACTATGTGAGTGTCTGCATGGGTGAGTGAGTGGCTGTATGGGTGAGTGAGTGGGTTTGTGAGTAGCTGTATGGGTGAATGGCTGTGTGAGTGGTTTGGGTGTATGAGTGAGTATGTATGTGTCTGAATTTCTATATGACTGGGTGTGTTAGTGGCTGTTTTAGTGAGTGAGTAGGTATATGAGTGAGAGTATGGGTGAGTGAGTGGATCCCTCATTGGCTGTATAGGAGAATAAGTGAGGGTATGACTAGCTGCATGGGTGAGTGTGTGTTTTTGTGAGTGGCTCTTTGGGTATATAAGTGGGTGTTTGAGTACTGGTATGGGTGAGTGGTTGTGTAAATGGCTGTATGAGTGAATGAACGGGTATGTGAGTGGCTCTATACATGAGTGGCTGTGTGAGAGATTCTGTGGATAATATCATCAGCGATGTCATCAGTGATATCCCTGTGACCTTCGTTTTTTCAATGAATTTCTAAGGTTCTTTTAATTGTCTTTCCTTACTGTAACATCACTGTAACCTTTGGGTTTTAAAGTGAATGTCCAAGGATTTTTTAAATGCTATTTCTTAACTGTAGCCACCAACCTTTGACAGTGAGTGTGTGAGTGAGTGCATGAGTGTCTCAGTAGGTGTTTGAGTGGGTGTGAGAGTGTTTGAGTGGGTTTGTCAATGGGTGTGTAAGTGTCTGAGTGGGTCTGGGAGCAGCTGATTAAGTGTCCCACTGGGTGTGTGAGTGGGTGTGTGAGTGTCTGAGTGGATGTGTGAGTATCTGAGTGGGTCTGTAAGTGGTTTACAGAGTGTCTGGGTAGATTTGCAAGTACCTCCATAAATGAGTGAGTCACCTTCTGAGTGAGTGCACAAGTGTCTGAGTGGGTTTGTAAGTGGGTGTGTGAATCTCTAAGTGAGTCTGTGAGTGGGTGTGTGAGTCTGAGTGGGACTGTGAGTGAGTACATGAGTCTCTGAGTGGGTCTTTGAGTGAGTGTATGAGTATCTGAGTGGGTCTGTGAGTAGATGCTTGAGTCTCTGAGTAGGTCTGTGAGTGGGTGCATGAGTGTCACACTGGGTCTGTGAGTGGGTGTATGAGTCTCAGAGTGGGTCTGTTAATGAGTGCATGAGTCTCTGAGTGGGTCTGTGAGAGAGGAAAACTCCGCTTCTAGCAAGCGAGTTGACAGCTGCTTGCTGGAAGTACTGTGTTTTCTTTTGCCAACCAGAAGCTCCTGTCAAGCAAAAGCAAACCGCTATGTCCCAGCATGGGCACCCTGGGACATAGCAGGAGCCGGCGTTGGGGGTGGCAGTCCCCAGGGTCATATATAGCTCCAGTAGGGGGGAGTGTGGCTGGTCTCACTCTTTAAAAACACATTAGTTGGCCCCATGGAGATGGTGGTCCCCGGGGCCGTGGGGTCTGCGCAGCCAGCCCCATCTATTCTTTTAATTATAGCCTTGGAGTGGTGGTGGTCCTAGGGGATCTGGGGGCTCCATGTCGCCCACATCTATTTATTTAGTTATAACCCCTACGAGGTGTTGGTCTCCGGTGTCCAGGGGGTCCATGTGGCTCCACCAATCTAATTGCTTTTATTCATAGACCCAGGAAGGTGGTGGTCCCCAGAGCCCAAGGGGTCCACAAGTCCCCCGATTATTAACCTAAGCCCCTGGGAGGTGGTGGCTTCTGAGGCAAAGCAAGCCCTTGTAGGGGGTCCCCATGCACCCCTCCTTTTTTAATAAAGCGCTGCATGCCTCTGGGACCTGATCCAGTGGGGTGCCCTTTTTGAATCAAGAGCAGGAGTCCGCTTTTTTTTTTTTTGCTGCGAATTTAGCATTTCAACTACATTTTTTTTAATGCTTATTTGCCGTGTCTGGGGCCCTTGGGACCCCAGGACCAAGGCTACTGGGTTAGGGTATTCGTACCCTGCTGCCTTTTTTTTTCCTCCGTCTTCTTTTGAGACTCGACTGAAGCTGAGTCCCAAGATGGCTGCCAACACTTCCTGGTTGAAGTGTTGGCAGCCAATCAGAGCTCTGCAGATCTCTGCACAAGCTCGTTCTTATTCGTGAAGACTTCGCGGCCACAGATATACAAATGCAGATTTCCTTACATTTTCTAACAACTACTGAATGGATTTAAACTAAATAACTGAAAGTGTGATCTGCGGAACCACATAAAACTTTCTGCTAAATTCAGTGTAATTCCTCCCAGCTGTTTGGGTTGCAGTCATGTTCAAATCTCCTTTGAGAATTTACATGTTAAATGCACCTTTTTTGAGAGCCACTTATTCTCAGACCCCTGCTTGATGGATGATCCTGAGACTTTCCATGCACAACAAGCATCACCAGGGCAAGTTTTTGGGAACATTTTGTGAAGATTCGTCAAACAGTGCCAAAGTTATAGCCAAATCAAAAATGCTTTTCCTATGGAAACATGGTCCTAACTCTAACTGCCTACTGGCGACCAACAGTAATTAATATATAGATATACGCATATATACTTTTACCCAGAATAAAATTACTATGCTTGGTAATGGTATACATATTAAAATAACCAAAAAATGCAGACAGGATAAATGTGTACATTGCATAAGATTTAGGGCACTTCATCTCCCTTTTCTCATAAAACCCATGTATCTCAGCCATTCATTTTTAATAATAAAAATTCAAATCTTATTGGAATTAAAACTCAGGTATTTAAAAATAATACCAGAGTATCAACACACCCAATCAGGTAATATTGTAACTGTTTTCATATATCTGGTGGAGAGTTCCAACTGTGAACTTTGTATAATGATTTTACTGTGAGCCTTAAATGCATTTGTAAGCATAACTTTCCCTAATATCGGTAGTTCAAAAGTCTTTTATTTTGTGAGGGAAAACAACAAAAGGAAAATGTTTTTTATTATATCATAAAGAGTGACAGGAGAGCTCAATTATTGTCATGTGTTTCCTCTCTTGCATATTCTCAGGCCCGTGACACTGGATGTGCTCTTGAGCTCAGATTGTTCTCGTCTCTCAGCGCGCCTTCTATTTCCAGCCGCCAACAAAAGGAAAGTGGTCTCAAGTAATTTATTTCGGCAGTTGCTGGATTTCGGTTGCCATGTTCACAGCTCTTTCCCTCAGCGCAGGTGGGAAAATAACAAAAGGAAAGTAGTCCTTATTAATTTTCTTCTGCAGTTTTTGGATTTGCATGGTTAAAACTTGCCTAGTAGTGACATGAGGAGAAACAGTAATTACAATGTAAAAAATGCATGGTAATTGTAGTTCATAGTAAAAACTTTGGGGCAAATTTGCAAGCCCCTTATGCCAGATTTGTGCCGCCTTTGCGTTGCGTCACATCTAGGGAGATGCCTCACGTTGTAAAACCCTGCGCCACATGTGGGAGTTCCTGCACAGGGGGGGGGGCGTCCCGGCACAAGAACACCTCCGAAAAGTGGCTGAATGAAATCTACAAGATTTCACTCAGTAACTTTTATGGCCATGCTGCATCAAAGGATTGACGCAGCATGTTAGGGATAGGGGCACCCCGAGCCTTGCTGGAGCTGCGTCGTGCTTACGACGCAACTCCAGCAATGCGCAGCCTTTCCGCGGGGGGGATGCGACACGCATCTGCCCATCCGTGCGCCACATTGTAAATACGGTGCATCAGTGGCGGCGCACGGGTGGGCAGATGCATCACAACTCTTCTGGCGCATCCCTGCTGATTAGCAGAGATGGGCCAGAAGTAGTAAATCTGCCCTTTTGTGTTAAAGGCTGTTTAACCAATTTTGACTGCCTAGCCAAAGACAAGCACACTTGCCTCATGATGCAAAAGGGGCTGAATTGTCACAGTCAGGATATGCAAGTTTCCAAGGTCCATGTACGATGTGCTGCTCCAGTCCAGGTTTTTTGCATTTATTGTAGGACTTGTAGTCCTGGAGAGTCAAGCTATACATTTCACTACAAGTCCCAGTGATTAAAGGACAGCCCGGACTGGGGCAGTACATCACACATGGACCTGACAAACTTGGCTGGGCTGGAACGGTCTGAACAAAATGTCACTGGGCAAAAGAAATTACATGTATGTGATGTATGAGTTAACACCTGAGACCTTCTTGCCCTTTCCCTTGCACACATGTCAGTGCAGCACTGTGCAGCAAAGTGTCTAGCTGCACTGCATGACAGTTTTAACATATTGTCCTTTGTTGATAGTTACCCTGTAGATCTTCCTGGTTCTCAAACCCTGTTCTTTTACTCCTGACACCAACTATGTTGGGATGACAGATGCCACCTGCTGTTCCAAGGGGTCCAACACCTCCGGGTCCTCAGGTCCACCTCCTCTTGTCCGCATTGCTTCCATCAGGTTCTTGGCCAATTTCTCTTCGTCCTGCCCTTAAAATAATACCAGCGCCTCTTGCACTTCGGCACAGTCCTTTTTTCTTTTGGCCTACACTCTTTATCTTGTCCACTATGGACTGCCAAATGGCTTCTTTCCTCCCTAATGGCAATTTGAAGGTGTTCATTCTTACTCACCTCAGTTATTAATATTTTGATTATAATCCTCACTAAAATTACTCTTTCCCAATTTTCATAAATATGCCTCATCATTTTTCTTCTAAGTCAAAAAGAAATGAGTAATGCTTCCAATGCATTCCATGTCAGCTCCCTAAATAAATTATAAGTGGTGATTAAAGTAGACACATAGACATTTGTCTGTGTTCTGTTGTTATTTTATACATGCAGTAATTATGGAACTTCTGTGTTGTCAAATATGGTGGTATCATCAGGGTTAAGATTGTGCATCCTAACCTCCTGGGATATTAAGGTTCAAAGCTCATAAGGTGACACTTCCTGTGATGTCACTGAGATCAAAGAGTGTGTGATGTCACTTACACTAGCCCTGGCATTTTAATGAATCAATACCCAAGAGTAACAGAAAGATGTGTTGCGTAAAGCTATAAACTTAACTCTACAAGATTTAACTTTCCTACCCAGGGATGCCTGAGCTAAGTTTGGTGCACCAACGATTAAAAGTCCAGGTTGTTGAAGCCCCACACAATTTCACTCAACTCTCTGGTTGATGTGGTGTCAGTGATTTCTAAGTTACTAACAGTCCCATAATGACTTCGGAGCTGAGAAGTGGTATTCAAACCTAATTTTAATCTTTCCAGTATCGCATGTAAATGTTGCACTATGTAAGAGGCACTTTATGGTTAAAAATGCTTATTTCAACATTCTAATTCTGTTGCTTAGCACATAAAAAGTAACAACCCAGAACATAATTAATATAGCAATGAGGCACATGACCAAAAATGAGAATAATATGAACATTTCTGAAATAGCGAGAAATTGATTCATCTACTTCTACGTGCTACACTATAAGAGCATGAAGTAGAGTAACTTGCATCTAGAGGGGCATATTTGCAAGCCTCTATCGCCACCACATTGTCACTTTTCTCGACATTGTGGTGGCGATAGGGGCTTCGCCTTATTTACAAGGCGGCGTTAAGCCACTTGACGTGGCTTAACACCACCTTGTTAATAAGGCACTCTTTCAGCTATACTTAGCATTAAAGGGGCTGGTAATGGGTGTTGTGGGCGTTCCGCCGCAACACCCATTCATTTTAACGCTGCTGCATATTTACAAGGGTGGCATAAATATGGGGCAGCGTGAAATTTAGGAACAGGGAAAATCTGGTCTTACCCTATCGCAACCAGGAAAACTTTTTCATTTCTCCTTGTTTTGCTGTTTCCATGTGTGCTGTGTTGTGCAGCACACATAGAAACAGAAAAACTTTATTTATTGTTTATGTAGAGGAAGGTGTCCCTCCCTGCATATAAACAATTATTTCAAAAATGATGTGTTGCAACTTCTGTGTGTGCTGCATTGAGCAGCACACACAGAAGTTTCAATGCCCCATTTCAGGTTGTTTCTGCACATAAACAATCATTCCCCTCAGCTCAGGCACCCTTGCACTATGGTGCAAGAGTATAGATAACCTCTATAAAATACTGACGGTTGTGCCGCACCCTTCTCTGACACTCTCTTCCTCCTCGAGATTCTTCCGCGATCTTCTTATCTAACCCAATCATATTAGGATAGAAGGTTCTGCATTCGATTCTTCATCAGCATCTCACAGCATCTCTCCCAGCAACAGTATCCAGAACACATGTCCAGTTCAGCAAAACTTCATCAATCAATCCTCCGACTAACTAACTAAATCTGTCTCATTTATACCTTTCGTTCTTCATGTTCCACCCACTAAAGTTTCAATATCGTACAAATACAAAATCTAATTGGTCAGGCAAGGGGGGAAGATCATCACACCATGCTTACATGCCATTTAATTCAGTTAAACCATTGTTCACAAACCCATCCCCTTAATTTTTTTATCATAATTTTATTTCCCACCCGCATTCACATTTCATTTGCAATATTTGTTAATAGTCCAATATGTAAGTCCACTCCGTCGAACTTTTCACCATCCGTTCCCAGGCTAGGACACTTTGCAACCTTGGCTTTTGTTCAAACTCCGAGTCATCATTCCGGGTTCACTTTCAGTAGACATGCGCAGTCGTCACATGACTCGGCTTACTTCAGTTATACATGAGAGGCCCAAATGCGCACTAGTAATAAAGTCAAAAAGACAAATGTTACTTTCACAAATAAATTATCACACTGTATACCAACCACTTCTACTCTATTCCCCTTCACCTGTTAATACTTTCCCCGCATTAGCATTAGTAAAATAGCTCGTTTTCGTTTCAGCTAAGCAGGTGCCATGCACGTGAGTTTTCTAGACCCCATTTTAGTGCCTTCTGATCATGGGCAAGAATTTCCCTCCAAGCATTAGCTCGTCATATTGCGTAGATGCAGTTGATGCATGCGCAGTAAAGATTTTCACGTTAAAGCGGTTTTAGTCCTTCGTTCATATAATTTGCATTAGTAAACACATAAGCAAGCTTCACTAACCCGCATGTTTGTGCGGTGCACATTAATTTTGAACAAAACTAATTTAGTAACTTGTTAGTGAGTTAAAGGAGCGGATTGCTTCCAAACAAGTCTCTTTTCTACGAGCCCTTGCTCCACCACCTGCATTGGCGCTAGGCAGCTAAGGGGGAAACGCAAAGCTGCACCGTATGTTTGTAAAGGCCGTGCGTTTCGGAAGTGGCAGAGCACGGCGTTAAGCTAAGTAGGCTAACGCCCAGAGTTTCTTGGGAGAATGTGCATTGGATTCCTGTTTACAGCAAAGTGCTGTGGTTATCAGGAGAGTTGGCACTGAATGTTCTCTTGAAAGAAAACACACAACAGCTGGGCTCAGCTCTTCTCTTCTCTGTATATTATTTAGCATGCATCATGGGACTGGATGCTGTGGCAGACTTCAATCAGGCAGATTCTGTCAGGATAATTTTAGGCAGCATCTGGTGCAATAATCTGGGACGATTGTATGTGATTTCAGAGAGTTTTTATAGTAAATCAGCCCCTCTTATCTTTTTTAAGGACTGACACAATCACATACATCAGATAGATGTACAATTAAGGTAATAATAAGTCAATACAGACTACAGTGTTTGGTTTATAGCTGCTATTCGACCTTGGAAAAGGAACCTGATCTAGACTGTTGCTGCACAAGAAACATTAATTTTTATTGGGAGGACATGACACATTTACGGGTCAAAGGGATGTGACATGTATTCCCACCATATTTTAGAATCTAGGAAGTAAAAGGCCCACATTTTCCAAGTAGACTAAGACAAAAAGGAGTCCTAGTTTGGACAAATTTGTTTCAGGTCATATGACCCAAACAACAGATGACAAGGGGCATGGACTTCCAGAGGGGTTCCTCAGGAGGCACCACACTGATCTGGCGAGTGTGGGACCACTTTGCCCATATCACAAAAGATACTTACAGAACGACTAACCCATAGTAATGCCAGGCTGAAGTATGTTAAATGAGCACACCAATGAAAGTAGTTGTGAAACTGAGCTAGTGTTTTTTAAGTCTAGAATCATTCAAACCTCACCTATCGCCAACATGAGGCACCAATCGCTAGGCTACAACTTGCAGGGAACAGTTGGGGCACAAGAAAGGAGTGGCACATCATACAATAACAGAGCACCAACTGGAGCCAAACACATGACAATCAATTAAACGTAAATACAAGGAAGTAAAAGGATACAACACAGGCCCTATTTATCATGAGCTCAGACAAACCTGCAAGCTTCTTCTTCACCTCCTTAATTTCCACTCAGACTTTCCAAATAAGATTTTCTTAAAAATGGTATCAGCCCCAGTAATTTCATTCCTTGACTGACACCATAAAGTTATTTTGTCCCATGTTCTGTGCTTCACTGCATTTGATTAAGAAATATCTTACATTTGTCTTGTAGGGGTACAAGACAGGGGTGCCCTTGTTCACCCCTTTTGTTTGCCATCTATATTGATGTATTTATACAAAGACTAAAATTTAAAACCTCAATACCTCCCATTAAAATACGAGATCTAGAAATAAAATGTTTGGGCTATGCAGATGACATTGCTATTGTTACAGGCGATCCCATTGAAGCGATGGAACATATAGAGCAAGAAGCATTGGATTTCGGTCGAATTTCCGGGTATAAATTGAACTCCAGCAAAACTCAGATAGTTGTAAATAATAAAATTATTATGAACGATATGAGGATTGTTGATAAAGCAATATATCTAGGGGTAAGCATTAGTGCTAAAATCGAAAATATTGTGGATCATAATATTCAGCCCCTAATAATCCAGACTAAAAAATAATTATCCCGGCTGCACAATTTACATTTAACTATTGGTGGAAGATCCAATGTGGTTAAAATGTTATTTTTTCCTAAATTTTTATATTTTTTTAGAACTATGAATTTTCCCCATTAATTTTCAAAAACATCGATTCTATGTTTTCACATTTTGTTTGGGGATACAATAAATCACGCAGAGCACTTAGATGGATTACTTTACCTAGAGAACGTGGGGGATGGTCATTACCAAACTTTAAACTATATTATTGGGCCACGGTACTAAAGTATAGCAATAGTCTCTTAATGGAGAATTCAATGGGTCACAATACACCCACTCCGCAAGAACTTATTCTGGGTAATGACAGTATTGGTTGCCTGTGGCGCCATATGAACGATGATTATTTAAAAAAAGTAAAATTTAAAACTATTTCTAGCATTTTCAAAGTATGGAGTAGTACAAAAAAACTAGTCGGTTTAGTTCAATATTCATACTATACCCCCGTACTTCAGAATGCGGATCTCCCAGAAATATTTCACGATATATATATACAGAGATGGGCTGAACTAGGTGTTAAACGACTTGGGTGTTTTTTTTCTGGTAGTGGAATAAAATCATTTGATGAATTAAAAACTGAGTTCCATTTGACAAATCGGGATTTTTTTAAATTTCTTCAGGTGAGGGACTTTTTATGTAGGAAAATGGGTGGCCGCATTAAATTTCATCCGTGTGATATTATAGATAAATTGAGACTAGTCAAAACCCCGAGAATTGGGGAGATATATGCAGGACTAAACGCCTTATTACCCGATGATATGAACAAACATCTGATGACATGGCAGACCAGGCTGGGGGTTACATCTCAAATCCCTTGCGACGCCTATGATATGTCATTAACTCATTTAATGTCTATGAAACTTCAGGCACAATTCTTTAAAACATTTTTTTCACTTTACTACACTCCCGAAAAAATGGCAAAATGGGGGACGGGGAATGGAACATTGTGTCCGCGATGTGCTCTTCCAGCAGCAGATATAACGCATATGTTTGCTTCATGTCCCGTTTTAACTAAAGTCCTTTCTGAAATCTTCGACTTTCTATCAAGGATTTTATACTGCAAGATTAACATTGGGAATACAGAAGTAGTGTTGGGCGTTTCTAACAACACTCGATCCAGCGAGCAACAGGGGCTGATTTTTGTTGGTATGGCCATCTTCAGGATGTGTGTCGCTTCAGCTTGGATAGATCCAATACCCCCTTCATTCTCTGAATGGAGAGCTCGGCTATTGGCGACCTGCAGTCTGGAGGTTGCCATTTATAAGAATAAAGGGAGGGATAAGAGGAAGAGGGGTATGAAGATCTGGGCACCATTGATTGCTTGGACACAAGAAATTTGATTGTGGAAACTGGATATTGATATGTCGTATACCGCAAAATTTTGTTTGCCTTTCATCTTGTTTATGTACAAATAAGCTCTCTGTTGGTAAAATATGTGAGATACCTGTTCTCCGGGTGAGGGAGAGGGGAGGGGGGTTAATGTGTTGTTTTGAAAAAAATAATAAAATTATTTAAAAAAAAGAAATATCTTACATTTAGAAAGAATTCCTGGTTGACTAGGTGTTAGAAATGGGGTTTCTGGTTGACTAGGGCATACGGCTAAGCCAGGCAGAAACCACCACTCTAGTCAGGCCAAGGGAGTTACACACTGAAGATAACCCCTACTCACCCCCTTGGTAGCTTGGCATGAGCAGTCAGGCTTATCCCAGAGGCAATGTGTAAAGCGTTTGCACACCACATACTCACGCATGCACCAATGTCACACTTGACACCCCACATAGGTAGCCGGGATGCAGTCCTTGTCCTGAATCCCATGGGGTACAAATGTCCTGGTATCCTCAAAAAGATCTTAACTACCACTGAGTAGTTAGGTCGTGTCCCACCAAAGTTTCAGGCTCCAATAATCACAGTCCCCAAAGAGTCATGCCCCCGTACGATGCCCGATCTCAGTAATTGGCTGAAACAAGTAAAACAGGCCCCCATAGTCACAGTTCCAAAAGGGTCATGGCTCAGTATTCGGCGTTAAACAAGTAACCAAGTAAAACAGGCCCCCATACGATGTTACCGGTGCCAGGAGCTACTCAACCAAGTAAAGCATGCCCTTGTACGAAGTCGGTGAAAAAAGCATGCTCCCAACAAATGTCACGGGTTAGAAGAGAGGAACAGGGCTTCAGGGCTCAGCCCGCTGAGCGGAGTGTTACCTGTACTCCGTGGAGAGGTGTGGCTCACTAGTTAGAGGCGGCAGACCCGTAAGCAGAGAATCGGCCAGGGACCAGGGTTCAATTCCCGACGCGGCAGGGTCGTGGACCAGGGTCAAAACGGACTCGATAATTCTCGCCTCGGTACCTACTCTAACCAGGAACACACTCGGCAACTCTGGGCATTAAGCTTGCCTTATCTCTACAACGGCCCCCCACAGACGCCGGGGATGCCTGGTTTCACCTTGGAGATACCCAGAAAGGGACCATCTCACAGGGATAGCCAGGACGGGTTCCCCAGCGGTCTACAGCGCCGGGACGCCCCGTTGCTGGGGCAGCTGTGCGCTTTACAAGTCTACAACATTTACAACATTTACATTTACTCCAGGCCCACACCCTCGATCCTGGGGCTGGGTGGTGCAGGTCTCCCACAGCAGCAGGTCCAGGACAGAGCGCGCTCTCAGTACCCGGCGGCCTGGCTTGGCGTCCTGCTGGGCGGCTCTTCAACACTGGGGGGATTGTTGCCAAGCATGCCTCGCAACAAGGCGTGCTGCTTGTTCTGCACACCAGGGGAGCTGGAATCCCAGATTCTGGCCGAAGGCAGTGATTGGGCTAAATACTTCTGACGGCCTCTTCCTCACAGGCTCCCAGCGCCTCTCAGTCCACGGTGATACACAAACATAGCTCACTGCACCAATTCAACCACAGTGCAGATGGATGAGATAACTCAGAAACTTTGATGTCCCTGAGTTTTATGCAACAGGAGGCCAGCATGTTTAGACCCTTGGAGACTCCTCTCAAGCAGGGGGTGGACACAGCACATAGCAAAATCCTTTTCCTTTACTTGGCAGAATCAGCTACTGCAGGACAACCTCAGACAGCACACAGCAAAGGGGCAGAGCTCCTCCTCCAGTCTCTACAGCTCGTCTCCTTGGCAAAGGGTCCTCTTGATTCATGAAGTAGTCTAGTTTACTGGGGGTTTAGGGCACATACTTATATCCCAAAATGTCTTTGATGTCTTTGTAGCAAGGGTCTCTGAACCCAGTCCAAACCAGTTCTGCATTCACTGGTGCAGCATGACCACAGGGGGTGGAGACAGCATTATGCAAGGGAGACAGGCTCCATTCAGGTGCAAGGTAAATCTCCTCCTACCACTCTATATGCAGCCAGGATCTATTCAGTCAGGACTGGGTCATCCAGGAAGGGCCAGGCACACCTCAACCCCCCCCCCCCCCAGAGGCTGTCTACAGGGAATGCACATCCTCTGTCTCTGTCACACTGAAACCAGACAGTCAACCCACAAACAGGCAGAGGCACACAGGATGGTTGGACAAGAAAGTGTCCACTTTCTAAAAGTGCTATTTTTAAACACACAATTTAAAAACCACCTTTGCTAAAAGACGTGTTATTAAATTTTGAGTTCAGGGATACTAAACGTCAATTTTGCATTTTATCCCTATGGGAAGATATGCTTGTAAAATGTCACAAAGCATTCCCCATTCTGTCCTATGGGGCAAGATAGCCTTTCAATAGTGGAAAAGGAAATTGGCATTATTTCACTATTAGGACATGTTACACACGCCAGTACATGTCTTACCTTTCACATACTCTGCACCCTGTGCAGGGGGTACCTAGGGCCTACCATAGGGGTGTCCTATGTGTAAAGGGAAGGGTAGTGCCCGGCAAGTGGGTGCCCTTGCCAAGTTGGCATGGCAGTTAACAAACTGCGCACAGACACCGCAGTGGCAGGCCTGAGACATCTTTTCAGGGCTACTCATGTGGGTGGCACAATCAGTGCTGCAAGCAAGGGCAGGCAAGCATTTGATTTACCCGCCCTGGCACACTCAGTGCACTTTTCTAGGGACAGACTGGTAAAACAAATATGCCAATCAGGAAGAACCAATCACAATACTAATTTATACAGGGAGCACTTGCACTTTGAAACTGAACAGCAGTGGCAAAGTGCCCAAAGCATCTAAACCAGCAAAAACGAAATCCAGCACAGCATCAAAAACACAGGAGGTAGAGGCAAAAAGTCAAAGAAAACCACGCCAAGGAGGCCAGGTCTAACACTAGGAATCTGATTTTTTTAAAAATTTATTGGCATTGTACATGGATTCCGAATCAACATATCAGGGAAGTATTCATTAGCATATACATGATATGGCAAGACATTATACATTAGCTGTGTACATTTTACATTGAACAGTGAGTATCATCTCTCATGTATTGAGCACCTGTCCACCGTGAGTTATAGTACACCCCACAATATTCCTGGTTCAATTATTTAGTCACTGTCATCAGATAGTGATTCGTCCTGTGGGGGTTCGCAGATGTTGCCCCTGAATGTATTCCAGCCTCCCCACACCCAAATCCATTTTTTGGGGCATCCCCTGTGGACATCGAGTGACCTTTCTGTTATCATTGTACCGTCCATATCACAACACCATTGTCGATGGGTAGGGGCCAATCTGGAGCCCCAGTGTTGCGATATATTCCTCTTCGCCAGTGCCAGGCCCTGAGCCACCCAGTCTTGAGCCGCGTGGTTGAGATCTGTAGGTTCCCAAATGTTGAGCAGACATCTTTTTGGTTCTGGTTGAACCGTGACCCCAGCAACCTGAGAAATCACATGCATAATCGCCTCCCAGTATTGTGTGATTGCAGGGCATTGCCATATTGTGTGCCAAAAAAGTGCCTGGTGTGCCACATTGTCGCACACAAAGGGGAATGTCTGTCCTGTCTAGTTTATGCAAAAGTGTTCATGTGCAGTAAGTGCAATGCAGAATCTTCTTTTGCACTAGTTTTAGTTAAGAGGGTATAGCTACCTTTCTTGGGGACGCACGTGCCTCCTGCCAGTCAGTCTCGTCCAATACTCCCACATCTGCTTCCCATCGTTCCTTAAGGGCTGTCATGGGGTCCGGCTGATTATTGATTATTTTCCGGTCTGTTTGGGAGATGGTCTTCCTACCCAGGTGCTCCATCAGAAGTCTATCCTCCAGCGGCTAGGCCTCCAGCAGTTGTGTGTCTGGTGGAATTACTGCCGTGAGTGCATTCCTAATCTGCATGTATCTGAATGTTTCCGTCCGTGCCATTCCATAAGTGAACTGCAGCTGGGCAAACGGGACCACTTCGCCTTTTTTCCATAGATCTCCCACCCTCGAGATACCTAGCAAGTCCCATTGTTTGAATCCTTTGGTATTCCGTAGTTTACCTAATTTCTGGGTGTCCCATAATAGTGTAGCCTGTATCAGAATTCCTTCCCAACCCAGCGCTCGCTGCGCCGCGTGCCAGACACAGACTGTGTTTGCCATTGGCCTGTGAGAGCCGTCCTCCTGGATTGATTATATAATGCTCCCATAATTCCCTCCGGTTCTAGGAGATGCCTATCCATGCGGAACTCTGGATCCTCCTGTGGTGCATGAAGCCATTGATTTATCATGATGAGCTGTGAAGCCCAATAATATGTTTGTAGATTGGGGGGGTGATGCCGCCATCATACCAGTCTTTTATTAGTTTATGCATGGCTATACGGGCAGAACTTCCGTCCCATAATAGATTAGTTACTTTGGCCTTTATCATTTTAAAGTACGCAGGGGAAACTGGGAACAGGGTGTTTTGCAAGACATATAGGAATTTGGGAAGAGCCATTATCTTAAAGAGGGCTGCTCTACCCAGTAGTGTGAGCGGCAGTGATCACCAATGCTTGACATCCCGGCGGAACCGCGCAAGGGGCTGCATAAGGTTTTCTTCAATGAAGTGTGAGGCCAGATGTGTAATATAGATGCCGAGATATTTAAATCACGTGTCAGCGATCTGGATTTCGCAGTTGTGCGGTAGTCTCGACGGAGGGCCGTGAAGTATATAAAGAAGTGATTTCGCCCAATTGATAGTATAGTCCGAAACCCGTCCATATGCAGCGTATATGTCGAGTAGGTAGTTAATAGAACACGAAGGGGATGCCAAATATAGTAACACATCGTCCGCATATAGGGAAATGCAATCCTCCCATCCCATAGTCCATTTTAAACCACGAATAACCGGGTCCTGCCGTATCCATGCCGCCAACGGCTCCAACACTATTGCAAATAGGAGCGGTAACAGGGGGCAGACCTATCTCCTTCCCTTTCCCAGAGGGAAGTCTGCCAAGATGCAGCTATTGATTACAACCTGTGCCAGGGGTTTTCTATACAGCAATTGCACCCATTTACAGAATTTGGGAACGAAGTCCATGTGTCAGAGGACCGCAAAGAGAAAGGGCCATTCAACCATGTTGAATGCCATACGTGCATCCAGGGACAGAATTAACGCGTCTTCTTCGATAGTAGGCCTATGTGCCATGACACTATGAAGTCTCCTAAGATTTAGCGCTGTATTTCGGTTTGGCATATATCCGGACTGATCTGGGTGGATCACTGTAGTAAGGTATGGCTGTAGTCTCATGGCCAGTGTTTTAGCCAGTATTTTAGCTTCTGCATTTATCAAAGATATCGGCCTGTAGGACATACATTCCTGCGGAGGCTTGCCCGGCTTATGGATAGCAACTATTGGCGCTTGGCGCTGATCTCTAGGCAGCTCTCCTGTGGTCAAACTTTCCTTGTACATGTTAAGTAGGTGTGGTGTGAACTGAATTGCTGCTTTTTTGTAAAACTCTACCGGAATACCATTTGGTCCTAGGGCTTTTCCCGTATGTAATGAACCTATTGCTAATACGAGCTCATCTGGAGTCAAATCTGCTTCCAGTGCTTGAGTTGCGTCACTGAATAGTGTGGGCATATGGATGTCTTTGAGAAAGGCTAGATTGTCTTCTATTGTGTTTATAGCTGTGGTTGTATATATTTTCTCGTAATGGATCGCTAATGTGTCAGCTATTTGCTGAGGGTCTGAGGTCACTGTCCCGTCCTCTAAGCTGAGTTTGGCTACCCATCAGTTAGCTCTCTCCTTTCTATCTAGCCAAGCTAGGAGCTTCCATGCTTTATCCCCTAGTTTGTGAACAGTATGCTGCGTGGCAATGAGTCTGGACTTTGCTTCTTGCCATGCAAAGGCCCTGTATTCCTGTTGTGCTAATTTGAACCTATGTGTCGTGTCATCACTGGTGTCCGTGGTATGTTCCACCTCTGCCTGGGCCACCCCCTGTTCTAAAGTCTCAATCTTCTGCTTTTGTAATTTTTTATACCTTGCAACCAGCGAGATTGCCTGGCCATGTAATACGGTTTTATATGCCTCCCACAACATTCCCAACCTTTCGATTTTTAAGATAACCAGGGTAGAGTGGAAACAGTTGGCATCGGACTGGGATGTGAAATGTGTATGTAATGTGCACAGGCGAATGGTCCGAGATTCCCCTGGGTAAGTGTAGGATCTCTGTTACCCTTTCCTGCCCTTCTGCCAGCGTAAATATGTAGTCAAGTCTTGAGAGACTATTATGCACTCTCGACTGGAAGGTGTATTGTCGTTCCTGTGGGTGTTTGACTCTCCAGATATACATGAGACTGATTGCATCAGCGAAGTGGACTAATTTGAGGTTGGCGCTGCTGGGGTCTCTAGGGGGTTTTCTATCCATGGTTGCGTCAATCGTGGCATTAAAGTTGTCCCCCACAATAAGTTCACCCTGCGGGAGTGACAGTAAGAATTTTCCCAGGGCCGGGAAGGTTGATTGATGCAGCGTCGATGGGATTTAAACTGATACCAAAATATATGACCGCCCCTCCCATTGACACAATACCTCTGCGGAGCGCCCCTGATCATCTGCCCAGGACCCAGTTAGTATCAGTGGGAAGCGTTTGTTAACTAGGACCCCCACCCGCCGAGAACAGGAGGTGAACTCAAAGTGTGTTACCATTTTGTAGCCCCATCTATCCAGGGCCTTGCAGGCCGAGCCCATCAAGTGTGTTTCCTGTAGCAGTGCTACTGACGGACCCTTACGTTTGATGTATTGGAGGACCAGTCCCCTCTTTATCTTGTCACTTAGTCCGTTTACATTCCAGGACAGAAAAGTGAAAGGAGGCGGTGTCCCCCTAAAGTGTGCGAATTGGGTGTGCGAGATTTCTGTGGGTGTGTCCATTCGTGTCATACATGACATCAGCTATGTAAAAATGTAAAGCGCCCTTAATTCTCCACGTCAAGTTGCCATCATACATGCCATCATTTATATCCCTGTGTACCTGTAACAAACCAAACAATAACGCACTTAAGTAACCCTTGCCCTCCTCCCACCTCCCTGCCTCCCTGCACGGCGGACTTCGAACTACCCGCCACCCCAATTTAGCAGAGTGCTTAATTCCCAGAACTTTGTACTTGCGCGAGGGGGGAGAGCCGTGTCACGATCTCCTCAGTTCCCTCCCTTAATTTGGTAGAAAATAACAGTCATATACCAACAGGTCAATAGCACAGCTGCAATTATGAGTGTCGTCAGCGACTACGAGTCAGGTGTTCATCAAATCTTGGTCAGTAGATCTCTCCCACCATTTAGTCTCAAGGTCCAGGGAGCACTATATCAGCCTGAATTCTCATCGGCGTCTTGTTGCATTCCACCAGAGGCCTCTGATTCCCTTACTCCCGAAGGTGCCAATGTCTTGGTTGGGGACCTCTGTCTCAGTCCCTGTCTACTGGGCCCCATGGCCGGGCGCCACCCCTCCAGCCAGTCCCGGGCTTCCTCAGGCGTGGTGAAGAACCAGGTTTTCCCTTCGGCCTCCACCCTCAGTTTTGCAGGGAACAGCATTGTGTACTTCAGCTCCCGCTTGCGCAGTTCTTTCTTAATTTCAAAGAAAGTACACCGTTTCGTGGTCACCGCTGCCGTATAGTCTGGATAGAGGGTCACCGTGCAGTTTTCAACTTGTATTGGGGGAGCCATGCGGGCCGCCTGTAGTATTGTGACCCAGTCCCTGAAATTGAATATGTGTGCCAGTATGGGCCTGGGGGGCCCCCGGCTGGGTTCTTTCTCCTGGTACTCGGTGAGCCCTTTCCACCGAGAAGAAGCTGGACAGCCTAGGTGGCTGTAGTTGTGTCTCAATGAGGTCTTCTACAAAGAGGTCCAGAGCTGGCCCCCTCACACTCTCTGGTACACCGACCAGGCCCACGTTATTACACCTCGAGTGACCCTCCTGGTCGTCAAGCTTGTCTGCCATTTGTTTATCTGCTAGTTCCAATTTTCGGACCTGACATTGCACAGTCGCTGTGTCTGTGGAGAGAGCCGCAGTAGTAATTTCAACCTCTGCTATTCTTGTACTCACCTTTGAGACATCGGCATGGAGTAGGGCAATGTCCGTGGAGATAGTGCCAATAGATGTTTGTACCTGGACGAGGGCGGCCATGACGTCCTGTAATGTGACCTCCTTAGGTTTCGTTGTTTGTGAGCTGTCTCCACGGTCTACAGGCTTTTCTGTGTGACTGGCTGGTCTTTCTGATAAGTATATTTATCCAGGTTGTTAGCTTGCACTGTGCGCTGCCCTCGTCCTCCCATTGCATCTATCACTCCAGGCGGCGCAGTCAGGTATCTGGAGGGAGTGGGGAACAGTAGTCGCCACTGCCTGCCTGCTGGAACAATGTCCACGCGTGGCCTTTCGGTTTTACTGTCTCCACCTATGTGTCCCCAGGAATAGGCTGCGCCACGGGTAAGTCTGTTCAATCCTGCTTGGTCACCAGTACCACCTCGTCGTCTTCTCCCGGAGTCTTCTATTTGTTGTAGCACTCCGTACAGGGTTAATGGGTTCTTCCGGTGTAGTCTTAGCTTTGTGGACTGTCTAAGGTTGCAGTGGTGTGTCTCCCCGAAGTGTGGCGCCAATCAGGATTTTGTGGTCGAAGCATTCACGGGAGACGCAGGCCACTACACATCTAGTGCACAATGTGGATTTTGTTACCTAGTGCCGGGCCCCCCGGTGATGATGTGTGTGCCAGCAAGGTTTTCCGGTAGAATGCGGAGTCCATTTGCCGTGATTCCACCCACCGCCGTAGGCGCCTCGTGTGTTCAGCACGAGTTGGCCACGGCTTGTCTACGTGTGTCAGCTGGCGTTCAGAGTGCCCCACAGCTGTATGTTAAGGGTCACCCCAGATAATGGTGCCTCAGCTCAGATCACCGCCTCTATTTGGATTGGGCCTTTATAGCGGTTCCTAGTTATTTTCTGCCGCCTCCAGGCTTACTGCCAGGGGCGACGCCCGGGAGTCCTCTCCAGTCTGGGCCGCTGCGACTGTATTGTCTACGGCGCGTCTTGCAGCCTGATTTGCAGCCGTCGCTGGGGCCTATTGTGCTGTCTCGGGCCCTCTCACGCTCACAGGGTTCCTGGCCAGTGCGGTCCTTGCACGAGATTGCGCTCAATATGTGCGAGGCTCCGGTATGGTGCTCAGGCCGCTACTTTCCCTCCACGATCTGGGTCTCTGCTGGTTACGTCTGCAAAGCTCAAATTGGCAGCAGTTGTACAGCAGATGTTCCAGTGCCATTTCCAGCACTCAGATCGCAAGAAGCTGGCCGATTAATTACAGGACTAGCCGGGAGAGTCTTTGTCAGTTGCGGAGCTCTCCTAGACTGCAGCCATCTTCGTTGGCTGCTAGCCACGCCCCCTCCTGATTTTTATTTTTAAAATATCTTGATGGTTCTTTTGATTAATGAGTTTTGAGTTTTGCTCGTGGTATTTTTTAAATGCTTTTACTAGAAAACAATTTCCAGCATACTAACAGCATTTTGTATGTAAACATCATAAACCTAAACTTTGCATGTTGTGTTCTATGCTTGATGTTGAGATATTTGAGTGTTGAACACGCTTTAGTCCTGTCTTATGTGTGGGCCATTTGTTACTCAGATAGACTGTCTTATCTTTCTTGAACTGTTCTGTGGAGCCAAACAAATTCAATGATAGTAATCAATTTCATATGACTCCAAGTGTAGCTTTTGTTTCTACGGTTATAACAATGTGTACAACTGTTTAATTGTTAAGTAAGCAATTCATATGATGATCATCAAACCACCACTCTGTGTCAGGGTAAAAGATGCATGAAAACTGCAGAGTGTTTCCAGAGAACCAGAAGACTGCTCACTGAAGGTATCTTCCAGGAAATTTCTTTTTTCCCCTTCCCCTTTCTCCATCTGTGTGCCTACACCTAATGCTTATTTGATATTTGGCATGTAGAGGTGGGAACGGGCTAGAGGATTAAAGCTGCATTTTTGTTTTACCTACAGCACTACTGCTCAAACACCCTGGCCACTTGTCCACTGTAATGGCACACCTTTACTTGAAGATTGGATGTTTGGCCCAGCAGAGTAACTGAATTGGCCAGCCAGTTCACCCACCTCCCAAGTACATTCATCCATCAACACACTGCAGAGTGCCTCGGTCCAGGACCACATGTCATTTGAAGGGGAACTGTATCTCTCATTGATGGAATGTCACACAGCCTGGTACCCTTTTTGTTTGCCAGTTCCACCATTCATTCAACATACAAGGCATTTAAGTGTTGGTGTTGAGCGCTCAGATTAGATGTTTGCATGACCCAAAGCTGGACTGTTGTTGAAATACTGCCATCTGCTTTGCTTTCAGTAATGCCTTATCATCCGTCTGCGATGAAGGATACAAAGTACAGGAGTAAACCTGTTGACCCAGTTGAGACTGGGTGAAGTATTTAGCTAAAACAACAGTGTCTCAACCGATAACCATTAGCAAAGACAGTTACAGAAAGTGTATAAATCACTTGAGGAAGGCAAAAAAGGGAAAGGGTACCAGAAGCAGTTTTTAAAAAAAAGGTATGTTATTTGTAAGTGAACGGCACAGTGACACAGAGGTGAAAAAACAGCGTGAACGGCGAAAAAACAGTAAAAACAAGTTGGTCTGAGGTCAATGATACAAGATAGATCAAAACAAGTCGAGTATTATGATTTGATTGACCCCGTGGGAGCCGCGTTTTGAACTGTTCAAATTCAGGTATCATTGACCTCAGAACGACTTGTTTTTACTGTTTTTTCGCCGTTCATGCTGTTTTTTTTACCTCTGTGTCACTGCGCCATTCACTCACACCAGCACATTCAGTGCACACCTGGTTGTTATGGTTACTTTAAATTAAATTGTATTGTTGTGCTGCTATAACTAGTTACAAATAACATCCCTAAAAAAAACTCCCCTTTCTTCCCTTCCTCAAGTGACTTATACACTTTCTGTAGCTGGCTTTGCTAATGGTTACCGGAAGAGACACTGTTGTTTCATCATCTATCTGCAGTGCAACACCTACTTGAGTGTAAGCCTGGGCGGTGAACTCTACTCTGTTTGCAGAGTTCGCAGATTTTTTCACACTCCGCGGAACTCGCATCGTTCTGAAAAACTGTACGTTTGCGAGCGAGGAAAATCCAGCTTGGGACAACGTGCCAGCGAGATTTATCAATGCGGGCGGTCACAGATGGTCGCTACTGCTCGTGTTGAGAAACCTTCTGTTTGAGTTGAGGAAGCTGCCGCTTGAGTAGAACATCTACTCGAGCAGCAGAAAGAAGCACCACCCTCTTGCACTGTGTGAGATGGCGTTTGCACTGATTTTGCAGCACGGGACAAGCACCCATCACTAAACATAAGTGAGAATGACCCGAGGCAACCCACTCTGCTGCTCGCAGAACTAGCTTGGCAGCGATTTTTGTCAATTAGCGGAGTTCCCCATTGTTGCACTCTGGTAACTCCAGTCAGGCTTACTTAAGTGTCTGTCTCTCAATTGCCAGTGGCTTTTGTTGTCATTGTGAATTTTCAGCAGGTTGTTTGGGTTGGCATAGGCACCTGCCTCCTTTTGACCCTATGGGTGCATCCTATCATGTTTGGACAGTCTTTGCTGGCAGTCCACAGGCTTCTCCTATTTCAGTTTCCTGCTGTCCTTCTCCCAAGTCTTCAGTTTCGACATCCTGGAGAGTTGGGTTGTCTTTAGGAAAATGAACTGCTTCTTGCTTGCTTTCAGTTCTATTGCAAGTCCCTCATGTTAAATATCAATACATGTTAGCTGATAAGTGGAATGAAATTGCTTTGATAAATGATTTTAGTCATTTTGACAAGAGTGGACTTTGGGGCTAAGTTATACATTGCAACACATTGATGTGACTATAATGAATCCATGACATTTCTAGAGTAACAACATCTCCTGACAGTTTTCATGATGGTACTCATGCACACTTGATTTGTGTGGATTTAGACAATTTTATAACAAAGTGCTTTTCTTAAATGTAGTGTCCACCTACCCGTGGCTGTAGGTGGTGGTACTGATGTATCAATACTGCTCATTCCAGACACTGCTTCATTGTGTAAAGTGCCTCAGGCTTATGGTGGGTACAATAATCTTCTCATGTGAGTTTTGTAATGATTCAGTTGAATGACCTCCTTCTGTGTTACCAGTCTCCCTCATTTGTCTAAACTCCCTGTCCTTCATTTTGACCATGGTCATACCACCTTTTACATATTTCTTCAATGGCACAGTGTTTTGCATCCACAGCATTTATCCTCTCTAGTACAGGTATCCATACCTTCCTCTTGTTGGCTTCTGGTATCAATACTGATGTTTTTCCAAACAAAATCATCATCGTTGGCCACACATTCCTCAACCAAAGTGCAAACCTCTTTCTCTGTTAATTTTAATTTTCTCTTTCTGGCACCACCCTCCCCTTGTGTGTCATGGCTTGCTATGGTGCCTCTGCATGGTGTGGCTGCTTACCTTCTCTAATATGGTTTCTCGTGGGCTATAGTGAATGTTTGGTAGGGCCCTTCCTTGTTGATATGTCATTACTTGCTGCCAGAGTGACAGTCACAGTTTGTGAGTCTCTGTGAGTCGCAATTAGGGATTCAATATTTTAGAACTGCCACACCCGCATCGCAATGTAATGAAACATGAATTCACACACACAGATTTGCAATTAGCCTTTCGATATTTATAGCTAATTCGAATTTCAAATGTGCCCCTCTGTATATTGGACAGTAGGTTGATTAAGATGCAGAACTGAATCCATGTTGCCTGATGCAGCTTATTTACACATGTTTTTGAGTTGCCCATTGGTGAAAAAGTATGGATGCTGATGGTTCAGCTGCAGCTCTTCAGCTCTACCACTAAGCATCGCATGGACTCTCAGTTACTCTCCTCCGAGTTATTCTTTAGATCCACCCCCAACTATTGGGTCAATGGAGAGAGCTCCGAACTCCCCACTTGCCTACTCACCTAGCCTTTAGTTAAACATCTAGAGCATATAATCTAAAAAACAGGCATAAACCCGCAAACATTTGGAAGCCTGCGATGCACCAATCACACAGGGGTACTCCCTACATCCCCTCTCTTCTTCCCCTATCTCCTTCCCCTAAGTTCTTCTCTTCTTCTTTTTCTTCCAATACTTTACCTTTCTTGTTGTGGTTGTTCAGACAGCCCTGCAGTGGTTGCCAGATGTGCCATGTTGACACAGCTACACACACCTTCCATCCGCGGGTTCATTGCCCTTTGTCATACTGTGCTAGATGTCTGGGAGAATACTGCTCTTGTGTGTAGTATGTATGTAAAACCCAATAAAAAATGTTTTAAGAAAGAATAATGTGAAGGTGGTAATGGTTTCTGCTTTACTGGTGTCCTTTGTGAAGATTAATGAGTGAGAAGAATGGTATCTGCTTACGCAGAAGTTGGTTTTCATCTAGTAGGTAGTGGTAACAAATGTTGCAATTCCCACTGAAATCAAGGGGCATATTCACAAGAAAAAGAGAGTGGAGCTGCGCCACAATTTGTACCGCTGCACTCTAACATTTTAAAAGAGCAAGGATGCGCCGTATTCACAAGAATACAATGCACCCCCGTGCTTCCGCTGGCGCCAAAAAAGCTGCCAAGCGCCAGCGCAGGTACCCTGCTGCTGTGTTGCAAGGGTGCCTGCACTGCAGGGAGGATTTTTTTATGTGTAGAAAGGGACACCTTCCTGCACATAACCAATGAATAATGGTGATTTGCAGCTTCTATGTGTGCAGCAGAATGCAGCACATATAGAATGAGCAAGAAATTAATAATTTCTCCTCATTGCGCCCTTCTAGCGCCTGGTATTCCATGGCATTAGTGTTTGGTGCTGCCTCAGTCTTTTAAATATGGGGCAGCATCAAAAAAAGCAATGGGTGTTGCAGTGGAATGCCCACAGCAACACCCACTGCACACCCCTGTGCCACAGAGGTCTGCGGGGGAAAAGGGGCATATTTACTATGTGGAGTTAGCCATGCAAAGTGGCTTTGCACCACCTTGTAAATATGGATAATGGAGCGTGGCTAATGGATTGTCAAAAAAAGTGACGCTCGTATGACGCTGAGGGCGCGTAAATATGCCCCTATGTTTTTTATGTTCACAGAGATTTTGTCTGCTGAAAACAGCAGGTATTTCAGTGTGAAAGTTTGGGAGGCAGTATGATGTGAATACACCCGGAATTAGGAATTCCCTGGCATTCCACATCGCTTATTGGATCTTCGAGATTTGCCTCATAATAGGACTGCTCTAGAATCACAACTCGATGATTCTTTTTTGCAGCATGAAAGTGAGAACAGTTATTAGGTCAATCAATTTTCCAATAGTTCTATTAGACACATAGTAGCCAAGGAAAACTACTTAAGGTTAGTTTGATTTTATTACAAAGCCAAAAATAACTCAACATCAAAACACCTTAACACAAGACTGTAGAGATACATAGGAATAAGCATTAAGAAAAATCTACGTTTCCAGTTTTGACGATGCAACATAAGCAACGCAATTAGTTCAAGAAGTAGGATACAAAAGATCAGGAAACACAATTCCAAATCTCCCTGCTTCAAGGGTTGTTGAATGAAACACATTAAATCTATCCCTACTCTAGCACTGAGATGACATCCCTCCCTTTTCAGATCGAGGAGTAAAACGTGTCAGTACGTGAAGTCTTCCTAAGAAGGCTCTCCACGATCAATGGATCATGTAGCATAAAGCTACCAAAACACAGCTTGCTCTGAGATGCTCTCTCCCTGAAGGCAAAAGAACAAGTGGGGCTCTCTCCCTGACTTCAACAATGGTTAGTTATAAGTAGCATTCCCAGGGTGCACTGTGAGAGTCATGAGATTCTGCTCTGAGTACAGTCCTTGAGGTGATTTTCCATGGGACAATGTGTACTTTTCTTTCTACAATTTGTCCTTCCTTTATAGCAACACGATTGTAACTTCTTTCCTTGACTGACTAGTAAAACAAAGACATTATTCTAGCTAACAAGAGCGCTTCTCTCACCTGCAACACAAAACATGAGAAAGAACAAATTCTACAGCACACATGAAATTTAACTGTTAATTCTAAAGGGAGAGATTCCAGGGAACTGCATTTTAGGCCTAAGAGGTTCAGCTAAAGTAAGAAAGCATAGTATAAGCTTTATGAATTTTACATAGCATTAATGCAATTTCAACTAATGCATCTACCAAAATTTGAAATTACATGATTAAAAAGCACATTTAATGTTTGATTAGGTGTCAATTGCACAGTACAAGTTCTTCGTTTTAATGTTTTCTGCTAGTTACATTCATTTTCTACATTGATTCTCCAAATACTACTTTTCAATGGCCTAAAAAAGTAACATTTTCATGTTAATACATTTAACAATTTTAACACTTTACATTAACACACCAATAGATTATGGGCCTCATGTAGGTAAATAAATTTTACCGTTTCTTAAATACCGAGCCGTACCGAATCGGTAAATTAGAATCGGTAAGTTATATGTAGGTAAAAATTCGGTAACAGTTACCGATTCGGTAACATTCGGTAATCACGAATCGGAATTCACCGAATCGGTAAATACCGAGGTGGTATTTACCGAATCGGAAAATACCGAGGTGGTATTTACCGAATCGGAAAATACCGAATCGGTATGTACGGAATCGGTAAATAAAATCACATGACTTGACGAAACAGCTAATCCCGTGCAACCACAGCCCACCCAACCAGGAAGTGGCCACACCCAGGCAGGTGTACATAATTAGCCGACCCTGGAGAGGCTTGGAGTGCAGAGGAGAGGCAGGGAGCCGGTGCCTGTGCGAGCGGGAAAACGAACATCATGTCCAGCCAGAGAACACAGAGAGACGGAGGGGAAAGGAGGAGGAAGCTGAAATTTAGCCCCAAGGAACTCCAGGTGCTGGTGGAGGAGGTGGTGAAGCAGCACCAGAAGCTGTTTGGAAGGCAATCCCTGCAAGTGCCTGAGGCTGAAAAGCGCAACATATGGCTGGCCATCCAGGCCCATGTGAATGCCGTGGGAGTGACCCACAGGGACATAGAGGTCCTAAAGAAGCGCTGGTATGACCTGAGGATTGTACCCAAGAGGAAGATGGGCGACATCCAGAAGGAGGCCAGCCAGACTGGAGGTGGAACCAACAGGGCACCTGCCCTCACCGAACTGGAGGAGCTGGTGGGGGCCACAATCGAGCAAGAGAGCGTCGTGGGTCTTGGGGACGCCGACAGCTCTGCCAGAGCCGCCACACAACAAGGTAAGACGAAAGCACAGCAATGTAGCACCCCCTATCCCTATCCCACATCCCCCAATGTGAAACGAGAATCACACTGCAGTCCACACGTGTCAGTGCAGACAGGCAATGCATTCCGGGAGATGTAGTCAGGGAAACACCAACCATGACGTAAATGTTACAGGGCAACAAGGCATGTCACGCACTCGAGGCACAAGGAGACAGAGGACATTTTGGAATGTGAAATTATTTATTGTGACGCTTTCAATGCAGCCCTTCGGGGACACTGAGCCAATGTTGTATTTCTGTCCACAGATGTGACATCATGCAGGACAGGGCATGCTGCAGGAGAGACGGCACACCGGCCACAAATATCACCTCTAGCCAGCACAAGTTCAGACCAGGGAGCAGGCCCACTGGCAGCCGCACCACCAACACAGGCAGCCTCGCCGCAGCCAGAGCCAGCATCACCTCACCCAGAGCCAGCATCACCTCACCCAGAGCCAGCATCGCCACTCATGTTTGAATCACCGGCCACATCTCCGCTTGCAGGTGTGGGAATGAGGAGGCGTCCAGCAGCCAGGCTACGAGCCTTAGACACCTCGTCAGACGACAGCATGGGCCCTGAAGAACTCACCAGGCCCCAGGAAGGGAGCCATGCCACTGTGCCCCACACCTCACAGGCAGCACAGACGGGAGCAAGAGGGCGCCGCAGGTCGCGTGTCCAGAGTCCACCAGCACCCATTGACGGCCATGGTGTCTTCTTGGGTCTCGAGGGCCAAATGTTGAAACAACAGCGCCTGCAAACAAAGGCAGTCATGACAGTCCAGAGGCACATGCGGGTGATGAAAACTACATTACTCAACATGGACAATAACATCAGCGGCATGGCTGCGGGCATTCGGGACATGTCCCAGTCAGTCCAGCAGTTGTGCAGCAAATTGGATGCTGACATCGAGGCACGGCGCCGGGAACGGCAGAGAAGGGACACTACCAACAGGGCACTCAACCGTCTGGCAACTGCGACTTCTCTACTGTGCCGGCGCTCTGTGACGATGCAGGAGGGCCTAACACACTGCTGCAGCGACCTGTCTCGGGGGATGGTGCAGGTGACAAGTGCACTAGGGGTGCTATTGACTAGTCAGGCGTCGACAACTGCTGCAGGGGATGCTGCGGAGAGCATCGACACCGGCAGCAGGAGCAGCATCACACCCCCCATCCCAGAAGCACGCAGGAGCAGCAGGCGGCTTGGGGTTGGCTCTAGTGAGGATGCACAGGCCGTGCCATCCACCACTGCAGCGCGTATGCGCAAACATTGATGTGGCCCTGCTTAGCCACTTCCCAATGGGTGACGTAACCCTGGACATACTCCTTGTATAGATGTTATATTGCCAGATTGGCTTGTTCATGTGTTCATGGCGTGGTGCCACATTAAAACCACGTCATGACTAATCACAACTGGCTGTGTCCCCTTACTTACTCAGAAATAGTTGCATGTGATCTCTGCCCGTCTCTCTCTCCCATCGATTGCAGTTGGCACTCTAGCTGCGTTGCCCTGTGGCTGGCCTGACTCATCCTCGTTGTCCTCAAAATATGTTAGTTCCACATCTGTACCTTTTTTCGTGGCAAGGTTGTGCAGCATTGCACAAGTGGCAATAATCTTGCAGCAGGTGATGGGTGTGTACTGGCGTGCGCCTCCGCTCTTGTGGAGGCAGCGGAACCTGCTCTTCAGTAGTCCAAACGTGCGCTCCACCACATTGCGTGTTGTTTTGTGTGCCACGTTGTATCGTCTCTCACTCTGGGTTGCTGGGTGTAGGTAGGGAGTGAGGATGAATGACCGGCATGCATATGCACTGTCGCCTATATGAGTTGAAGGGAAACATCAGTCACATGCCTCTTTACACTATGATTTGCAGGTTGCAAGGGGCGTCACTGTTACTCACCTAGCAGGTATCCCTCTCCAAATTCTCCGGCACTCAGTCGTGTGTAGATCCCACTATTCTGGAAGATGTACGAGTCGTGGGTGCTCCCAGGAAACTTTGCAACAATATCTGTGATGATGTTCCCTGCATCACAGATCACCTGCACATTGATGGAGTGGGTGGACTTCCTGTTCCTGTAGATGTGCTCTGTGTCAGCTGGTGGACAGATTGGGATGTGTGTACCATCAATACAGCCGATGACATGGGGGAACTGTGCCATGTGATAAAAGTCTGTTTTTGTTTTCTGCAGTGCAGCCTGTGTGTTGGGGAAGCTGATGTAGTGGTGCATTCTCTGCATCATGGCATCCAGGAACTTCCTGAAGAAACGTGACAGGCAACTCTGGGATACACCACCCACCGCAGCTATCACCACCTGATAACTGCCGGATGCCAGCAGATGTAGGCTGCAGAGCACCTGCACATGTGGGGGTATGGCGTGCGCCCTTCTTATTGGCTGGTCCAGGAGTGGGTGAAGGTCCCTGATTAAGTCCATGATGGTTTCGGGGTGTAGCCTGTACCTCTCATGTATCTCTGCATCAGTCAGGTGGAATAGTGTGATGCGCTGTCTGTAGATGCGTTTCTCCCGTCGCCAAACCCTCAGTCCTGCTGCCTGTAGACGTAGGCGCCTTGCAATGACATACATAGCGGCCATGTTGTCCACGCTGTTGCATTTTGGGATTGCTAATATGCACTGTTGATGGTTACCACCTGCTTTCAATCCATGTTAATTACCGACTCTTATTTACCGATTTTCTTGGATTTCTTGATTACCGAGTGCTCCTACATGTCATTATAATTTTTACCACTTCATATTTACCACTTCATATTTACCGATTCGTTAAGTATGTATTCGGTAACTCTGATTCGGTATTTTAGAATTCGGTAAATATGATTCGGTATTTACCGCCTCATATTTACCGAAAAGTCGTTTTTGGACTCCTACATCTCACTTGTCTGGATACCGGTCGGTAACGGCATATTTACCGAAAATCGGCCGTTACCGACCGGTATTTGGCTACCTACATGAGGCCCTATATGAGGTGCGGTCTAAACGTGATTGTAGTGCATTCCAACAAATAAAATGCAGTTTCCACTCAATCAGGCCCAATTTTTCTAAGCCTCAGCCACACCAGGAAAACCACACTCCTGCCCCTTATCGTTGATGAAAACCAAGCGCAGTCATTTCCCAGGCAAACCGTAATGAGAGTCTAAGTGTGAACACACTGAACATGAGCACGAGGCCCCCTTCTTGACATGCTTGGGTGCGAATTCTGAAGTCCTTTTGTCGGCAGCTTTGGGTTGGAGCATCTTTGAATCGCCATGCTGTCCTATGATTGCGTCACTGTTTATGCAGTTTCTGATTTTTGTCAGGCACGGGAAGCTCAAAGGATTTGCCCAGAATCACAAGTTGTTGATCCGATGCTGAGAGTCGAACTTGGTTGCAAGGTCACATCCCGTCTCTGTTAGTTGGACACCTGCTATACTGATGTCCAGCAGCGAGATTTTTCTGTTAGCAAACCACCCAGGGAGCAATTCGGGCATTGTTGGTACTGGCTGACTACAAATGAGACATGAGAAAACAAATTTAAATGATTGAAGTAACTGCACTGCTTGCTGCCTCCCTTTCCAGAACTCCTTTTTAAGTAACAATATCAGTTTTGCTCAACACACTCAATAAATGCACCACACGGACGCCTGTTAAATGTGATTAAAGTATTAGATTGCATCACAGTTTTGAACGTCTCAGACTCCTCGTGTTCAGCACATCCTGTCTCTGCAATTATGAGCAGGCAAAGATGCAAAACTCTTGCATATGACTCACACGCAGATGATGTCCGCAGCACTCAGGGCACGCTGTCCTCGAAGCAGAATTAAGGGATAACCTCAGTCCGGACAGGGGCTCTCAATTTATTTTGCATAACATCTAATCCCTAAAAAATGGACTTTTCAAGCTACGTCTCCCCTTGTGCTTGCCTTTCTCTATTACGTCACTGGTTGAGCTGCGCATGCGTCCATTCTAGGAGCCCGCATGCCGATGCTACCTTTGCACAGTGACTCCTTTCCATTCGTCACTCTCTGCCAGAGGTGCAATAATAATAATCCACATTTGTAAAGCGCGAACAATCACCCGTAAGGGTCTCTAGGCGCTGGGCGCTGTCGGGAAGATTAAGCAAGCTATTGCCCAGAGTCACATGGTGCTGGGCTAATCTGCTGCCGGCACCGGGGATGGAACCGTGAGCCCCAGATTCTGGAGTCAGTCGCCCTGGCCGCGGCACCACACCTCTTCCCTTCCTCTAGACAAATTTCAGGGGGGGGCTAGGAAAAACTTTCAGGGGGGGGGGCTAATTCCTCCAGCAATAGTGGAGACGCAGGGGCTCTAAGAAGGGGTGAAAAAACAACAAAGCCTCATTAACAATCAAATGGCCTTTTAAAGACCTGTGAAGTACTTGGATGCTTTTGTGTGTGTGCCCGCAAAGCTGTCTCAGCCCGGGCAGCCACACGATGGGGGGGCTGAAGCCCTTTGAGCTCAATGGGCGTTGTGTGCCTGCTCTCTGCAGTTTCGTTTACAGCGCAGTATCAGAGGTACTGAACCGCAGGCTCTCCTGGCCAGTTAGTGTAGGAAAACCCGGATTTTATTGAAGACAAATAAGGGGAATATTAGGCAGTCTCTCATCTTGCAGTTTGTTTGTCATAGCCCATATTTAAAGTAAACTACATGCACCATAGTCCTGCTCCCCTGGGCAGGAAGTGGAAACAAAGGCAAAGCACAACATGCTGTTGAAATAGTTACAACATTCTTGGCATCGATACAGAAACAGCCACTGGGAGTAACTCAGCGGATTGGAAATCACTCTCCGATATGAAGAGAGAGTGGGTTAGAATTACCCTACATGGAGCACTCATGGCTGAGTATTTTAAGGCTAAAATAGCACCAAATGGCCTTATCGTTAAGAACTTCCTCAGGATATTCTGGGAGGATGGCCATTTTAAGATCGAATGGTCACTAATCTCATGGAAGTGTACACACGACCTCCTTATTTTACTGGTCAATACAGCAAAACGATTAGCGGATGAGCTGCTCACCAAGATTCAGGCCGCGGAAAGTGCACTAAAGAGTGCCGGGCAGAATCTAGGCTTTAAAACCAAGCTGGCTGAATTGAACAAAGAAATATCTGAACATAAAGAATTTCTGATGAAACAGAAGGTAACTAAGTTACAGAAAGATATCCAGAGTTTCTCTAAAGAAAAGGTATATCCGTATCTCAAAGACGACTACGTCCCCCCTGGGACGGGATACCTTTCAGACTCCAGTGCCAATTCCTCCAGGAGAGGATCAAATAGTGACAGCAACTCGAGCGGTGACGATTGGCAATCACAACCCCAGAGGGGTAAGAGAGGTGGGAGACGTGGACAATCATTTTATCCACACCCTCCGCTCCAGGGCCCACCGTTTTGGCAATACCCCCATTTTCCACCCCCTATGCCACCGTATGCACCCCAATATCCACCTCAATTTGCCCCCCATGGCACTAACCAGCATCCTTTTTTAGACAAAGGCTGGGGCAGAGGGCGCGGGCGCAAGCGAGGAAATGGGCCAGACAAGAGGGTACAATGGGAGGACACTCAGGGTCAAGGGATGGACACCCGGAGCAAGACAGCACGAAAATAAGCTTAGTAGTGAATCTCTCTTCACGCCAACTTACTGCAGGCGAAGAAGAAGTGCTTCAAAAGGGACTTGGGTTCGTCCCCACACCCAAGATTGACAATTTCCAACAGAGCTGTGAAATCCAAAACTTTTTTCGTAAGATCAGGTTGAGAGCCTTCTTTGACCCCAACTGACTCAGGTCTCCACAACCCTTCGAACTTCACCCCTCATAGCGGGATGGTCCCCAATGAAATTCTAACGTATGAGCAGGCTGTGCTCAAAGACATTGGGTCTATGAGACCAGGCAAGAAACATCACAACCTCTCTAATTCTGAGAGACAGATGCTAGATTCCTTAGCCAACGATCAGACCATCACCATTAAGCAGGCAGATAAAGGCGGGGCGACAGTTCTAATGAATACCACTGACTATGACACTGAATGTCTTAGACAACTAGGGGATAGGCGATACTACACCCCCATCCCTTCCAACCCCACTGAACGTCTGAAAACAGCTATCACAGGGCTGGTCGAGACTGCTGAATGTCATGAGTGGATCTCCAAGAAGGAGGCTGACTTTCTATCAAAAAAAGAACCCAAGGTCCCCTATTTTTACATCCTTCCGAAAATACATAAGGGGACCACCCCTGTACCAGGACGCCCTATTGTATCAGGCATCGACTCTGTCTTAGAGCCTTTATCAAAGTTCTGTGACCACTTTCTACAGCCGCTGGTCAAATGAATACCTTCATATGTTCAGGACACCACTGATGTCCTACGCCTCTTGGATAATCTACAGGAGGATATCCAGATCGATTTTCTCATCACCCTAGACGTGGAGGCCCTCTATACTAACATCCCCCAGAGGGCCACACTAGGAGTGATCGAGAGAATCCTCAGTGCAGAAGAATGGAGCTCCCCCACGCCGCCTTCCTTTATTATGGAATGTGCTACCCTTGCCCTTACGGAGAACTACTTTGAGTTTAAAGGGCAATACTACCACCAGACCCAGGGCACTTCTATGGGCAGTACTTTTGCCCCTTCGGTAGCTTGCCTCTACATGTCAGACTTCGAAGAAAGACACATCAATGGACCAGAGAACCCCTACCATCTGAACATCAAACTATGGAGGAGGTTCATTGATGATATCCTGGTACTGAAACCCTATACAAGGAGTTCTTCAGCTGGCTAAACACGCTGAACGAATACCTCCACTTCACCATAACGGCGTCTGCATCCAAAATTGCCTTCTTGGATCTCACCGTTAGACTGGAGGGGGGCAAAATTGATACAACTATGTATCGCAAACCAACAGACCGCAACAGTTTGCTCTACTTTACCAGCCACCACCCTAAGGCCTTGAGACTGAACCTGCCTTTCGGACAATTTCTGCGGGTCAGGCGCAATTGCTCCCACCTGTCAGATTACAAAACCGAGTCTTCCTTACTATGCAGAAACCTGAGGGATAGAGGGTACCCCACTAGAGAGATTTCTAGGGCACGCAAACGTGCAAAAAATAACCATAGGGGGGCCCTACTTGAATACAAGACCCGGACGACACAGGAGTCAGATCTTCTTACTTGTGTCACCACCTTTTCGCCAGTTTCCAACGAAATCAAAAAGACAATCAAACGACACTGGCAAATTCTGAACACGGGCAATCTCAGTTTTACACCGCCCAGATTTGCCTTCAAAAGGTCAAGGAATATTAAGGATATTCTGGTGCATACCAGACCGAGGAAGGCAGAGCCACCTAAACAAACCACCCTGTGGCAATTACCGCCTGTACGTGGGCATTATCAGTGCGGCTCCTGCAGTGTGTGCCCCTTCACCAGCACATACAAAACTATCCCCCTGACGGACACTTTCCGCTGGGAACTGCGTGGCCATACCAATTGCAACACTTCTAACTGTATCTACTTGTTGAGATGCCCATGCGGTCTGCAGTACGTAGGCATGACCTCCCGCCCTGTGAAAATCCGCATCTCTGAACATAGAAGCAACTTCCGTTGTAAGAAAACAAACACCAAGATGTGCAGGCACTACCTAGGACAGAACCACACGGCTGACTCATTGTCCTGGTTAGTTCTTGAATCCTCCCAAGACAAATCCAAGCACAGTCTTTTTCTTAAGGAACAGAGGTGGATACATCGCTTATCCACCGACAGCCAGGGATTGAATGAGGATATACCGTGGAGTGCTCTGTGAACACATCTCTTCCAAAACATCCCTGATCCACCCAGCGAACTATGCTAAGTTCAGTGTATACCCGCTGTCTTGGTCGTACAACAGTTATCATGGCCATTACACATACCTTGGCGTACCACACTTTATAAGGCTAATCACTACCCACCTATCACTGAGCGACACCGCCATTTTAGTGACATTACCCTGAATGTGTTCACTAATTTTTATACACTACCCTCCACTCCATCATGGCCGCCCGATTCGCGAGGGAAACCACATGATCTACGGGCGGATCCTACTTCCTGTTTGGGATCAGTGTATACCTGCTGTCTTGGTCGTACAACAGTTATCATGGCCATTACACATACCTTGGCGTACCACACTTTATAAGGCTAATCACTACCCACCTATCACTGAGCGACACCGCCATTTTAGTGACATTACCCTGAATGTGTTCACTAATTTTTATACACTACCCTCCACTCCACCATGGCCGCCCGATTCGCGAGGGAAACCACATGATCTACGGGCGGGTCCTACTTCCTGTTTTGGATCCTGTGGAACACACCCTGGGTGCTATTTAATGAGGAGGAACACGACCGGCTTTCCACTATCCGGACCCGGTGAGATGGGTAGGCTTGACTGGCCCTGACACGAGCAGTAGAAAGTAAGTGTACCGCCTTCTAAACCAACAGAGATTTCCAACCCTTATGACTAAAACCTCTTTACCGCACTGCAGGGTCCTATTGCCTGACTATTTTCTAACTATTTTCCTGTTATTCTAATAGCGGCCCTGGGAGGAATAAACAGCAGTTTTGCATTGTGCGCTTTTACAGCTACCAGGAATTAATATCCGTTTTTGACCAGTACTCACTGTGACGCTATCTTTGCAATATCTTTATAATACAACTACAATGGGAGCGTCTCCCCATTGTTAGATACCAACCCAGCCCAGTCCACTATCTACCAACTGGTTACCACTGGCTGGATAGAGGATATTTAGATTACTCTCACGTAGTGCCGTGTAGTGCCTCAAACACATACTACTTAGCCAATTTTCCACCATTTGGCTTTCTACCCCTAGACAGAACGCCTGCACCGAGGCAGCAGGATACATATGCGCCCTACATTTGAGTTTACCTCTCAATACCATCCCACTTTTGTCCTTTTCTTCCCAGCCTGAAAGGTTATGGCTTCTCCCTTGATGTCAGTTCCACCGGGTACTGTTGACACCCTATAACTCTAACCCTTAGGTGAGTAACAGTATCACCGTTTCCATAGGTGCGTGTAGTAGTTCTAATGGATACTGATGCTACCAGCTTTTTAACTTGGTTTTAATCACATACTAGTCACTATTTGCACTAGTATGTCACTTCTTCACAGTGTGTTCACGGTCACTACAGGGTCACATGTTGTTACTTACCTGTGGTAATGTTCTCCTTTATCTTCACTTTTTAGGTAGGAGCAGTGTCATACAGGTAGTACAACTTATGTGCTGTATTTAAACTGATACTAATCATTAGGTCATGTTTTGTAGATTGTAGTTTTTTACTAGGTCCTGAAGAATCGCAGTCATTGTACTAGAAGCGAGAAACATGTTGACCACACCATTTGCACTCTAGCCCTGGTCCATTCCGGGAAACCATAGTCCCCCTGAGTACCGGCTATCCTTGATTTTATTTGTGGCAGAGGACCACCAGAATAAAAATTGCTTTCCGGTACCTTAGGCCACATTTTATCCTCACCCACACTATCTACTCTGTCCTGGCCCCTCACCCCCACTTCACTCATAGGCAGTTGGATAAAAGATCTCCGATAAAGAGCCCCTCTTAGAGGTGAGCCCGTTGGGCATTGCACCGCCTGCCCGACGAGGAGCATTGCCGATGATGAAGCATGACACTCGCAAGGGTGTGTGAGGCCATTATATCCAACTAATTGGATACCCAGGGGTTGTCCTCCATTGAGCACTAACCCTTTTTCCCTAGTGATCTTTTCCTCTTTCCTGTCCTAAGGAACAGCCCAGTCATCTCTTTTTGTTGCTGAAATAGTTACAGTCCCTAATTAACCCGGCTGGAACAGGGAAACAAGAAAATAATTCCAAAAAGTAACCACAGGACCTCCTGCTTCCTCTGGTCTTGTTGATAACACAAATGCCCTCTGTGCACAGGAAGTTTCCCTCTCTCAATAGCATCAGCTCTGTGCTCTAATGATGCTGTTTGAGTAAGTGAGACCAGCACTAGGAGAAATCAAAGAACCTATTATGATTCTTCCATTCAGGGATAGTTTCATCACAAGAGGCAGCACAATATTCACCTCCTTTGTCTCTCATAAATCAGGACCCTCTTTCACTAACTGGCTGAAAGGATGTATATTTCATTACAAGACAGAAGGCTCTCTTATGCAGGTTAAGGCATACCCACCACTACCATTGCCGCACACTCTATTGGTTTATAGTAGACTCTCTTAATTGTAGACTCCCTAGACCAATCAGCAGACATGAGAATGCCCTCTAACTTGGCCCAAGCCCAGTAGCTTGTCAAGCATCTGTAGTGGAATGAGCTCCCAAAAAGTTCTATCCACCCCCACTAGGGACATCGCCTCCTACACCCATCGGCTTACTGTGGATGAAGTTTATGGAAAACAAGGCTTACTAATAGGAATTAACATCTAAGGGGAGGATGTTCCCAAGCTCTTTGGGTCCTTAACATGTTGTTTAACATCTAACCACACACAGTGTAGGATGTAAGCGAAAAGCAGGAAACCAGTACACCCAGAAACTGTGAACTACAATTCAACTAGATTGATGAGATATCCAATGCTCTGACGTCTGGAACCCTTCTAAAAGAAACTAGGTATAAGAACATTTCAGGTTCACTGGACAACATTTTGAATAAGAGGTTATCACTTTCTACCAATGACTGAAAAAGTTGTAATGCTATATGATCTTCCCACAATGTACAGTATTTGGGTTTAGTTGGATTTGATTACCTAATACCCTTTAACAATCTACAAACCAAGAGGTGCTCCTCATAGGTTTACCTTGTACTTTCTGGTGCGCAGCTGCAATTTGCAATGCATAACCATTTCTGTTGTAAAGCTATTGACACTAGGAAATTAAGAACTTCCATAGCATCTGACAAAAAAAGATCAATACCCTATTCCATCCACCAGCCGGCCCAGATGTACAAGGCTGGTTATAGGATTTAGTTGTTTTTCCTCACCTAGAAAGCCGCGATATGCTCTGAAACTGATTCGAAATGGCCTGGTATATCTGCAAATTAATTGTAAATGTTCCAATGCACTAGAATGAGATTACCCTGTAGGAGAAGATTATGATACTGCATATCCAGATTCTTCAGTAACGTTTTTTTTTTTAAGTTTTAAAGAAAGTTTATTGAATAAAAGCACAAGATAAAACAATAATACACTACAGTATATAATAGTAATAAAATTGTAACTATTGCGTATACAATACAGTCAATAAAAAAGAAAAAGAGGGATGAGAAGGGAGGGAAGGAAGGGGAAGGAAAGCAGAAAAATATATATCTCCTATATTAATACAGCTAAAACAGCATTCAACAATAAAGTATATATGCCATACTTAGCTCACTACTACAAACTTAAATATATGTTGCAGAATAAAAGCATAATACGATAATAGTTAGTTAACATTAGTTTAAGGAGGCTTGGGAACTTCTTCTAAGATTGGAGTATGTGATGGTAATGATTGAGCAGACGTATTTAGGAAATTGGTAACGGGCAGCCATAATAAGTATCGTTTAATAGCAAGTGCAATCGGGTGGACATATTCTATCTAGTCTGTGGTTATAACAAACGCCATACCACCAGGCCTGAAAAGAAACATTTGAAGCACTTTTCCATGATTTCGTAATTTGTTGAAAAGCAACAGCGAGAAGTAAATCAATGATGAGGGTATTAAGGGAGGTGGAAGAGGACCAAACTTCTGCGACACTACCTAGAAAAATATGAGAAAAAGAAAAAGGAATATGTGTGCGAAATATTTTGTTAACTTGTTGCCATACCCTAGTCCAAAATTGACGAATAACTGGACATGTAAATAACATATTCTTAAGATCTGCTACAGGGGCTGGACAGGACCAACAGGTAGAGGGAATAAGAGGATTAATCTGATGTAATTTGGCTGGAGTAATTAGAAGTCTATTATATATGAAAAATAGCGTTTGTGTAGTATTTGCCGCCCTAGAAGATTTCCTTATTTTAGTCCAAATTTTATCCCATACTTAAAAGGGAAAGGAAGTGTTTAAATCATATTCCCAACTAGATTCCACCGTAGATTTATCCCGAGTGTGACCAATATATCTCAGTTTATTATATATTTGAGAGGCTGAAGAGCTCAACTTCAAGAATGACATTTGTATAGAAGAAGAGTTGGTCTGTGCGGAGGAAGTCAAAAGGTTATCGTAAGAACTTTGAGCAGCTAGGGCCAATAATATATATTTAGAATAAGAGGTAGAAGGAAGGGAGTAACGCGTTTGCAATATAGAGAAGGGCAAACAGATATTATCTTGAAAAAGCTGGTGAGTCCATTTAAGACCCAGATCGAATCAGTCCTTCCAAAAAAGAGTCCTATTTTTAACTTTAATGTGACTGTTATACCAAATGGGAGATTGCAAAAAACGTTTTCGGTCGTCCAAACCGTCTACCATAAGTGGATGAAGTAGTTTACGAGTATGTTTAAGAGTGGGGAGAGAAGATTTACGGGGAGTGCTAGGTAAGGATAAAAATTCATCAAATGAGAGAGGAGAAATAAAATAAGATTCAATTTCTACCCACAAAGGTAAAGATAACAAATCAGTCGCATTCTGTGATAATAACGAAGAGGAATTCTTAAGTAAAAAAGAAGTGTGATAGGATGCAAAATCAGGGAAGTTAACTCCACCTAAATGTTTAGGTTGTTTAAGCTTGGAGAAAGACATCCTAGGTTTTTTGTTCTGCCACAGAAATTTTGATAAAATAGTATATATTTGTTTATACCAGGTTTTAGGAATGTTGACTGGATGGTTAGATAAGAAAAACAAGATTATAGGGACTAACATCATCTTTATAGAATCTAGTCGACCCCACCAAGATAAAAACAAGGGGTGCCAGCGCGATGTGGAAGTAATTAAAGTAGATTGGAGGTTCTTAAGGTTGAGTGATACAGTATCTTTAATAGAAGGAGTAAACCATAGACCCAAGTATTTAATCTTTGTAGGACTCCAGTGGAAAGAAGAAGATACAAAATCAGCATGAAAACAATACTTATTTAACGGAAGAATTTCACACTTGTCTACATTGAGCTTATAACCTGAAACTGCAGAAAAACTAGAGACTTCTGAAAGAAAAGCCGGCAATGAGATCTGAGCGTTAGAAATAAATAAAAGGGGGGCGTGGTTTGGACGCCGAGAGAGATGGCGGCTAGGTGATTCTCTCTGCCCGTGCGTGAAACGAATGAGGGCAGAGGAACGGGTCTCACCGCTCCTATCCAGCAACGGACGGTGGAAACAGTGATCGGAATGTGAGGGGGCCTGTGAGGCGAAGTTTGGAGACTTTTCGCTGATGAGAAGCGGCTCGGCCGCAGCCTTAAGCGATCCGCCCGATGCCAGTGAGGACTTCGGCAGGCTACGGGACCGCGTGACTGGAGGTGTGTCGGCGGCCGGGCGGTTGCCGGAGTGGATCGAGCCCATGTGCGACTGTTATCGGAACTCAGCCGGTATATGAACAGGAGCGCACCTGTGGTGAGGCAGAGGAGCTGCGCAGCGCGATGGGCAGTCGTTGGTGCATATCGCACAGACAAGATGGCGGCTACCGCGACATAGAGGGAGAGCCCTGACGCTTCTGCTGCAGAATCTGTGGGGAGTTTGGAGCATACTGAGCTATCTGCATTCCGTGAGTGATGTGTGCCTACTGGATCATACCTTGATGCTGTTAGTTGTTGGGATGTGAGGCCAGCTCTACCCCCTTCAGTGCTGCCGTGAAATGATGGTGGTGTTTGTGTCATCGTGGGAGCGCGCATGGAATGGATGGCTCCCTCTAGGGTGGAACTAGGCCTGCAAAGTCGAATCTGATGCTCCGCCTGTGGCGCGCTCTGCTTTATTCATCTGGAGTTCGAGGTGCCTTACATGGGGATGTGGAGCTGTAATTGTCTCAGGCGTTGTCTTGTGTGGGGTGATCCTTCATTACTGCTATCGTGTTGCTCTGGGCCTGCCTGGCTTCCCTGCTACCGTGTGATCTCGCCTGCAATCTTGTGCCTTGTACCATGGTTCCTGTGAGTGGAGGCGCGACCATTCCCTGTTCGTCTTCGCTGGTCTCCAGGATGTGATCACGTACCTCTGCGCTTAGGTGGGTAACACGAGCGCCATGCTCTGAGATCCTCCATTCACACAGATAGCGGACGGGAAGGCGCCAGGGGATGAAGCCTTAGTTGCACGCGTGGTGATGTTTTAAGTTAAAGTGAATATACCTGGCTGCTACCAGTCGGCAGAGGGAAACGGCGATCAGGAGGCACTCCATAGGAGTAGGCTGAAGCACTTTGGGACATTTCTGACTGGCAAAGGAATCTACACGACGGACTACCATGGCTGATAGTAAAGAATCGGTGAAAAGCATGAAGAGGCTCAAATCTCATCAGTCGAATCCTAGTTCACCCAGCAAGGGAGCGAAAGGTAATCCGGACCCGATGGAACTGATACTTAATAAACTGGAAGAAGTTAGGGAGCTAGCTAAGGCAACCAAAGATGAGGTGGCGGCTATCAGGCAGGATAATCGCGAAACCAATGCAAAATTGGTGGAGGCAGAATCGAGGATTAGCAGACTTGAGGATCTAGAAGTAAAGTCGTGTGCAGCCATCAACCGCTTATGCATATCATCGGATCAAACTATGCGGAAACTGGCGGAGTTGGAGGACAGGAACAGGCGGGGGAACCTACGCATTTTTGGCCTTCCGGAGGGGTCGGAGGATCAACATGCGAGCTGTGGGGCCTTCTTGGAGTCTTGGTTTACCCAGGCTACTAATCTGTCCTTTCACCATCCACTGGAGTTTGATAGGGCTCATAGAGTGCCAGGCAAGATAAGTAAAAACCAGAAAGGGCCCAGAGCGATTGTGTGCAAGCCATTGCGATATCAACATGTGGAGCAGATTCTTGACTTCATGAGGAAAAACAACCATATTTTATGGAAATCGGTCAAGGTATACATCTCACAGGACTACAGTAAAGAGACGGTGGAGGTTAGGAAAGCGTTCTTGGCACTGCGACCAATGCTAAAGAAAAGGGGCTTCCAGTATGGGTTTGCTGGCCCTGCAAAGTACCGTGTGTTGGTCCATGGGTCTCCACATTTCTTCTCGGATCCTTTGAAACTGAAACGCATGCTTGATGGTCCGGACGATCTGGACATGGATACAAGCGCCTCAATGGGGTAGTGGCGCAGGCCTCAGCCTCAGGTTATAAGTGAACACAGCTTTGTATGAGCTAATGCTACTTGAAGGGGCAGGTTGCCTGGGGCATGTTCTCTGCCTCGACTTTCTCTCCAAAGACAGTTTTGTTGGCAGTATGCAGTTGCAGATGCTCAGGGTACCTGGCCACATAATATGTTTTAGAATTATTACCTTTCGAATAGATGGGTTTCAGTTTAACGGGCCAAGATTGCTAATGGTCATGTATAATGTTTCACAGGTTTATTAGGTGGGTTTGTAGTGATTGACGGGGGTGGGCTGTTGTTTAAACTGCTGGTCTATTATGGTTGATGAGGTACCCGAAGGTTGTGCTGGTGGGGGGGGTGTTGATGCCTAAGGGGTGGTAACAGGCCTTAGTTTAAGGGTGATAGTTCCTCTGTTCCATGGTTTTTATCTCTCTGTAACGGCTATGCACGGGGGGGGGTTTCTGACGCATTCTCTTTCCAGTCACCATGCCTAAATCGTACAGTTGGGGTGGGGAGGGTGGGGGGCTGGGGGTTTTTGGGTAGGGGTATGTGTTCCTTGTTTTTTGCTCTTGTTTTTGTTTGTTCCTGCTTGCATGGTCTCCATCTTCTTGCTTCTCGTGGGTGTGGGTGGTGCCGGGCACTACTGCGGCTTTAAATCCGCTTACACTGTGAAGTATATGCTTGTTGTGATGTTGATGCAACCTCCTGATGCTAAATAGCTCACTTAGCTCTCCGATGGGAGTATGTAATTTGGACAGACTGAAGGTACTGTCGTTTAACGTTAAGGGCCTGAACCAGCCTGTTAAGAGACAGAAGATATTAGATTATGTTAAAAGACTGAGGGGTGATATTGTTTTACTCCAGGAGACGAAGCTTGATGCGAAGCAGTTTTACCACCTGAGGAATACATTTTATAATGAGGTGGTGGGTGCTGAGGCTGTGAATAAAAAGAATGGTGTCCTGATACTTGTTGCGAGGAAATCTAAGGTGGAGGTTTTATCGTCTGAAGTTAGTGCAGATGGTAGATGGGTCACGGCCAAGATGAGTAAGGATAATACAGAGTTCTATGTTACTAGCGTGTACGCACCCAACACTAGCGACCTGGTCTTTTGGGACAAACTAAATAAACACCTTGAAACTATTCCGGACAATGCGTTGCACATAGTAGCTGGGGATTTCAATCTTCCAATAGATGCAATTTTAGATAGAGACTCACACTGCATCTTTAAACCAACAAAAGCTCATAAAGCTTTTCTTTAGTATGTGTAAGCGCTTTAACTTGGTGGATACATGGAGACTCCAGAATCCCACTGAGAGGGATTATACTTTCTATTCTCCACCACACGACTCGTATTCCCGGATTGACTTCCTCCTTATCACACAGAATGGCGTTCCTAGATTAGACTCTACAACCATTGAACCTCGTGTATTATCGGATCATTCGTGCATTTCATTAACAATTACGAATGTTAAACCATCCTCTCGTCAGACATCTTGGAGGCTGAATGATGAAATCCTAACTAGTGACAAGCACCGGTCCACAATCCAGGAGGCGATATCCTCCTACCTTCAGATTAATAAACAGGGGGACACGTCCGATCTCATTAGGTGGGAGGCTCTGAAAAGTACTATAAGGGGAGTGTGTATTAAAATTAGGTCTGAGATGAATAAATCTTATAATGAGAAGTTGGAGGCTTTGGAGATGGACATTAGGAATCTAGAGATTAAACATATAAAAGATAGGGATGAGGTGTCTCTTGCTGCGTTGGCGAATGAAAAATATGAATATAATAAAATAGTTAGTGAGAGAGCGGGAGTCTGGCTTGACAAGGGCAGGCGTTTTAAGCTTTGTGAGTCTAATAAGGCAGGTAAATCCCTCGCCTCATACTTGAAGTTCAAGGTTCAGAAGAACTCTATTAGTGTCATTAAAGATGCATTGGGGCATTCGCATTCAGACCCTGACAAAATAACGGAGGTGTTTAGAGTTTTCTACGAGGACCTCTATGCAAAAAATGGGGCGGTAGAGGAATCTAGAATTAAGGATTACTTAGGTGAGTGTGATCTCCCACAGCTTTAGGATGAGGACCGGGTCAGTCTTAATGGTCCAATTAGTTCTTCAGAGATAGAGACTGCAATTAAACGCTTAAAAGTAGGGAAAGCCCCGGGCCCTGACGGATTCACTGCAAAATTTTATAAAACCTTCCCCTCCCTTTTGGTCGACCCCCTCCTACAGCTATTTCAAGGTATTAATAAATCGGGTGAGGTTAGAGGTACTTTGGCAGAGGCCATAATTGCTGTACTTCCTAAAGATGGGAAAGACCCCTCGCTACCGAAAAACTATAGGCCGATCTCATTGATTAATATTGATTGCAAACTCCTGGCCATGATACTTTCCGCCCGCCTGCAGGGGGTTCTCCCGCAGCTGATCCATCCATCCCAAGCTGGCTTCCTTAAGAATCGTTTGTCCAGTGACAACACAAGAATTCTGGCGCACGTACTAGAAAAAGCGAAACTTTTAGACACACCGACTGCAGCAATAACACTAGATGCTGAAAAAATATTCGATAAGGTTGATTGGTCCTTCCTCCGTGCTGTTCTCTGTAAATTCAATTTAGGGGAGTAATTTACTAGACTGGTAATGTCCCTTTACTGCTGCCCTTCGGCGCGTGTTAGGGCTGGTGGATCCTTTTCCTCTCCCTTTTGCTTACAACAAGGCACGAGACAGGGTTGCCCCCTGTCACCCTCACTGTTCCTGTTGGCAATTGAACCGTTCTTATATCATATAAGGCATGACCCAAATATAGCGGGTATACCGTTTGGTGATTGCACTGTAAAATTAACGGCTTATGCGGACGATGTGCTGATTATGTCGGAAAGAGCGGATGAAGCAATTCCGGCGCTCATGACTGACATTGAGGAATTTTCCAGAGTCTCTGGATATAAACTCAATAAAGATAAAACGGAGATAAAACTTTTGAACAGTGTTGGGGACAAGGGAATTATTGGAGATTCTGGGCTTACATGGCAGCCTCGGTGTTTTAAATACCTTGGGCTGGATTTTGATAAGGATTTGATCTCCACGCTGAAAGTAAATGAAGACTTGACCCTGAAAAAGATTTCTACATTACTGGAAGGTTGGTCCCCAAAGTTTCTCTCCTGGTGGGGTAGAGCAGAGACGCTTAAAATGATGTCGACCCCGTTGGTCAACTATCTGGCCAGTATGCTCCCTATGACGTTCTCTAATGCTTTTATTACTAAGGTGGATCAGTTGTTTGGGAATTTTCTGTGGCAGGGCAAGAAGGCCAGAGTCTCACTGAAGAAATTACAATTAGCAAAAGACAAAGGCGGTCTGGGTCTCCCCTCCTTCAGGTGCTATCAGACAGCGTTTCTGTGCAAACAGGGTGCTCAGTGGCTGTTAAAATCCCCTGCATATACACCATTATGGATTAATATTGAAGAGGCACTGGTGGATCACGCGCCTTTGGAGGCCCTCCTTACGATGGACCTGTCACACCTTCCTCATTCTAAATATATCATGCTTAATACTAGAAGGGCCTTACTTAGACTCGACCAAACGCATAAAACAAACTTGACATTTGCCAGATCATCATTTATGTCCCTGTGGAGGAATGCCCATCTTAAACATAAGGGTAGTAGTATATTCTGGGAGTCATGGTCCAAGAAGGGCATTAATTTGGTGAAGGACTTATATGATGATAAGGCTCCGCTGCCATTCTCGACCTTACAGCACCGGCATGATCTTACCCCGATGGATTTTTATGATTTCCTAAAACTTAAATCGATTCTGACAGCGAGTAACTTCTCTCCTTATGTCCCATGGCTATTACAGCATATCCCACGATTAATACATGCTGGACACTTTGTGTCGAAGGTATATAAAATGTTGTTGCCTCTACCCATGAAAAAACACAAAAGAGTGGAGGGCGTATGGGAGGCGGAGCCAAATCTATCAGGCATATCCTTTGATTGGGAAGTGATTCATAAGTTAGCCCTTACACATAAAGTCTCACCCATCCTATTTCAGACGAAATATATGCTTCTCAACAGGGCCTTTTGGACGCCCGACAGGCTTTTCAGATGTAAATTAAGAGATTCCCCTGTGTGCTGGAACTGTCAGTCAGGTACTGGGGATCTTGCACACATGCTATTTTCCTGTTCTTCATTAGGGGATTATTGGGGGAAGATATTTGATTGCATTTCTCATGTTTTTAAGATAAAACCTATACAGGAATTTGTTTACGTCATTCTGGGGGCACTGGACCCACAAATAACAACTGACCAAGATCGCCAGCTGATGGATTTAATGTTAACAATGGCATGTAAAGTGATTCTTTGCAAATGGAAAAATGCGACTGAAGTGAGCTTTAAAATCTGGCAGGAATGGCTATCTTTCCTGAGGGGGTCTAGCAATCCGGCACTGCAGGCTTCTACCTGGAGCCCTTCTAACAAAAAGCTTTGGAAATCGTTGGATGCATCCTCCTTTCATTACGAGCCACCTTGAGAGGTATACTGTGGTTGGCCCCTCTGAGTGGGGTTGTTGTAAGGTGAGGCGTGATTGACCCCTCGAGTCCGGGGCGCTGCGCCCACACACGAAGCAATGTAATGGGAATGTACCTGTATTTGATGATGCGAGCTGGAACGGGGTTTTATTCTTCATTTCATTTGTCTTGTCACTCATTTTTATTTTTTGTATTTGTATGTATGGATATGACTATTTTGAACTTTGTCTACGGAAGAGTTATTGTATTGTCTCTGTTACTTTAATAAAAACAATTTGAAATAAAAAAAAAAGAAATAAATAAAAGAATATCATCAGCATATGCCGAGAGCTTTAGATGTTTATCGCCATAAGGAAAACCAGTAATAGTTTTGTTCATCCGGATTTTAGATAAGAAGGGTTCTAGAGCTAAAATAAATAAAAGGGGAGAAAGAGGACAACCTTGCCTGACACCTCTAAGAAGTGGGAAAGAAGCGGAAACAAGTCCATTAGCTAAAATAAATGATCTCGGAAAAGAATAGAGTAATGAAATATAAGAAAGAAATTTAGGGGCCAAAACCAAACCAAGTAAGAGTTGAAAAGATAAACTGCCAATTAACCCTATCAAAGGCTTTCTCAGCATCCAAGGCTACAGCTGCTAACGAAGATTTATGGGAATGAGATTTACTAAGTACATTAAAAAAGAGCCGAGTGTTATCAGAGAGGTGGCGACCCTTAATGAAGCCACATTGTTCCTTACCTATTAATTTTGGTAAAATGCTATCGAGACGAAGCGCAAGAATCTTCGCAAAGATCTTATAATCTAAATTGATTAGAGAAATAGGTCTATAATTTTTGCATAATGTATGGTCTTTACCTTCTTTAGGAAGGAGACAAATCAAAGCCTCTTGAAATGAACCCTCGGATCTCTGGGAAGTGATAAAAAACAAGAATAAGTTAAGTAATTTGGGAATAAGCAAATTGCAAAAATGAGTATAAAATTCTATAGTAAAACCATCAGGTCCTGGAGCTTTCCCTTTTTTAAGCGAGTGAATAGCTTTGAGGATGTCATTAGAGTGTATATCAGTTTCCAGAGAGGAGAAATCTACATCCAAAGAAGGAGGTGGAGGAATAGAGGCTAAATATTGATCAATGTCCGATAAAGGAGGTGAAGATTCGGGTGTGTAAAGTGATTTGTAAAAATTGGAAAACTCTAAAAGAATGTCTTCGTCTTTATGAAGTACGGTATTAGTTGAAGATATGATAGACTCAATTTTAGTACGTTCTTTCTTGATTTTGAGATATTTAGCAAGAAGTTGCCAGACTTGTTTTGCGCACTATAGAATTTCGCGCTAGACTTAAGCAAATATAGATTCGCAGAATTAGTATAAAGTTTATTAAAAGAAAGTTGGGCATTAATAAGTTCTTCTAAGGTAGACTGGCTTTCTGTTAGATAATAGTGGTGTTCCAATTTTTAATTTGTAAATTAAGTGCCTGAGATGAAAGAGAAGCTGTCCGCCGCTTCTGAGCAACAAAGGATATGATAAAATCTCTAGAGGCAGCTTTAAAGGAATCCCATACAAGTTGAGGAGACAGCTGGGGGGATTCATTTTCCTCAAAAAATAAGGAGGCAAAATCGAGAAAGGTTGGTGTGAACTTAGGGTCTAATAAAAGAGTGTTATTAAATCTCCAGCGTCTAGTACCTTTAGTGGGAGGAAGTAGATCTAAACTTAAGGAAACTGGGGCATGATCAGAAATTAGAATAGACCCTATGTCTGAGTGAGAAATGTGTTGGATTAAGGCTTTGGAAATAAAGAGGTAATCTATTCGGGATTGTGAAGAATGAGCAGGTGAATAATAAGTGTATTCTCGTAGTGTGGGGTGACAAAGTCTCCAAGAATCTATAAGTGACCTTTGAGAAATAGTGGAGGTAAATTGAGAATGTATAGAGGAAGGGATGAACCTGGAGTTGGAATTCCTGTCAATAAAGGGGTCTACAATCATATTACAGTCCCCACCAAAAATCAAATACTCATCACTGCATTGCATTAAAAAGGAAAGAATTTGGGGCCAAAACAATTTGTCCTGAGTAGTGGGAGCATAAATATTAAAAATAGAAAGGGGAATTCTGTTAATCAGTAAGGAGATCACAACCCATCTATCCTGCCGAATAAGCTGGACATCCAAGCGTTTATGACAGAGAATAGCTACACCATTGCGTTTTCCTGAGCCAGATGATGCAAAAACATGGCCTACCCAATTCCGTCGTAATTTAATTATTTCAGTATCTGGTATATGAATTTCCTGTAAAAGAGCAATATCTCCCTTCAAATTCGCAATATGTGACAAAACTCGTTGGTGTTTGATAGGAGAACCCAAACCTTTAACATTCCAAGATATCATATTTAACGACATTTAAATCCTATGTAAAATTAGTCAAAACAATGAAAACAGTTCTTGAAAAAGTATGCCATATATAAAGGCATAGACAATGCGAATTATGCAACAAAAGAAAGAAAAAGAACATTATGGTAAAAAGATAGTAGTGAGGAATACAAAAGGTCATGAGATAGAAGAAAAAATGAAAATGAGAAAAAAGATGATATAAAAAAGAAGCATAAAAGAAAAATTGAAAATATAGATCAAACAGAGGAATGAGGAGAAAAAGAAGGAAGGAGCGGAAATAACAAGAAACAAAAAGATAAAGCATAAATAACAACTGGTAAAACAATACATTAAACGAAAGACATACCACAAGAGAACAAGAATGACGGGGTAGGTGGAGCCACGTAAGGAGACCAAACGCCGGATGAGAGGTCGCGGGACGAGAAGCACATAAAGAACAACCTCCAGGCGGAATGAAGAACACTGGAAATACGGGAGCACAGAAGCCACAATCTAGTAAAAGGGGGGAAAACAGAATAATCATTAACATAAAAAATTATAGTAATACCAAAGTTTACAAAAAATGACTGAAATAAAAGGAATTCACACATGCGAACATATAATTAACAAATATTAAACAGCTGAGACAAAAATATTCACAACATATTATGATTTAGAAATGTCCATAGAGATTCCTTTACAAGAGTCCAAAAATCTTTGAAGCACAGCCGGATCTTCATAGTTGGTTGTTCTGTTGTTATAAGTCACTTTGAAGAGACAGGGGTGAAATAAGCCATAACGAACGTTCAAGCTGCGAAGAGCTGGCCTCATATCCAAAAGCTTCTTCCGACGATCAGCAGTGACTTTGGCATGGTCTTGAGCAAAAACGAGATTGGAACCATTCCAAGAAATCTTTCCTCTCTGTTTGGCTGCCTGTAAGACTTTAAGTAGATCCGTATATTCTAGGAAATACAAAATTACTCCCCTGGGTTTCGTTGAGGAAGATGGAGAACGAGGGTTTTGGCCCAAACGGTGTGCACGTTGGATATTTAATGGCGGAGATTCTGGAAGACCAAGAAGAGTTGGAAGAAAGGACTGAAAGTAGGATATTGCGTTAGAACCTTCAAGTCCCTCAGCCAGACCATAAATGCGTAGGTTATTGCGCCTATTACGGTTTTCTAACTATTCAACTTACTGTTTAAGATGATCAACCTCTCTATGAAGAAGAGGAACTTGCACAGCAAAGTCTTGCACAGAGTCAACTCTTTTCTCCAGAACATCAACTCGTTGCTCAGTGTGAGACCAATTATCTTCCAGGCTCTGCAGATGAATGTTGGTCTCTTCCATATAGGGTTTGAGGGCGCTAATCTCTTCAAGAAGAAGCTCCATCGACAGAGGCAAAGAAGAGTTAGTAGGAGAAAGAGGAGCCGCTTTTCCTCGTTTTCTAGGCGCGAAGGGAACTGAAGATGGTATTTTGGACCCCTGTTTGGAGCTTAGCCGAGTCGTAGAAGAAGAGGGACCTTTTATAGCCACACAGTCATTGGGGAGATCGTCAGCATTCTCTTGTAAAATATTAAAAGGATTGAAGTCTTCCAGCGATGCACCACTGGGTTGCGGAGCTTCTTTACAGTTATGCCGGGATGCTGCCATGGTCTAAACTGAAAGAAGATGGTAATCAGCAAATTTCAGAGAGTAAAATAAAGCTGTATGAAGCTACCAGACGTAGGACAGCACACAACGCCACTATATGAGGGAAAAATGCTGTCGGCAAGTGCAAAAATTCTGAATCCAGAGAGTACTGACCCCCAAAGTGAGCTGACAGCAGTGCGGAGCAAGTGGGTAACAACCCTATCCTGTCAGACTGAATTTATGACGAACATTACATTGCCCCAATGCAGAAATAGCAGGCCATGGAACGCAAAAATGTATCAGATACGATAGCACAGCTGCGGTGATCAAATAAGAAATGTCCCGTAAAAAAACAATGAAGGAGCTCATAGAAAGCATAATAAAAAACAGATTAGGCACTTATTTCCACAAAAACTGACATCCTCTGAGGTAAAAAGGCAGCAAACGTGAGAAACACCTCAAAAAGAAAAAACAAAATGGCGGCCGCAAGAGCATTACAATCGTTATAAAGCCAAAAACGGTATCCTGAAGCTCACCATGCGTCGACGGCTATAATGCGTTCCATGGAGCCACACTTTCGACGATATCGGAAGTGGTTTCTGTGCGTTGAAATTGGGGGAAAATAGCCTGGAAAGAGTCCTTCGCTTCACGCCACCGCGGAGCTCTCAGACGCGGCAGCCATCTCTGAAGGCGCCTAAGCCACGCCCCCCTCTTCAGTAACTTTTGAAAGACAGGAAACAGAATAGAGCAGTCTGTCGAAAGCTCCAGAAGGAAAGGGTTTCAAGGCTGCAGCTTCCATAGGGGAGTTAGCGAGATTACTTTTGGTTATTGTCTGCCAGTCTGTGCTAATCACTCAGATGCAAAAACAACAGTTGCACTCACTCAGATAGCATTAGAAAAGGTGGAAAAGTGACGTTTTTCACTGGAACATTATTGAAGAAAAGTATCTGTGGCCACTGCCTCTGGATCTAGTCTCCAACTGAAGTTCCTCTGCAACTGTGTATACAGCTGGGAGTCAGATAGGGCTACATCAAAAGGCCCCCAAAACATGAGCAAAAAAGGGCTAACCTACCACATCCCCCACACTTTTACATGAGAAGAGGAGAGAGCAGTAATCCTAGAGTGTGCGTCCCCTTGCTTGTCCTCTGCTGGTGGGAAACGCTTACCCCTCCTCCACTGTAGGAAGAATATTGGCAGGGAACACCATTATTGTGGCCAGCATTAACATCACTCTCTTTATTGTGGGGATTAACAGAAAACATGATATGCTTAGTTTTTGGAATTATTTTCCCACATTTCTTATGTATACCCCTGTTGATAACATGCTAGAATATTGTGGGCGGGGCAATGTCTGCTACCACCAGCAGACTGGATAAGAGAGTGAGATATAGATTCTGCCACTGGAATGCTAATATCGGCACCAACATTTCTCAAATATGAAGAAACTGTCTTCTGAATAGAACTGGCCACTGAGGCATCCGAGAAATTGCAAAGATTTGTCTTCAATATCTCATACTTGTCATTTTTGGCACCTCTGTTCGTCCTAGATTGCCCCCCCCCCACATAACTCAGACAAGGGTTCTATGAATATATCTTAGGGCTACGAACCCCTACAGAAATCACAAGTATTGTAGCAAATCCTTTAAACTGTTCCCTGCAAGAAAGAAAGACCTAATGTCAATTATAAATGCGCTCATTTTTAAAAAACATTTGAACATCCAGGCAAGGACTGGGATTTACATAAAGAGAGTCTACACTCCTTTGCTTTAATCCTTGAACTATTTGCTTCTTAGCAATTCAATTTAGTAAAATCAAGGCTTAATTTGAAGTCTTCAGCAATGTTACAGTCTGCTCACAATTTTAAGATAAGCAAACAAAAGAATTCATGCAGAGTCAACACTTAGCATTTTACCTTGTGCAGTCGGGCAGTGATAAGTGAAGACAACACCAATTTAACAATGAGGGTTTGGCCTCAGCCAGCCCCTTAGGCAATCAACATTTCACACAAAGACTCAGAGACAAACACGCTTTTGTTAGCCCAGTCTCCCAAACAAAAGAGTCACACATTGAAACAATCAATTGAAAACAAAGTCGCGAGGTATTCACAGGGCCGGACTTGCTACCGGGCTTTTCTTAATAAACAATGCAACACAAATGTTTTAAAAAATAGGCTGTAAAGCTATTTGTTCTGCATTGTTAATTTAGAAGCGCCTGCAGCTCCCCAGCAACAAAATCGGCCCCTCCGCAGTGAACCTGTACCCCACCATGCCACCCCAGCAAAAAATGCCTGGTAGCCAGTCCGGCCCTGGGTATTCACATAAACACAGAACACAAATTCAAACAATGCACATGTGTCCCAGCAAAGCACTTAAGGCACACAGCAGCAGAAGGAGACAAATTAAGTCTGCATTTAGATATACACTATGTTGTCCTTTATCTTTGCTTCTACTCTCTGCAGTGGAACACCCGCTGCAACGCCCGTGGAACACCTCCCTGACGCAGAGTAAGGTAACACAGCTATTTGCACTGCCTTGCCTTACTTCATATCTATGAGGCCATTCAAAGCCACAGAAAGTAGCTTTGCGTGACCTCATGAATATGATTTTGAGGTTTGAGCAGAGGGAGCGTCACAATAACTGCCACTATGGCAGCCATAGGGGCTCATAAATATGCTGCTATGTGACTTGGCCTCTGAGGGTGAAATTCCTTCTACCCTCAGAATAACATCTCAAGGGCCTTTCACATAAGACTACAATGTGATAGGCCTTTGAAGAAGAACTTGGAGAGACTGTTGACAGGACTGCAAGGAGACATCACCAGACGGTGTGAACTTTCATTAACCATCCTGTAGATGGCAGATATATTAACAAAGATAACGCTTCCAAAGCTCCTTTATTTGATGCAATAGAGCACTTTCCCGATTTCCTGAAACCTTCTTTTTGAGATTAGAGAAGAGTATTTCATTACTGCTCTGGAACGGTTCAGCCCTAGGTATAGCATTAAAAACCCTTTGAAGATAAGTATACTATGGTGGGGTAGCCCTGCCACACATAGGATCTATTATTGGGCATACCAGTTACAGGCAATCAATGGCTTGATCAATGCTCTGATGAATAAACAAGCAGTCAGACTCGACATAAATCAATTTCAGAGTCGTTTGGGTACACTACACATATGGTGGTTATGGGACTAAGAATGTCCTCACCCTCAAACAGGGTGCCTTAACCGCTTTGGATAGGGCAATGACTCATATGGATGGAGATGGAAAAGCACTTTGGAGACACCCTTATGCGAGGGGACTGTATTGAAGGTGGTGCCCAATTTTCAGAGATACACCCAATGGGACATATTTGGGATTTCCACGCTAGATGACAAAGTTGAGGGTGAACAGTCACATCCTTTGATTGGTTCCAAGAGGAGTATGAGCTCTCAAGTAAACAGTACTATAAATACAATCAACTCAAACATGCCTTACTTGCAGAGTTTCTATGGACTGGACCCTGGGTGTGTGGATGCCCTTGTTTGTCAGGACTCAGGAGCCACACAAGGAATAGAGAGGGAGTAAAGGGTCAGCCCAGTGGGAGCTGGAAGGATCAATGGAGTGGCTGGATCATGGCTGGCATGCATTATATGGTTAATGTGAGTAACAGTGAGTGAGAGAGAGTGTGTGAGTATGTGTGTGCATGTGTGTGTGCGTGTGTGTGTGCACGTGCCCACGCACTCAACGGAGCCCACAAAGAGTAGTCTGTGCATTATTTACTGTACTCTTTGTGTGACATGCTAACATATGCCTTATAAATATGAAAGCATCTCGTCAATTGTCCGCTAATTAAATATACAAAGAAATAAAAAACAGCTGGATAAAAAGAATTGCTTTTACCACAGTCGGAGACCACTGTGTGTCTGTGGTTTCTTTTTCTGATTCTGTTTATAGGTTTCACTGTCAAGAGATCTTGGAGAGATATTTTCCAGACGAGGTAAGTTTTAAAGTATATTTTATGATGTTCCCTTTGTTCAGAATATCACGGGGGACCAAAAAGATGTGAAGGGAAAGAAGTAATGACACTATTATCACTGATTTGCTCTTCTAATGATGCATCACGTGGCAAATAGCAGCCCGGAGAAAGGAGCACCTGGCTCAGTGGGAGATGCTCTTCTGTTCAGTAGAAATCTTAGCAAATGCTGTAAACTCATTGGATAATGGCAATCTTTCTGAGACTAAATCATCAACAGACTCAGTTTTATCCCTTACGTTTGTGGTGGGCTTTTTTCTGAAATCGTTGAATCAGACAGATAAAGAGGGGGTCCACTATATCCTCAGACTGTCGAGATAAACTCCCCCCCCGCTTGTGTTTGCCCAAGATCGCTGCCTTGAAAGACCTTTGTTACCATGTTTAGGAATATTAGGGCATTTATTTTTTAGGACAGTCCCATGAACTGCCAGTAGTCAAATAGGAGGCACCTCTTTTTTAGGCTAAAATGGTCTGATTTCCTACAACTAGCTCTGAGTTTAGCTAGATCCTGTGCTCCAACTGGTTGTGTTGCGGAATCCTCTGGATTCATTTGATTGCAATTGGCCCTCGTGGATTTTGTGTGTTTCAGTTTTTGTCCTCAGCCTGGACCACTGGTCATTTTTCCAGCTGAGTGCGTTGGAGGTTTTGAATGCAGTTCTTGACACATATTAAGCTCACATTATCCATCGCAAGATTTGTATGCAGATCTGTATTGGTAAAAAAATCAGGTGAAACATCTCTCTGGTTTAATTGTAGTGCTCTTTTATTTTCTTCCTGTATACCCAAATTGTAGTAGATTTCTACAGGGGTTTCTTCTTTTTCCTTGGCTCTGTAGGCGACTGGGAGCCCCCCTCATAATAAACTGTGCTTTCGCAGGAACCTTATTGATAGACTGAATTAGGAGCCCACACTCGTTGGACCTTCGTGTTCTGATATCAAACAGTCGGTCTCAGTGGTTGCTGACGTAGCCAGGGACTTTTTTCTAGGGCTCTTGCCAAAGTTTTTCCTGCAGTCCCCTAGGATAGACTCAATGAAGTCTGGAACAACCCCAAGTGTAGCTTTGATTGCTGAAAAGTTACAATCGCAACTTTAATTACATTTTTGTGGTTTGTTTCCCTTTTGCTCAGTGGCCTCTTCCTCCATAATTCCAATTCTCCCAATAGTGGTCCTTTAATGAGGGCTCATGTCCATTAAGACACATTTTAGAGCATTCATTTTTTCAGATTGAGTAGTTAGGGTCTCAGCACTTAAGTCCAGCTTCCACAAACTGCTCTCATAACTGGCCAGAACAGTGAGGTGACTGCTAACTCAGCCTAACCCACTAACCCGGCCTCTCTGCCTCAGTAGAAGAGAGTTCCTGTCACATGCTGTGACTCTACCTGTGAGCTGAGCATGGTGGCTCTCCTAGGAGTATCTGTGCTCTATATAAATCTAGTTTCATTCACTCATTAGGGTTGATAGTGAAATTAATGATGGAGAGAGCAAGAGTTGGAGAGAGGGAGGCACAAATGTGCATCAATGCCATGTCCTCTACATCAAGATCAATAGAAAAGATGTCCATTTCACTCCCTCCTTCGGGAGGGTCTTCTAGGTATTCCTTCAGGCAATAAAGACCCGAGAGGTTGAGGCTGGCATCCAGGTCATAGGATACTGAGCAATAATTATTATTTGGTGGAGAGCTAGGATAAGGGACATTCATTGGAGCCCCACTCAGCGACAATAATCATAAGAGGGAGTGGAACAGACCTTGTTGGTATGATGGACTGAGGTCTATCTTGTACGGTATCATTTGATGGAACCTCAGTATCCACGGGGGATGCTTTAGTCTTGGTACTTGAAGCACATAATAAATGAACAACAGCCTTCTGAGCAAACATGGATGACTCCACCAGTCTTCTGCTGGTGAAATAAGACATGATCACAGTCTTGATTGTGTTCTTGAGGCAGTCATTGGGGTTTTTAACTGTTGGAGCTGCTGGTGGGGCTGACAGCAGGATAACAGGGCTGGACTTTAAACTGTGCTTGCACCTCAAGTCCCCCATGTCAGTGCCATGCTGAGAGTAAGTTGCAGTGTAAACTACGTTTAATGTAAGACTACTAGGTTCTATTTAAACTACCGACCTGTGATGGCTAATCTGTGAACTCTCAGTCTAGGTGTCATTGTGGAGGTGGGCATCAGTGGGCCAAGGCAGAAACCTATAAATTATAACCATTGAAAAGCTGGTTGTAGACAAGAAAGTAATTTTCAATGGCGCAAGTTCCCAAACTAACTGCTGATGCACAGCAGCCCACTGCAGGTAGCAACTGCCCTAGCAAATGGAGGTGGGAGATAGATGGGGAGCATAAAATTACAAAGTCTTTCTCTTTGGGACTCTCTCCTGGAGGACGCAATTGATGTTACAATCACTTAATCAGGATTTATAAAGCCCGCCAAATCACCCATGACGGTCTCAAGGCACTGGAGTTGCTAACAGGAAAAAGCAGGAGAAAGCAATGAAACACAAGGGGAAAGCAAGGAGAAGGCACTCAAAAACAGTGAGGGAAAGCAAGGAGAGAGCAGTTAAAATGAGGGGAAAGGAGGAGAAGGCACTCAAAAACAATGGTAAAACAAAGGAGACAGCAGTGGAAATGAGGGAAAAGCAAGGGGAAGGCTTTCAAAAAATGGGGCAAAAAGCAAGTAAAAAACTGTGAAAAACAAGGGAAAAGTAAGGCGAAGGCTCTCAAAAGACAGGGGAAAAGCAGGAGAAAGCAGTGAAAAACAAGGGAACAGCAAGGAGAGGGCACTCAAAAAGAGGGAAAAAGTAGAAGGAGAAAAAGAAAAGAGAAAGCAGTGAAAATGAGAGAAAAATAAGCAGTGAAAAATTAGGGAAAAGTAAGGAGAAGGCTTTCAAAAGATAGGGAACGAGTGAGGAGAGAGCAGTGAAAAGGAGGAAAAGGAGAAGAAGCCTCTCAAAAACAAGGGAAAAAGCAAGAGAAGGCAGGGAAAAACATGGGAAAAGCAAATAGAAGACAGTCAAAAAGCAGGAGAATAAAGCAAGGAGAAATCAGAGAAAACGAGGTAAGAGCAAGGAAAAGGAATTAATAAAACTGGGGGAAGCAAGGAGAAGGCTGTAAAAAATTAGGGAAAAGCAAGGAGAAGGCTTTCAAAAAAGTGGTGGAAAGCAGGAAAAAACTAAGGGAAAAGCAAGGAGAAGGCAATCAAAAATATTTGTGAAAGAGCAAGGAGAAAGTAGTAAAAATGATGGAAAAGCAAGACAGCAATATAAAATAGGGGAAATGGCAAGGAGAAAGTAGTGACAAATGAGGGAAAAGTAAGGGTAACGCTCCCAAAAAATGGGGAATTGCAGGAAAAAGCACTAAGAAGGAGGAAAAAGGAGGGGAAAGCTCTAAAAAATCAGGTGACATAGCAGTGAAATATGAGCAAGAAGCATGGGGAAAACAGGGGAAAAGGCAAGGAGAAGACAAAAGCAAGAGCAATGCAGCAGCACAGGGAGAGCTGGGGGGGGAGCATGCACCTCATGCTCCCCTTCCGAGATTGTATCTGGCTTTAGATCACTGATAGAAACATCTTGCCTTATTCTATTGAAGTAGTTATTTTCATATATATTTTTGGACAATATTAGTATCAACAATATTTTTTCTGATATTTTGGTACTTATCAATATTATATATTATAAAACCAGTCCAAAATATTAGTTATGTGCATAGCCCGCGTATTATTCGAAGGATCAAGGCACTAGTCAGCAATTCAGAGTAATAATTAGACGTTGCCATCGAAAGCGTCTTGTACTACGAGCGGCAAGTGGCAACGCGTGCGTACGGATCCAATATTTCTAACATTGGATCCGTACGCATGTGTTGCCGCTCATAATACAAGACGCTTTGGATGACAACGTCTGAGGTCTATCATAACTTCACTTGTCTTTACACATAACAAATATTTTGCCCTCATGAAGTTCCTATTTAAGGAACGAAACGCGTTGGCTGTTGTCCTGCTATTTTAATCTAAAAAAGAAGAATAAAGGAATTTGAAAAAAAGACTAATTAGATTCTAGTGTGACTTCATCCCTGGTGCTGCCTACATTTTTTCTTCAAATCATAAAAACTGTGTAAAAGAGAAAAACCGTGAGGAAATGACACACAGACGCGACTTAGATGACCAAATAAAGAAAAAATATAACAAAAAAATAAATACTAAGATGAAGAATCCTGTTGTTATTGAAAATAAAACAATTACGATTTTGTACAAAACAAATTTAATCACTAACTCTAAAGGAGAAAAATATAAAAATAAAAAAATGAAATTACATTTTTCCATTCTTTAAGAGTAAAGAAGGGGTTCTTTTGGATAATAAAAAATGAAGGGGAACCTCACCAAACAGGAAATGGACCAGGCAGCAAAGACAAAAGCTAATTAAAAAAAGACCTTGGAAATGGAAACCAAAAATAATTAGGCATTCATGAATTAGATCAATTGGCAAAATCCTCCTGCCTCACAGAGGCAGATATTATGTTGGGAGCAGGAGGAAAACTCAGGAGAATTAAATAAAACCACACAGACGGAGTTAAATGAGTCGATTGAAGTTGGAGGAAAGTACTCAAAAATTTAATGAAATCAAAGAGGTGGAAAATATGAGAAAAGAAGACCTATATAAAATAGATAAAGAGCGAATATGACAGAAAGAGAGATAAATAATATTGAGGAAGATGCAATAAAAGAGAGTCAGTATAGGTTTTAAAATGGTAAAGAACCTTTTTTGCTAAATCAAACTAATCTCCACACTGAACTTTAGTTTTTTGAACATATCTTTGTGGATGAATATAGTTGTACCCTAAACCACTTGAGGTTATTAAAGGCTCTTCAATTAAATATAATAATGAGCTGGGTTTGGTGGCTTAGTGGACTAATGCGTCTACTGTCAGGGCCTGTTTTTGACCTCATGGTCACAGGTTCAAATCCTGGCAGGTCCACTCTGTCTTTCATCTTTGGCGAGGTCAATAAAATGAGTAGCATTGAGTTGGGTAACAATAAACATCTGTTATTCAGCGCCAATATACCCTTGGGTGAATGTGTCGTATACAAACACGTTATATTAATATATGGAAAAATGTAATCTGAGAAACTTAAGATCTAGGGCCTAATTTATGACCATTCCATTTTGCGGGTTGCAAATTATGATTTTTTGGCACTTCCAATTACAATGTACTAATGTGTCGTAGACATATTAGCAATTCTCAATGGGGTCACAAATGACCTGCCTCCTCAATATTCATGAGGCAGGTTGCAATTTGTGACCTATTGGGAATGGGCAATAACACAGGGACTGTAGCCTGCTGGGGACAGCAGACAACCATGTCTGTTTGCTTTTTGAATAAAGAAAAGTTTTTTGTTTCAAACCAGCCCGTTTTCCTTAAAGGAAAATGGGCTGCATTTAAAAAAAAACAATGACAAGTTTTCTGTTAGATTTTTAACGGCATGTCCTTAAAAAATATTTTCACTTCCAAACACAAGTGGGAAGGGGTCCCTTAGTGACCCCTTCCTATTTGCAACTGGCTTACCACCAATTTGAAATTGGTGGTAACTGTGATTGTTTTGCGACCACATTTATGGTTGCAAAACAATCGTACATCCCCCTGCTAGTCGCTATTGGGAAGGGATGGCATTGGCATGCCCCTTCTTAATAGCGACTCACAAACGCGATCTTGTGAGTCGGTAATTGGTTACCGGTTTAAAATAGAGTTTGTACATGCTACAACACCTTTTAGTGGTTGTAAACGGCCTGAATTTTTGTTTGTGGCCACTAACAAAGGTCGTACATCTGGCCCCTAATGATAAAGCAAAGAGACATGAACGGATCAGAGAAAACTTTTATTCTACTACAATAACTGAAGAAATGGTAAAATCCACAGACAACATAAGGAAATTGTTATATCCTACTTAATTGATTATCATTTTAGTCCAGCCCTGCTGCCACTAGCTGCTCAGCCAGAGCGTGAGATGGTCATAGAATGTTGGTGTGCCTGTGATGCATGGAATGCTTGGGTGTCTGAGTGGATGAGTGTTGGCAGTTGAAGATGGGCTGAGCAGCTAGGGAGGCTGCTCCTGGTGGGGCTGGTACCACACTAGGCTGGCTGGAGTAGAGACAGATGTAACCTGAACTGGAGACTGACTAAAGATGAATTAAGAATACCTCCTGGCTCCAGGTGTCTTTCTACAGAGATTACAACATTTATTTTGGCGACGAGCGGACTTGAACCCTAGAGACTCTTGGTGAACCACTGAAACAAAGGAACTACAAAGGAAACAAGGAGAAACCAAGAGATCCTACAAGCTACTACATCTATAAAGAAAGAATTCCCAGGAAAGCCAGCGCCAGCCCCACCAGTGTCCTTTCCAACGGACAGCCCCACAGAGTAGTGTCATCAAGAAGACACTGCAGCCTGGGAATACTACAAACATCTAAAGAATTACAGTGAGTTGGAGGAGTAGCTAAGCTACAGCCGCATCTGGTGTTCCAGCCACAACGTTTGCCACAAAAAAATTACAGTGAGTTGGAGAAGTAGCTAAGCTACAGCCGCATCTGGTGTTCCAGCCACAACGTTTGCCACAAAAGGATTACAGTGAGTTGGAGGAGTTGTTCAATTACAGCCACATCTGGTGTTCCAGCCACATTGTGACCTACAAAAGTGTTTGGTGAGTTGGATGCGTAGCTTCTCTACAACCAGGTGTTGGTGTTCCAGCCACATCGCGCTGCGGAGTTTACAATGTCTTTAAGAAAAAGACAATTTGGGATTCTGCATTTCCATGATGGTGAAACTAACAGCTAGCAGTTGCTGCACAGAAGGAGACTGCAGCAGAAGATGGTTTAAAGAAACGTTGGACCTGTCCCTGGTTTGTCTACCCCTGGATGTCTGCTATAGAGGCCAGGTGCCAGTTCAAAGTCTTCGGGCACGCTGTGGCGTCTACTCATTAGTTCCTGCCTACATAGGAATAGAGATCCCCACGCTAGCAAAGGGGTAGCTGTATGCATTTTTTGAGATTTAAGCTCTTATTGTATACGAGCTTGTGTGGAGGCAAAAGGTGAGGTCACGTTCCCGGTCATTTTTCGTCAAGTTAGTTTATTTTTAATTTGTCTCCCAGCCCCCTCGACGTTTGGGATTTCAAATGCCTTCTGGTGATTTGAAAAAAAAGGCGCGCGCTGTCTCAAGCCCACGCGCACTCTTACCTGCACCCATGATGTATCCGTGGATCTTTGTGACGCTGGGGACGATTTTCCCGAGTTCTGATGTTTGCTTCCAGGCCGCGTATGCTCAGACGTGCCTGGAGCCATCCGGCGGGACGTCTGCAACGTCCCGCCATCTTGTGGTTGGCGGCCTTCTCCGCATTTTGCAAACCATGCTGTTGTTTTTTTTTGCCGCAATAAAGTTTTCATTGTATGATATGGAGCCCGGGGACCACACAGTGTTTTCTTCTTAAGGAAGCAGTTGAGGAATCGTCATCTTATGAGAGGTTCTTTTTGGAGGTCCAGTGCGGCATGGTGCAGCTCAGGTCTGTCAGCTTACATCATCTTTGGCGGCGTTTTTTTCAGAACTTTGAGGATAAAGCTGTTTGTTTGAAGTTTTTCCTATGAAAGATAAAGGTACATTCAGCTGTCTTCATGTTATTACTGTTTTTGGGTAGCCTCATGGTGTCCATGGTTTTCGCGGTACGTTTGGACATGACAGTATAGCGTCGTCTGGACATCCTCTGTGTTGAATCCTCCGCTTCATGTATGTCGGAGTTGTTTCTCTGGAGGTATTGACTGATGAGTGAACCAGTGGTAATTTTTTTTTTTTTTTTCTCGAATGGATTCATTTAGGTAGAGTTCCATTGTTTGCTCACTGTATTGTTTTGGATCCATTAAGCTATGGATCCTAAGGTGTCCTGTAACTCTTATGTGCCACAGAGTGAACATGGAGTGATGTCAAAAAACTGATGTTCTAGATCTGTAATGTGTTTAGACTTATGTACTGGTCATAGTTTCAGGTGGCGTACATTGTTCTTGTGTCCCCTCAGTGTAGCGATGATTTGTGTGATTTACGTAGTGGAACAGAATTATCACAATTCGGGTGAGATATCGCTCACCGGCGTGGGGCACAGTGCACCAGTGTTCTACAGATAATGGGACAGTTTTAGTATTAGCCTTGAGAAAGTTTTAAAGAAATTGTGATGCCACAGGTTTTTCAAGGGATGTGTCTTCATTAAGTCCTGTGGGTGGTCATCACGTTATTCTCATTCATGAGGGAAGGTTGGGGGCAACAGCCCTGTGATTATTTATGTTTGTTACTCCCATAGGGTACGTAACCTCCACAAGGGGGTCAAGAGCTCTTTTAGTATTAATGTGTGGTTACTCCTACATGGGGGTATGTAACCTCTACAAGGGGTTTGGAGTACCTAGGTTAACCCTCACACTGGGTTGGGTTCTGGTTTAGTCTATTAATAGTTTGTACCTAGGCTAACCCTCACACTGGGTTGGGTTATGGTTTAGTCCATAAATAGTTGTGCACAGTACTAATGTACATCCCTTCACGGGAGTTGTTATGGGTGACGATCCATATACTTGTTTGTTTCCCTTTCTCTTGGGATTGTAGTTGTAGGGTATGCTATCTTTAGAGCTACTTTTAGTTATACGTTGGGGCTTTGGTTGTGTGGGGTCTTTTACCCTTTGCGTTGTAGTGCATTACGTCATAGTGTTTAATGCAAAATGCTTCAAATGTATTTCTGGTAATGTTATTGTTGCTTCAAAAAGTTTTATTCTTTTAGGGAGGGATGGGAGATATTGCTTATCTAATGTATTTATCTTACCCGTTCTTTCTGTGTATAATGGTTCTTTGTACTGCGATGTTTTAATTTTTTTTGTTTGCATCTGTGGGACTTGTACCATTATTCATTTTGCTTGTGGATAGTTCTTCCTTGATGTTTTATTACTTGCATGTTTTGTTTTCGTCGAAGAAAAAGGGATAATGTTATATCCTACTTAATTGATTATCATTTTAGTCCAGCCCTGCTGCCACTAGCTGCTCAGCCAGAGCGTGAGATGGTCATAGAATGTTGGTGTGCCTGTGATGCATGGAATGCTTGGGTGTCTGAGTGGATGAGTGTTGGCAGTTGAAGATGGGCTGAGCAGCTAGGGAGGCTGCTCCTGGTGGGGCTGGTACCACACTAGGCTGGCTGGAGTAGAGACAGATGTAACCTGAACTGGAGACTGAATAAAGATGGCTTAAGAATACCTCCTGGCTCCAGGTGTCTTTCTACAGAGATTACAACATTTATTATATCTTGAGAATGGTCACCTTCGAATAAATCAGATGGCTAAGCGATGGACAAATTTATAACAGGAAGATGCCTAATGAAAACAAATGAAGTAGAGAAATACATTACCACTGAAAACATAGCCTTTTTATAAAAATAGGAACTAAGGAGGATCAAGTTAGATAAGACAGTAACCAAGGACTAGAACTGGATACCTGATAAAATCGATACAAGAACACCTCCTCAAAAACCTTATAAGGCCTAGCATAAAAAATGGAACATTATCTCATGGAACATAGTGGTTTTAATAAGCATCAAAATGCAAGCAGATAATACAATGATTGTAGCTCTTAAAGAAACATGGTTACAGTAAAAACTAGAATGGAATATCTACACATAAGGAAACTTTGAGATCAACAAAATAAGTGGAGAATTAATAATATTGATCGTAGTTCTTCTGAAAGAATATAACACAAATCTACAAAGAGAATGATACATTTCTGATCCTAAAAATATCAAATTTAATTGACAACGCTAAGAAATAAAAATGGAAATGTAGCTGGTATGATAAATATAAATGTCTATATTCTGCCAGACAAACACAAATATTTAAATGAATTGAATGTTATTCTGGAAGATACAGAACCAAAGCAATTGGAGATTCCTTTGCTAAGAACTTTAACACTAACATTCCTATTCCCCAGAAGTGAAAGTAAGGATCTAAGCTGTCAGAAAGAGATGTTGGCTATACCTTAACAAGTACTAAACAAAATAAATATGGATAAAAAGGGAAAGCCTTAGATCTACTATTAAATATCCATTGTCTCCTCATAGTAAATCGAAGATGCCAAAATGATCAGCCGGCAGCCAACACCTTTAATAATGGGCAGATAAGTTCTGTAATTGATTACACAATTATGTCACTCTCGATCTGATGATAAAATAAAGGATTTAATGATCCTACATGATCTAGGTGGCAAGCCTAGACCTCTGCTATAGACTGACTTAAGCTATCAGCGAATACCTATGATACCTGGAAAATGGTTAAAATTTAGAAATATCAAAATGAAATAATATGGTCCTTCAATAATAAAAACTTTGTGGGGAGAAAAAAAAGAGTTGATTAACTCCCTGGGGTAAACAATTACAGAAGACAGTGAACTCATTTGATACCTTTATGCTAAATTTGAAATAAATCCTAGTCGGAAGGAGTAATGTTCTAGGAAAAAGGTCTATAAAGAGGAAAAAGATTGTCAATCAAGATAAACCGAAATTACACTTAAACAAACTAATATGAGACACTTTCAAATTTAATAAGGTTGAAATTGTAATTGTAAATTGTATTTATGTCATGCTTACAAGCCCTGACGAGACGTTATGGGGTTTTGCAGTGAGTCACACACTATTTTGGGACTCAAGATTAGAATTTCATAATTGGGAGAATATTAATAAAGGCTGTCTGATTTCTCCTTGTGAATTACTTCTGTTAAGTTTGCGCTCTTGATTTCTTGTGTTTTAGTAGTGTTTAGAGTAGGGCTGGAATGATGGGAATGAGTTTGAAAAGGGGAAGTAGTACATTGTTTTTGTAGGTAGTGGTCATGTGCGCCTGTTAGGTAAATTAGCTAAAAAGGAAGGGAAAGTTTGAGAAGGATGTTTGGGAGATCATAGTAGTCAGAAAGGGTTGGAATGAGTCAGGGAGAGGAGGGATGAGACACAGGTTCAAGGTAATATATATTTTTTATTTTGTTACAAAACTAAAAATAATTCATACATACATATAAACAAATGGAACTTGGTAAATTGTAGTGGCTGGAATAAACCTGTCCATATAAATTCCCAAATTCACATAGAAGAAGCAATACTTACATGGTGTGATGTGTACATGTATCTTCTGGTAAAGTATGATTTTTTTTAGAAAGTGACTTTAATTTAATTAACTTATACATATACAAATGACACTTGGTAAAGTTTTAGTAGCAGGCATTAATCTCTCCATATGTACCTATATGTACATGGAAGCAGCAATATTTACATGGTCTTATATACACACGTATCTTGTGGTGTAATATCCAGATTTTTTCCTCTTATACAAATATATCTGCTTGTAACAGGAAGCATAGATTAATATACAATGTTCAATGCAATGTATAATGACCACCCCGTCTCCATACCGTGAGAAGCATAGGTTGAGTATGAGTCTGAGTATATTATGGTGGCACACTGCTGTGTTGTGAGTATAGCTGTCATGTGAGGAAGAACCATCTTCTGAAAGGAATTGAGAGATAGCTATTTATCTAAAGGAATACAGAAAGGTCTTACAGAGGGTAGAAAATGATGAAATATAGAAGTAATTGACAAAAATTACCACAGGTTTAAAAATGAAAGATCATGAAACAGTTTGGAAATCAGTAGGAATTAATATGGGAAAAACGAGAACAATAGTCGTGATTCAAAAAGATGAAAACATTAGGCTCTACAAGGTATGAAGGATCTACAGTTTGAACGAAATACAGGAGATAAAAGAAAAGGAACTCATTAATCTCAGTGTCAACATCATAATCGGGTACTATGAAACTTGAAACTGTGAAAAATTGAAACAAATTCCAAGCTCCTACAGTGGCTGAAAGTGAAACATAAATAGGAAATACTAAGCATTTACAAGCCCATGTGCCAGATGGGATACCAGTTGACATGATGAAACTAATTAAATATAAGTAACAAGAGAACCCAAGAGTTGTCGCAGACCTTGGATAATCTTCTATCCAAACACACAGTAGCCGTGGACTTATAATGTCATCCATAGAATTTTATAACCAAAGTTTTTTATTTTATTTGTCACATTAAAAGAAAAATGTGTGCATAAAAACATCAGTGAAAGCCCAGTGGACGCTGGTGAAAAACGTGCACGGTGCCCTTATATGTGTGATAGCGATCAACGTGTGTGTCTAAGAACAATAACAACACAGCCTGTTCATTATTTGCAAACAATGTTAATTGTGTCTACCATCATTGTCGACATTTTGATCCCTTAGATAAATGGTGAGAGCAGAGTAATGGTTCTATAATTGATCAAATAAGTCCTGGGCCCACTGTGTGTGTAGATATGATGAAACTAATGTGACAGGCGTGGTCAAAGCTACTCCATCCACTCTAATCTTCGGGTAACTGTTGCGCTTTAGAAATATAACATAGCATAACATATTCTACTGTGAAACAGACATACAAAATCCCAGATACTTGAAAAGAGAGCATATGAATACAAATATATAAAAAAGGTGACAAGCTTTATTTACAAAACAAAACAGGGCCTAGAAGATTGGGTAAGTTATTACAGTCGAGTTCTGATGTCACAAGACCTTCTGCCAGAGCTAGCAGCCGAGGTGAAAGGCAGGTCTGGTCATGGATCAGCTGTTTGAAGCAATGGCAATGTACCTTTTTTTTTGCACTGTTTTAATGATTATAAAAAAGTTAGAATCTTTTTGCATGTTTCTACACATTTGAACTACTGCAGCTTCTTTGGGTTATGAAACTCCTTCGCGACTTAGTTGCAATATCCCTTTAATGTACGGCACAGGGCCGTTTATCCCATATCTCTTTTCCTCCATCTGAAATTCTTCTAATAATGCCTTACTGTCATGCAGTTTAGACTCAGTAAGGCAAATACTGTCTTTTGGAACAATTAAATATATGTATTGTATTGTAGTAGAGGTATAAAATAATTTTAAGGTTAAATTATTGTCATGTTATGTTACTGAGTTCATAGAGCGCGCGCACACCATATGGTCTCATGGCGTTATAATGGGAACAAGGAGGTGCGCTACAGAGCAGGCAGTGTATAAGTTATATGCTTGTCTAATTAAGCATGTTTTAATGATTTCCTATATTCTGGGAAGCAAGATACAGATCTTATCTCAAGAGAAAAGGAGTTCTAAAGTTTGGGAGCGATAACTGCAAATCTATTGCCACCCAGTCTCTTCTTCTTAAAATAAAAACTGATATTAAGTTTAAGTAGGCAGAACGTAGTGGGTGTTTAGGGGTATACTTCGGGATTCAGGAGTTGATAAAGATAGGGGCTTTTACTGTGACGTGATTTGAAAAAAAGATGGCTGACTTTGAAGTTTGTTTTTTGCTCTACAGGCAGCCAGTGAAGATCCATTATCCGGGTATGATGTGGCAATGTTTGGGTTGTTTATACATTAGACTGGCTGCCTCGTTCTGGACAATTTTAGGTCTTTAAATGAGGCCTCTGGGTAAGCAAACATAAAGTGAGTTGGCATAATCAATCCTTGGGAGTCTGCGAAGGGGTGATTGCTAATGTCACTCTGTCAGGGTTGGAGAGTTCTGAGAATATTACAAATATCTCTTGTGATTTGTTTGAGGACGAGAGAATTCTATTTGTAAAGAAAGAACATTTTGCCTGCTGAATGTACACTTTATATTTTTTAAAGTTTTGTAGATCAAGTAGCTCAGCCTCGCAGGTATAGGTTTTCCGCCATTCATGTTCGTGGTGACGTAGATCTAATTTTGCATGTTTAGTTAATCTCTGAACCATTTGAAGGCTTCATGACATCTGATTGTTTTATTCCATGTAGGGGGTCATTGGCTTTTGTGAGGCAGTCGAATATCACTTTTCCATGTTGGTCGATGTAACTGTCTGCATCAGGTGTGGTTTTTACCAATGAGTTGCAGAAGGAGTTTAAGACAACTCGTGACCTGCTCCTGGAAAGGAGCTCAGACTGGAGTGGAGCTTTATGGAGTTATAGACCTGTCAGTGAGAATTTGATTAGGTGTTGGTCTGATTAGGCAGTTGGGGACACTATCAGGCTGGACAGTGCATGAACCATACTAGGTCTAAAGTGTGGCCTTTGGTGTGAGTGGGGGTAAGCACGTGTTGCTCAAGACCTAAATTCCTGAGATGATCAGAGAAATAGCCCAGTAATTAAAGTGTCCTATCAGTAGGATTCTGGAAAGGTTGATGAAAAAGCAGGAAATGGCTTCTAAGAAAGACAGAGGAAATTTCTGCATGTATTCCGGGAGTCAGTAGGTGAGGGAAGAGATAAGGAGGGGAAGAGTGAGATTCCAGTTTATCAAGTCGTCGACCGCAAGAATATTTAAGATTAGTTAAAAAAAAATTCCAGGTGTTTCTTAATTACCCCCGCTACACCTTCACCCACTATACCGGAAGGGCGGTTAGCTTGAAGGATGTAATAGTTGTAAGGTAGCTCGGCGAGGACATGTTTCTGTCAATAGCAAGATACCTGGGGATTTGGACTCGTAAATGGATGACCTCTGTTTAGTGTTTCACCATGGCGCGTGTATTTTGATAATAGATTGTTATTTATTCAGAGTTGGTACCATGGACGCTGTTCATGGAGCAAGGTTTCATGTTAGATGAAGGGTTTACTATACCTCCAGTAATTAGTGAGGTGGTGGTAATATTAAGGATGCCTAATTCATGTAATTTTTGTAGGACCCTGTCATAGCTAGTAGAGTGAAGATTTTTAATGTCTTTTGGAGAATAGTTACGAATTTGGGAATAGTGGTCTTTGGCATGTCAGAGGCATGCCTGCTGAGTGCATCCGCTGAGCGTTCACGCCTGCGAAGGTGAGTAGTGGATTGGTTCCCTTGGCTATCCTCAATTTGGTTCCTCCTGTGTCGTGCAGCGAGCAGCTCGGTGATCGCGGACTATAGTTAAATCAGGTGATTTTTCAAAAGTTCCTAAGTGACAAAGCTTTTTAGTAAAACACAAGCAAATTCAACAGTATCACGCAATGCCCCGCTTTATCACTTGTTTTCGCTGCAAGTCTGCGGCTGAGTGGACATTTAAAAAGCGTGGGAGCATGTAGCTCCACCCACTACTGCCTAATTTGTGTACTTTTTGTAGGACCATTAGGCCTAAGTCATAGCTAGTGGAGTACAGATTTTTAGGGGCATATTTACAAAGAAGTGACGAAGCGCGATGTTAGCCTTCTTGGCACAGATGTGCATGCCTTTGGTGCACCGGTGGCGTGCCCACTGTGTGCTTCCACTGCGCATCTGTGGCTAAGTGAACATACGCACGTAGCCTCCCCGACTACTAGGAAGATGAGTAGCAGATTGCTTCACCCAGCTATGCTTTAATTGGTTCCCCCTGTGCCGTACATTCCTAAGTGATATTTTTTAGTAAAACACAAGCAAATTCAACTGTATTGCACAATGCCCCGCTTTCTCTCTGGTTTTCTGGATTGTTGTGCGTGATAAATTAGTTTGAATAAGGCTTTTCATTAGAAATAAGCGCGTTTAAACACATCTTTGACAATTGTAAATGTTTTCGCAGGATAGGTATGAGAAACATTATCGTAGCATTTCTTGTCTCAAGGAAGAAACAGAGCTGCCGACTTTGGAAATGGGGAACCACATTCAAGTTCTGGCCTCAGCTCAACATCTTGTGATTCTGGGCAAATCACATAATCTCCCTGCGCCTACAAAAAATGAATGCATCCTTCAGTAATGTAAGTGGTTCTCATGTAAAGCGCTCTAATACCTTCGGGTCGAGTCCGCACTATAAAACAAACATTGGCATAGCCAATAGGTCTTGCTTTTGGGACCTTATAAGTATTTAGTTATGCAGTACAATATCTTTGGTGCAACAACATCCACTGTTGCATGGCTAAACACTAATAAGGTCCCAAAGGCGAGACTTATTGGCTATGCCAATACTTGTTTATTTACTGCCTGCTGTTGCATTGCGGTAAATAATTATTGCGCTTATGGGGAGGAGACACAACATATAGTGTTGCGAGGGCTTGGCTTGGAGCAGGATGAAGGCGCTATAGAAGCCAGACAAAGTGTAGGTGGGAAAGACAGATCAGCTGAAGGAGTGAGTGTACGACAGCAAGAAAAGGAGGGAGAAGAATAAACTAATGCAATAGAAATCAGAGCGGCTAAGCTTAGGTTTACCATGGTGAAAACTGAGTTATTGTTCTGAGCTTATGTTTGCCATGGTGAAGACTGTTATTGTTCTGAGTCAGTTCATACAAATTGACCCAACAAGCCTAAAAACAATGTTTTCAAAATAATATAAAAAAATAACAGAGGTCTGGGCGATGCAACCGGAAGCAGGCTTGCAAGCAAATTGGATGAAAGAACAACAAAGGGAAAAGTCACAAGAAGCAAAAAAAAGTCCCCACACCATAAGACTTTCGGCGTAGTAGCTCTCCATCCCAATTTACTTACGAAAGAGGAGAGCAGCATTTTAAAAAGGTTGCAGAAAAAAGGCTGACACCAGCAGCCAGGCACAGATTCTCCTCATGTTCCGTGCTGCTTGCTGTACAGCACGCACACTGAAAAAAAGGCCACTAGAGTGGGTGCCTGGGGGGACCACAGAGTGCGTGCTGCTACGGGAGCACTTTAGTCAGTCCCTACTTGTGTCCTGGGGCACTGTAAAGTGCACGCTCGATCGGAGCGAAGGAATGGGCAAAAGAATGGTAAAATATAAAGCGCGGCGTCCCTGAAGCAGGCGCTGCACTCAGCTTTTGTCAATGTTCACTCCCCAGTTTTACAGGACTGCTTGTGGACTGTAAATTAGTTACTCAAGAACTCTGATGGAAGCGTAAGGCACACCTATGCAGCCAATAGAAAAACACTGATGCCAAAATATTCCTCAGGCTAAACCAATGGGTGAATGACAATATCAGCAAGCCAATGGCTGAAGGTACGAAAGCAAATAAGTCCCTAGCTTAGAGAGATGGACCCCAACCCCCTTAAGGTGTAGAATACTAGGGGGCAGATTAATGAGGCCTGTTGCGCCATCGGAACGTCACTTTTTGTGACGTTCTGTGGCGCAGAAGCCTGCGTGATTTTTATCAGGCAGCACTGAGCCACTTTTTTTTGGCTTAATGCTGCCTCATAAATATCAGTCCCTTTAACGCAGTGTTCTGCCTTAAAGGGGCGTGCAATGGGTGTTGCTGGGGGCGTTCCCAGCAACATCCATGGCCCTTTGACACTGCCCCAGATTTACGAGAAATCGTAAATCTGAGGCAGCGCCAAAAGCTTACGCCTCCCCAGGGGAGGCGTAAGGAAAGCGCAACGGGGAGAAATGTCTTTATTTCTCCTCGTTTTTCCTTTTTCTATGTGTGCTGCATTCTGCAGCACCCATACAAAGAGGAAAAACCTCTTGTGATTATTTTTGTACAGAAAGGTTTCCCTTCCTGTAGAAAAATATTCATCTCCGCAACGCAGGCACCCTTGCACCATGGTGCAGAGGTGCCTGCGTTGGCGCAGGCAGCCCATTGTGCGCCGGCGCAGGGGAAAAGGGCAGGAATGCACCGCATTTAATAGATACGGCGCATCCCTGCCCTTTTCTTTTGCCGTAGGGAAGCGCAGCAGGAAGGCCTGCTGCGCTTCCCTACGGCAAAACCTCATAAATCTGCCCCAATATGTTCACCATGAATAGTGCAAGCACAAAACACAGAAAACCTAAAAAAAAAAAGTAGACCGAGGATAAAAGTAACACACAAATTCGTACTCATTCTGGGATTCCTGATCCTTGGTCCCCAACAAATTTCTCCTCTGGCCACAGAATAGAGGCATTCTTTACAGATATATGAGAAGTCAATTCTGGAAGACAGTACTTTGAGACCCTAATAAGGTACAGTCCGTACGCTATATAAATGCATTGAGACAAGTCAGTAGGTCAGTTCTGATATACTTGACTCACCAAACGTGACATGTACAAGTACTGATTGGGAAGCCTGAAGTGTAAAAAAACCCAACAATAAATGTATTTAATGCCACTTAACCATTTATGAAGGTAGACATGCACCATTTTTTTTAAAACATGGGCGGTATTGGTAGACACCAGGATTCAAAAACGTGTCAGTGTATGATGCACCTTTCCGAGGGCATTCTGGAGCTAATACGTCTGCGCAGCAGTACTGAGAAGCACATCAAGTAGCCAACACTTCCTTACTCCAAATCCAAGGGCTAGAATTAAATATTCAAGAGCAATAATTTGTTTTTCAATGTACTCGTGCAAAGAAAACAGCGGACCTAATGTGGGAAATTTCAGTCCCATTTAGCAATTAATTGAAAACAGATTAGGACGAGGCCTCTGGGGAGCCCTGTCAGGCTGGGAGCTGGCGCGAGAGAAGAGCGAGGTGAAAGGCTCACGGAGGCCTGGCAGATTTACAGTGCTCAAGGCAATAAACGGGCACTCCATGAAAATGAATGCGTTTCGCTGATAGTGCTCGCAGTTTTCTTAGTCACATATTGATAATAAAAGACATTATAGAAGCGTGACTTTCGGCAGGGAAGGGAGAAATAAACAGAGCAAATAAATCCCAGAATGTTGCAAGTTGCAAAGTGAGGTGATACAAAGCTTGAAGTTAAAGATTATATAGAACACAGATTTGCAATCATAGACACAGCCATCAGTCACAACAAGACCGGGAGTGAGCAGCAGCCGTGAAGAGAGCCCCGTGCTCAGGTTAAAAGTTTAAATAAATGCAGAACCACAAAGCGCAGTGTCCCTGAAGCGGCGCCGTACTCCTCTTTAAAGTTGATCAAAAACAATGCAACTCAGCTCGGCAAAAGTGAAAGCGAGGAAGGCAGCTGTTTACAGGAAACAGTGCCCGGCTGCGCGGCCACAACGTGAAGGAAGCAGCATACAGGCAAGCACGGCATTTTTTATTTATTTATGAAACCGGGCATGTGTGAGTGCAGTTTCTTTTGGAGGTAGGGGGTTAACAAGAAGGCAGCATACAGGCAAGCACGGCATTTATTAATTTTTTTATAAAACCGGGCGCCTGAAATACCCAACTTGAAAAGCGCTCACACAGTAAGGCGGTGTGTCGGTAACTTATTGTTTAACTTGCTGGCGCCTCACACAGCCAATGCAATTAAGAACGTAAGTCTGCTGGTAGAGTTAGCGGCTGTTGCGCATTTTGTTACACACTGTGAAAGTGTGGGGGGGCGTGTGCGAGTGCAGTGTGTTCTGGAGGTGGGGGGTTAATAAGAAGGCAGCATTGGCGCGCTCATCCGTTTTGTATGCTGCAAGCTGTTGGCGCGCTCATCCGTTTTGTATGCTGCAAGCTGTTAACGCACAGCAAGCATTGTGAATCACATATACGGAAGACAAAATAAGACAGCAAGGATTTGAAAAGCGGACGTTTTTTGTGTGTCAATATTAGTGAATAAGGGTTGTATGCGGGCGCTTTGTGTGTTGAAGGGTGGGCCGGTGAGCATAACGTGAATAACAAGGAGGGAGTGCAAACAAAGAAAGTGAAACGGTTACAAGTTAGCGCGCACCATACAAAGGCAGGAAGCTGACAAGGAGGGAGTGGTAGAAGGGAGGGGGTAAGGGAGGGCCTTCACACGCGCAAAAAAAGCAGCCAAATGGCAGCTGTGTACGATGGCAGCTGTGCACGTCGCGCGCACTCTTGTGCGCATTCTAGCAAGCTGATGGCTGGCAAAGTAGCACTTTTCAAAGCAGCTACTAAATGTCTCGCCAGTTCAGCGCATGCGCTGGCTCAGGCGAGACCTAAAAACTGCAACAATAAAAACGGTCATAGAGTTAAGAGAAGAGAAGGAAAGAGGGGATTTATTACAAGAATAAAGCGATAACACTGCTTGGAACATGGGTTCTCTAAGGGATTTAAGTAGTGGCACCAATATTCCTTCTTATGCAGAGTAAGTGGAATACATTTTAGGGAACCTGTCTTGAGCTACATAGCTGATTTGAAAAAATTAAACAAGAGTTCACCTGAATGTAACCTAGCGGATGCAATCTTGCTGGGCTGTATTTTCACTGACGTTTGGTTAAATAGAGATAACAATAAGTTTATGGAGACAATGGTTCATAAAACATTATAAAAAATAATACATGCATTCTAAAAACAAGATAAAATAATGAAAACATACAATTAAGACCGACCTAACCCAATTCATTTTTAAAACATTGCGAACCGAGAGCATAAAATGTGCAATTCCTACTGCAAAGTCTATAAAAACACATCTCAGACAATATCCCAATAGCCCCATTGCCTTCGCCTAGAACATTAAGAATAGTGGTCTCAAGAGCCTATTGCCAGCAGCCTTACAATAAACGCAGTCCATTAAAACATGACAGAATGAGCATTTCACATTGAGGGAACACACACACAAATCCATTTGCGTCCTGTACCTCTTCAGACCATTCAGGACAAAAAAAAAGGTAGGGTTACACATCAGTCTAATTTTAAAATTTCCTTAGAGAGCCATGGGGTTCGGTAATTGTGCCTAATAGGGAAAAACTGTTCCTGGCCTGAAAACTTCAACGTCAAACTTATTGGAGTTTCTCCCTCAAATTGGCCATATCCAACATTGAACTTCCTTTCTCAGCTGATTTCATCAATGCTTGCTTACTTTGAAAGGGGACCATACTGCTATTGTGCCACATCCAAGTGCATACTTTTAAGATCTCTTATCCTAAGCTTCATAACAGAGCATTTCCACGAAGGGGGATTTTTTTCACTCAGAGGCAATACTTTTACTGAGTTTTTAAATAGTTGACTTCCTCTTTGGCAATTGTACTTAGCCCTAGTCTGAATTGTTTTGAAACCTTCTTAAGAGGACTTTTCGCTTTCTGATAAGCTGCATCCCAAAAAATGTGCCCGTTCCCCAGACCTGCTGACCACACTACGCGATTACGAAGATTTACACTTATGCAAGCCAACACATTTTCTAAGATCATATTGAACAACAGTACAAACATTTGCACATTCTTGAAGTTGATACGGTGCCAGGAGCTGGAGATATGGCATAGCATGCTGTGAGTCTCAGATGGAAACTTATACCCAGTAGTAAAACCTCAGTGACCACCTCATGTTCTACAAAATGTAAAGAGGGTACAATTGTAGGATGGCGGCTCCCTTATAGGGCATTACATTAACAAACCAGTGGAATCTGTACATCCAAGCTGGAACAAGGATACATTCAATGTGGCACTCTTGGCAACCATAGCAGAAGGTTGAAGCTGCTGGAATGACATTTTCAGAGCGCCCTTTTAAACATAGCAGCCTATTATTTGACAACCATCGACCCAAAACCTTGCCTTCTTTCTTAACCATGCCCGCTGAAAAGGAGAAGGAAGCAGGGGGTATATTATAACACTCTAATATCTACTGCAACAATTCTTCCATTTGCTTGATTTACAAATGTGTATTGAAGTCCTCGGCCATAATTACCATGACAACCGGGAATTGTCCCGCCTCCTGAAAAGATTGATTGAAATCCGCAATGCATTTTTTCATCCTACAATACTCCTGTTTATGGATGTAGATATTTATCAGTAAACATTGCTTACATTCCTTGTTCCTCACCCCTCACTCTACTACTGAGATTTGTATTCCACTGGATAAATTGACTACATAAAGAGTCTTTTAATTACTTTTGTAGAGGTTAGGGCTAGCACCCCTTCAGAGCCTCTACCCTCCCTCCAATGCCTACCTTTGCTGTTTATATCTACAAAGCCCACACCAGCTTTGTCCTCTCTCAATTAGGACTCTGCAGGATCACTACATGGTATATACGAACTATTTGATCCAGATAACCGGTCCTCTTAAATCGCCCAAACCCATGTATATTCCAGCTTGGGACTCTCAGGTTGTGAGTGGGCTCCACCCTCTAGGGAACCTTTACCCAATGTTCTCACTCTTGCATGTCCCAACACTGCATCAGGTTCTGCCTGTGCACCAATGATGTCATTCTTATAAAACCCATCGGCAGATGAAGATGGTCATCAAGTTTGAAATTGCACTTTTTTCTTTTATTCTATAACAAGCAAACTTGAAGCAGTAGTATAATGTCACGACCCTAAACCAAAAAACCTTTCCTTACAACAGCGTGTCTTGAAAAAATACATTTACTTATTTTTCTCTAATAAAATGAAGCTGGTTTTAATTTACCATCAAGTGAGAAGAAAGGTCAACACATTTGTCTACACATTTGTCTGCTTGTTATATCTGTCAAAACAAGACCATTAATGCAGGAAGACATTTTCAAACCAATTACTACTGTGCCCTAATGGCTTTTTCTGACTCATGTTCTTTATATATTGTTTTTGCACTTCTCTAAGAGCATTCTTTCTGTAAACAGGTTTAATACATAACACATATTCCAAAATGAATCACACATAGGTGCACTCAACCAGATGGAAATGGGATTTGGCTAGGTACATGACATTTAGTCAAGCTGAGAAACTAGAATTAAGATTGAGGTCTGTGTTGTGTTAGTCTTCTATATTAGGCTGTGGACCACAGTGGTCTATCGCCCCATCCAGTCCATATTCCATCATTCGATAATGGCAAAAAGATGAACATAGTAGATCCTATGCACAGGGGGTTTTATTGACAGAAATCTATGTCAACAGCCAAAAATTGCTCCATTGAGGTCTGGAGACAATTAAGCTGTCGAAATCGCCACAGAAGCAGTGGGGAGTGAGCAGATGAAGGCTTGGTTTGCTTGAGAATTTGTGAATGCCCACAGAGTGATTAGTTTGCTGGCATTCAAAGACTTCTTTACAACCGTTTCCCACCCTATTAGTAGTGAAGGATTTTCTTCACCCATCGGTGGCGTACTTCACCTTTCAGCATTGGGATGCCAATGCAAAGCCCCTACATGTCCCCTTTGCTGATGACCATTGCCCACAGTCTGTGTCACTGAAACTGAAAGGCTGGCAACAATAAAATATAATCTCTTTTAGGGTCTGAATTTAGCCAAAACATTGAGGCAGATTTATGTTTCCTGGCGCATCCCTGCAAATCAGCAGGGATGCGCCAGGAAAGATGCGTCACGCAAGTTTACCCTTGCGTCACCACAGATGCGCCGCATTTACAATGCAGCGCATAATGGTGCAAGGATAAACAGATGCGTGACGCATCTGATGGCACAAGGGCGGCGCATTGCTGGAGTCGTGCCGCAAGCACGACGCAACTCCAGCAATGCTCAGGGGCTGCCCATACCGAACATGCTGCGTCATGCCTTACGCCTGCTTCAAGCAGGCGCAGGGTTTTGTCGCAGCAGCGTTGGAAAAGTGACTCAGTGGAATCTTGTAGATTTCACTGCGTCACTTTTCCGAGGCTTTTTCGGACGGAACGCCCACCCTGAATACATTAAACCTGACGCAGGTTTAATGTAGCGCAGGGCTTTACAACGTGACGCATCTCCCTAGATGCGTCACGTTGTAAATAAGGCGCAACATGGCACATGGTTTACGCCGCCGCTGCGTCACAGAAGTGACGCAGCGGCGGCGTAAATGTCTCGCAAGGGGCTTGTATATCTGCCCCATTATGTTTTGCAAAAAATCATTAAGAAATACCTACATATGCATGCATACATGGGCTTTCAGTCAACCCCCTTCATCCATTGACCTGCTGTAGCGTCATTCACATTTTGCTTCAAACCACCACAGAAAACAGCATTGGTCAGACCACCCCAGCCATTGGTTTTGTTCTGTGTCGTCATCCAAATGGTAAATAGTTCTCTTCAGTGCCTGGCACGAGAGACCCAATATGTCCTTTCTCTGATCAAAACATTATTTTCCCTTTATTTAACTTATCTTCTTTCACAGCTCTGTGGAGTCTAGCAGCTCCACAGAAACTTATAGCGGGCCCTCAGTGCTGCTTGCAGTGTGCTGCATGCCACGCGGTTACCACAAGGGATGGCATTTAAATGAGCAATAAAACCATTCAAAGATATGCGGGTGTGAATGTGCCTGCATGGAGCCGTGTTTCATTTATTTTGTAGTAACAAATATCCGTTAGAAATGGGGGTCGATAGTTGGCAGTGGTATGCACCCTGTCCGGGTAGGGATCCCTCCTTCTAGTCAGGGTAAGTGAGTCACAAACCCAAGATAATACCTGCTCATCCACTTGGTAGCTTGGCACGAGCAGTCAGGCTTATTTCAGAGGCAAAGTGTAAAGTATTTGTAGGTAACACACATAGTAACACAGTGAAACCACTTCGAATGGATACTACACGAGTTTAGAAAAATAAAGTATATTTATCTAAACCAAAAAAGACTAATACGACAAAAATCGAACATACACAACTCAAAATATCATTTAAAAATATTTTTAGTGATTTTGGTTTATCTGATAGAAGACACTAACAATGAAAAAAATTGGGCGGGTGGCACCCCCATGCCTATGACACCCAGGCACCACTGACACTAATCACTAACTAATCACTGACACTAGACACTAATTTTTAAGAGATAAACATTATTTACATTTTATACGCAGAAACATAACACGACGTTTGATTACAATATAAATGCACAGATTTCAGATGGCTAACCTTAACATATCACTAATACATAGTTTTCCTATCCGAATCTAACATAAAGATCATAATCATACATTAATTACTTTCTGCGTATCCTATTTGGGCCTACGGCAAGGTCATTAACTGGTGTCAGATCCTTATCAATTTAACCGCGCCCCCCGTAGGGTTGCGCATGCGCAGGGGGCCCGCTTACCGAGAGGGTACTTCCCCCTCCCGGTTACCCCCATACGTTAACTGAACTCCACGCCAATTTGGGGGGTCTTGCACTCTGCGCCATTTAATGACGTCCATGCCAGTGCGGGGTGGCCAACCAGCCTAAAAGAAAGCGTGACTCCCCCCCTTCCCCGCACCCATCCAGCCAACCGGATGTACCGCCCCTGGAGTTATAGGAGAGACCCCTTGTCCCTCCCCCTGGGCGACCCCATCCGAGAATGAGTCCACCCCCTAAGGACCTTAAATTTACTGCTCACTAGTCATGACCTTACCGCCTGACCAAGGAATAGCAATAAATACGACGATTGAAGACCTGCAAGCGGGAGAAAACGCCTAAGGAAGGAACAACACCGTCACTTACAACAGTCATTAAATAACTTGCAACAGGGGATGGAGGGTGGGGAAACAAAACAGTTAAGCAGCCTCCTAGAGGGCTGCGACCAGGTGCTGTAAGAGCGCGGGACAAAGAGACAGAGTCCCGCGCTCCCCAGCCCTTTAAGCTCGTACCTGGGGTCAAACCAGTTCTAACTGGTCTGACCCCCAGCCCCCCTAACTCACCCATGACCCGGAAGCGCATTAACCGCTTCCGGGCCATAGGTCACCATTGTGGACCAATCGAACGCACGTCGCGCCCACCGCGTCATGATGACGCGGTGGTCAGCGCCGTTCGACCGACACACAAGGGCGAGGGGAGGAGGGGGTCGGTGCCCCGCCATATTTGCGGCGGGGCCGATCCCAGCCCCGCCTTTCGATATGGGCAGGGACTACCGAATTTCCCCCTCCCCCCCCTGGTCATAAACACATTTGAAATGAGGGACATGAAGAGATAATGACTTTTTGGAGGCGGGGGTCGAACAACCCCCGGCCGTATTTATTAAAATATGAAAATAAATTAAAATCTTTTAAGAGATAAACATTATTTACATTTTATACGCAGAAAACAGGCCTTAAAAATGTCTTTACGTTGGTTAACTAGCAATCATCTGAAGATAAATGCACTAAAAACTGAATTCCTATTAATCTCACCACCAAAGAATCAGACAGAAACGAAAGAATGGACAGAAACGATCACAGCACTAAACTGCAAACCTACGCTCAACGACTCAGCGAAATCACTAGGAATCACACTGGACAAGAACTTAGACATGAAAGCCCACATTAAAGCAATGGCAAAAAGTGCTCGATTTCACTTGAACTACATTAGAAAAGTGAAACCATTCATTTCTATGACAGACCTCAAATTGGCAGTCCAGTCTTTAGTTATTTCAAGGATTGAATATGGATGTACAACCTTAGCAGGTCTACCTAAAACTTCCACAGCACCACTAAAAGCATGTCTTAATGCAGCCGCAAGACTTATAACCGGATCGAGGAAATTTGACCACATTTCCCCATACCTAAAAGTATTAAACTGGTTACCTTACGAAGCCAGAATTCAACTTAAAATGGCATGTATTACACACAAAGCGCTCCACTTCGGAACACCGAAATATTTGGCCAAGAAAATTGAACTATCGGGGGGAAACAGACCTGCCAGGAGTGCTAAGGAGATGCTGCTGAGACCACCGATCTTCCGGAAGAAGAATACATATGACAGAGCTTTCTCCGGAGCAGCCCCCAGAATTTGGAATTCACTCCCTCCAAACATTAGGAAGATTCCTAACACAGCAACATTTAAGAGGGAAGCGAAGATCTTCCTGATGAGTAAGTTCCTTTCGTAAATAAGACGGCTCATCAGAGCACTATGATATAGATGCTTTCACAACAGTCATTCGGAATATGTAAAGATAAGCTCATATATGCATACGATTCTATTCTTATTGAAGCGCACAGACGTAGAACGCTCAGAAAAAGACGCTTCGAATCATGCGTATTTGGATATCCCAGTTCACTTGTACAATAAGCAGTTTCCAATACGTGATTGGGAAAATTGAAGTTAATCATTCAGGGAAATAACAATATATATGTGATTACTGACAACACACGGTAACCTAATCCTGTCATTGTATTTATCTTTCTTTTGCTTGTTAAATAATGTATAGTTACATACCTAAGCTACCTCATAGCCCTGTAAATCGTCCTGCTACTCATATTGTATTCGTGCTCAATTTACCTTTTGTTATTGTGAAGCGCTCTGATACCCAAGGGTCACGTTCGCGCTATATAAAACTATATAAATAAAACTATATAAATAAATCACTTACTTATCATTTTGTGGTGCCTCAGCACACCAACAGCTACTAACAACAAAGCATCTGGTATGTGCTGCCATACAGACACAGATATTTTGTAACCAATTTTAACAAATTAAACACAAGTAGCAAGATGTGTTCAATGCTCACAAAGCAAAAGAAGATATCACAGAATACAATGTAAAAGAATACATGAAAAACACTCCTTTGCAAAACATTTAAATGCCATAACAGAAGGATAAGAAGTTAATTAAGGACTACACCTATTTATACTGCATGTTGGTCACTGCGTTGTTATGTCATGCCAAAAGGAGTAGGATTATGGGATATGTAATTCACTTTAAATGTGCTAAGATTACTAAACAGCAACAAGAGAGACTATATTATAGAACTTCAGTGTATATTCTCAAGTAGAAATGGTGCTGTGCGGCGCTACGGCAAATTTTCAGCCCCACGCTGAGTCATTTAGAAAATGCATGGATGTGCCTTATTCACAAGAATATGGTGCAACCCAGTGTTTTCCCTTGTTCTGCCACTATAAATAGCTGCCTAGCGATAACATAGACACCCTTGCGCCATAGTGCAAGGGAGTCTGTGTTGCAGGGAATGATTGCTTATGGGCACATAAACAATCTTTTTAAAGGTAATTTGCTCTTTCGATGTGTGCTGCAGAATGCAGCCAATTAGAAAGAGTAAAACTGTGAGAAATACAAGCATTTCTCCTCATTGCACCAATCTAACACATGCCTTTGCATGGCGTTAGTTTTTGGCACTGCCTCAGATTTACAGATCCTTGTAAATCTGGGTCAGTGTCAAAAAGCAATGGGTGTTGCAGTGGAACACAAACAGCAATACCGATGCGCACCCCTTTCACGGGTACCTTACTGACAAAGCGGCGTTAAGCAATGCAAAGTGGACACAAAGCAATGCCCTTTTTGTTTAATGGGAAATTGACGGAAAATCCTATCCAAGGGTAGAAAAGCTTGACACTGTGCATGTGCATTGTGTCATAGGAACATCAAAAAAAGGGACGTTCCGGTGGTGCAATACCCTTGTAAATTTGCCCCTTCCTGTCTTGTAATAAACTCAACTATAGTCCTTCTCTGCTGAATCCAACAGAGCAGAGCATGTCCAATACTCCAACACTCGTTCACCGATTGTCTAGGACAGAAGGTAAATTCATTCCGAAAGGCTTTCACCCCACCATACCATAAGATACACCATTGAAAGATGGTTAGGATCAAATATAGACCAGGAACAACAAAGGTGGCACCATGCAACCGGCATGTATTTGACAGTCCTAATGTTATCCAAAAAGTGGAAGCGATCCTGAGTGTCCTGGTAGGATAATATGCTTTGTAGACAACAAACTACATAGTTTAAGGAAGGCGAAAGTAGAGTTTGATTATTAATTCAGTGAGAGCCTATTATACCTGGTCTATATGAAGCTTTCGGAAAGGATCTGGAAGGAATCATTCCATGGACCACAAGACACAGTCTCTCTGGAGAGGCCGCTAGTGATTCAATCTGACAAGGTACTGCTGGTATATCAATTACAAGTCAATCAGATGTGCTGTTTAGTGGTCAGGACTGTTGAGGTGGAAAAAATGAAAAGAAAGTGCTTTTTCCTCCCATACTCATGAGTGTTCTCTTTTCCGTTGCATGTTCCACAGTACATACTTCTGTGACCACCCAAATACCAATGTTTCCTGTGCAGATCATGATATTTGCAACTCCTGCTCCCTTCCAGAATCACTCCAGCTCTTGGAGGTGCTGTTTTTTGATGTGTGTGCCTCCCTCACTTGTCCATGGCACTGGTGGGCTTGGATGTAGGTTCAGCACAACTTTCTGGGGTTTCTTCGGTTTAAGCAAGCTACATCAGGTGCCCTGCATTCCTTGTTCCTGCTGGTTTGCAGGCGTGGTGCGGGTTGAATTGCGCGGTGAGGGTTTTTAGGCACGGTGTGGTTTGGTTTGTGCGGTGTGATTTGCAGGCACAGTGGGGTTTCGTTTGCGCACTGTGGTTTGGAGGCGTAGTGTGATTTGGTTTGCGCAGTGTAGTTTGCAGGCGCGGTGTGATTTGGTTTCCGCGGTGGGGTTTGCAGGAATGGTGCGGTTTGGTTTGTGCGGTGTGGTTTGCAGGCACAGTGCAGTTTGGTTTGCGCGGTGTGGTTTGCAGGCACAGTGGGGTTTCGTTTGCGCACTGTGGTTTGGAGGCGCAGTGTGATTTGGTTTCCGCGGTGGGGTTTGCAGGCATGGTGCGGTTTGGTTTGTGCGGTGTGGTTTACAGGCACGGTGCAGTTTGGTTTACGCTGTGTAGTTTGCGTGCGCGGTGTGGTTTGGTTTGCGCCCTGTGGTTTGAAGGCAGTGCTATGAAGTTTCAGGTCCATTCTAGACTGAGTAAATGGATTCCTGCAATGCATAATTAGCCTTTTGTTTCTTCTGCTGCTTGTGACTTGTGCAAATAGGAATATTGTGACAGTTCGACCCGTGCTCATGCAGATCATTATCGATGCCACTTACCTCGACTTTGCTACCATACAAAGTCCAAGGGGCATATGATCAAGAAATAGAGTTAAAATTATCGCTGCTTTAGCGGCAGAAAATTGCCGCTAAAGCGGCGATAATGGGCTTGATAATATGCCGCAGAGAATTCCAATGGAAGCCCAGGTTCACACCAGAACATGGGCTTCTATGGGAATTCTCAAGGGCATATTATCAAGCCCATTATCGCCGCTTTAGCGGCAGTTTTCTGCCGCTATAGCGGCGATGATTTTAACGCAGTGCTTGATAATATGCCCCCAAGTCCGGAATTCTCTATATAATTCGGAAAATAAATAAATAAAGTAAATATAAAAAACATACTTTATACATTCAATTTTTGTTCTTGCAGCAAGAAGTTGTTACAGGGACGGACTGCTTATGTTTAAAAGTATTTAAATTGTAATACTGTGAAAAAACGGACCTGGGGAATTTCGTCCTCAGTTGGGAATTTGTAGCAATGATCTGTTTTTCAAGTAAAGTTTGTCAGCCTGAAGACTCGAATGTGCTTTGAAATAGAATAATAATGCAAAGCTCTCTGAGAAGGTGGTTAATAGCATGCAGCAAAAGAAAAAAGTATGTTGTGAAAGTAGACCACGGTGAATGGACTTAATTGGACACATTGCTTCTCCTAACAGCTGGTTTTGTTGCAAGTGTGGTTGTGCTCAGCTTCATTTCTGTATGGGTTAAAGGGTAACTGCATGTAACGCACTGAACAAATCAATACCTGAAAGTACAAATCACAGTTTTGTAAATCAATGTTTTTACAACTGGGTAGATTGAAGAAATGTTTAGACCATTTGAAGTGGGTTAACTCCTTCGCTGAAACGTGATTTTGTTTGTCCATTCGCCTCAGTGTACATGTGAGAAATTGGGTTATTGGTTGAGTGGTGTGTAAACCTTTCTCAAGCAACACCCACAATCCTTGTCAGGGTAAACAACAAAAGTCAACCTGAACTTAACCTTCTGGTAGCTAGGCACAAAAGCAATCCGGCTTAACTGTCCAAAGTGTTTATACAGCACAAAAACAGTAATAAACTGAAAACACAACACAAAAACAATTCCACACCAATCCCGAAAAATAGTTTATGTTTCAATCATTAATTTGAGAGTAAAACGATAAGATTCCAATTAGTGGATCTGGATATATTGAATTTTAAAGGTTTAGAAAAAATGACAACTGAGGGTATTTGGTTGCACTGGACTGGGACAGTCACATCTTCAGGCCGAACGTGAAGGAGTGCAGGCCATGCACAGAACCAAGCATGGCTCGCTGAAAACTGTACCTTAAGTCTTTGCAGCAAGGTCTCTGATCCGTTGCTTTGTGAGGCTTCCCGTCATCTATTGTTGGTTCCGATGAAGCTGCGAGGCAAGGCTTTGTGGGGCTTGACATCACTCAGTGTCAGTTCTAATGAAACTGATAGCTGTGAGGCAAGGCTTTGTGGGGCTTGACATCACTCAGTGTCAGTTCTAATGAAACTGATAGCTGTGAGGCAAGGCTTTGTGGGGCTTGACATCACTCGGTGTCAGTTCTAATGAGACTGATAGCTGTGAGGCAAGGCTTTGTGGGGCTTGACATCACTCGGTGTCAGTTCTAATGAAACTGATAGCTGTGAGGCAAGGCTTTGTGGGGCTTGACATCACTCGGTGTCAGTTCTAATGAAACTGATAGCTGTGAGGCAAGGCTTTGTGGGGCTTGACATCACTCAGTGTCAGTTCTAATGAAACTGATAGCTGTGAGGCAAGGCTTTGTGGGGCTTGACATCACTCGGTGTCAGTTCTAATGAAACTGATAGCTGTGAGGCAAGGCTTTGTGGGGCTTGACATCACTCGGTGTCAGTTCTAATGAAACTGATAGCTGTGAGGCAAGGCTTTGTGGGGCTTGACATCACTCAGTGTCAGTTCTAATGAAACTGATAGCTGTGAGGCAAGGCTTTGTGGGGCTTGACATCACTCAGTGTCAGTTCTAATGAAACTGATAGCTGTGAGGCAAGGCTTTGTGGGGCTTGACATCACTCAGTGTCAGTTCTAATGAAACTGACAGCTGTGTGGCAAGGCTTTGTGGGGCTTGACATTTCTCTGAAGAAGCTTTCACCTGTGTGGCTAGACTTTGCGTTGCTCTGCGAAGGATTAGATGGTACTTCAGTTAGACCAGGAGGAATTCGCTCTGATGCCAGGCAAGGATCCAGAACCCAGGGAGGCACCTCTTGTGAATCAGGAACTCACTCAAACAGAGAACTGAAGAGCGTAGGCAAGTACAGTGTCTGGTCCCGTGCACCAGTCCAGCTGTGTAGTTGCAGGGAGGCCTCTGCAGCTTGTTGTGTCCTGCAGCCCAGAACGTGAGGGCAGTCAACTGAACCTTGGAATCACTCTGGTAGTCCTGGGTTCAAGGATATGGTCATCTCTCTTTCAAGCATCAATGCAGGCCTTGAGCAGCAGGCGGTCCACTAAAGAACAAGGCAGGCCTCGATCTGCAGGGTAGTCCTCTGCAGTACAAGGCAGTCCTTCTGAAGAATTCCAAAGGGTCCAGGGGTGAACTGCAGAGTTAGTCTTAGGGTCCAATAATTACACCTGGTGCCAACCTCTGTAGTTGGAGAATCTTCTAGACTTCGTCCCACATCTGGTTCAGGGATGAATTCCCTCTCCCCCCCCCCCGGCTCCAAGGGCTCTAGGTTGACTATGGATTAGTATCAAGTTATTTATGAGTGTGCTGACACATCCCCTTTGAAATGTAAGTGGTGCAGGGAACCACTCTGCCCTCCCATTCCGACATTTCACTGTCTGGAAGGAATACACAAAGACCAACTGTAAATGACACCTAGTCATGTGACCCAGGGTATAGGCTGCAGGCACAAAATGGTTAGAACAAGAAAATGCCAACTTTCAAAAAGTGGCATTTTCAGAATTGTAACTTAAAATCTAACTTTACTATTATACAGGGTTTTAAATTACTATTCATTTGAGTGTAAACATGGTCTTCCTACCTGCTTGCAATCAAATGTTGCCGCTTATTACATTTAATAAGGTAACTCAATGTTAGTCAGTGGGAGAGATAGAGTTAGATCTGGAATACCTGGCATGGCTTTCCATCTAACTGTTTTCCTTCAACTCTCCTGTTTTGATGACTTCCTTTTGCTGGCTTTAGGACTCTGCACACTTTACCACTGCTAACCAGTGCTAAAGTGCTTATGATCTCTTTCCTTAAATCATGGTAGAATTAGCTTATACCCAATTGACATATTTTATTTAGTTATAAGACCCTAGTAAAGTAGCACTACTTGTGCCCAGGGCATGTAAAATGAATGCCACTAATGGACCTGCAGCACTGATTGTGCCACCCACTTAACTAGCCCTGTAAACGTGTCAGGCCTGCCTTTGCAGCCTGTGTGTGTATTCTCAAACTGCCATGCCGGCTTAGCACAACAAAACATTTGCCGACCCGAACCTTCCTTTTTATTACACACATGTCACCCCTAGGACAGATCCTGGAAACCCCAGAAGGCTGTATAAAAGTTGGACATGCACTTTTAAGCTTTACATGTCCTTGTGGTGAAAAACTATTAAATAAATGTTTCAGTACTGCAAGCCTGCGTCTCCCATAGGATAACATTGGAGTTACCTTGTTACATTTAATAATCTGCAACTTCCAAATGGGAACAGGACCCCAGTTCATGTTTGAAGTCTTTGGATTGGTAATGAAAAATCCTCTCTGTGGTGAAGTCAGACTTTAAATTCCAATTTTGAAAATGTCACTTTTAGGAAGTCTGCATATTTCTGCCTTGGCCATTTAGTGCCTGCATCCTGTTTCTGGGTCATATGACTGGGGGTAGCTGACAGTTGGGCTTTATTTATTCCTCCTAGACAGTCACACACAATAGAGTGCTTAGGTGTGCCTGAATGGGCCATCACTGGTACGATGGGATAGCGTAGCTGGGCACAGCCCTACTTACACTTGAATAGGCTGTGTCTTGCCTCCACACAAAGGGCAGGAAACCTGAGCACTTCAAAGGGAAACCTTTTGGAAGCGTTTCCCGCCTCAAAGGAAGGCCTAGGTATAAATATTGGACCTCAGACAGCAACTCTTCAGTTTACTTCTGGACCTGTGGAGACTCTGCAAAGAAGAAGGACTACTGAGCTGCTGAATGGACTGCCACTCTGCTTGACTGCTGCTACAAAGGGCTGCTGACCTGCTGTGCAGAACTGCTGCCTTCTTGTCGGATGAAAAGGACTTTACCTGCATCTATTGAACCCTGGGCCCCGAAATGTCTACAAAGGCTAGTTGACTAGCCTCCTAATTAGTGCCTCAGGGACAGAAAACCCCAACAACCTTGAACCCAGCTCCTGAACTCTGCCATCTGAGTCCTAATCTGCCAAGTGCTGGCACCCCAGTCATGGAACCTTGTAAAGGGCCCTAGCATTGCTCTTTGAGGCCACACGTGGATCCAGCAGAACTGTTGCATCTCCTCTGGTGCACAGTGCAAACTAGACCAGAACCAATGCATCGCCTCTGCTGCAATTCTCCCAGCACAAACACTCCACATGCACCTCACAGCCCACATCGGAACCGCCGCAGATCAACATGTCCCTGATGTAGGTTCTCTCATTGCAGCCTTGCAGCTTTTCGGAACCGATGCATCGCCTCGGCTGCGTGACACATCTTCAATGCTAGACTTTGCATACCAAGCCATCGTCGATCCTCTAGGAAGACTCAGGACCTTGCATCAACGCTTCACAGCCCATTGGCACCAATGTAGGACCTTGTAACTCTCCATGACCAGGATTTAGGAGAGCCTTATTGGGTCCCTGTGGCTGGCTTATGCTGCATAGTGGTCAGCCTGAACATTTGACTTTGCCCCAGTCCTGAGTGACCAGATATACACAATTAGCGCATTGTGCTTTTTGGTGCCATTTACACTGAAATCTTTGGAACTGCATACCTCTGGTTCTACTGTTCGGATTTTTGACATTTCAATCTTGATTTATTTATTAAATTGCACTCTAATATTCTAAATTGATGTGGGATTTCTCTTGTGTTGTGTGTTTACTTTATTACACCTTGACTGCTCTGTGCCAAATTACCAGATGGTTGAATATGCTTTCAACCCCCTCAACCAGTAACACAGTTTCTCACAGATAGGGCTCACAGTATTGAAAAACTAATGTAGTAGTTTTTCACTACTAAGACATGAAAAACCTAAAAGTACATGTCCAACCTTTAAAATACATTGCACCCTCTTGAATGGGTTGTTTGGGGACCTTCCTTAGTGGTGACTTATATATTAAAAAGGAAGGTTTAGACCGGGAAAAAGATTTATTTGGCAGGTCAAAATGGCCGTTTCAAACTGCACACAGGTTACAATAGCAGGCCTGAGACATGTTTTAAAGAGCTATCTCAGAGAGAGACATATTAGGCGCTGCAGGCCAAGTGCTGGCATTTCATTTATGTGCCCTGGGTACAAGTAGTAGCATTTTACTAGGGACTTATAAGCAAATTAAATGGGTCAATTGGGTGTAAATAATGTTTCACTGTTTATTGGAGCAAGCATAAGCCCTTTAGGACTGCTCAGCACTAGTGAAGTGCACAGAGTACTAAGATCAACAAAAGATACAGAGTACTAAGGTCAACAAAAGATAACCTCAGCAAACAGGAGGTGAGTGGGCATAAAGGGGGAAGACCATTCTAGGGGTTGTCAGGCCAAATATTAGCCACCTCGTTAGGGCAATCTGCTAGTACCCAGATGTGAGATCAAAGATACTCAGGAACTTAGCAGCTCCCAGCCTGCCAATGAGCTTTTCAGCTCAGGAGCGTGCTTATTGATGTTAACAGTGATGGCCCAGCTTCAGTACTTTGTATTTGTATTTACTGGGTACAGCTTAAAATAAGGATCCTTTACTAGAAATATTTTACACATGCCTTCTGTGCTCTTCTATGATATCTTACTAAGAGAGACGGTTCCAGCGGGGAGCATCTTAGTCTGGCAGAGGCTACACTGCTCCTGATCCGGAGCCAAAACGCTCAGGAAAGCAAACAAATGTATGGGTTTGTGTGCTGAAATTCCCATCTGTCCCACTGCAGTTGTCCACCTTAGGCATGCCATCCTGACTCACAGCCAGCCACCTCTTAACTCCTTCATTCAAGGTCCCAACATGAGAATGATTTGGCTCTATCTCACTCCTGACCCTTTTATCACCTGCAGATGTGGTGGCAAATTAAATGTTTTACCTGTGCTGTGATGGTAAGGTTGCGTTATGCGAACAGTGGTTTGCATAATGCAATTATCCCCAGGTTCTGTGCATAACTGGGTTACCCCATTGTTATTAATGACGTAATGTTAAGCTTGGCAGCTGGCCGTTCTCCAAGAAGACCCAGCAAGTGGGAATAACTGAAGACCTGTGGTGTGCACATGCCACGTACACAGACAGTTTGCATGTCGAATGACATGGGGCAGAAAACGGTACGGGTCAAATTAATTCCTGACAGAAAACCCTTTGAGATTTATGCTGTTGATGGGACTGAATGTAGAAGAAAATCTTGGTCATTGATGGATGAAAGAATATCATTAAAAGTGCTAATGCCATGATTGTAATCAGCTAAGATGGGACTACTGATGTGTGCCCCACACCACACCACACCACAGGAGTCTGCCATGCAAGGTGGCATGAGGACAGATGTAGTTTAGGACTCTTGTGTGCATTAATTTGATTGGAAGCTTCATGATAGGAAATGTAGAGAGATGGTGTGGTAGCAACCCAATATTGAGAGCATATAAGTGTTATAGACATTTCTTTAATGTGTCATAGTCATGTCATCAGTGGAGGCTCCAGGTGTGATTTATCTGAACTTGTATGGATGTAGCAGAGCATACAAGGACTACAAACCAATATAGCATCACACACATATGAAGTGTATGGACGCTGGTCTTACATGGCTTAGTTTCTGTGGAACTCCCCTGCTAAATTCATCAATCATTCTGCAGTGAAGCCGATTCAGATGAGGTCACTCATCTTTTGCAAGGATTACAATTCTATTGTTCATTCCCTATCATGCTAGCTGCCAAATCTCCTTCCTGCACACCCTGCTCAAAGTGTTTGCTCCCACGATTAAACTTGGAGCCAATCGTAGGAGTAAATAGTGCCATTCACAGGGGCATATTATCAAGAAACGGCGTTAAAATTATCGCCGCTCTGGCGGCAGAAAAATGGTCTCTTCGCTACTCTACCTGATGACGATACAGGTCTTGTGTGGCTAATGGAAATGCTTGTATCTGCGGCCAAAATGATTAAAGTTGCAAGTAAGAGGGACAGTGGGGGCTGTGTCTGACTTATATAAACTTTAAACCCCTGGTAGCATTATCTCTTCAGGCAGTAAGGCATGAAGTTCTAAGCATATTAAATAGAGAGGTTGAATAAACAACAAAGAAATTGAGGTAGCTATATGAAATGTATATTCAATGAAAGTTTAAAAAAAATACTTATATATTTTTTGCATATTTGCAATTGTTTTTTAAAGTATGATCTTTGGGCTGAGATGTAAATAACAATAAAACTGAACTGATCTGAATCATTTATTTATTAATTTAAAGATTTTGTACAGCTCCATATGTCTTCCTAAGAGAGCTAGCAAAGGCACTTCAAACATTTGAAAACAAACATCAAAGATTAGGGAAGAATCCATTGGAATGAGAGGTAAACGCCTTGTTGGTATTTGGCATTAATTTCCCATTTAGTTGAGTATCTTCGGAATAGCATCAACCTAAAGGGTTCTCACTTCAAGAAGTTCCTGCAGCTCCCATGGCACAACAGGTGTGTGCGGTAGTTATTTCTACCTCTGGGGCTCTATGGTATCACAGAAAGAGGTGCAAATGCTTGTGCAGGCCGCTCTGTAATACGGATTGCGAAGATGCAACATATACACCATCACAATCAGGAGAGGACATGACCCCTTTATAATGAGGGACCCCTTTGCTATTGAGTATAGATGCTGGTGCATGGACAAAGATGCTTTTAGGAGGTGCACTGATTGTGTGACATATAGAGTTGGTGTACAGTTCGTGCACTATTGAAGAAACCCCCTGTAAGGAGGGAAATGGAGCTCTAAGGACCCTACAGGCATCCTCCTGCAGGCTGGTGCAGTCACCCAAACAGCGGGTCCCACGTTTCCCTAATATGCTGTTCATGTTGGTGGCTCCAGTTCACATCTGCATTCTGAAGGGCACATTTTCTGTGATGAGGCGTACTGTCCCGGTATGCACCTGGTGCACACATTAAAGTTGTAGTCACCAGGTTCAGCCCTCCTAATACTTCCTCTACACTGCTCTGGCTCCTACCTGTTTCCGTGAGTGTTTTCTCCTGCTTTTGTCTCGTTTTCACTGCTTTCTCCTTCTTTCACCATGTTTTTCTGAGTACTGTTTTCTGCTCTCACCTCGTTTTACTGCTTTCTCCTTCCTCTCCCCCCTTTGTTCTGAGTGTTTTCTTAGTAGCAGCTGGTGTGTGGGCGAAATGGTGAGGTTTGCAGGGGATAACAGATGATGAAGAAAACACCAAAAAAGGTTAACAAAGAACCTACCTGCCACACCGCTCATCTGCTCCATGTCCTCGCTGCTGCAAAGACTTCTAGACTCCCCTGAGACCAATCCTGATGCTGCTCTCATGTGGCTAACAGCATAAAAGACAGCGGCGGTCGGCATGGCTCGCAGGTGGCGAGGCGGGCTGGTCGCGCGCAAGGAGGGGGAAAACATTCAAAAATAAAATTAACTTACCATTGCGCTGGGTCCCCCATCTCCGATCCTGCTCTTCTCCATCTCGGATGGAAGCACAGCCAGGCCCCACTGATCTGGCACCACACTGCAATGCAACGTTGTGATTGTTAGGCACCCAGGCTCCCCCGACCAATCACAATGCTGCAATGCAGTGTTGTGATTGGTTTTTAGCATACTGGTTGGACTCTCAACCAGGCAATGGGAGCCTGGGCTTGTTCTCAATGCAGGCTGTAATGCCGCCCACATGGAGAGCAGGGAAAGTGTGCATGACTCATTTGGGTGAACTGAGAGGGCCAACCAAACATTCATTGCGCACTTTGGAGTGGGCAAACCACTCCTCCCCTGCCATGCTCTGAGAGCAGAGTAGCCCCGCCCATCCGCCCTTCCGCAAAGCAGCAGGAAACATAAAATGATAATAACTTAATGTTATTACCAGTTTATACTTCTTCTTTGCACTGCTGAAAAGCAGTGGGGCGACGCTCCTCCACCATAGCGGAGGAGCTGCCACTGCTGAAAGCAGCATCAGGATTGGCCTCAGCGCCCTGACTTTGCACTCCCAGAGAGACTGGAAGCCTGTGCTTGCTGTCTCCAACCTGGCAACGCAGCTCAGGTTGGAGACAGGTTAGTGCGCATGTCGGTTTAGCAATCCTGAGATGGCCGGTCGACATGCGCACTGATAGCAGAGACCACCGCTGCCCCTTCCTGATGGTCCCACCCCAAAGATTTGGCCTGGCCCTTAGAACTCCAAAAATAAAATGATGATAACCCTTTTTTATTATTGTTTTTTTTCAACTTTTGAGACTGGCAGGGCATGCGCCGCTCTTCCGCCATAATAGAGGAGACACCACTGTGCTTACTCCTTCTTTTGCCTTGCTTTCTATTGCTTTCTCTTTCCTTTTTCTCAATTTTTCTATGTGCTTTCTCCTGCTTCTCTCTTGTTTTATAGTGCTTTCTCCTTCCTTTACCCTATTTTTCTGAGTGTTTTCTCCTACTTTCTCCTCATTTTTTCACTGCATCCTTCTACCTCTCCCTCATCTTTCTGAGTGCTTTTGTTGCAGCGTGGAATCCAAATTTCTCTCTTCGTCACAGACCAAATACCTCACTAACACATTCAATCAATACATTCACTGGTGGGGCCCATAACACCAACATTCACACATCAATGGTCTGCCCTTTCTGAGAGAAAAATGTTCCAAACGCTGACATGAAAGGAATATCTTCTGAACTAACGGAAATTATTTCTTACATAAATATGTCTCAAGTATTTTCGTTTCAACACATCTTATACCTAAACTCTTAAATATTCCTTCCACTTAACGATGGATCTGATTTAGTTGAGATGGGTGAAGAGATACAATTTTCTAACTCACATTTAAATTTTAAACATTCTCTATGAATAAACAACTCAACTCATTTGTATGTAATCATTAATAAATGTTATCTAATTAATGCAAACCTTTAATAAATCATTATTCAAGTCACAGATCACCATATTTACCTAATCTGGCTAATTGTCGTCCTCTAAGTCAGTCAAGTCGTAAAAGATCTCTAATTCATCAAAGTCAAGCCGCCAGTCAGTCTATCAAAGATTCAGGTGTCCTGTAGCGTCACCGTCCTCTCCGTCAGCATAACGTCAGGAAGCAAAGAAGAGCGATTGCCAACCAACCTCACTATTCTATCATCTTTTATAAGAAAATCACTGTCAAAAAGTAACAAATATTGGTTTTCGGCCATCCTGATTGGAGGATTTAGGGTACTCCGGTAAAGTTCTCACATAGTTTAGTCCATTAAGTCATCACACTTGCTGGTTCCGGTTTTAAAGACAGTCCATTGTTCCAGGGTCCTGGCAACTTTCCCAGGATGTCCTTGGTGGGTACAGTTTGGCTAGGGTCAAGAGGAGGCCACTGTTGCTGGCGTTGGCGCAGGCGCACTTCACCCAAAACCTCATGGAGTGGTGTCTGTCACATCGAGTGTAAGAGGCGGCCATTTTGTGGCAGGCCCAAATGGTCAACTTAAGCAAAACAAACACAAAACATAATAATACATAGAAATGGCTAATAAATTGTTAAACCCTCACTAATTCCCCTATGTGTTTGTAATTATGTAGCATGATAGCAACATTCAGAGCATTTATACTCACTATTTAATGCAACTTACAATTACGTCACAAAAGCAACATATAACATGCAATATTCTAATTTCTCTCATATTAGTATGCGTACAGATTTTAGTTTACGTATTAATTAGGCCATGCAAATGCAAATCCCACGTGTAATTCATACATTAGTAAGATTGATTAGTAAATCACTTCAAACAATAATACAGTTATAATGAATTGATTATTCTAATTAGTATGGACATGCAAATTGGGGAGGGTATACAACATTTTGCATTACCCGCTCCAGCAATCCCCCCTTTGGTGATTTTATCACCACACCAACAAAAAATTTTGTGTTTTCCTTTACGGAAATTTTCGAAATGTGTTCTTGCTCTTATTCATAATTCAGTTTCCCCTAATTCTTCTCTTTTTGCTGTTTTATACATACTCTCCTTCCACTCTTCCAATTCTATTTCTTCAAATTCTTTTTCCTGTTCCTTGTCTTTTCTCCTCAATTTTTCTCTTTTTAATCTTTTCTTAGTTTTCTTATTTTTACAACAAATACAACCTAATCTTATCACTAATATTATGAAAATCACACATGTTAGCGAAAACAATATTTTACCTATAAATGTACTACCTAGCTTAACTAAGAAATTTTTAATAGCTGATATCTTCTTTCCAATCTTTTCCCAAACACCTTCAACTTCCAGTGGTGCAATTTCATCATGCAATTCTGTAATATTTTTAATATAAATTTTCAGATCTTTACTTTCATCAGGAATGTAAGTACAACAATGTTGGACTTTCAGCATTCCACAGACTCCACCCTCTTTTGCCAATAATATATCAAGGGCAAGTTGATTTTGCATTACCATAGCACGCATAGCAACCATTTCAGTGTTTACCAATAAGAATCCTCCAGCAGTGCTTGTTGACAAGCGATCCACTACTGTTGATAATTTTCTAATTTTGTTTGCATTCAAAGATATTTCCACTGCAGGTATCAGTGCCCCAAAATTGTCATCCACAATTTCTGTCCAAGATTCTCTCTTACTACGTACTAAATGATTACCTAGACTATGTACACCATCTTCTCCTCTATCCATATGAAAGATTTTCGGAAAAAACAGGCCTACGTAACATGTGCCATACCAATGGTCTGGCAAACGATAATATGCTCTATTCTCACAAATAAAATATAGTCCAGGGAAAACTGGATCTCTTCCACCTTTAAATCCCCATCCACCCATGATTCGGTATGTATCATTGTACTCACTGTTACCTAAAAAGTAATTGTCATATACAGTTTGATTCCTTCTAATGCATAATTTCCCTTTCTGAGGCCAATCTAAACCCAGAGTTGGACTAGCTTCATCCTCCAAGTGTTTTTCCATTTCTACATCCCAGACTGTTTTCTCCACCTTTCCTTCAGATGCCTTTCTTTGCATTTTCAGTCTCCTTTCTTCAACCATGGCTAAGAATGTCTTTTCCTCTTTCTTCAAACTGCAAGTCAAATTATTTCTAAATGTATATTCTAATGTTAGTTCTTTAGTTTCTAAGAAAAATTCACCTAATACCTTAGCAGGTTTTACCTTGTTTAGTTTGTTATTAGCAGGCACTTGCTCAAAAATGTTATCTACATCTGAAAAATAATATTCTAATTTTCCCATCTGATAAAATAAACTAGCTATTACACTACATGTTATTCCATATGTTGCTGGAAGGTGATGATAAGTCACTCCTTCTGATACAGATGCAGGTAACTGCATGCAAACGTAGCAGTCCCTTACGTCCATTGTCTTTACATATTCATACAATAATTTTGAAAATACATTATTAGAAAAATCTGTTATAGATCTATCTTTATGCAAATGACTGTCATCTATTCTAGTCGGAACTTCCTTTTGAATCTTCCCTATATTAGTTATGTTTTCACTATGTATCTATAGTAACCTTAAAAGAAATCAGAAGAGCGAATATGCTCCATAGAAGTATTAATAATCCTGTACAACAACAACACATTTTACACCATCTCTTCATGAATGTACATCTACCTTTGCTACTATCTATGTTAACCATCTTTGCTGGACCGTGTCTTTTGACTTAGCCTCTTCTACTTCACAACTAGTTTTCTAGCCCAAGGCTCTAAACCTCTACTTGGTTCTACCAGTTTCTATCTTTTGACTTATTTTATTATTTCTTCGTCAGCAGCTTTCATGATCTATTCAGTTTGGCATTTCATCATTTTTCACTTTCCTCTCATCATCCAAATACAGAATTTCCTGAACTTCCGTTTCTTCTTCCCCAATGTCGGATAAGAGAACTCTCAGGATTTCTGATTCTTCCTCTTCTTCAACCACTTTCAGTACAGTCTCCTCTGGATTTCCTTGACTATCTGCCTCTTCTCCTTTCTCAGGCAGAGCCACGTATGTCCATTCCGGTGACTTATACTTCTGGTTAGGCTTCCTTGTTCTTCTAATTTCTTGAGTCACACTTATTTCTTCTTCTTTCGATTTCTCCTGACTTGACACTTAATTCAGTTGTTCAGCCCTAGGTGAATTTACTCGTGTCAGTCGATATCTCAATTTCTTTATTTTATTTGGCCAAACCTCGTCTTTTGCAGCTCTTTTTAATTTTCCTCCTTTGTGGTTCTTTTCATTTCTCCAAGCTCTCTTTCTTAGAACTCGACCTTCAGGTATTTCTTTTTCGCTTTCTTCAGACTCCGTTCCAACTTGCTTTTTACTCTCAACTCTTTCTTTTCCACCACTTGTTTTGTTTTCCCTACTTCTGTCCCTCCTCGAGTCTCCGACACGCAATCTTCCTCCTGACTACTTATCCCTTCACCTAACTGGATGTTGTTGTTCCCTACACCTCCTCGGGGGTCTTACGCAGAAATCTGTCCCTCTCTCTCTGTACCTGTCCCTTGCTCACTTAAATTGGTTATTTCAGGTGGAATTTCTCTCAGTCTTCCATCTGGTACTTCCTTTTCACAAATTTCTTTTATTGTTTCTTCATTATCCTTTTCTTTCTTCTTTCTATGTTCTTTTCTAGGGCCTTGTGTCCCTTGTTCGTTTTCAGAATCTGAACTGGTATCAGAAATCTGCAATCTTCTTCTCAGAGAGCTACTTTTGGGGACTAATGTTAGACTTGGTTCTATTTCCCCCTTTCAGAGTTTTCTCGTGTTTTTGACTCTTTGTCATCTGACTCAGTACTTGATTCTGATTCATCCAAATATTCCTTTTCTGTGCTGTCCACTGGGTTTGGAATTCTCAATGTATGACTTGCATGGATCCAATTTTTCAGTCCAGCACACTTTACAGCTGTTGTCGTGGTCAGAATGACTTGTCTTGGTTTTCCCCACCTTGGAACCAAACAGTTTCTTCTTCTGTGGACTTTTATCCTTACCCAGTCTCCTGGGCTCAGATCATTGACTGGCTTCTTTTCAAGGGTGGTGGCATCCGCTCCAACCTGATGAAACACAGAAGGAACTGGGTCAGCCAGGCTCTTACAGTATTCCAACACCATGTCATCAGTTATAGTCATCAACTTGTTGACTGGTATATACACGTGCCTCATGGCGCGTCCCATGATTATTTCATGAGGGCTTAACCCTGTAGTTCTGTCTGGAATTTATCTAATAGTCATGAGTACTAGAGGCAAGACATCAGGCCATTTCATACCTGTGGCTAAACACATTTTCCCTATTCTATTTTTGATAGTACTATTCATTTGTTCAACCACACCAGAAGCCTCTGGTCGGTAGGCACAATGTAGTTTTTGTTGTACATTCAATGCTTCACAAATCAATTTTATAATTTCATTATGGAAATGTCCTCCTCGGTCTGATTCAATTGTCACTGGGAACCCAAACCTAGGGATGAACTCTCTCAACAGTAACTTTGCTACCGTCATCCCATCATTTCTTCTTGTTGGAAATGCTTCCACCCATCTAGAGAATAGACAGACCATAACCAAAACATACCTCAGTCTGTTACAGGGAGGCATCTCAATAAAATCCACTTGCATTCTGGTAAAAGACCCTCCTTCTCGGCCTATTGTTCCTAGACTCACTACTGTCTTTCTCCCAGGATTGTATTGCTGACATATCAGGCATCTTTGACAAAGACTATCTGCTACAAGTCTGAACTTTGCATTGTACCAGGTCTGCTTAAATGACCTGATCATGGCATCTCTCCCTATGTGTCCCTGGCCATGATACATCCGTGCCATGGTAGACATCATGCTATCCGGCATAACTGGTCTTCCATCTCGATAGACCCACACATGATCCTTCTCTCTTGGTGCACATCCTGCTTTTACTCACTGTTTCATTTCCTCATCTCCTGCCTCTTCTTGCAACTGTCTTACTTCTTCCCAAGTTCCCACAATGTTAGTAAACATTAAGGAGCAAGAAAACATTTCTCTTTCCTTAGCCCGATTGAGCGAATTCTGATTACGTGCACAATACTGTGCCATGTCATTGGCGTATCTGTTCCCCCTGGCGATATAATCACCACCTTGACTATGAGCAGCACATTTCACAACAGCCAATTGTCTAGGCAGCTGTATCGCCTCCAGCAACTTTCCAACCACTTCAGCATTCTTAATAGGAGTTCCACTCGAGGTTAGGAAACCTCTTTGTAGCCACAGTTGGCAAAAGTCGTGGATGACTCCAAAGCCATACTGGCTGTCAGTTATCACAGTCACTCTCACGCTTTTCCCAATTTTACATGCTCTGGTTAGGGCCACTAATTCTGCTACTTGGGCTGATTTTACTCCTTTCAAATAGGATGCTTCCAGTACTGCCGCTACTGTGCACACTGCATATGCTGCACTCAGCACTCCTTCATCTGTTCTCAAACATGACCCATCAACAAACATCACAACATCACTTTCTGGCAAAGGTACATCTTTTATATCTGGTTGTGGTTTTGTGCAAAAATCAAGTACATCCAAACAATCAGGATCTGCTCCATCCCTGACTTCTACATTCTCAGCATCAGGCAACAATGTTGCAGGATTCACATTCAAACATCTTACGAGACTCACATTGGTTGCACCTAATTTGACCTTTTCATACTTAGTCAGCCGACTATGTGTCATATATTGAGTACGACTCCTTGTCAAAAGGATCGCCACATCATGAGGTACAAACACTTTTAATGGGTATCCCATCACAATTCCTTCACTCTGCTCCAAACTTCGGCATGTAGCAGCTACTGCTTTCAAACACCCAGGTAAGGCTACAGCTACTGGGTCGAGCATTGATGAAAAATATGCAATTGGTCTCCTCATTTTTCCATGCTTCTGTATTAACACAGAAAGTGCACATCCATTTCTCTCGCTACAGTACAATTCAACTCCATCTCATAATCAGGCATACCTAATGCAGGCGCTTCACACAACCCATCTCTCAATCGTTTAAATGCTGCCAATTCTTCCTTGTTCAACTCAATGGGATCTTTCACATCACTTTTCGTCAGTCGTACCAAAGGTTTTGCAATCAAGGAGAAATTGCCGATCCACTGACGACAGTATCCCACCGTTCCCAGAAACATTCTCACCTCTCTTTGGGTCATGGGAGCTCTCATTCCTTTTATGATTCTGATTCTGTCTATTGTTTTTTTTCTTAGTCCTTTCTCAATATTATGCCCTAAGTACTGTTCTTCCCTCTTGCAGAATTGCAATTTTGATGGTGACACCTTCAGTCCTCCATTTGCCAAATGATTCAACAACGCTATAGTGTCTACCTCACAGGCTTCACGGGTTTTCGACGCTACAAGAAGGTCGTAGATGTATTGAACTAACACTGAATTTTTGGGCATTTCTAGACTTTCCAAAGACTTCTTCAATAGCTGATTAAATATTGAAGGGCTTTCTGTATACCCCTGTGGGATTCGGCACCACGCCAAAATACGCTTGCCAAAACGAAATGCAAAGATTTGCTGACTGTCATGATGTAATGGAATAGAAAAGAAAGCATGGCATAGATCAATCACTGTATACCCTTCCGCATCATGGGGAATCTGGTATAAAATCACTGATGGATTTGGTACAATGGGACAACATGACACAACAATTTTATTCACCTTTCTCAGATCTTGTACTATTCTGAATTTCCCATTAGGCTTTTTCAGTCCCATTATTGGTGAATTAAATGACTACTCATTATTTCTCTCAAAATTCCTTGTTTGATCATTTTCTCTATTATAGGGGTTACTCCTTCAATTATCTCAGACGTCAATTTATATTGAGGGACATTTGGATAGCTTACTCCTTCCTTTACTGTTATTTTTATTGGATCTACATTTCTCATTAGTCCTACATCTTCTCCAGTGAAATCCCATACTTCTGCTTTTACAGATTGTTTCAATTCTTTAGGTAATTCATCAGGGTTGAATACAGCATAAGTTTCAGCAACCTCATTATCTCTGTTAGCTATGGTCATCTTATACAGTACATCATCATCTGGTGTTTCAAATGCGATTCCATCCGGAGTACAGAATATAGTGCAATTCATTTTGCACAATAGATCCCTACCTAATAAATTCACAGGACTGGTATCACACACAACAAAGCGGTGCATTTCCGAATATATTCCCTATGCTAACTTTCACTGGTTCTGTAAGGTACGTTTTAATCTGTCTGTTGGATACACCAACTACTTGGATCGTTTCATCCGAGAGAGGAAGATTCTTAACATCAGCTGATCTAACAGTTAATCGAGTAGCACCAGTATCCACTAGGAAAGTAATATTTTCGTCATTAACCTTCCCATCTACAAATGGTCCTGTCTGGTCTACTTCTAGAGTTGCGCCAAGTACGCACTCTTCTTCCTTCCTTCGGCACCGTCAATAGCTTTCTTCTGAATCACTTTCATCGCGTTGTAGCCAATACTGCGAGACAGCTCTAGCGCGTGGCAGCTTATTTACCTGTTCTTCATCGTAGAATCCCGTTTCACGACTATACTTCTGAGAGTTTCTGCTTTGTGGAAAAGGCGGTTTTGGCACCTGATTCTGTGGTGTAACAACCTGCTGCTGTTGCTGCAGTTGACCACTCACCTCATTCTGCACCTGTGGATTCAATGATGGATTTCCATTGTTAGTACTTGGGGGAAATTTACACTCGGATTTCCAATGCCCTACCCTACCGCAATTATGGCATGGGAACTTCTTTTTAGGTTTTTCTATATTGCCCTTTCCTTTCCCAGGACCAAATTTCTGTATTGTTCCTGTGTTATTCGCTTGTTCTACTGATTGAGCTTCCTGCCTTTCTGCTACCTTTACCTGTGCCCACATAGCCTTTTCGCTGCTTTGCCTCAATCTCATCACTAAAGTATTTAGCATGTCTTAATACTTCATCTATTTTCTTATTTTGCCAATCAACAGTATGTTGTTTTATCATTTCACTAATTTCTGGACGTAGACCGTATACAAATCTGTATACAAAATGACTCAAATCCTTTTCACTCAGATTCTCATCTCCACTAAACTGTTTAAAAGCTAGTATTAGCCTTTCATAATAGGCATGCACAGGCTCTGTACTTTCTTGATGTGTTCGGTCAATTTTTACCCAATCTGTCTCTTTAGGAGGTACCTTGTTTTTCAGAAATGCCATAACCTGTTCATATTTCTTCATTACTTCGGGGTCTGGAGCTCCTTTTTTATGGTCCCTACGGTATTCCTGAGTTGGCCAATTTATCATAAGTTTGCACTCTGTCCATATATCTGCTGGTACTATTGTGTCAAATAGACCATTCAGATCAATCCATAATACTTTAGACAATTTTACAAATCTATCCACCTGCCTGTACCACTTGACAGGCTTTTCGCGCAGTCGAGGAAAATCATTTGTAAAAGACAAAATATCCTGTCTTGTCCATGGGACATGTACATATCCTCTTCCTGGAATCTCTCTCATGGGGTATTCTGGTACTACCTTTTCTTTTTCTCTTACAGGAAATGCTGCAAATGTCTTATCTGAGGCATCATCTCGTTTTCTATACCACCTGCTTTTCCATTTTTCCACATCTCCCCATTTTCTCAACAAGACAATTATTTCCTTAATCTGATTTATCCATCCTGTGGTATTCAGATTTTCAATATCTTTTTCAGTGAAATCAATTCGATATGGTTTTTGCAAAGCCCTTTACCTTTTCAATATCTATTCCAATTTCATTTGCTACTTCTTCTAATCGTTCATGTAGGTTTTTTGCTCTCCATGTCACACTTTTGCACAAAAATAGTAATTCCTCATCTTGGTAAGTTTTTAATTTCTCTGTGGGGATAGTTCCTACTAGTTCTTCCAGTACCATTCGTAACTTGGCCACATCGATGGATTGGGATTCTTTATCTTTTCTCTATAAACTTCTTAACCATTCACTTAGTTCTTCTGTAGATGGTACTACTGGTTTCTCTATGCTACCTTGTTCTGAATTAATTTATTGTTCTAATAATGATTCTACTGTCATTCTACTCTTTTCAGGAAAATTCTGACTTATGAATGGATTGTTTGAAACATTTGGTTCGATCATACTTATCGTCTGTCTCCATGGATTCTCATTTTGGCTCAGCTCTGGTTTTTCAACCGGTTTAAGGCTCTTATAAGGAACTGTTAAACAATGTTCGCTATCTTTTTGTTTTTTGAAAATGGGCATTACTGGACCTATCGTTACTTGAACTGTTACTGCTTCCAGATTTTTAGTCAAGTCTCTTATCTTCTCTGTTAATTCTAGAGTGGTTTTTGCCAATTCCGCTGAATTTTCATCATTTGTTCTATTCTCTGACTTCTTTTCTACCTCTTTAATGGAGTTACTCTTTTCTAAGTCTTGCGACATAGGTTCTGTTTTAATAATTCGTAATTTTTCTTTCATTGGGGCACTTGGTGTTAATATTTCTGGTTCTGGTCAATACGGTGGTAGATTTTTATAAAACATGTCATCAAGAACATCATCTTCTGATTCATTCACTCCATACCCTCTTGATTCTACATTATGTCTTTTTTCTGTACATTTTCGTCCTCCATTATCTTCTGCAGTTCTTACAGGAAACAAACCTTCAGTCATACCAGCATTCCGCCACCTTCTCATCCGATCATCATGACTTTCATGTCCGTACTGTCGACCATACATGTACCTATATCTTCCACCATTCCTCTGTCTTTCTCGATCATGCATCTCATCTTCCCATTCTGTCAATGCCTCAAACTGTGTCAGTCTAGGTCTTGGTTCTAAATTCATAATTTTCTCTCTCAAGTTTCTCAAAATTGCCAAATTAAATGAATCATGTTCTGGGAAAGCCAGGACTCCGTCGTCCTTCGTGTATTTTACCCAATTTTCTAACCAAATACAAGTATGATATCCATATTTTGCAACCATAAAGGATGCAGGGGTTTTCAGTGGAGGAAGTAACTGTCCTTCCCTTGTCACAATCGGTTTGTCCTTTTTAAACCACCTTTTAATTCTGCCAAACCAAGACTTTTTCTCTTTTTCTGGTGGATCGTAATACATGTTCCTGTCTTCCGTGTATCGCTAGTCTCTCCTTACAACTGTACTGCTCTTCTGTCCAATCGCAGCGCGACTCACACTAACGCACCAATCCGGATCGTCTATGTCACCTCTGTAGTTTTCCAATTCCAGCGCGACTCACACTAACGCACCAATCAGGAGCGTCTACGTCTCCAGCTAACTAGCCAATCCCAGCACGGTCTTTCTGACGTCACCAGCCGCTGCTCCTGCTCCTGCTTCTACTGACCCTCCTTTACAAAATTCCTCGGTAAGTTTCTCAAACTTTTCAAATTTATAAATCTGTTAGTAACTACATAAAAACACCACCATTGTTTTGCTAACCAAAGAACAGTAAAAAGACCTTTTTCACAAGAATTCCGTCTTTCCCGAGAGCAGCGCTTACCTCTGCCCTACTACGGAATCGTTACTTCCGTTGATAAAGTAGCACATCCCTCTACCTTACCCCTCTAGCAAGCATTAGCTAACCGCTTCTCTAGAATTAAGACACCTAGTTGGAGACCCAATGCTCCTGAGAAATAAAACCAGAGTTTCGCAATTAACCGGAATGCCTTTTCATCCACGCACTTTCACACGGGAAAAGGGTAGAACAATTACCCAGAATTCTGTCTTTCCCGAGAACAGCGCTTACATCTGCCCTACTACAGAATTATAACACTAGTTAACAAAGCAGCGCTTCCCTCTGCTTTGTCCTTCTAGCAAGCTCAGAGAACACCTGCTACCTTTTCAGTGATAAGCGTTATTGAAATGCCATTTGGATTCCTGGTACCTAAGACCAAAATTTCACAGGTAACCTTCGCTATCATACACACTTCTCTCATACAGGAAATGTCTCTAATGGCAGCACATGACAATGCTACCGAATCGAACCCAGACAATGCGTCGTGCAACTTCAATCGTTACACGTTTCCCCCTGTGTACCTACAGAGCTACAACAATTCCGTCTTTACCGAGAGCAGCGCTTACCTCTGCTCTACTACGGAACCGTTACAAACTTCCGACTTCCTACATCCCAGAAGCTGTGCAAGCAACAAAAAACTCGACGCAACTCAACATAGAGTGTTAGTACATAAACCAATATCAATATTCAATAAGCTATTTACAAGCAATAATCACCAACCAAAACAATAAAAACCATCATACTGCTACCAGTCTTTCTCCTACTTTCATCTAGTTTTTACTGCATTCGAATGAACAGAGCACCGCAAAGCATCTAGCAACTCCAGCACCTTGAGACCCTTATGGGTGATTTGCCACACTTTACAAATCCTAATTGATTGATTGAAAGGTTAAGGGTGCCTTAATGTGACTCCTGAAACACTCCTAATGGGTCTCATGGTAGCGCCCTAACCCCTCTCCCTATCAAGCCTCCCTTTCACACACAAACCAGCAACCAAACCTATAATGAACATCCATTCACTCACCTTCTACCATGGATGCTCCTTCTTCACACAGTGCGCATATATCAACCTTGTGAAAATGTCAGTGTCTTCAGGATGGGGGGAGGAGGGAATGCGTGTTTGCAGAATAAAAGCAGAATGGTCCTATGAGCACGTAAGAGAGAACATGTCAAGGCACAACATGTTTTCACCTGCTGCAGGTTCATTAACAGCAAACACAAACACACAGTTTGCTGCAAACAGCCCACGCTCTCCTGCATGGCTGGCAGCTGGTTCTCTGGACCCTTGTTTATTAGCAGTGTGGCTCAGAGAGCAGCAGGAAAAGGTTCAAGAAGTCCCATATTAAATGTTGATTTGCTTTCAGAGGGGTCTGATATGTTCTTTGCTTCTTTCCATTTCCCTCGGCTCGTCATTATTGAAACTCTGATACAAGTTGCTTTCATTGATCACATCGTAGCTGTGGAGGGAGTTTTAAAACACTCCACTGAGACTTAATTAGGGGCATATTTACAAGGGCTTTATCTCCGCTTTTTTACAAGAGGGTGCTAACATGCATGATCGCATGTTAGCACCCTTTTTCCCCAACGCCTCCCTTTGCATTTCCAATGAGATGCAAAGTGGGCGTTACTGGGCGTCCCCCAGATGGACTACCTTGAAAATATCGCTGATGTTTACATCGCGATATTTACGAGGCAGCCCACATGATTTTAGCAGACGTTAGATTTTGGCGAAAACGGCCGTTTTCACCAAAATCTAACGACTACTAAAATCCTGACTTAGCCATCCCTAACATAGGGGGTGGATTATGCTGATACGACCTTGTGGGTCGTATCAGCAAGGTTATCGCCGTTTTGCAGGGAACATCGCTGGTTTTCCAGCGATGTTCCCTGCAAAAGGGCGATAACCTCACTATCTCGGGAATTTGTATCGCCCTGGAGAAACGCGTTGTTAATAACGCGCTAACAGGGCGATAAATTCCAGAGATAGCCTGCGATAATATTATTATCGCTAAGCAAGGCCAGCGATAATTATCGCTGGCCGTTGATAATATGCCCCTTAATGTGGAACCTCTTTATTCACAGTCCACCAATACCAGCACAGAAATACATAGTTTTTTTCCAATAACAAATTGTTTTATATCACTAACAGTTTTATTCCAACTGCCCAATGGGAGCAGAGTGGTAAGGAGAAGTTGACAAAAACTGGCCAATGCCCTGTCAGCCCGCCCCCCTGTTCACCCACCTGATTAAGAGGGCGGGGAATGCAGTTGTACCAGTGTTGGGCTCGCCCCTTGCTCTGTCATCGCAGGACCCCTGACGGCAGACCCTACAACTGCAGCAAGGCCGCAATTCATGCGGCATCTGCTTTGTCTGGCTCTGACATATCAGCTATATTGGTCGCAGCTAGAACAAGCTTAAGTTAAAGCCATTTGTTTTGCTATACAATACCATTAGCAAAGCAAATGGCTCTGACTTAATCAAAGGCGAGACCTATTGCATTTTTAATGCTGGTTTTTTATAGCATCCTCCTGCGTTGCTGCGCAGTGAAATGCCACTGCAAAAAGAATGGTGCACATTCTCATTCCTTATGCAATACACCACTTTGATAAGCAACAGCACAACCAACACCCCCCAACCATACACAACAAAGAAATTGCTTACTTGTCCAACCTTGAAAAGCTTTGGGCCTTACAAGGTGTAAGTAAACACTACATAAATACCAATCGACTACAGTAACTCCAAGGCACTGGTGGAATCGGGAAAAGAAAGTGCTAACCGTTGTTCAGCCCTACACTCATCAATCCTAACCGTCTCCTGAGGCTGGCATGAGTGCGCTTAACATGGATAGTTAGTCGCAGCACTATGGCGCGAAGACCGAAGTTGATTTCTGCTCTACAGGCCTTCAATAGAGTCCTTATCGATTGGAGACTTTGCAGTGGCCGCTCCCCCATTGGGGCGTGGGGACGTTGCCTCACTGCTTTCTCGCAGTGCGAGAAGGCAGAAACATAAATGGTAATAACTACCATCTTATGTTTCTGCCTTCTCGCACGGCGAGAAGGCAGAAGTGCCTGGTTGGGGGTGGGCGGTCCTGCTCGAGGGCAGGGGAGGAGTGGCTTGCCCACTGTTGTGCATACTGACTGTTTGGTCAGCCTGGGGGCCGACCAAACAGTCAGTATGCACAACAGTGGGCAAGCCACTCCCCCCCTGCCCTCGAGCAGGGCCGCCCACTCTCCCATTTTCTCTATGTAGGCTGCTGCATACTGCTGCATGCATCAGCCTACATAGAGAAAATGACCCTGGTGGGGCGCGCTCCGCTTTGCCTCACGCTTTGTGATTGGCCGAGGTGAGGGAGGGAGGCTGCCTTTCCTGGCTGATGACGTCGTGATGAGAGCTGCCTGCAGGAATTTGAAAAGGCAGCAGGACGGTAGATGGAGGGAGTCGGACCCCAGAAGCTGAGGTGAGGACGGTAAGTTGAGTTTTATTATATTTTTTTAAGTAAACAAACCACTCCTGCCTCCCCCTATCTCCCCTGGATTGACACCTTTTCCACCCCCTCTCCCCCCACCCGCCCGTCATGCCGGCCGCGACTGCTTTCAATCGAAGCTGAATTAAAGCAAACAGTAAAAGAAAGGAAGGAAAATGAAGGGGCAGAAGAGTTTGGGAGAGTGTTTATCTGGTAGAGAGGTCCCAGAGCGCCGAAAGGCTCTGTCATGCTGTTGGCTCACAGGGCCCCGTGCGCCTGCCAGCACTGGTCCTGATGTGTAAAGTAACCACTCTCAAAATGATGCTCATTTTCAATTTCTTTGTGCCGCGTTCAGAAAGTGTCACCTTTCAATGTGTCAGCAGAATGCCTCGCTTGCCTGGTCCTTCAATGTGGTAGGAGCCAAGAGAAGCATGCACCGACTGTGCCGGATGCACCAGATCAAAGGAAGCGCCAGTCTGCAGAGCCGCTGCCACTCTTTCTGATATACCTGCTAAAGAGCGCGCGCTCGCTGTGTGTGACACACAGTCTAAGTGAATATGCAGTGTATTAAACATGCTAAAATTTACTTTTAGTGTTTCACACGACTATTTTTGATGCACGTGATAATCAAGGACCCTATATTTAGCATTTCCCTTCTCGGAGCCCTTTATTTGGGTGTTTTTCGTGTGCTCATTCAGCGGACACAGAACGCTGCGGCACGTCTGCTCATGAACCTTCCTTCGAGGGTGTCAGCTAAACCAGCCCTCAAGGCCCTGCACTGGCTCCCTGTGCGCCAAAGGGTGGAATTCAAAGCCATGTGCACGACACACAAACTGATCAACGGATCTGGCCCTGCGATCCTCAGCAGCTTGGTTACCCCCTATAAAGCATCCAGATCCCTCCGATCGGAGAATGAGCACTTAGCCAACATCCCCAAATTCAAAAGGACACGTACAGGAGGACGACGATTCTTGGTTCAAGCGGCCACGGGATGGAACTCCCTCCCACGCACCCTGAGACTGGAATCCAGTTACCTGGCTTTTCGCAAAAAACTGAAAACGCACCTTTTCCCGAAATAATTGTCCTTACTTCCTCCCTTCCCTCAATGGATAACAACCTTGTCACAGCGCGGGGATGCCCTTGGGTCACCAGGCGCTATATAAATCGCTAAAATAAATAAATAAAATAAATTTCCATGTGCTGGGCTGTATTTGTTTACTGCACAAGCTGTAGTCTGGTTGATGGAAAGTTAAAAACTTCCAAATTGATATACAATGGACAACAGGGATATTGTACATGATCATCTTTCCGTTTCTTTGAAGAAACTGTGTGTGCATGTGTTTGTGTATGTGTGTGTGTATGTGTGTGTGTTGTGTGTGTGTTTGTGTATGTGTGTGTTGTATGTGTGTGGGGGGTTGGGGGAGTGTTAGAGGTGCATTAGATGGCTTTGCTGGACTGTCATCTTGTCCCAACTGTAGGTGTGATAAGTGAGTTTGGTAGGTGTTTTGACATTCAAGAGTAGGGGGTGAGGCCAGAACATGGACTTCTACGGGAATTGTCAAGGGAATATTATCAAGCCCATTATCGCCGCTTTAGTGGCAGTTTTCTGCCGCTAAAGCGGCGATAATTTTAACGCAGTGCTTGATAATTTGCCCCCAAGTCCGGAATTCTATATATAATTCGAAAAATATAAAAAACGAAGGGGCATATTAACAAGGAACAGGGAAAATTAACGCTAAGGGCACTTAGCGTTAATTTTTTTAACGCCCGCTATCGCTGGATCATATCGCCTCCTTATCGCGTTATTAACAACGCTAACCGCCTAGGCAATAAAAAATCCAGCGATAGCGGCGTTTTGGGAGGTTATTGCTGGTAATGCAGCAATAAAACTACAAGGATAGGGATATCCTTGTTGATAGCCCATGGTGGATTTAGCCATGTAATCCACCTTCCATTAGATTACATGGCTAAGTCTGAAAAATTAGCAGACGTAAAAAAGCAGCGTTAACCGTGGTTAGCGCTGCTTTTTTGGTCTCTAACAGGGTTAGCGTGAAGCTTGATAATAGGAGAAATGTCGCTTAGCGACATTTCTCCTATTATTTTGCTCTGGAACGCCCACTTTGCATCTCGTTAGAGATGCAAGGGGAAGCATAGTAAAAAAGGGTGCTAACATGCGATTTTGCATGTTAGCACCCTGTTGTTGATAGGGCGATATTTTTATCTCCGCTTCTTTGGCTTTTAAAGCCAAAAAAGTGGAGATAAAGCCCTTGTTAATATGCCCCATACTTGATACTTTCAGCTTTTGTTATTACAGCAAGAAGTTGTTACAGAGACGGACTGCTTATGTTTAAAAGTATTTCCATTGTAATACTGGGAAAAAACAGACCTGGGGAATTTCGTCTTCAGTTGGGAATTTGTAGCAATGATCTGTTTTTCAAGTAAAGTTTGTCAGCCTGAAGACTCAAATGTGCTTTGAAATAGAATAATAATGCAAAGCTCTCTGAGAAGGTGGTTAACAGCATGCAGCAACAAAAAAGTATGTTGTGGAAGTAGACCACGGTGAATGGACTTAATTGGACACATTGCTTCTCCTAACAGCTGGCTTTGTTGCAAGTGTGCTTGTGCTCAGCTTCATTTCTGTATGGGTTAAAGGGTAACTGCATGTAACGCACTGAACAAATCAATACCTGAAAGTACAAATCACAGTTTGTTGTAATTCATTGTTTTTACAACTGGGTAGATTGAAGAAATGTTTAGACCCTTTGAAGTAGGTTGACTCCTTCGCTGCGGGTTAAAACTTGATTTTTTTTGTCCATTCGGCTCAGTTTACATGTGAGAAATTGGGTTATTGGTTGAGTGGTGTGTAAACCTTTCTCAAGCAACAACCACAATCCTTGTCAGGGTAAACAACAAAAGTCACTAAGTTAACCTGAACTTAACCTTCTGGTAGCTAGGCACAAAAGCAATCAGGCTTAACTGTCCAAAGTGTTTATACAGCACAAAAACAGTAATAAACTGAAAACACAACCCAAAAAAAATTCCACACCAATTTCGAAAAATAGTTTATGTTTCAATAATTAATTTGAGACTAAAACAATAAGATTCCAATTAGTGGATCTGGAGATATTGAATTTTAAAGGTTTAGAAAAAGTGACAACTGAGGGTATTTGGTTGCACTGGACTGGGACAGTCACATCTTCAGGCCGAACGTGAAGGAGTGCAGGCCATGCACAGAACCAAGTATGGCTTGCTGAAAACTGTACCTTAAGTCTTTGCAGCAAGGTCTCTGATCCGTTGCTTTGTGAGGCTTCCCGTCATCTATTGTTGGTTCCGATGAAGCTGTGAGGCAAGGCTTTGTGGGGCTTGACATCACTTGGTGTCAGTTCTAATGAAACTGACAGCTGTGTGGCAAGGCTTTGTGGGGCTTGACATTTCTCTGAAGAAGCTTTCACCTGTGTGGCTAGACTTTGCGTTGCTCTGCGAAGGATTAGATGGTACTTCAGTTAGACCAGGAGGAATTCGCTCTGATGTCAGACAAGGATCCAGAACCCAGGGAGGCACCTCTTGTGAATCAGGAACTCACTCAAACAGAGAACTAAAGAGCGTAGGCGAGTACAGTTGCTGGTCCCGTGCACCAGTCCAGCTGGGCAGTTGCAGGGAGGCCTCTGCAGCTTGTTGTGTCCTGCAGCCCAGAACGTGAGGGCAGTCAACTGAACCTTGGAATCACTCTGGTAGTCCTGGGTTCAAAGATATGGTCATCTCTCTTTCAATCATCAATGCAGGCCTTGAGCAGCAGGCGGTCCACTAAAGAACAAGGCAGGCCTCAATCTGCAGGGTAGTCCTCTGCAGTACACGGCAGTCCTTCTGAAGAATTCCAAAGGTCCAGGGGTGAACTGAAGAGTTAGTCTTAGGGTCCAATAATTACACCTGGTGCCAACCTCTGTAGTTGGAGAATCTTCTAGACTTCGTCCCACATCTGGTTCAGGGATGAATTCCCTCTCTCCCCCCCCCCCCCGGCTCCAAGGGCTCTAGGTTGACTATGGATTAGTATCAAGTTATTTATGAGTGTGCTGACACACCCCCTTTGAAATGTAAGTGGTGCAGGGAACCACTCTGCCCTCCCATTCCGACATTTCACTGTCTGGAAGGAATACACAAAGACCAACTGTAAATGACACCTAGTCATGTGACCCAGGGTATAGGCTGCAGGCACAAAATGGTTAGAACAAGAAAATGCCAACTTTCAAAAAGTGGCATTTTCAGAATTGTAACTTAAAATCTAACTTTACTATTATACAGGGTTTTAAATTACTATTCATTTGAGTGTAAACATGGTCTTCCTACCTGCTTGCAATCAAATGTTGTCGCTTATTACATTTAATAAGGTAACTCAATGTTAGTCAGTGGGAGAGATAGAGTTAGATCTGGAATACCTGGCATGGCTTTCCATCTAACTGTTTTCCTTCAACTCTCCTGTTTTGATGACTTCCTTTTGCTGGCTTTAGGACTCTGCACACTTTACCACTGCTAACCAGTGCTAAAGTGCTTATGATCTCTTTCCTTAAATCATGGTAGAATTAGCTTATACCCAATTGACATATTTTATTTAGTTATAAGACCCTAGTAAAGTAGCACTACTTGTGCCCAGGGCATGTAAAATGAATGCCACTAAAGGGCCTGCAGCACTGATTGTGCCACCCACTTAACTAGCCCTGTAAACGTGTCAGGCCTGCCTTTGCAGCCTGTGTGTGTATTCTCAAACTGCCATGCCGGCTTAGCACAACAAAACATTTGCCGACCCGAACCTTCCTTTTTATTACACACATGTCACCCCTAGGACAGATCCTGGAAACCCCAGAAGGCTGTATAAAAGTTGGACATGCACTTTTAAGCTTTACATGTCCTTGTGGTGAAAAACTATTAAATAAATGCTTCACTACTGCAAGCCTGCGTCTCCCATAGGATAACATTGGAGTTACCTTGTTACATTTAATAATCTGCAACTTCCAAATGGGAACAGGACCCCAGTTCATGTTTGGTGTCTTTGGATTGGTAATGAAAAATCCTCTCTGTGGTGAAGTCAGACTTTAAATTCCAATTTTTGAAAATGCCACTTTTAGGAAGTCTGCATATTTCTGCCTTGGCCATTTAGTGCCTGCATCCTGTTTCTGGGTCATATGACTGGGGGTAGCTGACAGTTGGGCTTTATTTATTCCTCCTAGACAGTCACACACAATAGAGTGCTTAGGTGTGCCTGAATGGGCCATCACTGGTACGATGGGATAGCGTAGCTGGGCACAGCCCTACTTACAATTGAATAGGCTGTGTCTTGCCTCCACACAAAGGGCAGGAAACCTGAGCACTTCAAAGGGACACCTTTTGGAAGCGTTTCCCGCCTCAAAGGAAGGCCTAGGTATAAATATTGGACCTCAGACAGCAACTCTTCAGTTTACTTCTATACCTGCGGAGACTCTGCAAAGAAGAAGGACTACTGAGCTGCTGAATGGACTGCCACTCTGCTTGACTGCTGCTACAAAGGGCTGCTGACCTGCTGTGCAGACCTGCTGCCTTCTTGTCGGATGAAAAGGACTTTACCTGCATCTATTGAACCCTGGGCCCCGAAATGTCTACAAAGGCTAGTTGACTAGCCTCCTAATTAGTGCTTCAGGGACAGAAAACGCCAACAACCTTGAACCCAGCTCCTGAACTCTGCCATCTGAGTCCTAATCTGCCAAGTGGTGGCACCCCAGTCATGGAACCTTGTAAAGGGCCCTAGCATTGCTCTTTGAGGCCACACGTGGATCCAGCAGAACTGTTGCATCTCCTCTGGTGCACAGTGCAAACTAGACCAGAACCAATGCATCGCCTCTGCTGCAATTCTCCCAGCACAAACACTCCACATGCACCTCACAGCCCACATCGGAACCGCCGCAGATCAACATGTCCCTGATGTAGGTTCTCTCATTGCAGCCTTGCAGCTTTTCGGAACCGATGCATCGCCTCGGCTGCGTGACACATCTTCAATGCTAGACTTTGCATACCAAGCCATCGTCGATCCTCTAGGAAGACTCGGGACCTTGCATCAACGCTTCACAGCCCATTGGCACCAATGTAGGACCTTGTAACTCTCCATGACCAGGATTTAAGAGAGCCTTATTGTGTCCCTGTGGCTGGCTTATGCTGCATAGTGGTCATCCTGAACATTTGACTTTGCCCCAGTCCTGAGTGACCAGATATACACAATTAGCGCATTGTGCTTTTTGGTGCCATTTACACTGAAATCTTTGGAACTGCATACCTCTGGTTCTACTGTTCGGATTTTTGACATTTCAATCTTGATTTATTTATTAAATTGCACTCTAATATTCTAAATTGATGTGGGATTTCTCTTGTGTTGTGTGTTTACTTTATTACACCTTGACTGCTCTGTGCCAAATTACCAGATGGTTGAATATGGTTTCAACCCCCTCAACCAGTAACACAGTTTCTCACAGATAGGGCTCACAGTATTGAACAACTAATGTAGTAGTTTTTCACTACTAAGACATGAAAAACCTAAAAGTACATGTCCAACCTTTAAAATACACTGCACCCTCCTGAATGGGTTGTTTGGAGACCTTCCTTAGTGGTGACTTATATATTAAAAAGGAAGGTTCAGACCGGGAAAAAGATTTATTTGGCAGGTCAAAATGGCCGTTTCACACTGCACACAGATTACAATAGCAGGCCTGAGACATGTTTTAAAGAGCTATCTCAGAGAGAGACATATTAGGTGCTGCAGGCCAAGTGCTGGCATGTCATTTATGTGCCCTGGGTACAAGTAGAAGCATTTTACTAGGGACTTATAAGCAAATTAAATGGGTCAATTGGGTGTAAATAATGTTTCACTGTTTATTGGAGCGAGCATAAGCCCTTTAGGACTGCTCAGCACTAGTGAAGTGCACAGAGTACTAAGGTCAACAAAAGATACAGAGTACTAAGGTCAACAAAAGATAACCTCAGCAAACAGGAGGTGAGTGGGCATAAAGGGGAAGACCATTCTAGGGATTGTCAGGCCAAATATTAGCCACCTCGTTAGGGTATCTGCTAGTACCCAGATGTGAGATCAAAGATACTCAGGAACTTAGCAGTTCCCAGCCTGCCAATGAGCCTTTCAGCTCAAGAGCATGCTTATTAATGTTAACAGTGATGGCCTAGCTTCAGTACTTTGTATTTGGATTTACTGGGTACAGCTTAAAATAAGGATCTACTAGAAATATTTTACACATGCCTTCCGTGCTCTTCTATGATAACTTACTAAGAGAGACGGATCCAGCTGGGAGCATCTTAGTGTGGCAGAGGCTACACTGCTCCTGATCCGGAGCCAAAACGCTCAGGAAAGCAAACAAATGTATGGGTTTGTGTGCTGAAATTCCCATCTGTCCCACTGCAGTTGTCCACCTTAGGCATGCCATCCTGACTCACAGCCAGCCACCTCTTAACTCCTTCATTCAAGGACCCAACATGAGAATGATTTGGCTCTATATCACTCCTCACCCTTTTATCACCTGCAGATGTGGTGGCAAATTAAATGTTTTACCTGTGCTGTGATGGTAAGCTTGCGTTATGCAAACAGTGGTTTGCATAATGCAATTATCCCCAGGTTCTGTGCATAACTGGGTTACCCCATTGTTATTAATGACGTAATGTTAAGCTTGGCAGCTGGCCGTTCTCCAAGAAGACCCAGCATGTGGGAATAACTGAAGACCTGTGGTGTGCACATGCCACTTACACAGACAGTTTACATGTCGAATGACATGGGGCAGAAAACGGTACGGGTCAAATTAATTCCTGACAGAAAACCCTTTGAGATTCATGCTGTCGTTTCTCGCTTTACAGAGAGGGGCGGACCAGCAGCGGAGAAGCTTCTACATTTCCTGCATTTTGAACTGAGACGAAGGATTGAAAAGAACAGGAAACTTCTTTCCGACCCGGTGGCCAGAATCCATTTCCTTTTTCGCATCAACCCTGGGGCATTGCAGCCAATTGCACGCTAAGCCAGAACAGCGAGATGCCTTTCCCTAATTGAAACAAATTGACTTTCACTCATCGGCCCAGAAGTGCCTACAGAGAGAACCGCTGACCCCAGATCCCGCATTTCCTTTAGTGGACGAGTTCCACTTAATTGCTATATTCGCCCCCTGCAAGAAACTCTGAAGTCGTGTCATTGAACTCGAGGAGAGATATATTCTTATCTTCTCAACTGATTTCTTGGTCCCATGGAAATCACATTTGAATAATTTCTCGCCCTGAAGAAGGTGTTACCCCGGGGAAAGGGGGTGTTACACCGAAACGCGCGTCGGCGTCTTGAACTGAACGGTTCATTACACAGATCCACTAAGGCCTTGCAATACCACAAGAACAATTCTTTTGTTATCCCATTCTGCCTTCCATACCTTGTCATTCTTGATTGTATTCATCTGGGTATGCTTTACACCTAAGAAGACTCGCCTACCATTTTTGGGCCTGTATTTTGTTCATCTTTTAGATTTTAGGGTGTATGTGTCACTTGTTATTATGGTGTGAATGGTTCTTAGTATGAATGAGAATGTTTGAATAATTTTACATTACAGACTGTCCATGGGCACCAATGTATTGTAGGACTAATAGGTCCTTGGTTTTGTTGAATTGTTGGTGTAATTTATAAATTCTGCGTATTCATTAAGCAGGTTTTTTTCAATTAATTTCAAAATTAAAAAATGGATTAATACCTTATTTTAATGTGTTATGTAATCTTTACACGGTCTAGATAGAGTGGTTTTTTCTGCCTTAAAAAATGACTTAGATGCATTTATAAAATAACTATAGGTACAGCAGATATTTTTGTGTTTACTCATGCTGTTGATGGGACAGAATGTAGAGGAAAATCTTGGTCATTGATGGATGAAAGAATATCATTAAAAGTGCTAATTCCATGATTGTAATCAGCTTAGATGGGACTACTCATGTGTGCCCCACACCACAGGAGTCTGTCATGCAAGGTGGCATGAGGACAGATGGAGTTTAGGACTCTTGTGTGCATTAATATGTCTGGAAACTTCATGATTGGAAATGTAGAGATATGGTGTGGTAGCAACCCAATATTGAGAGAATATAAGTGTTATAGACATTTCTTTAATGTGTCTTAGTCATGTCATCAGTGGAGTCCCCAGGTGTGATTTATCTGAACCTGTATGGATGTAGCAGAGCATTCAAGGACTACAAATTAATATGGCATCATACACATATGAAGTGTATGAACGCTGGTCTTACATGGCTTAGTTTCTGTGGAACTCCTCTGCTAAATTAATAAATTATTCTGCAGTGACTTACTACCGCCACATTTGAGATGCTTACTCATTACATATAGCTAACATAACAAAGGTTGCCGGTAAATGGCTTTCACTCTTCGGGAGTGGTCTGTCCTGAGTATGTTTTTCTCCCTGAAGTTATCGGGTGACTTAATCAATAAAGATGGTAATAATGATACACCCACCCCACTGTTACTATGTCCTCTTGTTATTTCATCTAATTAGTTCAAGAAGAGATAAGATCAAGATGCTGGCTTTGCTCACCTTGCTGGTCCGTCTCAGCCATTGTATTGATCCTTACGTCTGGAAGTCATTTCTACCTATTCAGTGGTGTTGCTGGGCTTTTGTAGACTAGCCCCTGTAACAAGGTGCCTTTAGACAGGGGGTATCATTGGGTGGTATTTTAGTTTTCATCTACATCCTTGTACTTATATTGTTCTCAGTTACACAATTGCCTTCAAATGGATGTGCTTGTAGTTCTGGAGTGCTATCTGACTCTGGCATCAACAGTGAAGCCCATTCAGTTGAGGTCACTCATCTTTTGCAAGGATTACAATTCTATTGTTCATTCCGGATCATGCTAGCTGCCACATCTCATTCCTGCACACCCTGCTCAAAGTGTTTGCTCTTACGACTTCCATCTCATTAAACTTGGAGCCAATCGTAGGAGTAAATAGTGCCATTCACAGGGGCATATTATCAAGAAACGGTGTTAAAATGATCGCCGCTTTAGTGGCAGAAGACTGCCGCTACAGTGGCAATAATGGGCTTGATAATATGCCCTGGAGAATTCCCACAGGTGTGTGCCTTAGTTATTTCTACCTCTGGGGCACTATGGTATCACAGAAAGAGGTGCAAATGCTTGTGCAGGCCGCTCTGTAATACGGATTGCGAAGATGCAAAATATACACCATCACAATCAGGAGAGGACATGACCCCTTTAAAATGAGGGACCCCTTTGCTATTAAGTATAGATGCTGGTGCATGGACAAAGATGCTTTTAGGAGGTGCACTGATTGTGTGACATATAGCGTTGGTGTACAGTTCGTTCAACATTGAAGAAACCCCCTGTAAGGAGGGAAATGGAGCTCTAAGGACCCTACATGCATCCTCCTGCAAGCTGGTGCAGTCACCCAAACAGCGGGTCCCACGTTTCCCTAATATGCTGTTCATGTTGCTGTTTCAAGTTCACATCTGCATTCTGAAGGGCACATTTTCTGTGATGAGGCGTACTGTCCCGGTATGCACCTGGTGCACACATTAAAGTTGTAGGCACCAGGTCCAGCCCTCCCAATACTTCTGCACTGCTTTGCTTCCTACCTGTTTCCCTGAGTGTTTTCTCCTGTTTTTGCCTCGTTTTTACTGCTTTCTCCTTCTTTCACCATGTTTTTCTGAGTACTGTTTTCTGCTCTCACCTCGTTTTACTGCTTTCTCCTTCCTCTCCCCCCTTTGTTCTGAGTGTTTCCTTAGTAGCGTCTGGTGTGTAGGTGAAATGGTGAGGTTTGCAGGGGATAACAGATGATGAAGAAAACACTAAAAAAAGGTTAACAAAGAACCTACCTGCCACACCGCTCATCTGCTCCATGTCCTCGCTGCTGCAAAGACTTCCAGACTCCCCTGAGACCAATTCTGATGCTGCTCTCATGTGGCTATCAGCATAAAAGACAGCAGCGGTCGGCATGGCTCGCAGGTGGTGGGGAGGGCTGGTCGCGCGCAAGGAGGGGGGCGCATATATTTAAAAAAAAAGAAATTCAAAAATAAAAGTAACTTACCATTGCGCTTGGTCCCCCGTCTCCGATCATTCTCTTCTCCATCTCGGATGGAAGCACAGCCAGGCCCCACTGACCTGGCACTACACTGCAATGCAACGTTGTGATTGTTAGGCACCCAGGCTCCCCCGACCAATCACAATGCTGCAATGCAGTATTGTAATTGGTTTTTAGTATACTGGTTGGACTCCCAACCAGGCAACTGACATGCGCACTGATAGCAGACACCACCGCTCCCCCTCCCTGATGGTCCCACCCCAAAGATTTGGCCTGCCCTTAGAACTCCAAAAATAAAATGATAATAAACCTTTTTTATTATTGTTCTTTTTTCAACTTTTGAGACTGGCAGGGCATGCGCCGCTCTTCCGCCATAAGAGAGGAGACACCACTGTGCTTTCTCCTTCTTTTGCCCTGCTTTTTATTGCTTTCTCTTTCCTTTTTCTCAATTTTTCTATGGGCTTTCTCCTGCTTCTCTCTTGTTTTATAGTGCTTTCTCCTTCCTTTACCCTGTTTTTCTGAGTGCTTTCTCCTACTTTCTCCTCATTTTTTTTACTGCATCCTTCTACCTTTCCCTCATCTTTCTGAGTGCTTTCTCCTACTTTCATCTTGTTTTTACTGCATACATTGCTGTTCGAATGAACAGAGCACCGCAAAGCAGCTAGCAACTCCAGCACCTTGAGACCCTTATGGGTGATTTGCCACACTTTAGAAATCCTGATTGATTAATTGAAAGGTTAAGAGTGCCTTAATGTGACTCCTGAAACACTCCTAATGGGCCACATGGTAGCTCCCTAACCCCTCTCCCCATCAACCCTCCCTTTCACACACAAACCAGCAACCAAACCTATAATGAACATCCATTCACTCACCTTCTACCATGGATGCTCCTTCTTCACACAGTGCGCATATATCAACCTTGTGAAAATGTCAGTGTCTTCAGGATGGGGGGAGGAGGGAATGCGTGTTTGCAGAATATAAGCAGGATGGTCCTATGAGCACGTAGGAGAGAACATGTCAAGGCACAACATGTTTTCACCTGCTGCAGGTTCATTAACAGCAAACACAAACGCACAGTATGCTGCAAACAGCCCATGCTCTCCTGCATGGCTGGCAGCTGGTTCTCTGGACCCTTGTTTATTAGCAGTGTGGCTCAGAGAGCAGCAGGAAAAGGTTCAAGAAGTCCCATATGGGAGGAGGAGCCTAGCGCGCAACCAAGATGGCCGCGTAGGTGCGAGGCTCCCGAGGACCTCCGCGACCTCCTACATATATCCTGACAATATCCTGTCCTAGATGAGGGGACTGTGTTGGTGAGCCCGAGCTGAGGTGGCACCCGCTTTCCGCTTCCAAATTGGACCTTGGACTCCGGCGGTAGCACCGATTGAGATTTCCGGCCTTCTCCACGCCGGGCCCCGGATTGGAGTTGTGGGGTGATCCGGAGGCAAAGTCAACAACAGCGGCGGGCTGGGTGCGGCGGCTCGCGTACCCCGCACTTTCACTTTCGCTTTTGCACCCTCCTTGCGGTTTCGGTGAGGTTGGGTCGCGGGGCACTGTGAGGTAGTGTGGCCCCGTTGGGGTGCCCTGCCGGCCCGCCGGCTGTGACTTGCCCCGTGGCCCTGTGGTGACCCCCCCTGGATCCCGTGAACCGGCTTGCCTGCCCTTCACGACGTGCCTGGCACGGCCGTGGGACTGGAACCATGTCCACAAAGCAAGATGGAGGTCGGGCAAAGGTGAAATCGACCCGACGTGGCGCAGTCCCCCAGTCTAACAGCATGGACCGCTACACCCTCCAGAAGGGATCTCCCGAGGTGCCGCGTAGGTCCCCTGAGGGCCCGACTGATGCTCCTGCTCTGCCCGCGGACCTGACCCTGCGAGACGTGATGGGCGCCATCGCTGAGATGAAGGCCTCGGTGTGTGGTAAATAATTTAATTACCAGTACTTAATTTGATGCGGAAAATCTATAATAATAGCTCGGTAAAATAAGAGGCAGAATCCGTGGTATTAGAGGTTCGGAACGGGCTTTATTCCAAAATCAATTCGAATTGAGGACTCCATATTCCGTCACCACGAAGGTTCAGGAAGTGAAGGACAATACTTTATTGACAGATAATCATATTTATAGAAGAGGCATTATAGTGAAACAGATGCAGGAGGCGTAACAGTTGATAACAAAGATAAAAACATACATGCGTAACTAAAATGGGTGTAACTAGGCGTAACTAAAGAACGTCATTAGGTATGATGTCATAAATGGGTGGTTCCATGAAAGAATTTCGCAATGTCAGCAAAAATACTTGGCAGAGATGCGCGCGCAGCAGCATGACGTGTGATTGACGTGTAACTAGAGGGTGAAAGGGACTTGACATTTAGCTCTACATGTGGAGACAGAAGTCTGGGGTTATGTCAACCTAATCCCGAATCATATCTAACATCCTATGTTTAAAGAACTATGTTATCCAAAAGGAGAGGTCTCTTATGATAGAATCTTATTCTATACTGACTATACTGACTGTTAGTGCGTGTACAAGCGTCTAAGTGTCTACATGAGATGCAAGGGCAGAAATCTTCCATAGTAACAGGGCTATGAATTACTTGCATAAAGACAGAGAAGCCGGGCCCTTTTACACGGTAGCTAGAGGAATGTTTACTTAAACTGCTAGACAGGAATGCATTGGATGAGGAGCGGAGCAGGGCAGATAATCTTGAAGGTGAAATACAGTTTTTGGCAGGCAGATAGGCCGACAGGCCGAGTCAGGCACCGTTAGCCGCGCAGGGAGTAGGACAAAGTTCATGGATACAGATGCGAGCTCAGACTGGAGCTTTCAGAGGCAGAAGGCAGGAAAAGGCTTAATGGCAGAATCAGGGCCTACTCGCCTGGACTGTAAAATGGGATAAATGAACCATATAAAGCCGGTGGCCTTTCATACTTAGGAATAGAATATCCGGCCCATTCATGGCGGATCTGAAAGAGGACATGTTGACGGTGGACGCACATGTGTTTGCGTCTTCATAACTGGAACTGGAGGGAACATACATGTACTTGTGATTTATACATGAAACCGTTGGGGTCCAAGATAGGGGACATAACTGATCATAAAAATCCATATTTCCACATTCCCTCCTTGTCCCCTACTTGCCCTTAAGAGATATCAATCTTCATCAATCCGTTGATCTGTTCATATAACATCATTTGTTCTTCTTTCTTCTTCCGGAATCTCGAACGAAAACTTAGATGTGGGATACACGAGGTGGCACACAGACCACAAATCGCTGGCCCACATTGTAGACATAAGCAGCAACTGAATAGTATGAGAAAGCCAATACCTAGGAAGGAGAGCATTCTCCATCCACAGGCTGACAACACGCCCCAGAACCAACCGGACCAAGTCCAGGTGCCTGGATTCTGGTGTATCTGGCTTACAATCTTATGAAGGCGGGTTATGGCTTTATATACAGACGGCGAATTTTCTGGTATGAAAATGCAACAACTTGATCCGATGACCCTACAAGCTCCGCCCCTATCGGCCAGGATGACGTCAAGGACAAGACGATTTTGAAGCACAACAATCCGCATAGCAGACTGCTCTTCTGTTAAATTGCCTAAGGCGGAAATAGTTTCGTTCACTACTGCTTCAAGGGTTCTGGTTAATCTACGTATCAGCTTACTATTAGTGACTGTACCTATATAAGGAAAGAAACCTTTATTGAAATCTGTGTATTTTTCCCATGCTGTTTCAGTGTGGGAGATCTCTCTGCTGACTATTGTGTACTAAATGAGTATTTCTATGATAATCAGGAGGAGCTAGGAAAACAGGTGGCAGAAGGAATGCTATGTAACAGGTACCATCCCAGTCTAGAGGTAGACGTATATATGCGGTCTGGCCACATATGAAGTAGGAATGACGAGAAGCTCTAAATGTAGACTTGCCTTGATCACTGAATTCTATTACAGTGGTGCATCTACTATGGCCCATATGTATGGAACCATTCTTTCTTACACATAATTCACCTTTAACTGGAAATACTGACATAGCAGGCAAAATTGGTGCAGCTTCGGATTCAATATTCAGGATCATGAGATTAAGCGTGAAATTACCTAATCCATATACTTCATTTTCTAGATCAGTTCCTGTTTTGGGAAGTCCCTCCTTGTTAGGGTAGCAGACTTTAAGCAAAACTAAGTTCAGGTTTCCCCATACCCAGTTGTCTTGATAAACTGCGGAATTCGAATCTAGGGATTTAATTAAACTAAACCATGCTCCACAGGAGCCATTGTGTGTGAACGGATATGGAAAGAGAGGCAGAATTCCCTTATAGTTCTGATAGGGAGGGAGTCGGCCACATATCCAACAATTTGTAGTATTGCTAGCCTGATGGGAATGATGTAACATACTAATAAAAGTGTTATTGCGCAGCGCAAATCTATAGGACAACTCATGCGGGGGTAATTCACTAAAAGAATGTTCAGCAGTAACATTGTAAACATGTTTAGAAATAGGATAATATATGTGCAACAATATACTTGCAGTGATTATTAAAAGACTTAAGAAAAACAAAATTAATAACGTCACTGTGCAATGACTACGCAGTGATTTACAGTACGCATGTTGTTTCAACTGCATCCTTCGGTTTCTTTCTCTATTCAGGTCTAGGGGATACATGTCAGAGACAAATTCGACCGATTCACCTTGGAGAGGACTTAAACAATCAAATTGTCTGACTTGTTAGACCGTAGTTTTAGTTTGTATAGTTCCTTATTACTCTGTTCAATCAAAGGAAGCTTTGAGTCAATCGGTGAAGACACGCGAGGTGTATCGTTTACATCAGACGGTAGTCCATGAAATTTCTTGATGTGACTTGAATGTATCCAACCTTTGCGACCTTCGATCTTCACGGCTGTCCTCGTGGTGAGCAGTACAAGTTGAGGCGATTTCCACCTAGGATCCAGCTGAGTCTTCCGGTCAAAATTCCTCACTAACACCAGGTCCCCGGGAACTACGTCATGGGGTTTCACCTCGGTGTTGTCGGGAAAGGCTGCAGCTACCTGTGAACGACAAGATTGTAGTGCAGACATCAAGGAAGCCAAGTAATCTGTCAGCATATTACAGTCAACATCAGTTATTTTGCGTGGTATAGGCGTCCCCCACATATTTGGTGGTCTACCGAAGATCACCTCATAAGGGGATAGCCCTGTTCGAGAATGTGCTACCATTCTCATGTAAAAGAGTGCAACTGGTAAGGCTACTACCCAGTCGACACCTTTCTCTCTACATATTTTGGACAATCTAATTTTCAGAGTTTGATTATGTCGTTCCACGAGACCTGCTGCCTCGGGGTGTCGGACACAGTGAAATCTCCATTGGTAACCTAACAAAAGTGAAACGTGTTTCATTAGTTCGGATGAGAACGGCTGGCCGTTATCTGAGTAGACAACACGTGGTAAACCGTACCGTGGGAAGAATTCTCGAACTAACTGTTTGGCAGTAGTCGGGGCAGTGTAATCTGAAACCGGGTATGCCTCTGTCCAACGGGAGAGAGCACAGACAACTACGAGAACATATTTGAATCCTCGACATCGTTCCATCTGGATATAATCCATCTGGAGGACTTCAAAAGGGTGATCAGGAGGCTGAAATCCACCCTGTTCTACGGGAATGCTTTTACCTGGGTTAAACTGACAACAGATCATACAGGTACGAACTTTTTGTTTAGCTGCTGCTCGTAAATTTTTGTTCAACCAAATGTGTTGAATGCTGTCTAGCATAGCTTTTTCTCCTAGGTGGGCTGGACTATGTATTGTATTAATGATAACTTGAACCATAGAATCAGGAAGGAACCACACAGATTTTTCCTTCGTCATCCATCCTTGATCCGTTTGGATCCCTCCTAATTCAGTCCATTTCTTTATTTCATCTGGTGTAGCATGTGTCTGTATGTCAATTACGTCAAGAGCGGGATCCTTAACCATCATGCAATGTGTTGGTGTCGGAACTATTGTCTTTGTCATGTCAGATGTGTGAGTTTGAGCAGTCTGTTTAGCTGTTCTGTCAGCTAGATCATTGCCTTGGGAAATGATATCAGTAACTTTCGTATGAGCTTTACATTTCATAATTGATATTGCAGCGGGTAGATGTATTGCATCTAATAAGGCATGAATGAGGGGTCCATGCTGAATGTGGGCACCGTGAGAAGTTAAATAACCTCTCTCTCGCCACAGCACGCCGAAGTCATGTACAACTCCGAATGCATAACGTGAATCAGTGTATATGTTGACTTTCTTATTTGTGGCTTGAATACAGGCTTGTGTCAGAGCGATGAGCTCTGCTGCTTGAGCTGACAAGGTATTTATGCAATTTGTTTCAATGACTTCAGTGTCTGTTGTGACTGCATACGCGGCCACTAGCTCTCCTGTACTTGTTCTCATACATGAACCATCTACATACAACGTCAGGTCTGGATCTGACAATGGGACGTCTGTCAAGTCTTGTCTAGGTTTCGTCGTGATAGTAATAACTTCAATACAATCATGTGCTAGTGGGTCTGTTCCGTTTACTGGTAACAGTGTAGCAGGATTTAACGTACTACAACGTCTGATTTCTATGTGTGGCTGAAACAATGTTAATTCGTAACCGGTGAGTCTCGCTATAGTCAAGTGTTGTGTTTGCGTTCGGTTCAAGAGAACCTCTACTGCGTGTGGTACTTGTACTGTCAATGGATGTCCTAACACTATGGCATCGCTTTGTCTAATTGCTAAAGCTGTCGCTGCCACTGATTTCAGGCACGCAGGCAGAGCCTGAGCTACGGGATCTAATGTACTAGAAAAATAAGCACATGGTTTGTGTGATCCTGCTTGTTCCTGTGTGAGTACTGACAAGGCAGTACCTTCGCGTTCTGTAACAAAGAGTGTAAACTGTTTATTGTAACATGGTGTTGCTAAAACAGGTGCTTGACATAAAGCTTTCTTTAGGCTTTCAAAAGCTTGTGTATGTTCCTGAGTCCAAGGGAGGACAGTCGATGTGGCTGCCTCCTGTGTTGTCAACTGAATGAGTGGTTTTGCTAGAAATGCATACTGAGGGATCCACTGCCTACAATATGAAGTGAGGCCTATAAAAGCCCGCACCTCCTTTTGTGTCTTGGGTATTGGCATGTTAGCAATTAACTGGATGCGATCGGGTGTAAGCTGCCTTCCCTCCTTGGACAGCGAGTGACCAAGGTAAACAACTCGCTGAACACAGAATTGCAGCTTAGAAGGGGACACCTTGTGCCCCTTTTCGGCCAAAAATTGTAAAACCGTCAGTGAGGCTTTTTCACATTCAGGTTCGCTTCTAGCGGTGATCAGCAGATCGTCGACATATTGAAGCAGGGCAGTGTTGACTGGCATGTGTATACTGTCAAGTTCTCGTTTCAGTGCTTGGCTATAGATGCTGGGGCTTTCTGTGAATCCTTGAGGTGCGCGTGTGAATTTAAAGCTTCGTCCATTTAAACTAAATCCAAACAAGTATTGGCTTTCCGGATCTATTGGGACGCTAAAAAAAGCATTCTTGAGATCAATTACAGTAAAGAATGTTGCTTCGGAATCAATGGCTGTCAGTAATGAAGAAATGTCTGGGACTACGGGGTATTGTGGTACAATACATTTATTTAATTCGCGCAGATCAATAACCAATCGATATACTGGCGGGGCTTTTGGATCAGTTCGTTTAAGAATCGGAATTATCGGGGAATTACATACATTGGAGTCAGTTTCCACAACCACTCCTTGGGTAATAAGCTTGTCAATGATTTGCAGTAAAGCCACTACAGCATCTGGGGGTAACTTGTATTGTCGCATTCGTGGTAGTACCACTCCTGTCTTTAGTGTGACTCGATATGGTGTAATGTTCATGCAACCAACATCTGTAGGGCCTTGTGCCCATAAATGTGCGGGAAAAGTCTGCAGTCGGTGATCCATGTCTCGGGACACGTAGTGCCCTTTGAAATCACGTAAAAACAATCTTACTCCTTCCGGAGAACAACATATTATAGCTCCTAGAGCTTTCAATGTTTTTATACCTAACAGGTTTTCTGGACATGATTTAGTAAGCAATAAATCTGTAGTTCGTGTCAAAGGACCAATCGTAAGGGGAAGAGGCTGTGATACTTCGTTAATGATAGGTTTTCCTGAAAAACCAAGGGAAATATTCTGTGAGCCTGAGAGGGGTGCCCCTGGAACTTCACTACGTTTTATGGTTGTTCGGCTTGCCCCTGTATCAAGTAAAAAATTTCTGTCTTGGCCTAATAATTCACTGTGTACATAAGGTCCTTCTTGATCTACAGGGACCTCAATAAGGGGTAAGCCAACTTCCCTCTCTAGGCTGTTTCATGAGTATCGTTGATAATCAGGATAGTCATACTGTGCGGTCTGGTACATCTGTTGTGTCGTTGTCTGTGTGGCAGCAATAGGCTGCGGTGGTGGAGCTGGCATAGACTGTTGCGGAGCTGCCATGGACTGTGCATGCTGCGGGGCTCCTTGTTTGCTCTGATCCTGTCTAAGTGGCCGTGGTCTTTCTTTTGTATTACCTATGGCGATATTATGTTTTAAAACTGGACAATCGTGTACATAATGACCTGGCTGTTTACAATAGTTGCATGTCCCTTTTACAGGACCTGGTGAAACACTGGACTGTGTCATACCCTTTTTATGACCGTCAGCTGGAACTGTCTGGGAAACTAGCATTTTCATTTTCGTGTCTTTCATGCGTCTTTGTTCATGTTCTTGTTCCTCTCTAATTCTATTGTGATGGTACTGTAACATTTGTAACATTTGTGACGGAGTGTTACCTTGCCAGGTACTCTCGAATTTCAATACTCTATTCTTAACTTGGGGCAAGGAATTTTCAACTAATTTTGTCACAAACAGATGTGGATACGATTCGCTACTTGCTTTTATTCCACTATTTATACCAAAACATTTTTCGAATCGGGCATAGAAATCACTAGTGTCTTCATCTTGCTTTTGTTTACAGGCTGAGATTGCACCCCAGTCTTCCTTTTTCGTAGTTAATAAACGTGGCAGTACCTGTACTAATAAACCTGGTAGTATTTTGGTCTTTTCCCCAAGCCCTAAACCTGGACCTCGAGCTATTTCTTCGTTTTCTAATGCTGTCCAATCTATCTTTTGGTCTCCCACCTCCCAATCCTTTTCCTTGAGTTTTTCGTAAATGCCCGCAGGCATTAATACCTTTAATATTTTCATAATGTCGGGATAGGTATACTCTCCCATGAGCAACATGTCTTTAATTTCACGGTGGAAACCCGCTGGGTCTTTGTCATGACTGGGTACCACTTTCTTCATTTCTAATAGTTCCATTTTGGATATGGGTGTGTATACAAACACACGTTTAAACTGATTGTCATCACCTTTTATCGGGTGCACTTCGCGTAAGGGATTCTGTCTATCCATATAATACGTCGTTCTTTCCTTGATGGGCAGTGAGACATGTTCGGGGCATACAAAAAGAATGTACTGCTTTCTGGATTCTAGTATTTCTCTAATTAACTCAGTACCTGAACCTCTCCATTTATTCGTGAGTAATTCAGTCAATATATCAGGTAAGGGACCAGGATCGGAGTGTTGGCTTTTATATAATACAAGGAGTTGTTGAATCATATAGATACCAGCTAAACGCTGTTCATCTGGGGTGAGGTTCAAAAACGTGTGCGCTAATGTATCATCACTATATTTTCCGGGACTGTCAACCCAGTGAACGGCTGACCTGGCTAATTCTTGTTCGTCCATAGAATCGAGTATATGATGACCCCTTCGTTCTCGGAGTAATTTGTCAGCGGCTTGGAACGCATGTTCGGGGGACCTTATATTTATCATAGGTGTTTGGAAATTTCTGTTATTATCTGGACGTATCGGACGTATCGGATCAGTAAAGCATCTAGTATTATTGCAAGATCTTCCTCTACCTACATAGGCCATTGTTTCTAACTGTCCTGTGGGCAGTTCTAATTCTTCCTCCTCTTCGGTTTGTTCAGGCTGGTCTACTACTAATCTTTCTTCGTGTATTTGTTCTATTTCTTTGCGGATTTTTCGGCACATAGCTATTATACTTAATCGTTTATCATGTCTCCCTTCTGATATATTCCGACTCCATGTGGTAAGAATTTGCATTTCTTCCGTATTTACTCCTGGTCGGTCTTGATTTCTGATCACACAATTTATGAGGAAACGTAACAGTTCCCCCTGTATTTCCACTTTCTGGTACTCCATGGCTCTATTAATACTCTCAGAATCTCGCCCTGACTGGACAAAATGATATATATTTTCTAAATGTGTAGTCATTCCTGGTAGCCTCCCTAAATATATTGCAGCTCGTCGGATACGTAATGATGCCAGCAGCATTTCGTCCTCTTTGCCGGGCACAGGATCATATCTACAATCTATTAGAAGTTCCTTAAGCATGTCGGGAGTTACTAGTTTGGGCGTACGTTGGTGGGCTAATTCTTGAAAGGAAAGTTTATTTACTCTGGGTGGCGTGGAAAAAATGTTTGTTGTACCTCCTGTAGCACCGCCTGGGGTGCTGGATGTGAAAGGATTCGTTGAACGTGATATAGCAACCATAGGTGTGGGTACAGCTGTAGAAACAGATGTGCTTGCCGGAACTTGTATCGGAGTTTGTTGTTGCGGAGGTACAGACGGAGGAGGGTCTTGGCGTTGAACCCCCTCGGCAGGCGGTCTATGTGGCGCGGTATTAGCATACTCGGGAGCTGCGTCGTCTAAATAAGAAGAAAGGAAAACATCTTCTGCGGTTCTGGGATGCCCTTTGGGATGTGCTTTTATCGGAAACAATGGGGGTGGCAAGTCTTTTGGTATCTCCGGAGTAGCCTTAGGTAACCCTTCGGCCAGAAGAGGATACATACCATTCATAAGGGCATTTCTTTGTCTGTCTACTTGTTCTGATTTTACTCGAGTACCTTCTTCAATTAATAGATTTTCTCGGTTTTTATTTGAATTCTCCTTACTTTTCTCTTCCTGTCTGAGTGCTTTTTCTGTACGTCTATATGATTCTTTACGCCATAATTCAATGGCATCTTTCTGTGATTGTCTAGCTTTCTTTTTCCATAATTCTTCCTCTACTTTCATGATGCAATCTGCATCCCAGGTCCCAGCTGCGGGCCACCTCTGACTTTCTGGTAATTCCTTGGTGTAGTCTGCCCATAAATCAAGAAATAATATGGCGTCTAGGCCATGTTTATGATACATGAAGTACCCTGGAGTGTCCCTAGGAGGAATGGGAACAGCTTCTTCGAGTACCCCTTTTCTAGTTTTGATCTGTCTTAATTTCGAAAAGAGCGGCATATTGAGAACTGATCTGATACCTAATTCTGAACACGTTTAATACAACCAAACACAATAATGAACAGTCATTCACACCACAATATGCAGAACGTATTTAAAACATTTTAACATTTAACATTTAATGAACAACAATGATGGCCATTTAGGGAACTAGTCACTAAGCATAATACTCGGCACTAACTAGGTAATTCTGAATTATATACTAGACATACTTGATATACTGCTGAACAGTACAGATACACTGCTGAAACAGTGCAGACCGGATTTGTGTACCCAAACCCGTCTTGACCGGCACAACCTATGTGCACGTCAGAACGCCTCCCCGACAATGGTACTCACCGGGTAGCTCGGAACGTAAAGCCTCGGAACTGAACTGAACTGGACTCAGACCGGACTGGACTCGACTCGAAACTTCGGAACCTCGGAACCTGGTGGGCCTCTGTATACCTCGGATCTTGCTCTCTCAGCTAGGCTCTGGTCGGGATACATCGCACTTCTCACCGCCTCGTCTGGGTGTTGATCGCAGCCTCAGTTACCCCCGCTCGGCAGGAGGGAGATACAGGAAATCCTGTGGGTACGCGTTGTTGTCCGTCCAGCTGTGGCAGGAGACCGGGCCTGCAACGCACCTCCGGCGCGTGAGATGAGAAAGTGTCCCTATTCGGGCGCCATATATGTGGTAAATAATTTAATTACCAGTACTTAATTTGATGCGGAAAATCTATAATAATAGCTCGGTAAAATAAGAGGCAGAATCCGTGGTATTAGAGGTTCGGAACGGGCTTTATTCCAAAATCAATTCGAATTGAGGACTCCATATTCCGTCACCACAAAGGTTCAGGAAGTGAAGGACAATACTTTATTGACAGATAATCATATTTATAGAAGAGGCATTATAGTGAAACAGATGCAGGAGGCGTAACAGTTGATAACAAAGATAAAAACATACATGCGTAACTAAAATGGGTGTAACTAGGCGTAACTAAAGAACGTCATTAGGTATGATGTCATAAATGGGTGGTTCCATGAAAGAATTTCGCAATGTCAGCAAAAATACTTGGCAGAGATGCGCGCGCAGCAGCATGACGTGTGATTGACGTGTAACTAGAGGCTGAAAGGGACTTGACATTTAGCTCTACATGTGGAGACAGAAGTCTGGGGTTATGTCAACCTAATCCCGAATCATATCTAACATCCTATGTTTAAAGAACTATGTTATCCAAAAGGAGAGGTCTCTTATGATAGAATCTTATTCTATACTGACTATACTGACTGTTAGTGCGTGTACAAGCGTCTAAGTGTCTACATGAGATGCAAGGGCAGAAATCTTCCATAGTAACAGGGCTATGAATTACTTGCATAAAGACAGAGAAGCCGGGCCCTTTTACACGGTAGCTAGAGGAATGTTTACTTAAACTGCTAGACAGGAATGCATTGGATGAGGAGCGGAGCAGGGCAGATAATCTTGAAGGTGAAATACAGTTTTTGGCAGGCAGATAGGCCGACAGGCCGAGTCAGGCACCGTTAGCCGCGCAGGGAGTAGGACAAAGTTCATGGATACAGATGCGAGCTCAGACTGGAGCTTTCAGAGGCAGAAGGCAGGAAAAGGCTTAATGGCAGAATCAGGGCCTACTCGCCTGGACTGTAAAATGGGATAAATGAACCATATAAAGCCGGTGGCCTTTCATACTTAGGAATAGAATATCCGGCCCATTCATGGCGGATCTGAAAGAGGACATGTTGACGGTGGACGCACATGTGTTTGCGTCTTCATAACTGGAACTGGAGGGAACATACATGTACTTGTGATTTATACATGAAACCGTTGGGGTCCAAGATAGGGGACATAACTGATCATAAAAATCCATATTTCCACAGGTGGACCAGCGCTTTGATACACTGGCGCAGAAAATCGACTCGGTTCTTGTGGATGTTGGCCTGGTAAGGGCCGATTTATCCAAGACTAATGACCGGGTTGATTCGTTGGCCCACACCACATCGGGCCTCACGACGGATGTGGCAGCCCTCCAAAAGGAGGTGCGCCGGCTTGGCCAGGCGAGCGCGCTGCTGGATCGTCGCTTGGAGGATTCTGAGGGTCGGGCCCGGAGGAACAATGTCCGTATTCTCGGGGTGCCTGAGGGACGGGAGGAGGCGGCGGCGGATTTATTCGTGGAGGACTTGATTCTCACCCACCTCCAGCCCCGGGGACTGAGTAAACTCTTCGCGGTGGAGCGGGCCCACAGGGTTCCCAGGGGAAGGCCCAAGGCCGGAGCCCCCCCGAGGCCTCTCATTGCCCGGATTTTCAACTTCCGAGACAGAGACGCTATCCTGCAATCCTCCAGACTGCAGGGGCCGGTCAGACTCGACAATATGGACATAAACTTTTATCCTGACTTCACCCCAGCGGTCCAAAAGCAGAGACTAAGCTTTCTCGGAGTTAAATGTCGTCTACGGGACCTAAATCTCAAGTACGCTATGCTTTTCCCGGCTAAGCTGCGGGTGGAGCTGGATGGCCGTACGCACTTCTTTGATCGTCCCGAAGCAGCCGGGGATTGGTTAGATACTTTGCCTGGGGATCGGGATCGGGGGGGTGGGGGGGGAGCGGTGGGGGGAGAGGGCCCGCCGGATCAGGACTGAGGGACTAATATTATGCCTCGCTCTGGACAAAATTGATGTCATTTTTGACTGTTCGCCTGTTCGAGTAAGTCCCCTCCTGTGGAGGTCGTGTGGGGTCTCTTGGGGGTTCTCCCTCCTCCTCTGGGGGTTTAGTTAGTTTCACCATCTATGGGGCGACAGGCACACTGCACTTTGGGGGGGCTGTTTGGGCTCATGCAGGGGTGCAGGGAGGGGGGAGTTCTGTTGGGGGGAGGGAGTTGGGGGGGGGTGTTGTTGTTCGTTTTTACCACAAGGCAAACCCTTTTCTGTATTGTTTTTAAGGTGCTCTCCGGGGGACGATTGATGGCTCCTGTGTGTTATGGGGGGTAGGGAGTTGACTTTGTTGTCTTGGAACGTTAATGGACTGGGGGATAGGATCAAGCGAGGTGTGGTCCTGCAGTATTTGAAACGAATCTCACCCGATGTAGTCTTCCTGCAGGAGACACACCTTATTGGAAACTCTTTTTGTGCCATGAATCGGCGTGGCTATCGTTTGGTGGCCCATTCGGGCTTCACGTCGGGCTCACGGGGTGTGGGCATTATGGTGAAGAACTCGCTCCCGTTGGAAATTGATGAGGTGCGCCATGATGATAGGGGGCGCTATGCTGTTTTAGTGGGGAGAATGGAAGGCAAAGTGGTGGTTTTTGTATCGGTATACGTCCCACCGGGGTTGCAGGCGACCACTTTTGCAGACCTGGGGCGCCTCCTCCTGGGCCTTCCGGGGGGACTCCTAGTGGTGGGGGGGGACTTCAATGCGGTGGTTTCCGGGACTCTGGATCGTCACCCCCCTAGGGACCTCCCCCGGGCCCAGGCGTGGCTATCTGGCCTCTTGGACACACTGGGATTGGTGGACTGCTGGCGCCTAAAACATCCCACGCAGCAGCAGTACACTTTCCACTCGGGGGCACATGGTAGCCTTTCACGGCTTGATCATGTCCTTGTCCCGGCGGCCTATGCTGGGAGTGTGGGGGAGGTGCGCCATCTGGCGCGAGGTATTTCAGATCACTCCCCGCTCCTGTTCCATTTTGATGTCCTTCCGAGGGGTGAGGGCAGGGTAGTTCCCATCAATGCCTGGTACCTGCGCGACCCCACCATTCGCGCTGCTGTGATTAAATCCCTGCAGCGATACTTTGATGAGAATGGGGGGTCCGTCCCTTCGGCTATCTCCTTGTGGGAAGCCTTCAAGACAGTTCTCAGAGGGGAGGCCCTGTCCCTCATTTCCCATGCCCGGAGGCGCGAGCGGGAGGAGGTTACCCGGGTGGAGGCCGAAATTGCTGACTTGGAGGGTGATTTAGAGGGCGGAGTGACGGATGCTGCACTGCATGTCCTACAACTTAAGCAGGCGGCCTACAGGGCCCTCGTTACGGAGGCGGCCAGGGGCCTCAGTAGGGAGCAGCAGGGGCGACTGTATGATGTGGGTGATAAGGCGGGCAAACTGATAGCATGGTTGGATAAAAAGGAGAGAGTGAATCGTGTGGTCCCGCTGATTGAGAGGACGGATGGTGTGAGTGTCACCGAGCCAGAAGAAATTGTCTCCTGTTTCGCGGATTATTTCCACGAGGTGTATTCTTCAGTCTCTCCTTGCTCGGAGGAAGACTCCCATTTCCTGCTTAGGGATATCGCGCTGCCTTCCCTCTCGGAGGTGGACAGGGTGTCGCTGGATGCCGCTCCTACATCCGACGAAATTGCCCTTGCCATACGTTCGGTTGCCTCTGGCAAGGCCATGGGCCCAAATGGCATCCCTATCGAGTTATATAAGTTGCGACCAGATGTATTGGCGCCCCACCTCCGCGCGATGTTCCTGGCGGCCCACTCGCTGGGCTCCCTCCCGCCGGACCAGCGTCTGGCTACTATCGTGGTGATCCACAAGGAGGGGAGGCCTCGGGACCGGGTCACATCCTATCGGCCTATCTCGCTTTTGAATGCGGAGCCCAAAATTCTCGCCAAGGTGCTGGCCAATCGGCTGGTCGGCGTGGTGGGTGACCTGGTTCACCAAGACCAGTCCGGCTTTATCCCCCATCGCAATACAGCCCTCAATCTGCGGCGCTTGCACGGGGTGCTCGCACGTGTCCCATTCGTGCGGGAGCCGGCCATTTTGGCGTCCTTAGACGCCACAATGGCGTTTGACACGCTTGAGTGGCCATACATTTGGGCGATGCTGGCGAAGTTTGGATTCGGCCCGGGCTTCATCAGTTGGGTCAAATTGTTGTATTCGGGCCCATTGGCGCAGGTGGTGGTGAATGGAAGAGTTTCGGCCCCATTCGAGCTGGGCCGGGGCACGCGACAGGGCTGCCCCTTGTCGCCGCTCCTGTTCGCGCTGGCCTTGGAGCCCCTGGCGGAGTGGCTGCGGTGGCACCCCTCCATCCGTGGACTCCGTTGGACCCCCGAATATGAGGACCGTGTGTCCCTATACGCTGACGACATCCTTTTGTACCTAGCCTCCCCACGTAAGTCACTCATAGTCCTGGTTGATGTTTTACGTTCATTCGGCCGTAACTCAGGCCTTGTCATCAACTGGGCTAAATCATGCGTGTATGTGCTCTCTGGGGAGGCTCCTGTCCTTCCGCGGGGTTGTCCGATTCAGATTGCCTCTCAGGGGTTCCGATACCTGGGTGTCTATATTACTCTGGACCCAGAGGCTCGCTACGAGCGGAACCTGCTTCCCCCTCTCCAGCGCTTGAAGGAGGACGTCGTGCGCTGGCGGCGCCTGCCGCTTTCGCCGCTCGGCCGAGCGGCGTTGTTTAAGATGATGTCGTTGCCACGTTTCTTATACGCTCTCCAGAACACTATGGACCCGGTCCCGGCGCGCTACTTCCGTGAGGTGGAGAGTTTACAGCGCTGCCTGTTCTGGGACGGGAGGCCGCGCATTGCCCTGGCGAAGTTGACGCTCCCATGGTATGACGGGGGGATTGCCCTCCCGGACATTAAACGGTATTACTGGGCCTCCCAGCTAGCTGCAATTAACCATGGCCTCTATGGGCCCGCCTTGAACCCGGCGTTTGAGATGGACAAGATGCTACTGCCCGGTGGCGACTACAATTGAGCGCTCGCTTGACGGGACCTACGCGTGTCATGGTCAGAGTATGGCATGCGGCTAATGCAGCTATGGGGTGGAAGGAACGTTTGACCCGGGCGTCACCGCTGTATGCGTCTGAGAAGTTGGGCTCTCTCTGGACCTCGAAGGGCTTCGCGAAATGGGACATGATAGGCATCAGCAAAGTGGGGGATCTCTGGTCGAGGGGAGGATTTAAAACATTCGAGATGCTGCAGACGGAGTTTCAGTTGCAGGGTAGTGAATACTTTCGATACCTGCAGATCCGTCATGCACTGGGCTCCGTCTTCCCAGACGTCGCCTCCATCCCGGAGTCTTCCCCCCTGGAGGATAGAGTGCTAGATGGCCACGTCCCAGATAGTACGATCTCCCTTATTTATAAAAAACTGATTAATGATCGATCGGGCTTGCTGACTGGCCTTCGCGAGGCTTGGGTTGCCGACGGTCTGGAATTGGACGATGAGGACTGGATCTCCGCGGTGGCCTCTCCGAAGGAGGTGGCTATACCGGCTCGCCTTCGCTTCGTCCAGCTCAAAATACTCCACCGGGTCTACATGACGGGGCCAAGGCTTCAGCGCATGGGCTACACTGTGGATGGTTTGTGTAAGCGTGGTTGTGGTGCCGTGGCGACCTTCCTGCATATTTTATGGGAGTGCCCGAAGGTGGAGCGACTCTGGCGCGGTGTGCACGAGGTCCTGCGAGTGGTTACGCGTGTTGCGCTGCTGCCGGAAGCGAGGAGATGCCTGTTGAATGTGTGGGAACCAACTGACTACTCGGCTCCGCAAACGTGGTGGGTGACTCTGGGATATATGATTGCTAAGCGTGACATTGCGCAACTGTGGGGATCCCAGAACCCCCCCACGGTGTCGGCCTGGAAAGAGCACATGGACTGGTGCATGTTTCGAGAAAAGGTGGTGTATGTGGCGAGGGGTAAGCCTGCGACATGGGTGAAAGTGTGGGGCCCCTGGAACGCCTACCGTGGGAGTATTTGCGCGCCACCATTGCTGCCTGCTGCCTCACCAGCCCCGTCCCCTTAGCTGACCCCTTCCCCTAGCCCCGGGCACAGGGTTCCCCCAGTCCTCGCTCTGTTTCCCTTCCCCTCTTTGGACTCCTCTAATAGTTGGGGTTCCCCATTGGGGAGCACGTGCTGCTATTTTCGACCGCAGGGTAGCCTTGTGGGTGTTGTTTGTTGTTTGTATAAAATGAAACCGCACTGTGACGTATTATGGCTGTGGCCCATGATGTTGATGACTCCTGCTTATGCTCCCTTGGAATGCCAAGGGTTTTATGAACGTATGCCATATGTTTCTGCCATTTCTAGCGGCCGGCCGTAAGGTTGTGGGCCCATAATTGTATATTCTTGAGATTTGTAATAAACGGTTTAAAAAAAAAAAAAAAAAAAAAAAAAAAAAAGAAGTCCCATATGAAATGTTGATTTGCTTTCAGAGGCGTCTGATATGTTCTTTGCTTCTTTCCATTTCCCTCGGCTCGTCATTATTGAAACTCTGATACAAGTTGCTTTCATTGATCACATCGTAGCTGTGGAGGGAGTTTTAAAACACTCCACTGAGACTTAATTAGGGGCATATTTACAAGGGCTTTATCTCCGCTTTTTTACAAGAGGGTGCTAACATGCATAATCGCATGTTAGCACCCTTTTTCCCAACGCCTCCCTTTGCATTTCCAATGAGATGCAAAGTGGGCGTTACTGGGCGTCCCCCGGATGGACTACCTTGCAAATATCGCTGATGTTTACATCGCGATATTTACGAGGCAGCCCACATGATTTTAGCAGACGTTAGATTTTGGCAAAAACTTCCGTTTTCGACAAAATCTAACGACTTCTAAAATCCTGACTTAGCCATCCCTAACATAGGGGGTGGATTATGCTGATACGACCTTGTGGGTCGTATCAGCAAGGTTATCGCCGTTTTGCAGGGAACATCGCTGGAAAACCAGCGATGTTCCCTGCAAAAGGGCGATAACCTCGCTATCTCGGGAATTTTTATCGCCCTGGAGAAACGCGTTGTTAATAACGCGCTAACAGGGCGATAAATTCCAGAGATAGCCTGCGATAATATTATTATCGCTAAGCACGGCCAGCGATAATTATCGCTGGCCGTTGATAATATGCCCCTTAATGTGGAACCTCTTTATTCACAGTCCACCAATACCAGCACAGAAATACATAGTTTTTTTCCAATAACAAATTGTTTTATATCACTAACAGTTTTATTCCAACTGCCCAATGGGAGCAGAGTGGTAAGGAGACGTTGACAAAAACTGGCCAATGCCCTGTCAGCCCGCCCCCCTGTTCACCCACCTGATTAAGATGGCGGGGAATGCAGTTGTACCAGTGTTGGGCTCGCCCCTTGCTCTGTCATCGCAGGACCCCTGACGGCAGACCCTACAACTGCAGCAAGGCCGCAATTCATGTGGCGTCTGCTTTGTCTGGCTCTGACATATCAGCTATATTGGTCGCAGCTAGAACAAGCTTAAGTTAAAGCCATTTGATTTGCTATTCAATACAATTAGCAAAGCAAATGGCTCTAACTTAATCAAAGGCGAGACCTATTGCATTTTTAATGCTGGTTTTTTATAGCATCCTCCTACGTTGCTGCGCAGTGATTTGCCACTGCAAAAAGAATGGCGCACATTCTCATTCCTTATGCAATACACCACTTTGATAAGCAACAGCACAACCAACACCCCCCAACCTTACACAACAAAGAAATTGCTTACTTGTCCAACCTTGAAAAGCTTTGGGCCTTACAAGGTGTAAGTAAACACTACATAAATACCAATCGACTACAGTAACTCCAAGGCACTGGTGGAATCGGGCAAAGAAAGGGCTAACCGTTGTTAAGCCCTACACTCATCAATCCTAACCGTCTCCTGAGGCTGGCATGAGTGCGTTTAACATGGATAGTTAGTCGCAGCACTATGGCGTGAAGACCGAAGTTGATTTCTGCTCTACAGGCCTTCAATAGAGTCCTTATCGATTGGAGACTTTGTAGTGGCCGCTCCGCCATTGGGGCATGGGGACGTTGCCTCACTGCTTTCTCGCAGTGCGAGAAGGCAGAAACATAAATGGTAATAACTACCATTTTATGTTTCTGCCTTCTGGCACGGCGAGAAAGCAGAAGTGCCTGGTTGGGGGTGGGCGGTCCTGCTCGAGGGCAGGGGAGGAGTGGCTTGCCCACTGTTGTGCTTACTGACTGTTTGGTCAGCCTGGGGGCCGACCAAACAGTCAGTATGCACAACAGTGGGCAAGCCACTCCCCCCGCCCTCGAGCAGGGCCGCCCACTCTCCCATTTTCTCTCTGTAGGCTGCTGCATACAGCTGCATGCATCAGCCTACATAGAGAAAACGGCCCTGGTGGGGCGCGCTCCGCTTTGCCTCACGCTTTGTGATTGGCCGAGGTGAGGGAGGGAGGCTGCCTTTCCTGGCTGATGACGTCGCGATGAGAGCTGCCTGCAGGAATTTGAAAAGGCAGCAGGACAGTAGATGGCGGGAGTCGGACCCCAGAAGCTGAGGTGAGGACGGTAAGTTAAGTTTTATTATATTTTTTTAATTAAACAAACCCCTCCCGCCTCCCCCATCCCCCCTGGGATGACACCATTTCCACCCCCTCTCCCCCCACCCGCCCGTCATGCCGGCCGCGACTGCTTTCAATCGAAGCTGAATTAATCAAACAGTAAAAGAAAGGAAGGAAAATTAAGGGGCAGAGGAGTGTGGGAGAGTGTTTATCCGGGAGAGAGGTCCCAGAGCGCGGAAAGGCTCTGTCATGCTGTTGGCTCACAGGGCCCCGTGCGCCTGCCAGCACTGGTCCTGATGTGTAAAGTAACCACTCTCAAAATTATGCTCATTTTCAATTTCTTTGTGCCGCGTTCAGAAAGTGTCACCTTTCAATGTGTCAGCAGAATGCCTCGCTTGCCTGGTCCTTCAATGTGGTATGAGCCAAGAGAAGCATGCACCGACTGTGCCGGATGCACCAGATCAAAGGAAGCGCCAGGCTGCAGTCCGCTGCCACTCTTTCTGATATACCTGCTAAAGAGCGAGCGCTCGCTGTGTGTGACACACAGTCTAAGTGAATATGCAGTGTATTAAACATGCTAAAATTTACTTTCAGTGTTTCACACGACTATTTCTGATGCACGTGATAATCAAGGGCTCTATATTTAGCATTTCCCTTCTCGGAGCCCTTTATTTGAGTGTTTTTCGTGTGCTCATTCAGCATTTCCATGTGCTGGGCTGTATTTGTTTACTGCACAAGCTGTAGTCTGGTTGATGGAAAGTTAAAAACTTCCAAATTGATATACAATGGACAACAGGGATATTGTACATGATCATCTTTCCGTTTCTTTGAAGAAACTGTGCGTGCATGTGTTTGTGTATGTGTGTGTGTTGTGTGTGTGTTTGTGTATGTGTGTGTTGTATGTGTGTGTGGGGTTGGGGGAGTGTTAGAGGTGCATTAGATCTCTTTGCTGGACTGTCATCTTGTCCATGCTGTAGGTGTGATAAGTGAGTTTTGTAGGTGTTTTGACATTCAAGAGTAGGGGGTGAGGCCAGAACATGGACTTCTACGGGAATTCTCAAGGGCATATTATCAAGCCCATTATCGCCGCTTTAGCAGCAGTTTTCTGCCACTAAAGCGGCGATAATTTTAACGCAGTGCTTGATAGTTCGCCCCCAAGTCCGGAATTCTATATATAATTCGAAAAATAAATAAATAAAGGAAATATAAAAAACGAAGGGGCATATTAACAAGGAACAGGGAAAATTAACGCTAAGGGCATTTAGCGTTAATTTTTTTAACGCCCGCTATCGCTGGATAATATCGCCTGGTTATCGCGTTATTAACAACTCTAACCGCCTAGTTGATAAAAAATCCAGCGATAGCGGCGTTTTGGGAGGTTATTGCTGGTAATGCAGCGATAAAACTACAAGGATAGGGATATCCTTGTTGATAGCCCATGGTGGATTTTGCCATGTAATCCACCTTAAATTAGATTACATGGCTAAGTCTGAAAATTAGCAGACGTAAGAAAGCAGCGTTAACCTTGGTTAACGCTGCTTTTTTTGTCTCTAACAGGGTTAGCGTGAAGCTTGATAATAAGAGAAATGTCGCTTAGCGACATTTCTCCTATTATTTTGCTCTGGAACGCCCACTTTGCATCTCATTAGAGATGCAAGGGGAAGCATAGTGAAAAAGGGTGCTAACATGCGATTTTGCATGTTAGCACCCTGTTGTTGATAGGGCGATATTTTTATCTCCGCTTCTTTGGCTTTTAAAGCCAAAAAAGTGGAGATAAAGCCCTTGTTAATATGCCCCATACTTGATACTTTCAGCTTTTGTTATTACAGCAAGAAGTTGTTACAGAGACGGACTGCTTATGTTTAAAAGTATTTCCATTGTAATACTGGGAAAAAACAGACCTGGGGAATTTCGTCTTCAGTTGGGAATTTGTAGCAATGATCTATTTTTCAAGTAAAGTTTGTCAGCCTGAAGATTTGAATGTGCTTTGAAATAGAATAATAATGCAAAGCTCTCTGAGAAGGTGGTTGACAGCATGCAGCAACAAAAAAGTATGTTGTGAAAGTAGACCACGGTGAATGGACTTAATTGGACACATTGCTTCTCCTAACAGCTGGCTTTGTTGCAAGTGTGGTTGTGCTCAGCTTCATTTCTGTATGGGTTAAAGGGTAACTTCATGTATCGCACTGAACAAATCAATACCAGAAAGTACAAATCACAGTTTGTTGTAATTCATTGTTTTTACAACTGGGTAGATTGAAGAAATGTTTAGACCCTTTGAAGTGGGTTGACTCCTTCGCTGCGGGTTAAAACTTGATTGTTTTTTGTCCATTCGGCTCAGTTTACATGTGAGAAATTGGGTTATTGGTTGAGTGGTGTGTAAACCTTTCTCAAGCAACAACCACAGTCCTTGTCAGGGTAAACAACAAAAGTCATTAAGTTAACCTGAACTTAACCTTCTGGTAGCTAGGCACAAAAGCAATCACGCTTAACTGTCCAAAGTGTTTATACAGCACGCAAACAGTAATAAACTGAAAACACAACACAAAAACAATTCCACACCAATTTCGAAAAATAGTTTATGTTTCAATAATTAATTTGAGACTAAAACGATATGATTCCAATTAGTGGATCTGGAGATATTGAATTTTAAAGGTTTAGAAAAAATGACAACTGAGGGTATTTGGTTGCACTGGACTGGGACAGTCACAACTTCAGGCCGAACATGAAGGAGTGCAGGCCATGCACAGAACCAAGGGGCATATTATCAAGGACGCAGTTAACATTATCGCCGCTTTAGCGGCAGTTTTCTGCCACTAAAGCGGCGATAATGGGCTTGATAATATGCCCGTGAGAATTCCCATAGAAGCCCATGTTGACACCAGAACATGGGCTTCTATTGGAATTCTCTGCGGCATATTATCAAGGCCATTATCGCCGCTTTAGCGGCAGTTTCTGCCGCTAATGGAGCGATAATTTTAACGCCCTTTCTTGATAATATGCCCCTAAGTATGGCTTGCTGAAAACTGTACCTTAAGTCTTTGCAGCAAGGTCTCTGATCCGTTGCTTTGTGAGGCTTCCCGTCATCTATTGTTGGTTCCGATGAAGCTGTGAGGCAAGGCTTTGTAGGGCTTGACATCACTTGGTGTCAGTTCTAATGAAACTGACAGCTGTGTGGCAAGGCTTTGTGGGGCTTGGAGTTTCTCTGCATTGGTTCTGATGAAGCTTTAAACTGTGTGGCTAGACTTTGCGTTGCTCTGCGAAGTATTAGATGGTACTTCAGTTAGACCAGGAGGAATTCGCTCTGATGCCAGACAACGATCCAGAACCCTTGGAGGCACCTCTTGTGAATCAGGAACTCACTAAAGCAGAGAACTGAAAAGTGTAGGCAAGTAGAGTTGCCGGTCCAGTGGACAAGGTCAGCTGGGCAGTTACAGGGAGGCCTCTGCAGCTTGTTGTACCCTGCAGCCCAGAACAGGAGGGCAGTCAAATGAACCTTGGAATCACTCTGGTAGTCCTGGGTTCAAGGATATGGTCATCTCTCTTTCAAGCATCAATGCAGGCCTTGAGCAGCAAGCGGTCCACTCAGTGATGGCCCGTGTAGGGCGTTTTACCGGGGCGGTGACGTGGCGCAGAGGAGGGGCAGGGTGGGGGGTTGCAAAATGCGGCAAACGGCCGATTTCAGGTAAGTCACGAAAAAACATTAATAAAACGAATTTTGTTGCGTGCGCTGCATCGCCAAATGCGATGCAGCGCGCCCAACGAAATTCGTTTTATTTATTTTTTTCGGAACTTACCTGAAATCGGCCGTTTGCCGCATTTTGCAACCCCCCACCCTGCCCCTCCTCTGCGCCACGTCACCGCCCCGGTACAACGCCCTATACGGTCCGTCACTGGGTCCACTAAAGAACAAGGCAGGCCTCAATCTTCAGGGTAGTCCTCTGCAGTACAAGGCAGTCCTTCTGAAGAATTCCAAAGGTCCAGGGGTGTACTGAAGAGTTGGTCTCAGAGTCCAATAATTACACCTGGTGCCAACCTCTGTAGTTGGAGAAACTTCTAAACTTCGTCCCACATCTGGTTCAGGGATGTATTCCCTCTCCCCCCCGGCTCCAAGGGGTCTAGGTTGACTATGGATTAGTATCAAGTTATTTATGAGTGTGCTGACACACCCCCTTTGAAATGTAAGTGGTGCAGGGAACCACTCTGCCCTCCCATTCTGACATTTCACTGTCTGGAAGGAATACACAAAGACCAACTGTAAACGACACCTAGTCATGTGACCCAGGGTATAGGCTGCAGGCACAAAATGGTTAGAACAAGAAAATGCCAACTTTCAAAAAGTGGCATTTTTAGAATTGTGACTTAAAATCCAACTTTACTATTATACAGGGTTTTAAATTACTATTCATTTGAGTGTAAACATGGTCTTCCTACCTGGTTGCAATCAAATGTTGGTGCTTATTACATTTAATAAGGTAACTCAATGTTAGTCAGTGGGAGAGATAGAGTTAGATCCGGAATACCTGGCATGGCTTTCCATCTAACTGTTTTCCTTCAACTCTCCTGTTTTGATGACTTCCTTTTGCTGGCTTTAGGACTCTGCACACTTTACCACTGCTAACAAGTGCTAAAGTGCTTAAGATCTCTTTCCTTAAATCATGGTAGAATTAGCTTATACCCAATTGGCATATTTTATTTAGTTATAAGACCCTAGTAAAGTAGCACTACTTGTGCCCAGGGCATGCAAAATGAATGACACTAATGGGCCTGCAGCACTGATTGTGCCACCCACTTAACTAGCCCTGTAAAAGTGTCAGGTCTGCCTTTGCAGCCTGTGTGTGTATTCTCAAACTGCCATGCCGGCTTAGCACAATAAAACGTTTGCCGACCCGAACCTTCCTTTTTATTACACACCTGTCACCCCTAGGACAGATCCTGGAAACCCCAGAGGGCTGTATAAAAGTTGGACATGCACTTTTAAGCTTTACATGTCCTTGTGGTGAAAAACTATTAAACAAATGTTTCACTACTGCAAGCCTGCGTCTCCCATAGGATAACATTGGAGTTACCTTGTTACATTTAATAATTTGCAACTTCCAAATGTGAACAAGACCCCAGTTCATGTTTGGTGTCTTTGGATTGGTAATGAAAAATCCTCTCTGTGGTGAAGTCACACTTTAAATTCCAATTTTGAAAATGCCACTTTTAGGAAGTCTGCATATTTCTGCCTTGGCCATTTAGTGCCTGCAACCTGTTTCTGGGTCATATGACTGGGGGTAGCTGACAGTTGGGCTTTATTTATTCCTCCTAGACAGTCACACACAATAGAGTGCTTAGGTGTGCCTGAATGGGCAATCACTGGTACGATGGGATAGCGTAGCTGGGAACAGCCCTACTTACACTTGAAAAGGCTGTGTCTTGCCTCCACACAAAGGGCAGGAAACCTGAGCACTTCAAAGGGAAACCTTTTGGAAGCGTTTCCCGCCCCAAAGGAAGGCCTAGGTATAAATATTGGACCTCAGACAGCAACTCTTCAGGTTACTTCTGGACCTGTGGAGACTCTGCAAAGAAGAAGGACTACTGAGCTGCTGAATGGACTGCCACTCTGCTTGACTGCTGCTACAAAGGGCTGCTGCCCTGCTGTGCAGACCTGCTGCCTTCTTGTCGGATGAAAAGGACTTTACCTGCATCTATTGAACCCTGGGCCCCGAAATGTCTACAAAGGCTAGTTGATTAGCCTCCTAATTAGTGCCTCAGGGACAGAAAACGCCAACAACCTTGAACCCAGCTCCTGAACTCTGCCATCTGAGTCCTAATCTGCCAAGTGGTGGCACCCCAGTCATGGAACCTTGTAAAGGGCCCTAGCATTGCTCTTTCAGGCCACACGTGGATCCAGCAGAACTGTTGCATCTCCTCTGGTGCACAGTGCAAACTAGACCAGAACCAATGCATCGCCTCTGCTGCAATTCTCCCGGCACAAACACTCCACATGCACCTCACAGCCCGCATCGGAACCGCCGCAGATCAACATGTTCCTGATGTAGGTTCTCTCATTGCAGCCTTGCAGCTTTTCGGAACCGATGCATCGCCTCGGCTGCGTGACACATCTTCAATGCTAGACTTTGCATAGCAAGCCATCGTCGATCCTCTAGGAAGACTCAGGACCTTGCATCAACGCTTCACAGCCCATTGGCACCAATGTAGGACCTTGTAACTCTCCATGACCAGGATTTAAGATAGCCTTATTGGGTCCCTGTGGCTGGCTTGTGCTGCATAGCGGTCAGCCTGAACATTTGACTTTGCCCCAGTCCTGAGTGACCAGATATACACAATTACCGCATTGTGCTTTTTGGTGCCATTTACACTGAAATCTTTAAAACTGCATACCTCTGGTTCTACTGTTCGGATTTTTGACATTTCAATCTTGATTTATTTATTAAATTGCACTCTAATATTCTAAATTGTTGTGGGATTTCTCTTGTGTTGTGTGTTTACTTTATTACACCTTGACTGCTCTGTGCCAAATTACCAGATGGTTGAACATGGTTTCAACCCCCTCAACCAGTAACACAGTTTCTCACAGATAGGGCTCACAGTATTGAAAAACTAATGTAGTGGTTTTTCACTACTAAGACATGAAAAACCTAAAAGTACATGTCCAACCTTTAAAATACACTGCACCCTGCTGAATGGGCTGTTTGGAGACCTTCCTTAGTGGTGACTTATATATTAAAAAAGAAGGTTCAGACCGGGAAAAAGATTTATTTTGCCAGGTCAAAATTAGGCCTGGGCGGCAAATTCCGTTCCGCCCACGGAATTTGCTGAATTTTGGCAATTTTGCGTTCCGCAGAGAACGTGAAATTGGCCAAAAATCTGCTTTCCGCGACTTCGCGAAATGTTTTCTTGTTCGCGTTCTCAAAATGCGTGTTCGCGAGATATTTCTCCCCGAGCACGCAAACAGCAACTGTGAACAGGAGAAAAGCATCGCGAACAAACAATTCTGCGTCTTCGCGAAATTTCTGCATGTTCGCGGAGATTTTTTACCGTTTCGCGGAGATTTGCGTAACGCGATTCCGCAAATTCCGTCCACCCCTAGTCAAAATGGCCGTTTCAAACTGCACACAGGTTACAATAGCAGGCCTGAGACATGTTTTAAAGAGCTATCTCAGAGAGAGACATATTAGGTGCTGCAGCCCAAGTGCTGGCATTTCATTTATGTGCCCTGGGTACAAGTAGTAGCATTTTACTAGGGACTTATAAGCAAATTAAATGGGTCAATTGGGTGTAAATAATGTTTCACTGTTTATTGGAGCGAGCATAAGCCCTTTAGGACTGCTCAGCACTAGTGAAGTGCACAGAGTACTAAGGTCAACAAAAGATAACCTCAGCAAACAGGAGGTGAGTAGGCATAAAGGGGGAAGACCATTCTAGGGGTTGTCAGGCAAAACATTAGCCACCTCGTTAGGGCAATCTGCTAGTACCCAGATGTGAGATCAAATATACTCAGGAACTTAGCAGTTCCCAGCCTGCCAATGAGCCTTTCAGCACATGAGCATGCTTATTGATGTTAACAGTGATGGCCTAGCTTCAGTACTTTGTATTTGGATTTACTAGGTACAGCTTAAAATAAGGATCTACTAGAAATATTTTACACATGCCTTCCGTGCTCTTCTATGATAACTTACTAAGAGAGACTGTTCCAGCGGGGAGCATCTTAGTCTGCCAGAGGCTACACTGCTCCTGATCCGGAGCCAAAACGCTCAGGAAAGCAAACAAATGTATGGGTTTGTGTGCTGAAATTCCCATCTGTCCCACTGCAGTTGTCCACCTTAGGCATGCCATCCTGACCCACATCCAGCAACCTCTTAACTCCTTCATTCAAGGTCTAAACATGAGAATGATTTAGCTCTATCTCACTCCTGACCCTTTTATCACCTGCAGATGTGGTGGCAAATTAAATGTTTTACCTGTGCTGTGATGGTAAGCTTGCGTTATGCAAACAGTGGTTTGCATAATGCAATTATCCCCAGGTTCTGTGCATAACTGGGTTACCCCATTGTTATTAATGACGTAATGTTAAGCTTGGCAGCTGGCCGTTCTCCAAGAAGACCCAGCATGTGGGAATAACTGAAGACCTGTGGTGTGCACATGCCACGTACACAGACAGTTTGCATGTCGAATGACATGGGGCAGAAAACGGTACGGGTCAAATTAATTCCTGACAGAAAACCCTTTGAGATTCATGCTGTTGATGGGACAGAATGTAGAAGAAAATCTTGGTCATTGATGGATGAAAGAATATCATTAAAAGTGCTAATGCCATGATTGTAATCAGCTTAGATGGGACTACTCATGTGTGCCCCACACCACAGGAGTCTGTCATGCAAGGTGGCATGAGGACAGATGGAGTTTAGGACTCTTGTGTGCATTAATATGTCTGGAAACTTTATGATTGTAAATGTAGAGATATGGTGTGGTAGCAACCCAATATTGAGAGCATATAAGTGTTATAGATATTTCTTTAATGTGTCTTAGTCATCTCATCAGTGGAGGCCCCAGGTGTGATTTATCTGAACCTGTATGGATGTAGCAGAGCATTCAAGGACTACAAATTAATATGGCACCATACACATATGAAGTGTATGAACGCTGTTCTTACATGGCTTAGTTTCTGTGGAACTCCTCTGCTAAATTAATAAATTATTCTGCAGTGACTTACTACCGGCACATTTGAGATGCTTACTCATTACATATAGCTAACATAACAAAGGTTGCCGGTAAATGGCTTTCACTCTTCGGGAGTGGTCTGTCCTGAGTATGTTTTTCTCCCTGAAGTTATCGGGTGACTTAATCATTAAAGATGGTAATAATGATACACCCACCCGCGGGCGCTTGGCTGACATTAATTTGAGGAACCCTACCCGGCTGTTGCTTCTGCCGATAGCTCTGGTCCTGCCGAAGGTCTCTCCCCGCTGCCGCGTCTTCCACCAACAGCGCGGCCGCAGTGAGGGAGGGAGGAACTACATTACCCGTGAATCTTTGCGGCAGGAAGCCGTCATCGGGGGATCCCTTTTCGCGCCAGGAGGCGTTTAAAATTGAGAGGTCTTCCCCGGTGGAGTGGGCGCTTGGCTGACATTAATTTGAGGAACCCTACCTGGCTGTTGCTTCTGCCGATAGCTCTGGTCCTGCCGAAGGTCTCTCCCCGCTGCCGCGTCTTCCACCAACAGCGCGGCCGCAGTGAGGGAGGGAGGAACTACATTACCCGTGAATCTTTGCGGCAGGAAGCCGTCATCGGGGGATCCCTTTTCGCGCCAGGAGGCGTTTAAAATTGAGAGGTCTTCCCCGGTGGAGTGGGCGCTTGGCTGACATTAATTTGAGGAACCCTACCTGGCTGTTGCTTCTGCCGATAGCTCTGGTCCTGCCGAAGGTCTCTCCCCGCTGCCGCGTCTTCCACCAACAGCGCGGCCGCAGTGAGGGAGGGAGGAACTACATTACCCGTGAATCTTTGCGGCAGGAAGCCGTCATCGGGGGATCCCTTTTCGCGCCAGGAGGCGTTTAAAATTGAGAGGCCTTCCCCCGCGTCGCGGGACGCGCGCGGGACACGCCGGGCTAAGCCCGGGCAAAGGGCGGGCCCTCTGTGGCCCTCAGGGGACTGACGGGGACGGGACGGGCCACCCCCATTGCATCCATCTTGCCACCCAGGATAAAGCTGTGAGGTGATTTCTGTATCTCATTCGTGTGCTATATGTTATCTTGCACTGATACGAGCATAGGTTAAGTGTAATATCCAGCTGTGTTGTAATATAGAGGGATAGTCTGCAAAAAATGACGAAAGCCAGAAAGACTCCGGTGGCTACAAGATCATCCACTAGAAAAAATCTCACCCCCTCTACACCCTTGCCATCCTTAACAGCTATTGACCTTATGCTGCAGAAAACGATCAGTGTAGTAGCTGATGCGATCCAAAATACGGAGAGACGTCTCTCCTTGACTCCGAATATGTGTTTCCCAAATCTTTCAATGCACACCACTGAGCATAATAACACTGTGGAGTCAACTATAAATGTGGACGATTCGCTCTTGTTGCAATCCTTCTCGGGGTTACCGAGTGGTAAAGGTTGTAGAAATGAAACACCCTCAGGTCTGATCACTCTAAATAGTAATGAAAGAAGTCCTTCGCCCACCACTAATGGCGGGGCTAGCCCGTGTCTAGTACAACCAGGAAATACGTCAATAAACTCCCCAGGAGAGGTACTTGCTGAAAGTTCCCCCCTGACTAGCATAACAGTGATAGATAAGTCTCCTTCTCCCAAAAAGAAGAAAGGACGTAATGGGAGAAAAAAAACTAAGTCTATTACGAGGAAGATTTATAAACCTCTGGGCAATCATAAATCCTTAGCCAAAGATGTATGGCTTAATTTTAAATTGGCTAAACCAATAATGAGTACATCTAACATGGCTACAACATCTACCAAACAAGATTTACCAATAGCCAAAGAAAATCAGCCAAAAACTAAAAAACCTCATATAGATGAGACAACTCAGACTGAAAGGGTGAGTTTAACTGATACATCTCACCTGACAGATCTAGAACGGCTGGTTAGACTTCTTCTCCAGCCTATAATTGAGAAAATCACTAATATAGAGTTAATGTTAGCCAAACTCGAGAAATACCGAGATAATGTCCAGATCGCTAACCCCAAATCCCCTTTTACCTTTAAACAGACTGACAATTCAGAAACCGTTTGTCGCAATACGGCAATCATTACCCCTACGGGATCTAATGCTCAGAACGACAAACCACAACACATAAGAGCACAAAAAGAACCATTAGTGTTGTCGAGTGTATCTTCCATGCTGGCATACTCCATAGCTGATAATGACGAGAGCGAATGGGCCGCAGAAGATTTATCCCAAGTATCATCTGCCGATCGAGTTATGCCCATTAGGACTCCACCAGCGGTACCCCTAGCCACAAATATACGACCAACACGAAACCTCATGCAGCCCCCACAAAATAAAAAACCCATTCATATTCATCTCCCTCCGGAATCCCAACTACACACCATAGTAATGATAGGTGTCCCGCAATTAGAAAAGGATAAGGCGGAGAGATATGGGGACTTGAAAAATAAAGTAAGTCATTGGTTAACCACGCATAGACCGCTCCCCAGACACATCAGTGGCAAAATTTTAAATGTCAGGAGGGTCGATTGGGTGGGCCATAGATTTAAATCTACCGAGGGGGACTGCATTCTCGTTACTTTTGCTGATAATCGAGCAGTAAAACATATTATTGGCTGGAAAGATGACACGATCAATAGTTTGATCCGAACTAAAGATTTAAGCTATTTCTATCCCACAAATGATTATGGCATTAATAAGTTGCCTACACACCCTATCATTGAGGAAAAAGATAAGTATGTCACCTACAACCCACATTTTAATGGAGAAATACCGATGAAGTATTCTAATAACACAGGACATTACAGACAGCATAGAAATGATATATTTGGGGGACCCAGAAATGTTAACTACCCAGTTGCTTATCATGAAAGACGGAAGACCCCAGATGACTCATATTGCTATCAAAATCATTTCCAACCAATACCTTCTAATACATATTATAATGTCCCAACCACAAACAGGTTTGATGTTTTTTACGAGCAAAATGGTCTAGAAGGGGTTGATTGACTGTATGCTGCAGCAGCAATGCCTACGCTTGCTGTTTCCCCATTAAGTGATTTTAATTGCGATGCTTCCATTTGTCATCCAAATAAAGAATTAGACAACATAAATTTTGTAGAACCAGATATAGATTGTTTGTTATCCAGGCCTGTACCCCTTGATTGTGAATATCCTAATATACTGCATCATCAGTCTGATGCACTTAACGTTGACCTATCTAATGTAGAATTAAAATCTTCTGCAGTAGAAACTTTGGGATTTACTGTCAATGAACAACAAAACCAGTTATCAGAACTTACTAGTACTGAGGCTCCCATGAATACAGAGAATGATGATGGTTGTAAAATGAGTTTAGTTTCTTGGAACATTGCAGGCTTGGCAGACAAGATATGCGACCCTGCCTGGCTTGCTTTTGTTAAAAAATATGCGATTATATGTCTCCAAGAAACATGGTTAGAAGAAAATACTGCCTTCATCGAAGGGTATCAAAGCTTCCTTAGGCCAGCATCCCCCTCTATTAGTGGCAGAGCAAAAGGGGGCCTGGCCATTTTTATAAACTTGGCCCTGTCTTGTGATATAACCATTCACCAACATGTAAATAGTAACCTTCAAGTGCTTATATTGAAGAGAGGCAAAAATGCTTTGACTTTAGTCAATTTTTATAACGCCACATCTAGTCAAGGGGAATGTAATATACTATTATTGAAGGAAATGTTGAAAGAAGGAACAGACATACTACCTTGTAAAGTATTGATTGTAGGTGACTTTAATGCACATCCGTGCGGTAACCCAAGAGATACCCCAATGGGATCCCTCGGGTGTAACAACATGGATGGTTTTCACTTTGATCATACTAGACGCGGTTCCCTTCTTAATGATTTACTCAATGAATATAACTTGTTTGTAGCCATGTCTTTGGTGCCAGAATCCAAAGTTTTTGATGTCCCGACGTTTAAAGGGTCACGTTATGGGTCTTTTATTGACCATATATTATTATCTGTTGACCTTGTAAACCAGATCTCCTGCTTTACTATTCACATGAACATTTACAGTGATCACAACCCCATTTCTATCAATTTGAATGGTGGTATATTTGAATTACGTAAACAATGTAAAGACAGGGGAATTCTACAATGTACAAATGGTAAACGTCGTTTGAAATGGCATAGGGTAAATCAAGAAAACTTTTACAATGATATTAATAAGTTATGTGGTGAGGAATTAGCGACCTGTGCCTCAACTTCTATGTCTCCAAAGCAAACTTTAGTCACTTTTGAAGGTGTAGCGTTAATAGTAAGCTCTATGTTACTGGTTCCAGCAAATGGGCAAGTTGATAGTCACCCTAAATGGTTTGATCATGCATGCTCTGTCGCAAACAGAAATTTAAGGATGGCGTTAAAAAACGAACCTAGAGATCCAGGCGAAATCAGGATCCTCCGCTATACCTATAAAAAAGCATTAGACAAGCGGAAAAAGGAAATTAAGGCCAGTACTTGGGAGTCCCTGCTTGACCCAGCTGTCCTGGGAAATAGCAGCAAATTTTGGGAGATTGTCAACAAACCTTTGTTTGACAACCCAAGTGATACTGCAATAGGCACAAATATCCCAGAGGCAGATTGGGTGTCCCATTTTAGTGCAATTTTTAAAAGTCATGATCAACTTCCAGATCATGAATTCTTAATTTTAGAGGAGAAGCCTCCCTGTTTCTCAATCAACGAAGTAGAAAAGGCAATCCAAAGTTTAACTAGCAATAAGGCACCTGGTCCGGATGGCCTTCCTCCGGATCTTTTTAAATCCAGTATTCAGTTATGGGCTCCTATCCTTACAAATGTAATAAATGCAGCTGTAATATCTGGGTGCCCAAAATCCTGGGGACAATCAACTATCGTCCCCGTGTTTAAAAAGGGTGATCGTGGCAGCCCGACATGCTACAGACCAATATCCTTAATTAACTCTGTAGCAAAAGTGGTAGGGGGTGTGCTTTTGAACAGACTTACAACATGGGCAAAAGAGAAAAATATTCTATCTTCAATACAATACGGTTTCAGACCAGGCCACTCAACAGTGACCCAGTGTCTGAACCTGTATTTAATTGTAAGTAAATACAATCTAGCCCGCCAGGGAACCATACACATGGCCTTTATGGACCTATCGTCAGCATTTGACTGCGTGGACAGAGGTAAATTATGGGACATTATGTTGAAAATGGGCATTGATCAGAACTTAGTTTATGTCCTGATCGATTTGCACTCAGACACAAGAGCCAACGTCCGTTACTCACAAGACCTGAAGGTGACAGGGGACATCAGAATTAATAGGGGCGTCCGTCAAGGATGTATTCTAGCACCATTTCTCTTCAATTTGTACATAAATGAGCTGGAGGACTGTCTGTTGAGAACAGGTGCAGATTACCCCTATGTAGGCAAAAAAGGTATCCCAGTCTTACTCTACGCGGATGACGCTGTCCTTATTTCAAGGACCGCAATTGGTCTTCAGAAACTTCTAAATTCTTTTTATGAATTTATGGAGTTCAGAGGCTTAAGTATCAATAATTCAAAGTCCTACACTATGAAAATAGGCCAGGGGTCACGTAAACCCAACTCTTTTCATACAAATGGGGAAAGAATTCCAAATTCCAAAACCTTCTCATACCTCGGGGTCCTTCTCGACGACCAACTAGAGTGGGGCCCAGCTATTGCTAAAAAAAAGGGCGAAGTAATACGTGTCAATGCAGCAATACTTGGCTTTGCTAGAAAAATGGGCAACAGCCCGGTGGCCGCCTTGCTCAAACTATATCAAGCCAAAAGTGTCGCCATTGCCTGCTATGGCAGTGAGATATGGGGCTACTGCCAGACACGAGCCCTGGAGGTTACAGAAAATAACTTCTTAAAGAAGGTACTGAGGCTGCCAAGGGGCACCGGAAATTTCTCGGTACACGAGGAATTAGGTGTACCATTCCTGAGTGACAGAATAGCAGCAAATCCCCTGTTATGTTGGTTGAACTCCTGGCTAAATGATGATATACCTCTCACTCATGCTATACTAGAAGAAGCTCTAACCTGGGACGGTAGGTCTAAGGTTCCGTGGCTGAGGTACATTAACGACCGCCTCACTGAAATAGGGCGACCGGATTTGTTCTCATCCCCAAATTTTATAACTAAAGCTGATGTAATTTTTGTGAAAAAGACATTCATGTCTACTAGGTATCTTGCCCGGGAGGAGGGCGAGTTGACGAAAGATAGTGTAAGGAAACACGCCCTACTTAAGACATGTTTTCAAATGGAACCATACCTATCCTGGCCTATGTCAGGGTATGAACGCTATCTCTTGATAAGGTTCCGTTTTGATTTATTTCATCTCCTGTTGGCAACACCAAAAGGAGCCCACCGAGGTCAAGTGTTACCTGCTTGCGGCTGCGACGGGAAGTCTCCGCAAGATTTGGCACACTTTTTATTTGTTTGTCCTTATTATCTAGTACCTCGGAGGTTGTATTTGAAGCCTCGTTTAAAGGATTTACAATTTACCCAAATCAAACCAGCACTTTATTACCTCCAACTCCTGAATTGTGATTATACTCTGTTTATATGTAGCTTTTTGAAACTTGCTATCACCTTCAGGAAAAGTATGGAAGGTTAATTATGCTGCTACTATCGTTGTATTTTTATCCCTTTTTAACTCTGTATAATTATTTATATTTTTAACTTGTTGTATTTTATGTGTTATTCTGGTTTTACAAAACTCTTGCACATTATCTTGCGTTTCATTGATGAAATGGATGGTCTTTTTATATGAAAGGAATATGTTATGTCTGTATGTTTTAAAATGTACTTTTATGGATGTATTGTATTACATTCGAATAAAGATATTTGATTGATTGATTGATACACCCACCCCACTGTTACTATGTCCTCTTGTTATTTCATCTAATTAGTTCAAGAAGAGATAAGATCAAGATGCTGGCTTTGCTCACCTTGCTGGTCCGTCTCAGCCATTGTATTGATCCTTACGTCTGGAAGTCATTTCTACCTATTCAGTGGTGTTGCTGGGCTTTTGTAGACTAGCCCCTGTAACAAGGTGCCTTTAGACAGGGGGTATCATTGGGTGGTATTTTAGTTTTCAGCTACATCCTTGTACTATATTGTTCTCAGTTACACAATTGCCTTCAAATGGATGTGCTTGTAGTTCTGGAGTGCTATCTGACTCTGGCATCAACAGTGAAGCCCATTCAGTTGAGGTCACTCATCTTTTGCAAGGATTACAATTCTATTGTTCATTCCGGATCATGCTAGCTGCCACATCTCATTCCTGCACACCCTGCTCAAAGTGTTTGCTCTTACGACTTCCATCTCATTAAACTTGGAGCCAATCGTAGGAGTAAATAGTGCCATTCACAGGGGCATATTATCAAGAAACGGTGTTAAAATGATCGCCGCTTTAGTGGCAGAAGACTGCCGCTACAGTGGCAATAATGGGCTTGATAATATGCCCTGGAGAATTCCCACAGGTGTGTGCCTTAGTTATTTCTACCTCTGGGGCACTATGGTATCACAGAAAGAGGTGCAAATGCTTGTGCAGGCCGCTCTGTAATACAAATTGCGAAGATGCAAAATATACACCATCACAATCAGGAGAGGACATGACCCCTTTAAAATGAGGGACCCCTTTGCTATTAAGTATAGATGCTGGTGCATGGACAAATATGCTTTTAGGAGGTGCACTGATTGTGTGACATATAGAGTTGGGGTACAGTTTGTGTACTACTGAAGAAACCCCCTGTAAGGAGGGAAATGGAGCTCAAAGGACCCTACAGGCATCCTCATGCAGGCTGGTGCAGTCACCCAAACAGCGGGTCCCACGTTTCCCTAATATGCTGTTCATGTTGCTGTTTCAAGTTCACATCTGCATTCTGAAGGGCACATTTTCTTGGATTAGGCGTACTGTCCCGGTATGCACCTGGTGCACACATTAAAGTTGTAGGCACCAGGTCCAGCCCTCCCAATACTTCTGCACTGCTTTGCTTCCTACCTGTTTCCCTGAGTGTTTTCTCCTGTTTTTGCCTCGTTTTTACTGCTTTCTCCATCTTTCACCATGTTTTTCTGAGTACTGTTTTCTGCTCTCACCTCGTTTTACTGCTTTCTCCTTCCTCTCCCCCTTTGTTCTGAGTGTTTCCTTAGTAGCGGCTGGTGTGTGGGTGAAATGGTAAGGTTTGCAGGGGATAACAGATGATGAAGAAAACACTAAAAAAAAGGTTAACAAAGAACCTACCTGCCACACCGCTCATCTGCTCCATGTCCTCGCTGCTGCAAAGACTTCCAGACTCCCCTGAGACCAATTCTGATGCTGCTCTCATGTGGCTATCAGCATAAAAGACGGCAGCAGTCGGCATGGCTCGCAGGTGGTGGGGAGGGCTGGTCGCGCGCAAGGAGGGGGGCGCATATATTTAAAAAAAAAAAAATCAAAAATAAAAGTAACTTACCATTGCGCTTAGTCCCCCGTCTCCGATCATTCTCTTCTCCATCTCGGACGGAAGCACAGCCAGGCCCCACTGACCTGGCACCACACTGCAATGCAACGTTGTGATTGTTAGGCACCCAGGCTCCCCCGACCAATCACAATGCTGCAATGGAGTATTGTAATTGGATTTTAGTATACTGGTTGGACTCCCAACCAGGCAACTGACATGCGCACTGATAGCAGACACCACCGCTCCCCCTCCCTGATGGTCCCACCCCAAAGATTTGGCCTGCCCTTAGAACTCCAAAAATAAAATGATAATAAACCTTTTTTATTATTGTTCTTTTTTCAACTTTTGAGACTGGCAGGGCATGCGCCGCTCTTCCGCCATAAGAGAGGAGACACCACTGTGCTTTCTCCTTCTTTTGCCCTGCTTTTTATTGCTTTCTCTTTCCTTTTTCTCAATTTTTCTATGGGCTTTCTCCTGCTTCTCTCTTGTTTTATAGTGCTTTCTCCTTCCTTTACCCTGTTTTTCTGAGTGCTTTCTCCTACTTTCTCCTCATTTTTTTTACTGCATCCTTCTACCTTTCCCTCATCTTTTTGAGTGCTTTCTCCTACTTTCATCTTGTTTTTACTGCATACATTGCTGTTCGAATGAACAGAGCACCGCAAAGCAGCTAGCAACTCCAGCACCTTGAGACCCTTATGGGTGATTTGCCACACTTTAGAAATCCTGATTGATTAATTGAAAGGTTAAGAGTGCCTTAATGTGACTCCTGAAACACTCCTAATGGGCCTCATGGTAGCGCCCTAACCCCTCTCCCCATCAACCCTCCCTTTCACACACAAACCAGCAACCAAACCTATAATGAACATCCATTCACTCACCTTCTACCATGGATGCTCCTTCTTCACACAGTGCGCATATATCAACCTTGTGAAAATGTCAGTGTCTTCAGGATGGGGGGAGGAAGGAATGCGTGTTTGCAGAATATAAGCAGAATGGTCCTATGAGCACATAAGAGAGAACTTGCTGAGGCACATAGGTCTCCTCATGCCTGGTGAAGATCAATAAGTGTGGTTGTTGGCTCTCTGCCAAGGCAGCAGGTCACATCACTCCACTGCCCTGACTGACTGATGGCCCAGCAGCCATTCTCTTAATGAGGCCTTATCTCTGTATCTAACATTTCCCTCAGAATTGATTTTTATATTGTTTAAGGACCATAAGAATATTCTAGTTCGATCTCTAGAGACTGTCTCAAACTTTTCAGTTGATAGCTGGTGACCCCGTGTCGGGCAGCTGTGGATAAAGAGGGACCCATGTTTCCATTGAAATATTTCTCTGTCCTACTGCACATTAGGAGATGGTCATCATGAAGTTCAGTCTAAATGCAAAGGATGACTACTTATTCACTGAGCTGTGCCAGTCTCTGAAGGTATTTAATGAGTGTTATCAATCCACATGGAGAGGCCAGTAATGGGCAAAGTGTGTAGAACATGCTGTTGTAAATTGGCTGCGATTGGATTAGCATTAGTGGAATCCATCTCGTATTTAGAGGCTATCTTGTCCATTTTGTGGAATCCATTTTGTATTTCTGGCAGCCATTTTGTTTTCCCTTTGCTCTGATTAAAGGACTGGCTATACTTAGACTCTGCTACTCTGCACATGCGCAGAAGAGTCTAACTGTCCATGCATCTGTTTTTAGTCTGTAGCTGTCAGGTTGTTTCTACCAGAGTCAGCAACTGCTAGCTCCTCCTTTACTGTTGACTGTGCATTTCTGTATGACCATCTATGTATGTAATTCTCCTATGTGTGCTTGTACCACCCTCTTTTTTGAGCCCCTGTGTGGGTATAAAAGACCCATGGTTCTTCTACTCTGTGTGCTACATTCATTCAGCACCACAGGGTGCTGTATGAATGTGGTTCCACCTCATGAGGTTTATTAAACTCTGTATTTTCTATTCCAGTTTCTGTGCCAACTTCTTCCTATTGGTCTGAGGACTCTGTGCAGAGAAGGGCGAACCCCTTGCACTGGTAGGCCTAGCTGAGGTCACCATCAACAAATTGACGCCCAACTACTGGGGCTCATCGGCAACTCGGATGCCCAAAGGATTGGTCGCGGCGAAAAATTGGAATCTCGCTCTGGACGCGATCGCTGCCCGATGAGACCCGAGTCTTGGCAACCACTGCGTTTTTCCTTTCCTTCTGATCTGACCATCCAGGTGGTGCCGGTCCTCGACTGAGATCTCTTCTGTTGATTCGCCGTGCAGTGACCATTTGGTCGATTTTAGAACTTGGCAGTTGGAACCTGGACACCAAGTGATTGGTAAGTGTCCTTCTGTGGCGCTTGCTGTTGGTTTTGATGCCTGGGATTGGTAAGGTAGTTTAGTAACACTTACTGTGGCTTTTGGATTGCGCATTTTGTGTTGGCCAACTTGGTTTGTTATGATATATATATATAAGTTGCAACCTATATAGGCAGGTAATGAGGAGAATTTTCTCTATCTGAATTGATTTGAACGGCACATCGTACTAAAGGTACCTTAAGTGCTACTTTGATTATAATACTGCATATTCTGCACTATTTTTGGCATGCCTGTTTTTAGCACACTTCATAGGAGGAGTAGCTCTGGTAGTGGTACCAATTTGAATTTGAAACTAGATGAAGCACATCCGGGCCCCCGGAGGGGACGCCTAGTAGGGATATGTATATTAAGTATGGTCTTTCTTCTATAATGTACAGCGCATTATGGAATAAAAACACTGGTAAGGATCCTGAGGGGATCCTGAGTTGCGTTGGCCTATGTATGGGTCATTTGATTTACGAAAGATTGAGTATGTGGAACAATGTATGTGTAAGCAAAAGACTAGGCAAGAGATGTTTGATTGTGTACGAATGTGGGAGAAAGAAGTGCGTGAACGAATTAAGCGTGAGCAAGCCTTGATTGAAAAAAGAACAGCGAAGGAACATTTATGTGAAAGCATTAGAACTGAAGAACAAAGCAGTTACTTGCATATAATTAGTCGTCTCCCCTAGAGGGGATACTTAACTAGGTTTAGGTATAAAAAAGTATTTATTCTTTGGTGACTAGTACCCCGAGGAACTAAATATGTACATAGAAAGGATCCTGGTCTGTGCACTTAGTAACATTCCTAAGTGGTGATATACAGAGCGTTTTTTTCTTGGTGTTCTGCCAGTCAGATCTAGTGAATATGACTTACAACTAGTATTTACAAATGGTTTGGTTTAAGTACAGTCTGTGGGCTGTCTTTTGTTTCTGTCCTAAGTGTTGATCTGTGGGTTAAATGTGTGTTTAAATGTCTGTGGTTTGTCATTAGTGGTACTTGTAAGTAGCGATTGCGCTCTTGGTGCAAGAATGGCTAGCCTTAAGTGCCCTGTATTATGTGTTCTGAGTATATGACACCGTTTTGAAAATGTCTGGAATGAGCTCAATGTTTTTTTTTTGTCATCATTCTGTTATGCAAAATATCAATAAAATGAAATACATTTTAAAAGAATCCAGCAATGAATTATATAATATATGCTAAATAGCTGCACGCTATCATTAAATTGACAGAGTAAGACACTATACATGTCTGCAAACTGCCACAATGTTAAAGATAAAATTAGAATCCACATTTAATAGGAATAAAAAAGCTTCAAAAACGAAATTGTGTGTTTTGCAATAGATAAATTAAGATACAAAATGTCACAGCATTTATCCTTCTGTATTAGGTATTAAAAGGCATTTAGATTATCTGAGTGAATTGGTTGTTGCTGACCCAAAATACACATTACAGAAGACAGATTTGCGCTGGCTGGCAAGGCTGACTTGAAAGGCGTGTGAATTCGACGCCTTTACGTGTCAAGCAGCTGTGTCAGCACATGGGTATTTCGGACTCCGGCCTCAGAGAACAGCTGAAGTCAAACACGGTGTAAAATGCGGCATTTCAGACTGCTGTTTTAAAAGTTAGAAATATAGTTTCATTATTTTTGATAAACAGAGGACAGATTGACAGTAGGGATTTATTTTCTTAATGCCTTTTTAAATAAGGATAAGAGTGGTTTTTGATGTTAAATAATAATGACTGTCTTTTAAAAGTGGCGCAGACTTTCAAGTTAAGTTTCTGTTCTTAGGGCTGTGAATGAATGCGTTTTAATATGATAGGCAAGGGATGAAGCTCGCTTTTCATATATGGACTCATCAAAATGATTAGATTTATTAAAAAAATATATATATATTTTGATTATATAAAAAATGTTTTTTAAAATAGGTGCATTAAATTCGTTTTTTAATATTTATAATGCCTAATAATGATACTGTGACCTCCTAGCATCCAAATTGAATTTAAGCCATGCTATACAGCAATAGGGGGGTCACTTAGATGTGAAATGTCACTTTACCCAGGCGTACAAAAATCATTTTTATAAGGGTATACATTATACATTTCTGATGCCACATCTCTGGGATATGTAGGGCACATTCTGGGGATGACTATTATGCAAAAACATTGTAGGATATTCATTTTTAAGTGCCCTAAACATCACAGTCGAAATTGAGTAAAATTCACTATTTTAATGAGGTTTCTCCAGTCAGAGCAGCTTTTAAACTGCCTTAGGCTACAGTAAATGCACATATGTAAGCATAGAATGAATAGCTGACATCTATACTGCTAGACAAGCACTCGGCACACTGCTTACAAATATCAATATGTACAAAAACTGGCAGAAGTTATTAAGCTTACCTCTGAATTGCTGGTACACAGGACTGGAGTGGGTTTTGCTGTTGCTTTTTCCGTTTCCAGGGTCATTTTGAAATGGGACACCCCCATGAAAACCTTGCATGCACGATGGGACAGCTGCATAGGCTAAAGGCCGAAGTTCTACATTTAGAAGCCTGCAGGGCAGCGCAACGTTTGCTTTGACATTTCGACATTTGAAAGACGAAATGGCAGGGCAGGGACAGAAAGAGGTTTTGCTTACTTTTTTGGCAAAGCAAGTTTTTGTTCACTCACATGAATAGATTGCATAATAATAATGGTATATGTCAGCTTTTATCAAGACAATGGCTCTGTCATATATGTAGCACTAATGCTTTTAGGGCTGAATTAAGGAAGCAATGGGATTTAGTTTGAATTCATGTGCCCTCGTGTTACACCTGTAAATTTGCTAAAGGAATATGTTCTTTAGCTAGCTGAATGTGCTATTTAGCACTTCAGAGTTTGTTTATGCCCAGTTGCTACAAATTGGGGTTGATAGTGTTGACAGAATGAAACCTGTTACAGGTTTCCTACTGTCAAAATGGGGGGGAGGAGGCTAGCTCCTCTACAAATTAAGGGAAGGCAAATTTATGTTTTCTCTCTCTTTTTCCTAATTTCTTTAGAGCCTGTCTAAACTGTCTGTGAAATAGCCATGAGACATTTAATTGGCTTGTGGTAAATAATTTCCCTTTACCTGGACTTAATTTGATACAGAAACATAATAAAATAGCTCAGTAAAATGAGAGGCAGAATCCGTGGTATTAGAGGTTCGGAATGGGCTTTATTCCAATAATCGATTATAATCGGTTGCTCCAAGTTCCATCACCACGGGGGTTCAGGAAGTGAAGTACATACATTATTGACATGAAATGACTTTTATAGATCATACATTACAATGAAGCGAATGCAATAGGCGTAACAATTGATAAGGAAAATTACGATTTATCTGCGTAACCAAAAATGGGTGTAATAAGGAGTAAAAAGGAACATAATTGGTTATGATGTCACATATAGGTGGATCTATAAGATAACACTTGGCATAGATGCGCGCGCAGCAGCATGACGTGTAATTGACATGCAACTAGGGGGTGAAGGGGACTTGACATTTAGCTCTACATGTGGAGACAAGAAGTCTGGGGGGTCAAGTCAACCTAATCCCAAATCATATCTAACATCCTATGTTTAAAGAACTATGTTATCCACGAAAGAAGGACTCTCGGACAGAATCTATTCTATACTGACTGTGCGTGTACAAGCGTCTAAGTGTCTACACTAAATGCGAGGGGGTAGAAATATTCCATGGTAACAGGGCTATGAATTACTTGCATGAGGACAGAGAAGCCGGGCCTTTTGCTTGGTAACTGGAAGAATGTTTACTTAAACTGCTAGGCAGGAATGCATCGGCTGAGGGGGAAGCAGATAATTCGAAGGTGAAATACAGTTCTTGGCAGAGAATAGGCTGATGTCAGGCTTCGTGAGCCGCGCAGAGAATGAGACAAAGTTCATGGTCACAGATGCAGGCTCAGACTGGAGCTTTCAGAGGCAGAAGGCAAGAAGAGTTTGATGACAGAATCAGGGCCTACGTGCCTGGACTGTAAAATGGCATAAGTGAACCATATAAAGCCGGTGGCCTTTCATACTTAGGAATGGAATATCTGGCCTATTCATGGCGGATCTGACAGAGGACATGTTGACGGTGGACGCACATGTATTTGCGTCTTCATAACTGGAACTGGAGGGAACATACATGTACTTGTGACATGCACATAGAACCGTTGGGGTCCAAGATAGGGGACATAACTGACCAGAAAAATCCATATTTCCACATTCCCTCCTTGTCCCCTACTTGCCCGTTAAGAGATATCAATCTTCATCAATCCATTGATCTGTTCATATAACATCATTTGTTCTTCTTTCTTCTTCCGTGACGAATGAAATCTTGGTGGTGGAATACACGATGTGGCACACAGACCACAGATCGCTGGTCCACATTGTAGACATAGACAGCAACTGAATAGTATGAGAAGGCCAATACCTAGGAAGGATAAAACTCTCCATCCCCAGGCTGATATCACACTCCAAAACCAACTGGACCAAGTCCAAGTGCCTGGGTTCTGGTGTATCTGGTTTACAATCTTATGAAGGCGAGTTATAGCTTTATATACAGATGGCGAATTTTCTGGTATAAATACGCAGCAGCTTGATCCGATGACCCTACAAGCTCCGCCCCTATCAGCCAGGATGACGTCAAGGACAAGACGATTTTGAAGCACAACAATCCGCATAGCAGACTGCTCTTCTGTTAAATTGCCTAAGGCGGAAATAGTTTCATTCACTACTGCTTCAAGGGTTCTAGTTAATCTACGTATCAGCTTACTATTAGTAACAGTACCTATATAGGGAAAGATGCCTTTATTGAAATCTGTGTATTTTTCCCATGCTGTTTCAGTGTAATCGACAATTGGGAGATCTCTCCGCTCTCTGTTGTGTACTAAATGAATATTTCTGTAATAATCAGGAGGAGCTAGGAAAACAGGTGGCAAAAGGAATGCAATGTAGCAGGTACCATCCCAATCTAGAGGTAGACGCATATATGCAGTCTGACCACATATAAAGTAGGAGTGGCGATAAGCTCTAAATGAAGATTTGCCTTGATCACTGAATTCTACTATAGTAGTGCATTTACTATGGCCCATATGTATGGAACCAACCTTTCTTACACATAATTCACCTTTTGCTGGGAATACTGACATAGTGGGTAAGACTAGTTCAACTTCGGATACGACATTTAGAATCATGAGATTAGGTGTAAAATTACCTAATCCATATACTTCATTTTCTAGATCAGTTCCTGTTCTTTTGGGGCGACCCTCCTTGTCAGGGTAGCAGACCTTGAGTAAAACTAGGTTCAGGTTTCCCCATACCCACTGATCTTGGTAAACAGCTGTGTCTGAGTCTATGGAATTGATTAAACTAAACCATGCTCCACAGGAGCCATTATGTGTAAATGGGTGTGGAAAGAATGGCAGGACTCCTTCATAATTCTGATAGGGAGGGAGCCGACCACACACCCAACAATTGGTGGCATTACTAGTCTGATGGGTATGATGTAACATACTAATGAAAGTGTTATTGCGCAGCGCAAGTCTATAAGACAATTCATGCGGCGGTAGGTCACTAAAAGAATGTTCTGCGGTAACATTGTAAACGTTTCTGGCAATAGGGTAATATATGTGCAACAATATACTTGCAGTAATTATTAAAAGACTTAAGGAAAACAAGATTATTAATGTCACTATGCAATGGCTACGCAGTGATTTACAATACGCCTGTCGTTTCAACATTTTCCGCGACTGTCCATGATTCAGGTCTAGAGGATACATGTCAGAGACAAATTCAACCGCTTCACCTTGGAGAGGACTTAAACAATCAAATTGTCTGACGTTCTAGGCCTCAATTTTACTTTATAGAGTTCGGTTTTAGTCTTTTCAACCAAAGGAAGTTTTGTATCAGTCTGTGAGGGAGTGCAGGGCACAATGTCTATATCCGAGGATAGTCCATGAAATTTCTTGATATGACTTGAATGAATCCAGCCCTTGCGGCCCTCGATCTTCACGGCTGTCCTTGTGGTCAGCAAAACCAACTTGGGTGTCTTCCACCTGGGCTCCAGCTGAGTCTTTCGGTCGAAATTTCTCACAAATACGAGATCACCCGGAACTACATCATGGGGTTTCACCTCAGTATTGTCGGGAAAGGCTGCAGCTACCTGTGAACGACAAGATTGTAGTGCAGACATCAAGGAAGCCAAGTAATCTGTCAGCATATTACAGTCAACATCAGTTATTTTGCGTGGTAAAGGCGTCCCCCACATATTTGGTGGTCTGCCAAAGATCACCTCATACGGGGATAGCCCTGTTCGAGAGTGTGCTACCATTCTCATGTAAAAGAGTGCAACTGGTAACGCTACTATCCAGTCGACACCTTTCTGTCTGCATATTTTGGACAACCTGATTTTCAGTATCTGATTATGTCTTTCTACGAGACCTGCTGCCTCGGGGTGTCGGACACAGTGGAATTTCCACTGATATCCTAACAGAAGTGAAACATGTTTCATTAATTCGGATGAGAACGGCTGGCCGTTATCTGAGTAGACAACACGTGGTAAACCGTATCGTGGGAAGAATTCTCGAACCAACTGTTTGGCAGTAGTCGGGGCAGTGTAATCTGAAACCGGGTATGCCTCCGTCCAACGGGACAGAGCGCAGACAACTACGAGAACATATTTGAATCCTCGACATCGTTCCATCTGGATATAATCCATCTGGAGCACTTCAAAAGGGTGATCAGGAGGATGAAATCCACCCTGTTCTACGGGAACGCTTTTTCCTGGGTTAAACTGACAACAGATCATACAGGTACGGACCTTTTGTTTGGCTGCTGCTCGCAAATGTTTATTGAACCAAATGTGTTGAATGCTGTCTAGCATAGCTTTTTCTCCGAGATGTGCTGGACTATGTGTAGTGTTAATTATAACTTGGACCATTGAATCAGGAAGGAACCACACAGACTTTTCCTTCATCATCCATCCTTGGTCCATTTGGATCCCTCCTAATTCAGTCCATTTCTTTATTTCGTCTGGTGTAGCATGTGTCTGTATGTCAATTACGTCAAGAGTAGGATCTTTAACTGTCATACAATGTGTCGGCATCGGGACTATTGTCTTTGTCATGTCGGGGGTTTGAGTTTGAGCAGTCTGTTTAGCTGTTCTGTCGGCTAGATCATTGCCTTGGGAAATGATATCAGTAACCTTCGTATGAGCCTTACATTTCATAATTGATATTGCAGTGGGTCGATGTATTGCATCTAATAAGGCATGAATGAGGGGTCCGTGCTGAATGTGGGCACCGTGGGAAGTTAAATAACCTCTCTCTCGCCACAGCACGCCGAAGTCATGTACAACTCCGAATGCATAACGTGAATCAGTGTATATGTTGACTTTTTTATTTGTGGCTGAAACAATGTAAGTTCATACCCTGTAAGTCGTGCTATAGTCAAGTGTTGGGTTTGCGTTCTGTTTACAAGAACCTCTACTGCGTGTGGCACTTGAACTGTCAATGGATGTCCTAACACTATGGCATCGCTTTGTCTGATTGCTAAAGCTGTCGCTGCTACTGATTTCAGGCATGCAGGCAAAGCCTGAGCTACGGGATCTAATGTACTAGAAAAATAAGCACATGGTTTGTGTGCTCCTGCTTGTTCCTGTGTGAGTACTGACAAAGCAGTACCTTCGCGTTCTGTAACAAAGAGTGTAAACTGTTTTCTGTAACATGGTGTTGCTAAGACAGGTGCCTGACATAAAGCTTTCTTTAGGCTTTCAAAAGCTTGTGTATGTTCCTGAGTCCAAGGGAGAACAGTCGATGTGGCTGCCTCCTGTGTTGTCAACTGAATGAGTGGTTTTGCTAGAAATGCATACTGAGGGATCCACTGCCTACAATATGAAGTGAGGCCTATGAAAGCCCGCACCTCCTTTTGCGTCTTGGGTATTGGCATGTTAGCTATTAACTGAATGCGGTCGGGTGTAAGCTGCCTTCCCTCCTTGGACAGCGAGTGTCCAAGATAAATAACTCGCTGGACACAGAATTGCAGCTTAGAAGGGGACACCTTGTGCCCCTTTTCGGCTAGAAATTGTAAAACTGTCAGTGATGCTTTTTCACATTCCGGTTCACTTCTCGCGGTGATCAACAGATCATCGACGTATTGAAGCAGAGCAGTGTTAACTGGCATGTGGATACTGTCAAGTTCTCGTTTCAGTGCTTGGCTATAGATGCTGGGGCTTTCTGTAAATCCTTGAGGTGCGCGTGAGAATTTAAAGCTACGCCCATTTAAACTAAATCCGAACAAATATTGGCTTTCCGGATCTATTGGGACGCTGAAAAAGGCATTCTTGAGATCGATTACAGTAAAGAATGTTGCTTCGGAATCAATAGCTGTCAGTAATGACGAGATATCTGGGACCACAGGGAATTGTGGCACAATGCACTTGTTTAACTCGCGCAGATCAATAACCAATCGATAGACTGGCGGGGCCTTTGGATCTGTTCGTTTAAGAATCGGAATTATCGGTGAATTACATACATTGGAGTCTGTTTCCACAACTACTCCTTGGGCAATGAGCTCGTCAATGATTTGTAGTAAAGCCACTACAGCATCTGGTGGTAACTTGTATTGTCGCATTCGTGGTAGCACCACTCCTGCCTTTAATGTGACTCGATATGGTGTAATATTCATGCGTCCAACATCAGTAGGGCCTTGTGCCCATAGATGTGTAGGTAATGTCTGTAGTCGGGGATCCATGTCTCTAGACACATAATGGCCTTTAAAATCACGTAAAAACAACCTTACTCCTTCCGGAGAACAACATATTATGGCTCCTAGAGCTTTCAACGTTTTTATTCCTAGCAAGTTTTCTGGACATGATTTAGTAAGCAATAAATCTGTAGTTCGGGTCAGAGGTCCTATCGTAAGTGGAAGTGGCTGTGACACTTCATTAACAATAGGTTTTCCTGAAAAACCAAGGGAAATATTCTGTGAGCCTGAGAGGGGTGCCCCTGGAACTTCACTACGTTTTATGGTCGTTCGACTTGCCCCTGTATCGAGTAGAAATTTTCTATCTTGGCCTAATAATTCACTATGTATATAAGGTCCTTCTTGATCTACAGGGATCTCGATAAGGGGTAAGTCAACTTCCCTCTCTAGGCTAGTTCATGCGTATCTCTGATACTCAGGATATTCATACTGTGCGGTCTGATACATTTGTCGTGTTGTTGTCTGTGTGGCAGCAACAGGCAACGGTGGTGCAGCTGGCACAAACTGTATTGGCTGTTGTGCGGCTGGCATGGCCTGTGCATGCTGCGGAGCTCCTTGTTCATTCTGATCTTGTCTAAGTGGCCGTGGTCTTTCTTGTGTTTTACCTATGGCGATATTATGTTTTAAAACTGGACAATCGTGTACGTAATGACCTGGCTTTTTACAATAATTGCATGTCCCTTTTACAGGTCCTGCTGAATCGGAATGTGTCATACCCTTTTTATGTCCTTCAGCTGGAACTGTCTGGGAAACTAGCATTTTCATTTTCGTGTCTTTCATGCGTCTGTGTTCATGTTCTTGTTCCTCTCTAATTCTATTGTGATGGTACTGTAACATTTGTAACATTTGTGATGGAGTGTTACCTTGCCAGGTACTCTCGAATTTTAATACTCTATTCTTTACTGGGGGCAGGGCATTTTCTACTAATTTTGTTACAAACAGATGTGGGTATGATTCGCTACTTGCTTTTATGCCACTATTTATACCAAAACATTTTTCAAATCGGGCATAGTAATCACTAGTGTCTTCATCTTGCTTCTGTTTACAGGCTGAAATTGTACCCCAATCTTCCTTTTTCGTAGTTAATAAACGTGGCAGTACCTGTACTAATAAACCTGGTAGTGCTTTAGTTTTATCCCCAAGTCCTGCTCCTGCAGTTCGGGCCTTTTCTTCCGCTTCCAATGCTGACCATTCTATCTTTTGGTCTCCTACCTCCCACTCCTTTTCCTTGAGTTTCTCATAAATACCAGCAGGCATCAATACCTTTAATATTGTCATAATGTCGGGATAGGTATACTCTCCCATGAGTAACATGTCTTTAATTTCTCGGTGAAAACCCGCTGGATCTTTGTCATGACTGGGTACCACTTTCTTCATTTGTAACAATTCTATTTTTGATATGGGCGTATATACAAATACGCGCTTAAACTCGTTGTCCTCGCCTTTTATTGGGTGCACTTCTCGTAAGGGATTCTGTCTATCCATGTGATACGTGGTTCTTTCCTTGATGGGTAATGAGACATGGTCTGAACATACAAAAAGAATATACTGCTTTCTTGATTCTAGAATTTCTTTAATTAATTTAGTACCTGCACCTCTCCATTTATTCATAAGCAATTCAGTCAATATGTCAGGTAAGGGACCAGGGTCCGAATGCTGACTCCGATATAGTATAATGAGTTGTTGAATCATATAAATCCCAGCTAACCTCTGTTCATCTGGGGTGAGATTCAAAAATGTGCGTACTACTGTATCATCACTATATTTTCCGGGACTGTCCACCCAATGGACAGCTGCCCTGGCTAAATCTTGTTCATCCATAGAATCGAGAAAATGATAACCCCTTCGTTCTCGGAGTAGTTTGTCGGCGGTTTGGAACGAATGCTCGTTAGACCTTATATTAATTATAGGTATTTGGAAATTCCTGTTATTATCTGGACATATCGGACGTATCGGGTCAATAAGACATCTATTACTATTACAAGATCTTCCTCTTCCTACATAGGCTATGGTGTCCGACTGTCTCGCGGGCAGTCCTGACCCTTCTTCCTCGCTTTGTTCGAACTCGTCTACCTCTAATCTTTCTTCGTGTAGGCGTTCTATTTCTTTACGGATCTTTCGGCACATGGCTATTATACAATTTTGTTTATCATGTCTACCTTCTGATATATTCTGGCTCCATCTGGTAAGAATTTGCATTGCTTCCGGGTCTACCCCCGGTCGGTCTTCATTTCTGATCACACAATTTATGAGGAAACGTAACAGTTCCCCCTGTATCTCCACTTTCTGGTATTCCATAGCTCTGTTAATACATTCTGAATCTCGCCCTGTTTGGACAAAATGATATATTTTATCTAGATGCGCAGTCATTCCTGGTAACTTCCCTAAATACACTGCGGCTCGTCTGATACGCAACGATGCCAGGGTCATTTCGTCCTCTTTGCCGGGCACAGGGTCATATCTACAATCTATAAGAAGTTCCTTAAGCGTACGGGCATTTACGAGTTTGGGGGTACGTGAATGTGCTGACTCTTGAAAAGTAAGTATATTTATTCTGGGTGGCGTAGAAAAAATATTGGTAGCACCTCCCGTAGCCCCATCTGGGGTGTCGGGTGTGAAAGGATTCGTTGAACGTGACACAGCAACTATAGGTGTGGACACAGCTATAGAAGTAGCTGTAGGAACAGATGCAGAAACAGATGTGCTTGCCGGAACTTGTGACTCGATTCGTTGCTGTAGGGATACGGGTACTGGATCTTGGCGTTGGATCTCCCTGGTATGCGGTCTATGTGGGGCGGAATTAGCATACTCGGGAGCTGCGTCATCTAAATATGAGGAAAGAAAAACATCTTCTGCGGTTCTAGGATGTCCCTTAGGATGTACCTTTATTGGGAATAATGGGGGTGGCAAGTCTTTCGGTATTTCTGGAGTAGCTTTAGGTAATCCTTCGGCCAGAAGGGGATACATACCATTCATAAGGGCATTTCTTTGTCTGTCTACTTGTTCTGATTTCACTCGGATACCTTCCTCAATTAATAGATTTTCTCGAACTTTATTTGAACTCTCTTTATTCTTTTCTTCCTGTCTACGTGCTTTTTCCATACGTCTATGAGATTCTTTACGCCATAATTCAACGGCGTCTTTCTGTGACTGTCTGACTTTCCTTTTCCATAACTCTTCTTCTACTTTCATGATGCACTCTGCATCCCAGGTTCCCGCTGCGGGCCACCTCTGACTTTCTGGTAATCCCTTGGTGTAGTCTACCCATAAATCAAGAAATAATATAGCGTCTAAGCCATGTTTGTGATACTTGAAGTGCCCTGGAGTGTCCCTAGGAGGAATAGGAACGGCTTCTTCGAGAACCCCTTTTCTAGTAGTGATCTGTCTTAGTTTCGAAAAGAGCGGCATATTGAGAACTGATCTGATACTTAATCTTAAACACACTTAGTACAAAAGCACAATAATGAACAACCATTCATACCACAATATGCAGGACGTTTTTAAACACATTTAAACATTAAACATTTTAACCTTTAACTGAAACAACAATGATGATCGTCTGCATAACTAATCACCAAGCATAATTCTTGACACTAACTAGATACTTCGGAATACTTGATATACTGCTAAACAGTACAGATACACTGCTAAAACAGTGCAGACCGGATTTGTGTACCCAAACCCGTCTTGACCGGCACAACCTATGTGCACGTCAGAAATGCCTCCCCAGTAATGGTACTCACCGGGTAGCTTCGGAAACGGAAGGCCTCGGAAACTGGACTTGGACCGGACTGGACTCGACTCGACTCGTCGGAAACTGGGCTCGACTTCGAACTGGTGGGTCTCTGTATACCTCGGATCTTGCTCTCTCAGCTAGGCTCTGGTCGGGATACTTCGCACTTCTCACCGCCTCGTCTGGGTGTTGATCGCAGCCTCAGTCGCCCCCGCTTGACCGGAGGGAGATACAGGAAATCCTGCTGGTACGCGTTATTGTCCGTCCAGCTGTGGCAGGAGACCGGGCCTGCAACTCACCGCCGGCGCGTGAGATGAGAAAGTGTCCCTATTCGGGCGCCATTCATGTGGTAAATAATTTCCCTTTACCTGGACTTAATTTGATACAGAAACATAATAAAATAGCTCAGTAAAATGAGAGGCAGAATCCGTGGTATTAGAGGTTCGGAATGGGCTTTATTCCAATAATCGATTATAATCGGTTGCTCCAAGTTCCATCACCACGGGGGTTCAGGAAGTGAAGTACATACATTATTGACATGAAATGACTTTTATAGATCATACATTACAATGAAGCGAATGCAATAGGCGTAACAATTGATAAGGAAAATGACGATTTATCTGCGTAACCAAAAATGGGTGTAATAAGGAGTAAAAAGGAACATAATTGGTTATGATGTCACATATAGGTGGATCTATAAGATAACACTTGGCATAGATGCGCGCTCAGCAGCATGACGTGTAATTGACGTGCAACTAGGGGGTGAAGGGGACTTGACATTTAGCTCTACATGTGGAGACAAGAAGTCTGGGGGGTCAAGTCAACCTAATCCCAAATCATATCTAACATCCTATGTTTAAAGAACTATGTTATCCACGAAAGAAGGACTCTCGGACAGAATCTATTCTATACTGACTGTGCGTGTACAAGCGTCTAAGTGTCTACACTAAATGCGAGGGGGTAGAAATATTCCATGGTAACAGGGCTATGAATTACTTGCATGAGGACAGAGAAGCCGGGCCTTTTGCTTGGTAACTGGAAGAATGTTTACTTAAACTGCTAGGCAGGAATGCATCGGCTGAGGGGGAAGCAGATAATTCGAAGGTGAAATACAGTTCTTGGCAGAGAATAGGCTGATGTCAGGCTTCGTGAGCCGCGCAGAGAATGAGACAAAGTTCATGGTCACAGATGCAGGCTCAGACTGGAGCTTTCAGAGGCAGAAGGCAAGAAGAGTTTGATGACAGAATCAGGGCCTACTTGCCTGGACTGTAAAATGGCATAAGTGAACCATATAAAGCCGGTGGCCTTTCATACTTAGGAATGGAATATCTGGCCTATTCATGGCGGATCTGACAGAGGACATGTTGACGGTGGACGCACATGTATTTGCGTCTTCATAACTGGAACTGGAGGGAACATACATGTACTTGTGACATGCACATAGAACCGTTGGGGTCCAAGATAGGGGACATAACTGACCAGAAAAATCCATATTTCCACAGGCTATTCGGTAATACTGTTTTAAACATTATTAGCATTAATAAAATGAATAAATAAATTTGCTATGATACTGCCCATCCTGTCTGATGAAATTATGAAAGGATGAGTAGTCTAGATTGTAGTTTTCTTATTTGATCTTTAAGGGCAACTAGCTGTGGGTAGTTTTTGTTCTAAAATTCTCAGGTGATAACACCACTATTGTTTGTTATTCTCATGCTACATACAGTTTTGCAAGGGCATTGCTAGTTTTTATTAGCTAGTCTGTGTAAATAAACTGACAGTCCTTACTAGAGCTGATGTTGCATAGTTTGGATTGTGAAAAATAGAATGCAGGGAAGATGCCTATGTGATCCTTAGCAAACATTTTTGAGGAAAATATTGTTTTATAGGAGTCTGTGTGTCACAAGATGTTCTGCTGGAGAAAATGTACCCATTATGTTGAAGTTTTTTAGTTCTTTATGTAATAGGAATCCTTGTTAAATTAGCAGTTTTAGATTTTCCTGTTGCTCCTATAACATGAGAGCATGGTCCTAAGCATACAATGTAGGTGCTTTTATTAAGAGAAATCATTTTAGAAGTGTCTGCAGTCCTGTACAAGTAATGCAAAGTCTATGAGTAAAAGTGTAGAACATTTCCTTTTTTCTTGAGGGTCTTTAGATGATTAAGATAGGAATATACAGATGTAAGGATTTGGAGTATGTCTGTATTATTTTTCTCTTTTCCTCAGAATTTAGTAAATGAACACAGACTTCCTTGGCTGCTTGGGATTGGGTGACGTATTACTCTTGGCAGTTCACCAAAGAGTTCCTTTTATACTTGCCAATAGGTCCAGGCTGTTGTTTCTTTTACTCTCACATAGATGAAAGTGGTTTTTGGGTGCCTTGCTAATATATGGGGCGTCCCTAGACTAGGAAGTATTCTGAGACTATCCTCTCTGTTGATAGATTATTTCTGTGCCTTGTCTAAAGACCTTTTGTTCTGTCCACCAATAGATATTTGCTGCCTTACAACCATTGCCAGAGGGGCGCGGACATCAGATCCAGCTTGGAGAGTCAGCACCAGTCCATCTTGAATTCAAAGTGAAGGTAACCAGCACAGGCATTGCTGGCAACCAGGACCTCAGTGAAGGTAAAAGGCCGGAAGCACTGGGATGTGAAGTGTGTACCCCTGCCACTGTCTTGGGCGAAAGACGCGGTCACAAATCAGAAAGGAGAAATCGTGGATCAAGTTTTTGATGCCCAGCTGAGTGTCACAGACCGACCAGGAAGGCGAGAACGTTTTTGCTTGAGGTAACCCCCTTTGAAACAAGGGTTGCTTCAGAGATCCTAGCATCAGGCCTCTGAAACCTGGTCCCAAAGTGGCTGTAAAGTTTTCACCTTTGTTGGTCAAGAGATACCTGGGCACACTGAATGCAATCTATGGCCCCAACGAAAGAGCAATGTGCCAGCAGAGCAATACAGGAGTTAGGGAAGGACTTGAGTTCAGGGTACAGGTGCTGTGTCTCTGGTGCCTGTTAAATTGAAATGAAGAAAACTGGTGCACTGCCTGAGACATTTGCCCTGGTGGGTGATTGCCCTATCCTGAAAGAAGAAACTTTTCCCTTGAAACTGGGCCGTGATTCCTGAGTTGCGAGTTGTGCAGCTCCACCGTGGGAACAACAAGAGCCTGCCTGTGAGGCTCAAAACGGACACAGGGAGAAGACTCCCCTCTGGTTGGTTGTACAGCAGCTTTAATTTCCCAAGGACTTCTTTTTCTTTTTTGTTGAAAATGTACCCAATTGGTTGTCCCATTTTTGAGGAGGAGCAACCCTTTGAAGCTCTTCGTCCTAATTCTCATGGTCCTGTGTAGTCCTCCTGGTCCCCTGGATCCAGGATCATTTTTGTAATAATATGTCTGACTGCTTTAATGTTTGTATTGGGAATAATGTTTATTCTATGAGAGAAAAGTTCATCTGAGCAGTTGAAAAATATTACATTTCCTTCATAATTATGGATACTCTAGCCCTCATAAAGGAAACACTTGAAAAGTCTAGTGAAAATGTTTTTATTAGATATGTACTGTTGGCTATTTTGATATTGAAATTGATGGTCACTGAAATGCATAGGAGCCTTGAAAATGTTTTTACTGGATGATTCTAGGATTTGTTTAGGACTAGAAAGCTAATAGTTCTGTTTCTGATAATAGTAATTACTCTCTCCTGCTCTGTTTCCTTTGTACTCCTGCTTATACCTTATACATACCAGCTTAAGAATATTTAGAATGAGAAATGCCCACCTAGCAATGAATTAGGATATTGATACATTTATGAAAAAGAGAAAAAAAAATAATGTGCATATTGTTTTTGTTTTCCTACTGGATTATGGGAGATGTCTTCAGCTAATGCTAAAAGGGTTGTCTGTTGTAAATTGGCTGCGATTGGATTAGCATTAGTGGAATCCATCTCGTATTTAGAGGCTATCTTGTCCATTTTGTGGAATCCATTTTGTATTTCTGGCAGCCATTTTGTTTTCCCCTTGCTCTGTTTAAAGGACTGGCTATACTTAGACTCTGCTACTCTGCACATGCGCAGAAGAGTCTAACTGTCCATGCATCTGTTTTTAGTCTGTAGCTGTCAGGTTGTTTCTACCAGAGTCAGCAACTGCTAGCTCCTCCTTTACTGTTGACTGTGCATTTCTGTATGACCATCTATGTATGTAATTCTCCTATGTGTGCTTGTACCACCCTCTTTTTTGAGCCCCTGTGTGGGTATAAAAGACCCATGGTTCTTCTACTCTGTGTGCTACATTCATTCAGCACCACAGGGTGCTATATGAATGTGGTTCCACCTCATGAGGTTTATTAAACTCTGTATTTTCTATTCCAGTTTCTGTGCCAACTTCTTCCTATTGGTCTGAGGACTCTGTGCAGAGAAGGGCGAACCCCTTGCACTGGTAGGCCTAGCTGAGGTCACCATCAACAATGCTACTGCAAGGATTCAACACCAGCCTATGCACGAGAATCTCAAAGAGCCAATTCAGTCACTTAAACTCTAGTGGGTAGTCCGCCAAAGTTTTTGGGGCAATGTTTGTCCACTTTTTCCAACCATGGACTGACTATTTAGAAGGAATCTGCATTCTACCAGTCAGGAAGAATGTGAGTCATTCACATGTAATAAAACTGAGACCTTTGGTTTACTGGGATCCCAGTACCCTGTTGTATCACTAGACTCTTGCAGGGTAATGAGGCGGAGCAGACCAAGGCCTATTGAAGGGAAGTGATGTGGGCTAGTTCAGTCACTGTCCAGTCATTGTTTTTATGCGTAAAATGGAAAGTTACGTTATTAATCACACATTACTCAATACAATGAATTAGTTCAGAAATAGATACAAGTTTGGCATGTGGATTTACCTAGGGTAGCACCGTCTTGCCAATTCACACCTCAGGCAAGCCCTGAATCGTAAAATCATTACATTCCCTACATGCACTAGACTAAGTATAATGGGGAATAGCTATAGTAAGTCAGGCCTACTGGCTTTTTCAGGGTGTCACCAAAATCATAAAAGCAGGAATATGTCATATTATTTCAACGCAATATGTTTAAAACCTCTAAGGATGGTAACATCTACAATAATGTTCATAAATACATGTAATAATTCACTGATAACTTTGTCATTGTCAATAATTGATGTACATGGGAGAGAGGAGGAGCAATGAACAACACACCCACGGTCTTCAAATTTACAGGACATGGGAATTAAACATCTCCATTGCCCCTTTATTTCCCCAACTCAGTTGTGAAAATTTTAATGACCTTCGGTTCATTTAGCTTCTGTGACAGTCTATATACAGCAGGAGGGTCAATGTTTGTCCTCCTAATGTCTGAAGTTATGTTTGGATTCTAAGAGCTCTATATCTCTATCAGTCTTCTCCGCTCCCCCTCTGTTGACCAGTAGCTTAGCTCATGGCCAAGAACCAGTGCTCAGTGTTCCTCTTAGCCTGGGTTTGCCTCCAGCAGCATCCAACAGTCTTCCGTGCAGAATACCCTCCCCCCGTTTGCACTCTTAATGTCCCACATTCTCCTTTGGTCATCTGCAGGGCACACCTGCAGTGGCAGAAGTCATGGGCTGCCTCTGATAGGGGTTACCCCTCTGCAGCCCTGGTCTGCAGGAGTTCCGAGGGAGTTCCCACTGCAGGTGCATCCCTCTACTACAGAGGCTCAGAGGGCAGGATGGTAGGTCCATATAGTTCCATTCTGTCCAAGTCCTGTGTGTCCAAGCTCTCCAGCCAGGGTCTTGTCATCCTCGGGGTCCTGCCAAATCCATCTTTTCTCTCTCTTCCTCTCACATGTGCAGACATTTTTGATTATGCATCTCTACCCAATCCTAGGATGACTCCACCCCTGTCTTAACCCTCCTGTACAGTTTTGTGGGACATTCTGACATTCTAATATAGCAACTTGAAGTAGTCTGTTAAAGGCCTTCTCTGAGAGCCTAGCCTACATCTTTAGCTGCCACCGCTGGCTGGTCACTTTCCTCCAATACTTCAATGGGCATTGTCACCAGAGGACTGGCCTTCTCAAATTTGTCCTACTTGGGACGAGCTTCCCTATGTCTAGTATAGTGTTAAATGTAATCAGCCTCTGCAGATACTGAACATAGAAAACAATGTACTTTCAACATTTGCAAAATGATAATTAGGGTTCTAAAGAAAAAAATATTTTATATCTACAGAATAATAGTAATTGATGCTACACATAATATGGGAGTCAATAGGGCAAATGTAGATTTATAGGAAAAGGCAAGGGATTTGAAATAGATCCATTCAGGGACTCTGAATTAGAGCTCAAGTTGTAGTCAGGGCCTAACAGCCAATAAACATGGGAGAACCACTAGACACTGTCAAACTGAGCGAAACTCATAAAACTGCGGCAAAACTGCAGGTAATTGTTCCACAGCTCTGTGTACAATTGGTTGGAGTCCATGGAAAACAATAAATATAACAACAACAGCTCTACGTAACAGTAGCCTGCACCCGGCCACCCCTGAGCCGCTGTGGGTGCACTTTGCGTGCTAACTCTGGTCCCCCTTTGCCCTGACCTAAAGTCCAGGATTTTTGCTCCCACAACCTTGTGGCCTGCTCATGAGCAGCCACAAACCAGAGGCCCCCATGCCCCCTTGAATAACATTGAGCCTCAGCACTTGGCACCCGGCTGCCCTAGTGCCATTGAGGGTGCTTTAAGAGTACATCCTTGACCCTGGGGGAAGCCTTGTTCTAATCCCATAAACCCAACTCCCAAAAAAACCAGTCAGATTTACAAGCCCCTTGCGCTGCCAGTACGTCACTTTTTGTGACAAAATGGGATCGCATTTCTCTGCCCCATATTTACAAGGACAGGAAGAGACACCCTGCGTGGTTTTCCTGCCTTGTAAATATGACACCTTTACATGCAGCACATTAAAAGAAAGGGGCGTTTCATGGTGTTGCTGTGGGTGTTCCCACGCAACACCCATGGAATGAGACACATTTCCAGAATTACGAGGATTCGTAGACCTGGAAATGTGTCCGTTTGCAACGCCGTAGCAAGGCGTAACAAGGAAAAATGTTTTCATTTCTCCTCGTTTTTTTCCTCTTTTAATGCGTGCTGCATTCTACAGCATGCATTGAAAAATGCCTTTAGTGATTGTTTTTGTGCAGTAAGGTGCCCCTTCCTGCACAAAAACAATCTCTCCATGGAGCAGGCATCCTTGCACCATGGCGCAAGGGTGCCTGCGCCGGTGCATGGCAGCTGTTTGTGCGCCAGCGCAGGGAAGAGCACAGGAATGCAACATATCATTGTAAATATGTTGCATTCCTGTGCTCTGAAAGTGTCGCAGCGTGGCACAGCCAAAGGGCTTGCGGTGCCGCGCTGCGGCATTTTCTTGTATATCTGCCCCTAAGTACTTACCTGTAAACCGATAACTTCATTTCCTCCTATAGGATTGAATTGACTGCTTTTCTGTGAAAATGTTGTAAGTTTGGAGTTGGTTTGTATGAAACCTTAAGAAACTGCAAATGTATAAAAACTGATTTACTTACCTTTACTTTAGGAAATGTCCCAGTGTGATATCTAGGCACAGCAACTTGAAAAGTGATCTGAAAAGTAACTGAAAGGTAATTCAAACTGCTTTTCAAACAAATGACTTTCCTGTAACCAATCCAATTGCATTTGAATGCATTCAAACTGTATTTAACTGTATTATTCTTGCAAAGTGTCATTATACGTACCTGTACCAGGCCTGGCTTGGTTCTAGAAAATAAAATATAACTAAATAATATTTTTATACAAACACATTGGTATGAGTTCAGTCTTTGAGTGTGTGACATCATTTCTTGCCTGGGTGTGTACAATAAATGCTTAACACTACCCTCTGATAAAGCCTTACTGCTCACCCACACTACCACAAATAGAGAGTAAGGTATTATCTACTTTTACCTCTGCCTACCTTTGGGGTTCCACTGGACTCTGCGCACACTGTCCCTCACTTTCATATAGTAAATACAGAGCCAGCTTCCTACAGTGTGCCCATTCACAAACAATATTGGTGGGGATTGTGTGGTAATTAATTGTAGGATCCCAAAATTGGCTGAGAGGTTAGTTATGAGTGGGGCTAGATTCTACCTATAGAGAGATCACCTAAGCCTTGTTCCTCTGAGATTTTATTATACACATGTGGTGCCAATGGCAAGGGTGGACTCTAGCCCCCACCCCCAGGGGATTTGCATGGGAATGAGTTTCATATCCCTACTTTAAATAGTTTCTGTCCATTATCTGCCTTGGATGGCCTAGTTTGATGCCCAGTCTTGTGTGTCAGTCATGATAATTCATTTGTAGCTGAGCTAGTGGCTCCAGCCTCTTCTTCCTCCAAAGCGGGGCCACCCCCAACTTTACGCCCGCTCCATCTTGCTCTGCATCTCTTCCCACAGAAATCTGGTTTCCATTAAGGCGTTGTGTCGGGTCTCAAAAAGTGATCCCAGTAGTGATGGTGTCCCCTGCCCAGAAGACCCAGTTTTGTTTTGCCCCCTAAACTAAGATTGTTTCCTGGAACATCGCTGGCTTGGTATCTAAATTGGAGTGTCCCAAATGGGGTTATTTTATTGACTCATTTGATATATGTATATTCCCGGAGACCTTGGTGAGTTGTTCCACAATATTGAGCTGTGTTTGTTAACTTTTCTTTGGCTTGTTCTTCCTCAGGGAAGGGCAGACCTTCGGGTGGTATGACAGTGTGGGGTAAATACTCCATCTGTTGTATTTTCAAGACAATTGATTTGTCTTGTAGATATGTATATATATATATAAACTTTATTGTTTGATTAATAAAAATAATTGCAATCACAACATCTTCACATCTCATAATGCTAAAAAGTGAATTAATTAATAACAAAATCATTGCAAGCAAAGCATCTTCCCCTCAAATGATATAAAAACTGTATCCTTTATACTATTAAAAAGTGTACCTATCAAATAAAATCCAACCCCTGAACATCAATAGTTACAACAACATACTATTGCACATTTTACATTTTAAAGTACCAGCGTGCACAACATACTATTTCCCTATACATAACGGAAAAATACTCTAAAAGAATACTTCAATAATTTCTACAGCAAAATACTACAAATATTTCATTTCAAAGTGCTACCGTGCAATAATTGCAACAACCATCATATTAAAACAATGAGAAAGTGCATCAAAAATTCTATTGTACATTGCTTGCCCAAGTTACTTTTTAAAGTGCTAATGTGCAGTTATTGCAACGACCATCATATTAAAACATTAATAAAGTGCATCAAGGTTTACTTTAATGGTGACACTTCTATTATTACCTTTCAAGTTATCACCCTACTAACAAAATCATTTGGTGATAAAATATTGACTAAATAGAACTATTAGGTACCAAAGGCATTAAAATAATGGAACTTAACCTTATTATATCAGATATTTTTCAACTGCCATTAAAAATGTTACCAATTGGCACAAGAATGGAATCGAATCACCAGATAGTGACATAATTAAAGCCTGACGAGCTGATCTGACCCCGCTCATCAAAAAATGTGGTTTTAGACCTGAACGTCGAAGGTTAATCAGCTTCGGGCACACACACAATATATGTACTAGTGTCTCCTGAGGCCGTCCACAGAGTCTACATTCAGAATTTGGTCACTGTTTGATCCAAGGTTGAGTGCCCTCCTTTGTTGGATTTATTCCCATACGTAACCTTAAAAACATTTTTTTAAACTTTGCTGAAATAAAAGCAGTCAGATATGGCTAGATACGCAGGGATTGGTATGAATTATCACATACTATGCATCATTTTTCTCTACTAATAAATTTTTATCCAATTTAAGCGATTCAGCTTTGATAAGTTTTTTTAGGATTAACTTATAATTGGGCATTTTCAGATCTTTCAGTGCAATTTGCAGGCCAATGTCTTTTAGGTTAAAATATAAGATCTCCATTTTGCAGCATAGGCAGACTTATCTATTTCAATTGATTTGGGCAGTGCTGATGCTCAGTGTGTTTACCTATCTTTCTCGACAGACAGTGTGTATTTTCTGTATAATGTATATTGTAGGCATAAGGGAAATGGAGTAGAGGTGAAGATTATGGATCTGATTGGAACCCATACGGCTGCCCTGCCTGCAAATGATTTTAAAACAGTGGGAAGACATATTAACTGTAAGTTTGAGCCATTGTCTATTTCTCAAGACGAATCTCTGGGTGACAGGGCTCAAAGCACCATTTCGTGCTCCCAATGATGGCGCTCGACTCGTTCCCCCTTGTGAAGCCAGGGTGAGGGGTTGCCCTCCCTTCCGCCCAAGCCTCCCCCGAAGCACCGAACTATACAGGATCTGTCACTGACCCCCTGGTTGGGCCCCTTTCTATTTTCTTGCTCTATTTACGCTCCTTTGTGCTAACTATCTAGGTCTCTGGCCGCTGTTGGAGATGGTCTCTGATCCTCCTCATGCGAGCTCACTTCTCTGGTGACCTCCCTCCCTAATTCGGACGCAACAGATCTGGATCCTGATCTATTTCCCCTACAGCGACGATGCCCGCGCCCTCAACAGCCCCAGCTATTGTCCCTCCTAACCCGCGGCTGATCCTGATATAGTCCCAGTTCCAACCTTTATAGTCAGCCTGAGCTCTCCCAAAGTCTTGATATGGTCCCACCACTAACTTTTGTTCCCGGACTGTGCCATCTCAAAACTCTCTTCGATGATGGACATTCACTAGAATTATTATAACCTGTGTTTTATATGTATGTTGATGTTCTATCACTATAACAATTGTAATCGGTGCTTAATTTGAGTGTTGATGTTCAATTACAAATCTTTGAGCCGTAACAGAACTTAGCTCTACTGCGTTTCTATTATGGTAAGAATGGAAACCTGGGTTTTAATTTGAATACTTTGTTGCTACCTGGCTGTTTCTGGCTCTTCCTCCTATATTTAGACTCTCTTACCCCCTTCTTCCCATCCCTCATTTCTCCCGTATCTCCTTATGCTCAATAATATTCACCCACCCCACATTATTCCCGCCTTAATTCCTTCTCCTCGCTACCTCTCCCCCAATTTTCATATACCTCTACTCTACCTCTACCACCCCAACACCTCTGAAATTTCTCCCCCTCTGGTATATATTTGTTATCTATATATACTCTTGTCATATCCTGACAGCCTCTCTACTCAACCTCTATGCTACCTTTGCCACCCCTAACACCTCTGACATTTCTCCCCTCTGGATAACACCACTCCCCTTTACTACTTACCCCCCTCTCTCTGCTGGGACTCTCCCCCATGGTTCCCAGCTCCCCTGCTGCCTATTTCTCATCTCTTTCTGGTCCCTCCCCCTCCTATCTCTTCAGCTCTTTCCCCCTTCTCATGACCTATCATGTTCCCCACATATCCCATCCACCCAACCCCAGATCCTGCCCTCTCCAGACATGGTCCCAATTCCTGGAACATCACATACCCATCCAATCTGTCCAAAAATGCCAAGGAAAACTTTAAACATAAATTATTGACTTGTCACCCTGAAACTCTCATAGTTGATATCTACCATAGCCTCACCTCTCCTATGAAAAACAATCTTATTTTCTATTCCAAACGCCCCTTCAAATGGAAAGTATCTTCCTAGGCCATCTTACAGTCACTAAATCCAGCAATATCCCATATGGTTTCAAATTATCTACCTCCGCCATCCCCAGCCTAGCTCGGAGAAATTGATATCTTCATATTCAAAACCGGTAACATTCTCATCCAAGCTACCGAACTACACCTCAACATCTTTGACCGCCACTTCAGTATCCTGGCAAGCCACCTATCCAAACCTGCCACCAAACCCTCTTCCCACCAATTGTCGGACACCATCATGATTCCCCCCCCCAGTGCTGAGCCTACGCCACCAAGGCTCCCCTAATGCATGTACCACCACCCAAACCCTCACCTTATCTAAAGACCAACACCCTCAAACCCATCTTTCCACCCCTAGCCGCTCTACTACTCCCAGACCCCTTCACCCTGAACTTCTTCCCTCATCCCCCTGCGCCTATATATCCCTCTCTGAACTACACTCTCCCCGCGCAAGCTGTTGAAGTTAAGTCCCAGTCCCTCCACCTAATGCTTCTGACCCTTCCCCCCTACACCCATCTCTCCACTGCTGACTTTCTCTCCCCCCTCATAGTGCTGTAACTTCCCCCTCCATCCCTCTCTCCATCATAACTTCTCCTTTGACCTTTCGGCTTATCTTCATGACTGACCCCGTCTTCCTCACGTACAACATCCCTAACTCTCCTCTAACTCCCCCCAGTGGCACACCCTCCATCATCACTGGCCAACACTGAACCCCCGTTCTCCCCACCCTCCCCGTCGCCTGGGCCAACACTCAATCTTATCGCTCAGATGCTTTCTATCATTGAACTTAAGCTCTCAACCATGCAGACGGAACTTATAAGACTCAGAAAAGATTTGAACACCCTGAACACAAAGACCCCCATCAATCATAAGGACTCCACCTGTTCGTACCTCACTTACACCGCCCAACTTAACCACTGAAAATCTACTCCTCTTTGCACCAGATCTTTTAGGCCACGCTGCGCTAGGAATGGTCTCTCCTCTTCTGCCATCAAGGACTTATGCAACTCTTACCTTCCCAAACCTCTGATACCTAATCATTCCCTCCCTTATTCCTACATCCCAGTGATTTTGAGAACAAACAGAAACCCCTCCACTCCCATCTAACCTAGACCCCCAGCCCAACTTACCACCATACACTTGTGCCCCACAACCAAAGCCAACCCAAAGCCCCTCTCATGCATGCTCGTTAATTGCCGCTCAGCTGTCCGACACGCTACGGAAATTTCTGAAACCATCCTCAGTGAAACCATCGACATTGCTTTCCTTACAGAAACCTAGCTTCAGGACCACTTGACGGCCATCCTTGACTTGCTGACCCCCCGGCTACTCTATCATCAGAAAAGACAGACCAGACGGTCTACGAGGAAAACATGGCGGGTGCTAGCTAAGCGGCTCGCACGCTCCTACCGGCCTCCTGCGATCTCCGCCGCTGCTATGCCGACAAACTTTACGGCTCATTTGATGGAATAAGGCATTAAGGGCTCAGCAAGCTATTCTTATTCCCGCTACCGTTCTTGCAGGCACTGGTAAATGTGCAAACCGGTGATCTCATCTCTTTCCGCTCCGGCTCCCGTCCTTCTCCCGATCTGGGGACGAGCAGCCGTGGAGCTTAAGCGCGGCCGTGCGGCCGCTGCTCGCGGGGCACACACCGCATCTTCTCTCGGAAGAACAGGAGGAGAGATCCCGACGCCGAGGGACACCGTGCTGCAAAGGTTTCGTCCTGCCATTAATACATCAGAACTCGAGACAGAGCAAGTGGCGGCTGACTCAGCAGACTCAGCAGACTTGGAGGTGTCGGAAGACCGGGAAGTTTCTGCTCCAGGCGAAAGTAAGGCAATTGATCTTACCAGGGGACAGATTGAGACAGATATTATTAAAAGCAACGGTAATAAATGTAACTCTAGTCTAGGTGCCACAAGAAGCAAGACGAAGGATCGGAATAAAGAACTTAGGCTGGATCACAGCAAACCACAACTCCCAGAGTGCATCTTGGGGGAGGGCCCAAAGTCAAGGCTGGAACACAAAAAAAGTTTGGGTGAGTATAAGGGGGGTCCCACCAAAGAAGTTATTAAATGTACTAGACAGAAAAGGGCAAAAAAAAGGAACTCAAATGCTCCAGGGGATATACCTCCCTCATTGCGCACATATTTTAAAACGCTACCCCAGGTATTGAAGATTACGCAGGGTATGGCTGCATCTAAGGGAGAAATTCCTCAAATTAAGAAACAACAGTCCACACTAAATGCCACCCCAAGTCTAATCTCCTCTCCCAGTCTCCTTACTGATGTGGCGATGTTTGAGGGTTCCTCGGAAATCACTACGCCAGATCTGGTTGCGGTTCCAGCCGTGGTGACTGCAGAAACTGCTACTCCAAACGATCCCTCTAAAACCAAGTTGCTAAATGGAGGGGAATCAAACCCAACGGTGCTAGAAAAAGCGACAGAGGCGGAGGAGGCAGTAGTGGCAGTAGATCGGGATCTGGAAGTTCCGGGGGTGGGCAACACTCTTGAGGCCCTAGTTAGCTCCATTAATGCAATGAAGGAAGAGATCCGACAGGACTTTGCAGTCTCAAAGTCAAATCAGAACGACATAAGAGCAACATGTGAGCTATTAGGCCAAAAAGTGGAAGGGTTATGTGAAAGAACTGATATATTGGAAAGCTCTGTAGGTCTTCTAACAACTGACCTGGAGGTCGCTAGGTCCAAAATACACACCCTTCAAAGAGACGGGGAGTACATGAGAGAGAGGGTCGAGGGTTTGGAAAACCATTCTAGGCGTAATAACATTCGACTCCTAAAAATTCCTGAAGGCAAAGAAGGTTCCGACCTTAAAGGCTTTATAATACAGTCTTTGAAGGAATCCCTAAATCTTGCCGAAACAACCGAGGAGTTGGACAAGGATATCCAGCGAGTACACAGAGATCCTTTCCGTCTGAATCCAGCAAGGTCTAAACCCAGGAAGGTTTTAGTCAACTTTTTGACCTACGCACTCAAGGAAAAGATCCTAAACCTTGCCCTGAAAACTAGATCGTTGAAGTGTTTGGATTTTTCCTTTGAAGTACGCTCTGATCTCTCTAAAACTACATTGGACAGACAGTGGGAGTTGGGGCAACGAATGGACAAATTCAGGTCCTTAGGAGCTACTGTACAAATGAGGTTTCCAGCATTCTTACGGATTATGCACAATAACAAGATGCATAATATTCGTTCTATTCAAGATGCTGATGACCTACTTGATTCCATTCGGAAACAGAACCAGACTACTAAGTAATCGAATACGACCATCTCCGCACTGCCTTCTGAGTTCTTATGTGCTCTGGGTAGTAATTTGCCTTTGAATCTTTGGCCTTCCTTCTTTGTCCAGCATAGGATAGGTTAGGTTAGGCTTCAATGAGGATGACCACGTTAACATATTGTTATTAAATTTTTGATATGTAGAAATTATAAGCCCAGAGGGAAAAAAAAAAAAAAGGAAGGGAAAAGAAAAGAAAAAGGGGATGGGGAGGAAGGAAAGGAAAAGGGGAAAAGAAGAAGGAAAAAAAAGGGAAAGAAAGGGAAGAGGGGGAAGGGAAGAAGGGAAAAAAAAAAAGGAGAAAAAAAAAGAAAAAAGAAAATTATATACCTATATAAAATTGTGCATCTACACCTTTCACTCTTCTTTTTTTTTTCTTTTACACTCTCTATGGGCCTTTTTTTTTCTATACCCATAACGGTCCATATTAGGGCAGCGGCGGGGGTTGATGGGTAAGGCTGTCGGTGGGCGTAAAGCTGGCCAAAGATCAGTGGGGGGGCGGTGGTGGGTGGGTAAGCTATTGCATAAAAAAAAAACCTCATTTGTCTACCTGTTTCACTTTTTCAAGCAAATTTTCTCATAACTAGGATTCTCCATTGCGTTAGGGTTAAATGTTACTATATGGGGGATCAAATAAGGAGAGAGCCGTGACAGTTTATATAGAATGACACTAATACACTATATCTCCTGGAACGTTAATGGTCTGCGAGTGAGAGGCAGACGAGATTGTATTTTACAGTATCTGAGGGACTCTCAGGCACAGGTCATAGTTCTTCAGGAGACGCATCTTCTTAAATTAGAGGCCACTGCCTTGTTAAAACAACACAAGTGGATTGATAAATTCTGTTCAACAGACCACAACGCCAATATCAGGGGGGTTATATTCATATTTAAAAAATCTGCCAAAGCACAGATTTTAGAATACAAAGAGGATCATTCGGGGAGATGGTTAATAGTGAGAGTCTCATTGGACGCCCAGATTTATACCTTAGTCGGCTATTATGGTCCAAACTCTGACGAGCCCTCACATTTGGACGTGATTAGGAACCATCTAGTTCTAGTTCAGGATCCAGTGATTTGGGTGGGGGACTTTAACATCGTTCTTAACCCCAGTCTGGATAAATCTGTTAAAACTAGACTCTGTAGCTCCGTCAAATCTAGGCATACCCTCGTAACCATTATGACACAACTTGGTTTGGCGGACATATGGCGAGAAAGAGCAGGTAATAAGGTAGGAGTTTCTTTTAGGAATAGTCGCTTTAAACATAAGTCTAGGATTGACTATGCGTTTTTTAGCTATGGTTTAAGGGACTCTATATTCACGATAGATTATTTACCTTCGCATCTGTCAGACCACTCTGCTTTAGAATTCTCTTGTAAACTTGAAAATACCATTAGTCACCCATCCTGGTCCTTTGATCGGATCCTCCTGCTTGAAGATGATGAGGTGCAGTTCTTGGCAACAGAGTCCTCAATATTTTTTGACATTAATAAAGATTCGGCAGGTTTGGCAGTGGTTTGGGAGACTTTTAAGGCCTTTTTAAGAGGTCAGATTACCAATAGAGCCTCTTTTAGACGTAAGATATATAGAGAGAGGGTGACTAGCCTTGAGCAAGACATGAAACTCCTTGAGTCAAAGATCGACTCACCTTTAGGAACATCACAGCTACAGGATAATTTGGTCGAACTGAAGCTACAATTAAACAATATCCTACTTGAGAGAGTAAACAAAAGATGGGAAGCATTTAAGACTTCCCAATTTGAATTCGGTGAAGCTGCAGGGAAACTGCTAGCCTGGAAAATCAAATCCGATCAAGCTCTCAAATTCATAAAGGAAATAAGGATAGAAGGTGAGGCAGAGCCAAGATCTACCAAACTAGATATAGGCAGAGCCTTTTTTGACTTCTTTGAAGACATATATAGGGAGGTTCTCCCTAACGACCAGCAGGCAAGAGACAGCTGGCTGAAAACTATCACGCTCCCAACTCTGTCGACAACACAAAGCAAGGCCTTGGAGTCTGAGATAACAGAGGCTGAGGTGATCAAAGCTATCAGACACCAAAAAAAAGGGAAGGCGGCTGGGCCTGATGGTCTCCCGGGGGAGATTTATAGGTCTCTGGAAACTGTCACAGCCCCTTTTTTGACGACCCTATTTAATGCCATCTTAATAGAGGGTGAGTCTCCACCTAAATCCTGGGGGGAGGCCACAATTGTGCTTATTCCAAAGCCTGGAAAATCTCCCCTGGACTGCGGGTCATATAGACCAATATCATTATTGAATAATGATTATAAAATCTTTGCAACAATTATGGCAGCTAGATTGGCCAGCGTTATGGGTGCTATAATTCACCAAGATCAAAAAGGTTTTATCAAAGGCCGACAACTATCCGATTTGACACACCAACTGATAGGAGCCATAGATATCGCCTCTGCTTTCTCCATACCTTTGGCCATTTTAACCTTAGATGCAACTAAGGCTTTTGATAGAGTCAACTGGCTCTATCTTTCTGATGTATTGGAAAAATTTAATTGTGGGATTGGCTTTCGTAGAATGATAAAGCAGCTTTATGCTGCTCCTTTGGCTAGATTGCTGATTAATGGGGTCTTGACAGAAGCCTTTGATATATCTAGAGGTACGAGGCAGGGCTGCCCGCTCTCCCCCCTCCTTTTCAACTTATATATAGAACCATTTGCCCAGCTTTTGCGGGAGGAGGCTAATATTCCACCTTTTAGCTTTGGAGAATGGGAAAGGCGAATAGCTCTCTATGCAGATGATATTTTGATTCTTACATCTGACCCAGTTAAGGCATTTCCTGTAGTTATCAAAAGGGCAGAAGAGTTCGGTCTTATCTCTGGATACGATATTAATTCGAGCAAGAGTGAAATAATGGTCTGGAACCTCCCCGATATACAGCTGGGGGTAAATATCTCCACATCCATGCGATATCTCGGCATAAGAGTGACCCAAGAATTGGATAGTATTGGGCAATCTAACTTGAATAAAATTTATACTGAGAGCAAAAAGCTTTTAAAATCTTGGACTCATCTGCCTCTCTCCATTACTGGAAGGGTAAATCTCGTAAAAATGTGTATTCTCCCTAAGTATACGTTTATCTTTAACGCAATTCCTTTGGCATTTGAACCTAAATTAATTGGAAAATGTCAGCAAGACATAAATACTTTCATATGGAATAACAAATCGACCAGAATAGCTTGGAAAAAGTTGAGGAGAAGAAGGGAGAAGGGTGGGCTCGCCCTGCCGGATCTATTGTATAATGCATGGGCATTTTTGTTGTCACACTCCAGGATGCTTTTAAAAATGCCATCTATTCTCCATCCAGGGTCAATATATAAAGCTATGTTGATGGGGGCAGAACTAGCAGCAGATGGATTTATGTTCAAATTCGGAAGTCAGAAATTTTTCAAAAAAATTAAATTAAAGATTCTGCAGTCTTGGACCAAAACCTGGTCCAGTATTAGGAAGAGACTGGGGCTGTCCTATTATTCTAATTTCTCTCCAATCTGGGACTCGCCGGGTCTTCCTCCATGCCTGAATGATAGTTTGTCATCTAGTATACAACAAGCTGGTATCATAAGATGGGGTCAGTTATTCAGGGATGGGACATTAATAGCCTGGAATGAATTATATGACTATGTGGGATCAGGGCTTTCCAGATTCAAATTCATCCAAATAGAAAGTTGGGCTAGATCCCAAAAACGTAGAGATCCCCACTTAGGGAGGGCTAGTATCTTGGAACAAGAGTTAGTAGATCGTCTAGGGGGTGAGAAAGAAGTAGCCATATGGTACTGGCAGCTCTTGGAAGAAAGTGACGGGGAGTTCCTCCTTCCAGATCAGTTATGGGGGGAAGTGACTGGCCTTCACTGTGAAGATCTTTGGTTAAACTCCTTTGCCCTGCTCCCTAGAGTTGTGAAACCAGCATGGCTAAAACGAAATCATCTATTTTCAGCACATCGTGCATATATAACTCCGCTGAGACTCTCTAAATTCCTCCCAGACAAAAAGTGCAACAAATGTAATTGCATCGAAGCTTGTGACGTTCATATGTTTTTGGAATGTCCAGCCATCGCTGGTTTCTGGGAAGAAGTGAAGAATACCTTGAACTCCATCTTAAACATATCTTTGTCAATAACTCTACCACTTGTCATCTTTGGATTGGAGGATAACATCATTGGTAAAGCGAGGTCTTTCCTCTTCTATGCAATTTTGTTGGCTAGAAGGCAAATTTGTATTCATTGGACAGAGAAAACAGCCCCATCACATTCTGGGTGGCTTTCATCTTTATATGAAACATCTAAGGCTGACCTAAATCGATCATGTAGTAAAGATAATCTGGCTTTTTGGAATCTGCTGATCAAATGGCGATAGAATCCGGGGTTTTTTTTTTTTTTTTTTCTTCCCCGGGTCCTATGATTATGCCTTCGAATACTCCCTGGACCGGGTCCTTGGCTAGGTTTACGTATGGTCCTCCAGGTTTAAAAAAGACCTAGATGGAGTTGGTAAATCCCTTTTTGTGTTGGGTTAAACAGGCTAACATCTTAACATACCGTGCATATGTGTGGTGTAGGGTGGTTGGCTCTCCCAATATCGAGGGTAAGGCAAATGAGGACAAAAAAAAAAAAAAAAGACAGACCAGACAGAATAGGAGGTGGCTTAGCTATCATCTATAAAAATTAACTCCAACTCTCCTGTGTTAACATTTTTGAACACCTTACCTTTGAATATCTTGGCGCGGAACTCACAATGCAGGGCGCTTCCACAATTCGTCTACATAACATCTACCACCCCCCGGGGGATCCTATACCCTTCGCTGAGGAACTAGCTGAACCTCTCCCCCAATCCTCATTCGCTAACTCCAAAAATCTCTTCCTACGAGATTTTAACATTCACTGGAACAATGTTACTGACACCACAGTCAGCCATCTGATCAATGGCCTGGTTCAACTATGCCACTCACCCTCCCACACTAAAGGTGCCACTCTTGATGCCATCATTTCCAACAATGACTTGGCCTCCCTCTCCAGCATCCTCCCTATTGACTGGTCTGACCATCACCTCATCATGTTCAAGATCGCATCCTCTCCCGTCCCCCCTCCTATCAAAACCGTCAAACCCATGAAATGGCCCAGAAATCTTAATCAAATCCCTCCTGGTGAACTTGAGTCTCAGCTCCAAGGTCAACTACTTCTCACCCCTCTCTTCCAAGACACCAATGAACTCACCAAGCTTTTCAACAAGACCGTCAAGGAGGCCGTAGACCATCTAGCCACACCCAAGCTCAAAAAGAACCATTCCATCCAAAACGTGGTTTAACTCTGACCTCAATGACGAAAGACGTTCACTTAGACTGGCTGAAAGAGAGGCAACACCCCTACCCTGCACACCTTGCTTGTCTTCGGGCCGCTCGGGCGACTTATAAAAAACATATTTTCAAAGAAAAGGCCACCTTCTTCCTAGACTGCGCCAAAAATAGACCCAGAGAACTATTTAACATTGTTCGCAACCAAACAATCACAGCCCTCCTTAAACTGGCTGCCTCAACTTATAGATGTGAAGAAATTGCCAACTTCTTCTCGGAGAAAATTGCCAAAATTGATCAGTCCTTCCATCTAACTCAGTCCCCACCCAATCCACCATTAGCTGCTGACACTTCATTAGACGATCCTTCCGTCTTGACTCTACCTCCTTCCTCTTCCACTCTCCCTCATGCTACAACCCACACAGATTCCAGCCTTCCCCTCTTGCAGCTCAAAAACAATGCATCCTGGACGAACTTCCACCCTGTGACTGAGCTTTAAGTCTTTAGCATCATCTCCAAACTTAAACCATCCTCACACACCAAAGAGCCTCTCCCATCTAGTCTTATTCAGAATCTTAACCATATTATTGCCCCTTATTGGACCATGATCATAAACACTTCCCTCTCCACAGGATGTGTCCCAAACTCCCTTCAGCTCGGTCAAATCACGCATATTTCTAAAAATCTCACATCTAACCATAACTAACCGAACAATCTCCGCCCTATCTCAAACCTACCACTTCTTTCCAAAGCCCTTGAAAAATGTGTCTTGCTTCAATTGGATAATCACATTAACAACTGCAACCTTCTGGACCCCTTACAATCCGGCTTCGGAATAGGCTGCAGCACCAAAACCGCCATGCTAAAGATAGTTGACGACATCCATTCCGCCGATGACAATGGTGAATCCTGCGTTTTCATTCTCCGTGACCTCTCAGCGGCCTTCGATACAGTCAACCACAATTCTTGACTCAACTTGCTCAAGACCTACTTTGGCCTTAGCGGTCAGGTCCTTAACTGGTTTACCTCTTTTCTCAAGCACAGAACTCAACCAATCAAAATTGATGACTGCCTATCTAACCCCTCACCTGTAACCCTAGGTGTCCCTCAAGGCTCTATTCTCTCCCCCTTTCTCTTTAACCTCTGCATGGAACCCTTTTCCCTCATTCTGAAATGAGCTGGAATCAACTATCACGTTTATGCGGATGATACCCAATTTTATTATAAGATTAGGTCCCACTCTGATGTACTTCATCTTAACCAGACCTTGAACAAGATCCAATCCTGGTTCTATACCAACCATCTCAAACTTAACTCTAAGAAAACTGAAGTCATCCTCTTCTCACCTAGAAACAACGGGCCACCCATCCAATCCTGGATGTCTGATCTCAATTCTCTCAACTGTTCGCTCTCTTTGTTCAATTCAGTGAAATCACTTGGTTTCATCATCGACAAAAACCTAACCCTTAACGAACACATAAAAAACTCTACTAAAGGAGCTCTCCTCACTCTCCGCCATCTGAAGAAAATCAAACCATTCATCCCACTTGAAGACTTCAAATGGGTTGTCCAATCACTGGTTCTCTCCAAAATTGACTATGGCAATGTTATCCTCACAGGAACGCCAAAGTGCACTTAGTCCCTCTCAGATCCGTGCTCCACTTGGCAGCCAGGCTTATCACTGACTATAAGTGTTTTGACCACATCTCCTCAGCCCTGAAGTCCCTTAACTGGCTACAAGACAGCATGCATTACGCATAAAGCTTTACATCAGAATACCCTGCTGTACCTCACAAACAAACTCAAAAAAGCCAGCGGCTCTAGACCGATGATGAGCACAAACACTTTCCTCCTCGTCCCCCCCCTTATTCAAAAAGAAAACCCCTCAATCTCACTCCTTCTCAGGTAACACTCCGAACATCTGGAAAGCCCTCCCCAAGAAATTGCTTTGTAAACCCTCCTATTTCAGCTTTATAAAATAACTCAAAGTGCACTTTCTCAACAAATACTGGGGCCCCTAATCTGGTATCTGACCCCTCACTTGGCCTCCTCTGTACTTACCATCCCATACCCCACTTTCTTTCTCTCTCTGTCTCTCCCTATGTAAATGTATCTGCTACTGTTGTTTCTATGTTAATAGACATCTGTCGATTCCTTTTTTATGTATATTGCCCTCGGCTCATTTTAGTTTTGATTTAACTTGCTTTCATGCCCTGGTATTGAACACTCCTTTCTTTGTCCTGTTGTACTGTTATCTTGTTTTTTGCACATGTAGAGCACTCTTTTTTTTTTAAGTTTTAAAGAAAATTTTATTGAAATTTAAATACAACAGAATTATAATAAAACAGCATGGTTAAATTCAACTAAAAAGGGGTATTGTCCTACAGGAGGGGAGGAAAGGAAGAAATAAGGGAGGGGAATAAAAAGGAAAAAGAGATTGTCAAATAGTAGAACAAAATAGATACGCAAAAAGCATAATTATTACTGTAGAAAACGCATGCATAGGAAGTATAAAGGTACAATTGGGTATAGAAAGACTTCTCCAGTAACAATGTATGAAATATTTAGAAATACAAAACATTTTATATGTATAGATGCTTAAATTCAACAGAAATATGTTCAAGGAGGGTTGGGAACTTCTTCCATACGAGGATTGTGTAGGGGTAGAGAACGTGCAACTTCATTTAAAAAGTTCGTGTTTGGCACCCATAATATATCACGTTTAATAGCAAGTGTAATGGGATATACATAGGCCCTATCCAATATATGGTGGTAACAAACCCCATACCACCAAGCTTGAAAAGAAACATTTGAGGCATCCTTCCAAGACTTAGTGATTTGTTGAAACGCCACAGCTATAAGTAAATCAATAATGGAAGTATCTGTAGTGGAGAAGGACCATATGTCGGAGAGGCTGCCTAAGAAAATATGTGAAAGAGTAAAGGAGAAATGTGTTGAAAAGATTTTGTTGATCTGCCGCCACACGTCATTCCAAAATTTGTAAATCGCTGGGCATGTAAATAACATATGTTTAAGGTCTGCCAGTGAGGCTGAACTTGTCCAACAGGTAGAAGGCACGGAAGGGTCAATCATGTTCAATTTAGCAGGAGTAATTAAAAGTCTATTATAGATAAAAAATAACGTTTGAGTTGTGTTAGCTGCTCTAGACGACTTCCTTATTTTGATCCAAATTTTCTGCCACACGGTAGCAGAGAAAGAGTCCTCTAAATCTGACTACTAATCAGATTCTACTTTGGATTTATCCTGAGTAGCAGGAACCTCTCTCAACTTTCTATAGATTTGGGAAGCAGAAGAAGAAGCAAGTAAGTAAGGGAGAGGAAGAGGAGGAGGGTGAGTGATAGATGAGGAGAGGGAATCGTAGCTACTCTGTGCAGCCACACGTAGTAGATTATATTTAGGTTCAAAGGAAACTGGTAAAGAAAAACAAGATTGAAGAGTACTGAAGGAGACACAAGTACCTTCATGAAAAAGCTGATAAGTCCAGTTAAGACCGAGATCTCTCCAGTCCTTCCAAAAAAGCATCCTATTTTTTAATTTAATAAGGGGATTATACCATAGGGGGGAATGCAAGAAACGTGAGCGATCATCAGAACCATCCACAAAAAGAGGAGAAAATGTTTTCCGAGAATTTTTAAGAATGGGAAGGGAAAAGCCCTTGGGAATGCGGGACAATGACACAAATTCTTCAAAGGTGAAAGGATGAAAGAAAGAGGACTCAATGTCTACCCACAGAGGTTGAGAAAGGATATCAGATTTATGATCAGATAAAAGGGAAAAAGAGTGCTGAAGAAAAAATGAGGTATGATAAGTAGCAAAATCCGGAAAATTAACTCCACCTAATTGCTTAGGGCATTTAAGTCTGGCAAAAGACATCCTAGGTTTCTTATGATGCCATAGGAATTTTGATAAGATGGAGTAAATATTTTTATAGGAGGATTTAGGTATATTAATCGGAAGATTAGAAAGATAGAACAAAATTATCGGAACTAACATCATTTTAATAGAATCTAATCTACCCCACCAAGATAAAAACAGAGGATGCCACCGAGCTGTAGAATCCTTTAGAGTTGCTAATAAGTTTTTAAGATTAAGTGCGACAGTGTCTTTAATAAAGGGTTTAAACCACAAACCTAAGTATTTAATCTGAGTCGGGCTCCAGTGAAAAGATGAGGCCAAAAAATCTACGTGGAAACAAAATTTATTTAGCGGAAGGATTTCACATTTGTCCACATTTAATTTATAACCCGATACCTTCGCAAACCCAGAAACTTCAGATAAAAAGGATGGAATAGAGGATTTAGGATTAGAAATGAATAAAAGTATGTCATCCGCATAGGCCAAAAGTTTCAAATACTTATCCCCATATGGGAAGCCGGTGATACTGTTATTTTCTCGGAGCTTTGTCAAAAAAGGTTCTAATGCTAAAATAAAAAGAAGAGGAGAAAGGGGACAACCTTGTCGGACACCTCTAAATAGGGGAAACGAAGAAGAGACAAGGCGATTAGCTAATATAAAGGATCTAGGAAAGGAGTATAATAAAGAGATGTATGCAAGAAATTTCGGACCAAAACCAAACCAAGCAAGAACTGCAAACATAAATTGCCAATTAACCCTATCGAAAGCTTTTTCGGCGTCCAGTGCAATAGCAGCTAAAGAGTGTGGGTAGGAATGAGACCTACTTAATACGTTAAAAAAGAGTCGAGTATTATCAGAGAGGTGACGGCCTTTAACGAAACCACATTGTTCCTTACCAATCAAGTGAGGTAAAATTTTATCGAGACGGAGCGCTAGAATTTTTGCAAAGATTTTGTAATCCAGATTAATTAGAGAGATGGGTCTATAATTCTTACATAGGGTATGATCCTTATTCTCTTTAGGAAGGAGGCAAATTAAGGCTTCCTGAAAGGAGCCTTCAGATTTTTTGGAAGATATAAAGAATGAGAACAGTTGATGAAGCTTAGGAACAAGCAACTTGGAAAAATGTAAGTAGAATCCGATCGTAAAGCCATCTGGCCCAGGAGCTTTGCCTTTTTTAAGCACTTGAATGGAATCCTGAATGTCTTTAGGACTTATATCAGCTTCCAAGGGGGCAAAGTCAATGTCTGGAAAAGAAGGGGAGGGAATAGAGGATAAGTATTGATCTATATCAGTTGACAAGGGAGTGGATTCCGGAGTATAAAGCTTTATGATAAAAATTTGTAAATTCCATCAGAATATCTTCATCTTTATGGAGTGTGACGTTAGATGAGGAAATAATAGATTCAATTCTTGTGCGCTCTCTCTTAACTTTAAGGTATTTGGCAAGAAGATTGCCAGCTTTATTCTGAGCAGTATAATATTTGGCACTAGATTTAAGTAAACATAAATTTGCAGATTCAGTAGAGACTTTATTAAACGAAAATTTAGCCTTGAGAAGCTTGTCCAAATCAGAGGGGGATTTAGTCAAGTAATAGGAATGTTCCAATTGTTTGATTTGTAGGTTAATCGATTGTAAAGACTGGGAAGCGACACACCTTTTATGAGAGACAAAAGAAATAATGAAATCCCTAGAGGCAGCTTTAAAAGTGTCCCATAACACTTGAGGAGAAATCATAGGAGATTCATTTTCGGTAAAAAACAAGGATGAGAACTCAAGAAAAGCTGGGGTAAATTTAGGATCTAATAAAAGAGAGTTGTTAAACCGCCATCTCCTAGTACCTTTTACGGGTGGGAGTAAATCTAAGTGCAAGGAAACTGGAGCGTGATCAGAGATTAAGATAGAACCTATTTCAGAATGGGTAATATGCTGAATCAAGGCTTTAGAAATAAAAATGTAGTCGATCCGGGATTGGGAGGAGTGGGCTGGTGAGTAGTATGTGTACTCCCTAAGTGTAGGATAGCAAAGACTCCAGGAATCAACAAGAGACCGTTGGGAAATAGTAGAAGTGAATTGAGTGTGCAACAGAGAGGGAGAGAAATGGCAATTGGAGCGACGATCAATATGAGGGTCCACAATTGTGTTACAGTCCCCTTCCAGAATGAGATAGTCATCAGAGGATTGCATCAATGAGGTGAGCATCTGTGGCCAAAATAGCTTGTCCTGTGTGGTAGGAGCATACACATTAAAAATAGTTATAGGGATGTTATCAATTAACAAAGATGCATTCACCCATCTACCATCAGAGTCATTGGCTTGGTGTATAACTTTGATATTTAAGCGTTTATGACAAAGAATAGCAACACCATTACGTTTTCCTGAACCAGGAGATGCAAAAACATGACCCACCCAATTACGACGTAGTTTGGCAATTTCAACCTCTTTTATATGAATCTCCTGTAATAACACAATATCCCCTCTCAAACTTGCTAAATGGGATAACACATGTTGCCGTTTAATGGGAGAACCCAATCCTTTAACATTCCATGTAAGTATATTTAACGACATTTAAAAATACAATTTATACCAAAGAAGTTGTGTGGAAGTCAAATATATACATAAGTGATAAAATACAAAGCATCTTGTAAAAATTGGAGAAAAAATGGCATTGCGTCTAGAGGAGTAGCTAAGAAATAGGGAGAAAAAATATGAAATAAGAGAAAGACTTGGAGAAGATAGATTAAAAGTAGAAAGGTATGACACGAAAAGATTGAGGATCAAATATAAACAAGAAGAAAAACAACTGGAGGAGAGATATGACCAGAGAGAAAAGCAAAGAAAGTAAAAAGAAAAGGAGAAAGAGGAGAAAAAGCAGTTATTACAAAAAACAAAGGTATAAAACGACAGACAAGAACAATGAAAAAATAGAAGAACAAATAGACATACCACCAAAAATAATGAAGAACGGGGTTGGTGAAGCCACATGAGGAAGATGGGACACTAAAACGGGAGACTCTACAGCGACGATGAGGAGGGACATCCGCTAGGCAAGCTGAGGAGAACAAGGAACGATGAGAACCACAAAATCGCTACCTGAGAAGGAGAAGAAAAGGGGGAACACGTTAGCACAACATAACGATACAAAATACAAGAGGGGAGAATTAAATATCATTAATGGTGAGACAAACAGACACCGCTAAAATGAAAAGGTCCATCATGACTGAGGTACTTCCATGGACTCCGTTCTGCAGCTGTTCAGGAATTGCTGGAGCAGCGCAGGGTCTTCATAACTGGTAGTTTTGTTGTTATAAGTTACTTTAAAGAGGCATGGATGGAATAAACCATAGCGTGCGTTTATACTGCGCAGTGCAGGTCTCATGTCTAGGAATTTCTTCTGACGGTCAGCAGTTGGTTTAGCATAATCTTGGGCAAAGAAAAGAGCAGAACCATTCAAAGTAATTTTCCCCCGTTGCTTGGCAGCCTGCAGGACTCTGAGTAGATCCGTATACTCCAGAAAGTATAAGATGACTCCTCTCGGTTTAGTAGACGATGATGAAGGAGAGCGAGCTAAGGGACCTAAACGATGCGCCCTTTGAATATTTAATGAGGGATTTTCTGGAAGACCCAAAAGAGTTGGCAAAAAGGATTTGAAAAATGAGATTGGATTGGCACCTTCAAGACCTTCAGTCAATCCATAAATCCGCAGATTATTGCGCCTATTACGATTTTCTAACATTTCAACCTGTTGTTTAAGTTGAGCCACCTCCTGAGATATGAGAGGAACTTGAGCTGTGATGTTTTGAACAGAATCAACACGTAATTCCAGGTCTCCAACTCTCTTCTCAGTGAGAGACCAGTTAGCTTCCAGACTCTGAAGCCTGGCATTAGTTTCCTCCATATGTGGTTTGAGGGCACGAATTTCATCAAGAAGGAGTTCCATAGAAATCGGGGACGATGAACTAGTGGGAGAAGGCGGGTTAGCCTTCACCCTTTTGCCAGAAGTAGACGGTGACGCAGAGGGTATCTTGGTATTTTGTTTAGTACTTGAGCGAGGAGTAGACGGAGTAATAGACTTGGCGCCAACATAGTCTTTGGTATTATCGTCAGTATGTTCTTGTAAAACATCAAAAGGGTTAAAGACCTCTAAATTGCCCTCGGTGGAGGAACGGGCGGCATTACAACTGCCGCGAGGCATGATGATCTGAGAAAAAATATGCTAAGAGTCCTTCAAAAGAAAGCAGAGTCAAAATTGGAGGATAGTGGCCCAGCAAAGACGAAGAAATATTGATGAGCAGTAACTGCAGGCACACCATCAATCAAGTAATATAGATGCTGCTTAAAAAGGACGAAAGAAACGTAATACTAGCAAAAAAGGCAGCCAAATATGGATCAGCACCGTCATACAGCCGCAGGCAGGAAGCAAAGCATCGTTGAAAAAACAAAATGGCGGCCGCGACGGTGAGGTAACAGGAAAAACATTAAAATAAACTTTCCAGCCTCACCCTATGAAAAAATAAAGGTATCATTCTGGAGAGTGGCAGTTCCGATTGTCAAAATGAACAATTTCGGCGATTTCGACGAAGAAATGCTGCCTGCAGAGGTCGCGTTCCTTCACGGCTCGCCGGAGCTCCCGGGAATAGCGGCCATCTTCTAAGGCTCCGAAGCCACGCCCCCACATGTAGAGCACTCTGATACCCCCGGGTCCAGCCAGCGCTATATAAAACCTTTCAAGTAAATAACTAAATAAATAAAATAAAGTTGCCAAATCACAGAACTTTACGTTGCCTCAGTGAAGACATCTGCCGCAGATTAATGCTTTCACATTTGGTAAGCCCTCAGGGCGTGTAACGGAAGATCTGTTTTGGACTGAACAGGTAACCACACATACCACCGCCCCAGGTGCTAGTCTTGCCAATTATATCTTACTAGATGTAAGGCTATGGCAATCGCTGATAGATATGGCTCTAGTTCCCAGGCAGGATAGTGATCACAATGCTTTGGGAGTAACGCTGGGTGCCACAGGCAACTCTCTTCCATGCTGGCTGTATGGTAGAAGGCTGGCCCCTGCTAATAACAGGCATGGGGTCAAATTGTGTTACAAGGCAAGTTTGGAGGTGGCCTTGGGTAAGGTGTTTAAGATCACGACTGCAGGACTAGATGATGTAGTCTCTGCAATGGAGAGTCCAGCTCAAGTAGATCAGTTCTTTAGCCTGGGTGAAATTCATAGATGTATGTTCTCATCACTTACGGATATGTTTTTGGCGGAGTCTCAATCTACCCTTTAGAGGAAGAAATAAGCCTGATGATATTCCAAACCTTGTCGGCTAGCTAGGATTGCCCTATTTTATGCAATTAAGTAGGAGTCTAGAGCCGACAATAGAATGGCTAGGATTTTGTATAAGGGCTCAATCATCAATGCAAAAAGAATGTGGGAGAGGTCTATCTGGGAGTCCATGTTGAGCACCATCAATAGCAAGGTCTATTGGACCTTCTGGTGCATTGTTGCCAACAAGGACCCCGGTTTTTCTGGCTCCCTTGGATGGTAACATGTCAGCATCTATGTGGGTAGATCACTTTCCCCAGTTATACTCGGGAGTCAAGGTACAAGCATCGAACCAAGCAATACCCAGTGCCCTGGTACCCAGGGAGTTGAGTCGCATTCCAATTCCCGGTGGTGTAGCAGAGCCTAACATTGTCGCAGCTCTGCAAGTAGTTCTCAGTGTTTCTGACACTGAACTTTCAAGAGCCATGGATTGGATCATACCCAATAAGGCCCCTGGGATAGACAAGTTACCTTGTGACCTTTTCAAGTCTTACAGGGATGTTTGGTGTTCCTATTTCTCAGTGTATTTTAGTGCCATTATAAATAGTACACCTATGCCCTCCACTTGGGCATGGGATGAGATTATCCAAATTTTTAAAAAGGGTTCTAGGTCCCTGCCGTCAAATTACAGGCCGGTCAGCCTCATTGACAGCATCCAGAACCTTTTCAGCCGGGTCATCCTGAATCAGCTGAGTGAGTGGATATCCGACTGTAACAGCTTAACTCCCGTGCAGGCTGGTTTTAGAGATAATGTAGAAACCATGGACCAGGTGTTTCGCCTGCAACTCTTGTATTGGAAATATGTGTTCCTGGGTGGAGGCAGACTGTATGTCATTTTTGTGGATCTTCGGTCTGACTTCGATCTAGTCCCTAGAGATCTGTTGTGGAAAACTTTGAGGGAGATGGGGGTTCTGGGGTACCTCGTTGATATCCTCAATAGATTGTACTTGAATAATTATGCTCAGGTTAAGTGTGGACCGTAAAGTGAGCTGACAGACCCCCATGCCTGTTTATCAAGGTTTGTCCAATACTTTTTCTCTTATATATCAATAATTTGATATCACAAGTGGAGCAAAGTGAGAGAGATTCTTAACAGTTTGCTGGGGTCAAGATCCCAGCCCTCCTGTTTGCAGACGATACCCTTTCACAATCAAAATCCCCTATGGGGATACAGAATATTTTGGATTGCTATGTGTCGTTCTGCAGGCAGTGAGTGCTTGAGATCAACCTCATCAAGACCAGGTTTATGTTTTTTTTAACCCTGTCCAACCACTTGTCCTAACCTGATCCTTAATAGAGCGACCCTGGAAAGAGTCCGGGTCTTTGAAAACCTGGGGTTTACGTTCACAGAGAGCTTTCATTGGATGAACCATATTTAGATGCATGATCTCTAGCTAAAGCAGCTCTGAAGGTGCACCGCGCTTCCTCCTTACATCCAGTGTCTCCCGCTCTTGAGATTTACAAAAAGTCATGCTTTACAGGCTACCCTGTATGGAGGAGAACTTTGGGGTTTCAGGATTCCCGCTCTCCTCTTTTCGGAGGGCTGTTGAAGATGTTATGAGGCAACCTCGGGGAAGATTGTTTATGTGCAGGAAGGTGCCCCTTCCTGCACAGAAGCAATCTCTAAAAAATAATTTTAATGATTGTTCATGTGCAGGAAGGGACATCTTTCTGCACATAAACAATCATTTGCGTTTTACTGTTTCCATGTGTGCTGCACAATACAGCGCACATGGAAACAGCAAAAATGAGGAGAAATTAAACAGTTCTCCTTGTTTCGCCAGGGAGAGACCAGGTTTTTCCTGATCTTAATTTTGGTGCCGCCCCATATTTAAGCCACCCTTGTAAATATGGGGCAGCGTCAAAATCAATGGGTATTGCAGTGGAACGCCGACAGCAACACTCATTGACATCCCCTTTCACACTAACTATAGCGTGAAAGTGTGCCTTATTAACAAGGCAGCGTTAAGCCAGTTTAAGTGGCTTAACGTTGCTTTGTAAATAAGGTGAAGCCCCTATCGCCATCACAATGTCCTGAAAAGTGTCGTTGTGGTGGCGATAGGGGCTTGTAAATATGTCCAATTGTTGGATCAAGCTAGTCACAACACTCTGGACTTCGCTAGCTGTCTAGTTTTCGCAAATGTCTGGGTTCAGTAGAGGTCCCTACTTTCTGAAACTTTTGCAGCCAATCAGCAAGGCCTGTAGGATTCTGCCATCCTGCCACTAGGCAGCACTCACTAAGGCCCTCTGGAGTCCTGCCTTTATCCCTGCATATGACATTACACACTTCTACACTTTGCATTCCCAGATAACATTCATGTTCCAATCCAGGCTTCCACAATATTAACCTGATGCATTATGTTCCCTGTAGTCCCTTCTGTCTGCAAACCCTGCCCAGATCACACCCTAAAGAATGTATTATATTTTGGACCTTGATTCCTGGACCCCACAGCCTTTCTGATGTCTGTATACATGCCTTCTGGACTTTTCACTCCATTGGGTCTGACCCGTACTCCGTTCCTGGCTTTCCTGTATTCTGTCTTGTGTCTGCTGGTTTTCCCGGTCTTCCACCTTCCATGGCCCAGTTCTGCCTTCCCGTCATTGGTGGTTCCCTGATTCCTGGCACCTGGTTGATTGCTTGCACATTGTTTTCTTCCCTGCACCTCTGCTCCTCTCCTAAGCCTCCAGCTATTTCAGCCCTGTGAGCACGGAGGACAGTGGCTCACAGGTGACTCCTTTGCTATATTCCAGGCTTGCATTTAATCCCAGTTTCCATTGTTGTTTAATTCTGTGTTCCTGTTCTGATTAACTATTTGTCTCTGTTGCCTGACCCTAGTTCATCTTGCCTCTTTATTTCTTGTTTGCTTTAACTCTAGTTCTGATTGCACACATCCAGACTTGTCTTGTATATGCAGAGTCCTTGTTCTGTGCTATGGTTATGGCTGCGTACTCTTGTCCTGTCTTAGTTAGTGTGCAGATTTCCAGTGTATTCAGTTTCCCAGAGCTCAGTTCCTGCGTATTTTCCACTGTTCTCCTTTGTCTTGTGTGTTTATATTCTGTCCTAAGTTTCATTACTTCCAATGTGGCCTGTGAGGTTCTAAGGCTTGTGCCTTTGGCACAGAGAACCAGCCGCCACTCCTCCTCCATAGGGTCTGCTGAGTTTGTCCCTGAACTCTGTGAGATTAATCTGCTCCTTGCCTTCGTGTAAGATCTTTTTCACCTCACAGAGAGTTCACATTGAAGGAGCAGGCAAACTATAAATGACGATAGTTTGTCTACTGTTCCCCTGCTTTTGCCTTTCTTATTTGTACTTGTGGTATCTTTGTAGTTTACCCTGCAGGCTTCCTCTTCCCAGCTGCTTCTGTCCTGCTTCCCTCCAAGCCTGTAGGTGTTCTCGTGTAAGTATTAAACTGCTTGTTTAGAGAGACTTTGGCCCTCATTTATGAGGTTTTGCCGTAGGGAAGCGCAGCAGGCCTTCCTGCTGCGCTTCCCTACGGCAAAAGAAAAGGGCGGGAATGCGCCATATCTTTAAAATATGGCGCATTCCTGTCCTTTTCCCCTGCGCCGGTGCACAATGGGCTGCCTGCGCCAACGCAGGCACCTTTGCACAATTGTATTGCGGGGATGATTATTTTTGTACAGGAAGGGAAACCTTTCTGTACAAAACTAATCACAAGAGGCTTTTCCGCTTTCTTTGTGTGCTGCAGAATGCAGCACACCTGGAAAAAGGAAAAACGAGGAGAAATAAAGATATTTCTCCCCGTTGCCTCTCCCTTACGCTTCCCCTGGGGAGGCGTAAACCTTTGGTACTGCCTCAGATTAACGATTTCTCGTAAATCTGGGGCAGTGTCAAAAGGCCATGGATGTTGCTGGGAACGCCCCCAGCAACACCCATTGCACGCCCCTTTAATGCAGAACACTGCGTTAAAGGGACTGATATATATCAGGCGGCATTAAGCCAAAAAAAGTGGCTTAGTGCTGCCTGATAAATATAACGCAGGCTTCTGCGCCATGGAACGTCACAAAAAGTGACATTCCGGAGGCGCAACGGGCCTCATAAATGAGACCCGTTGTCTCTGCATAGGGCAAGAACCCCTTTTACACTGCCTTGCTAAAAAATCACCTAGTCTTCCTGACAGTTTGTCCAGGGGTGGTTCTCCCACAGGGGCGCTGGGGCTCTGCCCCCTTTATTTTCTTCTCCAAATAGCATTTTTTTTTTTATGAAAAAAGTAAAATCCATTGTTCCGAAATAAACAGTGTTTTCAAAGAAGTCCTTAAAATAAGTAACCCTCAGTGCAACGCTCCATTTTTCACAGACTTCTGCACCTAGGCTGACGCAGTTATCTCAGCGAGGCTTGCATCCATCATCATTTGCCGGCTGACAAACTCACAGCCCTGCGGGCTGCAGCTCCTCAGCTGGGCAAAATAATTGCCTCCGAGGCTAAGCTCCACCCCCTGACGACATGGATGGAAAGTTAGCCCCGGGCGTTTCTGGATAAAGCCCTGCAGTGCCAGCAGCTCCACATCAATCAGGGACTGGAGCCAAGCCACCCCACCCTCTCTTTACTCGTCACAGGGTGGGGTCAAGGCCCTCATTGATCCCACCCTGTTGTGAGTTGTAAGAGGGTGGGGTTAAAACCCTGAAATGTGTGCAGTTTGTGAGTTTTGAAAACAAACTGTGGCCGTTCCAGTGTCATGCTTCCTGTGCTGCACCGGTGATGCACTGAACAGGTCAGAGAGTTTTCTGTCTAGCCTTGTTTTCCACAGTCGAGCACGCCCAGAGAGGGAGCAAACACAAAAGGGCACCACAGATAATGACTTTGCCTACTGATCCAGGACCGCTCAGTTTTTCCAAGTGGTCCTGATCATTTTTTTATTGTGTTTATTTGAAGTGCCAACAGCACTTTTGGCACACTTCTGTCAGCAAAGCCTGGCGTGGCTTTTCAGTGTTGGGCCCCTACAGGTGCGCATTTCATGACGTGCAACCAAAGTGCCTGCAGGCCAGCCGCTGTTTGTTTCCTGCTCTCTGAGTTCACGGTGTGGTACGGCTGACATTAATTCCCTGTCAGAAATGGGTTTCAATGATTAAAAACAGATGCACCAGTGAGGTGCCAACTCGTGGTGGGCACAGCCTGCTGCTGCCATTATCCAGCTGAGGAGGCGCACGAGGCGATCCAGGGACGCAGCGTGGAGTGTGGACAGCGTGTCCACTGGCACTGACTTCAGACTGGTGACGTGCGATACTTGGAATGACCGCTGTCCCTTTGTGCTTGGCTCACAGTCAATAGGTGCAGTTCAGGCTAGGTTGAGCTTTTTTTTTACAGTTTAAAAGATTCATGGCATTGTCTTTGCCAAAATGTTAAAAGTGTGAGTGGTGGTGTTTTTTTCTAATGACATGATTAGTAAGTCTTTCACCACATCAGGAACCCGGTTAAACAAGACACACATGAAGCGCAAAATGATGGTCCCTTCGAGATTACTTTTAAAAGGGCTAGCTACAGTACACATTGTTTTATCCAGCTGTTGTCATGTTATAAAAAGTACTCAGCGTCAAGCTTCTTTGACTAAGTATTTTTATTAAAACTGTTGTTTTTATTCTGCACCATTGTTACCAGACTAGTCCTGTCCACTCAACAAATTAGCATTCCCAGGGTCGGACTGGCCTATAGGGCAACCATTTAGTGCCCAATGGGCTGGTCTCACAGATCAGTACGCAGGCTGCTTTTTTAGGTCTCGCCTACGCAGCGCGCATGCGCTGCGTAGGAGAAAGACCTTTAGCCATCGATTCGCCTTTTCAGCCAAAAACGTGCATGCGCACATTACTTTTAATAGCAACACGTGCACGTCTGGCGAGTCCCTTGCGGGAGCGAGCTTTGACACCATATGTTTGTAATTAACTTGCAAACATATGGTGCCCCTGCTCGCTCCCACAAGGGAAACAGGTGGAGCTCCCCTCCTGTCTTCCCTCCCCTGCTTCCTCCTTCTTTAGCACGAGTTGCGCACGCGTGTTTGTTTTTCTCGTTTTTATTGTTTTCCAAAAGCAAACTTCCAAATGGTGCAATCCCGAACAGGACATAAGTAGATCATATCTTCTACCCTAAATAGGAAGGGTGGTCTAAGTTACTTAGACCCTGTGACTTAAAATCCTGCAATTCCGCATGTGTGTGGTATATGCTGACGGAGTCATCCAGGGCCCCACCAACAGGAACATGATGGTTTGACCTACTCTAAATAGAGCTGGTGAACCGTCAGCTTGGTGGGCAAGATACTCTTCCGCTTTTGAGGCATATTACCCTGATCATCAAATGCTAAATAGTCCACTCAGTTATTAGTGTTTGGCAACTGGGACATTGAGGTAAGAAGCATCACAAGGAAGAATTCAATGGGAATGCAGTTGAGAGAAATATTTTCTATTTGAGCTAAAGAGAAAATTACAATCATTCAAAAAAGTAAATAGAACTGTTGGACTGAGTCCCACAATGCGCCACAGCCTGGATCTGAGAGAACATCTCAATGGAGGGACATGGAACATCTTGAGAGCTCTGCCGCAGCACCCCTCCAAACCTACACGGAAGACACGGGTGATTCTGGGCTTTCCAACTGCATTTCACGTCGCTGATGGCAGCCTCCATAAGTCATGTATTTGCCCCACCGCTTCCTGACCCGGCTATCCCAGGGCGTGTGGCAACCTGCAAGAGGTAATGTGCCCTCGGCCCCCACCCCCAGCACGTTCGTGGCAGTGAGTCTAAGTGATTTCAAACAAAAAGCGGATCGATGGCTGCGAACGGCATGGAGCGTGACGAGGCCCAGAAGACAGACTTGGAATTATTGTTCAGAATCCTGCTGCTGAGATAGATTGCTTCAGAGGAGAGATATTAACAAATGGCTTCCTTCCTCCCCCAGGCCATCCCTGCAGAGTCTCATTACAACCCTGAGCAGGTTTCTAGCGCTAGATGGTAGTTTTGTGTTTGGTGTGTACTGGCGGCACCGGGTTATACACCCGATGGAAGGTGCCAAGCATTTGTCGTGGGGTCCAGGTCTCACAGTGATCATATGCCCTGCGTCACGTTTTTCCCAGAATCTCTGCTGCGCACTAAGCAGAAAGCTTTCTGTATTTGATTGCGTATATTGATTTTGTACATGTCGCTTCTGAGCATTCCATTTTCAATGAAACATTATATTTAAAAATATAAAAAAGATTAGAAATGATCATATAGTCAATCTTATGGATATTGGCCCAGGAAGGAATACATAACTGAAGCATTTATATTAAAACACAGGGTGCTTTGTGAGAAATGTTTTGCAACCTGTAGGCCACAGTGACCGTTGATGTAAAGCAGGAGAGAGACATAGATATACATATAGTGGCTGCATTTCAAAATGTGACACCCGATTAACTTGAAACCATACAGTTTCCCTGCTTCTCCAAATTGTGTTTTCCTGGGCAAATATTTTATTTAATCAATCAATCAATCATGGAATTTATACCGCGCACTACTCACCCGGAAGGCTCTCAAGGCGCTTGGGGGAGGGGGTCTGCTACTTCTCGAACAGCCAGGTCTTGAGCTGTTTCCTGAAGGCGAGGTGGTCCTGGGTCAGCCGCAGGTGGACGGGCAGGGAGTTCCATGTCTTAGCCGCCAGGTAGGAGAAGGATCTTCCTCCGGCGGTGGCTCTCTGGATGCGAGGGATGACGGCGAGGGCGAGGTTCGCGGATCGTAGCTGTCGGGTGGGCGTGTAGAAGGTCAGGCGGTCGTTGAGGTACCTTGGGCCCAGGTCGTGGAGGGATTTGTGTGCGTGGGTGAGGAGTCTGAACGTGATCCTCTTGTTGACAGGGAGCCAGTGCAGGTCTCTCAGGTGGCTCGAGATGTGGCTGCGTCGGGGGGCGTCCAGGATGAGACGGGCGGAGGCGTTCTGGATACGCTGAAGTCTTTTCTGAAGCTTGGCTGTTGTACCGGCGTAGAGGGTGTTTCCGTAGTCTAGTCTGCTGGTGACGAGGGCCTGGGTGACAGTCTTCCTGGTCTCGGTCGGGATCCATCTGAAGATCTTGCGGAGCATGCGGAGGTTGTGGAAGCAAGATGAGGAGACGGCGTTGACTTGTCTGGTCATCGATAGGGAGGAGTCCAGGATGACGCCCAAGTTGCGTGCGTGGTCCGTTGGCTTGGGTGCGGTGCCCAGGGCCGGGGGCCACCAGGAGTCGTCCCATGCGGAGGGCGACGGTCCCAGGATGAGGACTTCTGTCTTGTCCGTGTTCAACTTCAGGCGGCTGATGTTCATCCATTCGGCGACATCTTTCATCCCTTCGTGTAGGTCCGCTTTGGCGGTGTCGGGGTCTCTGGTGAGGGAGAGAATCAGCTGGGTGTCATCGGCGTAGGAAATTATGTTGAGGTTGTGTTGGCGTGCGATGGCAGCGAGGGGTTTCATGTAGATGTTGAAGAGAGTGGGGCTGAGCGATGATCCTTGCGGGACGCCGCAGATGACTTCGGTGGCCTCAGAGCGGAACGGAGGGAGGCGTACTCTCTGTGTTCTGCCGGAGAGGTATGAGATGATCCATTCCAGAGCAATCCCCTGGATGCCGGTGTCGTTGAGGCGTTGGACTAGGGTGCGGTGGCAGACAGTGTCAAATGCTGCGGAGAGGTCAAGGAGCCCCTTCTTTTTCTTTATGATCACATATGACCATGCTTTTAAATACTTGAGTGCAGGATGTGCGGTGTACAAGCACCTCTTATGTTTGATTAAAAAAACTATAATGTTGTTTAATCTATAATATGAATTTAGGCCATATTTAAGGTTTACATGACTACTGACTTGGCTCTTAGTGCACTAATGACATTGTCGTGGGGGGGACATTAAAGTTTCTAAGTTTGTGTTTTCACTTTTGATAAAGATCTGTCTACACTTGCTCGGATGACTGTGACGGGTGCATTGGGCTCATCGGGTGCAACCGAAAGTGGCGGCTCCTGCATCCCAGGCCCTCCAGTGCAAGCGGAGGCAGCCACCAACATCCACGCTAGCCCGGTACCAGGTAATGTTACCGTACCTAGCATGAGCAGTGTGTACTACAACCAGCGGTAGGCCTCCCTCCGACTCCTCTCCTTCCCCTCCATGGGCACGCTTCTCTACCTCAGTCTACCCAAACATCCTGTTGCCCTGCTCTGTAGTACCCTCCCTCCCATCTCATAGCCCGTTGAGCACGGAAGGTGACGTCACGGTGCAAACCCGGAATTACCTATGTCACCCACCCAGTATCCGCGGTGCCGGGGTTTAGTGTCTAGTTAAATTACAAAATGCCCTAGTTTCCGCTATTTCATTTGTTACCCTTTTTAGCGTATAGTGTCCTCATCATTGATGTTAAGTACTGTTGTATCGCCGTTGATTTTAATGCCTTTAAACGCATACCATGTTCTTTAAAGTTCGGGTTCTAGAGTGACCCGGCGCCCCAGTTCTTTAGCCTGACAGGTAAAAGATACTACTAGCCTGACCGATTTGTGTCCAATCCATCAGAAAAGATTCAAGCCACTGCAGTCTTCTTTCTACTTAAATTGGTACTCTGTGGCAATAAATCCCGCAGGGATCCCCCAGTGTGTACTGGGTAGACAGCGGTTATAGTGCCGCGAGTAGAGCCTTGCAATCGTTTTAAAGGCACGTGTTTTGCTTACTGCTTCTTGCCAGGTTTCAGCCCGTTTGGAGCATGTCTGCGTCACGGGCTCCTCGGGTGCAACCAAAAGTGGCGGCTCCTGCATCCTGTGGCCTCTAGTGCAAGCGAAGACAGCCACCAACATCCGCGCTAGCCTGGTACCAGGTAATGGTACCATACCTAGCATGAGCAGTGTGTACTAGAACCAGCGGTAGGCCTCCCTCCGACTCCTCTCCTTCCCCTCCATGGGCACGCTTCTCTACCTCAGTCTACCCAAACATCCTTCCCGCGCCTGGTGCCCTGCTCTGTAGTACTCCCCTCCCATCTTATGGCCGGTTGAGCACGGAAGGTGACGTCAAGGTGCAAACCCGGCATTACCTTGTAAAGAAGTTCTACAGTTGGCATGACACAGTCGCCCACCCAGTATCCGCGGTAGCGGGGTTTAGTGTCTAGTTAAATTACAAAATGCCCTAGTTTTCGCTATTTCGCTATTAAACTCTTTCATCTTCCCCAATATAACGTAACAAATGGGAGTGGTGGGAGGGATAATGTTAACCTTTGTTGCCTTTAATAAAATCAAGATTCTCTCTGTATGGTAATTAGAGAACCAACATTTTATTACAAGACCGGAGGCTACCGTTATGCATGTTTAGAGCTCACCAGAGCCACACTGCCCACATGCTTCACCGGCTTAAGATAAAAGTTTGCAAAAGTGTTGGCACTTGACGAGTCTGCCGCTTTCAGTATGTCTGCAAGTGTACCCCCTGTACAAAACATTTTACTGGCCATTGCACTGCTAGATAAGTGTGACCTGAATTTGGACTAATCGACTCTTGCCTCTGACATCACTGCCCTCACCCATCTCGAAACAGTAGTTGTAGAAACTACCCTATAGGGTTTAACATATCAAATTAATTTGATCATTACCACCTGGACTAAATGTCAACATACTTTGTAAAATGTCATGCAACTTACTACACACAACTTCGTACAGTCAGTGAAAGAAGGGTAAAAGATGTTGTAAGACATTGTTTTGGTGCTCCCATAACTCGAAGTGGCCCTAATCCTAGAGAGTAATACCTATTGACAACCTCAAAAGCGTTAACATCTGATACTCTTCTAAAATATATTAGACAGAGCAAAGTTGCCAACTTTAGTGATATCTGCCTTCTTGGAAGATAGGAATTTTCAGGCTAAGAGAAAAACAGGTTAAAAATAAGATTTAATGTTCCATATTGAATCATACCCAGCGCTAGGTGGACGCATAAGCCATATTGCCTTCATTACCCTATGGATTAAAGGTCAATACCAATCGCAAAGTCATTCACCAGAGAATGTGCTACTGAAACACTAGAACTAGGTGACTTCTGGTTAGGGTCCCGGGCTTTTCCCATTGGGTGATCCATCGCAAGATAAGTCCAAGGTTGCCCCATAATAAAGAGTCAATCAACCTCCTCTAGGGCCCCAAATCTATTTGCCAAGGGCAGGTTGAAGACATAGGGTTGCATTAAAGGTGGGCCGTGTCCTGTCATTGCCCGTGTCTGGTACCATGTGTTGTATTTAGCTCTGGGACCTTCCCTGCCTTCATTGGAAAATAGTGGGACATATGGGGAGCCCTGCCCTGCACTTTGCCGATTCTGACTCCATGTGTGAGGCCTCGATCTAGGATTATCCATTTCATCATAAAAAGCTGCTGGTACATAAAAATGGGTGAGCGGGAAAAGTCTAATAGTTGTACCTATAAATGGAAAACAATTGCTTGAATGCAATAGACCGTACACAGTAGAGGGGTTTCTAAAATTAACTATAATACAGTCCCCCTTGACATCTCTAGGTTTGTTGCCCACCCAACCCACTCTACGTGTCAGGAGTATTTCACACTCACACACAACAACACATCTATACCATTTTTGGACTTGAACATAACACATGATGATGGACACCTGCTTACTAGCCTCTTCAGGAAACCTACAGAGCGAAATACACTGTTAAAATACAATAGCAATCACCCTAGGGCCTTAAGAGATTCCCTTCCCTACTCACAATACTTACGGATTAGACGTAATTGCACCCTCAAAGAGGACTACTTCAGGGAGGCTAAAACGCTAAGCAGTAAACTAACTTCTAGGGGATACCCCAAAAAGCTGGTCCGCAGTGCCTTGAAGAGAGCATGGTACTGCCCAAGGGATGTCCTTCTGGAACCCAAAACTAAGAAAAGGGAGAATCGCATAGATTGCGTCACGACTTTTTGTCCCTCCTCCAATAAAGTACGTAAAAGTATTCTCAAACACTGGGGTGTGTTGAATGCAGGAATACTGAACATTGAGAGACCTCTTTTTGCTTTTAAGAGAAGCAAAAATGTCAAAGACCATCTGATCAGAGCAGCACTCCCTGACCCCAAAAACACCGGCACACTCCTTGATTATTGGTCCTTACCGGCAGTTGTTGGGCATAATAAATGTGGCAATTGCTCTGTCTGTGAATTCACTGCTGATTGTAAGGAGTTTGTTTTTGGCACCATACGTAAACCTCATAATCACTTTAGCAATTGTAACACCTGTAATGTCATCTATGCAATTTTATGTCCCTGCGGAATGATTTACATAGGACAAACAACACAAAAAATCCGGATCAGAATCTGCCAACACAGAAGCAGACTGAGGTGCAAAACACCTAATGCACCGTTGGTAGAACATTTTGGGAGTGCTGGCCATACTGAGGATGACATTCGTTGGACAGTCGTTTCAGTTGTTAAAATTCCACCAAGAGGTGCGGATATATCCCAATTACTGAACAAAGAAGAATTAAAATGGATTTTGAAGACGGAAAGCATACACAAAGGATTAAATCGCTTAGAGGATTGGACATCCTTGCTATGATCTCACAGCCTTCCCCCTATAAACTTGAAGCAAATACAGAGCCTCTGCTCATATGAAAAACTATGACTTTGCCTTCCGCACTAGCTGAACTAATGAAAAAATCGCGCTGACTGTGTTAAACAACTGTTTTATTATTTATGGTCTTGAACAGAATATGGATGCTCCCTTAATTTTCCATTTTCTTTTGGCTTTCTTGACTGTCTATTCATGCTACACTATCGGTCTTCTTTCTCGGCATCGGCGGAAATTAGTCCTTTTCACTCACCCAATATGGCGCTCAAAACTCGCCAACTCTGTTTCATTTGCCATCACTGCACTTCTTGGATCGATCACATGACTTCCATGTGATTGATCACCTGATTCTCTGCACTCACAAAATAGCCACATACAAACTCCTTCCTCACAGCCTATCCGGGATTGTCCGACCGCGCTGTCCTGCAGACCCCCACGGAACGCATCTCCTTCATTGTAACGAGGTATGTCCACCACGATCTCTATGCCGGCCACGCACTACGCCGTCACAGTATGAGACCCCTTCTCATTCTCCCCCTTTTCCTCGATAGATACCGCTTCACCGTGTTGACTTGATTGTACCTTCATTGCCCAAGGTAAGCTTGTCACCCCTTAGACACGGTCCCTCTCACATTTCCTGCTTCGATTTTTTACAACTCGAATTTCCTTCGCAGGCTCACTTCTTGGATTCCCTAAATTCGCTCAGGTCATCGAACCAAGACGAATTTTCATTTTGCCTCATATACTCGGAAACTCGAGGTAAATGATTCCTGCTTCCTATTCGCCCCACCCTTTTCACCATTCCCGCCTCGTTTTTTACATTTTTTACATCTTAGAACTTCCTCCGCAGGCCGTTCCTTCGGAACCTTGACTCGTTCTTGTCATTGGACCCAGACGAATCAATACACTTTTGTACTCGTCTCCACCCGAGGTAACGATTCCCTTCACACTCACAACACCCCCGCTCCACTCGCCGATACCTTCTTGACGCACTAAAAAATTTTTTATTCACCGTCTTCCACACACGCTGGTAGATTACCTCCGGCTCGCATCACCCTGAGAGCATGTTCATCACCACTTATTCTTTTTTTCTCTTTTCTCTTTCTACTGTCAATGAAATTTGAACGCCACAACTCAGTTAGATTGTATTCATATAGAGACTGGTCTGGTCCGTGTTCTGACAAATTTAGTCTTATGTTGTATTATTAACTTAATTTAATTGTTAATCACCATGTTCCCTTTTCCTTTTTCCCATCTTTTTCCCCTGCCTCATTGTTCATGTTGTTTTTTGTACTAATTGTGTAAATTCAGGCATTTCTTAAATTGGCAATTCATACTAATTAGTCCTGATGATGATCCTAAAATCCCCCAGTTAAGGATCGAAACGTCGTCGACTATGTGACTATGTGGTTCACCTTACACTAAAACAATCTATGTGTATAAAATGTGGTGAAGGTGACAAGCTGTATACTAAGATGTTTCACTATCGAGTATTCTTTGACATAGAAACATCACTGCAATTGCCTGTATGTTTTTCCAAAATATTATGTTCTCTTGATATGTAAGCCACAGGATACAGGCTTGTGTCCCACCAACATTTTGCTTACATCCCTTTGATCACCGCTAAACTATTGTTTCTTATTAAAGTCGCCTTGTCCGGCTGGACATAGGCTATAATATAGCACCAATTTTGGCTATATTCATTGTTTTTTGCGAATATTTCTCGTTTTCAGGGACCAGTGTCTCTTATAATAGGAGTATTTCATCAGCATTGGCACAATTAAATTGGCTGTGTATGGCAAACAGATGTAAACATTTGTTTTTTAGCTCAAAATGACTTTCCCTCAGTCCTTCTTTAAGAGATGGAACTCCTGTAAGAACAATAACGTAAGGAGAGGAGGCTGGTGGAAGGTTTATAGTGGGCAAATCCATTGCTTGCCCACCTCTCAGTATCTTTGTGTCCCCCTTATTGTGGAGTGGCCCAGTGGTACCCTCATGTCCAGATACAGTGCCCCTTTCTTTATGGCCTTTCTCACGCTGTTTGATTTGGCCCTCCTGGATGGCATTTGGGTCCCTGCTAGTCATAGTGGACTCCTCTCTGATCTCAGTGATTCCAGATTCTGCTGGATCTGCGATCACTTTGTCGATCTCACTTGCCGGTGTGGAGGGCTTATATACTATCCTAGCATTGAAAGAGCATTTAATAGTAAGTAAATCCAGACGAGCAGAAATGTGGGCAAGTTTCTCAGTCATAATGTCTCGAATTTGGCCACGTATTGCTTCTAGCATAGTAGCTACCCAAGCTGGTGGTATCAAGTCGGTGGGCCAAAGTTCCCCCTCCGACACAATTGGGTCTGGCGAGCCATCATTGGTCTTTTTACGCTTGGCCCCAGCCCTTGTTGACTTGAATGGCTGTCTTGGGCAGGCGGGTTTAGCTGGACCGTTAGTGGCTTCAGGAGGTTGGTCATTTCCATGCTGTGAGTTTTGAGAGTCTGTGATAATACTAATCTGTGGGAGATCTGGAGTTAGTGATAGTTTACGTTCAGTGAGTTCAATCTCATTTGCCACAACGCCAATTGCCCTTTGGAGCATCCGGTCAATAGATGTCTGCGGTAGAGAGGGGGGTACAAGCCATGGTGGTGCATGACATGAAGCTATTGTAGTTTGTTTCCCCATGATGACAAAGTTAGCTGAGTATAATACTAGAGGCAGTTTAATTTACTTAGACTGGGCTCCGGTATGCCCTTCCACAGTTGTATGCCGTGTGGGGACAGAAAGAAGGTTAGACAGAACTATTAAAATAAATGCAACTGAAGGAAAATAAGGAGCTTGAGTCACTTATGGTTTATCTTGCGATTGCCCTAAAAGTTGTTGTTAAGGTCCAGGCCTCAATTCGCCTCTGCTCTGATCTGATTAGGTACGGCTGCGACAAAGCAGTCAAAGCAGTCAGAGCAGTCCATTCATAGTGCCGGGTAAAATGAGGCAAACCCAAGGGAGAGGCCCAGCCCAGCCTCAGCCAGCCACTGATGGGCGCAATCGGGCGCTGCGGGAGCCACAAGATGATTTTAAGCCCGGAAGGTAACGTCGGCCTGGAGGCTTGCAGTCCCCTGAGCCCCCCCCTCCTCCTCACAATACCTGGTGCCGGTGGAAAAAGCTGGTATCAGCGGCTCCATTGCCTTACCTCTCCTCCACTCCTGTGCAGGCTCCTATAAAGCGCCCACGTGACAGTGTGAACCAAACATGCCATACATCGTGTGCCACACTCGACTTACCAGTCCCCTCAGTGCTCCTGGTACCTTGTACCTTGTACCTTGCTGTCGGACCGTTAAGGTTCTCTATGCCCCCTGCTGGCTTTAGTGCACCTCCGCACAGCTCCCTGAAGGCTCCCTTGCTGGCTCCTCAGTCTGCCCGCTTCCAACAGACCCGCAGCATCCAACAGGCTCCTCGCCGTCCGGCCCGCGGCCCCTCGGTCCGCCCGCGTCCAACAAACTTGCAGCCTCGCGGTCGGAACCGGGCGGGCGGGGCCGAGCGCCGGGAGTCGGGCGCTGAGATGCGGAGCCGGCAGCCTCTCGCCTCCGTTGACTCCGCCTCTACTCCAATTCCGAATCCAAACTGGTCAACAATCCATTCCAAGGCACGAGCCAAAGCGCTCCACTCAGTGCTTCGTGAAAATATCACGACGTATACCTATTAACGTTTGGAAGCAGAAAACAGGGAGATTTTGAAAAATAAATCTGGGAATAAGGCAATTCATTCACCAGCATGAGTAGGGTGCGTAACTGGAATGTATATTTCTAAAAGACTCGTTTTAAGACGAAGTTGATCCTTGGAGTTCATTACAACACATACTTTTTCGCAGCTTTCGCTGCATTTACATTGTAAGCAAAAGACACAAACCCGTCTCAAGATGGATCCATCGTGACGTCGAGGTCGTTTTACGCAGTCTCTTCTAGGCCTGGGCAGTAAATTCCGTTCCGTTCGCGGAATTTGCGGAATTTGGGTAATTTCGCGTTCCGCGGAGAGCGCGAAATTGCCCAAAAATCTGCGTTCCGCGACTTCGCGAAATTTTTTGCTTGTTCGCGTTCTCAATATGCGTGTTCGCGAGATATTTCACCCCGAGCACGCAAACAGCGATCGCGAACAGGAAAAAAGTATCGCGAACAAGCAATTCCGCGTGTTCGCGGAATTTCTGCGTGTTCGCGGAGATTTTTTACCGTTTCGCGGAGATTTGCGTAACGCGATTACGCAAATTCCGCCCACCCCTAGTCTCTTCCCGTATTTCCTTTTAAGCAAATCTAATATGACCCTACCGGTGAGCCTAGCCGGGTTTAGCATAGAGAGCTCCACGTTGCCGCGCATACGCATCACTAGCCTCTTGTCTGCTGGATGGTTCGCAGACTAGGAAGGGGGTCATCATGCAAAGTTGCGAACTTTAGTGATATCTGCCTTCGTGGAAGATAGGAATTTTCAGGCTAAGAGACAAACAGGTCAAAAATAAGATTTAATGTGCCATAATGAATCATACCCAGCGCTAGGTGGACGCCTAAGCTTTATTGCCTTTATTACCCTATGGATTAAAGGTCAATACCAATAGCAAAGTCATTCACCAGAGAATGTGCTACTGAAACACTAGACCTGTAAAAGTTAACAGTACTATATGGTGGACCTGACTTGTGCAAACCTGCAAGGAAATTCACTCCTTCTACTGCAGGAGCTTCCACGGAATCCACATTTCGTTCCAAGCACCAACTACACCACTGATCCCAAACTCCTGTGTATCTTTTTCTGGTTCTTGTGCCCATGACTCGTCCAATAGGTTCTTGGCCTCTACTGAAAGACCTGAGTTTCTACTGGATCTCCTGAAATTCTCCAAACAAGAAGGTTCATGTTTCCCTTTAGCATAAGCGGATACTCTTCCACTTCGTGTCCTTCTAAAAGCCCTGTAATCCCTGGTATCAAGCGTGGAACTTCCACTGCTAACTCCATTACTTCAGAGAACCACACCAGTGTGCTCCAAAACGGCATTACCAGGCAGATGCTGCATTGTTTCCCCCTTACCTTACCTAACATCCTCTGCATTAGTGCAAATGGAGGGAACGCATAGCTAAATTCTCCATTCCAGTCCTGAAGCAAAGCATCCCCTACCTAAGCTTTGGGAACCGGCCTCCAACTGTAATATCAATCCACCTGAAAATGTTGTCGACTTGCAAGCAGATCCACCTAATAAAGGGAACCACAGGTTCTGAATCTTTTTGAAACACATTGGATTAAGCTTTAAGTTGCTGGAATTCCTTAAATATTTTGAATTCCAATCTGTTCTCTTGTTCTGATGACCCTGGATACTTTCTGCTTTCAACAGAACTTGTGACTCCAACAAAAATACCAAATCTTTTTGGCTAGATCTGTAAGCTGTTTTGATCACACTCCCCCTAGGCGATCCATTAGGATCAATAGAACACTTTTCTTTAGAATGGCCCTGAAGTTCATTAAGGCGTTAGAGCTGCCAACATTTCCAGGTCATTTATATGTAGGGTGAGGTCCTCTCTGGACCACTTCCCCCCAGTTTCTATCCCTCCAAATGTTGCACCCCAACCCAGGCGGCTTGCATCCAAATCAACAGTAAATTCCGTGATGTTCGCAAAAACTGCCTTGCCATTCCAGCTGTCCAGGTTGCTCACTTACCATTTGAGGTCCTCTAGAGCCTCCTGGGACAGAGGAACTGTGTCTGTGTTCCATAGATCTTTCCTCAAACCAAAGGAATTCAGCCTCTGGAGAGCCTTGTAATGCAATGGACCTGGGGAAACTACTTAAATGGAAGAAGACAGAAGACCAACCACTCTTGCCAGTCCTCTCAAACTAACCATATCTTTCAATAGAATGTAAACGACTTCCTTCTTGTTCTTTGTCAATTTTATCTGAGGGAGACTCAGCTGTGGTATAACGGTATCGACCTGAAATCCCAGAAACTCCAAGTTCTGTGTAGGAATCATATCTGACTTCTCCATATTGATAATGAACCCTAAAGCTTCTAACAGATCCGTCAACCACTTCATGCGGTTCAACAATTTTACCTGATCTTGAGACATTAGATGCAAGTCGTCTAGGTAAATCAACAAATGTACTCCTCTCCTTCTGAAGACGGCAACTACTGGCCACAGGACTTTGGGGATATACCAAAGGGCTGATGAGAGGCCAAAGACGGGGAACAGCCATTACAACGCGGTTATTACCACGCTGTGCAGTTACATCGCATGCGTTACAACGCATGCGATGTTACAACGCTATGCCATTAGAATGCAAGTCTGTACATCGACTTGCGCTAGATGGCGTGCTAACATTACAAATAGTGTAGTTTACTATCCCAACACCTTCCCTACTGTTAAGTGGACTGGAGTTGGAATAGTAAATTACACTTTTTTAATGTCAGCACGCCATCTAGGGCAAGTCGATGTAAAGACTTGCGTTCTAATGGCATAGCGCTGTAACATCGCATGCGTTGTAACGCATGCGATGTAACTGCACGCGTGGTAAAAACCCGCGTTGTAATATCATACATCCCCAAAGACAACAAAAGTGGTACATTGTCCCTCTCCAACTGAATCTTAAATATTTCTGAGAATCTGGGTCCATGGGGATTGTGAAGTAGGCACCTTTGAGATCCAAATTCACAAGCCAAACTGTTTTGTGTAAAAAAGTCTTCGAAGGATGGATTTGTTCTATCTTGAAGTGCCCGAAACCAGTAACCTGTTCAGTCCCTTCCCAAATTTATTACTGGGTGCCAACCCTTGTTGTTTTTTCTTACTAACAAAACAGTACTTAAAAAACAGTTTCCTGACCTTGTCACCTTGCAAATAGATCCCTTGAGCAACATTTGTGCCGCATCTGCATCTACATCTACCAGTGATGATTGTGCATGATCTTGGGACAACTCCCTTGACTGACAGGTTTGGTAAGGTAGTTAGCCAACCTAATTTTTGAAACCCTTCACCTTCTGCAACACCCAAGAATCCTTTTTTAGGACTTACCATTTTTGGCTGAAAAAACATAACCTTCTCCTTATCGGGGAAGAACCAATTGGAGGGGAGACCCTTACCTTGATCTCCAGATTGGTGGCATCTACCCCTGTTGTCTCATGAGCGAGGGGCGCATCCTTTCTGTGGGAAGAAGCTGTTGCTCGCACGGAAGCTCCTCCCATAGCCTGCTGGTCCTGAGGGTAATAGTCAGACCTTTGGTGCCCATGGCTGACAGTCAGCCCCATCCTGTCAGCCCATCTAAAAATTCTGCTGCTGAACATATGCCTCATATTATTTTGTGCCTTACTGAAGGCAGTGAAAGTTGAGCTATATTTCCATAAGGTCTTCATAAAACTCTCCCCGAGAGAAGCTCCATGTCCACAGGCATGCCGTAAAGGAGGCTTCCTCAGACATATCCAATGTTCTGGCCAATTAACACCCAGAGTGTCTAATACCCTATCTTGCACCAACATGTTTTGCCGCTGTGGACACCACAGTCGTCTGTAGCGCTCTGGCTACCCAAAGACTCAGGCTGCCCACAGATTGTACTTCCATGGTCAGGTGTTTACTCCTTTTGAGGCCTTACCACCCTTCCTAATTAAGGGGGCTTCCTCCATTGAAAAGGGCGAAAACACTGCCTCAGTAGGAAAAACTGAAATTGGCTTCTACTGCCTCCATCAGGGAAGGCGTAAAATTCCCTGTCAAAGTACTTCCTAAATATATCTTTATTGAGAGGAGGCTCAGAAGATCCCTGCATCTCATTCTTAGACATATCTGTCATCGTTAGGGAAAATTATCCAAGGGCCCTTGTATAGAAATGGGGGTGTTAGTGACACAGGCTATGTTTCCAAAATAGATTTTTTTAATTGCACACGATATTCGTGACAACGATGCGACCAACAGTGTGGCCCCCTGTGTACCATAGCAAGGACATTGTGAATATTACGTAGTCATCGCGAATATTGGTGAAAATATAAATATATATATTTGTGCACACTCGCCTGTCACTGTCCCAGACTCATGTATGCACTCACAAACTCACTCAGACACTTATACTCCTACTCACATACCCACTGACACACTTATACATCCAGTCACATACCCACTCAGATACTCATGCGCCCACTCACAAACCCACTTAGATACTCATGAACACAGTCTCATACACACTTAGAGAATCTCACACCTATTCACAGACCCACCAGGGCACTCATTTACTCACTCACAGACCCATTAAGATACTCATGCTCCAATAATAGACTCACTCGGATAGTCACGGAGAGTCACGCACCCATGTACAGACCCACTCAGAGACTCGCGTACCCACTTACAGGCCAACACAAACACACATGTATGTACTCACAGACCCACAGAGACATACACACTGACAGACTCAGTGAGACACTCAACACCCACTCACAGATCCACTCAAATACTCATACACCCACTTACACACCCATACAGTTACTCACACACTCAGTCACAGATCCTCTCACGTGACACATATGTAGATATATTTTGCATAAAGTTTGAGTCTAGCTGTTTAGTAAGATATTGATTTACATTTTTCCTTTGTATTCATTTGATGAACAAATTGCATAACTAAAGTTTGCATTGTTGAGAGGTGTACAGCTTACATCCTGAAATGATGAAAGGTGCTTTGCCACACTATCTTTGATACACAAGGTAGTGAGTGTCTCCCTTTGTCAAAAACATGTGGTATTCGCTGTGTGTCCTCGGTAATTCCGACGTTGTTGTGAAAACCAAAAATATATTGTTATAGTTATGAAATAGAATTTAAAAAAACATAGGGGCCGATTCACAGAACTAATCTGAGACAAAATCCTAAACTTACTACCTTTGGTATTCACAGAAGGCATTTAGTAGTAGAAAAGTTAGTATTTTGTCTTAAGTTAGTATTTTGTCTTAAGGTAAGATTTTGTCTTAAATTAGGATTTTGTCTTAAGTAAGGATTTTGTCTTAAGACCAAAACTTAAGACAAAATCCTAACTTAAGACAAAATCCTTTCCAGATTGAAACAGAGACTACATCAAGAGGGAGGCAAGTCTGTGAAAATTCTGCATGGCTACTCCAAAGGGAAAGGCATAAAACTAGAATCCTGAAGGTAAAACATGATGTCCATAGACAAAGTACCATAAATGATGCATTCCAAATCTGCCTGCAGCAGTTATATACAGACAGAGAACCCCTGAACAGAAACAGCTATTGGATGATATAACTAAAGCCAATTTCTCAAAACTACCCCCAGATGTTAAGGAAGAACTGAGGGGCTCATTATGATGGCAGAAGGACTGCCACCGCCGGGCCAGTGGTGGCGATCCTTCCGCCATCATACTGAAAATTTCCACCGCCAAATTAGGATGGCAGTGAGAATCACAATGGTTCCACGGCAGACGTAAAGTCCGTCCGCCATGGTTCCGCAAAGCGGTTCTTTTCTGCCCGCCTTGCAGAACCCGGAACCAGGGCAACATTGCGGAGAGAGATTAGGGCATGCCCTTCCGCCTGTCTTTTTGTGGCGCATATCCCGTCGCATAAAGACAGGCAGAGGCTGGCTTTGGGTGCCCGTTGCGGGCCCCCTCTGTGTGTGGGGGGTGTTCACTGGGGGGGTACCTATGGTACCCCCCTGCAGTTCAATGCACCAAGTGGCATGCACCGTGTGGTGCCTGCCACGTGGTGCAGGTAAATGCTGTGCATGCTCTTTTGACATTGCGGACGGTGCTGCAGCCAGCAGTACTGTCCGCAATGTTAAAAGGCCAGGATGCGCCCACAAGTATGACAGGCGCATCTTAATTGCACTGATGGGACCGCCGCACGTCTGGCGGGCGGTCCCAAAACAGTTTTGATGGCAGGCAGACTGATGTCCGCCCACCATCATAATGATCCCCTAGATTCCTGTACAATAAGTGTAGAGCTGGTGGAGGGGCATTGGGAAATGCAGGCTGGGAAAGCACCAGGTAATGATGGGTTACTACTAGACTTGACCCTTCATTGCATATGTCTAAATTACTGTAAGTTGCAAAGGAGGTCTATTATAATGACTGTTTGCAGGATACAATGTGAGAAGCTTTGATGGTTATGATCTGCGAAGGACATTAAACAGACTGCTCAGGCAGCCCTCTGTCCATGATAAACACCGATACAAAAATCATAAGTAAGCTCCTGTCCTGAATAAATGCAAAAATTATTCCTACACTTGGGCATTTGACTTAGGCAAGGTTTATCCTGCATAGAAGCACAATATTTAATCTGCATAGTCTTGCATAATTGCAGACCTATTTATAATTCGATGAAAGGGACTATGCAGTAGATTTTCTAGATATTTGGAAAGCTTTCAATTCTGTGAGATGGGACTTTATGTTTAGGGTGCTCGGCAAAGTGAATTTTGGCCCATATTTGATGTAGTGGTTTTGATTGCCATATACCCACTTAGAGGCCAGAGTCAAGACAGGGGGAGAGATCTCTGAACAATGTGAAATGAGACAAGGCATCAGACGGGGGTAACCCTATCACCCTTACTGTTTGTCATAGCAATAGAGCAACTGGCCTCCCTATCATGAATGGAAATGTCAGATAAAGGTATTTCAATAAGCAACAGTATGCACGTAATGTCACTCTATGTCGGTGACATGCTGGTCTATATGATAGATTCAGAGAGAGCAGCTCCATGAACATTACAATTCCTAGATGAGTTTAAAGGCTTATCAGGTTAAAAACAAATTAGACTAAGTCCAGATTGTTCCCTATGGGAGCTATCTCATGCAGATCAAAAGACCAGCTCCCAGCTCAAGGAATGAAGTGGCACAGTAAGTATTGTAAATGTGTTCGCCCATTTACTGCGCCCACATATTTTGCTTTTTTGATCACCCAATTTTGGACTTTTTATTCTGGGTGAGTCTCACTTCTTGTGTCTCACCCACTGAAATCACATGTTAAAATGACTGTTCATGTTTATCTCCTGTGTCTGCCTTTTAAGAAAAGGCCACTGTGATGCAACTGTGCACGGGGCACTTGATTGGTTACACATGAACATGTGTGCACTCTCTTGTGTACACATGTGTGGGCTGCACTTGTGAGAAAACTTTGTGCGCAGCCCTGTAGCTGCCCACAGGTAGCCTGGCACAGAGGGGACTCTGCAAGGTTGGACGTTGACCTGGGATAGGCCTTATCAGTGGGCACTCATGCGTAAATCAATATGGTATTCTACGCATTATGGAAAATCTGAACTGAAGTGCAGTTTTGCTTCCCTTAGACCTACACAGTTCCATAGGATATGAAACTGGGGTGAAAAGTGCACTCACTTTGAATATGCAGGTTCCAGGATCTTACATTTACACTTTATAGGTTGTCCAGAATTTTCATATTTCTCTGGCTCAGCTTAGGATCGGATTTCAGGCTTTTTGTCATCCTTCTGGGCCAAGTTAATTATTCTACTCTCCAGCAGAGCGAACAAAGGCCTCCCCACACAAAAAGAGTAATTAACACTGTTTCACTCAGATCCTGAGGAGGACGGGGTGGAGAAGAAAATCTGAATTTGTTCATGAGCTGTCACACTGTACTAGGGGTGGGGCACCAAAGGATGTAGCCCTAACCTGTGTAGCCACACCAGAGGGGGATCCCCTTTTAAGTTTTGGTAGGAATGTCACTGGCAGTGATGTCAGTGAAGAGCGGAACTGAGGTCCACAGAGGAGATGTGAACAGTGACCACTTGACAGTGCCATCTTGAATTGTCTCAGCATGCTGTGCAGGAGGGGTGGGATAGGGATGGAGGAGTGATGTGGCACCCTAGGATTATTTAGGGGTGCCTTGGTCCAGAACCTTCCGTTGCCAATTAAAGACTCTTACACAAGAGATGTTGTTATAGTTAGACATGGAATTGGACGGCGGAGGCAGTGATGGATAACTGAAAAGACAAACCCCCAGATTCCCTAATAGACTAAGGCCTCTGCCTATAGTTGGCTCCAGGACCAGTGGGGACTCCAGGACCAATGAAGCTGGTTCCCTTACACCCACTAAGGACCAGTCAGAGAAAGATCTCGACTTCTGTTACCCAACAAGAGTAGAGAGGTACCAGAGAACAACAAAAGGACTACCAGTATGGACAAGGCCCAGGGATCCACACAGGGTTCATTAAAAAAATTAAAGAAAATAAATAAATTAGGTTGTGGGTGTGAGTATGAGTGAAGCACCCTCCTCAGAGCTCTCTGAGGCCCAGGGACACCTTTTCACCTGGGCGGGCCTATTTATTCAATGAAGGAGCCTGGGACCTCGTCTCTGGGCCCCCACAAAAGAAAAGAAGAGGAAGAGCACCTTTGCACTCCCCTCCCCCCGCCCAGCAGAGAGGCTCTCGGGACCCCATCCCTGGGCCTCTGAAGCAAGATGAAGGGGAGAGCAGTCACTCACCCCGCTCCCCGTGCCCGTGTTTGGGGGGAGTGGACCATCCCCCGCCTGTGTAACATCCTGCTTGAATGGAGTGGGCAGGGAGAATCCAAGGTGCTGGCTCCTGCCCTGGCAGTGAAAGAAGCCAGCTGGGCTGGGTGATAGCTGGCTCCCCGGGCTGCCCAAGGCAAAGCACAAGTTAGGTGCCCTGGTGGAACCAGGCAGCCCTACAAAAAAAGAAAAAGAGAAAAAGAAGTCAGGGGGCAGGAGCCTTGCACAACAAAGAAGGAAAGCCACTGTTGGATCTGCTTAATTAAAATGTACACTCCCAATATGGATCGCCTCATAATGGGCTGTGGTGCTTCAGTTGTGCATAAAGGTTTGCTTCATGTGGTGGCCCCAGGATGGCAGGGGCATCAACAAAGTTTAAAAGAGAGTGTGGTGGTGGCTCCAGGACCAAAGAAATTATGACCTCCCCCACCAAGGATTTTCACTATTGTTCTAAATAATTTCTAAGGCTGAAGATTTTGTTTTTCAGCTGGGTGTGCAGCACCCTCTAGGGGTTGTTTCTATGGCTACATTTTATGTGGCCTGAAGGTGCATAAACAAGACACAGATACATATTTTGTTTATTTTAAATGCTTTGTTAACCATATCTTGCTGACACTTGTTTTTGATTAAATGTGTAATTCTTTATGGGTAATACTGATTGAATTGAAAAACAGTTATGACTATGATGTGTTTCTTAACATGTGGTTATTAGTCTTTCCAATGTGGTATCCTTTGACAAAGCTCAGTAGGCTTGCCTTCTATGTTGTGATGAGCACCTGAAAAAGCTGAAAAAGCCAAAAGGCCTGCTTTATTTATAAAGTGATACTCACTTTTATTGTGATGCTCTAGTTGGTATAGAAAGGGGGGTACAAGTGATTGTGGGGAGTCATGACCCATTAGGGGTCTAATATGATTTTAGAGTGTCACCAAGGTATTTCTGTTAGCCTGATGCATATTTTTATAAATAAATGCATAGCATTTAGTAGGGTGTGTGTTTGTAATAAAAATATTTTTCCTTTCCTAAAAAAAAAACACCACTGACTGGACAATCATTTATTGAGTGTTATTATTATTACATGCCAGCAAAGAATGTAGGTCATTACATCGCATACCAATACCACGCGTGCCATTACAACGTGGGTATTACTACGCGATATCAATGACAACGACATGCCATTACATTGCAACCTTTTATCACGAGTATGCTTTTACCACGCATGTCATTACAACGCAAAGGCATTAGTGGTAAAGCTATACTAGTGGTTAAAGTGTGCAAGGTAAGTGACTCTACACTACCCCTACACAATCCTCCCCGAACTCCCAGTCCTCTCCCTACAATAACACTACACTACCCTGCAAAACCCCCCGACACTACCCTAAAACACTACACTACACAAACGCTACACTAAACCCTAAAATACTACACTACACAAACACTACAACACTACCCTAAAACACTACACAACACTACAACACTACCCTAAACCCTAAAACACTACACTACACAAACACTACAAGACTACCCTAAACCCTAAAACCCTACACTACACAAACACTACAACACTACACTAAACCCTAAAACACTACACTACACAAAAACTACAACACTACCCTAAAACCTAAAATACTACACAAACACTACAACACTACCCTAAACCCTAAAACACTACCCTACACAAACACTACAATACTACTCTAAACCCTAAAACACTAAACTACACAAATACTACAACACTACCCTAAACCCTAAAACACTACACAAACAAACATAACAACACTACCCTAAACACTAAACACTACACACTACAACACTACACTAAACCCTAAACCACTACAAAGCACAAACACTATCCCTAGCACGACCCCCTACTCTACCCAAACACCACTACACTTCCCTAAACCCTAAAACACTACAACATTACCCTAAACCACTACCCACACTACTCCCATCCCTGCACTACCCTAAACCCTAAAACACTACGACACTACAACACTACCCTAAACCACTACCCACACTACTCCCACCCCAAGCACAATCACCCTTACCTCTCTTTCCTCGTGGTTCCTCTCCAGCGTCGCCGTCTCTTCTCCTGGTTCCTGCTTACCTGCTTCACATCGAGGGGCGGTGCACGTCATTGTGAGGAAACAGAAGAGCCTCTGTTTCCTCACAATGAGGTGGATCGCATTACATTGCATGCGTTGTAACAGCACATGCGATGTAAAAATGCGCGTAGTAATGGCTACGCGTTGTTACATTGCATGCGTTGTTACGCTTGCGATGTAATGGCATTGTGGGTAAACAGCCGCGTTGTAATGGCTGTTTCCCGCCAGCAAATGGAGATTACTAGCCTACATCAACTTCTCCGAGTAGGATTTAGATTGCTCTGCTTCGTACCATAAGAGAGTCAAGTGGTAGAATGGGGTGCTTGGTTCCCAGTCAGGGGAAATTGTGGACTTTTTACATGAGCTGGCAACACATCCTGCACAACCAATAATCCATTTTCTAACACTGAGGCCCTGATTTAGATCTTGATGGTACCTTCTTTGTCCTGCTGTGGCAGCGATTCAAGTACTCCTTTGAGCTGATGGCAGTCCACCCGCCATATTTATATGTTGTGGCAATTGACAGGTCCCCGTCGCACCGGTGATCTGCTATGCTGGCTAACAGTAATCCAACGCTGTCAGGCCTATGGGGTTGCACCAATTTAGATGTTACCAATCTGTTGGCGGTGTCCTGGAAGCAGAGTCCTGACGGAGTGATGCCCTGCTGGTGTGGAGACAGTTAACTCCTACTTATCCTTATCTTACTACACATATAGATATTGTGAATGTGTCATAATGTGTCAAAATATATATGTAGACAATGTGTAATACCCATTTCTTACATATAGCATATAACACCAACAACATTCACACACACAATTGTATGTACACTCACAGTCACTACAAGCACAACACCCACCACCACCACCACCACACACCCACACCCACTACCATGAAAAGAATATTTTTTTATGTGTCAATACAGGTGTGTACGTTTTACCACGATACGTGGTAGGATGTACACTCATGCATGACCCCTAGGAAAATGTGCATGTAAGAGCAATGTAAAAATACAAGATGTGAAAGCTAATGTTAACACATGATTCATAGAGAGATAAGTAACACAGAAGCCTACCTTAGATTCCGGCGACAACAGGGTGGCTGAGCATTGTGGTCAAGTGGTAGCAGCACATGCAGAACCCGGACAATGAAGTTCAAGACAGAAACGGAAGTGGGAACCCAAAAAAATGTACGTTTTCACCTCTTTTTTGTTGTTTTTGCCAACCCGAGCTTGGAGGTTTCCCAGTCACAGTTGCCTCAATGAAAAGACAAATTGTAATCAGGATGGTGGGAATCTTTGTGGGACTCCGTCTGACAGCCCCTTCTGCGTGTGATGCCGTTGACACAGGAGAAACTGAGACGGTCTTCCCGCCAAAAACCAGTCAACATCTAAATCGAGAGGGCAGACCACCAAGGCGGATGGCGGAAAGACTACTAAAAAAGCGTCAGTGGGACCAGTTCCACCAACATCTAAATGAGTCCTTGGAATATTTGGGAATAAAATACACTATTTGCCATAAATCTGGACAAGCAACTGCAGAGAGTGTAATAGACCAATGCATCCCATTTTGGTGGCTGCTTATGCTGTCACTGACGGGAGGTTAGGCCTTGTTAAAATGGTCTTATGCCTATGCTCGTATAGGCATTTTTGGGGACAATGCGCTTTTTGGCCAAACAATATTTTAAAAACTGACAGTCTATTTACAGTAAACTCATTTTAGGGGTTGGGTGATGCCGGGGTTCACGCACAATGGGACAGGACCCAATTCTTGGTGTGTCATGTACCAGGTGGCTTCACCCAAGAACCAACTGATTGGAGGAAAATGTTTTGAACATGTGATAGTTTGTGCCTAGTGTATATATATAGATTTCTGGGGTAAGAAATCCCAAAGTCCGATGTGCGCTTTAGGTATAATATTCTGTATTTATTTGTTGCCAGAAATAAACCAAAAGAACAACTGGCACGTGTTTCGCACGTGTGGCCAGCAGGCCAATGGCTTTCTCAAGGCTGTTAGCAAAGGATAGGCATTATAATGTGTAAAATACATGAATAAAGATGGTATAGTCACATGTAGTCCAGGATCATAAGTAGACCCAAAGCCAATATAGAAAGGTATTCAGAAGGTATAAGAGGGTAGGGTAATGTGAGCTAGAAATGAGAGAAGGATCCATATAGTACAGATGTGACGAGGGAAAAACAGGAAAGACGCCAAGGTAGGAAGTTGGGGATAGGGTGCAGGTGAGGGTAAGATAAGACCACAAAAGACAGCCAAGTTGTTTACACCAAGGGTGGAGAAGGAGATCAGGGGTGACAGATTGGGGGGAGGAAGAGAAAAATACAGTGAGGGGAATAATCAGAAAATGTGTATATTCATAACATTGTGCTGTCAGCTTAGACGAAATGTAAAGACATTTGGCAAATGAAATGCTTTGCAAGGCATGTAAGAATTTGGAAAAAAGGCATCCTCACATTGAGGTCAGGGAGAACAACCGTACACTCGTTTCTCAGGAAAACACCAGGAGAAAATGCATGCGCAAAACATTCGATCCTTAGCTGGAGTTGAAGTTAGAGAATATACGTGCCTAATCAGATCTTATGGTAGATCGCATGGGCATGATAATCAAAGACCTTTTTTCTTAGTGCATAATAATTTGGAGAATAAGCTGTGAAAGGCAGAAAAAGCTGCATGTCTGAGTTAGCAGACTAATACTTACCATAATGTCTTGTAAATATACGGTCAGAAAGTCTTGTAATTTTGTAGTCTGCGGAGGAAATAGGAGGAAGGAGAGGTGAAGCGTCTAGTATGGCTAATGTGAGATGCTTAGCAAAGAAATATATTGCACATACAAACGTATGGCAACATTTGAGGAAGTCAAGAGGTTGAAGTAAAAAGGGTAAATGATCATAAAAAGTGGTAATTAATAAAATAATGGGAAGGGTCAAGGAATACTAGGGTAGATGATGGTAAGAAGTTGGTAAAGCAGAGAAAATATATAATAGAACAGAGATTACAAATATAAGTGAAAAAGGAAGCAAAGGAGTGATGAAAATTAGCTACATAAAGCTACCATATGACCAGAGAGAACTGGTGCACCCAGAATTTGAATGCTGTTAGATAGAGGCCCGCTACAACACCACCCGTTATGGTTATAAGACACTCCGAAACCAGGAAAGAACATTGTTAGCTGGATGTTACCCGGGAAGAGAGTTACCAAATGCATATTTAACACCAACACAGACAAATCCCTATATTTGGCGTCTTGTGGCATTGATGTTCCAATACTGAGGAACAGTGCATAACAGTGCAGTGAGAAGAGTTCCCTTCATGGCAGAGGTTTGAATATTGGCCTTTTTACATGTCGCCAGTGTTGTAACGAAGAAAATCCACCCGAAGGTGAGTCCAGTGCTGGCATTTATTGGGTCTCCCCCTGCTATTGCTGGAGTGAGGTTTTCCTTAAAATTCGTATACCTCCTCCATTTTATCGTGTTAAATTAAAACAAATAACTGATTAATATTGATAGTATTAATGGTTTGCTGTGTTTGAATAATCAACATTACTAATTAGAAAATACACGTGGGTATTGCATTTGCATGGCCTGATTGATACGTAAACTAACTTTCGTACGCATACTAATGTTAGATATTTAGAATTTGCATGTTATATGTTGCTTTTGTGATGTGATTTGTGAATTGTGCTTTTAAATGTGAGTATAAACCGCAATGCGTGTTGCTTTTGCTAGATAAATACACACACATTAAGGGTTTAGTGAGGGAATAACATTTTAATAGTCATTTCCATGTATTAATTATGTTTTGTGTTTCTTTGCTTAAGTTGACCTTTCTGGAGTGGCCACAAAATGGCTGCTATCCCTATTTGACGGACAGACGAGATACAGAAGTCACCGGTTGTAGCGCGCCTGCACTAAAAGATGAGCAACAATAACCTCGTCCTGACCCCAGGCAGACTGTACTCGTGAAGGTCGCACCGGGATGGGTGCCAATCTTCAGACAATGGCCTTCCTTAAACTAAGAACTGTTATAATTGATGACACCATGGACACAAACCCGTATGAGAACCAAAATGCCCTGAATGGACAAGTAACTGTTGCAAATTATTAGTAAAATGAGAATTACATCTAAAGAAACATCTAGCGCATGGGAATCAGGAAGAATTATCCTGGTTCCACCAATCAAATTTGTTTGAAAACATGTATTGTAACATTTTGTTGTTGAGTTTACTATAAAAGAAGTAGAATAGAGAGGGTCAGTGCGCTTTTTACCTGATTTCTTGACGTTATGCTGACGGAGAGGACGGTGACACTGCTGGACAGCTGCTTACCAGAGACTTCTGCAGACTGATCAGATGCCCAGTTAATTTACAAACTGATTAATCGATTTATGGGCATAGAGACAAAAGATCTGAATTTGACATAGAGGACGTCATTTAGCCAGATTAGGTAAATATGCGAATCAAAATATTGAATGCTTTATGATTTTTCTTATGCGTTATTTAGATAAATATTTCAATTCATTAGAAGAACTGTGTCGGGTTATTATTTTTAGAAATGTATTGATGTATACTGTTTAGAAGGATTAAGTGTCGCTCTACCCAGCAACTCAGCTGATCCATGGCCTATCCATGGGAGGAACTACTAGGTTAAAAGTTTAGATCCTGGTGAGGTAGGGAAGAATAGGTGAACTTATTACTCATCAGGGATTTGTGTATTTCCTCCCATTCCAGCGTATGGAATAAAAGGATCCCCCTCTCGAGTACCATAGATCTAAAGAAGAATGAATGAATGGTGTTATGGGCCCCACCAGTGAATGAGTGAATGAATGTGGTCGTAGAGATCTGTGGTCTGTGACGTAGAGAGGGATTTGGTATTCAGTGCTGGAGCAGTTTTCTGGTAGCAAAATGATGGTTAGCTATTGTTTTGGATTTAGTGACGATTTCTTGTAAATAGCTTATTGATTATTGATTGGTAGTGGTTTATGTACTAACACTCTATGTTGAGTTGCGTCGAGTTGTATGTTGTTTGCACGGCTTCTGGGATGTAGGAAGTCGGAAGTTTGTAACAGTTCCGTAGTAGAGCAGAGGTAAGCGCTGCTCTCGGGAAAGACGGGATTGTGGTTGCCCGTAGGTACACGGGAAGGAAACGTGTAGCAATCGAAGTTACACGGCGCATTGTCTGGGTTTGATTCGGCAACATCGTCGTGTGTTGTCATTAGGGATATTTTCTGTGTGAGAGAAGTATGAATGTTAGCAAAGGGTTACCTGTGAAATTTTGGTCTTAGGTACCAGGAAACCAAATTTCATACCGATAACGCTTACTACTGAAAAGGTAGCAGGTATTTTCTGAGCTTGCTAGAAGGACAAATTAGAGGGAAGCGCTACTTTGTTAACAAATGGTATTTTCTGTAGTAGGGCAGAGGTAAGCGCTGCTCTCGAGAAAGACAGAAGTCTGTGTGAATGATCTACATTTTCCCTGTATGACAGTATGTGTATGAAAAAAGGCATTCTAATTAATGGCAAAACTCTAGTGTTATTAAATTCTAGAGAAGCGGTTAGTTGATGCTTGATAGAAGGGTGAAGTAGAGGGATGTGCGACTTTATCAACGGAGATAACGATTCCGTAGTAGGGCAGAGGTAAGCGCTGCTCTCGAGAAAGACGGAATTTTCGTGAGAAAGGTCTTTTGCTGTTCTTTGGTTAGCGAATCAGACAATGGAGATGTTTTTGTGTTGTTACTAACAGAATTGTAGAAATTGATACAAAAACTTACTGCGCGGATTTTGTAAAGGAGGGGTAGACGAGAGCAGAGCGGAGCTGCCGCAGCGGCTGCTGACGTCAGACTGACCGCGCTGGGATTGGATAGTAGGTTGGAGGCGTAAAACGCTCCGGATTGGTGCGTTAGTGTAGAGCCGCGCTAGGAGTGGAGGAATAAAGAGTGACATAAACGCTCCCTGATTGGTGGGTTAGTGTGAGTCGCGCTGAGATTGGAGGATTGTGATAGTGACGTACACGCTCATGATTGGTGCGTTAGTAAGAGTCACGCTGTGAGTGGACGGAATAGCGGTACCATTGTAAGAAGACTAAACGGTACACGGAAATCGAGAAAATGTATTACCAACAACCAGAAAAGAAGAAATCGTGGTTTGGGAAAATTAAGAAGTGGTTCAAGAAAGATAAACCAGCTGAGACTAGGGAAGGACAGTTACTTCCTCCACCGAAAACACCCGCATCTATAATGATTGCGAAATATGGGTATCATACTTGTATTTGGTTAGATAATTGGGTAAAATACACCAAGGACGATGGAGTCCTGGCATTTCCAGAACATGGTTCCTTTAATTTGGCTGTTTTGAGAAATCTCTGAGACAAAATGATGGACTTAGAACCAAGACCTAGACCGACGCAGTTTGAGGCATTGACAAAATGGGAAGACGAAATGCATGAACGAGAAAGGCAGAGAAGTGGTAGGGGTTACTGATACATGTTCGGTAGACCATACGGACATGAGACACATGACGACCAGATGAAAAGGTGGCGGATTGCAAGTATGGCTGAGGGTATGTTTCCTGTGAGAATGGTAACAGAGAATGAAGGGAGAAAATGCACAGAGAAAAGGCGTAATGTGGATTTGAGTGGGTATGAAGCGAATGAATCGGAAGATGATTTTCTTGATGATGTGTTTTACAAAAATCCACCACCGTATCGACCAGAACCAGAAGCATTGTCACCAAGTGCCCCAATGAGAGAAACATTACGAACAATTAAAACAGAGACTATGTCACCAGAATTAGGGAAAAGTAACTCCACAAGAGAAATAGAAAAACAGGCAGAAAGTAGGGTAAATGGTGAAAATTCAGTAGAACTGGCCAAAACTACCCTAGAATTAACCAAGAAAATAAGAGAATTGACCAAAAATCTAGAAGCTGTAACAGTTCCAGTAATGATAGGTCCAGTAATGCCCATATTTGAGAAACAAAAAGATACTGACCATTGTTTGACAGTGCCGTACAGAAGCCAAAATCTAATTGGAAACACTGAAGTCAAAATGAGAATCCATGGGGACCGTCAATAAATATGTTTGAACCGAGTGTTTCAAATAATCCATTTGTAAATCAAATTTATGCTGAAAAGAGTAGAATGACAGTGGAAACATTATTAGAACCACAAAAGGCTCCAGAACAAAATAATGTAGATAGCCCAGTAGGGACCTCATAGAAGAATTAAGCGAATGGCTCAGAGGACTATAGAAAAAAGATCAAGAATCCCAGTCAATAGATGTGGCCAAATTACGAATGGTATTAGAAGAATTAATAGTAGGAACTATCCCTACTGAAAAATTGAAAAACTATCAGGATGAGGAATTGTTGTTTCTCTGCAAGAGTGCAACATGGAGAGTGAAAACCTTGCATGAAAGATTAGAGGAAATTGCAAACGAAATGGGAATAGATTTTTACAATGTAAAAGCACTGCAAAACTCTTATCGAGTTGATTTCACTGAAAAGGATATAGAGAACATGAATACTACAGGAAGGATAGGTCAGATTAAGGACATCATCGGTTTGTTGAGAAAATGGGGAGATGTTGACAGATGGAGAAGTAAGTGGTGTAAAAGACGCGATAATACTACAGAAAAGATAGCTTCAGCATTTCCCGTTAGAGAGAAAGAAAAGGTAACGACAGAATACCCCATGAGAGAGATTCCAGGAGGAGGGTATGTACATGTTCCATGGACAAGACAGGACATTTTGTCTTTCACAAATGATTTCCCTCGACTACACGAAAAGCCCGTCGAGTGGTACCGGCAGGTAGACAGATTTGTAAAATTGTCAAAGGTATTATGGATAGATTTTAATAGTCTATTCGATATAATAGTACCAGCAGATTTGTGGACAGAATGCAAGCTGATGATAAATTGGCCTACTCAGGAGTATCCTAGGGACCCTAAGACAGGAGCTCCCGACCCAGAGGTAATGAAGAAATATGAGCAGGTTATGGCATTTCTAAAAAATAAGGTACCTCCTAAAGAGACCGATTGGGTAAAAATTGACAGAACCCATCAGGAAAGCAAGGAGTCAGTACATGCATACTATGAGAGGCTAATTCAGGTTTTTAAACAGTTCAGTGGAGATGAGAACCTGAGTGATAAAGATTTGAGTCATTTCGTATACAGATTTGTATATGGTTTACGCCCAGAACTGGTGATATGATAAAGCAGCATACAGTTGATTGGCAAAATAAGAAAATAGATGAAGTTTTGAGACATGCAAAATATTTCAGCGATGAGATTGAGGCAAAACAGCGAAAACTGAAAGAAAAGGCAATGTGGGCAGAGGTAAAGGTAGCTGAACGACAGGAAGCTCAGTTGGTAGAACAAGCGAACAATCCAGGAGTAAGACCAAGATTTGGTCCAGGGAAAGGGAGAGGTAATATAGAAGAAGCTAAAAAGAAATTCCCATGTCATAATTGCGGTGAGTTAGGGCATTGGAAATCCGAGTGTAAAAACCCTCCAAATACTAATAATGAAAATCGATCGTTGAATCCACAGGTGCAGAAAGAGGTGGGTGGTCAACTGCAGCAACAGCAGCAGGTGGTTACCTCCCAGAATCAGGTGCCAAAACCACCTATTCCACAGAACAGAAACTCACAGAAGTATAGTAATGAATCGGGATTCTACAATGAAGAACAGGTAAATAAACCATCACACGCTCGCACTGTTTCGCAGTATTGGCTGCAACATGATGAGAGTGATTCAGAAATGGGTTATTGACGGTGCCGAAGGGAGGAAGAAGAGAGCGTACTTGGCGCAACTCTAGAAGTAGACCAGACAGGACCATTTGTAGATGGGAACATTAATGATGAAAATATTACCTTCCTAGTGGATACTGGTGCTACTCGATCAACTGTTAGATCAGCTGATGTTAAGAATCATCTTCTCTCGGATGAAACGATCCAAGTAGTTGGTGTATCTAACCAACAGTTAAAAACATACCTTACAGAACCCGTAAAGGTTAGTATAGGGAAATTTTCTGAAATGCACCGATTTGTGGTGTGTGACACCAGTCCTGTGAACTTGCTAGGTAGGGACCTGTTGTGCAAGATGAATTGCACTATATTTTGTACTCCAGATGGAATAGCTTTTGAAACACCAGATGAGGATGTATTGTATAAAATGACCATAGCTAACAGAGAATGTGAGAATATTGGAACATATGCAGTATTTAATCCAGATGAACTGCCTAAAGAATTGAAACTGTCTGTAAAAGCAGAGGTTTGGGATTTCACCGGAGAAGATGTAGGGCTAATGAGAAACGTAGACCCAGTAAAAATTACTGTAAAAGAAGGAGTAAGTTATCCGAACATTCCTCAGTATAGATTGACACCTGAAATAATTGAAGGAGTAACTCCAATAATTGAGAAAATGATCAAGCAAGGAATTCTGAGAGAGATAATGAGCAGTCCATGTAACTCACCCAAAATGGGCCTGAAAAAGCCAAATGGGAAGTTCAGAATAGTACTTGAAAAGAGGAGGAACAGGGGCTGTTTATGACAGGTCCAGCATACATAGCCCAGATGTACTCGAATAAGTAAGAAAGTATGCTGTTCCTAAAGAGAATTACTGGTGAAAAAAGAGATAAATGAGTCCCTGAGGTCAGGAGGAAAATCCTCCTTTAGGAAAAAGACCCTCACACACCCGGCAGACTAGCTGTCATATGTCGTCAGCATGTGGCCCAGATGTAAAGTGTCATCATCGGGTCTGCTCCGAATCGGGGCGGCGCTGCAATCCCCGATCGGCGACCCCAATGGCGCCTTTTAATGGAGATCTTTATTCCATAGTTGCCGGTGGGTGAATGCAGGTGAGGGCCTTCAAGTGAGAAGTGTGTGGTGAGGGGAGTGTATTAAAAATAAGTAGTGGGGAACCTGAATAGTGTTTATTAAATGACTGGGGTCCCACTCTTACAATAAAAACAATAGAGTGCGTAATATTACAGTTAGATTGACTGTATTACGCTGTGGTCATAGATGGTCAACATGTTTCTTGCTTAAGTAAAGTAACCGCAATTCTTCAGGACCAGGTGATTCACACACTCATTGGTAGTGGTAGTGGCTTAATTTTGACACTTACCACACATACAGCACCCTAATAAGTGGTGACTAGTGCAGGTTAGGAAAAATGCCTGAAAGAGAAAAATATATACAGGGACACAAACATACATGTAAATAACAATCACATTGCGACAAGCATTATAGATCTTATCTCTTAACAACTACGATAATCAGTTGTCATGCAAATTCAATACTGCCAAGTGTTCAGCTATAAGGTGGTACTAGTGGTGAACACCCTATAGAAGTGGACTAAAAACGGGAGAATTTTAAAAAAATGTATTTTTGACCACTTCCCACTGTGACTGGTGCTAGGGCAGAAAATTAAGAACGCCGGATGCACGAGGTGTTTGGTGGCATCGGGGCAGAGATAACAGTTTATTTTAGTTCAACCACTCACCCTTCACTGCAGGGCTGTAAAATCCAACGAGCTGGCGCTGGAGGCAGACACCGGATAGTACAGTGTCCTAATGATACACAGAGCGGCGACCAGCGGGCAGAAGGTGCAGCCGCAAGAAAATGGAATAGAGAGCTGATCATTTAGTAGCATGATCATTTAATAAGGAAATCCGCATAAGATGAGGACCCAGATGCCACGAGGGGATACTTACAGAAGTCCGTAGTACAGGACGCCTATCCACCTACCCTTGATCCACGCCGACTCCTATGATCCCGTTCCAGGGACAATACCAGCCAACCCCACCATTCTGGCACTTTCCCAACTTCCAACCGGGTCCCCCTCCGCCCCCTCCCTTCTACCAACAAGGCCCCCCTTTTTTAGGCAGAGGCTGGGGCAGAGGAAGAGGGCGGAGAAGAGGAGACGACAAGAAAGTGCACTGGCAGGATCAACCCTCAACATCCATGGAGACCAGGAGCCAAGCCCAGAACAAGAGACGCTAGTTGTTAACCTCTCATCCCGCACTCTAGATGACACAGAAAGGTGTGTACTTGAGAAGGGTCTGGGCTTCGTACCTACTCCGAAGGTCGATCACTTTAAAGAAATGTGTGAAATTCAGGCCTTTTTTCGCAAAGTACGCCTTAGAGCTTACTTTCAGGATGGACCGGAGGGTCAATGTGAAGACTCTGGCCTCCATAAACCTTCTACCTTTACACCACACAGCGGGATGGTCCCTAACGAGGTGCTAACTTATGAACAGGCCGTTCTTAAAGATTGGAAGCAAGCTAAACCTACTGCGACCTTCCACAATATCACCAACGAGGAAGAAGCAGCACTACGCTCACTTAATGATGACCCCCTTATCACCATAAAACAAGCAGATAAGGGTGGCGCAACGGTTATCATGTCAACCTGTGATTACCGCACTGAGTGTGAACGCCAGTTACGGGATAGGAAATACTATACTCCCATCCAGGAGGACCCCACCAACAGGCTCAAGACCCTGATCGCGAGCATGGTCTTCCATGCCGAAACTCAGGGCTGGATTACAAAAAAGAGGCTAACTTTCTAGTCATTGGCGAACCAAGAACTCCTTACTTCTATTGTCTCCCCAAAATACATAAGGGCACTAATCCGACCCCAGGGAGACCGATTGTTTCGGGGATTGGTTCCCTGTTGGAACCCCTCTCCCAGTTTGCAGACTACTTTCTCAAACCTCTAGTCCAAAGCACCCCTTCATTCTTAAGAGACACCACCGATGTACTCAGGCTTCTAGAGGACACCCAACATCAGGGAGAGGTTGACTTCCTCATCACCCTCGATGTTGAGGCCCTCTATACGAATATCCCCCAGAGGGCTACCCTTGATGTTATAGAGGATGCACTGAGTAGTCTGGAATGGGTATCACCTACCCCCCGCCCTTTCATTATTGAATGTGCCACTCTAGCTCTTACAGAGAACTTTTTTGAGTTTGAAGGCCAATTATTCCATCAGACACAGGGCACGTCGATGGGGAGTACCTTTGCCCCTAGTGTGGCCTGCCTCTACATGGCAGCATTTGAGGAACGAGCCATCCATAATAAATCGAACCCTTACAGAGCTAATATCCTTTTGTGGAAGAGGTTCATTGACGATATTTTGATCCTTTGGAAGGGTGATCAAGCACACTGCAATGAATTTTGCCAATGGATAAATACTTTAAATCCATATTTAAAATTCACGAGTACCATCTCTGACCACCAGCTTCCCTTTCTGGACCTCCTGATCATATTAGACGATCATCAAATGAGCACCACACTACATCGTAAACCGACTGACAGAAATAGTCTGCTACATTACAACAGCTACCACCCTGGGGCGCTCAAACAAAATTTACCCTTTGGTCAATTCCTCCGTATTAGGAGGAATTGTAGCGCTGTTACTGACTTCAAAAAGGAGTCACAAACCCTCATGACCAATCTTCTCCAGAGGGGGTACCAGAACCGGGACATCCAGAGATCCTACAAACGTGCCCGCAACAATAACAGGGAAGGGTTACTTGAACCAAGAGAGAAAAAAACTGACGACTGCCTCACCTGTGTGATCACCTACACCCCTAACTCTTCACAACTCAAGAAAATCATTAACAAACATTGGGGTATCCTCCACACTGGGGAACTTACAATACCGAACCCCCGTTTTGCCTTCAAACGCACCACCAATTTGAAGGAGAGATTAATACATACCAGACCCAAACCCAAACCACCAGTGAACACCAATCAATCGACTTTATGGAACCTTCCTCCCGTCAGGGGCCACTACCCTTGCGGTAACTGTGTGGTGTGTCCTCAAACTAAAATAACCAAAGACATTGTCTTTCCTAATGGGATCACGTGGGAATGCAGAACGCACACTAACTGTAATACTGCCTATTGCGTTTATCTGATAACCTGCCCGTGTAACTTACCTTACATAGGGATGACGACTAGATCAGTGAAGACGAGAATCATTGAGCATCGGAGTAATTTCCGATGCAAAAAAATGAACACTAGGATGACCAAGCACTTTTGTGAAAATAACCACTCCCCTGACTCTTTCAAGTGGGTAGTTCTCCAGTCCCCTAAAAATGTCACCAAAACCAAACTGTTCACCCTGGAGCAGAGGTGGGTGATGAGACTGTCTTCCAATACCGATGGATTGAACGAGGACATCCCGTGGAGCAGCCTTACAAACATCTGACGTGACAGAACTAGCTGTCTCCAATAGACGTTCTGTACCTGTGTGGGCCCCCCCTCGTTTAAGCATGTGACGCTTAGACACCAGAGCATATTAATATATGTACCTACAGGCATCCTCTGATACACTTTATTTCCCTAACATGCAAGTTGTCAACAATATGATCACTTCACATTAGATACCTATAGATATCCTCTGATATATGCATGCCAGTTTCCCTAACATTCGAACTGGCCACGTAAAATATGCGAGTTGGCAACACAATGATGACATTACATCATGTGCCAACAACACGCATTTGTCACATATATAGATACCTTTTCGCGGCTCGATCTGTGGAATTACGTCAAGTCCAAACATTCTAGACTGACACGATTTCAATTGGTTACCACAGCAACCACAGCTCTAACAACCAATAAGGGCTCCTCACGTAACACTGTTGTCACACGTGACCCCGCGTCATCATTTCCTGTGGTTTACACGGCGCGTCCTGCTACACGCCCATATCCCTCTCTTTCCCTCTACCGGATGTAAACATCGCGCACTAGTCTCTCCGCCAGCACCTCTCTGACGTAGCAATTAGTGCACGGCTCGGATTGGCTGGCCTGCGCTAGATAATCCCTTCGGGAGTTCTGAGATTCGTCCCCCGAGTCGGCGTGGATCAAGGGTAGGTGGATAGGCGTCCTGTACTACGGACTTCTGTAAGTATCCCCTCGTGGCATCTGGGTCCTCATCTTATGCGGATTTCCTTATTAAATGATCATGCTACTAAATGATCAGCTCTCTATTCCATTTTCTTGCGGCTGCACCTTCTGCCCGCTGGTCGCCGCTCTGTGTATCATTAGGACACTGTACTATCCGGTGTCTGCCTCCAGCGCCAGCTCGTTGGATTTTACAGCCCTGCAGTGAAGGGTGAGTGGTTGAACTAAAATAAACTGTTATCTCTGCCCCGATGCCACCAAACACCTCGTGCATCCGGCGTTCTTAATTTTCTGCCCTAGCACCAGTCACAGTGGGAAGTGGTCAAAAATACATTTTTTTAAAATTCTCCCGTTTTTAGTCCACTTCTATAGGGTGTTCACCACTAGTACCACCTTATAGCTGAACACTTGGCAGTATTGAATTTGCATGACAACTGATTATCGTAGTTGTTAAGAGATAAGATCTATAATGCTTGTCGCAATGTGATTGTTATTTACATGTATGTTTGTGTCCCTGTATATATTTTTCTCTTTCAGGCATTTTTCCTAACCTGCACTAGTCACCACTTATTAGGGTGCTGTATGTGTGGTAAGTGTCAAAATTAAGCCACTACCACTACCAATGAGTGTGTGAATCACCTGGTCCTGAAGAATTGCGGTTACTTTACTTAAGCAAGAAACATGTTGACCATCTATGACCACAGCGTAATACAGTCAATCTAACTGTAATATTACGCACTCTATTGTTTTTATTGTAAGAGTGGGACCCCAGTCATTTAATAAACACTATTCAGGTTCCCCACTACTTATTTTTAATACACTCCCCTCACCACACACTTCTCACTTGAAGGCCCTCACCTGCATTCACCCACCGGCAACTATGGAATAAAGATCTCCATTAAAAGGCGCCATTGGGGTCGCCGATCGGGGATTGCAGCGCCGCCCCGATTCGGAGCAGACCCGATGATGACACTTTACATCTGGGCCACATGCTGACGACATATGACAGCTAGTCTGCCGGGTGTGTGAGGGTCTTTTTCCTAAAGGAGGATTTTCCTCCTGACCTCAGGGACTCATTTATCTCTTTTTTCACCAGTAATTCTCTTTAGGAACAGCATACTTTCTTACTTATTCAAGTTCAGAATAGTGCAAGACCTGAGAAAGGTGAACAAAATCGTGTGCCATGTTGTCCCATTGTACCAAATCCATCAGTGATTTTGTATCAGATTCCCCATGATGCAGAATGGTATACAGTGATTGATTTATGCCATGCGTTCTTTTCCATCCCATTGCATCACGACAGTCAGCAAATTTTTGCATTTCGGTTTGGAGACCGTATTTTGGCATGGTGCCGAATCCCACAGGGGTATACAGAAAGCCCCTCAATATTTAATCAATTGTTGAAAAAGTCATTGGAAAGTCTGCAAATGCCCGAGAGTTCAATATTAGTACAGTACATCGACGACCTCCTTGTGGCGTCGAAAACTCGTGAAGCTTGTGAAGTAGACACTATAGCCTTACTAAATCACCTGGCAGATGGAGGACTAAAAGTGTCCCCAGCCAAACTGCAGTATTGTAAGAAGGAAGTACAGTATTTGGGACATAACATTGAAAAAGGATTGAGGAAAATAACAATAGACAGGATCAGAACCATAAAAGGAATGAGAGCCCCCATGACTCAAAGAGAAGTGAGAATGTTTCTGGGAATGGTAAGGTACTGCCTCCAGTGGATCGGCAACTTTTCGCTGATTGCAAAACCTCTGGTACGGCTAACAAGGAGTGATGTAAAAGATCCCCTTGAATTGAACAAGGAAGAATTAGCAGCATTCAAACAATTGAAAGATGGATTGTGTGAAGCCCCAGTATTGGGTATGCCTGATTATGAAAAAGAATTTGAGTTATATTGCAGTGAAAGAAATGGATGTGCACTTTCTGTGTTAATCCAGAAGCATGGAAGATTGAGGAGACCGATTGCATATTATTCATCGATGCTTGATCCAGTAGCCGTAGATCTACCTGGTTGTCTGAAAGAAGTAGCTGCAACATGTCGAAGCCTGGAGCAGAGTGAAGGAATCGTGATGGGATATCCTTTGAAAGTGTTTGTACCTCATGATGTGGTGATTCTTTTAACAAGGAGTCGTACTCAGTATATGACACATAGTCGGCTGACTAAGTATGAGAAAGTCATATTAGGTGCAACGAATGTGAGCCTTGCGAGATGTGTGAATGTGAATCCAGCAACATTATTACCTGATGCTGAGAATGTGGAAGTGAGAGATGAAGCAGATCATGATTGTTTGGATGTGCTTGAGTATTGTACGAAACCACGACCAGACATAAAAGATGTACCTTTGGCAGAAAATGATTATGTAATGTTCGTTGATGGGTCATGTTTGAGAACAGAAGAAGGAGTGCTGAGTGCAGCATATGCAGTGTGCACGGTTGCAGCAGTGTTGGAAGCATCCTATCTAAGAGGAGTAAAATCTGCTCAAGTAGCAGAATTAGTGGCTCTGACTCGAGCATGCAAAATTGGGAAAGGTGTGAGAGTGACTGTGATAACTGACAGCCAGTATGGCTTCGGAGTTGTCCACGATTTTGGCCAATTGTGGCTACAAAGAGGTTTCCTAACCTCAAGCGGAACTCCTATAAAGAATGCTGAAGTGGTTGGAAAGTTGATTGAGGTGATACAGCTGCCTAAACAATTGGCTGTGGTGAAATGTACTGCCCATAATCAAGGTGAGGATTACGTTACTGTCGGTAACAGATATGCCAATGACATGGCACAGTACTGTGCCAGAAATCAGTATTCAGTCAATCGGGCAAAGGAGAAAGAAATTACTTCCTATTCCTTAATGTTTACTAACGTTGTAGGGACATGGGAAGAAGTGAGACAATTGCAGGAGGAAGCAGGAGATGAGGAAACAAGGCAGGGGTAAAAGCAGGATGTGCACCAAGGGAAAAGGATCAGGTGTGGGTCTATCGAGATGGAAGACCAGTCCTGCCAGATAGCATGTTGTCTACCATGGCACGGATGTATCATGGCCAAGGACACATAGGGAGAGGTGCAATGATCAGGTCGTTTAAACAGACCTGGTACAACCCAAAATTCAGAATTATATCAGAGAGTCTATGTCAGAGATGTCTAATTTGTCAGCAATACAATCCTGGATGAAAGACAGTGGTGAGCCTAGGAACTATAGGCCGAGAAGGAGGGCCTTTTACCAGAATGCAGATAGATTTCATTGAGATGCCAACATGTAACAGATTGAGGTATGTTCTGGTCATAGTCTGCCTATTCTCCAGGTGGGTAGAAGCATACCCGACAAGGAGAAATTATGGATTGACAGTAGCAAAGCTGCTTTTGAGAGAATTCATCCCCAGGTTCGGGTTCCCAGTGACCCTTGAATCAGACAGAGGAGGGCATTTCTATAATGAGATTGTAAAATTGGTCAGTGAAGCATTGAATGTACAACAGAAACTGCACTGTGCCTACCGACCAGGGGCTTCTGGTGTGGTTGAGCACATGAATGGTACAATCAAAAACAGAATTGGAAAAATGTGTTTAGCCACAGGAATGAAATGGCCTGATGTCTTGCCTCTAGTTTTGATGACCATACGTGCAACCCCAGATAGAACTACAGGGTTAAGTCCTCATGAAATAATCATGGGACGTGCAATGAGGCATGCTTACATACCAGTCAACAAACTGATGACGATTTCTGATGACATGGTGTTGGAGTACTGTAAAGGCCTGGCTGATGCAGTTCATTCTGTGTTTCATCAGGTTGGAGCGGATGCCACCACCCTTGAAAAGAAGCCAGCCCGTGATCTGAGCCCAGGAGATTGGGTGAGGATAAAGGTCCACAGAAGAAGAAACAGTTTGGTTCCCAGGTGGGGAAAACCAAGACAAGTCATTCTGACCACGACAACAGCTGTGAAGTGTGCTGGACTGAAAAACTGGATCCATGCCAGCCATACTCTGAGAATACCAAATCCTGTGGATTGCAAGGAGAAAGAGTACTATGCCGAATCAGAGTCAAGTACTGAATCAGACAACAAAGAACCAAAAACACGAAAAAATCCTGAAAGGGGGGAAAACGAACCAAAACAGATTCAAGTTCCCAGAATTGTCTCTCTGAGAAGAAGACTGCAGATTTCTGACAGCTCAGATTCTGAAGACGAGCAAAGAAATAAAGGTCCTAGAAAGGAACCTAAAAAGAAGGAAGGAAAAGACAAAGAGGAAGCAGTAAAAGAAATTCAAAGAAAGCAAATCCCAGATGAAAAACTGAGAGAAATTCCACCTGAAATAATAGATGTGAATGAAGAAGGGACAGATACAGAGAGAGAGGGACAGATTGCAGAAGACCCCCGAGGAGGTGTAGGGAACTGCAACATCCAGCTAGGTGAAGGGACAAGTAGTCAGCAGGAAGATTGTGTGTCGGAGACCCGAGGAGGGAAAGAAGTAGGGAAACCAGAACAAGTGGTGGATAAAGAGACTGGTGAAAAGGAAAAGAAAGTTGGGACAGAGTCAGAAGAGAGTGAGAACGAAATACCTGAAGGTCGAGTTCTGAGAAAGAGAGCTTGGAGAGAAGAAAAGAATGAAAAGAATGTCAAAGAAAGTAAATTGAAAAGAACTGTAAAACCAGAAGTTTGGCCGAACAAAAAAAAGAGACTAAGATATCGATTGTCTCGAGTGAAATCACCAAGAGCTGAACAGGTGAATGAAGTCACGAGTCAGGAAAAATCAAAGGAGGAAGAAACAGTTGTAACCAAAGAGTCCGGAAGGACAAGAAAGCCTAACCAGAAGTATAAGTCGCTGGAATGGACGTATGTGGCCCTGCCTGAAGAACCCCAAGAGGCAGACATTCAAGGAGATCCAGAGGAGGCTTTACTGAAATTGGTTAAAGTAGAAGAAGAATCAGAAATCCTGAGAGTTCTCTTGTCCGACATTGGAGAAGAAGAAGCGGAGATTAAGGAAATTCTGTATCCTGATTGGGAGAAGGAGGCAAAGGACGATGAGATGCCAAACTGAATAAACAAAGAAGCTGTTGATGTGGAAAAGGATAATAAAAGAGAAGAAGTAGAAATTAGTGGAACCAAGTAGAAGCTTAGAAGCTTTGGGTTAGAAACTGGTCATAAAGTAGAAGAGGCTAAGTCAAAAGACACGGTCCATTTTAGTAAAGATGGCTAACATAAATGGTAGTAAAAGTAGATGTACATTCATGAAAAGATGGTGTAAAACATGTTGCTGTTGTACAGGATTATTAATGCTTTTATGGAGCATCCTAGCTCTTGCAATATCATTTAAAGTCACAATAGATACAATAGAAGGACATGGTCAAAATAAAACTAACATAGGTAAAATTTTAAAGATAGTACCGACTGTAGAAACAAACATCCATTTGCATAAAGATAGGTCTATTAACGATTTCTCTAATAATGTATTTTCAAAATTATTGTATGAATATGTAAAGACTATCGACTTAAGGGACTGCTACGTCTGCATGCAGTTACCTGCTTCTGTGGCAGAGGGAGTGTCTTATCATCACCTTCCAGCTACTTATGGAATAACATGGAGTGTAATAGCTAGTTTATTTTATCAGATAGGGAAATTAGAGTATTATTTTTCAGATGTAGATAACATTTTTGCATTAGTGCCTGCAAATAATAAGCTAAATAAGGTAAAACCTGCTAAAGTTTTAGGTGAATTTTTCTTAGAGACTAGTGAACTAACATTAGAAGCTGTGTTTAAATATAATTTGACATGCAGTTTACAGAAAGAAGAAAATACATTTTTGAATATGGTTGAGGAAAGAAGGCATAAGATGCACAAAAAGACATCAGAAGGAAAGGTTGAGAATACGGCTTGGGACATAGAAATGGAGAAACATCTGACAAAAGGAGAGTCAACACCAACAATAGCTTTAGATAGGCATCAGAAAGGAAAATTTTGTATAAGAAGGAATCAAACTGCATATGATAATCTTTTTGTAGGTAATAGTGAGTGCCATGATACATACCGAATCATAGGTGGATGGGGATTTAAAGGTGGAAGAGATCCAGTATTTCCTGCAATATATTTTATCTGTGGGAACAGGGCATATTATCGTTTGCCAGACCGTTGGTATGGCACATGTTATGTAGGCCTGGTATTTCCAAAAATCTTTCACATGGACAGAGAAGAAGGTGTAAATAGTTTAAATAGTCATTTAGTGCGTAGAAAGAGAGAATCTTGGGCAGAAATTGAAGGTGACATCTTTTGTGCATTGATACCAGCAGTGGGAATAACTCTGAATGCAAATAAAATTAGAAGATTATCTACAGTAGTGGATCGCTTGTCAGCAAACACTGCTAATGGATTCTTATTGGTTAATACTGAAATGGTTGCCATGCGTGCTATGGTAATGCAAAATCGACTTGCCCTTGACATTCTATTGGCAAAAGAGGGTGGAGTCTGTGGAATGCTGAAAGTTCAACATTGTTGCACTTACATTCCAGACGAGAGTAAAGATCTAAAGGTTAACATTAAAAATATTACTGAATTGCATGATGAACTTGAACCACTGGAGGTTGAAGATGTATGGACAAGAATGGGAAAGAAAATAGCTGCCATTAAAAATTTCTTAGCTAAAATAGGTAGTACTTTTATAGGTAAAATTTTGTTTCCATTAACATGTGTGATAGTTGCATTATTAGTGTTAAGACTAGGGTGTATGTGTTGTAGAAATAAGAAAACAAAGAATAAAATAAAAAGAGATAAACTTAAGAGAAAAGGAAAAGATCCAGAGAAGGATCTAGAAGAGATAGCCTTAGATGAGTGGAAAGAAAGTATGTATAAGAAAGCAAAAAGAGATGAATATGGAGAAACTGAAATATGAGCTATGAGTAAGAAGTCATTTCAAGTTTCCGTAACAGGGTACTAAATTTGGGTGTTGTTTGGTGATAAAATCACCAAAGGGGGGATTGCTGGAGTGAGGTTTTCCTTAAAATTCATATACCTCCTCCATTTTATCGTGTTAAATTAAAACGAATAACTGATTAATATTGATAGTATTAATGGTTTGCTGTGTTTGAATAATCAACATTACTAATTAGAAAATACACGTGGGAATCGCATTTGCATGGCCTGATTGATACGTAAACTAATTTTCGTTCGCATACTAATGTTAGATATTTAGAATTTGCATGTTATATGTTGCTTTTGTGATGTGATTTGTGAATTGTGCTTTTAAATGTGAGTATAAACCGCAATGCGTGTTGCTTTTGCTAGATAAATACACTACACATAAAGGGTTTAGTGAGGGAATAACATTTTAATAGTCATTTCCATGTATTAATTATGTTTTGTGTTTCTTTGCTTAAGTTGACCTTTCTGGAGTGGCCACAAAATGGCTGCTATCCCTATTTGACAGACAGACGATATACAGAAGTCACCGGGTGAAGTGCGCCTGCGCTAAAAGATGAGCAACAATAACCTCGTCCTGACCCCAGGCAGACTGTACCCGCGAAGGTCGCACCGGGATGGGTGCCAATCTTCAGACATGGACTTCCTTAAACTAAGAACTGTTATAATTGATGACACCATGGACACAAACCCGTATGAGAACCAAAATGGCCTGAATGGACAAGTAACTGTTGAAAATTATTAGTAAAATGAGAATTACATCTAAAGAAACATCTAGCGCATGGGAATCAGGAAGATTTATCCTGGTTCCACCAATCAAATTTGTTTTAAAACATGTATTGTAACATTTTGTTGTTGATTTGACTATAAAAGAAGTAGAATAGAGAGGGTCAGTGCGCTTTTTACCCGATTTCCTGACGTCATGCTGACGAAGAGGACGGTGACACTGCTGGACAGCTGCTTACCAGAGACTTTGGCGGACTGATCAGGTGCCCAATTAATTTACAAACTGATTGATCGATTTATGGGCATAGAGACAAAAGATCTGAATTTGACATAGAGGACGTCATTTAGCCAGATTAGGTAAATATGCAAATCAAAATATTGAATGCTTTAGGATTTTTCTTATGCGTTATTTAGATAAATATTTCAATTCATTATAAGAACTGTGTCGGGTTATTATTTTTAGAAGTGTATTGATGTATACTGTTTAGAAGGATTAAGTGTCGCTCTACCCAGCAACTCAGCTGATCCATGGCCTATCCATGGGAGGAACTACTAGGTTAAAAGTTTAGATCCTGGTGAGGTAGGGAAGAATAGGTGAACTTATTACTCATCAGGGATTTGTGTATTTCCTCCCATTCCAGCGTATGGAATAAAAGGAACCCCCTCTCGAGTACCATAGATCCAAAGAAGAATGAATGAATGGTGTTATGGGCCCCACCAGTGAATGAGTGAATGAATCTGGTCGTAGAGATCTGTGGTCTGTGACGTAGAGAGGGATTTGGTATTCAGCGCTGGAGCACTATTACCCATACAGCACTGCCTCTTCTCTCTCTGTGAGTTCTCTCACACTCCACATCAACATTCTAATGCGGCCTCTGAATCAACTGTAGGAACATATCAACCAGGCAAGTGGGGAAGGGATGAAACAAAGGAAAGAGCAAGGGAAAGGAACATCTACTAAAATGTATGCAATGGGAACTGAAGATAAAATCCAATATAGCAGATAGATATATAAGGAAACGGAAAATAATAAGTCAAGATATAACACAAATAATCAGAAGGGAGGCAGGGGCTGGACAGAGAGAGGGTATTGCGGTTTGGATGGTTTATATGCCAGTGAGGTGTTTATTTCTTTGGAGGAGGCCAGCCTTTGGTTCCAGGTGAAAGTGCAGCAGTTTTTAATGTTTCCTAAGGGCTGCTGCAAGGCATACTTGGGGGATTTGAGGACTGGCCCTCAGAATCGGTGATGCTGTTCACTCTGACCAACCTCATATGGGGGGAAAGACTTAAATCTAATATTTACAAAGCACTGCTCTAGGACTGAGTACCTTGGCCCTGGTGATTTTGGAGTAGATTGGAGGTAGAATATGGTGCACTGTTCAGGGATGTTGAATGGGCTAAAAAACGGACACGCCACAGAGATATCTCCAGCAATGCAAGGTTTCACTCAAGTCAGTTAAAACTTCTGCATAGGGCATACCTTACACTCATAATACTACAGAAGATATACCACACTAGGGCAGGAGCATGCTTTCTGTGTCACCAGGGACCAGCATTCAACAACCACCGAATGAACTTCCACCTTCCCTCTAGACACCAGTGCTCTGCCTCCCTCTGCCATACCCACACCTCCCCCACATCTGCCACAGCAACAGTGGAGGACACTCCTTCTCCTACCTCGCTGTGAAGTCCTGGAATGACTTCCCACTTCACCTACGGACCTCATCATCTCTGCAGATCTATGATCAGGTAATCCTCCTCCATATGTTGTGGCAGTGCCCAGTGGTGAACGAGTACTGGACCTGGAAGGTGATAGGTGAACGAGAGGTAATGTCTTCAGTCTAGCTCCCTGGCACAACACATTTTATGGTTGCATCCAAAACCTAGATGAAGAAAGACCAAGTTCAATTTTGTGGCTTTGGGGTTGTTATCAGCAAGCTGGCGAAATATAACACACCGGATACAGCCACAGGGCTACTGTAGAACTCTTGAAGAAGCATACACATGAATGGCTTCTGGCGGAGGAGCTCCAAAAGAAACAGGGCAGAACAGATGAAAATTTAGCAGAAGATGTGCAAGACCGGTAAGAGATGTCTTCTAAACATTTTGAGAAGACTAATGAGATGGGTCTCATATCATCATATCATATCATATATAGCTTTATTCGGAGACATAAAACAAATTCATAAAAGCAAATTTACAAAGGAAAATACTTATACATTTCATTTCATTACATTTGATAAAGCACAATTAAGTGCATTAAAAAGCAATATAAACGTGAGCTCAGATTATAAAAAAATTTAGCTGCCAGATTTTTAATTTAACATTTCTATAGAGATATTCCTAAAATTCCTTAAATACAGTAGTGCAATATTTTTCATATTCGTTTCCTATTTCTCTTGTTCCTGTGGCCCGTACTGCCTGTGCCCCTCAAGTATATACTCTTTTTGCCATGTCTAAGTAGTAGCTAATGTCATGTTCTTCCTAGCATAAAAAACTGTCCATGAAAACGAAGACATTCTGCAACACATTTCTAAGGTTGGCAATGATTGCAGGAACAAATATGCAGAAGGACATTGTGTGAAATATAACTGTCTTATCATCCGAAGGAGATACCGCTTCCTGTATTGGGTATAACATTTGCAAAAAAGAACCACGTGCACAGTCTTCTGGGGCATCCTGTCATCACAGGGACAGTTTATCAATTTTGTGGACCAATCATTCATAGTAGGGAAGCTACAGAATCGGTGGAATATGTCCAGTCTTAAACGTGTGAGAAAAAACCTTTGCCATGAGTTTAAAACAGATTTACGTTAAGGCTGATAATTAAAAGTAGTTAATATCAATAAAAAAATGTATACACTAGGTTTTGGAAGCTCAATTATCAGTTTAAGATCTTCCAAATGTGTCATAGCATCCCTTTTCAGCATTGTTCTGCTAATAGCAGCTAGCAGTTCTGGTTTCTCAAAATATTCAGGATGGGTCATGTCACAAAAGTACCACTGGACGTACGCCAACCATGCAATGTGTGAATGTTCAGGTCTGTGTATTCTGAGGTCCAGATTTTATGCCTCAGTAAAATTGGTTCTATCTTAATTAAGTTTGTAAGAAAAGGGGCACCAAGTTGCTTTTGGGGATTGCTGGAAGGTGTCTAAAAAATATATTTTCTATTAATTGTACTTCTGCACATTTCTTGTGTCCCCATGTGCCCACCCCATAAAGTGCTATGCTAAGGCATTGTGCTTTGTATATCTTCATCATCATCTCAGGTGGATTGGAGCCCAATCGTCTTGCCAAGCTTCTGAGAGCCCAACAACATGCCTTGCTAAAGAGAGTCTTTCTATAATCAATAGCCTTGTTCCACAAATCTTCTGTCGAATCGGACTCGGAGGTAAGAGAATGGGTCGGTTTATTGTCATGTCTCTGCATTTCTTTCTGTTATTCCCACACTTCATAATACAAGTTTTGGATTGGTTAATTTGGAGACCCAGTTTCTTTATGTATTCGACAAAGTTGGTGAGCAATGACTGTAAGGCCAATGGGGTGCGGGCCATGAGAACTGAGTCGCCGGCATAGAGGAGGGCCGGGACAGGGCACGTACCTATTTGTGGAAGGTCTTTAGAAGCTGCCACGAGATCCTCCCCCACACTGTTTATGTATAATGAAAACATGATGGGGGCCAGGACATACACCTGTCTCACCTTCTCTCTCCACCCCAAAAACTTTGGCGCATTCTCCAAAAGCACCATATCTAACCCTGGCTCTACACCCTAAGTAGAAAGTCTCTCAGAAAGCTAATGATTGGCAACTCCAACCCCATATCTTTCAGTTTTGACCAAAGCTTGATATGTATTACACAGTCAAAGCCGATGAAAGATAGACAAAAGCTAGGTAGATCTTCCCCTTTTTAATCTTAACATATTTCCCAAGTAACATATTTAAATTGAGGCTCTGTTCTATCGTCCCAATCCCGGTACAGAATCTGTATTGCAGGTCTGACAGTTTGCCATGTGATTCAGCCCAATGCTGTAATCTTTCCAAGATTATGCGTCTCGCTATCTTTGCTAGGGAGCCAGTCAAGGAGATTGTCCTATAACACACTGGGTTTTGGCGATCTCCTTTTTTTTATATGGGTACATTGATTGATTCTCTCCACGATGTCAAAAAACCTGCTATACAACTGGCCCTCAGTACTTGGGTCAGCAAGGGTCTCCACAAGTCGATGTTATCTTTATACAAGTCAACTGGGACTGCTTCTGGTCCTGGGGCTTTGCTGCTTTTACTTGCTTGGATCGTGTTGCTAACTTCCTCCAAAGAAAAAGGATTGATGGAGGAGGTTTGAAAAGGGGATACACTCTTGTTTTCCGTGTATCCCTGCTCCTGTGAATTTGTTCTAGAAGGTACAGAATAGATACCGATGAAATGCTTATTCCATTCTTCCTTCAGAATTGCAAGCTCGATACTAGGGACCACATCTGTACTTCATGGTGAAGAGTTAATTACCTTCCAGAATGTTCTGTCATCATTACTAGCACCAGCCTCATGTAGGGACTCCCAGGCAGCCTCTCTTAGGTGTAGTTTCCTCCTCTTTACAGCCTGTTTGTAATCTGCTCTACGTTGATGAACCTCGCTGGTGCTCCTAGGTGTTTTATGTAATGCCTCCTTCAAACGTTTGTGGGTTTTACTGCATAAATCGTCAAACCACCCCTTTTCCCCCTTTTTTACCTTCCCTCTATTGACAAAGAAGCTCTCCTTTACGCCCTGTGAAATAGCCAGAAAGAGCCCAATGATTTCATTAGGGGGAGTGATGTCTTTTAAACATAATGCAAAATCTTCTTTATTCTTGCATATTAACTGTTTAAAAAATCTTCTGGAATGATCTGTGTCCAACGCAAGGTGTAACCATTGTGCCATGCTAGTTCAGTCCCTTCTGGCTGTGGAGTGGTTTTATAGTGCCCCTGCTTAAAAAAAGGTACAGCCGATAGTTGCAGGCTCAGTGGAAAGTGGTCACTTAGTGAGATTGAGCGTGTACAAAAGTTAAAAGCAAAACCAGCACAACGGGTTGACAGTAGGACATGGTCAATAATACTGTTATTAGTTCTCCCATTAAAGGTTTTCTTGCGGATAGCATAGGGTGTAGAAATTTAATTTGCAAATATTAAATCAAATTTAAGTATCAGTTCATTAATCTTGTCACCATATATGCTATGTATGAAATGGGGCTGTCCTACATCCTCTGTGTATGTCATTCCGCACATTTAACCCGACTGAGCATTACAGTGATGCTTATTAAAATCACCCCCCCCATTAAGTCATCATATATATTTTGTTGCCAGCGGCAATGCGCTCCAAATCATTATTTATTTCCTGTACAACCTTGGTAATTACTCTCACGGTAGCGTTATGATAGAAGTTCATTATTAGTAATCTGGCCGAGCCTTTCGAGTTGCATGCCATTAATTGATAGTGTGGGTTGACTGTAACAAAGGCAATATTAGTAAATTGTAAAGTGCTCGATACATAAGTGCACAGGCCCCCCTTTGTCCTCCCGTGCCTTCATGGAATAGCCGATGTAAAATACGTCCCATACCCGTTAATATGAATACTCTCTGTGCGCCATGTCTCAATACAAATAATTTGATAGTTGCCTATGAAATCTATACATTCTGCAGAATCTATTTTGCTCCTTAAACCTGCCACATTCCAATACAGGCAGCACACAAATTCAGTTTTAACTTATATTAAGTTTTGTGTTTGGGTTCTTATTGGAGGGACTAGCATATTACCATTAGCTGATTGGGGGACTCTTTCTTGTCTCCCGAAGGTCACCTCATACGTTGTTGTGGAAATAATGCTGTCAGGAGGGCTTTCAGTGACAAGACTTTCCTGAGCGTTTTCCTCTCCAATTAGGCAAGCCTCCTCCCTTGAGTCAATCCAGTCCGTCCAGCGAGGATAGACATTGAAACCTATTTTGAATTGGGATTGCAAAATTTGGAAACCTCGATCTCTGCTCAAAACTGGACTGTGGTCGTGAATTATTCCTTAGGTATACGGGGTGGTAAAAGTAGCCCAGGTGGCGGGAGGAAATTTCACTCCCGTGGATGTTGGTCGGCCCAGACCGATTCAGGACTTCCTCCACCAACTGGGATGTCCTAAAAGTCAATACCACACAAACACCACAGTTTTTATTCCCACCCCCTACCCTTTTGACTCTCCTTACCATCTTGAAGTTATTAAAAAGGTGGCTAATTAAACCCGTTCTGACGCCAAGCCAATTTAGGGACTTAATTCTCCTTACTTTTGTAGGCAAAGGGGGAACATTGGTCAAAACTACCACATATGGGTCAGATATGTGTTCTGCTGGCTCTTCAAATTGGTTACTGAAAACTACTAGTCTGGTGTAACTACTATTCCCGACCCCATTTCCTAGATTTAACCTATCCCCCCTGACCCTCTCGTATTTCTGGTACCTATATTACTAGGGGGGCATATGATGGGTCCTATTAATGCAGTATTATTGGTTATACTCTAGATTGGAGATTCAGTTTGGGCTTCAAATACAGGGAAGGAATCTGTGTTATATCCCTTTGTTGTCATTTGTTTGAAACCCCAGGGTCTTTGTTTACCTGTGCCTCAGGGAGCAAAATCGAGGTACAACAGTGAAAAGCACACCTCGGCGCCGACGGGTCCCCTCTCCATCCCTTAGCTATACCTTTAGGGTAGTTATAATCTTTGGTATTGACACCATAAGCAACAAAATGAGCCTTAGATGCTTCAAAAGTCTAGAGTCAATTAATGCACACCAACAGGTTTTTTTTATAACAAAACATGCAGACAAGAAAAGGTGCCCTGGTCCTTCCTACAAAAAAGATGTGTAGATGTCTACAAAAAATAGTTTTTCATTTTAGGACAGCCTGAAGGTAGACTCATTAGTGTCTGTAACTCATGTTTATTCACCCAAATGAATTGCAATCTTTTACAGGCGGTCTCCACATCAGTCTCCGCTGCTCATTGACCTGAAAGAGGAGGGAATATTCTTTGGCAGAGACTTAGCCAGTGAAATAATCGAAGCGGCCTTAAGGAGCTATAGTTGTATAAATACCTGTTCCTGAGACTGTTCAGGAATCAAGTGAGGTGACTTCTTCAGTTGCCACAACTGTGGTGAGCGCCAGAGGTAGAATTGTGGGCACTCTCACTGTGGGAACTGGCTGTCTCAAATCCTGGGGAAAACTACATTTACCAGGAGGCTTTGCACTACCATGTGTGTTAGAGTATAAAAGACAGATCCCACCTTCCTATTTCCTTTGCTCGCTATTAATCTGTAGGTACAACTTTTAAGAATGGGAACACACAAATTAAGTTGAAGGTAGTTTGTTAAGTATACAGGAACAACCCCTGGAAGACTCCTCTCTTGGCAGCAACTATCCCAGCTCTGACCAATCTTCCAGAACCATGGAACTCTTAGACATCACTAGGATATCAAGAGCGAGCATGTTACTAAGATACAACACATCTCCCTTTCCCACTAATACAACAAAAAAAATAAGAAAAGGATACACAAGAATAAGTAAATAACAGCAAAGTAAGAAAAAAAACCAATTAACACAATTGTAGAGGAGGTACCGGGAAGTTGATGTTGATAATAAAATGCACAATCAATCACAAACATAATCATTGTGCCATAGAGGTCTCCTCCTGACCCGGACCTCCACATCCAGTTTTCTATTACTGGTTAACCCACCAGAACTTGCAACAAACATGTTTGATACTCCCACTGGCTGACTTACCATCAACCACCACCTTCTTTGAATTGTCACACAACTCTTTTTTGACCCAAAGCTTCCTTTCCAGAGCATTGCATAAGGCCATTCTGCGCACATTCCATATCTTACTATCTGACAACCACACATAGTTGCAACTTACCTTAGTTATACATTTAGGTACAGACCATTTTGAAGTGCTCAAACTATTTGTTCTAACCAAATCACCCACACTAAATGTGTATTTTGCCTTTCTTTATCTTGTTGTTGTGTCTGTCCACATACTTAGCTTGATTTTTTTTTTAACTCTTTCCACCAGACAATCCTTGTCTATTGAATGAGTATGACCATCAAACATCCATGTGGGAGATTCTTGGTACCAGGCTGTCTTCCATTCAAAAGCATGAACGGAGTTTCTAAGGTGATCGAATGCGGAGTGGTGCGCTAGCTCCAAAGCATTTCCATGACAGCATCCTTGCAATTACAACCATTATTGTCATTGAATTGCACACACTCCTTCAGAACGTGGTTAAACCTCTCGACTAGGCCATTCTCCCTAGGGTTATAAACGCAGTGGTATTATGTACAACCCTCATCTTAGATAAATAATTGTTAAACTCTTCAGCCACAAATTGGGGGCCATTGTCTGTAATTAATGTACTGGGGCATCCTTCCCAGTGGAAAGGTTTGTCACAAAATTCAATTATGTTAGAGGCCTTAACTTCACTTGAAAATGCTAACTCAGGCCATTTGGAGTAATAATCGATCATGACAATTGCAAATTTATTAGCAATGCCTTTTGCAGAAAAAGGACCGCAAATATCCATAGCTACTCTTTCCCAAGATCTGCTGGGAAATTCAGTGGAAGTAATGGTAGATTCCGCAACACGATGGGACTTATCACTGCACATGCAATCGATGCATCCACGTACACATTCTTTAATCTGCTTATCCATGCCTGGCCACCAAAAAGTCAATCTTGCCCTTTGTTTCATACTGGACATCCCATTGTGTCCTTCATGTAATAATTTTAACAATCTAGAACACAAACCTTTGGGTACAACTAAATGATCACCCCTCCGTAGCACCCCATCCTCAACAGACAGCTCATCCCAAACAGTCCAAAACTCACCAAATTTCTTTTTCAACCTCATGTTAGAAAGGGAGGGAGATGATAATTCCTTCAACAAATCTGATGTAGTGTCATCCTCCCTCATTGCGGATTTCCATTCATCCACTGAAATGGCTCCCTTGCATGCTTCAGCGATATCTGCAACCACATATTCCTCATTGGTTTGATATTCGTTATCCATACATTGCAATAGCAAATGAGACAAGCAATAAGCATTGACCTTGCGGATGCCTGGTACATAACTTAAAGTAAAGTCAAATCCTTGCAGTCTATATAACCACTTGACAATTCTAGGGGTGGCTTTCCCTGCCCCCTTGATGGTAAATAAATCTATTAAAGGTCTGTTGTCTGACCTAACTTCAAAGTAAGTACCCCACACATAAGTCTTGAAATGGTCAACTTCCCACATGCATGCTAAAGCTTCCTTCTCTATCAACGAGTATGTAGGTTCAGCTCCTTTGAGTGTTCAAGAGGCAAAAGCGACAACTCGCTCATGCCCCAGATGCCTTTGCATTAGAACTGCACCTAATCCATATGCACTTGCATCGACTGCTATAATCGTCTGATCACTTGGGTTGAAAGGTTTAAGTGCAATGGCCTTCACTATTTGTTTCTTGATATCTTCAAAGCATTTTGTCACTCTTCACTCCATACAAATTTGTTGCCCTTTTTCATTAACATTCTTAAAATGTGCACTTTGTCCTCAAAGTGTTGAACAAACTTGGCATAAAATTCTGCCAGACATAGAAATGATCATAATTGCTCTTTGTCTTTTGGAGAGGATGCATCGGCAATGGCATCTAATAATTTTCTTTTGGGTTTTACACCAGTCTTGGATAAGGTGTGACCTAACTATCTGTTCTACACCAAACTTACATTTGTGCATACCCACTGTTAAACCAGCTTGCTGTAATTTGCACAATGTTTCATTTAAAAATATGTCATTTTCTCAAAGTTTGAGCCCCACACTAGTACATCATCCTAAAATACTAAGACTTTGGATATGTCCTTCAAAACTTTACACATCACTCTCTGAAACACCACAGAGCCAGACGCCAAACCAAAAGGCATTCGTACAAAACGGAAGGCACCATCCGGTGTTATAAAAGAAGTTAGGTGCTTGGATGCAGGGTGCAGTCGAACCTGATGGTATGCACTAGATAAATTAATCAAGGAAAAATATTCAGCATTAATTACAGATGAGACCATTTCATTAATATGTGGCAGAGGAAAACGGTCCACTAAAATGCTGCGGTTAAGATCTCTTAGGCAATGCACATGCACAAATTTCCGTACGATTTGCGTGTCAAAACGATAGTACATTCAGACAATTCAATTGGTTCAATAATTTGTGCATTACAAATTCTTTGAGATTTCTTTCTTCAATTGTTTAATCAGCGTAAAGGGAACATTACTGGCTTTATGCACATAAGGTATGTTGTTGGTTTTTAATACAATGCGATGTTCAAATTGGTTTAAACAACCAAGCTCTTCTCTGAATAATTTAGGAAATTTGGTGTTCCATCTATTCTTCTCAGTATCTTCAGTGACTAATACCTGTTGGGGATGATTAGGGTCCAACACTATGCCTAGCGTTTTTTGTTCACACCTTCCTAGTAAAGATTTCCCTTTTTCCACCACATAGACCTTGCATGTAATTCCTTTGTCCTTATATGTTAATTTACACATAAAAAAAAAATAACAATGTCAACATAACTCCACAATACTCAACTGGTTGAACATCAGGTGTCTCTAACTTGTATTTGCCAATCTTTTCCCAAACATCTTTACTAATTATAGTGTATGGTGAACAGGAATCTGCCCAAACTGAAACCTCGGGTTCCGGAGGGAACACGGAACTGAGACAGCACTAATAAAAGCCTCAGACGAAATCAGAGAGATTATGGACTTAGGAGGAGCTGCAGTTCTTATTTTATTGGACCTATCGGCGGCTTTTGACACGGTCGACCATACCATCTTGGTCGACCGTGTTGCAACCTTTGGGATCAATCATTTGGCCAAAGACCTTATAGCCTCTTTTCTATCTAACCGCAGACAGGCAGTAAAGCTGGGCAATTACTGTTCACCCACTACTGAATTACCCTGTGGGGTCCCTCAAGGATCCTCGCTAAGTCCCACACTTTTTAACATTTATGTTTCGGACTTGGCGAGGGTCATTAAATCATATGGGATGCGCTTAACCACCTATGCTGACGATACCCAGCTCGTGCTGGCGGTACACAAGAATGGCCCTGTGGTAGCAGCTGGGTTTCAGGAGGGTTTACTGGGTGTACAGTCATGGATGCACAGTAACTGCCTGAAACTTAATGCGGAGAAAACTGAGGTTATGACCTTTGGCACAATCCATCCAGAATGGTCTCACATATGGTGGCCTAGTCAGATGGGCCCGCCTCCAATACCAGCAACCAAGGTCAGAAATCTGGGAGTGATTTTTGATAACAAGTTATCTTTTGGACGTCATGTTAACAAGGTTGTTTCGGCTACCTTCTTTGTATTGAAGAAAATAAAAAAACTTTTGCCGTACTTACCAGTCTCTGCAGGAAAAACGCTAGTTACCACACTAGCTTTCTCAAAATTAGATTATGGGAATGCTCTTTTCCTTGGCACACACAAATACATCTTAAATAAGCTTCAGTCCATCCAAAACATGGCAGCACGGATCCTGCTTAACATCCCTAGGCGACATTCCACTTCTGCAGCCATACGCCATCTTCACTGGCTAAGGGTTGAGAGCAGGATTAAATTTAAGGCCCTTTGTATAGCCTATAAGGCCATTCATCAAATAGGACCTAAGTTTTTAAAAGAGGCTTTTCAGGTGTATATCCCTAAAAAAAATCTAAGATCATCAGCTAGCCATCTTATGACTGTCCCCCGCACAAGAACGGTCACCTGGGGTGACAGGAGATTTCTGGTAGCAACGCCTGTGCTCTGGAATTTACTTCCTTTGCACATTAAAACTGCATCCACTCTTATTAACTTTCGCAAATTATTAAAGACCTGGCTTTTTAATCAATGAGAATGCGGTCTGATCTGTGCTGTTACCTGGAGTATCTCGCTGCGCCTAGACACCTTAGGGTATTAGTTTGCGCACAAAAAATCTCATAAATAAATAAATAAATAAATAAATTAAAACCTAGGGGTCTATTATAATGTCGGGCGGATTGCCACCGTCCGTATGGTGGTGGCTATCCGGCCGACATTATACACCGCCTGCCACCCATTTCCCCCCACCATATTACTATGGTGGGGGGACCCCGGTTTTCCGCCGGTCGACCAGACGAGCAGGTGGAAAAGGGGCTGGATATGGTACCGTCATCCATATTAGAATACAGGTGGACTAGTGCCTTGACTGTGGGGACCCGTTGTGGGCCCCCAGGGTGTTGGGGATGCACATGGGGGTACCTATGGTACCCCCCTGCATTTGCATGCACAACGTGGCAGACACCGCACGGTGCCTGCCACGTTGTGCATGCAAATGCCAAGCTGTAGCCACCGCATTGTGGCGGGCGGTGCTGTGTGCACCACCCACCACAATGATGTGGATGGGGGATGCCACCACCACCGTGGCGGTGGCATCCTGATTGCTGTTGCAGGACCGCCGCACCACTGGTGGCAAGTCCCAGCACCGCTAGGGTGGCTTACGTCCGCCCACCATCCTAATAGGCCCCCTAGTGTACATTTGGGTGGATTATAACCTTCTTGAATTTCATTAATAGTGTCAACTCCAAGCACTAATCTCTCAACTTCATCTGATGATTCATCACTGTATTCAGTAATGGCATGAATAGACTGTTTACAACTGTTTGAGTTACCAGCTTTGCACATGCGTGCAAGATGGCCCACTTTCTTACATTTGTAACACCTTTCCTTGCATGCAAAACACTTAATCAGCTGCATGTTTTGGTCTCCAACATCTAAAACAAATACGGTTTTGCTTGGAATCATTTTTGACATTAGTATCACCCTTTTTGACGCTAGCATCACCTTTTTTAACACTTACTGCAGAAACTTTAGTATTATCTACCTTAGTACCCTTATCAGCACTTTGGTCAGATTTCAATTATTTTACATATCTGGAGGTTTTTCTATGCGTCTGGCTATTTCAATAGTTTTATGTAACGAAGGATATTTTAATTCAAGCAATCTTTCTTGGATTTTAACACAGTTTGTTCTGTTGATGAATTGATCCCTATTTCTTCATGTAGCCCCTTAAATCTACACCTAGATGCAAGAGTCCTAAGTATTGAAATATACTGTTCAACAGATTTGCCATTGTTTTGTGCTCTGGAAAACAAATTGTGTCTCTCAACTACTATGCTGACCTTTTTACCAAAATTTTCCTCCGAGGCCTTAACTACTTCCACAAATTCATCAGTGCTATCTACACGTGTGTCCTCAGTTGTATCACCTTCCCCACCTTGACGATCACCTTCCCCACCTTCATGAGTGATGGCAGTTCTGGTAGCAATAGTTAATGTTTTAACTACCTTTTTACCCTCAATACCTAAATGGTGTTTTAATAAAACAACCTTACGGGAAGCTACAAAACCCTCCCCGCCTATAGCTTCTAAATAAGTTTCGAAAGACTCCAACCAATCCTCCCAAGGTATAATGGGTTCACCTGGATTTTTCAGGAATTTAGGTGGGGGTGGGTAGTGCACATGGGAGGTACCTATGGTAGGTCCATTTTTAAAAAAATACAGGAGAACAAGCTGCACACCTTTTTAAAATACAGGAGAAAAAGTTGCACACCCACTATTACAAATTGCCCAGAATAGTATTAGACGCAAGTGTCTAAATGCACATTGTAATATGAAGCAGAGCCAAACAGGTAAGTAACAAACTAAAATAATTAAGGTTGGCACTGTCGTCATAAGTATATATATCAAGGAAGAGCAGTTTTCAATAAAAGTTCTACAGCCAATTTGTCTCAAAAGAACGGAATATTCCCAAACAATGCTCTTGTAGAATGATGCGAAGTTGTCACACCCTGCCATTGGTATTTTAAAATGTTTAAATAAAAGGTGACTGGACTCATTGTGGTTATACAGAGAATTAATCAACACGCATCGTTAGTGCTTGGATTACAATGATGTTGTTTAACTGCTGCTTGAAGAAACTCACCGCTGCCATATGTCACGACGACTCTGACTCCTGTTACTTGTAGAAACTCACCACTGCCATGTATCACGGCGTCGTCGTCTCCTGTTGCTGAGGCACAACGCACACGTCACTAGTGCGCGTCCCCGTGACGACGCTGCTACTGCTTCTGCAGAGAGGATGAAGGAAAAACTCACCGTTGCCGCTCAACGTGATGACGACGCCGCTTCCAGTTGCCAGGAAGCAAATCCGTTCAATGCAATGATGCCAATGAAACCACTTCCAGTTGCCAGGTAACGAATCCGCACAACACGATGACGTCGCCTCCAGTTGCCAGGAACAATGTTACACGTCACCGGTATGCGTCCCTGTGACGACGCTGCTGCACTTGTCGGGGACAATGGACCCTCGCTCTCTATTGCTGCATTCCCCAGCACGCACTCGACAGTAGCCGTGGGAAAAGACAACAGTGAGTAATTAAACAATAACAACTTTGTTGTTACTCACTGCTGCCGTTGCTTGCTGTCACCACCACTCCAACTGCAATTCACTCTTGCACAGGTTTACTCACGTGGTTTCTCAGTTCCAGTGCTGTCATACACATAACCAATGTTACTGCAGTGTTCTACGCACTGTGGTCGCATTCATGATACTGGTATCTTCAATATCGCATTCATGACACTGGTAACTTCAATACTGCTGCTGGTCCCTTAGCAATTGATCAGTATGGTTCGTAGACTCTTCTCTAGGAGGCACATATCCCGCTGGAACTCCTTCATCCCATCCTCGTCGCCATTTTTAGGAATGGGAACACACAAATTAAGTTGAAGGTAGTTTATTAAGTATACAGGACCAACCCCTGGAAGACTCCTCTCTTGGCAGCAACTGTCCCAGCTCTGACCAACCATCCAGAACCATGGAAGGCTCAGACATCACTAGGATACCAAGAGCAAGCATGTTACTAAGATACAACAACAACGTTAAGAGACTGTTTAAAAATGAGGCTGAAACAAAGAGGGAACATTAGTCTCACAATAATGCCGTGCAGAGCCAGAATTGTGGTCGCTCACACTGCACAGAACCACAATGGTGGACTTGCTCTCTCAAACACTGGGGGAGACTACATTTACCAAGAGGCTTTCTGTGATGGCCATCAAGGTGTGTTAGAGAACAAAAGATTGACCCCTCCCTCCACCTTCTTTTTTCACTATTAATAATGCAATGGAAATGCACTGAGATAAAGTGTCACCATGAAAAAAATATAGTTCTTTCCTGAAGTTTATTTGAGCTCTGCTTTCGAATTTATCGTTAATATACTTGGATTTCATGCAAAAAGGAGGTTATTTATTTCTGCAACCTCTGAACCCACGAAATACATTTCTGTTCAACGTTTTAGCCTTGTATAAATAATTGGAAACGGGATTAGTCAGTGCCCTTCAGGGATATGAAGTAATTTGTCATGTAAGTGAGGTACAATGCATGTAGACACAAAGGGGTCGGCATGTCAGTGAGCAACTATACACTCTCGTTTTAGCGCATACTAAACTGTGAACTGTGATTTATACATCACAATGGGACACTGCAGGAGCTTTCCACTTTTGTTAAGTGTGTTTTCCTGAAAATATATATATGTTTTCTTTTACCTGTGAGTCTTGAAAAAGCCCAACGAAGTTAATTATTTTTGTGACTTTCATGTCATTGTTTTGAAAGCATTAGTACTTACACATTTTTATGTGCTATTACAGTTCCTTTTTCGTTCCTCTAAGCGGTTTGAGAAGTCATATTATATTGATTTTACCAATTTCTTTTCTTTCACATCTACTTCCTTGCTGTACCCTACCCAATCACCCTTCCCCCACTGAGGCATTCGAATTCAATTTATGTGCGTAGTAACGCAGAGTCGGAGCTGCTGAGAAGCGGGCTTTGGAAAGGCGGACGGTTCCTGGGAATTTGTTCCACCCCTGGCAGTCCCTTTCACAAACCCCCAATCCTACAAAAATCCCTCGAGCCCAGATTGAATTTCACATCAGATTCTATCGCGCCATGTAAAGCCTTTATTTTATCTGTCTCCTGCCTGAAATTGTCTCCGCTTCAATAGAAGTCTTTCAGTGAATACATTCCCCTAATTATGTGTACAAACAAAATCTTCCACTTTCCTGTTCTAAATGTTGCCATGTGTGATGCTCTGTGATGGTCGGTCCTCCAGTGAGGCCACCCTTCTTCCACTGAGGAAAAAGAAAACGTGTTAATTATGCAAAAGTGTAATAAGTTACCTTTGTGAATCAGCCCTTTGTGTTTTTCCTGCTTTAATAAATAGAATAAATGCCTAGCTGCAGCAAGGTCAAGCTTTGTCCTTCTGCATTGAGAAATTCTCCTCCGAATTAGTTGGTTGAAGTGCAGCATTTTGTGAACAGCTATCAATCAAACGCCAATTAGAAGCAGCAGCATGTTCAGCTCTATTAACAGAGATCTTCTCTGCGCTTGCACAGTGCAGTTATGTAGGTAAGATGCTATAATTGTATGGTATTACAGTGCACATTTGAAAAGAGTAATTCTAACAGTAATTTTTAAGTGTATAGATGGAAAAAAGGTGCACTATTAGTTTGGACTTCACCAAATGGGAGAATGAGAGATAATGGTCTGTGGATACCGCACCCCAACTCGATCATAGAACACCTTCGCATACCAAACCTGCGCGCTTTAAATATGGTGTGAGATGTTCATGACTACAGCTATCAAGTACCCACCTAGAGTGTGAAAGGACCCTCACCAACTCTGTTAGTGGCATACTATATCATTGTTCTCTTACCAGAAGGGGCGGCTCCTCCGCTAAGGCGGAGTAGTGCTGCCCCACTGCACAAAAGAAAAGCTAAAAATATAATAACATATTGTTATTATCATTTTAGTTTTCCTATTGCAATCAGTGGCTCTCGCTGAGGGCGAAGGCTGGCGAGAGCAGGGGGAGGAGTGGTTTGTACTAACTAAGGGGCATATTATCAAGGGCCTTATCTCCGCTTTTTTGACTTTACACCCCCCCCTACTGACCTGTGGTCCTCCCTGCCCCCACCACCTACCACTTGCCCTCCCCTTGCATTGTGGAAAACCCCCTAACTGCCACGCTGCCACATTGCACCCCTCCCAAAACCTCATGGGCGTCTTGGAGTTACGCCCAAGGTGAGCCAGCCCTTATCCCCAGATCCCGCCCATTCTAATTTTTTTTCTATATTTATTTATTTATTTAGTTATTATCCTATATCCTGTCAGTGGTGTAAAACCCAATGTGCTCAGCTCCCCACTTAATCAAGCAGTGATATTGAATCACAATCCTGTCCTTAAAATCGCTAGGTGTATGTAACAACACTTATTCCGCCTCACACCCAAGATCTCTTACATTCCACCTACCAGCTACCCTCATCTACTAGATCCCTCTGAGATTTCCTTCAGCACGGCCTGGGCCTCTTCCAAATCAGAAAACAGAAAAAACTTTCCTTTTACCAGCACTTTGAGTTTAGACTGGTGTGCTATTGTAGCTTGGGCACAATGAGCTTTAAATAAATGAAGAATTTTAACAAACTCTTTTCTCCACAGAGCAGCGGCTGTTGTCAGGTCAGAGAATATTCTACATTTACAAGTCTCTGTTACTGGAAACTGTCTCTGCTGGAACGCTTTTGCTAAAATTCTTTCCTTTATTCTATAGTCAGCAAAGTTTAGTAATATTGTTCTAGGATATGTAGAATTGGGAAAGGGTTGTGCTGGGACTCATGAGCTCTTGTTATTGTGAGATCTCCGTCAAGTTCTGGCAGAACTTGTTTTTTAATGAATGAGCTCACCCACTGGATTGTTTGGGCTCCTTCTAGCCCTTCCGGAACCCCAACAATTCTGAGGTTCGATCTGCGAGAATAATTTTCGAGTTCCTCCAGCTTAGCTTCAACAGTGAGTGTCTTTTTTTTTACCTCTTTCACCTCTCCCATAACAATCGACACTTGGTCCTCTAGCATTGAAACCCGAGACTCCGCCTCTGACTAAGACACAAGTAAAACCTTTGCACCTTTGAAAGGGATCAAACTGGATCAGTTAACAATTCTTTTGCATCCTCTGTCTTGTTCCTGAAAGACCCTGCCTTCTATTACTGATGTCTGTCCCATGTATAGGTTTGGATCAATGGCCTGCTTTAAACATTATTTTAGTGTGAGATGTGGAAAGGCACTAGTAAATTTCATAGCACACTCCCCTACACACCTCCAACTCTCAGAGCCCAAGTTGTTGCTGACAATTTGGGGCATATGGGATTTCCCTGGCCCATTGCATTTTTCGCCTGTTTACATTAAAGAAACATTAACTGCTGGGAACGTATATAGGCAAGGGCCTAGGTACTTTACTCTATTGGTTAGAGAGTGCCCAGGAGACACCATAACCCACTAGCTAGTGCCAACCACAAACATGGCACCCTCCTCAGAACACTTTCTGGACCTGCAGAAGATAAGAAGAGGATGGACCTTATATCTGTGGCCCAAGAGAAGCCCTGAAGGGCTGGCCCAGCTCCCTCTTGAACCTACACAAAGAGGTGGAGTTGACTTCATTGGTTAGTTTACTGACCTCCTATATGGATGCAGGCACACAACAATCTGCAAGAGGCCTTCCCTCAAAGTGCCCAGCTGACCGGCGGCAAACAGACCTTAACTGGCCTTTGCTGATTACCTCTACATGACACAGTGACAGTCTCTCCATGCTTTACCTTGTTGTCCTGGGGCCCTTAACAGTGTAATTCTGTGGTTGTTTGGACACCAAGAGAAAGTTTGGAAACGTTTGAAAACCTTTCCTCCAGAGTTTCGGGGGACCCACCATATAAACTATTCAACCAGCAATTCCACAGCATCGATTTGAATTTTAAGTGTCCTCCCACATGCAGAATTTTGCACCTCAGGAAAAAACTACAATGTATTAGGACTTCAGAATTTTCAGCAAGAAATCTCCAAATTGCCACATCACTAGCAGGACCAACCTGCTTCAGCAATCCTGCCTTCAGATCCTCGGTGGTGGCTTCAATTTCAGCAGTGTCCCTTACTGGAAAAGTTTTCTAATGTAAAGTGAGAAGGTCCCATTTTGCATTGGGGCTTAGAAGAAATGTATACGTTTTCTTCAAAAAAGTGACAAAGTCCTTTCCTGAAATGGGACTTACAACCTATTCTAATCATTTTGACTTCCATACTTTCCCCTGCCCCAATACACTTGGTCGGGGGGGGGGGGGGGGGGGGGGGGTTACTAAGTTTTTGTTCCGTGTTTGTGTCACAAAAGTGACGCAAAAAGATGCAAAATCTTTTTTTTGTTATTGACTTTCCAGCGCTAAACTAGTTTAGTGCTGGAAATAGCGTAAAAGTAATGCGAAGAAGCTCCTTGTGCTGCTTCGCGTTACTTTGCACCATGGGGGCGCACCAAGGGTGGTGCATGGTTTCCACCCAAGGCTTCTCATGCTAAACCCAATTTACTAAAAACAGTAGATTGGGTTTAGCGTGAGAAAACTGCGCCCTTTTCAAGTAGGTGCAAGGAAGGAGAAATGCTTTCATTTCTCCTTCCTTTTCCGACTTTGCATGCGTGCTGCACTGTGCAGCACGCATGCAAAGTGTGAAAAGGTTTCCCTTGTGTCGAACGTAGTATTTTGTACAGGAAGGTTATCCTTCCTGTACAAAACCTATGCTGGACTCATTCACACACCCTAGCACTGCGCCGCTAATGTGTGTGCATGGCGCACGGCAGCTGTAATCGGTGCTGGCGCAAGGGAAAGGGGAGGCGGGAGCCATGTCTTTGAAGATATGGCGCGCCCCTGCTCCCTTCCTGTCGCTCAAAGCAGCGCAGCTTTGAAATCGTGCCTTGGTCCCGGTCTACCAATTCCATAGACTGTCATTGGGGCTTAGTGCTATCTGGTGGTAATTTTACTAAAGTATTTTAAAATGTATATCTCTGGTTCCTCTTGTTGTTGTTTTGTTGTTTTTGTGTCATTTTGTATATTTCATTTTGCTTTAATATTCTTAAATATTCTAATTAAGTTTGAGATTTTTATTTCATGGTATTTCGACTTTATTACTGTTTTGATACAGCATGAATTCTTTATACATTGCCCTAAATTAAACCTGTCTGCTCTGTGCCATAGTTGCCAGAGGATTGAGCATAGTTTTATGTAGTAACTTCTAGGGTTTACCATGACAAAAAGTGGTAATATTCCTTTAAATGGGCTGTCACCCACCCCAAATATTAATCCACTGTCTTAATCTTGCCTTAAACTCAAAATTGTTCCTGATGAGAGGCAATTGTACTAAGCTTATGATGACGCGTTTGGAATTTCGTAGGTCCAACTGGACTCATACACCTAGTTCTCAGTTATTCTATGAATCTTCTTTTGTGGAATACTCATATAGAATGATTGCACATTAAGTCCTATCATTAGATTTGAGTCAGGGTTAAAGATGAAATCCTTTAGTTGATTCAGCATATGTTTTGTGTCCTGTATGTAAGAGCTCATGCTTTTGATCAGTGAGTGTAGGAAACAATCAACAAAACTGGATAATGAGACTAAAGTAGATGCTATCCCAGATACAGTTGGGCATGCCAGAGAAACTGTTAGAAATGGGGGTCAGTAGTTGGCAGAGGTAGGTACCTTTGTCCAAATAGGGACCCTTGCTTCTAGTCAGGGTAACAGGGATACACACTTTAGATAACCCCTGCTCACCCCGTGGGTAGCTTGGCACGGCCAGACAGACTTATCCCTTATAAGTATTTGCACTGAAAACACACAGTGATAACACCACAAATGCACACCACACCAGTTTAGAAAAATAAAGTATCCTTATCTACACTCAACAAGACCAAAACGACAAAATTCCAACATACATGTAATAAGAATATGACTTAAAAAGCCTTCAAACAACTTGGTCCATAGAAATCTATGGATGCGTGATTTCTCTCAAAGTTCCTGTAGTTGCGACAAAATTCACAAGGCCAAACAGCCACAGAGATGGGAAACGTCGAAAAACAAAGAGATGCATCAGTTCCTGAGACCATGGAGAGGCGATGCACCAGGAGAAGTGATGCGTCAAATCCGGTCTGTAGACGGAAGTGATGTGTCGATTCCAAGACGGTTCTGGTCTGCGGCAGTGTGTCGGGAAAACTTGCCGCACAGGTATGATGCATGGAAATCCGGGATGCGTCATCGAGCAATGCAGCATAGGCGAGTGGCGCTGATCGGGTTCTTGAGCCGTGATCCCGCAAAGCATCGTTCCTGCAGTGGTGACAGGCGCTGCGTCGGTTTAGGCAGTGATGCAGCGATGCGTGGAGATTCTTCTCGCACAGTTGTGCTGTCAAAAAAACTCCTGAAAAAGAGCGATGCATCAATTTTCTTGTAGTTACGTTGCTTTTCTAGCCCCCAACAGCAGGAACAACCTCCAGAGGCCCAATAGTCACAGGCACTTCTTGGCAGGTCAGAACTCCCAGCAAGGAAGTTCAGGGGAGCTTGGGGTGAAGTCTTTGTGTACCTGCAACTTCAGAACAAGAGGCCAGCACACACAGGCCCTTGGAGATCTTCTGCAAGCAGAAGACACAGCACAAAGCAAAGTCCTGATACTTTCCTTGGCAGAATCAGCTACTGCAGGCCATTCCCAAAGAGCACACAGCAAAGGGGCAGTACTTCTCCTTCAGTTTCTCCAGCTCTTCTCCTTGGCAAAGGTTCCTCTTGGATTCCAGAAATGATCTAAAGTTCTGGGGTTTTAGGTCTAATACTTATACCCCAAAATGTCTTTGCTCTCTTTGTGAAAGGGTGTCTGAGCACAGTCTAAACCAATTCTGTCCTCACTGGTACAGTATGACCACAGGAGGTGGAGACAGCATTGTGCAAGGGAGATAGGCCCCATTCAAGTGCAAAGAAATCTCCTCCTACTACTCTAAATTGAGCCACGGTCTATTCAGCTCAGCACTGAGTCATCCAGGATAGGCCAGGCACACCTCAACTCCCCCCAGTGGCTGTCTACAGTGAATGCACATCTGCAGCCCCTGTCACTCCAAAACCAGACAGTCAATAAACAAACAGGCAGAGATACACAGAATGCTTAAACAAGAAAATGCCTACTAAGTGGCATTTTCACATCCACAATTTTAAAACTATCTTTAGTAAAAGATGTGTATTTAAATTCTGAGTTCAGAGAGCCTAAATGCTATTTCTCTATCTTGTCCCAATGGGAACTTATACTTGTAAGATATTACAAAGCATTCTCCATTCTATCCTATGGGCAAGATAGCCTTTCAATAGTGAAAAACGAAATTGGCAGTATTTTACTATCAGGACATGTCTCACACACCAGTACACGTCCTGCCTTTAAAATACCCTGCACCCTGCCCAGGGGGTTGTCTTGGGCCTCCCATAGGGTTGCTTTACATGTAAGAAAATAGAAGGTTAGGGCCTAGCAAGTCAGTGCGCTTGCCAAATTGACATGGCAGTTAACAACTGCACACAGACACTGCAGTGGCAGGTCTGAGTTACCTTTTCAGATCTACTGTTGTGGGTTGGCGAATCAGTGCTGCAGGCCCACTAGTAGCATTTGATTTACATGCCCTGGCATACTTCAGTGCACTTTACTAGGGTCTTAACAGTAAATTAAATATGCCAATCAGGGAGAACCAATTGTAACAACAATTTACACAGGGAGCACTTGTACTTTGACACTGATTGATCAGCAGTGGCAAAGTGCCCAAAGCATCTAACCCAGCAAAAATGAAATCCAGCACAGCATCAAAAATACAGGAGGTAGAGGCAAAAAGTCAGGGGAACCCACGCCAAAGATGCCATGTCTAACAGGAAGGCATTGTGGTCTATGTATCCTGGGTATTATCTGTGATCAGGTAATCTACTTCCAATTTATTTATCCAATTGTGAAAAGAATTTGATCTCAATCGCAAGTTCTTTTCTGGGGTCAACACTGAGAATATTCAGTAATGATTTTCAGAAAGCAACCTTAGGCATTTTGCCATGCATGATTTCTTTGTCTGTAATATAGTCGCTCCCGCTTTATCTGGTGGTTTTATATCCAGATTATCAGTTAACTTTTTGGTATCAGGGCTTGTTGCTCCACATGAGACAAATTGTAGTACTTTACAATTTTAGTCTCCATACTGGCAATGCTTCTTATGAATGTCTACGCAAAGCAAATGAACTCCAGCGGTGTTGTTGTTGCAGGGGTTTGAAGAAGGATTTCTTCTTCAAACAGTTTTGGTCACTTCAGGAGAAATGTGAGGAGAGTTTCTAAAGTACATTTCACACACATTTTCCTCAACAATTTGGCATGTTCTCATCTAAATTGAAACTTTTCTACCATTTTTGTTGGACATATTCCAGACCTAGTCTTATCAATAATATAGGCCTGTAAATAGATCAACCATTTCCATTACGGTTCTTAAATTTATTATTGGTTTGTAATTGGTTAATTGATTTGTTTGTTTTGAATAGAATTGTTTTTGGTTTTTATTGCTATAAACAAAAACCTTTGATCAAACATTAAAATCACAGGTCAAGGGTAAGTCAAGCATTATGACATGACCAGTAGCCAGGGAGAAATCAGTCATGGTGAAATCACCCGCGTCATACTAAGATCCCAAATCATGCTGAAACCTGCATTTATGGTAACAAGACTGATTATGGCAAAGAAAGTGACATTGTAAAATTGCGATACCTCAAACTATAAGGTAAAACCACTTGCCCTGCCAATAGCACGAGTCGTGAAAAATTGCAAGTCAGTGCAAAATCACGATTCATTACAGAATCCTGAGTAAAATCACAAGTCACCGCAGCAAATTGATGTAACTTCAAATCACAAGTCCTTGAAAAATCACTACCCATGGGAAAATCTCAATTCGTAATTAAAATCATTATTTTTGTTAAAATCACAAGTTATTGTAAAATGAGAAGCCAAAGCCAAATGTATAGACATGGTCAAATCAAGAGTTATGGTAACAGGATAAGCCACAGCAAAATCGCAAGTCACTGCAAAAAATATTATAAAATCACAAGTCGCAACAATATCAAAAGTCATGGTAAAATCAAGTCTATTTAATTTCACAAGACATGATGTGCGGTTGGCGACTCATACCGAAATCACAAGTCATGGAAATTTCAAAAGTCACTGACCCCCTCCTTATTCACTACCGGATGCACCTTCATCCTTCACATATTAGATCAAGAGAGCAATCATACCCAAGCTAATGACATCCGCCATTGGTGCTGTGCCTGCACTGGCATTGCTCCAGCTGGCAGTTGCCATCGGTAACCATTGAGATGTATATTGTGTTTCATTACAGCAATGGAGAGACCAATTGGCTTTGCCAAAGTCCTGAACAACGAGAACCACACTGCTCTCCGGATAAAATGGAAAGCGAAAGTGAACAGTGTACATTATTACCCTCTTTAGTGGCTTAAAAGCAGAAGTAATTGTGCATTCAAGAACGCATTATTTTGCAAAGATAATTATCTATCTTAATATTCTAGAGAACATAGTTTGTGATGTAACAGGTATTATAACTATAGATATTAGCGTGGTTTGTATGTCTTCTTTTATTGCAGAGACACATTTCAAACCAATATTTATTTTTAATCTATTAAAATTATAAAATAATATTATTAGAAAACACAAGGCATTTTCGGGTAATGAAGTGTGTGCGAAATAGTAGCTGTAATGTCTGCAAGTCTTGTACGCCAGCAAAAGATGTTTGTTTATATTGTACAGTCATCTAAACACAGAGAAAAAATAGTGCTGGCAGATTCGACAGAAGGAAAGGAGTGAACAGAGGACCCCATATTCCTGTAGATTGGTGGTTCCTAACCTGTGGTCCATGGACCCTTGGGGTCCCCGAGCCTTCTCAAGGGCCCATCGTCTGTTTTACAAAATTAAATAATATTATAATTAATACATTTTAATTATGAAAGAACATACACATAAAGAAGCAACATGATAAATGTAAACTCTTGTTCTATATTACTTTGGTAATTAAACAAAGTATTTCGATATTTGAGCATGTGTTTGGTCTAAGCTTCTCATTGTATTTTTGTGAATTGTTCTGTGACCCGAGGACCCTGGCTTCCAATAATGACTCAGTGGGGGATTCTAGAAAGGATTCAGTGGGGGTTCACAGAAGTCAAAGGTTTAAGAACCGCTGCTGTAGACGACAAACAATTGCAGTCCACATGCACCTCTGGTTCTGCCTCCATTTCCCAGACCCATTTACCTTTCCTCTGTATTCTTGTCAGAGTGGGAGTTGAGAAACTCTCTTGGAAAATTGATCAGCATCCCTCTAGCAGCAAGCAGCACTTAAGAACATTAATCCCTGTGATCTTCCTATCTGAGGGAAAAGGCAGCCCTCTGCGGATGATGCCCCCTGCGGCTATGCAGGATTGTGTTAGCCTCACCATGCTAGGAGTTCATTGTGCAGGCCCTATGGAGTGTGAACAGGCACAGCGGACACTGCCAGCAGGAAACTGAACATGGATCACAGGCTCAGACTGGCGTTGATGTAGCTGGATCGGGAATTCTTTTGCAGGCTGAAATTTTCTCTAGGCAATATTAAGCACTTTTTTATCAAGTTGAAATGAGAATTTTACACATGCGTGCAGATGATTCCTCCTGGTTCTCTGACGCTGCTGCAGAATTGGTGGATTATTTTACAGTGGTGGAGTTGGCAGCAAATGATTTATGAATAGTGGCAGCAGTAATACACCAATACCATTTAGAAAGACTTGTTCTACAATCTTAGTCAAGGCTTCATTACAACATTCCCAAACTTTATAGGCAAGTCCACATCCAGGCCAGGTTAAAAGCACATAGACTTTGTCTACGTGTACACAGATTCCAAGCAAGAAGCAAGTAGGTCACAGGAGCAGGCAAAGGGATCCACTTGACCTTGGAGAGAGAAGGACCCTAGATGTCAGGTCCTGTCCTGGTCCCAGCAGAGATCTCCTGGAGCTAGAAATGACGGACACATTGGAAAATGACACAACCTCTATTTTAATGTGGTCACACAGCCAGAGTCTCAGGTATTGTCTACATTTTCAAAAAATGGGTTTGTTGGTTAGTGAAAGTGGAATGCTGCTCAATAGTTAGGATCAAAGTGTGCTAAAAGATATATGTCCCCATTTGGTAGATTTAGTTGAAGCAGATCTAAGACTGCAGTTTGGTGGTGTAATAAAGACACAGCCATGCAATGTAAGGAGGTTGAGCAGATTAATCAATTCTGTGCATAATATAGAGAGCTTGAAAACCCACTCTCTTTTTTAACGAGGAGCCAATACAGAGTTCTAAGTTTTCCTGTGATAGATTCAAGTGTATGGTTATTGAAAAAGGATTTATTCATCCTACAACTTGGAACGAAGAAGGACAAACATAGGGTTGTCCTAAGCATGTCTGGTCAATGCCATGACCTTCAGGAAGGACGCATGGACAAGCCTTAAAATCTGCCTTTTCCAAAATGGTATTGTATTCAGGGAAACCTAGCAGAGAGTCCCAATCAAAGAAGGAACATAGGTTTTGTGTGATGTCTGTTCATGTTAAAGTAATGTAACTTCTTTGGAAAGCACACAGTCACCCCTAGGACCCAAGCTGCAATAACAGATGTTTTCTGTTACACAACTCAATGGTGCTCATATTATTGGCTTAAGAAGGATGGAAAGCTGAGTGGACCTGCCAGGATTGAAAACTGTGACCATAAGGCCAAAACCAGATTCTTGGAGTAGATCCATTAGTTCACTGAGCCATTGACCAGAATAAATCGCATATATAAATGGAGGAATCTACAAGTGATGTCTGTATCACAGCATATTTGTTTCTTTATTTTTCATCATGTTCATCACCCATGTGAAACAGTGTTTGCCGCGATGTTTGATCCTTTAGCGCTAGATACTCTGCGCTTCCTGAATTCTGATATCAAGAGATAGATGTTTACTTTGGTGATCATATACATTAATCTTGATGTGCAATCAACAGCTATAAGATTGCCAAGAAAGGTGTTCACCCTTTGTGGTGTTTTCCTCCTGTTTGGGGCTCTCTAAAGGAGACCCCATTACTCTTTTAATATTTACCCTCAAGCACTGTGGCTACCCCGAGGGGTATCCATTATTTCAAGCAATCGAGAAAGCGATTCAACATGCCTCTTTGTTGCAATAATTATTTATTGGGTCAAAAAATAGAATAACCATTTATAAACACAGGAAAGCTGTCTTATAGAGAAGGCACAAAAAAGGCACGTATGTGGCCAAAATGCTTCTAAATCAACGTCCGCATCTAACAGTAGAGAGCAGTCATGGGGAGTGGAAGCAGCAAACACAACACAGCACATAGAGATGAGAAACAGTTTGAGTCTAAAAAGAAGAGGTGCTGATGGTGCATAGTGAAAGTGAATCGAGGAAAGAAAGGAGGGCGAGAGGGGTAGCTCAATATAGAAGTGAAGAGTCTCATGCAGAAGGTATCAATGTAACCAGAAAACACACAAAAGGTAATGGGAGATAAGGTTGCAGTTTGTCTGGTCACTGGCAATCCTGGCAAGGGCAGGGCCCAGATCCATTCACAGACATCTTTCCGATCACTGATAACATAAGTGACACTTTCACAGTGCGTAGTCCTCAGCAGCCTTTACCGTTGAGGGATACTATGTGCAGTGCTCTGTGTGAGAGGTGGATTGATAGCATGTCGAGCTGTTTTGCGGTGTGTTACTTATCAATTGGGTCCATGGTCTGAGAGAAGTCTAGCAAGTGATTTGTTGTCAGAGAGAAGTGATATAACTTTGCGGTAATCCTTATAAGGAAAGTGCCCAATGGGATGAAGGAAGCTGTGATATAGGAGGGTGATAGGGATGGCGAACTGGTGTGATCTTAGGGATGAGGCATAGGGATCATTATGTCAGACAGGTCTTCTGTAATACAGGTGTCAGGATCAGCACCTCATGGGTATGACAGGTTCTAAAGTCCAGCCACTAAACCAAGAGTTTAGAAGGGCACTGCTTTGGGCCAATAAAGCTTCCTTTCAGGACCCTGGGGGTTGCCATCCACTTTCTTAGAGAGATGTGCATGCCAACTCACGAAATTGGAATGGTCATTAAAACACAGGTGGCTAACTTCGGCTCAATGGTTATGGAAGGGAACTTCTGACCTGCCAAAATAGGGAAAATTGGACCGCCAGCTCATTCACAAGATTCTGTATTGTCTTTTAGTGGTGATCTGGACTTATTTTTTATCCTTGTCAGGATTTTAATAATTTGATGTCGGCCTGCCGTGTCGGAATGTAATTGAGACACTGTTTTGCTTCTAGTATTGTAGCATGAGAAATAAAGTGTTGGCAAGGATTCCCGAGAGGTCATCCTTTTCTAATCTTTCAGGGATTCCATAAAAGCAGATGCTATCCCATCATGCACGCTCCTCCAACTCCATCACTTGGCAACAGAGGGACTACATGTCTTGTCTGGAGTCTTTGTTCAGCCTGTGTCCCATCTCAGCTATCCTGCCTTCCATTGCATCCAAGCATTTAGTAAAAGGGGATTGATGTCCATCCACATAGATTTCTGTTCAGAAACAAGAAAGTGAAGCTCACTCCAAAAGGGCAGTAGGGCAAAAAGGTGGTAGTAATTAAGTCAAATAGAACTTCCAGTTCTCCTGTGAGATCCATAAAAAGTGTGAGCACAGGGCCATGCTAAGCCGAAAAAGTGCAGATGGTTTAGACATACACCATTTGTGCAAAAGGTCCATATTGCATACACCATGGATACATAGCCAGTGTGACTGGTGGGATCAGTATCAGATAGTACTAACTCAGGTATATTCTAATCTCTAGACACAGAATGGAGAGCAAATGTCAGCAGTTTGTATGGTGGTAATGTGAATGGGGCCATGTGCAGGATCATTAAAATACAGTTATGAGGGTATATGCCCCTGGCACTCTTGGGGGCATATTGTCAAGTATTGGAGAAAATGGCAGAACCAAGATCGAAATTCCTAACCAGATCATAGAAAGTCACATCACTTTCCTTTAAGATTCGTAGATCCCATTTGTGACTTTTTCAAGATGTGATGCACTTGGCATAAGTGTGTCAAAAATGTGTCCTAACATCAAGGGCTTGTGTGACCCTGCTCTCCGATTGCATCAGTAAGGCTCATGTGTATTAAAAGGTGTGGTAAACAGATACACACAGTAGTTTCTACAAAAACTATATTTTGTCTACAGGCTCTCCTGAAACTGAGGTGATTCTCAACAGAGCTCAACATTCCATACTGTCACATCAGGCTAATCCAATGAGGATGGAGGGGAGGAAAAGGGGGAGTTTGTATCAATATGCAAACAAGAAACCACACAATGGGATATAAGGATACCTTTAGCAAAACTCTTATAGGTGTAGAGAAAGAAGAATTAACAGATTACAGCAAATCTACTTCCCTTAAAAATTGGGGGGCAGATTTACAAGAAACCAATGCATCTGTAGAGATGTGTCAGTCCCTGTGGCAGCCTGCGATACCCTTGCGCCACCATGGATGCGGCATATTTTCAATGCGGTGCACCATGGTGCAAGGATTGAGAGAGGCACCAGAAATTCTGACGCATCTGTTGGCCCAAAAGTCACTCATTGTTGGAGTTGTGTCACAAGCATGACACAACTCCAGCAATGCAGGCTGTGGCCCATACTTATTGCACTGCATCACTCCTTACACCTGCTTTGACGCAGTGGTGTCCTAGAAGTGGCGCAGTGAAATCTCGTAGATTTCACTGAGTCACTTCTACAAGGCTTTCCTGTGTGGGAACGCCCACCATGCATTCATTAGACATGAGGCAGGTATAATTTGACACAGGGCTTTTCAATGTGACGCATCTCCCTAGATGCGTCACATTGTAAATTGGCCGCATTGTTTATGCCGCTGCTGCATCACAAAAGTGACACAACGGCCGTGCGTAAGTGTAGTAAGGGACTTGTAAATCTGCCCCAGGGTGACTAGATTACAGAGCTGTCGGAAAAAAAATGAGTATTAACTCATGAGGAAGTCTGCCCTTGTTTCATCCAAAAGCACAGTGGGGGTCTTCCTCCAAGTGATCAGGTGGAAAACTATTGCAATTTGCACATTTTTCAATGCTCCTTACTTGCCCGTTGGCAACTTATACCTCATTATGTTCAACTTCAACAATTTGCATTGGTTTATAGAATGTGCCTGTTTTACCACATACATTACCTTGTCTTTTAATCAATATCTATTCACCCATCATACATTGTTATTTCTTAACTCCATGATTGGAATTATATCAACCTTTGTATTTATTTTGAAGCTTTACATCTTTCTCCTTACACTCCTCATAGTTTATATTTACTTGTTCTCCCCTACCCAACCAACTGGTGCATAACTTTATGCAGAGTTCACTGCCCTTAATTGAAGCAAATAGCAATATTCAAGTGAAACCTTTGGGTGCAATGTGATGTTTGACCAAAGCAACTCTTGTATAGATAATTCTACAGGTTGTCCACTTACACACAATAATCAGATACCTCTCCTCTCTGAACCAACTAATGGCCTTGAGGCAGTACAAGGCTGTTTTCTCATGCATAAGGGAAAAATTTCCCAAATACTCCCACATCTCATGGAAGGTCAATTGGACTCTGCTGTTAGTGATTAAAACAGACAGTATGTATTCTACATACAAGCTGTCCAACAAAAAATGTATTAACACTGTTGTCATTCTTAGTGTATTTTATGAGGTGGAGGGCTGAAAGTGGATTTGTTTCTAAGTCCAGTGTTTTCCTTAGTTGGAGTACTCAATTTGCAAAAAGAATGCTTTAAGTCGGATCGTCGACAAATTTCAATTACTTCCATTTTCATTTTGGTAAAATATTTTTGTTTAACAGGTACAAACGAGAGAACTTTAGCCAAAATACTCTCCTAAGTTTTGGATAAAGGTCTGTCTGACAAATTAAAGATGTTTTTTGTAATATTGTCGTCTCATTGTCATTTCCCATGGTTGATTTACAAACCTGTTTTTCCCATGCGGACGTTGCTGGCCTCTCGCTAAAAAAAGGGACCGGTGTTTGATGGTTTCTATTTTGTTGATTGTAATTTGAACTAGTTTCTCCTATATTGGATTCTCCAGTTGAGTAGGAAAAAGTGTCCGAAAATTAAATTAATTTTCGTCGTGACCTGGCTTGAAAATCTGAGAGGAATCTTTGAGGCTCTGTCAGAGTCGCGTCTAACACAACGAGAAGCCTTTTTAATTGCTAAGTTTAATACTGCCACTGAAGGGTTAAATGAAATGAAAGAATTACAACACCTTTAATACAGTGATCCTTGAGTATTCAGGCCTAAGAGAAAGAACCAGAATTTTTACATACATGAGTTCTGATCGCAAAGAAAAGTTTTAAAAATAATTCATTGCTTTTGAATTACGACTACGTTTCCCACGAACCATTGGGTTGGTCCCTTTGCTTTCACATTAGCTATAGATCAATATGTGGCAAATATAGCGTCAAGTTTTCTCTAATACAAGCAATTTGAAACAATGTGACAAATTTAGTTGGCGCCCTTTCCAGCATCAACCAAAGAAAACATTGTTGATTGCTACGTTTTTTGCTTTTTCAAAAAAAGTTATTATTTTTTGTTTAATGCGGGAAGCCTTCGTCTGGTATGACTTCCAGGAGAGACGCTCAATTGTATAAAAATACGATCTGTTTCCAGGTAAATACTGACGCCAGGATTGAATTTTGAAGAGCGGTACCAAATTGACAACAGGACAAGTTTAGTCTATTTACCTTCCCGCAACGCGGTACATTTAGACAGCCAAAGTGCCTTGATTGATGGCAGGTTGCAAAGTAGACCGTGCAACCAAAACTAATTAGCTTCTCAAAAAAGTGGGTAGTTGTTTGAGAACGTAGTTAATTTTTTGCTCTTCGTTTTAGGAATTTATTAAAAAAAGGCAAAGAACAGGAACCATGTGGCGAAAATATGACAGCTTCCCTTCAGGATAGATGTAAGTGAATTTGCCAAAATTTCACATCAGACCTATGGTAGTTTTTGTACATAGTGTGACTCCGTGTCCTATTCCTCGTAGGTGTCTTAAGGCTTTCAGATTGATAACTAGTTATTTTGGTGTTCAACTAAGGTAGTGTGGAAATTTAAAGTAATTTAGAGGGAAAGGGTGTTTTTCTTGTGTGATGATTGAGTAATGAGAGTTTAGAAAATAAAAATCTTTTTTTGTTTAATTTTTCAGCATCCTAGGGTTCTGGGTCTTGAGGAGAACCCCATAAACCGATATAAAGGGGTCCAAAACGTGTCAACATTTTCCCCACCAAACTAGTGTTTTTGATGACAATACTGTAGCTCCGAAAAAATGTATTATTAAAAGACAGGTGGGGGGGAGTGGCTAGGCACCGGAGAAGCTGGCCGCCGTCTTGAGGCGCTCTGATGGAGCGTAGCAGCAACGGGAGCCTCCAGGTGATTCACGCGGTCACCCGGTCTCCGAGGAAGCGCCAGAGTACAGCGGAACGCCTGTGCCCTCAGACTTGAAGTTGTGGGCTGACGAGGTGAGCAGAACAGGCTGTTTTTTCGGTTTCCGACACCCGCGGATTGCACATGGAGTGCGACCGCCATTTTGCAGCTTCCACGATCCCTGTGTGCTCTCTTCTGCTCGTCTGCACCGCGCTTTTTACTCTAACGGAGCGTTGCTTCTTTTCCACAACGTTCAAGGCAGGATTTGCTGCTATAAATGAATGGGGTGAAAGGAATTTTCGTTTTTAAGGGGAAAACTCTCTTTGCGCCTCACAGCTGAAGAAGCAACCACCATTTTGTGATGATACTGCCTCACAAGTACAAGCCTAACTCTGCTGTCATGCTGCAAGATAATGAATCCTTGCCCTCCAAATGCTGCCATCATTAATTATATGAGTGATTGCTAACTGGAAGAAAACTATTTTTGAATGTTACTTAAAGCTTCTTGCCTTCACAGAGCGCGACTGGCAAATAATTGACTTTTTGTTTTAGTTATGCTTCTTGGGTTTATCAGCTATGTCATGCCTTATAATATAAGATAATTGGAGACGGTGTCTTTCTCTTTAAAATATTGTTAGAGTTCAGACACTTTCTTCATTTGCTGTTGTTACTGAACCTCTTCTAATGGTATGCTGATTTCTGACCTCCACTTACAGGAATTCTCACTCAGCATTTCCTGTATTCATTTTTCACAGTCATTTTAGTCTTTTGGAACTTGTTTGACTAATTTTTTCTCACTTCTCAATTTTTCTATGGCGTTCTCATGTCATACCCGTAATACTCCTCAGCAAATTAATGCAACCACAGTACCTTTGGAAGACAATAACCCTTTCAGTGTACTACAAGACAACATGGAAGAAGCAACAAATGACTCTATTGCCGCTAAAACCTCCTCTCCTCATACTTCCCATCCAAGCTCTAAAGTTTCTCCTAATTTACCCTCTACTTCTGCTTCTACACCAGGAAAACGAGTGAAGACAAATCCTCCCTCTTCTACTAATACTCCCTCTTCTATCTCAATGGAACTTCCACTTGAGGAAATTCGCTCACTCAAACCCTATATGGCAGAAACAAATTCTCATCTTCAAAATCTCGAAGATAACTGGTCACACACTGAACAAAAAGTTGAGGATTTGGAGAGAAAAATGGCCTCAGTTCAAATAGCTACTGAACAAGTTCCTTGCCTCCATAGGGAAATTCAAAACCTTAAGCAACAAGTTGAAACTTTGGAAAATCGAAATAGGCGTAATAACCTACGCATTTACGGTCTTGCGGAAGGCCTTGAGGGATCGAATTCTATATCCTTTTTTCAATCTTTTTTACCCACACTTCTTGGTCTTCCAAGTTCTCTAACTTTAAATATTCAACGAGCTCATCGTTTAGGTCCAATCTCTCGTTCCTCCAATTCCGCTTCTGCTTCAACTAAACCTAGAGGAGTTATCCTGTACTTTCTAGAGTATACAGATCTACTTAAGGTTCTTCAAGCTGCCAAACAGAAAGGGAAGATTACTTGAAATGGCTCTAATCTTTTCTTTGCGCAAGATTATGCCAAAGTTACTGCTGATCGTCGGAAGAAGTTCCTGGATATGAGGCCTGCTCTTCGCTCCTTGAATGCTCGCTATGGCTTATTCCACCCTTGCCTCTTTAAAGTGACTTATAATAACAAAACGACGACTTATGAGGATCCGGTGATGCTTCAACAATTTCTGAACTCTTGTAGAGATGATTCTATGGACATCCCTCGAGCATAATTATTTTGTGTATTTATGTGTCTTTTATGTTATGAAGTTTGTTATCCTATCCTACCTGCTGTATTTTGTTCCGTTGTGAGTTATGTGGTTAATGGTATTTCTTTTTGATTTCCTTAAGATGCAGTGTTGTGCTCCTTTGATGTATGTTCTTGTCACGTATGCCTGAGGCTGCTCTCCCTTTGTCGTGTCCCGATGGAGTCTTCGGTCCGGTGTGCTGCCTTCCTCATGTGGCTCCACCATCCCCAGTTTCATTGTTCTTTTGTGGTATGTCTTTTTGACACTTTTTTATGGTTGAATGTTCGATTTGTATTGGTTTTCTGTTTTGTCTTTTTCTCTCCCTCAACTAATTTTCATCCATCTTTTCCATTCTTTTTTTCTCTCCTCTAACCTGGTTACACCTTACAACAATCTTCTTATGCTCATTCTCTTCTTCTATCCCTTCCTGAGTTTCTTTCTTAAGCTTATTCTCATCAATTCCAATCGCTTCTGTAATGAAATGTCTATCTTTTTATTCTGTTTACACCTCAACTGTTCATGTTCTATTTGATGGTTTACCTTTAGAGTTGTAACTTGGAATGTTAAAGGAGTAAATAACCCCATTAAAAGACAACGGGTAATAACGCATTTAGCTAGATTGAACGCTGATATTGCACTAATTCAAGAAACACATTTATCTGATAGCGAGGCATCTAAATTGAAACGTGGCTTGATAGGCAATGTCTTTACTGCCCCTGCTTTAGGTAAGAAAAATGGAGTCTCCATCTTATGTCATAAGAAATACCAGAATACTGTTGCACATCAAGAGACTGATTTAGAAGGTCGTTGGATAATTCTTAAACTTCTTATAAATCAAATACCTCTAATTCTGTTTAATGTATATGCACCTGTAAATATTGATAATACTTTTTGGACCCTTGTATCTGATAAACTTCTTTTGTTTGATGAGGAATATGTTATTTTGGGTGGGGATTGTAATCAAGTTTTTGATCCCATATTAGACAGACATTCTTCTGTTAAATTCTCCTACACAAAGATGCACTCACAGTTTACTTCCTCCATTCATCGTAAATCCTTAGTTGCTATATGGAGGCTCTACAATCCTGATATCCGCGAATACAGCTTCTACTCTCCACCACATCACTCACAATCTCGTATAGACTATCTTTTCCTTAGTAAATCCTTAACTCAACAAGTTTCCCACTCTGAAATTGGCTCTATTTTAATATCAGACCATGCTCCAGTTCTAGATGACTTTGACTTACTTCCTTTTACACCTCATGCAGGAAGGTGGCGTTTTAATAACGTATTATTATCAGATCCTAGTTTCACAAGCCAATTCACCTCTTTTGCTTCTGAATTCTTTTCCTTTAACTCTACCCTGGATTCTTCTCAGGTAATGATATGGGACTCTTTTAAAGTTGCTGCTAGAGGTTTTATTATTAGTTTTGTTTCGCAAAAGAAAAAAGCGTTTGAACATAAAAACTCCCAATTACTTGCTAGTGTAGAAAAACTTGAATATACTTATTATCATTCGAATTGCGAATCTGCATTAAAAACCTCATTGAAGCAAAATTTACTTTTAACAAAATATCTACGGAAGCCGCATCCTCTTATCACTTAAAAAGCAGCGCTCGATACTAAAAAATAAAATGGGGAAATTGTTAGCAAATTACTTGAAAATTAGACGTGAACGGACCAAAATAGATTCTATACGGAATGACGCGGGTTTATCTTTCTTTAAAGACAATGATATTTTGAATTCATTTGTTTCTTTATATAAAAAATTATCTACCCCTGAACAACAACCAAGTCATAAAGATCTGTCTACTTATTTTCAATCCATTGAACCCCCTTCACCTAGCGATATCGACTTTTCTCCCTTAGGGGCGGATATCACTTTATCTGAAATTACTCGCACTATTTCGATATTGAAAAGAGGGAAAGCTCCAGGTCCTGATGGATTTACCATTGAATTTTACGCTCACTTTGCAAATCTTTTACTACCACGCCTTTTATCGCTTTACAATGCCTTTATCTCTGGCGGTTCTTCGTATGGAACCTTTCAAGAAGCCATGATTTGTTTAATACCTAAAGAGAATAAAGATCCTTCTCTCTGTAAAAATTATAGGCCAATTTCATTAGTTAATTTGGATTATAAGATCTTTGCAAAAATCCTTGGCCTTCGCATAGATCCTATTTTACCCACTCTTATTGTCCCGGAACAATCAGGTTTTGTAAAAGGTCGTTTATCTTCTGATAATTCCAGAGTATTTTTTAACATCCTTAGTAAGGCTTCCTCTCTTGATTATCCCCTTGCTGCATTGGACGCAGAAAAGACGTTTGACAGAATAGGTTGGAATTTTATGTTTCAGGCACTAAAATGGATAGGATTTCCTCCTAAATTAATTTCTCTTATCTCTATTTTATACTCAGGTCCTAAGGCTTCTATTTTTGTGAATGGCAAGGTTTCTGACTACTTCCCGGTCTCTAAAGGAGTGTGCCAATGCTGCCCTCTCTCCCCTCTCTTGTTCATAATAGCTTTAGAGCTCTTTTTAACCAAAATTAGATTAGATAAAAAATTACTGGATTTCAGCTTGATACCTCTCATGTCAAATTATCCGTTTATGCGGATGATATCCTTTTATATTGTTCCAATCCGTCTACCTCCATTCCTTCCTTTTTATCTCAAGTTGACACTTTCTCTCAATTATCTGGTTATCGTCTTAATTCAGACAAATGCGAAGTTCTGCCTTCAAATATTTTTTGTCTTAAGCAAGATTTCATACAAACAGGCTTTTCCTGGCAAACCTCTAGGATTAAATATCTAGGCTTGTGGTTTTCCTCTAACATTCCTGACACATTAAAAATAAACTTTGATAATATGATTAAAACTTTATCTGATTCTATTGACTGCTGGCACCCACTTTTTCTTTCTTGGTGGGGACGATTGGATTCCATCAAGATGATGCTCACTTCTCTGATTCTTTACCTCCTTTCTATGATTCCGGTTCACATTCCTGTATTTTACTTTAAGAAGATTGATTCTCTCTTGACCAAATTTCTTTGGAAGAATAAACCCTCTTGAATCGCTCTATCTGCTCTAAAAGAAGATAAATCATCTGGTGGCCTTAAATTTCCTGACTTTAAATCTTATCATCATGCTTTTTCTTTAAAACAATCCTCTCGCTGGCTCTCTGAAGATCAACTGATTCATCCTCCTATTCGGTTGAATATAGAAAAACATTTTCTATCTCCTTTTGAATTCAAGGAATCTCTTGCCTTCACTAACATCATCTCACTTTTTCACTCTCCAGTCATCTCTCATACGCGTAAAATCCTTTCACCTCTTCTTCCTTCTTTTTATCCTTCTTCGTCCTCATTAGATCAACAGCCCATTTGGCATAATAATTTACTACGCATAAATAACCACACCTTTTATTGGAAAACGTGGAGACTCAAGGGATTGCTATGGATCTCCCAATTACTGATCAATAACATTCTTATTTCTTTTTTAGATCTTCAGTCAAAATTTTCTTTATCATCCTCCTGTAAAGCTAAATATGCTTTATTGTGTTCCTCTCTTTCTCAATATCTTCATTCTTTACCGTCTCTCTCCGCTCCTCCTTCTAAATGTTCACTAGTTTTCCTTTACTAACATCCTCAGCATCAGCTTCTTCTTTATATAGATGCTTATATTTCTCTTCTATTAGGAGCAAGGAGAAGGCTGAATTGGCCTGGGAGAAAGTTTTTGATGTAAATTGGCCTATTCCCCTTTGGGATAAACTATGGTTGAAAATTCACAAGACATCCAGAGCTGCTAGCACCTCTCAAACCCTATACTTTATTTATAAACACATTTTATTCACCCCTGCAAAGTTAGCTTCTATTTCTTCGGATTCTTCCTCTGCTTGTTGGTCCTGTCCTTGCTTACTGGCTGATTTAAAACATATGCTTTTTAACTGTCCTCCCATTTCTCGCTTCTGTCAATTAATTTGGTCTCAAATTAACAAAATCTTTCATACTCAGATTCCCTTTTCCCTTACTAACATTTTCTTAGGTTCTCTATCACCTTCATGGTCTGCTACGTCTCATAACTCTAAGCTAGTTGTTCAATATTACCAATAGCTTTCCACTTGATAACTTCCAACTGGAAACAGGCGGATAAAGTCACTTTCAAAGCATGGTTGAATGCTGTTTGTTTTCATCATAGACTGGACACTAGTTATGTTATTCCAATATCCCTCTCCATTAAAAGAGATCTTTTATGGCTACCATTATCCTCTTACCTTACACTCGCTGCCTCTATCAGCTCTACACCAGCTAACACTTCCGATAAAGTCTTGAAACCTCCTTGAGGTACCTGTTGGTTTTGTATTTCAATCATACTATGTGCTCATGATTACTCCTTTCATTGTATTGTTAATTACAATTACTCTATATATTTTAAGAATTTTTCTTCCAATGCCTATAAAGTTTGAACTCAGGTGTTGTCTTTAATTTGGACCTTTTCTCCTTCCCTCGTTTCTTTTTTCCCTTCCCGATCTCCCCTCCCTGTTTTCCTCTGTTATTTCCTTTCTCTTAAATTAGTTTTGATAAAGATTATCAATGTAGTATGCTATATTGTATTGTATATGAAGTTCTCTTATGTTTAATCAGCTTTTCTCAATAAACTTAAAATTAAAAAAAAAAAGACAGGTGATTTCCCTTGAGGCCCAGCAGGGGCACTGTTAGGTGTTGGCCCGCTGAGTAAAGAATTCGCTTATCTCAATTAGTTTTGTGGGCAATTTTTGGTAAGAAATATCTAAAAAAACAATGGAACCTATGCTGCTTCAATATTGTTTTTTGTATGATTGTGATTGTGGTGTAATTCCTTGTATAAACACAGTGATTAATTAGTTACCTTTATTTTTTGTAAATGTTTTTTAATTTTCTTTCGGTGTATCGGTTTTTTAATGTTCTTTCAATGTATCGATTTTTCTAATGATGTTTGAAAATTGAGTTTTGAAATGGTTAACTTGAAGAAAATGTTGATCTAAAAATAAAAAACATTTGAGAAATAAATTGCTATTGATTCTACGTGTGTGCAATTTTAAGAGTAAATGATTCTATGAAAAGATATCAGTTTTGGCATTTGTGTTGTTCTAACTCCTAAAATAGGGCATACTAGTAATTTCACAACTTTATCATTTTCCTGATGTGCCCCGATTAGGAAATCTGAGTTTTGGCTTTCCAGGACATAATCCAATTTGAAAAAGAATCCCTCTAATCTTGACACCAGTTTGATGTGTAAGGAGTTCTGTGTTCAGCTCCTTTACTTGCCAACATGAAGTAAGGGGTTTACGACCAGAAAGGATGGCCGACCTGTACATTTAGAAATTGAGAGTGAGAGGGACCCCCTAAAAAGGCCAGGGGAAATAGGGTACTTATGCTAAGTATGCAAAGAGATTCCCAGGCATGTCACTATAAGCGCTGCTCTGACTTAACCACATATAGATAGAAGCCCATATGTTAGAACATGTACATCTTAAATTTGGACAGACAAATTGATAAAATCATTAAAACAAGTTCTTTTATTTTTGTATTATTAAAAACACTGTAAAAATACTTTCCTAAAAAAGTATACAATAGCTAATCAAGGAAATCAATTACACCCCACACCGTGCAATCATATACATGAGACATATTCGCATATCAAATCTAACAAGAAATCTTGTTACTATTGCGATCAAATATGCTTAACACAGAGAGACCAAGACAGACAGTCAATTTTTGTCATTATTTTGACACATCCGTATAAAAATAACAGAATGCTGCTCTTTGGAACAATTAAATACTATTAATCACATAATTTTTTTTGAAATGTTGCATGGCTCAAAAACATGCTATTGTTTATCTTTCAAATAGGGAGTAGTTGTGCTCTGCTTTGGACAAACAACTGGATGCAAAAGCTACAATTTTCTCCTTCCCATCTACAAATTGAGAAAGAGTTGCATCAATTTCCTTATTACTGGCATCAGTTGTGAGATGCTCTTTGGCATTTAATTGTTCCAATCCATTCGGGTGCCTTCTTTAAGAGAAAATGCAGGACATGTCTTTCAACTGCAACATTCCTCACATATTTAGATACATACTCTGCTAAACCTAGAAAGGATATAAGTTCATCCTAATTGGTGGGGTGCAATGCTTTGCTCAACGCATCGATTAAACTCACTTTAGGTTTGAAGCCTTCTTCAGAACTGGTATAAGCAAGGTAGTCAACTGAGCTGGCTTCAGTTTAGTGTTTGAATCTTCTTACTGTCAGACCTGTTTCTGTGAGTCTGTTCAGGACCTCTTGTAATGATTGATTATGTTCTTATATTCCTGTATACCTGTCTCCTGTCCTGAAAACACAATGTATTCCATACCCCATTTTGGAATCTGTTGTATCATCTTTTGTGGACCATGTAGGCACCAACTGGCATAGCAAATGTGGTTAACGCCACTTGGATTGGGCTTTACCTGACAGTATGCCATGGAGGGGTAGATAACACTGAAACAAATCGCCATGCTAAACGTTTTTTTTTTAATGAGTGGCAATAAGAAGCACTCAGCTAAATACTTTTGTTAAGACCATGTAAGTGACACAAAGACATGAACCTTAGGCATGGACTTTTGTGTCAAGAACTATGGGGGCTAATCATTCTGAACAGCCAGATGGATAATTCCCAAATTAGTCAGTTTTAATAGTTCTTGTTCAAGGGTCCTTTCATCGCGTATAGCATGTGGTTTATGTACAATAGGTTTAGCTCCAGCTTTTAAATTTGATTTGATGGTGCAACCTGCCTAAGTGACCTAGCTTTAGTGCAAGGTTTTCTAGGTAATCCTCATAAATATGTTTAGTGCAAAGAGAGTGGGCCACAAGGATTGCTTGCTCATTACTGATAGAGTCCAGTGTAATGCCTTTTTTTAGTGTTACCATGTCAAACAATTGTAACACCTTTTAACAACATATGCATTCCCATAAGTAGTGCTCTTTTTTAAATTAAAGAGTATTCTAACCATGCCCCGAAGAGGTCCTTATTGTACCCACTCAGAGAAATGTCAGGTGCTTCTAGCCTTAAGTTGGCTGATTTCAAAAAGTATTTCAAATCTTCACTACTGATAATCGTATGCATAGAACAAGAGTCTGCAAACATAGTAACTGCGCAGACATCTAGACATATTCTGCTGTTAGGATATGTTGTAATATCATTGCAGGCAACATTGTTGAATTGGAAAACAATTTTTATCCTGTCTTGATCAATACCATCAATAGAGTTAGGTTGTTTGTTGTCACTTTCCCAACACACCCTGGGAAAGTGGTCCCTTGCATTTACTACAAATTGTACTCCTTGCCTAACAATATAAGCTGTTAGCTAAATGATTACTGCTGCCACAACAGAAACATTACATTTGCTAACTTCTGGGTTTAGTCTGGTCTTATACATTGTGCTATTTTTAATTCTATGTGTTTTACTATCTTGAATACCTTAGGATATCAAATGCACACAAATTGGATAAGCCTATGAGCACTGCAATCTAATGTGCTTCACATTGTTGTTTGCCTTGGATTCGCTGAAGAACTTATGATGCTGAAGCGTCTAAAAATTGCAATTCAATTTTTGAGAATGTTATTTTGTATGCATTTAAATCTCCTTCTTGCACATCATCAGGGCATTCTGTTCGTACTGTTTTATATATTTTCCTAACATGAATATATATGTTATGTAAATGAATATCTTGTTGCCTAACAGGACTGAGTCGTTCCCCAACAATCACTATCAAATATGACTCAAACATTTTAACCCATTCCTGCCAAAGCAAGTTAGGCTTGCCAACTTCGTTTAAAAAAGGCAGCAATTGATTCATATTTGCTGCAGCCATTTGGAAAAACTATAATATTATGCACTTTCCTGCACTGTACATTGCTGTTTAGTCAAAGTGTTCAAGATCAACCTATCTGAGTTATATACATTAAAGGAGTATGATTAACAAGATTATCTCAATTAACTTAGTTAAGAATGCAATAATGACGCTTACTTGAACATATGTTAGAGTTCTTTCAGTAAACAAGGATTCTTATATGCAAATATAATACACATATAGCAAAGCAACAATAAGACTCGTTTCCTTTAAATAGAAATAGTTTATCAATGTTGAAGCTCTGTTCCAGTACTCCAAAGTAATGTTACTTTTTAGATTAGCATGAGTTGGCTGACAAGATATAATATTTGAAATTTATAGAAACAAATTAAATAATGTTGATTGAGGTGTGTGTGCCACTGTCAGAGTTAGAACTAGAGAAGATAATTTCTGAATGATGTGTGTGTCACTTGTGGTAAGATGAAAATACAATTGTGGTAAGGAGTGTGTCTCACCATGACACACAACTGATGCTGCTGGAATTGGTGTGTGTGTGTCACTGCACCACACATCTTATTTTGTAAGAAATTATGAGCAGTATCATCAAAATCATTTGCTGTTTTCAGTTGCAACAGGGCATAATATTATCTCCTTTGCTGCCCACAGACTACATACATTTTGTTCTGATTATCCACTACTTGTCAAAATCTGAGCATGTAAACCCTCAAAAAGGCCTGTCTCAGGCACTGTCCCCTCCCAGCATGAAGCTTAGTGGATGCCTCCTCGTGTCAAACTGTCAACAAGATACAGCGTGTGAGGGTGGAACGGACCTCCCCGTGGGTCAGGTCCGCTTGAAGTCTCTGCCTAGGAAGTTGACGCTCATCAGGCTCACCTGGATGGTTGCACAGGTCCTGAAAGCTCTGCTGCACCCGTAGAGTCTTTAGACAACTGAGCTGCCAGTAAGCTGCTCACCGAGGTCTGGTGTCTCCATGTACATCACTGGGACTACTGCTGTCCTCTGTTCACGTAAGCTGGCACAGCTCCTTGAAGTCTGTATTAAATAAATCAAGGTACGTTGCACTATCAAGACCTGTTGAGGGTACGTTTATGCATTTTCAAAAGGTGCTGAGTGTATGAATAAAAATGGTGAATTGCACTTTTTGCTTGAAAATACCTCAGAATAAATCTTATTATTGGCACACAGTCATAGCATCGCATAGGATTTTATTTTGTCTTGCTGAAGTTGACACATCATTTAAAGATGATTTTAGCCATAATCATCTGAGTAGATATTGGAGAGATAAAAGCACAGGGTAAAAAGATTTTGCTTCACCTTCACAGCTTGGCTCTGCAACAATACTGTGATAATCAGGTACATGCTGCAGTTTCAAGAAAAGCTTAATTTATTTTTAAAAGCTGCTGCCTGTTCTTAATCATCGCACTTGCACTTTGAAGTTTTTATCCACACTTTTTTTTCTTGCATATTGAATTTGTGTTCCGTCGTCACCGCGCTCCTGAGCTCCTGCCTACTGATTAGTCTAGGGGGAGCCAATCAGCACTGTGCCTAGAGGAGCCTGTTAAAGCTTCCCAGAAACTTGATGGAGGAAGCTGCATGGAGCCGCGCAGCAGAAACGCCAAAGGCGCACCAAAGGCATGCCCGTCTGCGCCTGTCCGTGGCCGGCCAGGGCTAAGGGCCAGTTATCAAGCCAAAAAACGTACCTACTCCTCACAGGATATTAGACTCCTCCACTCAGTAAGTTTTAAACTAGACCCCTCTCTCTTATCAAGACTATATAATCCAGGGCTATTAAACCACGACACCCCAGCTAGCCTCAAACTTGATTAAAACTATTAAAACCTCTACCGTACTGCTAGTCAGGTGCACTTATCCTAACTCTTTAAAGGTTAACATCAACCAAATAATAATTACTAATCTCAACACTTGATCTGTGGCCAAACATCACCTCAAAATATTCCATTTACTTATTGCTCAATACCCCAACATTTTATTCTTAACCTGAACATGATTAACGGATTATTCTTTCTGGATATCTTGGCTCCCCTCCCACAAGGTTACTACATACTTCAAAATAAAAGACATGAAAGCAAAAAAGAAAGAAGCTTAGCAGCAATAATGAAGAAACATCTTAGCTTCACCAAATTCACCCCATTAAACCTCCTAGCTGTCTACAGTTTTCTGATCAGCCATGACTCACCAACCTACCCTTGACCTGCGTTCTCATGTATGGACCCCCAGGATATATGCAGCATTTCCTACAACTTCTCGCAGAGTCAATCTCCCCCTTAGTTAATGACCTTGCCAACATTTTATTAATTGTTGACCTTAACTACTGGGCTAATGAATATACGACACAGCAACCTTCAACAGATTTAACAGAATTGCTTAGCAGGCTTAACTTTGAACAACATATATTCTCACCTACCCATTTGGAAGGCCATGCACTCGACTATGTCTAGCCTTGTCCAATATCACGGTTTCTCCTTGTACACTGCTCAATCATTATTTTGTGAAATTTTCCCTGAGGGGTTTAGCTTATCCTAAACCATGCCCCTGTCTGGAATTCTACCCAGAAACTGTCCCGAGTTGACCTTAACTCCTTCTGAGATTCATTGGCCAGCACCATCCCTAGCCCACTCGTAAGCATAGACAGGCATGAAGAAACAATACCCAAATGGCTAACAGTTGCCAGCAATACGCATGCCCCCTCCACAAAGCTAAACATGCCAGACGCCATGATGCCAAACTGAGATCAGCCAAACTTGAACTCCACCAGGCTGAAGTCAAATGGCGTAATGATTACTCACTGGACAAAAAACAATTCTAAGCAAATCTCCTCAAAGGATACAAGTAACTCCTAATAAAAGTTAAATCCACCTTCTTCTCTAATAAAATACTAAACTCGATGAATAAATCCAAGGATATCTTCGTAATTGTTTACAAACAGTCTAATCCAGACAGAGTGACCCTACCCATACTGCCTTCCCAAAATCTGTGCAACGCCTTCAACTCCTTCTTCATTGATAAAATCAAGCTGATAATATGCAGCATACCATCCAGCATGTTTACTCAGTGTAGCTCCTCCAGAAGATAGAAACCCAATGACCCTCTCCGTCATTCCTGCCATCAGCAAGGATTGCCTTGTGGACCTGCGCACCAAGGTTAAGTTGGGATCTCCGAACGACACTAGAACACCAAAGATATTGAATACAGTGTTCTCTGCTTTTCCAGGCCCAGCTTCACCCCTCCTTAACTCATCCATCAGCTAAGGCACTGTCCCAAGACACTTTAAAGAGGCCCTTGTGGCACCACTACCAAACAAATCCTGTGAGACCCACTTGTTCTGAAAAACTCCTCCCTATCTCCCTGCTTCTTCATCTGGCAAATATACTATAGGCTAATCTGTGCTGTTTCATAGAGGAATCCAAAGTCCTCAACCCTCATCAAGCAGGCTTCCAACCTGCCCACTCCACTGAATCAGGCATCCTCTCTATAGTGGATGACATGCAGTAAGGAGCTGGCGAGGGTATCATCAGGTATTGGCCCTCCTTGATCTTCTCCCTGACACAGTCTACCACGATCTCTTGGTGGACCGTGTCAAGGCTGCGGGCTGCAGGACACAGCCCTTAATTGGGTCATTTTCCTTTTAAAAGGTTGCACTGCAACTGACTTCCTTTAGCTCACCCAAGGTTTAATTGAGCGGCAGAGTTCTCCAAGGTTCTTCCCTGTCCCCTCACCTGTTTAACCTCTACATTCGCCCTCTGGTACACACGTCAAAACAAATGAATGTCAGAATATACAATTATTCAGATGACATGCAGTTACTCTACACTATCAATATCTCCTCTGAATCACAGAAAGCCTTTCAAAACACTATTCTGCTAATCCGTGATTGGATGAACAGCAACCATCTAAAATTAAATTCCCCAAAAAAAGGAAATTGTCATAACCAGAAACCAGACCAATCCTTGCTGTACCTCATTTTAACCTCCATCAATGGACGCTGCCCCACAACCTAAGAAAGCAGTAAAGAGTCTTGGGATACTAATCAATGAGGTTCTTCCTATGAAGCTCCAGGTAGGTGCCGTGACTTCTTTCTACTTCTTGCAACTATGAAGTATTAAGAAAAATAGGAACCTCCTTACCACTGAGGCCCCTGTCCAAGTATTAATGTCTAGGATCGTCTATGCTAACTATCCCTATCTGGGTCTCCACAAAGGCCTTAATCGCAGAAATCAACTAGCTCAGAACCAAGCAGCCAGGCTAATATTTCATCAACCCAGTAGCTGCTAGGTTACCCCTCTGATGAGAAAACTGCAAAGGACAATGGATCATCTTTAAGACCAGCTGACCTATTTTTAAATCCATCCATGGCAGAAACCCAGCTTTCATATCAGCCCAAATCCAAAAATACATACCCAACCGAAATCTAAGATCAAGGCACAAGAACCTTCTTACAGTACCCAAATTTAAAAATAAGAAATTGGGAGGTCCACCAAATTCAAAGTCTTGGCCACCCGCATCTGGAATGCCCTATCCCCTGAAATATTAGCGTCCCCAGCTGCATGCGATTCAGGCAACTACTAAAAAAATATCTTTTTTAAACAAGTATATGACTAAGCACTGTCGAGTAGCCCACATTACTTCTGTTACCTAAGCGCCAAGAAACTGCTCCGGCGTACGTGCTCTCTACTTATACTAGTAACATAACATCTCCAGGCTTTCCTGATACTGAGGTGATTTTCAGCACAGATCAACATTCCAAGCTGTCACTTTAGGCTAAACCAACGAGGAGAAGAGAAGGAAAAGGGGCAGATTGTGCGACTACACATGTGGAAAAACTCATTGAGGAACTGTGGTGACCACCAACACGGATTGATGATTTAAGTTTATGCATATTCCGTTGGTGGGGGAAGAGCAGAATGCACATTCAACACGCAGGGAGTCCACATCAACTGCCGTTCTTCCCCCTTGTTTTAAAGAACATTCACGCCAGCTCATTCTACAAAGAATCCATTTACCAACAGCACATATCTTCCACCTTTATTATAACCCAAAAATTTGGGAATTCACCCTCTTCCTTAACAACACTAACCTAAGGAACCAAAAAGAAAAGGAACTCCTGCAGCGAGAAATGTTTTAAACATAAATGTACATCACATTTAAGAATAAAAACAATATGCATGTAATAATGTTCAATTTAACCTACCACAAAATATTTGAACCTGGCAGGTTTTGAAAAACTCTACCTGAACCAGTGGCAGTTAATATTTTAGACGGAAAACCGGATGAACATGCTTGATCGTGTCCATACCAGACTGCCTACTCTTGCCCTCCTGGTCAGTGCACATATCTGAATGACTGTTCTCACTCTCAAGAATAAGATGATTGCGTTACTGTTTTAGATCGGACAGAAGAACAACTTCAAGCCCCTCCTGTCTCTCATCCCACAAAGACACCACCCTTGAACTCAAACTTTCGACTTCCCAAGACAATATCTTATTGCATTTACAAAGCTTACTTGGATGCCAGACCTTACTGTCGCTAAGCTTGGCAGAACTTCAGTAAACACCTCGCACTTCCATAAACACTTGCTTTTCCTTGCCAGTTTGTCCAGCTCAACGCGTATCCTTTCTCCCCCATTAAGTGCAACATCTCTCTTGTACAATATCCAGCGACCACTCACTGTGCTCTAAATATTACAACCATGCAACATTATCTTTGGTGAACGGGTTACATCCTCTCAAAATCATTAATGGACTATAACCTGTGACATTCAGGGTTATATGACATGCCCATATTAATTTGTCCAGCTCAACTGCCCAGTTCCTTCCTTTATTAATGGACCCTTGGATGCAACCCATTATAATTCTGACTGGATGATACACCAGAGTTTTCCTTTCTTTAATCCCGTTCCTAGTAAAGAACTTTCTAAAACCTTCTGCTACAAACTGAGGCCCATTGTCACCTAACAATAATTTGGCGTACCTTCGCTAAGGACAACTCTTTCCAAGAATCTTATTACACAGGCAGCATCAACACGCTCACAAATCTCCACCTCAGGCCACTTAGAATAAGTGTCTATTAGCACAATTATATTTTTAGGTGTACCCACCGAATCCAGGACAGGCCCTAAAATATCAATAGCTAAAGCTTCCCAAGGATCACTAGCTATTTCCTTAAGGCCTTAAGGTGGCTGTAACATAACCTGGGTGTTGTCAGCATTGGCACACACATCAGAATTCCTGACAAAATACTCCATAGCACTATCAATGCCAGGCCACCAATATGACATCTCGAACTTCTTAGATTTGACAATACCCAAATGACTTTCATGCATTAATTCAACTATTCTTGGATGAAGATTTTGTGGGGGCACCACTCTCTTCCCTCTGAACAAGAATATAGACTCTGAAATGGACAACTCGTCCTTTAACTCACTTAACATCCTAAAATCTTCAGAAACCTTACATTTTACCGGCCAACCATGTAACACATACTTAAATACAACCTCCAAATTAATGTCATCCTCATATCCAGATTTCCAATCATCCTACATGGCATCAAGCTCACAATCCACACTGGCTACGTTGTGATTTTCGCATTGGTTAATTTCTACTCTCTCGTGGAAAACTGGGGATCTGCTAAGATAGTCAGATACGTTATTCTTTCTTCCTGGAAAATATTCTATTTGATAAGCATAATCTAACAATTGCAAGGACATCCTGGCAATGGGAGGAGTCGCTTTGTCCAACACTTCAGTGGTCAAGACCTTAAGCAATGGTCTGTGATCTGTTCTCAAAATGAACTCCAATCCCCACAAATATTCTCTACATTTAGTCATTGCCCACACACATGCCAGCATTTCTCTTTCTATGAGAAGTTGCCTCTCTTCAGATGAATTAAGGGCATGTGACGCAATTGAGGCAGTGTTCACCTCGAAATTAGTGTCAATACTGCACCTAAACCCTTCCCACTGGCGCCAGTCATCAAAACAGTACATTCCTTGGTATCAAAAGCTTATATTAGTAAAGCCTCAAATATATCATTTATTATGCTCTCAATCTCCCTCTGCAACTTGTCATTCCACACAAAAGGAATTTTGCCTTCCAACAGTTGACGTATATTGTACGTTTTCTAAGCAAAACTCCTTACAAATTTTGCATAGAACTTAACCAGTCCTATGAAAGATCGCACTTCATCCTTGCAAACTGGGGCAGGATCATCTCTGATAGCCGTAAAAATGTTATCTTTCGGAAAGATACCCTTATTCCTCAGCTCTGCGGTTAGCCCAACCTCCTCAAGTTTACTTAACGCCTTATAAAGATTTTGATGATGTTCTTCCTTTTTTCTTCGCATGACTAAGATATTGTCTTGGAACTACAGTATGAACGTGAGCTAATTCAACAATTTGTGCATTTACCGCTGGAAAACTACTGTGGCCGATGCCAGACCAAAGGGGATCCTGACAAAACGAAAGCACCCAAAGGGCATTATAAAAGCAGTTAAGTTCTTACTCTCTCCATGTAAGACCACCTGATGATAGGCAGAGGCTTAGTCTATCGTTGAAAATCATCTGACACCCTTGGTCCTTGATAACAGCTCTGAGATTTGTGGCAGTGGGAACTTGTCTAATATGATGTTTTTATTCAATTCTCTAAGGTCAATGCATAACCTTAGATTTTTATTCGCCTTCCCGGCTACCAGCAAGGGAGCCATCCACTCTGCACTCTCAATAGGTTCTATTATGCCCCTCTTTTGTAAAACCTCTACTTCCTTCATTACTTCATCACGTACATTAAATTGTACACTTCTAACCTTATGACAGATAGGTTTAGCACCTTTCTTGACAACAATTTTGTGAACATTTTTAGAATTTTCCTCCCACAAGTTTTTATTTATGATAGTATACAGAGAGCCTGAATCCGCAACAATCATAATACGGACATCTCCAATAGTAGCCTGGCACTTAGGTTTATTATTATGTTTTGACCCTTCTAGATTCAATACCTGACACTCCACGCATAACACACCTTCCTCCCTGGTAATACTGTTAATATTGTCCACGCCCAAAGGTTCGGACTCCGACACTTTATCGAGCAATCTCACGCTGTATGTTTTCCTGCTGTTTTTCCTACAAACCTTTGCATAGTGGCCCACAACACCACAATATTGGCATGTAGCCTTCCAGGCAGGACAACATTTGTCTCAGGCTAAGTGATCCTTGTTACCACAATGACAACAGCACAATTTCCTATCTTTATATGGTCCCTTAGACTTTTTTTTATCTTCTACACTACCTTTTGTGTTATTCAAACATGTACCTGAAACCTTACAGACAGTGTATTTATCCTTAGTAACATTGGAATAACCATTGTTAGCTGTTGCTGCCCTGGCACACCTGTTAGATATCTCGCCTTTTTATTTTACTAAAGCAACTATGTCCTTGAGGGACAAGTCACCACAGACCCACAATCTATCTTTCAGGTTAGGATCATTGGTATCCATTATGATTTGATTGTGGATAAAATGATCATACAAAACACCAAACTTGCAAGATATGGCTAGCTTTTTAGTTTTTAAGAGCTGAAATAGAATCTTCAACAGTTTCAACCTTCCCCTATTTCCTCCAATAGAAATTGAACCTATTGATTGCTGCAAATACCGCTGGCTGGTAATGAGCATCTAAATCTTTAGCGCATTCGCAAAAACATCATGTTCACCACTGCCTCGAGTTTTTATCTCCATTTGGGTGAAAACTCTCAGGCCTTATGGACCTAAGCTGTCTAGAGAACCTTCTTTTTCTAGATGAAGTAAACCCTTCACTACCTTCTTCTTCTATGGCTGAAATATAGTTTAAAACATATTCCTTCCATTCTGGCCATTCCATCTGTGGTTCGCTTGGACTACGTGGGAAGGGCAATGGAGGAGTAAGTGAAAAGGTTTGCGCAAGCATTTTTCTTTTCAACTCACTCAGTTGTAAGAAATATTGTGCATCTCACTGCACAATTACAGCTGGAGCAAGATCTTGCTCCAGAAAGAGTGATTTTTGTGTAAATCCATTCAGTATTTTTTAAATAATTAATGCTCAAAAACTTTGTATATCTAGGTATGCGGAGGCTCTGCGGAACCTGACAGATCGCAAGATGAGAACTGATTGGCTGATACCACCTCAACCAGGAAGTGTTTTTTCTTGGGTAGGGTAAGAATACCCTGCCACCCAGGCTGGATGGTGGGGTCCCAGAGAAAGTCCACCAGGAGCCAAAATATTTTTTTATTTTGCTGCATAGTTGTGGAGATCCACAAATATGGAGAACATTTCTAAACAAAAGGAATGTGGCCCCCTTCAAGCCTTGTTAGGCCCCATCCCCAAAGCTTGTTTCTTTTAATTAAAAGTTTTATTAAAAAAGTGGCCCTGAAGGATGGGTTCCCAAGTGCCTAACAAGGCTTAGGAAGGGGGGCCGCATGACCCCCGACCCATTTATTTATTGAGTGGCCTTGGGGGATGGGGTCCCCAGGGTCTAACGAGGCTTGGAGAACCACCACCTCCCCAGGGCAAGGCTTATCTTTTACAGGTGAGGGAGGACATGCAGACCATCCCTGTCCCTAGGGACCACCCGCTCCCCAGGTCAGGCTGAGAAAACGTCAGGGAGGGGGGCAGCCCCCCTCCCAAGCCCTTTACAGCCCTGGAAACTACCACCTCCACAAGGCTTGGCCAACATTTCAAAGGGGATAGGCCTCCCTCCCAGCCCGTATTTGGCCCCAGGAGCTATCACTTACCTTGGGCAGGCCCTGCAAAAACAAAGGAGGAGGTCTCGTACCTAACCGTCCTGGAGCCATTAATGGCCCTGAGGACCGCAACCTCCCAGGGTCGGCTGTCAAGATGGCAGGAAAACAGATGAAGAAATTGCTCCCACATGCAGGGAGCAGCAGTTGTTTGCTGCTCCCTGCATGCTGGAGGAATGCTGGCTCCAGATGGAGGTGGGGAGCTGTCGGGGACCACAGGGACACACTGTTTGGGCTCCTGGGCACCCAGCATCAAGTGGCTGAGCCACGGCAGATGGAATCCCCAAGGCCAAAATCAGCCTGGGGACGGGGGACCCTGCGGCCCCCCTCCCCTTCAGTAATGAACAAATTATCCTAACTTTCTGCGCTTTGAGAAGGCAAAGCAAGTGCACTTTCTCAGAAAATTCCACATAAAATTTTTTCTGAAATCCTTTGTGGAGGTGAATGCATCGTTGATCTATCAGAGCACACACTGTATTGACTGTGACAAGTGGGTTCTTTCTTTGCCTCTCCTGGTGAGAGAAGAGTCCATGGTTTTCCTTTTAAATTACTACCAATATACAAATGTACAAAATCACTTGGAAGCCTTGCCCATTTGGCCCCATCCATCCACTTTAGTATTACAGAAAAGTCTTCCCGTCTTTTGCCAGGATGATGGACAACTGACCAAAAGGTCCCCCAGTGCGTTTCCCCCTGATTTTGGTAACACCGTATTGATGTAATGAATATGAGGGCATCTCCACCAAACAAAAGCACATTTACTTTTTATAGCTAAGAGGAAGTACCCTTGTTTGGTGGAGATTCATCTCTTTGTAGTCTTGTCATCTTCTCTATAGGAGAATTCATGTTATCACAGATTTCTGAAAGAAGACACATGTTGAACAATCACATTGCCAAAATTAACTATAGGTCACTGGAGACATTTCCTCCTGGTCCTTTACGCAGCAGTAGTGTAGAATATGTACTAGACATTTACCAAGGGAGTTAGCACTTACTAATTAACCAGTAGAAAGTACTCCAGATGGGTAGATATTTTGTGCAAAACTGTGTACTCTTGTTGTATAAAGGGGCAGGTGAGGTTCCATTCTTGTCCAGTCAGTCACACAGCTACTGACACCTACACAACCACTCAGGCACTCACTCGCATGCCCATTGACCTACTCTCACATCCACTCACAGACCCACACAGCCACTCACACACTCACTCACACCCATGCAGTCACTCCCACTCCCACAAAACTATTCATATACCAAAAGTCACTTACACACTCAGATACCCATACAAAGACTCACACACCCACTCATATACCCATACAAGCACTCACACATCCACTTAAAGATCCATACAGCCACTTACACACCCACTCACAGACCCATACAAACACTCACTCACACACCTACAAAATCACTCACACACTTACAGATCCATACAGTTACTCATATGGCTACTCGCACACCCATACAGCCACTCACAAACCCACTCACATAACTACACAGCTACTAACACACTCACAGACCCATACAGCTACTCCCACACCCACTCACCCACTTACAAATCCACTCACATACCCACTCACATACCATAAGAACTACTCACACATATTCATTCATAGACCCATACAGACACTCACACACTCTGTGGTTGTTAATCAACATGAGTATGAACATATCCATGAAGTTTATGGTATAGGGAAATTGTTGTATATAACAGAGGCTTGCTTCACCATATAGGGATTGTATGCATGATAGCTTTCTTGATGCTTCATTTTATTCTGGGATATTCTGCACTTAATTTCATAGCACTGATGCCATACCCATTTATAGACCAATGTGTACAAAAGAAGCTTGGATGATGTCATCAATGATGTCATTTGAGATGTCATCAGTGATGTCATAGAACAAGTGATGTCATGTGTGAGATCATAAACAGTGCATGCTTGGGGCTCAAGTTATAGTTAGCTCTGCCATGAAATAAAATGAAATAACCCCTAATCTGGGTTAGTGAGATGTTATGGTTGTGGTGACAGTACACCTACCTGTAATCACACGTGTCAAGGAAAATGTGTCAGTCTTCATACCTACGTGCCATGGTCCCAGCAAAACTGACAGAACATGACACTACCTCACTAGCCCAGATTAGGGGTTTCTGAGCATGAAACATAAAATAAAGTATGAGAGCAGTTGCCGCCTTGATAGCATGGTTTGAGAGTGTTTAGGCAGCGAACATTTAGGGCAGCCCTCACTTGGGCAAGGACAAGACTGAACAAGCATTTGCAATGCAATAGGTCTCGCATTTGCAAAAGTTTGAATTATTGGCATTGTAAATGACAAAACTTTTATCTATGTGTTGGTTTTGAAAACAGATAAATAAACGGCATTGTCATTTACAATGCCAATAGCTTAAACTCTCGCATTGTAAATGACAATGCCTTTTTTTTGTTTTTAATAAAAAAACATAAATAAAACGCAGTCATTTATAATAGCAATAGCTGAAACTTGTGTCAATGTGAGACCTATTGCATTGCATTGGCTCATGTGATGGCAATAAATATCCAGCATAGTGAAATACTAACTTAAACGCTGACCCTTCTTCCAAAGACCAGTTCCTGCCGAGTCTCCCAAATAATTAGTGGCTCTTATTTGCATTGGATAATTCTCGTTCACTTTACACCCTTTTGTGGGACACTCGGAGTCAGAGGCGCAAATAGAGACACATTTTGGGGTGGTGGGGCACCAAATTTTAATACATCTTTATTTTTTGCTGGACTTTTGTTAACCAACAAAAACCAGCTTGCAACCCACCAGTGGGCCGCGACTCACAGTTTGGGAAACAGTGGCATAAATGGTACACAACTGCACAAATACAGCACCTGCACTTGTGTGTACAAGTCATGAAGGTGTTAGGGTTGATACTATTACTTTTAAGTTGAGGCTGGCACAACTGTTCTTTTAGGCAGCAAACACCACCAACCATGCGGGCAACTAGAGCCACATTTTGGGGGGGGGGCTGAACAAGATTTCGGGGGGGGGGGCTAAGTCTTCCAGCCATAGGCAGAGTGGCTGTAAGAAGGGGTGAAAACACAACAAAAGCCTCATTAACCAGTAAATGGTCTTTTAAAGACCTGTGAAGTACTCAGATCCGGCTGCAATTAGACGGACGCCAGCCCGCGAGGCTGTCTCAGCTGGGCTGACACACATGACGGGGGGGGGCTGAAGCCCGGTAAGCCCAATGGGTGTTGCGCGCATGCCACCAACAGAACACATTAAACAGAACACTGAATACATATCAAACTCAGATGCAATATACCACAAAGCTAGGTATCACTGGACAGGGCGCCTCCTTCTCTCCCTCTCAGCTGCTTAACTGGTTGGTTTGGAGGCAGCAATAAGTTTGGAAAAATTAATATTTTTGGACACACCGTCCGATATGGGAAAGCCGGAAACGGGGGGGGGGGAGGGAGAAGAGAGAGGAGAGAGCAAGGACCTGGGCAGAGCAGGGGAACGGGGCACTGGGAGTAGGGAATGGACAGTAGGCAGGAGAGGGCATAGAAAGGAAGGTGGGGGGCGGGAACGGCAGGAAGCTGGGTTTGGCTTTTGCTGTTGGTGTTAGGGCAAACACAAATCAGTAAAACTGAAAGCTACTGTTAATTTGAAAGCCTAAAGGTATGGGCTAGAATGGAATAAATCCCTCAATGAAACAGGCAGGCAGGTTTAAAGACAACGTCCTTTCCAGACCCGCCCAGAAAACAAATTAACATTATGATTTACTTCGATTTTTTTAGACTTTGGGTATTTTGTAAAATTATTTAGATCCTTCAAAAACGCCCTTTTCGTAACCCAGCGTACTATGGCACGTAATGCAACATAACTCGGCATATGAAATATTATAACACCATACAAACTAACATAACATCACGCATTGACCCTGGAACCATGACAGCTGTGGTGGATTACCTAAACTATATACAATTGTCTGTTTTGCAGTTTTGTATAGCGCTAACTTGACCCGAAGGGTTTGGAGCGCTTTACATAAGCACCAGTTACAGTACAGAAGGACTCGTTCATAAACATTCTTAAAATCATCACGTTCACTTGGAAATGTTAAATATTATTTCGTCCCCAATCTTTTCTAATCAGTCATACACTTGTGCGGCTGAACGGAAGTTACTTACCGGGCCCAGGACATGGTTGTCACTCCTTAAGTCTCGGAGGCCGCATCTGTGGTTCTTGCCCTTTAACCGAGGGACTGACCCGCTGTAAGCCGCAGCTGGTATATTCCTCTACCGTTTCCATGGTTGGCGCAGCACCTAAAAGCCCGCAAAGCGAGGCAGCGCCGCGAACACCAACTGGGATATCGCCTTCCCTGCTGGGGCCTGTCGAGGGGTCTCTTTATTGGGCCAGCTCTCTCCCTCCCACGGGTGCTGTTCAATCGTGCGCGCTGCATGAGCTGGTCTGCCCGGCTTGCTGCACAGGTCCGCAGCTTCTTAGGAGTTCGGATGATCGCTTCTTGGCTGCCAGCGGCATGAGGACTAAAAGACGTCTAGGAGACCTCTGGGGAGGGCGGGAGGATGGAGAACACACTCAACGGGAGGGGGGCGCAACAAAGTGAACGGAGAAACGGACAGCGGGAGGGGGGCGGGAACAAAGGGAACAGTGAAACAGACAGCGGGAGGGGGCGGGAACAAAGGGAACGGGGGCACTGACAATGGGAGAGGGGCGGGAGGATGGAGAACACACTCAACGTGAGGGGGGCGGAACAAAGTGAACGGGGAAACGGACAGCGGGACGGGGGCGGGAACAAAGGGAACGGTGACACTGACAATGGGAAAGAGGGCGGGAGGATGGATAACACGACCAACGGGAGGGGGGCGGAACAGGAAAAGAAAATGCCAACACTTCCAAACTCAGCAGCTAGTGGTGAACGGCGGTGGAAAATAAACAAGGAAGTAGTCCCAAATTGAGTAGATAATGCGGAGCAGCGGAACTAAACTGTAGTTGGTCAGTGCTGCTTCCTGCACAAGGGAAGCAAAACGGAAGTGACGTTTCGGACCACCAGCCAATAAATGAGCTACATAAAAAGATGTAACTAATGGCAAGTGACAAAAGAAAGTGAGATGCAATGGGTGGAGTTTCAGTAGTAATACTTATTAATTGATGCCTCGCAGAGGCAGCGCATGCGCTGCTTTATGCGAGACCTAAAAATGTTGCGGAGAGGCTCGGCCCACGTGATCGGGGAACATGGCGGCTGGCTAACTCCGGTCGGGATGATCGCCGCGCAGCAGGAGAGCGAATCGGGCGGATGATCGGCGTATCTATGTAAGGCGAGGTGACGCTGGCGCTTGGTAAACGGCTATAGACACAGCGCAAAGGAAACTACCATCAAACTATCACGGAGTGTCGTTGAGTAGCTGTCAGCACATTTTTCGTATGGGTTTCGGTGCTCGTTCTATTTCGGCCGCAAGACGCGACTCCGCCCCCCAAGGGAGCTGGAGCCGGGCCGCTGTTTCCTTGAGGAGTTCCCGGCAAATTGTAACGAGGCTGCATAGCAGATGGAGAGGCGCCCTAACGAAAACTTGCGGGTCACGTATATGGCAGGTACAGGTGAAGGGTGGTAAAAAGCCAGATATAACCCTGGTAAAGGGGGGTGCTTCGGGAGCCCTGAGAGTTATACCCTGCACAACAGAAGTTTTTGAGCAAAGCTTTAGTCTTAGAGTGAAGTGGAGGTGGATGGAGAAAGACCCTCTACCTTGTGACTCACCTCCCAATGCTCGGAGCTCCGACAGTACGGGAGTATTTTGTGGTACCAGGGGCTTCCCCAAGGACCAGGATAAAATGGTAGTACTGAATACCCTCGTAGATCCTGTGGAGGTAGGCAGTGGTGCGCAACTGCTGCCAGTAAGGAGGAGTAGACACCTTCTATGCCCTGCCCCTGAAAAGAATAGCGCAACTGGAAGGGGGAAGCTAGTGAGCGCTCCTCAAGCTATACCTCCTGTTAAGAAACCCTCTAAGGGAGGCAAAGATAAAAAGTGCGGAGCAAGAGAAACAGGCTCTCTTTCTAAGCAGCCCCCCTCCCTTAGGTCCTATTTTAAAATCATTGAACAGGTGGCAGGTTCAGTAGGGGCTGAGGGGCACACTTGGCATGCAGGGGATGGACAGGGACTCAGGGGAGGCAGAATGAGCCACTGAGGTTGGAAAATCGCTTTTCCCCTCTCATAGAGATTGCAGCAGAGAATTTAGACACTGCATCTAGCTCCCCTATCACCTTGAGTACTCCTTTACCCAGCCCCCCGCCCACGGTACAATCTATCCAAGAAGGAGGGGTGTTCGAGAATAAAACAGGTAATGCTGGGCCCTGGGGCAACGATGAGAGCCCTAGGGTAGATCATAGCTCACAGGAGGGGGCCTCTTTAGCGGCCCAGGTGACAGATCTATTATTCAGTTTGAAGCAAGACATCTTGGTTAAGTTTGAGACCTCTGAACGCAACCAGAAAGACATTCAAGGAAAATGTGGGATTCTCAAACAGAAGATTGATGTGATTGCCCTACGTACGGTAGCTCTGGAGGAGGAGGTGAAGATGTTGGGTGAGGTTACTGCAGCAAACTCTAAGGAAATAGTGGGGCTCAAATTAGAGAATAAGACCCTACAAGAGGACCTGGAAAGACTTGAGCTGCATGTCAGGCAAAATATTGTTCGCTTTTTGGGGGTTTCGGAAAACGCAGAAGGTTCGGACATTAAAGGATTTGTGTGCAAGCTACTGGGAGCTTTGCTTCAGGACAGAACGGATATTGACTGGGAAAGAGAACTTCAAAGGGTCCATAGAGACCCTTATAGACTTCATCCAGGGAGGAAGGCCCCAAGAAAGATTTTAATACATTTTCTAACTTTTACGATCAAGGAGCTTGTGTTGGGGCGAGTGCTAAAGGAACGGCAGTTGAAATTTGGAGATGTCACCTACCAAATTTGCTGTGACATGGGCAAGAGGACTGCCCAGAGGCAGTGGGTGTTAGGCACTAAAATGAGTGAATTACGCTCCAGAGGGGCCCAGGTGCAGATGAAATTTCCTGCCATGTGAAAGATAATGTGGCGAAACAAAATGCACACTATTAGAGACCCTGAAGAGGTTGACTCTTTGTTAAAGTTGATGGAAAGCCCAGAATAGGGACTTGGACTCTGATATAACATGTATATAGATTCACATAGAAGAGCAGAATGAATAGATGCAGTTAGGTATTTAGAGATAGACATTAGTTTGTTTTTTTATTTTTTTTATTTTCTTTCTCTCGCCACAAAAAATCCACGTAATCCCGTAACATATGTACACTTACACGTACACGTAATACACCAATTCTTTCCTTTCTTCTTTTCTTTCTTTTCTTTCCCTGTGCGGGATTAGGCATTGATTTGGTATTGAGCTTATTCTAGAGATTCGCTCTTTCACTTGCATGGGGATACTTCGAAGGCCTTTGCCTAAGAGATAGTGAGGGTGGTTCCCCGGGGGGTTGGGGGAGGAGACACGGGTGGTTGGGAGCATTGGGGAGAAAACGAAAAAAAAATACAGTCCTTACTCTGCCTTATAGTTGGTGGTTCCCAATAAGATGTGTTGATTTGTTACTGTTTTTATACTTACATAGGGTGGCGCGATATAAGATTAACTCTGAAGGGGTAGGTAGGAAGCGAGTCCCAACGATTGATTGATGAATAAGAACCTGGTGCGCTTTATATCCTGGAACATTAACCGCCTGAGGTCTACGAGGAAGCTAGCTCGAATAATGGAATTTCTTAAGAAAACTGAGGCTAATGTTCTCCTATTGCAAGAAACCCGTTTAATAAAAAATGAATGTAAAAGTGCATTTAAATAATAGGCTTGGGTTCAGGATATCACTTGTTCAGATCAAAGTGGAAATACGAGGGGGGTAGCAATTCTTATAAGAAGTATTTCTGGTATTATACTGGAAAGTTATCAGAAGATTCTTCTGGGAGGTGGGTATTAGTTAAGATAAAAATACAAGGAATGTCCGTAGTCGTTGCTAGCTATTTTGCGCCAAATGAGGACAATCCGGATTCATTAATTAAATTGGAATCACGCTTATTGACATCTTAAGCCCCCATGATACTTGGAGGGGATTTTGACCTAGTCTTAAGCAAGGAGTTGGACAGAACCTACAAAGCTAAATATGTCACCCCATTGAAAACAACGGCGGTACTTAAAACTTTAATTAATGAATTTAACGTAGTTGATATCTGGAGAAATAAGATGGGAGATAAGAGGGATTTCACTTTTCTTAGCAAGAAATATGGCCACCACTCACGTATCGATTACTTTTTATTAGATCATGAGTTGCTGACGGGGGTGGAAATGATTAAGCATGTACCTGCCATACTCTCAGATCACTCTGCCGTTTTCTTCTCACTAAAGCTTCAAGACAAGAGGGGTATAACACGGTGGACCCTAGATAGGACAATTTTGTTAGACAAGGGGGTTATATTTAAGATGAAAGAAGAGGTTGTGGTCTTTTTTGAAGCTAATACTGTGTCAGCAAAAGTTCAAACTATATGGGATTCCTTTACGGCTTTTTTTAGATCTATAGGCACTGCTATTATGGTGGGTAAAAAATGTAGTAGGAGTCGACAAAAGGAAACGCTCCTAAAAACCATCAAAAGTAAAGAGCAGAAGTTACAAAAGGCATCACTAGAGAGTTCTAGCAGTGTGGCCTTGTTTACTAAGCGATTAGAACTGCTGCAAGCAGAATATCAAGGAGTCCTTGATAAGATATTGTCGGATAGATGGAAGGTTAGCAAACTACTGCACTTTACATATGGCGAGAAGAGTGGCTCTCTTGTAGCCTGGAAAGCCAAAGTAGATAAAGCCCGCAATCAAATAAGAAGTCTTAGAGAGCACACAACAGGAGATATAGTTGAAACTAATATTAAAATTGGGCTGGAAGTTAGCAGACATATGAGTCAATTGTATAAAGAGGATATCTCCCCATGGGAGGGATAATATTGAGGGCTTTTTAAAGGATATTGAACTCCCGAATGAAAGTGAAGACCAGAAGGGGACTCTAGCAGCCAAGATAACAGAGGAGGAAAATCGAAAACAGTTGAGAAAGATGTCTAGAGGGAAGGCGTCTGGGCCAGACGGTCTTCTAACTGATATTTACCTTAGACTTCTAGACATCATAGTACCAGTGCTTAAGGAGCTTTTTAACGCAATATTGATATAAGGGGAAGATCCTCCTTCAAGTTGCGCTGAGGCAGCAGTAACGTTAATTTTGAAACCTAACAAAGACCCTCTTGCGGTAGACTCCTACAGGCCTATATCATTACTGAACACAGATTATAAGGTTTTTGCAGGGATTTCGGCTGCCAGGGTAGCCAAGATTATAAAATGCATTATACATAGTGACCAGAGAGGCTTTATTCCTGGGAGGCAGCTTAATGTGCTAACCTTTTTAATGCTTGGAGTAGTAGACTTGGCAGAAACCCATAATTTACCAGGTTCACTGGCCCTATCTCTGGGAGGCCCTCAAGATATTCCGATTCCCCATTAATATAATAAAGGCTGTTCAACTTCTGTATTGTCTACCTAGAGCAAGGGTTCTTATAAATGGAGAGTTAACTGATTGGTTCAATATAATGCGCGGAACAAGACAGGGGTGTCCCCTATCCCCGCTTTTATTTAATTTGTACATTGAACCATTAGCGGCATGAATGAGTAAGGACACTACCATTGTTCCTTTCACTTATGGAAATCTTGAGATAAAATTAGCTTTATACGCTGATGATCTTTTACTCTATACGTTGAATCCCGAAAGGGCTAGTCCTACACTAATGGCCAAAGCAGAAGCGTTCGGGAAGATATCAGGATACAGGGTCAACAGAAATAAGACTGAAATTATGGAATGAAACCAACCAAAGCAAACCCTGCAGGCAAAATCACGTATGCGCTACCTTGGCATTATAATTACGCAGAAATTAGCGGAAGTTACTATTGTGAATTGGAAAAAGATCAGCCAGGAGGTAGGGGGATTGCTGGTTAGGTGGGCAAATCTCCCCCTAAATTTGTATGGTAGGGTAAACCTCATTAAGATGATTATTTTAACAAAAATCACTTTTTTTTAATTCCATACCATTATTATTTGATAAAAGGGAGATCGCTAAACTACAAGGAAGGCTAGGTAGCTTTATCTGGGCTTCAAAGCGTTCTCGCATATCTTGGAAAAGATTAAGGAGGAGATTGGAGAAGGGTGGGCTGGCACTACCCGACCTGATGATCTATGGGCATGCTTTTCTCCTTTAGAATTGTCGGATGCTTTTAAACAAAGTTGATAGCTCAGCAATAGGAATCCTCTTTGGGGCAATGCTTAATGAGCTGAGAGAGGGGCAAAATCAATTTTTATTCAAGTTTGGGAACCCAAATTTTTTTAAAAAAGTAAGATTGAAGATTTTATTGGAGGCTCTGAAAGTTTGGGTCTTTATTCGGAAAAAGCTAGGAATTTTCTACTACTCATCTAGGACCCTGATATGGGAATCACCAGGGACCCCGGACTGTTCGAATGATCCACTTAGCCTCCCATTGAAGAACGCGGGAATTTCTCGCTGGGGAGACCTGAAGCTGGGAACCAAGTTAGTTGGTTGGGAATCGTTGAGCTTACTTACAGGGTGAAGAACCAGAACCTTTTGGGCCTGGCGGCGCAGGGTACGCCCAAGTCTCCGGAGTTCTCCTGCTCAGCTACACAGAGACAAGGGACACTCTGTCGGCGTTAGAAGATCATGTTTATTTAGCTGCAGCTAGTACAGTTATCCTAGAAGTACACAAAGTAGGTTCTCAGGAGACTGCCACTTCACTCTGTGGCGCACAACTTTATATATCATATGGAAACATATACATTAACCAAATCCACTCCCAGAGTATACAAGAAAGAGCCAATAAGGAAAGTTGGAAAACAGGATAGAACCAATAGGAGAGTTTGGAAAACAAAGTATCAGATGACTCGAAAAGACCTCTCCTCCAACTATGTTTGTCACCCCTCCCTTAAGCTAATTTATTAACAGATTCATAACTAACTTGCAGGTGGCGAGATACGTTTGTGTGTGTTGGAGGACAGTTGTAAAACGAGAGAATGCTAGCAGAAGACAGTGAAGGCCAGACGATAAGATAAGGTCAGGAAAGAATAGTGTGAACCAACAGATAGTTGAGACGGGGATTAGAAAAGCCAGACAGGGATTAGTGTACTCGGCTAGTCCTAACACCAGCTTCGCAAACAGAGGCAGAAAGCGTATTTCGACACCAGGTTACAGAAAAAGCAGAATAGACTTTGTTCGCCGTGCTGCCTGAGTGATGGCAACACAAAATGGCGGCGGAGCACAAAATGGCGGGTCGATTCGATCGCGATCAGAAATCGAAGTTCCTCAGACCCTCCTTTTGCCAGAACTCAGGCAAGATAGACTCATGCTAATCGGAGTCAATATCGATAGCCATGAGGTCATCGAGCTGTTGCTGCAACATCATCCTTATGTTTTCTGTTACTTGCGGTTTGGGTTTTGGGATGCACATAGTAGCACACAGGTCACAGATAGCGGGACCACAGTGCATACAAAGGCAGCAGGAGAAAATAATGGTCAGAATTATTCCTAGAAACGTCAATGCTTTCCAACCCCATTTGGACAGTAGTCCCCAAAACCATTCCGTAAAAGAATAGACTCAGAGATTATGTGCAACTTGGAGATAGCTTGGTATACTGTCGGAGCGTCATTAGGTATGAAAATACAGCAACTTGACCCGATCAGGTTGCACACTCCACCACGATCGGCAAGAACAAAATCTAAGGCAACTCGATTTTGTAATGTCATAAGACGATCCGCCTGTAGTTCTGCCGTGATGTTACTTAAGGCTCCTACAGTGATGTCTATTGTAGTCTCTACGACACGGACCAGTTGCCTTATATTTCTGCTGTTGGCCATCGGACCCCAAAAAGGAAGAAATCCTTTAAGGAAATCTCCTCCCTCTTGTCCTGCTGTGTCCTTCGAATCAATAATCCCTCTGCCGTATCTGTTTCGATGATGGTTTGCGGAAGCGGTGTAGGTAGGGGGAAGAAGGAAGGCTATATAACAAGTACCAGAGAAACCCGTTGGTAACCATGTGTAAGCCCTATTATAGCAAATGAAATAGGTGCCTTGAGACGGCACTAGAGGAGGCGAGTTCTGAGAGGAATAAACATACGTGTAGGAACAGTTATTCCTTTGTATAATGTCAGAAGAGCGATCATTTATCTGTAAGCAGAAGTTGCCCTGATGTGGTATAGTCCAAATGGGTAAAGACTTTCCTTTCTTAACTTTATCAGTAAGACTAGACATATATTGGGTGACGTTCCAGTTAGTGTACGCTTTTCTTTCATCAATAGAGATTTTACTGTTTTCCATGATTTTAGCCATAGCTACCATTCCTTTAATCAAAGAACTATGACTAAAATCCGGATCGCTAACATGTGAACTAATGGATCGTCTGAATTTGCTTTGATAAGCATTGGAGAAGATGACGAAATAAGCCCAGGCAGAACCCTCATAAGAGAACGGGAGAACTAAATATGGCATTCCTTTCTCTGTGGTATGTGGCACAGGCACAAGTCCACACACCCAACAGTCAGTTGTATTGACCACTAATTGGTGCTGATGTGATAGCTGGATAAAGGAATTGTTATAATATTCAGTCCTTCTAATGAGTTCATGTGGAGGAAGAGTATGAAAGAGATGTGGAGAGGCAGTAGAAGAGAACGAAGAGGAAGAAGGAGAGACAACTTTTTGCTGCAGAGCATGAATAATTCAACCTATAAACGCCAAAACAATACACAATAATATAATAATATACAAGGTTATACTGAAACGACTATACATTATTTTACAGGATCTTTTCTTCATTTCGTCTTTTCTCTCTCTTTGGTCTAGTGTAGTTTCCATCTTTCTAATGGATGCTCACGGCAATCTTCCTCGATCGCTTAATTACGATTGTCTGCCGTCCTATGACACTACAAGTCCTGCAGGCCTATTGCCACTACTCAGGTCGTAATTCAGACTCCTACCGTGACCCTGCAACCGGGACAGAATACTAAACCAAAGAGAAATTTCAAAAGTTCTTTGGTCTGGGTCTCAAATCGTATCTTTCTTTCCCAGGAATGTTTGGATCTTGAAACAATGTTCGAGGATTAGTCGTATCCAAGCGACGATGCGATGGTATTGCTTCCTGCAGAATGTCGTCGTACTCTTTCTCAGACAGTGTCCCATTCAGGTGTGCATCACTAAAGGGTACAAATCGTGGAACCTTCTCACTTTCAAAGTCACCAATACCCCTGCGTACCCATTGATCGTAGGGCAAATGCAAAGGCACTTTCTTACAATGCACACCGTGAATCCAATTTTTCTTTCCTTCGACTTTAACTGCTGTTCTCGTAGTGAGTAAAACCATCCGGGGCTCTCTCCACCTCGGGTCCAAATTTCTCGTCCTCTGAAAGTTTTTAATACAGACCCAGTCTCCTGGTCGAATGGAATGACCTGGGTCTGTGGAGGCCTCCGGCAAAGCACTCTGAACCTGTTGATGAAGAACACGCAATTTAGTCGTAAGATCATGCAAGTAATCAATCAACATTGGATATGGCACATCTGAGTATTTCTTAGGGCGAGGGACTCCCCAGACGTTAGCCGGGCGTCCAAAAACCACCTCGTATGTGCTAAGTCCCAAACGAGAGTGTACTGCAGTTCTGGTCGATAACAAAGCTAATGGCAAAGCATCGGGCCAATTGAGTCCTGTACTTGCTTGAACCTTTGCTAGCTTTAATTTCAAGGTTCCGTTGTAACATTCAACTAAACCCGCTGACTGTGGATGATTTGCCGCTTGGAACTTTTGCTTGATACCAAGACCCGCACAAACTTTCTGCATGACTTGGCCAACAAAGTCACTCCCATTGTCACTCCAGACAATGCGCGGCAAACCAAACCTGGGGAAGAATTCTTTCAGTAGAATTTTAGCTCTGGATAAAGCTGTGATATCTTTTAAAGGGTATGCTTCTATCCATCTTGAAAAGGCGCATACTACCACCAGAACATATTTGAGGTTGTTGCATCGTTCCATATGAATATAATCGATTTGCAACACCTCAAATGGATATGTTGGGGGAGCAATATGACCCGCTGGAGTTGGGGTTCCCTTTCCCGGGTTGTACATTAAACAAATAATACAATGCTTCACTACATTGTCTGCGCATTTTGGGATTTGTTCGTTTCTCCACACTGGAGCCAGAAGTTTGCATATACCTTTTGCACTTAAGTGGGCTGGACCATGTGCCATAGTAACCACTGGGAGTACATAGGCATCTGGCAACAGCCAACGTTGATGATCAGATAGTTCTATCCAGCAACCCATCTCATCTAACAATCCGGTACTTTCTTTCCATTTTTTTAACTCCCTTTCTGAAGCCTCTTTCTGAATCGCTTTTACACTTTCCACTGTATCCTCATACATTCCTCTCTCTCTAACCCAATTCGCAGGACCCGCCACATACATTCGACTTGTAACCTCTTTTGCTGTCTTTTTCGCTGTTCCATCTGCAAATGCATTTCCTCGACCAACATCATCTGTAATCTTTTTGTGTGCACTACACATCACGATTGCTATTTGGGTGGGTAAGGCAAGTTATTTGAGGAGATCAGTCACTAACTGACCATGTTGTATTTTGGTGCCATGTGAAGTGAGAAAACCCCTTTCCTTCCAGAGACGCCCAAAGTTGAACGCTACACCAAAAGCATATTGGCTGTCGGTGTATACGTCCACTCTCTTTCCCTTTGACAATGCACAAGCTCTCGTTAATGCTATCAATTCTGCTGCTTGTGCTGAATTATGTCTAATGCGTGCAGTTTCCACAACTGTATGTAGAGTAGTTACAGCATAGGCTGAAACTGTATCTCCATTAGGCATTTTAAAACAAGAACCGTCTACCCATAGAGTTCCATCCGGATTCTCTAGTGGTGTGTTTTTCAAATCAATTCTTCCCTTTGTCTCTTCCTCGGTACGGAAGAAACAATCATGTTGCTTCTCAACACTTTTCTCATCTGGAAGGGGCAACAGAGTAGCTGGATTCAGGGTATTACATCATTTAATGTGTACGTGACTAGCCAAAAGTGTCAGCTCGTATCCAGTTAGACGAGTACTCGTGAGGTGCTGCATTTTTGTTCTGTTTAATAAAGTATCCACTGCATGTGGCACCATGACAATGAGATTGTTATCCAACACTACTCCAGCAGATTGTCGAATAGAAATTGCTGCTGCTGCTGTCGCTTTGAGACAACTGGGCAATGCTTTAGCTACAGGATCTAACGTAGCCGAAAAATAGGCACATGGCCGCTGTTTGTCTCCGAACTGTTGTGTTAGGACTGACAATGCACAACCTTCTCTCTCATGAACATAGAGCGTAAAAGGCTTAGTGTAATCAGGGGTGCCTAGTACGGGGGCAGAACACAGAGCAGTACGTAAGTCAGAAAAGCTCTTTTGGCACTCATCAGTCCAAGGAAGGGGCTGAGGCGTATCTTTTAAAGTGAGTGCCAATAAAGGTTTGGCTATTAGAGAGAAGTTAGGGATCCACTGTCTACAATAAGAAGTAATACCCAGAAAGGCACGTACCTCTCTTTGTGTGGATGGCACGGACATTTGCGTAATCGCCTGAATTCGTTCTGGTGTTAATCGTCGTCCCTCCTTTGATAGGAGATGACCCAAGTAGGTAACTTCTCGACAAAAATATTGTGGTTTGGAGGGTGAAACCTTGTGATTCAGATTAAACAAATTACGTAATAATGCAACAGTGACATCTTTGCAGATATCTTTTGAATCAGCGGCGACTAACAAGTCATCCATGTACTGTATAAGAGCAGCACCAGACGGCAAATGAAAAGTATCAAGATGACATTTTAAAGCTTGGCTGTAAATGGAGGGACTTTCACAATAGCCCTGAGGTGCACGTTTAAACCGGAAGCTTCGGCCTCCAAGAGAGAAGCCAAAAATGTCCCTACTCTCTTCTGCAATGGGAATACTAAAGAAGGCATTCTTTAGATCGATAACAGAGAACCAAGTCGCTGTGGAAGGTATCATTGTCAACAGAGCAGTGATATCTGGAACGACAGGAAATTGTGGGACAACAATTTTGTTTACCTCCCGCAGATCAATTACAAAACGATATACAGGTGGTTGAGAAGGGTCAGTGCGTTTGAGGACAGGAAGAATTGGACTATTGCATGTGTTACCTCTTGTTTCTTCAACCACACCCTTCTGGATCAAGTCATGAATGATTTCCAAAAGCGCTTTTTCACCCTCAGTAGAAATTCTATACTGCGGGATACGCGGTAATTCAACATTGGGCTTGAGAGTGACAACATAAGGTGGAATCTCAAGACAACCCACGTCATTCGGACTCGTGGCCCAAAGCGCTGCTGGAAGAGAAAGCAATTCAGGTGGAAACTGATCTTTGGTCAAATACATTGGGGAAATCAATTTCTGTCCTAAAGTAAGATGTACACCAAAAGGAGAACAATATATTGTAGCATGCATTCTTTTCAATAGGTCTAGAACCAACAGATTTTCACCTCAACCATTCCTCAACAGAAGTGGAGCTTCCAAATCATAAGGACCAACTGAAATAGGCAAAGGGCAAGAAACTGGATTACGAACAGGGGCGCCAGAAAATCCTACAGAAACATTTGTTAAGCCAGACAAAGGTGCCCCAGGGAGTTTAGAATGAATGATAGAACTTCTCATTGCCCCAGTGTTAGATCTGGGGGTCTCTAGTTGGCAGGGTAGGTACCACTGTCCAAGTAGGGACCCTTGCTTCTAGTCAGGGAAAGGGGGATACACTGTTAAGATAACCCCTGCTCACCCTCTAGGTAGCTTGGCCTGAGCAGTCTAGGCTATCAAAGGCAATGTGTAAAGTATTTGTACCAACACTCACAGTAACACAGTGAAAACACCACAGATTTATTCCACACCAGTTTTAGAAAAATAGGGTATCTTTACTAAAAACTTCACAAGACCAAATACTACAGAAAAACCAAAATACAATTAAACAGGTTACTTTAAAAATAGTTCAAGAGTTTGCAGAAAGTACTCAAGGATGTCCAAATCAGTGTCCTGCACAATGCGACTCTCAATGCACAAAATGCGACACTTTCGTGCCCAACAGTACCTGTAGTTGCGATAAGGTTCCCAAAAGCTATAACAAGGAAGATGGCAAAGGCGATGCGATACTCCTGAGATCCTGGGGAGGCTTTGCAGCAGCCCTGCTTCACGCAGCAGAGGTGGATGCGCCGGCTCCGATCTGTAGGGGGAGGATGCGATGACTTTGGCTTTTGTTGCGTAGGTTTCTTAGGGGGAAGCTTCACGCACAGGTTCGATGCGACACTCTTCGATGTGGTGCGATGCGTGGCGCAGCGTTGTCTTCCGGCGCCGCAACTCTCGATGCGCCACGGAACGGGACTCTGCGTCGATGCACGCAGCGACTGAATACTTTCACGCACCGGCAGTGGTGCGGCCCGCAACTGGTTCTGCGACAACCCTCGCAGCGTCAGGAATCTTCTCGCACCGGGACGATGCTCGACGCACTCGGCAATGCGGGGACCCTGCGTGTTGCGATGGTGCCGCGATGAAATTTTCCTTGCACTCTCGTTCTTGCGACACGCAATCGGATGATGCGTTGGGTACCAGTTACTCTTTTTCACGTTTCTGCTTCCCAGCTCCCAAACACAGCAAAAATGACCTCCTGAGGCCCCAAGACTGGGCAAGCACTCCAAGGCAGGTCAGAACTCTCTCAGCAGAGTTCCAGGGGAGCTGGTGGTGAAGTCCTTTTGTTCCTGGAACTTCTTAACAGGGAGCCAGCTCTTCTCAGGCCCTTGGAGATCAGAATCAAAAGAAGGGGACACAGCAAAGTCCTTCCCCTCTCCTTGGCAGCAAAGCAAAACAGCAAGCAGGCAGTCTTTTCCTCTTCAGTCCTTTTCAGCTTTCTCCTTGGCAGAGGTTTCTTCTTAGTTCCAAAGTGATCTAAAGTTTAGGTGTCTGGGGTCCTCTTCTTATACCCCTCCAAGCCTTTGTCTCTCTTTGTTCCAGTGGGGGGATTCCCCTGCTCAAACCGGTTCCTGGGTGTGCTCCGCTCTGGAGCACCTGGTTCCTTTCAGAGTGAGGGGCAGGGTCGTTAGACGCTCAGCAGGAGGTGGAGCCTTCTTTGTGCCAGCAGAGGCAGAGTCCTCAGCCTGGCCAGCAGGGGGTGGAGCCAGCTTTGTGCTGGCAGGGGCAGCCCTATTCAAACCCAGGGACTACTCCTCCCACCCATCTAAAGCAGTTCTCCCTATTCACCCTGCTGCTGACTCATCCAGGCTCCTGGAGCCACCTGGCCCATCACATGACACCAGTCAGCCAACCAGCACACAGGCACACAGGAAGGTTAAGCAGGAGAATAGCTACTTTCTAAAAAGTGCTATTCTCACACAGTGAATTTAAAAACCTTCTTGCTAAAAAGATGTATAATTAAATTCTGAACACAGAGATACCAAACTTGGATTTTCTATCTTGCCCTTATGGGAAGATAGGCATGTAAACAGCCTTCCCCATTCTATCCTCTGGGCAAGATAGCCTCTCAGCAGTGAAAAACGAAAATGGCTGTAATTCACTACCAGGGCATGTTACACACCTCAGTACATGCCCTACCTTTCAGATACACTGCACCCAGCCCAGGGGGGTACCTAGGGACACCATAGGGATGCCTGACATGTACAGAAAGGGAAGGATAAGGCCTGGTCAGTGGGTGCACTGGCCAGGTCGACATGGCAGTCCTGGACTGCACATAGGCACTGCAAGCAGGCCTAAGACATCATTTTAGGGCTACTCCTGTGGGTGGCACAATCAGTGCTGCAGCCCACTAGTAGCATTTGAATCACCAGCCCTGGCACACGCAGTGCACTTTACTAGGGGCTAACAGGTGAAACAAATATACCAATCATGGATAACCAATCAATACAACAATTTATACAGAGAGCATATGCACTTTAGCACTGATTAGCAGTGGTAAAGTGCCCAGGGTCCTATTGCTAACAACCACGGGTCAGAAAAAATAAAGGAGGAAGAAGCAAAAAGTTTGGGGATAACCCTGCAAAAAGGGCCGTTTCCAACACCCAGTATCTAGAAGAAATGGCTCTGAAACACCCATTGTAGTGACGTTAACATAAGGTCCATTCTGATCTACTGGCATCGACACAACTCCCTTACTTTGTCCATGGCTGTCCTAGTTAGCATGAAGACTTTCATTCTCGCCTTCAATGTAATGGTCTTCATTGTAATACTGTGCAGACCTCACATTCTGCTGATCAAAGTAGTTCACGGAATTGGGAGAAGGAAGGACACGCTGTTCTTGAGTCAACACACCCCGACCTCTTCCTCTGTTTGCTGACTGAAGGCCAGCACGACCTCGTGGAGCAGATAATGCTCCATTGCGTTGCAATAAAACCGGACAACTATTCTTAAAATGACCTTCCTCTCTACAATAGGCACATTGATTAGGTCCCAAAAAAGGTCGCGGAAGGAATATATGGCTCAGGTTTTTGATACAACCTCTGAAGCTGCGGAGGCTGTTGGAATTGAGGCTGAACATAACGCGGAGGATAGGCTTGTTGCAAGAGAACCTTCGTTTTTAATTCTTTTGTCTTTTTCTCTTGCTTTTCTTTTTCTTCTTTGTCCCTGTTTTCATAATATTGTGCAGTAGCTAATATCTGAGCAGAAGAAGAAACAGCCATGAACTTTCTGAATTTTTTAATTTGTGTGACAGTTCGGGAAGCAAATTAAATACGAATTTGTCCACAAATAATCGCTGTCCACCTTCTGTAGCCATGTCTTGACCACTGTGATCAATAAAGGTTTCTTCGAATCCAGTAAAGAAATCAGAAACACTCTCATCTTTCTTTTGTTTGCATGCTGCTAGTTTACCCCAATTTACTCTCAATGCAGGCATCATAGTTTTCATTAATGTAATGATTCTACCAGGGAGCTCCGAGATCAGAGCGTCAGGCTTTGCACCACCCACTTGATCACTATCTGTGGTAGTTATAACATCCCAAGTAGCACCTAATTCCTGCGCGTGATCCTCACTACGGATCTTAGCCCATATTGTCTGTGGGACTACATTTCCCATCAACATGTCAATATCTGCTAAGTTCATAATGCAAGCATCAACTGTCTGTGATAATTCTTTATAATAACCTGCAGGGTTTTTACGAGGATCCGGTAGAGTCTGCTTAAGGGCCAAAACTTCAAATCTCTTCCAAGGGACATGTACCCATATACGTTGGAAATGAGCAGGGATGGGTGCATTACCACCTACTCCCGCAACCTCTTCCTTCCATACTGGAGGAACCTCTCTCATAGGATAATTTTTCAACGTCAGTCTAACCGACGGATCAGAATCAAGGGAAACCTGAGAGGACAATAAGGATCTATAAGAAATAAGTGTCCTTACAGCTTTCTCAATTTTAGGACCCACAACAAGTCCTTTATCAAAATCTGTCTGAACATCTAGTAGATCTTGTGGGATCGGACTGGAACTCACATCTTCCCATTCTTTAATAAGTGTATCGCAAAATTATATTAAAAACATATCTTTGCGTAGGCGTGTTCCATTGTAAAAAGGTAGACATAATATCGAGCACGCTGTATTGTGGGCCCTTTTTGATCCATCTACGTGCAAGAGAGTCCAACCTTTCTTGTTCTTCAAAATCTGAAAACTGACTACGAGACTGTCTTCGAGCAAAAGCCGGAGACACATTTAAAGCTCCAAAGAAAGGAGATAGAATACCAGTGACTGTGTCTGTAAGGAGAATTAGACATAAGAATTGGAGACAAAGTATTAGGAGGACTGACAGGAGAAGAACCGATAATTGCTGGAGGAGCAGAAGGCAAAGGAGATCTAAGATCAGGTGATGAGGGCAAAGAAGTCGAGGTTAAAGGTAAAACTGACAGGGGCGGTAATACTGGAGGAGGCAAATGCGGAAGAGCCGGAACAGGCGGAGGTACCGCTGGCGGCTGGACAGGCTGTAACGGCTGAGGTGCATTGGCACTTTGTGCATAGGGCGGAGGCAACCTTAATAAATGGGACATTAGGGGATCTTCTTCCAGATCTTTCTTATTATCGGAAGGAGAAACAGGCAACACCGGATAGCATTTATCTATCGCCATACGATGCTGTCTCTCTAAAATTTCAGTCGCGTTATCAATTTCATCGTCTTTGAACTGTTGGGCAGCCTGTATAATTGTCATACCCTGTGCTTTCCTATCTCGTTTTGCTTGTTTAATTTCTTTCTGTTTGGCTTCCTTACGCCAAAGGCGGAAAGAGACAAACATTGCCGGCCGGGCTTTTCTTTTAAATAAAACTGCTTCTAAATTGTCTAGCACATCAGGATCAAAACTACCGTTTTCTGGCCATTTTAGAACACCATCTTTCTTTGTGTATCGGGTCCATGTCTCATTAAAGGCAATGGGGCCAATACCATGTTTTGAATAGAGCTCATATGTAGGAGTTCCAACCGAAGGAATCGGACAAGAGTCCTCAAGTCGGGAATCTCTATTACAACCAAAGCAACAAATTCTACCAAACTTAGTCAGACCAGGCATCTCGTGATATTACCAGGCTGTTCACAAACTTCAAGGGAGTAAAACTCAGTTTACGCAGCACAAATGCACTTACCCTCGGCTTCGTATATTGCAATAGACAAATCTAAGGACCAAAGAAAAACAAAGAACCAAAATTGTGGGCGCGACCCACGAAAATACTTAACTAAGGACGTCTTCTCCCACCAACAGAGGCCCGTCTATCGTCTCGCCTTACCATACATCATCAAAGGAAGGGCCAAAGCAGGGCGGCAGTCAGGGCAGCGGTTGTCAGTAGCCGTCAGTAAGGAGTAACCGCGCTGCAAAAGACCTTCGGACCACTTTCGACATACAGGGGTCGCTTAGTGTGGCTCGCGAACCCTCCGGAATTTTCTTGCGGGGTTCCTCACAACCTTCAAGCAGAACCGGTACCACTGAAGCCGCCCCACATTGGGCGCCAGTTGAAGAGCCAGAACCTTTTGGGCCTGGCGGCGCAGGGTACGCCCAAGTCTCCGGAGTTCTCCTGCTCAGCTACACAGAGACACGGGACACTCTGTCGGCGTTAGAAGATCAGGTTTATTTAGCTGCAGCTAGTACAGTTATCCTAGAAGTACACAAAGTAGGTTCTCAGGAGATTGCCACTTCACTCTGTGGCGCACAACTTTATATATCATATGGAAACATATACATTAACCAAATCCACTCCCAGAGTATACAAGAAAGAGCCAATAAGGAAAGTTGGAAAACAGGATAGAACCAATAGGAGAGTTTGGAAAACAAAGTATCAGATGCCTCGAAAAGACCTCTCCTCCAACTATGTTTGTCAGCCCTCCCTTAAGCAAATTTATTAACAGATTCATAACTAACTTGCAGGTGGCGAGATACGTTTCTGTGTGTTGGAGGACAGTTATGAAACGAGAGAATGCTAGCAGAAGACAGTGAAGGCCAGACGATAAGGTAAGGTCAGGAAAGAATAGTGTGAACCAACAGATAGTTGAGACGGGGATTAGAAAAGCCAGACAGGGATTAGTGTACTTGGCTAGTCCTAACACCAGCTTCGCAAACAGAGGCAGAAAGCGTATTTCGACACCAGGTTACAGAAAAAGCAGAATAGACTTTGTTCGCCGTGCTGCCTGAGTGTTGGCAACACAAAATGGCGGCGGAGCACAAAATGGCGGGTCGATTCGATCGTGATCAGAAATCGAAGTTCCTCAAGGAGGCCAACTAACCAGGTTTAAGTATTACCAGCTTTCTGCGTGGTGGGTAAGTCAAGATTGGTATGAGGTAGATGATGATTCCTGGTTTGATCAAGCAACAAAAACTGGCACTGCTAAGAAGGAGGCCGCTTTGTGGTATCACACTTTGGTTAATGCAGAAGACCATTTGGATAAAGACATCCAAAAGCTCTGGGGAGATGAAGTGATGGATATAAACTTGCGGGAAGTTTGGACGAGTTCCTTCACAATGCTTAGAGAGACTGTTAAACCTGCCTATCTAAAACGCAATCATCTCTTCACTGTCTACAGGGTGTACAGGTCCCCAGCGAGATTAGAAAACTTTTCAGGAATACACTATGCATGCCCAAGATGTAGAGATCCCTCAGCTGATGATTTCCACATGTTCTTAACATGCCAGGAGATCACGAAATTCTGGTCTGAGGTGTGTGAAATTTTAACGGAAGTCACAGGTATCTCGGTGAGGGTAATTTTAGGAATATGTCAAGATAATGCTACCTGCATTAGTAGGCTGGATGCAAGATTTATTTTGTATGTGATTCTCCTAGGAAGAGGGGAGATTTGTAAATCATGGAAATCGGGTGTTTCACCTCCTTTTCTGGAGTGCAAAAAGAACGATGTAAATATAAGTAAACAGGACATAGCATGTGATCCCAGCAGTTGAGGAAAAGTATGGGTTAAGTTGGTGGACTGGATTCAAAAGCCTGGGGTCCAATGATTAAGCCAACGATTAGCAGTCGGTCCTATTCCCTTCTGTGTTACGGGCACACCAGTGAAGGGTGGAAGTGGAAACAGCTTTTACTCTTGAATGGAATGACTCCAACCTGGCCTGGTTTGCCAGAGATGGGAAGGTAGTATAGCCAACAAGTGAATTGGAAGAATGAGGACAAAGAAAAAAAAAGACTGAAACATGTTGTTTATTTTCATATAGAAATGAGTAGATAGAAGATACATTACATATCAATAACTATTCATTCCACTTAACTTTTGTAATCTTATCTGGGTTACCCAATCAATGAAGGAGGACGTTCCACGGGATTACCCAAGATATTTTTAGAACTGGTTCCTTGTCTATATCCAGAACCACAAGTTCTCCTGATATACGGTTGGGTGCACCATGATGGTATCATTCCTGACATGGATTAGGAGGTCATGCTAGGTTGAGACCTCTGTCTCTCCTTTGGTTTAGTGATAGTTTAAACAAAGTAATCTTACCTCTGAACCCAATCTGTCTTTGTTTGCATTTTGGCAGCTCCCGGCTATATTGCAAACCAAACACCATAAAGCTCTATTAGTTTGGTTCTGTAATAATCTAGAAGATTCAGTAAAGTACAACAAATTAAAAAAAACATTTGTACACATCATGGTGGTGCAGGGTGGAAAGGTTTAAAATGATGATCACACCACTTATCAATTTTATTGCCATTGTGAAACCCTTTCTTTCATCAAAATATTTATTTTCTAGTATTGAGAAGGTTGCATCATACTTTTTGCAGCCTTTTTTTGCCGCCGGAGGTACCCATTGACCCCTAGAATGTGCTATACCTCACCCTCCTTAGCCACATGTTGAATAACTGTTATGTTCTCCCTTCCCTATCTCCTCCATTTTTACAAGGTCTCATTTTGACACTGAAAACAAATACTATTATATATGCTTAAAGCTTTTGGCATACTGGACAAAAACATGCTAGATCCAATTTATCATTCAACATTCACTTCCTTTCGAAATAATAAAAAACATGTTCGGGAAAAATCTTCATTTGTGGGACATTACTGGAGCTTACTAGGGGGTCTGCCTAATCATAGATGATTAGACATTGAGATTTCTGGCTGGCACACAATCCTAGTTAGAGTAAGTCAGATACACAACCTAAATTAAACTGTACTCACCTCCAGTAACTTAAGAGACAATGTATAAAGTATTTGTATAACATTTTATATACAGTAACACAGCGAAAAACACACAAAAAAAGACTTCCCACCAGTTAATACAAATAGAGAATATTTATGTGCGTAAAACAAGACCAAAATGACAAAAATCCAGTCAGTAGCGATTGAGATATGAATTTTTAAAGAATAAATCCCAAAACAGTGCTTAGAATTCAACAGCCCTAAAAGGTTACTTGAGACAATGCTAGACAGGGATGAATCCAAAATTCAGGATAACCGTGATGGCGGGCAGGCCAGCTACAGGACCCATGCAGGGCCAGTTGGAAAAGTACCTTGTACGGGGCAAGCGTTGGTGTCGAGAACTCCCTACGTCAGTTCTGATTCACACAGTTGGGTCTATGAGTCAGAGTCGAGCCTCACAGTCGGTGTCGAAGGATCAACTCTGCGTCGAAGTCGAGCCTCACAGCAGTGTCCCTAGATTGGCACTGTGTCCTCATCGAACCTTGCAGACAAGACCAGTGTCATTGGCGAATCAACACTGCATCGCAGGGTGCTGCGTCGATTCCGATCAGTGCAAAGGGGTCACTGCTTCAAATTTCACAGAAAACAGCTGCAGAACCCACTTCTGACGTGCATGACTGGAGGGGGCATCTCAGGCAATGGTAGGACTCACAGATGGCAGAGTGCAGTAGCACTAGCAGAGTTTCAAGAAGTCCTTTGTGACCCTGAGACTTCAGAGTACAGGAGGCAAGGCAACAAGCCCTTGGAGGAACTTGGGTTCAAGGATGTAAAGAGCAGGTCCAGTCCCTCTCAATCCCAAGCAAGAAGCAGCAGGTGAACACAGCAAAGCAGGTAGCAAAGTGGCTGTCCCTCGTACAGCACAGCAGCTCTTCTTCCAGGCAGAATGTCCTTGGTTCTAAAAGTACAGTTTTTAGACTTACAATTTAAATTTTGACTTCACCATAAGCTATAATTTTAAATTGTGGGTCCCTAGACATCAAACTCTAAATCTCTATCTTTTCCCAATTGGAAGTTACACTTAAAAGATATTTTAAGATATTCCCAATGTTAACCTATGTGAGAGATATGCTTTGCAGTAGTGAAAAAAGAATTTAGCAGTTTTTCACTACCAGGATATGTAAAACTCAAAAGTACTACCTTTTAAATACACTGTACCCTGCCCATAGGGATGCCTTGGTCCTACCCTAGGAGTGACATATGTAATAAAAGAGAAGGTTAGGGACAGACAAGTAGGTTAACTTGCCAGGTCGAAATACAAGTTTAAACTGGGCACCCAGGTTCTGCAGTGGCAGGCCTCAGCCATGATTAAAGGGCTAATTAGGTGGTTGGGATGATCAGTGCTGCAGGCCCACTAGTAGCATTTACTTTACAGGCCCTGGGAACATATGGTGCACTTTACTAGAGACTTATACGTACATTAAATGAAATATGCCAATGGTGGATAAGCCAACATTACCATGTTTAGAGTACAGAGCATATGGACTGGTTTGCAGTGGTAAAGTGCCCAGAATCCTAAAGTCAGCAGAAATGAAGTTAGCAAAATAGGAGGTCAGAAGGCAAAAAGTCTGGGAAATCATGCCAAGAATGTCAGCGCTAACTGAGATCTATATAGCTCTTCAGCTTTGCTTTCCTTCTCAGGACTTCAGTCAAAATACACCCTTGAAAGCATTGGTTTTTACATTTTTTTGAAAATTCAAGCAAAAACGTCTAAACTAAGCCTCTTCAAAATTCTTGATAAAAATCAGTCTGCATCTAAGATCTATAAATTCATCAACCTTTATGCTTCCAAAGCTCTAACCCTAATTCAAGTGAAATGGCTAAACAATTCAGTATCGTAGGAAAAGATACCCTGTCAGACAAAAAAATTATACTTTACCTGTATTAATGGACTGCTCAATAAAATCATTTTCTCTTTAACTCAAACTAAATTATTCTTGATTTACTCTGGTTTACTGATTTAGTGGACCTTAGACAAACTCTATAAGTTACTTATCAGACACATACAAGTATTGCAACTGCAAGATTGCTGTTGCAGACTCAGAAAGTATGTTCTTTGATTGGTCATTTATTAAACCTTATTGGGAAAAATTTGCAGCTCAATGCACAAAAATGCTCAAAACTAATTTTGAGCTAGATTTTCCAATTGTTATCTTTGGACTTTGGTAATCCCTTGCAGCTCAAGATCATTCTGAAAAATATAACTTTTTTACGTGATCTCCTTTTGACTGTGGCAGTCAAATTAATTCTTGAAGAATGTAAATCATACAATCACATTTCCTATCACACTTGGTGGGTATGGATGACCTATATTAGAAGTGCACATACTCCCCAAGACGCCATCCCAGGGAATCCCAAGCCCTCTTGAAGGATCTGGCATTCTCTTGATAAATGTATTTCCAATACACATTGTGGGCCTACCAGTGCTTCTTCTATGATATTACGCTCCAATCTGGAGAGGGACAGACTACTTCGACAAATAACGTGAATTCTGTCCACTCTTCTGGATCATTTCTTTTCTTTCTATTTTGCCTTATTATAATTATCTCATTATGGTACAATAACCATCCTATTTAGTGACCACTCAGATTCTGTTTTCTTTTTTGATGGTCACTTGTTGTCACCATGAATGGCTCTAATCCGAGGTTATCTCCCACATACTTCCTATGATTCCCAGGTAATACTTACTACTTACAATTGAAATTAGTATGTTGATACGGAAAGTTTACATCAAATGGTGGATATCCATAATTACCTGCTATGATATATTCATTGTATCACATTCATTTTGTTAACATTTTCTCTGAATTGGTTATTTATATTGTTTTTTTGCTTTAGAACGTTCAATAAACATCTACAGAAACAAGAAAGAGCAATGTTATTTTTTTCAATTGTTTTATCCAAGTTTGGTAATATTTGGTAAAATATGGTGAACTGTGAGCAGGGAAAGCAGCTCAAAAAGAAGCAAAACAGGAGGTAGTCCATATGCAAAGCTCCAAATCTTAATGTTGTGCAGGATTCTGAGCAGGGAACTTGTGAGAATAGGAAATGAATACTGGGCGTACTGCATCCTGGGGTAGGGGTATTTACTGGTATGCAGTATTACCACACCAACTACTAAAGACTCAATGGGACATGTAGTTTGTTGTGCTGAGTTAAAACCTTAATATGTCTCTGCTGCTGGTATTTAGAAGGAAGAAAGAGCCTGCCCAAGTTTCTGATTCTATGTGTCAAAAATGATATTTCAATTTTCCTTTAAACATCTCTCAAAAGATTTTTTTTTTCCATTTCCTTTTGTCCATGCTTAAACACTCAAACTTTTACCAATTTAAACATGAAGTAGTACTTAAAAGAACTTTAGAGGGTTGCACACAATTTCAAAACTGTGTAATAAGAGACCTTCCTGTTATCAGAAAATGCAAACAAAAGACATTCGAATAGTGAAATGATGTTTTTTTTTCATTTTAATAAGTCGTTTATTTGTTTTACACTTCTAAATGCAGTAGACAAGAGGTTCACATTCTCTGCATTGCCTCGGTAATGCGGAGGATATGAATGATTTCTCCTCCGAGTGCCAGCAGGGAAACCTTGTAATACCACCAGAGTCTGACTTCCCATCATCGTGGGGGCTAACGTGGAATCACTTTCATGTCAGATCCCACCCTCCACGCCCATTGAACACATCAAGGAGCAGGTAAGCACAGCTTTGCATGTGTCCCATGGGATTTCTCCCCCTGGGGGCCTCATTATTAGGTTTCGCCTGAACTGCGCTAGCATTGCGATTGTGAAATCTAATGCTTTTAATATATCTTAAAAGGGACGTGCATCGCACCTTTACTTTTATTGATCTGTATGCTTGCCAGTTTACTTTCCTCAGTTTCTATTGGTTTTTCTTTCTGTTTCTCTGTTATCAGTTTCAAATGGTCATACTACTCATTCATTCCGTTTACTAATTACATTTTGGTATCTTTCCCTCTAAACACCTAGGTGCCGATTACGATCCTGGAAAAACCAGGTACGAACCGTCGGACGGAGCATATTCTCCGTCCGACGCGTACCCGGTCGGAACAATATACAAACATGGAAGTACGATTCGCACGGAAATACTATTTCCGTACGATTCGTACAAAACACCGAACGACGAAAATATACATACAAATGTGATCCGGGAAAGCGCCGACGTGACGTTGGGACGCACGCAGCCTGCCTTTCACGAACCAGGAAGTACGATTCGCACCGACGTCATCCCGCACGGAGAATATTTTCCGGCAGCCAAAAACTGCCGGGAAATCAGGACGACGCGAACATGGAGTACCAGCACGCGACGGACAGACATGGACCCGAACCTACGTGTCATCCCGGCCCTCATAGCAGTCGACCTCCTCTACAGGTTCCGACGCAGACGCCGCAGAAGGTCAGAACAACAAAGGGAGGGGGGAAAGGGGGGTGGGGGGGGGCAGGGACAGGTCACAAAACCCCCACCCAAGTCACACAGCACACATGCCCTGGGCATACTTGACCCCCAGGCCCTGGTCACTACGAGGGGGTGGGGGCGTGTCCAGCAAAGCCAGCGTCCGCCACAACGGAAGTGGTTGACGACGCGAAACGGTAACACAACAAGACAGGTGCGTCCCATACCCACGCCTTAAGAGCGTGGGTACGAGTTGTACCACGCCCACACCTACGTCACCCCAACAATGGCGGGACTCGTACCCACGTGGCAAAGGCCTGGGTACGGCCCGCACAAGCATTTCACAGCGTGGGTACGGATATGTACGGACCGTACCCCCACCCGCATATGCATGGAACGTACCCTCCACCCCAACAGTGTACGTACGGACCGTAACACCACCCCCGTATGTATGGAGCGTACCTCCCACCCCAACAGTGTACGTACGGACCGTACCCCCACCCGCGTATGCATGGAGCCAACCCCCACCACAACAGCGTATGTACGGACCGTAACACCACCCCCGTATGTATGGAGCGTACCCCCCACCCCAACAGTGTACGTACGGACCGTAACACCACCCCCGTATGTATGGAGCGTACCCCCACCCCAACAGTGTACGTACGGACCGTACCCCCACCCGCGTATGCATGGAGCCAACCCCCACCACAACAGCGTATGTACGGACCGTAACACCACCCCCGTATGTATGGAGCGTACCCCCCACCCCCACAGTGTACGTACGGACCGTAACACCACCCCCGTATGTATGGAGCGTACCCCCCACCCCAACAGTGTACGTACGAACCGTAACACCACCCCCGTATGTATGGAGCGTACCCCCCACCCCAACAGTGTACGTATGGACCGTACCCCCACCCGCGTATGCATGGAGCCAACCCCCTCCACAACAGCATATGTACGGACCGTAACACCACCCCCGTATGTATGGAGCGTACCCCCCACCCCAACAGTGTACGTACGGACCGTAACACCACCCCCGTATGTATGGAGCGTACCCCCCACCCCAACAGTGTACGTACGGACCGTAACACCACCCCCGTATGTATGGAGCGTACCCCCCACCCCAACAGTGTACATACGGACTGTACCCCCACCCACGTATGCATGGAGCCAACCCCCACCACAACAGCGTATGTACGGACCGTAACACCACCCCCGTATGTATGGAGCGTACCCCCACCCCAACAGTGTACGTACGGACCGTACCCCCACTGTGTATGCATGGAGCGTACCCCCCACCCCAACAGTGTACGTACGGACCGTAACACCACCCCCGTATGTATGGAGCGTACCCCCCACCCCAACAGTGTACGTACGGACCGTAACACCACCCCCGTATGTATGGAGCATACACCCCACCCCAACAGTGTACGTACGGACCGTACCCCCACCTGCGTATGCATGGAGCGAACCCACACCCCTGTATGTTCTAAGCGTACATATCCTGATATAGGAGGGTTGGGTGCAGAGTCCTCCCAGCAGTGGCCGGACATAAGAGGGGTGGGTGCAGAGTCCTCCCAGCAGTGCCCAGACACAGGAGGGGTGGGTGCAGAGTCCTCCCAGCAGTGCCCAGACACAGGAGGGGTGGGTGCAGATTCCTCCCAGCAGTGCCCACACATAGGAGGGGTGGGTGCAGAGTCCTCCCAGCAGTGCCCAGACACAGGAGAGGTGGGTGCCTAACACTTCCAGCAGTGCCCGGACATAAGAGGGGTGGGTGCAGATTCCTCCCAGCAGTGCCCAGACACAGGAGGGGTGGGAGCAGAGTCCTCCCAGCAGTGCCCAGACACAGGAGGGGTGGGTGCAGATTCCTCCCAGCAGTGCCCAGACACAGGAGGGGTGGGTGCAGATTCCTCCCAGCAGTGCCCACACATAGGAGGGGTGGGTGCAGAGTCCTCCCAGCAGTGCCCAGACAGAGGAGGGGTGGGTGCAGATTCCTCCCAGCAGTGCCCACACATAGGAGGGGTGGGTGCAGATTCCTCCCAGCAGTGCCCAGACACAGGAGGGGTGGGCACAGAGTCCTCCCAGCAAGGCCCAGACACAGGAGGGGTGGGTGCAGATTCCTCCCAACAAGGCCCAGACACAGGAGGGGTGGGTGCAGATTCCTCCCAGCAGTGCCCACACATAGGAGGGGTGGGTGCAGAGTCCTCCCAGCAGTGCCCAGACACAGGAGGGGTGGGTGCCTAACACTCACAGCAGTGCCCCTGGAAAGAAAAGGGTGGAGTACCCACAGATCCAATGGCCACAAATGTCAGTCAGGTGCACAAAGACCCTGCAGTACATGTACCACATGTGTGCGAGGCTGGGAGTATACCCATGCATAGCGCCGAAAAGAAAACATGTCCACATGAAGTCATGTCAACAGTCTACATACACAAGTACAGTGACCACCAAGGATGCCACGAATGATGCAAGTGGAGACATCGCTCAGCATGCATGGCCCAAGTCTAACGAGTCCGTCACACACCCAGCCAATGTAGACACAGCTCAGCACCACATATTGGAATGACCCTGCAGGGAAGATGTCAGGTTACACAGAGGAAGGAACACACCTTGGGACGATGTCACCATGCAGTAACTGCTTACATGAACAATGTTATGTAGCCAACAGCTTGTGATGGCACACAGATACCAGGGTCCACCCTATGACCAGCACAAGACCTCAATTCCCACACACCCAACACATTACCACCACCCAAAATAATGGAGCAGGTCCACCAACAGCAATACCAGATACACAGTAGTGTTCTATTTAAACAAAAAAATAAATGCTTTATTCAGCAGGATCTAACTAATAATCCTTATAAATGTCAATATATACATGGCCCATAGGGCAGTCCATGACTCCAATCCGGAAGGGGGACACGGTGGGACGCGTGTCCCCTAGCTTGCCTGCACAGTCAGACTCCTTTGTCTTCCGGAGGGGGGGGGTATCATGTGGGGGGGAAGGACCAGGCACAGCAGGGACATGAGGGCGAAGGGTAGGCGTCGTGGGTGCAGGGACGGAGGACTCCACCACAGGGGGTGGGGCAGCGCCAAAGGTGGAGGTCAGGATGGCGCTGCACACCTTAGCAAGGTCCCCCAGCGTCTCCCCTGCACCCGAAGGAACCACAGGCCCCAAGGAGGGGGGGGGTCAGAGGGATGGGTCGTAGCGCCACTTGGGGAGGGTGTGGACAGGGGGGGGGGCCTCAACTCCCCTGCCGGTGTCCTGCCTCCACCGCTTGCGGGGTGGTGCCACACTGGGGCTGATGGACAGACTGGGCAGGACTGACCCTGTATCCGACTCTTGGCCAGGAGAGCTGAGGGGAGGGGATTTGGAGGGAGTGGATTTTGTGGAATGCGGACTCCCACTCTGGCTGCATGTCTTACGTTTGCCCCCCGACCCAGTGGGTGTGCCTACTTCACCCTGTGTGTGCGTGCCAGGAGGTGTGCGTTTGACCTTCCCTGCTGGTGTGGTGCCTGTGTCTGTTGTGGTGGGTGCATGCTGACGTCTGGGTGTACGTGGGACAGGCATGGGAGTGGGAAGTGTGGATGGGTCAGGGGTAGGGGGTTGGACGAAGAGCTGCAGGAGACCCACTGCTGCAGTCAGTGTCGAGTCAATGGACCTCAGCAAGTTGCGTTGGTCAGCCTGCGATGAGAAAATGCCCTCCAAGTATGCCTCCATGTTGTTTAGCACTTGGCTGTGGCCATGGAGGACATTAAGCATCGCAGCCTGACCAACCTGCAACTGCCGCTGGATGTCCACAGACTCGGCATTGGCGGCAGCAGTGGAGACAGGGGCAGGGGGTGTGGTGCCTGGCAGGAAGGAGACATGTGGTGACCGGGCACGCTGGGAAGGGACACGAGCAAGTGGGATGCGGCTGATGGCAATGGAGGGGGCGGGGAGAGATGTTGTGCAACTGTCAGCTGGTGGTGCAGCCTCCGCCCACTCGGAGAGCTCAGCCTTAGACCCATCAGCTTCATATTCTGTGGTGGCACTGGACAGGTCCTCCGCCTCACTCCCCTCCGCCTCAGTCCCACTCGATGTGCCAGCCAAGATGTCACTGCTGGCACTGGTGCTCGGTCCCTCCGCACGGTCTGTGCTAATGTCTCCATCCGTGTCCCCCGACGATGCTGTGGGCAAGGTGAAGAGACAGGAATTAATCATACACCTGTATACATATGTCACATGAGTCCAATCTACATAGGTTACAGTGCATAGCCTGAAAAGAAAGATGAGTAACATCTACAATACAAGGTACATATGTAGGCCCTGCAACACACAGTTGGTTGACCCCCCATGCCACTGAAAAACTATGGAGAGCATGACAATATTGCAAATGACATGAAATGGATTTTGACAGAGGAGCCAGGCTCTGGGGACAATCCAGCACTGCATCTGCACCACACAGCGTTGCCGAAAATAGGGATGAGCAGGGACCATATCCATGAACTTGAGGCACATGCTGCATAGGTAATACTGAAAACATGCCCACCATGACTGGCTCACTGCACCTTGAGTGTATGTCCAGACAAACATCACATACTGGCCAGACCTAGCAAGGAGATTTCAGGTTTTGACATGTAGGCCTTGCCCGCACCAACCACCCCCTACATGAGACAATTTGTTAAGACACAGGAAGCACTTACATCTCTTTGTCTGGGTGAAATACATATGGGCTGGAAAAATGCAAGATTGGACACAAAATACCCAAGGTGTGCCTGTCCAAATAATCATGTACAAATGGGCATCATCAGATGATTGTAAAAAGACACACAGGCACTGGCCACCGTGAGTATGAACAAGGAAAATCAGGTCAGGCTGTACAGTGGACACTTGTACTACATTTTACGTCAATATCCATGGTGCCAGGGGACAATGGCACAGAGCACAACCTATGCTGTAGACACTGAGAGTGTCCACATTTTGTGATGACACACATGACACCTAGGAAAATATGCCCCAGGGGACAGTAGTGGCCACACAACTCCATGGTCCGGAATGGGAATGACTGCAACACACGCCACCATCCCTGCACTATGCGTATTGCACACTCATGCACATCATGTCACAGGCCACAACATAGGACATGCGTGCTGTAAGGCATGACACTTGAGAGACTAACTCCCATGTCTGGACTCAGCATCAGTGCCAACTGACATGGAACCCACAAGTACTGAACTGGACAGGGCACAGGCAAGGTCGCAAAACCTGTTACACACCACCCCCACACATGATGCTACAGGCATTGTTCACGTGGATAAACTGCCAGCCTAGATAACCTTGTGAAGGAGTGACTACACACAGACCAGGGAACACATTGCAAGGAGGGGAAGGGAGGCAGGAGAGCACCGCTATACTGTGGGTAACAGGATCTGCACAGCACATTTAAACCCTGGCAGTGTATCCATGCAACTGCGCACTTACAAATGCTGGTGACACACAACAAACACACATGTACCTACCCCCTTCCTGCTGCTGCTTCTCCCGTAAGCGCCTGTCCAAGTCTGGAAAGACCACCGCCAGCACACGCTTGTGGATGTGGGTCAGACGGCGGCGCCCACGGTTCTTATGGGTCTCAGGTGAGTCCCCCAGCAGGACCCGTGTGATCCTCCGCGTCCAGCACCGGATATCCTGCCAGCGTTTTCTCACCTGGGCCAGGCGCCGCTTGCGACCCTCCGTCCTCCTCACGGCACTGACGGCGTTCATCCAGATCTGCTTCTTGGCAGAGGCGCCTACCTGTGAGGATGAACAAATGACACTACATCAATACACCTGGCACATGTCACAGAGACACATATTAGAACAAATTTGCTGGTTACAACAAGGCATAGTATGCAGCCAACGCATTGCACCTTTGTCATAGGGACATTATCCTCTGGGGAAGGGCAAAAGCAGTACGTGCCATTGAAAGTACACAGGTGGAATGAGGGCAACGACACAATCAATGATCCAGGCTCACACTGTGCATCACAAGCTACACCAGGATTATGTGCAGCACCTCAAAGCAGTCACATGCCACATACCACTGACGCTACCTCAGCAGAGTACACAGACACACACAGGCACAGGACATTCACCTGCCATTGCCAAATGCAGCTACAAACCTCACTCTACACATGTGCCACTAGACGGTGGGGGGGCTCACAGGTGTGGGGCTGGCTCTGCACGTCAGACACACAGCACTGCTCCCTGCTCACATCAGATGGGCAGGGTATATCCATCCCTCATGCAGCTTGGGTGCTACACTCCACATATGCACCCACCCACATGACAGGGGACTTACACACACACCGATGTCCGGGGTACGAACACATCATGTGGACACTCTCAGCACAGGTACACAGAACTAACACACATCTGTGGGTACAGTCACCTGTCACACTGGGCTGACCACATAATCACATGAGGACTGTGGAGGCAACATTCCCAGGAGGATAAGACAGGCAGAATGTGGCATGCACCATGCAGTGATTGTCACAGTAAACACAATGCAAGTGAGGACGGCAGACATGCACCACAGCATGCTCTGGCTGGGAGACATCAGGCATTCCCCCCCCGGGACCTCCCCTACAGTACATTGCATGTGTGTCACACCTGGACACAATGCCAGAAGTCACAGTCACAAAAAAGGGACACAGTCTGTGCTAGTGGACTCTGCACTCACCTGATACCCTGGTCGCCCATACAGCATGGGGTACTGTGGGAGGATCACATCCAGCAATGCCAGGTTCTCCTCCAGGGTGAAAGGCTGGGCCCTCTCCACAGACCTTGACATGGTTCCAGGGAATCACGAGCAGCAGCAGGGTCGTAGAATCAAAAGATGTGCAGGCAAGTGCTCTCTCATGGGACCTGGCTGCCTTATATCTGCCTTGCTGGCCTGTTTCATGCACAGGAGTACAGAGTGATTGGTCACTCACATTTGCATCCTATGTTTCCTCCAATCCCTTTAAACCTAGCACAGTCAGTGTTTTTTGTTTTTTTCTTGAGCATGATGTCAACTCCACAACCACTTTGCAACAAAGTAGATTCATTCAAACCGACTTTTGCTGTGCACCTGCAGAAAAAAATTCATACTTTAAACTTGGTCTCCTTGACAACCAGCATGCACGTAGGCCTTTATACTTGTCCCTCATGTGTCCCCTATGTAATTTGGGGATTCACACACAGGTACGGTGTGTTCCGGGGCCCTAGGGCACCCCAAATGCATAGCAATGGCCCGTACAGGCGTGTGTACGCTCCGTATCACTATGGGTACGCATACGCGAGCACACCCATAGTGATAGTGAGCGTACGTGCGTGTGTACGGTCCGTATCACTATGGGTACGCATACGTGAGCACACCCATAGTGATAGTGAGCGTACGTGCGTGTGTGCGGTCCGTATCACTATGGGTGTGCTCGCGTATGCGTACCCATAGTGATACGGACCATACACACGCCTGTATGCTCACTATCACTATGGGTAGGCCTACGGCAGCACTCCCATAGTGATAGGGAACGTACACACGCCCTCACAGCGAATGTACGGTGCCTTTCACATATAACAGTGGTGACAGGCAGCACACAGGAAGGAATAGAGCTGACATACTTGTCCATGGATGGACATAAAGGCATTGTCTGGGCAGTACTACATGTGTGGCGCACAGGTGTAAAAGGCTGTGATGTGGCACATTACTCCTGAGTTGTGAAGGCAATAGATGTATGATGAGATGTGTACAGATGTTATGTGTGACGGTGCAATATGTGCCAGACATGCCCTTAACTCCTTTGACATGTGTGCATGTCGTACTGCACACTTGGGATGAGCGTCACTGGCATGGCACAGTCAACAACACACGCAAGTGTCCCCTGATGCCCGCTACAGGGGTTACCACACCAGACATGTGACTACCCACGGTGCACGATGTGTCTATGTCATGTATGTGTGGTGTGTTCACATTAGCTTGATGTTGGTGTTCCCTCAAAAGCATCTGCTGTTGCAGCAACCAACATGTGTCTGTATGTAGATGGCCATGGCACACTGTTACGCACACCAGGCCACATGTGGTATCGGATGTAAGGTGTGTGTGTATGCAGGGGACACGGAGTAGCGTAACAAGGACCTGTCTGCATCCTCTCAATGTATGTGTGGTCAGTCATGACATGTACACCTTAATGGCAAGGTGTGTGGGCTGTCCTAGTGTAATGTCATGTGACCTGTGGCTCTAGTGTTCCGCTACCTGTCTCTGCAATCAACATCCTACTTCTGCTGATGTGTAGATGTATGTCACTCCTGTGTTGCGTCTGGCTGTTCACTTACACTGGGACACAGCTAGTCCCATGCCATGGGATGTGGAGGTTCACAATCTCCGTGTGTAGCTGGGTCTTGGTAGGACTGTCACCTGGCAGCCATACGTGTCCAGGGCATGTAGCACATACCTGACTCCCTATGTAGCATATGTGTATTGACAGATTAACATGTGCTCAGTACATATAAATTGTTGTTGTAGTGCACTCACTCTTCCTTGTCACTTCCAAATTACTGCAGAGCGCCGCCTCTTCCCCGACCAATTCCGGACTTGGCTGACATGCGGGAGAATGACTGCATACGCTGCTGCCGCTTCCCACAACCGTTGATTGAGGAGTTGACGGCAAGGCTGGCACCACACCTGCAACCGCTGCACAGGTATCCTACGGCACTGACACCCAAGCTGAAGGTAATGGCAGCCCTACATTTTCTTGCCACGGGTACCTTTCAATATACCATAGCTCATGTTGGTGGCATGTCCCAGAGCATGTTCAGCCGTGTGCTGCATGATTTCTTAGAGGCCATGTTGCTTCACCTGGATGAGTTCATCCATTTCCCAACTCCTGAACAGTTGACTGGGGTCAAGCGTGGATTCTATGCCCTGGGAGGGATGCCCCATGTCATTGGGTCCATAGATGGGACATATGTGGCTTTGGTACCACCACAGGCACAGGAGGTAGCATACAGGAATCGCAAACACTACCACTCCATCAATGCCCTTGTGGTGTGTCTGTCCAACATGGTGATTTCAAATGTCTGTGCTCATTTTCCAGGATCAGCACACGATGCCTACATCATGAGGCGTAGCAGGGTGCCTGAAATGATGACGCAGCTGCGCAACGAACGAGCATGTGTTGTTGGTGGGTACACTCTGTCTGTCCTGTATTTTGCGTAGACTTCCAGCACAACCGCTTCTCCTGTCCTACTTATGTCCATGTGGTTTCCATGTAGGGGACGCTGGCTATCCCAACATGCCATAGCTGATCACACCTCTCCGCAACCCCAGCACGCCGGCCCAGCTCCGCTACAACACCGCCCATGGCCGGACAAGGCGAGTGATAGAGAGGACATTTGGCCTCCTGAAGAGCCGATTCAGGTGCCTACACAAGACCGGCGGCGCCCTCCCATATGCCCCGGCGAAGGTCTGCAAAATCTTCATGGTCTGCTGCATGCTGCACAACATGGCAGTTGAGAAAGCTGTGCCACTCATCCTGGATCAAGATGATCAGGACCATCCACCCGTGGAGGACGAAGGGCTTGGCAATGGGGCTAGTGATGTGGAGGATGTGGTTCCGCAAGAGGACATCCGGAGTCGGCTCATACGCGACTTCTTTGCTTAGTGGTGAGTACCAGTGTCTGTGTGTGCACGCATTGGTCCCCGTGTGGCATGTGTTGCCATGTGTGTGTCCATCTGCATGTATGCCACGTGAGTCAGAGGTGTGTGTGGATGTGTCACTCGAGTGATGGTGCCAGTGATGAGTGTATTTCCACAGTCGTAATTGTGACCTAGCATGTTGTCATCCTTACATGTGTCGAGTACATGCACATGCAAGTGGCTGTGCTTTTTGTGGCTGACTTCTTGTGTGTCTCTCATCCCCAGGTACTTGCGCATGCCGTCTGCTGGTTGCATTGTTGTGGCACTGCTATTCCTCATGGACACGTCATCGTGTGCTGACTCAGCGTTACACGCACGGACAAGTTTGGAAGTCTCCTTAGGGTAAGGGATGCATCAGGGGTGTATTGGGTGTGGCAGTTGTTTACGATGTGTGCACACTGCCCCTGTCGATGTTTGGTTCCTCTGCAGACATGTCGCATCACCATGGGACACATTACATGTAGCTGGATACACCTGAATAGATGGTCAGACTTGTTGACAGTCATCTGTGATGGGATAGTGGATTGTGATGATGGCATCAATGTGTGTAACACTGCCCTCAGACACATACGGTTTGCATTGGCTTGACATGGTGTCGGACTTCCACATCAGAGGATCAATGGTGTATGGCAGCCTCTCCGTGAGCAGCAGGGGATGTTTAGCTGTTACCCGACACTTGTGTGCCAGTTCCATGGCTATCACGCATTTGTGCTGCAGAAGGGGGGTGCCAGTGTTGGACCCACATGTTACTCCACATGACCTGTGTATGTGTACTCCGAGTTGCCTCTGCATTCCGGAATACATGACTAATAAAGGTGTCCCTATGCCTCCAAGGTGCCTCTTCTCAGTCAATGCTGGTGTGTTGCCATGGTGCATACGGCATGTCTGGCATGGTTTTCCGTGATAGTGGCTATGTGTCTATGTGTAGAGTAGCAAGATGCAAGCTGTTTGTGTGAGATTAGACTCTGTATTGTGCATGATGTCCATGACTGTGTGGGTATTGTGACATGTGCCATCCCTATGCATCCAACGTTGGCCAGGCCACCATTCTCTACATCCACCTGACTCAAGCTTGCAGGACATGGTTCTGCCACCTGTCTACACATACCTGGGTGCCCCCCAGGACACTCCACATGATCCCTGACCTCTGCGCATGACTGTTGCTGTACTCAATATGTCTGTCGGCACGGTTGTGCGGCCACCCCCTCAGCTGGTTGGGCCCATCACGGGTGTGTATGGTGCTCCATGTCTGTCTTGCCTAATACATTGTGACCCATGTGTGTCCTGTGCCAGACTCAGGCCCCAGGGTATGGATGGTTGAAGTCATATGAGAACTCAGGCATGGTTAGACTATACAAGACACATGTAAGGTAATAATGCAAAATGTAGGCATCATCTCTTTATCGTGTAACTTTTTATTTGTGTTGGGGTACGTGTTGGGGGGGGTATGACAAGAGGGGCTTTCCGTGTGTGTGGAATCCAAAGTTCACTGGGGGAGTTGGTGTCCTTGCCATTGGAAATCATCAGAGTCCATGCCACAGTCTTTGTCAACATTGGTCAGACAGTGACCAGCAAGTCCATGTGGCAGAGAATGTCTTTTGCTGATGTGCTGGTGTTGGTCCAGTGGGCCAGGTGCCAGGCCAGGTGTCCTGGGAGATGGTGCTGTTGCGCCGACCCTCACGGTCTTTTCCGTGGACGACCCGCCCTCCTGCGGGAACCCTCAGAAGCAGGCCGTGACGATGTTTGGGATGCTCCGTCGGATGTCTCCTCCTCCTCCTGATTCCTCCCTGTGGGTGGTGATGTTCTTCGTCTGGTGGCACAGGGAGGGTTGCCCATGTTGTCGGCTATCCGACGGAGTGTACGGTGAATTCCCATGAACACCGTCACAAGCTCAGCCTGTCTGTCCTCCATCCGCCCTTGGTGTCGCAGTTGACAGGCATGTTGCTCCGCATGTTGCTGGGCCTGCTGGGTCTTGATCTCCTCGAGGGTCCCCTTCATCTCGTTGAGGGTGGACACAACCTGGCTCATGCCCATGGTGTCCTGCCGGTATGTGTCCAGGATGTTTCTTACATGGGAATATAACGGTTCCGCAGCCAACTGGTCAGGCTCACGCCTCCGCCGTCCTCTACTCCCACCACCTCTGCCCACTTGCACCTGGCCTGCCCTTGTGGGCACATCGGGTCTCCGGGACCCCTGAGGGGTGGCATTAGCGTTGTCGCATGCCTCCTCCTGGGTGCCCGGTACACCGTGTCCCTCCTGGTCAGCCTGGCTGCGTTGTGGTGGTGGGGCAGGGATCCTGGGTGTCTCCTGGGATGTGGCAGGAGTGGGGGTGGTGGTTGGCCCAGTTGTACCTGACGCAGGTGCTGCAGGTGGTTGGACACCAGAGGGGCCAGGTTGGTCGGGGTCGTCCACAGAGTGGTGAGAGTCGTCGCTGCCGGTGGGATCGTCATCCCGCAGAGCCGGGTCCTGTGAGTCTTCCCCCCCAGTTTTGGGGGGTGATCCACGTCATTGACCTGTGTGTGAGAGAGACAATGTTATTTTTGTTCCATGCAACATCCATGTTTCATTCGTTTCAAAGTTGGCACATTTCCTCTGGGTATTTGGATATGTCTTGCATTCCACTCACAGTGCACTTGTGCATGGGTATGTCCCTTGGCCACAGCTTTTGAGACTTTACCTATGTGTGACATAGTCTTACTTGCTGCGTCAATTGTGACTACAGTCAGCAGTGGAGTGAACAGGTGTGGCGAGCCATGCATTGGCGCCTTCCATGTTGCACTGTACGTGGGCACATGGAGTTGTTCCACACACTTATATAATGCAATTAGCTGTCGTTGTGCTCGTGCACAGGTTGAGACATGGCCCAGTGTTTTGCCATGGAGAAGAGAGGGGGATTCAGGCACTGGCCACCCTTGTCTACATGCACGCAGTCCACCTGCTGACGAGCAGACATTCCCACACCACCCAAGGCTGAATTGGTCTCCCTGTGTCTCCCTTTCTCACTCCCTCTCTGTCCCCCTCTCCCTCCCTCCCTGTGTCAGCCTCCTCCCTCTGTCCGTCTCCCTGTGTCTCCCTCCCGCTCTCTCCCCCTCTCCCTCCCTCTGTGTGTCACCCTCTGTCACCTCAGCCCAGCTTCCTAGGCACACACTTTTTGCAGATCTTTGAATGGCCCTTGGCTTGTTCATGTGAGTTTGTTTCTGATCTCCAGGCACCCATTGGGTGTAGTGTCTGTGTCTGCGCTGCTGCTGTGGTGGTGTGTGCTGCCACTCTTTCACAGTGTTGGCTGTTCATTAGCTGCTGTCATGTGCAAAAAGTGCCTTCACCCCCATTTCTTAATGCAAGGCGTCCCCCATTTGCTGGCAAGTCTTTCCTGTGTGGGGACACACTGTTTGTCTGGCTGTGACCTAGGCCATATGGGCAGAGGGCATTGTTGTCTGCTTCTGAGTTGCACTATGTGATTTTTGAGGCCCACACTCCCGCCATCCGGGTTACCGTGTCTTGTGTTGGTGTTTTCTGTGGCCTGTGACTTGGGATTGTCCAGCTGGGTGCATGGGGCATGGTGGCGCTAGTGGCATGTGCGTGTTTATGGAGTGTGGTTGAGTCATGCGATAGCTTAGGGTGGTTGCGTGCATGATTGTGAGTTTGGCTGTGATTGACGTTCCCCCCATGTGAGGTGAGTTGTTTGTGTACTCACCAGGCTCTCGGAGTCCTTCTACTGCGTCCACTGCCACCACCGGCAGTATGGCCATCACCTTCTCCTCCCAGGGATGGTATTGTACGCGTCTGCGGGGCGGCCCTCCTTCAGTGATGTTGGCCTGGTTGTGGTCGTCGGTCATTTTGGCTCGGACCCTCCTCCGCAGATCGTACCACCTGGCTTGGCATTCATGCCTGGTCCTTCTGGTGGACGCAACAGCATTCACAGCATCGACAATCGTCTGCCACATGGCTGTTTTTTCGGAAATGCTGGTCTGTCTGACCAATGGTCCAAAGAGGTGTGGCTCGACTCTGAGGATTTCGTCGACAAGGACCTCCAACTCTTGGCTAGTGAACTTTGGATTCTTGTTAGTGGGCATGATGAGGGGTGTGGGTGTGGATGGTTGTGGGGGGTGTGGGTGTGGATGGTTGTGGGTGTGTGGGTGTGGTTGTGCAGGTGTGTGTGTGAATGTGATGAGGGGGTGTTTGTGAAGGTGGTAGTGTGAAGGTGTGCAGGTGTAAGGTGTAGTGGAGGTTGTAGTATGGTGCAGTTGTTTCTCGGTGTGGTCTGGCAGCAGTGGGTCTGTTGCAAAGGATCATGGTTTGTGTGTGTTGGGCCTTTTTATTGGTCCATTGGTGGGTGTGGCTGTGTTTGAACTTTGGGTGGGTGTGTTATAAGGAGTGGTTGTGTTTTGGGCCTCTGTTTGGGAGTTTGGCAGTTGCAGGTCAGTGAATGTGTTGTATTTGTGCTTGTTGGACATGTTTTGTGGCTTTGTGCGATTCGAATAGAGTCTTCTTGTGTTGTTTTGCTTTGTCCTGGTTGTGTACGTGTGTTTTTAGTGTGTGTACGGTGTGTACATCGGCCATTTTGTTGTACAGTGCTGTCCTTGTCTCTGGCTTGGTACGACTCGTACATGCGCGATGTTGGGTGAAGGTGCTGGGGCCTGGGGTGCGCTCCGTACGTAGACTGGTGGGGTCGGGGCACGCTCAATACATACGCGGGTGGCGGTACGGGCCGTACATACACGGTTGGGGTCGGGGTATGCTCAATACATACGCGGGTGGGGGTACGGGCCGTACATACACGGTTGGGGTGGGGGTACGCTCCATACATATGCGGGTGGGGGTACGGGCCGTACGTACGGGGGTGTACATACACGGGTGGGGGTTCGACTCGTACGTACACGGGTGTTCATACACGGGTGGGGGTTGGACTCGTACGTACACGGGTGTTCATACACGGGTGGGGGTTCGACTCGTACATACACGGGTGTACATACACGGGTGGGGGTTGGACTCGTACGTACATGGGTGTACATACACGGTTGGGGGTTCGACTCGTACGTACACGAGTGTACATACACGGGTGGGGGTTCGACTCGTACATACACGGGTGTACATACACAGGTGGGGGTTCTACTCATACATACATGGGTGTACATACACGGGTGGGGGTTCGACTCGTACTTACACGGGTGTACATACACGGGTGGGGGTTCGACTCGTACATACGAGGGCTGGGGGGATGGTTGGGCACGTACATACGGGGGCTGGGAGGGTGATTGGGCGCGTACATACGTGGGCTGGGGGGGTGTTGGGCATGTATGCGGGCACATGTCTCCATGGTTGCTATAGGAGTTCGGTGTGGACGGTGTTTTTTCCATCCGGTTGGAACATCGGACGCACGGGATGGATCGTACTTCCGCGGTCGGACTTCACTTTTCACATTTGTACGGTAATTAGTCCGGGGACGTGTCGGGCACATTTTCCGACCCGAGGACGTGTGGGGAATTATTCCCAATGCGATTCGTATGGACTTTTTCCCATGCGAATCGTAGTTGGCAGTTTGTACGGCACTTGTACGATTCGTACGGTAAAAAGACCGGATACGAGTCGTACGGGGAAATTTTTTTCAGGATCCTAATCGGCACCCTAATGTTGCTATATTTTACTGCTAAACAGTCTGTCACAATGATAGTTACCTTGTAGTTAAAGGGGGCTTGATTTAGTGGTGCAGCAGGTGGCACAGGGGCCAAATGCTCTAGGAATCCCACTATACACAGAGTATTGCTAAATGATGCTACTATATAGACAGTCACAAGTGCAGTTATCTAGACAACGCTAGGGTCATGATTACAATCTTTCTGCAGATGTAAAATGCATTTATATTTATTTGCATACTTTTAATGCACGACATTTTAGCTTAATAATTGCTTAAAGAGGGTTTGAGTTCTCCAAAGCAATTTAAACTGCCTACTGTATTTTCATTGTTATATAATATAAAGAACATCAACTGCACATTCTTTAAACAGGCAAATGCTTTCTCTACTTTAGCTGCTTTACTCCTGGTATTTTAGCTTAATAATTGCTAAAAAGGGTTTGAGTTATCCAAAGTGCTTTTAAAAGCCTCCTGTATGTTCCTTGTTTTATAATATAAAGAATACCAAATGTACCAAATGCACAGTCTTAAAACAGGCAAAGTTCAGTTATCTAGCAGGCAATAGGATCATGATTTTATTGGTGCAGCTGGTGCAGAGGCTCCAGGACTTATTATAACAAAAGCCTTAAAAAATACAGTAGTTCTTATAACAAACAAACTTCAAATTATGTTGCTCAATAATTGAAAATCTCACAGTGTACTGTTTAGACAAAAAATTGTAAACCATAAGTAGCACAATGACAATGCAAGTGCAAATTTTTGCTATATGCTCATTATTATTTCAGAGTTTATGTTCATGTTTAAGTTTTTTCTAAGTCTGGGTGGTAAACTCAGCTCTGCTCATGGAGTTTGCAGAGTTTTTGCACTCTGCGTTAAGCGGAGCTCGCGGAGTTCCGAAGAACACCACTTCTCCCAGCGGATTGGAGTTTTTTTCCCTCGCTCGCATTTGTCAACGTCAAGTTGGCAAGCGCGAGCGAGGAACATCCACCACCGGTGGGATTTTTCCTAGTTCACGATCCTCATCATAAAGTTGGTGAGCCCGAGTGTGGAAAATCAACCTCCTGGTGAGAATTCTCAAAGCGGGCAGTCAGATTTCTCATTGCGAGTGGTCGCGTATGCTCGCGACCGCTTGCGTCGAGAAGCCATACGTTCACATTGGGAAATCTGCCGCTCAAGTAAAAATCTACTCGAGAGGCGGAAAGGAAGCAGTGCCCTCTTGCGCTGTTCATGATGATTGCACAGTGCGGACAAACACCTGGCACTGAAAATCACCGTGAACATCATTTATCTAGTGCACTCCGCTCACGTTCACATTGAGTTTCCAATCGCTGAAGTCTGAGAGGAACCTCGAGTTCCAATATGCAGAAAAATGCGACTTTCCCGGGAGGTATTCTGCCTTCAGTGAAATCTTGTGTTCTAAGCAAAACATCCAGAGTTTCTTGGCTAAATTTGAGAGGTCTGCTGATCTGGTTCCGCCAAGGCGGTTGATGTATGAGACTGCGGCGATGTTGTCCATTTGAAGGACAACGGATCTGCCCTGAAGTGAGTGTTTGAAGCTCATCAGGGCGTATAAGCCTGCCGTAAGTTCTAAGAAGTTTATATGATGGGAGGATTCTGCAAGAGACCAAGTACCACCGGTGTTTTGGTGGAGGAAGCGAGCACCCAAACCATGAAGGCTCGCGTCTGATTCCAGTACAAATTCCGGGGCCGAACCGAAGATTGCTTTTCCATTCCAGGCATCCAAATTCTCCAGCCACCAAGAGAGTTCTGACCTGGCTTCCTGATCTAAGGTCACAAGATCTCCGTACCATAGACCAGACCTGAGGGCCTTTCCTTTTAGTCTCTGAAGAGCACGGTAATTCAGAGGTCCCGAAAAAATAGCTTGGATGGAGGAGGAAAGGAGGCCTAAAAGTCTGGCTAACTCCCATAGGGTTAGAGACTCTTGTTTTAGAACAGATCTGATCTCTTTGCAAATGTTTGTGATTCTCTTGGTGGGGAAAAGGAGAAGCCAGTTCGAGGTATCTACAGTGAAGCCGAGGACCTCTAGAGACTTTGAGGGGGTAAGGATAGATTTTTCCCTGTTTATAATGAAATCGAGATTTTCTATAAGGACCATGGTAGTATTGAGGTCTTTCACGAGTAGGAATGGAGTTTGGACATGATGAGGATGTCGTCCAGATAAATGATCAAGTGAATACCCCTCTCTCTCAAAAGAGAGACAATAGTTCTCATAATCTTGGTAAAGCACCAAGGGGCAGAGGAAAGTCTGAAGGGGAGAGCTTGATATTGGAAAAGACGCTTCTTCCAGATGAATTGTAGGAAGGGTTGGTGTTCTTGTGCCATAGGGATGGTAAAGTAATCGTCCTTTAAATCCAGCTTGACCAACCAATCTCCTTTTAGAAGGAGGTCCCTCAGGAGGTGAATGCCCTCCATATTGAAGTGTCTGTAAACTAGGTACTTGTTTACTTCCCGAAGGTTTATGACTGGTCTCCAACCCTTTTCCTTTTTTTGAACGAGGAAAATAGTCCTGACAAATCTTTTTAGACACCATGGGACTTCTACAATAGCTCCTTTTTGAAGCATTGAAGAAATTTCTTCTTCGACAATCTTCTGATGGTCCTCCAAAAAGGTTAAAGGTTTGGGGATCTGTGATTAAAAGGGGAGATCTATGAAGTCTATTTTGAAACCCTGAACGGACTCGAGAACCCAGGGGTCTTGGGTTATAGATTCCCATATATTGTAAAAGTATTTTAGCCTGCCCCCTACCTTTGGGGGGGGGAGAAGAAGAAGGAAGAGGAAGACTTACTTGGAAGATTGGTGTTGTTGGGATTTCCATGGGATCTGTAACCTCTGTTTCGAGAGCCTCTTCCTCTTTGAGGATAGAATTGGTGGTTGGATGGGTAGAAACCTCTACCTGTTGCTCTGAAGTTTGAGAAGGGCCGTTGGTTGCCACGGCCGGAAGAACGGCCCCTTCTTCCAGCCTGTGCAAAAAGGTTGGTATTGAAGACACGTTTCTTATTTGCTTGAGCCTTGTCAAGGGCAGTAAAGGTAGAGACGTACTTTCCTATTGATTTGATCATGTCTTCACCAAAGAGGAGGCCCTTAGGGTTATCAGAGGGCTCTTTTTCGGCTAGATCACCCGACTTGGGGTTGATTTTCGTAAGGATGGTTCTCTTCCTCTCAATGTTGAGGCTTGAATTTGTGTTGCCGAGAAGGATGATGGCCCTTTGGCTCCAACCCCGAATGAGGTTGACGTCAAGAGGGATGTTAGAGATGTGAGATTCTTCTGCCAAGTCTAAAATCCTGGCGAGGGGGCCAAGGATGTCAAGTAGGCGATTTTGGTAGCCCTTAATGGGTCTCTCTAGACCTTTCCTTGGGTCTTTACCCAATTTAAATAGGAATTTAATCAAGTCAGGGTCAAGGTAAGGGGTTTGAGAAACCTTGTCCTGTATGGAGGGTCTTGGGCACTCGGATTTCAGGTCTTTCGAGAGAATTTCTGAGCCATCTTGTAATAAATTGAGAGACATGTTCCTGAGGGAACCATTTAGAGCTATTGGGATGGGAGATGTTGAGAGGGGAGAACATTTCCTCTCCTAGGGGGTTCAGGATAGCATTTTTAGAGGAGGAGGAGGAGTCGACATCGACTAGGTTATTAAAATCAAGGTCTTCGTCGTCCAAATCCAGGACAAATTCATCGTAGGGGTTCTTGAAAGTTTGTTCCTCCTCTGAGTCGGTGTCTGGATCATTCTGAGCACTATCATAGTTTGTGCCGCGAGGGACACCCATCAAATTTGTGTCACGAGGGACACCAGTAACATTTGAGGCGCGAGGGCCTCCCATCAAGTTTGAGGTGCTTGGATCCCCCAAACCAGTTGAGGTGCTAGGACCTTCCATAGTGCAATCAAAAAGAGGCTCAGAGTGTTTGGATTTTTTGGTCCTCTTGCCATGGGTGGCATATTGAGGATCACGAGAAGCGAGGTCGTCGGGGAGATCATCATGATCAAAGGTAAGGGATCTCTTAGAGGACATCACCTCTTTAAGGGTATTTAGCATACAAGACCTCATCTCTCTTTGGAGGAAGTTTTTAAAAGATTCGTTGGTATGATTAGGGGAGCTAGCAGTGGTATCATCTGAATCAAGATCAGACATATTTTCCAGAAAATGTATGCTTATGCTTATGCTTATTATCGCCCTTATTATGTTGTTAGGAAGGTTCATAATAAGGGGCCTTTTCACTTATATGGCAGCAGTAAGGGTATGTTTTCAGTATTAAAATTCCTTATTAATTTCCCTCTTTTTTTTTTATGGGATAAAAACTAGGTAATGCGAAGTCTAGATAACGATCTCCGGCAGCAGCTGACGAGAGCGATGTAACTGAATCGATCGCTCGAGCTCAGCCGCTGCCGGAGAGTGTAATTAAATGAAAGCACTTGGCAAGCAGGGGACGCAATGACACCGTTGCTAGGGTGCATTCCTCATCAGAGACGCGCTCGCGAGGATGGAGCGGGCGCGTATCAAAATTTACCCAAAACGTAGTGTAAATAGGGAATTGTGGCAAAGGAAATACTTAAGGAAGGTTTTTACAGCGATAGTTGAGATTTCCGTGTTTCGGCAAAGCGAGTGTGGGCCCGCCGGAGAGGTACTTCAATGAGGAAGGGGAAGGGAAGGGCGGGCAAGAGTCGACGACCATAAATTGGAAGTCGAGGGAGGGGGGCAGGTGGGTGAGGTAGAATGGGGGAAAAAAGCCCAGGTTCACCCGTAGAGTTGAAGATTGAAAGTCATGAAGAAAGCAGATCGAGTATAAAGAGTACAGTTTGTATGTATAAGCTATTTTGTTTAAAAGGCATAATACATGTTAAACAACAGTTTGTATCTATTAGCTGTTTGTTTAAAAGGCATAATACATGTTAAAGGAAGTAACAAAGAAGGTAACTTATCTGCTTGCGAGCCGCATTTAAAAGAGGCAGTCTTTTGCTCCTCATGCCTTTTATTGGATTTGTTCACTGCATTCTAGAATTGTTTCCTTTGTGATGCAGTGTGGCTGCTTGTGATCTGCAATAAAAGATTAATGTATGATGTAGCCACCGGTCTTGTAATGAAATCCTCATGGCAAGCCAGGAGAAATTTAGATGTTTTGGACATAGTTTTGACATATGGGCCAGCAGTGTGGGGGTGGATCCTAAATTTCTCACAGTAGCCCTGGTGAATAGCTACACTATTGTGACTCTGGGTCGGCTGGCATTCAGAGGACTGGTGTACCTATTTACTTATAGAATTATTTGTATGTGGCGCATGACAAGAATTCTAATCAGGAGCATGCTATCAGCTGAGAGCTCTGCAATGACAGTTACTCAGAGACTTGTGAGGGAGCTTCATGATCTTCTGTGTTCGCGACTATGAATAAACATACATCCATATAACGAAGTGTGAAGGTGTCTACATCATAATATTGGTGACGATCACTAGCTGAGAGAAGGAGAACACAGATGTGAACAGAGTAGCAGAGAACTGATAGCATTGAAAACTACAATAGTTGTCCGGGGAGAAGAGAGGCGAGGCGCCATCACCGGTCAGCTGAATTCAAAGCCCATATTTCAAGCTTTGCTAAAATAAATTTGAAGATATTTAAATAGACAACTTAAATGTTGTCTTGCAGCTGGCCACATGCAGCTCTAGTGTGAGCTGCACCATGGCAAGCGCGAGGTACAGACAGAGCAAACTGTGCCCTGGGGGCTTGTACTCACATTCCTGAGCTGCAATATCCCTTCTGTGCGAACCGCATGCTGGACTCACGTGCTGGCAAAGGCATACTGGGGGCTCACACACACATGGTACTCGTCAGACACCAATTGTTTGGGTGTGCACTGGCATAATTACTCACCAAAGGTGCAGGAGTTCCTCATCACACCCAGCACTTGTGAAGAGCGGGCGCTTCCTGCAAAGACGACTGTTTGAGGAGCCGTGTCCATGGACACAATACAAAACAAACGAAGGACAACAGTGACTAAGTCATAAACACAAACAAAAGGACTACAGGAAAAGAAAGGAAGGATATAACAATTCAAACTAAGAGGCGTAATAAACACAAAAAAAGGACTACAGGAAAAGAAAGAGCCTGAACCAGTTAAAGCAAGTTCCAGAAGTTAGTAAATCCATTCATTGGGAACAGCAATAACCAGGGAATTGTACCCCCACCCCTGTTTCTTACACATGCAGGTAATCCACCTATCCCGTGGAAGGAGTGGATGGACATGTTTGAAAATTATTTAGTGGTTACAGATGGCCAAGATCTTAGATTCACAAGGAAGAAAGTGACCCTTCTCAGTACATTGGATCAAGAGAGGCAGCCAGTTTTTAAATATTTGCCGGTGATTATGGAACAGAATGGTCAACAGATAGAAGATGTATAGAAGGAAGCAGAGAAAAGATCGGAAGATTTTTCTCAAAGGATATCAACATTGTCATGACAAGGTATAAGTTTTATACACAACCGCAAAGAATGGGAGCTTAAATGAATCTGTTTCTAGACTATGGGAACTATCAATCAACTGTCATTTTGGGACAATGACAAATGAATTACATGATCAATTGATCGTTCAATGCTGAAGCGAAACAAATGGAGGAAAGACTCTGGGCAGCAAAGAGCATATTGTTGAAGGATGTCATCAATATAGTGAAAGTAACCAAAAAGTCAGAATACTCAATCAATCAATCAATCAATCAAGATATTTGTAAAGCGCGCTACTCACCCGGAGGGTCTCAAGGTGCTAGGGGAAGGGGGGTCTGCTACTGCTTGAACAGCCAGGTCTTGATATGCTTCCTGTAGGAGAGGTGGTCTTGGGTAAGATGGAGGTGGATGGGGAGGGAGTTCCATGTCTTGGCTGCCAGGTAGGAGAAGGATCTTCCTCCCATGGTGGCTCTTCGAATGCGTGTACGGCGGCGAGGGCGTGGCTGGACGATCGTAGCTGGCGGGTGGGAGTGTAGAAGGTCAGGCGGTTGTTGAGGTACCTGGGGGCCAGGTCGTGGAGGGCTTTGTGTGCGTGGGTGAGGAGTCTGAACGTGATTCTCTTGCTGACGGGGAGCCAGTGCAGGTCTTTCAGGTGTCCAGAGATGTGGCTGTGATGGGGGATGTCCAGGATGAGTCGTGCGGAGGCGTTCTGGATGCGTTGGAGTCTTTTCTGTAGTTTGGCTGTGGTTCCGGTGTAGAGGGTGTTACCGTAGTCCAAGCGGCTGGTGACGAGTGCCTGGGTGACCGTCTTCCTGGTTTCGGTGGGGATCAAACGGAAGATCTTTCGGAGCATGCGTAGGATGTTGAAGCATGATGATGAGACGGCGTTGACTTGTCTGGTCATCGAGAGGGAGGAGTCCAGGATGAAGCCCAGGTTGCGTGCGTGGTCTGTTGGTTTGGTTGCGCTGCCCAGGGCAGGGGGCCACCAGGAGTCGTCCCAGGCAGAGGGTGATGGTCCAAGGATGAGGACTTCCGTCTTGTCTGAGTTCAGTTTCAGGCGGCTGTTCATCATCCACTCGGCTGCGTCTTTCATCCCTTTGTGTAGGTTGGTTCTGGCGGTGGCTGGGTCGTTGGTGAGGGAGAGGATCAGCTGGGTGTCGTAGGAGATGATGTTGAAGTTGTGTTGGCGTGCGATGGCTGCGAGGGGGCTCATGTAGACGTTGAAGAGGGTGGGGCTGAGTTATGATCCTTGTGGTACGCCGCAGATGACTTCGGTGGCCTCGGATCTGAACGGGGGGAGGCGGACTCTCTGTGTTCTTCCGGCGAGGAATGAGATGATCCACTCTAGAGCCTTCTCTTGGATACCGATGTTGCTGAGGCGCTGCACTAGGGTGCGGTGGCAGACAGTATCGAACGCTGCAGAGAGGTCTAGGAGGATGAGGGCCGCTGTTTCCCCGTTGTCGAGCAGGGCTCGGATGTCGTCAGTGGCTGCGATGAGGGCGGTCTCGGTGCTGTGGTTGGCTCGGAAGCTGGACTGCGAGTGGTCGAGGGCTCCGTTCGTCTCGAGGAAGGCGGCGAGCTGTCTGTTGACGGTCTTCTCGATGACTTTGGCAGGAAACGGGAGGAGCGAGATAGGGCAGTAGTTCTTGAGGTCGGTGGGGACTGCTGATGGTTTCTTCAGGAGGGCGCTGAGTTCGGCATTCTTCCAGCTCTCCGGGAAGGTGGCGGTGTTCAAGGAGCAGTTGATGATGTCTCGGAGTTGGGGTGCGATGACGGAGTCGGCCTTGTTGAAGACGTGGTGGGGGCATGGGTCGGCTGGTGATCCGGAGTGGATGGTGTTCATCGTGTGGATGGTGTCTGTGGTGCTGACCGGGGTCCAGGCGCCGAGGGTGGTGGTGGGGGGCATCGGTTCGGTGGTTGGGTGCGTGGTCTGTGCGCCAAAGCTGTTGTGTATGTCGGCGATCTTGCGGTGAAAGAACGAGGCGAGTGAGTTGCAGAGGTCTTGTGAGGGAGTGACGTCGTTGTTTCCGGCGCTGGGGTTGGAGAGCTCTTTGACGATGCTAAAGAGTTCCTTGCTGTTGTGTGCGTTGTTGTCTAGTCATTCCTTGAATGCTGTCCTCTTGGTGGTGTGGATGAGCTGGTGGTGTTTGCGGGAGGCGTGCTTGAGGGCGTTCATGTTGTCTGTAGTCGGGTTTTTTCGCCAGGCTTTCTCGAGGGTGCGGCAGCTCTTCTCGGAGTTCTTGAGGTCGTTGTTGAACCAGGGGGCTGTCTTGCCTTTGGGCCTGTTGGGATGGTTCTTCAGAGGTGCGAGGTCGTTAGCGCAGTTGGTGATCCACTGTGTGAGGTTGTTGGCTGCTTGGTTGGGGTCCGTTGAGCTGGCGGGAGGGTTCTGGCTCAGTACTGTGGAAAGCTGGTCGGTGGTGATCTTGTTCCAGCTCCTGCGGGGAACCTGTTGCTGGTGGTGGTGAGTTGTGGTTCTTCTGAAGCTGAAGTGGACGCAGCTGTGGTCTGTCCAGTGGAGTCCGGTGGAGTTCTGAAGGAAATGTGCTCGCTGGAGGAGAAGACTGGGTCAAGCGTGTGTCCGGCGTAGTGGGTGGGGGTGTTCACCAGTTGCTTGAGTCCGAGGTTGGCGAGGTTGTCCAGCAGGGTGGTGGTGTTGTTGTCGCTGTTGTTCTCCAGGTGGAAGTTGAGGTCCCCTAGGAGGATGTAGTCAGCGGAGGGGAGGGCGTGTGGGCTGATGAAGTCTGTGATGTCTTCGCTAAATTGTGTGCGGGGTCCTGGGGGTCTGTAGATGAGGGTGCCTCTGAGTGTGGTCTTGGGGTCCGTGTGAATCTGGAAGTGAAGATGTTCAGCGGCTGTGAGGGTGTCGTCGGAGTTGGTCGTGATGCGGATGGTGTTCTTGTGGACGATGGCGATGCCTCCTCCTGTCTGGTTGGCGCGGTCCCTCCGGGTGGTCTTGTATCCGTCCGGGAGGGCGATGGCGATGTCGGGCGCTGAGGAGGCGTTCATCCATGTTTCCGTGAGGAAGGCGACGTCTGGAGATGTGGTGTCGAGCAGGTTCCAGAGTTACACGGCGTGTCTGTGGACGGAGCGGGTGTTGAGCATGATGCACTTGAGGTGGTTGTTGCTTCCAGTCTTGGCGGGTGCGGTGCAGGTTCGGAGGCAGGAGAAGTTGCAGGATCGGCAGACGCCGGCCACACGCTCGATCCTATCTTCTCCTCCAGCAAGCACGTCTCCTTCAGTCACTCCACCGGACTCCACTGGACCGACCACAGCTGCGTCCATTTCAGCTTCGCAAAGAACACGGTCCACCACCACCCGAAGCAGGTTCCCCACAGGAACTGGAGCAAGATCACCGCCGACCAGCTCGCCACCTCCCTCAGCCAGAACCCACCCGCCAGGACAACGGACCCTAGCACAGCAGCCTGCAACCTCACGAGTTGGCTGACCACAAGTGCTGACGACCTCGCCCCACTGAAGGACCCACTCACCAGGCCCAGAAGCAAGAAGGCTCCCTGGTTAACCGACGAACTCAAGGACTCCAAGAAGGCCTGCCGCACCCTCGAGAAGGCCTGGCTCCTCGACAAGACTGCCGACAACATGACCGCCCTCAAACTCGCCACCTGCAGACATCACCAGCTCATCCGCACCACAAAGAAGAAATCTCTGAAGGAACGACTGGACAAGAACGCCCATGACAGCAAGGAGCTCTTCAACATCGTCAAGGAATTCTCCAACCCCAGCACCGGCAACAACGACATCACCCCCTCACAGGACCTCTGCGACTCCCTCGCCTCATACTTCCACCGCAAGATCGCCGACATCCACAACAGTTTCGGCGCTCAACCCCCGCACCCATCGATCGAACCTACGCACCCAGCCGCCATCCTCCAGACATGGACCGAGGTGACCCCCGAAGACACGACAAGCATGATGAACACCATCCACTCCGGATCTCCGACCGACCCATACCCCCACCACGTCTTCAACAAAGCGGCCCCCACCATCGCACCCCACCTCCGAGACATCATCAACACCTCCTTCAACACAGCCACCTTCCCGGAGAGCTGGAAGCACGCCGAGCTCAGCGCACTACTGAAGAAACCAACAGCGGACCCGACCGACCTCAAGAACTTCCGCCCCATCTCGCTCCTTCCCTTCCCGGCCAAAGTCATCGAAAAGGTCGTCAACAAGCAACTGGCCGCCTTCCTCGAGACGAACGGATCCCTCGACCCATCGCAGTCCGGATTCAGAGCCAATCACAGCACCGAGACCGCCCTCATCGCAGCCACTGACGACATCCGAGCCCTGCTTGACAACGGTGAAACAGCGGCACTCATCCTCCTAGACCTCTCCGCTGCATTCGATACTGTCTGCCACCGCACCCTAGTCCAACGCCTCAACGACACCTGCATCCAAGGGAAGGCCCTGGACTGGATCACCTCATACCTCTCCGGAAGAACACAGAGAGTACGCCTCCCGCCGTTCCACTCGGAGGCCACCGAAGTCATCTGTGGCGTCCCGCAAGGATCATCGCTCAGCCCCACTCTCTTCAACATCTACATGAAACCACTAGCTGCCATCGCTCGCAATCACAACCTGAACATCATTTCCTATGCCGATGACACCCAGCTGATCCTCTCCCTCACCAAAGACCCCGACACCGCCAAAGCGAGCCTCCACGAAGGGATGAAAGACGTCGCCGAATGGATGAACAACAGCCGCCTAAAGTTGAACAAGGACAAGACAGAAGTCCTCATCCTGGGACCATCGCCCTCCGCATGGGACGACTCCTGGTGGCCCCCAGCCCTAGGCACCGCACCCAAGCCAACAGACCACGCACGCAACTTGGGCGTCATCCTGGACTCCTCCCTATCGATGACCAGACAAGTCAACGCCGTCTCCTCATCTTGCTTCCACACACTCCGCATGCTCCGCAAGATCTTCCAATGGATTCCGACTGAGACGAGGAAGACGGTCACCCAGGCCCTCATCACCAGCAGACTGGACTATGGAAACACCCTCTACGCCGGAACAACAGCCAAGCTTCAGAAGAGACTCCAGCGCATCCAGAACGCCTCCGCCCGAATCATCCTGGACATCCCCCGACGCAGCCACATCTCGAGCCACCTGAGAGACCTACACTGGCTCCCTGTCAACAAGAGGATCACGTTCAGACTCCTCACCCACGCACACAAATCCCTCCACGACCTGGGCCCAAGGTACCTCAATGACCGCCTGACCTTCTACACGCCCACCCGCCAGCTACGATCGGCGAACCTCGCCGTCGTGCCTCGCATCCAGAGAGCCACCGCCGGAGGAAGATCCTTCTCCTACCTTGCGGCTAAGACATGGAACTCCCTGCCCGTCCACCTGCGGCTGACCCAGGACCACCTCACCTTCAGGAAACAGCTCAAGACCTGGCTGTTCGAGCAGTAGCAGACCCCCCTCCCCAAGCGCCTTGAGACCCTTCTGGGGGAGTAGTGCGCGATATAAATGCCAATATTGATTGATTGATTGAGCAGGATGCACTTCAGGTGGTTGCTGCTGGTGCTTGGCTTGGCGGGTGCGGTACGAGTCCGGATGCAGGAGAACTTGCAGGATTGGCAGGTGAAGGGTCCGTGGGTGCGTCTTGGGGCGGCTCGGCAACAGCCGGGGATCCGGCTGGTGTTGAGTGCGATGAGAGTGGCGGCGTTGTAGGTTTGGTGGGTGGGCTGGCGTCTGCGGGGGCCAGGGGATCTGGCGCTGGGCGCGGTCCAGGCGTGGACGGGCGCATTCGGGCTTGCCTTAGGCGCGCCTTTGGCGCGCCCGCTGCGCGCATCCGCTGCGCAGCCTCCATATGAGTGGAAGAGGGAGGGAGGAGCAGCTGGGAGGTGGGAGCGGGGCGGCCAATGGGGTGCGAGGGGGCGGAGCTACCGGGACGCGGCCGCAGGAAACGGGCGGCGAGGGGGTGACGCGGCGAACACAGGAAACAGAAAGAAAAAAGGGATCACAATCAGGGCAAAAGGTGAAGGGAGCAAAATCCGGGCAACAAAATGACACAGGTACAAATGAAAAGGCGGACACAGGCACTCACTCGGGGTACAGAAGAGAAAGAGGGCACTGGCACTCGGTCACAGGCAGTCAGGTCACAGCAGCGGGAAGCGGTCACACAGGGGGCTGCGTGGTGGTGAGGGGAGCGACCTGCCTGGTAAACAGGGTCAAAGGTCGCTCTCCCTACCGCTGCGCGGCCTCCATATGAGTGGAAGAGGGAGGGAGGAGCAGCTGGGAGGTGGGAGCGGGGCGGCCAATGGAGTGCGAGGGGGCGGAGCTACTGGGACGCGGCGGCGGGAAACAGGCGGCAAGGGGGTGACGTGGCGAACACAGGAAACAGAAAGAAAAAAGGGATCACAATCAGGACAAAAGGTGAAGGGAGCAAAATCCGGGCAACAAAATGACACAGGTACAAATGAAAAGGCGGACACAGGCACTCACTCGGGGTACAGAAGAGAAAGAGGGCACTGGCACTCGGTCACAGGCAGTCAGGTCACAGCAGCATGAAGCGTTCACACAGGGGGCTGCGTGGCGGTGAGGGGAGCGACCTGCCTGGTAAACAGGAAATGGAAATGGAAAAGAAAGCAAAAGGAAATGATGCTGACAACAGTTGTGTAGACAAAGATGACAGTGACTTTTTGGCAGGCACTAAGGGGTTGTACAAGCTTAATAACTACAATACATACATTAACACTAATAGGTCCTACATCAGGATGTGTACCAGATATTGGAGCACGTTCCATGATACAGATTTAACGACGTGGCTTGCTTTAGGGAAGGAGTGCAAAAAAACGGAAGGGACACTCTGCACGTATGTGTGAAACTGGTCCCAAGTCCAGGTTAGGAATTGTACATGAGAAATATTTTGAATGTGAGGAACGGACAGACAGGGTCCTATGCATCCACAATACTGTCAGTGAAGGTAACTGCCCACCCAGACCAACAGCAAATTTTAGAGGGAGAGGAAGGGCCATTCAGGTAATGATAGATTCAGGGTTATTGTATATGATCACACCCCAAGAGATGATTTCACGAGAAAGGCCAATGTACATCTTTTACCAAAGAATATTAATCCAGGTGGATATCAGGGAGAGAAGATAGATATACATGGTTACATGTTAGCAAAGACTAAATTTCATCAAAAGCAGGTGGAGGGGAAAGTGTGCATGGCAGTGAATGGTCCACCTCTTTTCGGTTGGAATCATCAATATGATCCAGGGCATAGAATCAAGTCATGGTAGTTGAAGATCTCACTCACAAGGATATATATTTTGGAAGCAAATAAAGAGGTCTTCACTAATAAATTAGGAGAGCTCAGAGGGTATGTGAATCAGGTTGTGGTCAAACAAGATGCAGTACCCGTTCAACACAGACTGAGGAATGTACCCATTTTCATACATTAGGATGTCCATCAGATGGTATGGGACATGGTGGAGGAAGATATAATAGAACAAATTGAGACATCAAGTTGGATTACTCCAGTAGTGATCACTGAGAAATCAGATGGGAATCTGAGAATTTGAGTTGAACTTTGCACAGTCAACCAAAATATTTTGGTTGATTATTACCCATTACCCAACGCAAGCAAACTGGTTCTGTTGCTAAAGGGTGGTAAGAACTCCTCCAAATTAGCTCTCAGAAGTGCCTATCCCCAGATTAAGTTGCACCACGACTCAAAAGCACTTACTGCTTTCAATACAATGAAAGGCATTTTCCAATTCACGAGGTGCCTTTTGGTCTTGCCTCCGCTGCAGGAGTATTTCAAAGGATAATGGGGGAAGTATTTAAAGATTTAAGTAATGTTATTTACTTCCATGATGAAATCTTGGTTTTTGTGACACTGTGGAAAACCATAACAACACCTTAAGATGTTTACTTGACACGCTCAAGATGGAAGGTCTTACCTTAAAAGAAGATAAATGCAATTTTTCGGTGAGGAAATTGAGTACCTTGGATATATGTTATCAGAACAAGGGGTTAGGCCAAAAAGGGATTTATTAGCAGCCATCGGAAAAACTCCCTTCCCCTCAAGAGAAAGGCCAGTTATGATCGTTCCGAGGGTTAATTGAGTGTACTATTAGAAATTCATGAAAAGTTTTTCAGAATAAACTAAATGTCTCAGAAAGTTATTAAGAAAAGATAATGGTTTCCATTGGGAAAAAGAAATACATGTGCAGGAGAGGATGTGGTCCGTCGGCTAGACTGACGACTTTGGTGGTGGAAACCAGGGTTTGAGCCTCGGGGTCGCGTCCACATCCTGTGATTCTGGGGAAATCACTTAATCTCCCCGTGCCTGAATGTGTAATGTCAATACGGCGCTCATGTAAAGTGCTCCAATACCTTCGGGTCGAGTTCGCGCTATATAAATATGCAACAAAAAAAACATAACTAAAGAAATTTGTGAAGTGAAAGTGATGTAAAGTGCAATTGGTTTGGGGGTGATTTTACCCTATATCCATGGTGATGGTGAAAAAATCGTACCATTCGCTTCACAATCATTGACTCAAACTTAAAGAAATTACTCAATGTTTGAAAGTGAAAGTCTGGTGGGTGCATGGGGTGTTGAGTACTTTAGGATCTCTGTCTAGGGTCATAAAATAACACTTCACCCCGACCACAAGCCTTTGGGAAGGGTGTTGTTGTTGGGTGGTGCAGGGAAAATGTCAACATGTTTGGACAGGTTGCCTTCACATCTACAAGAATATCAGTATGCAGTTGAGTATATTCCAGGTTGTTGCAATGTTCAAGCTGATTGTGTATCTCATTAACCACAAGACTGGCAGGAGATAGACAAAGAATAGGTACAGAGGTATGGAAAAAAGGTGTAATGGAAAGTGTTGATGACGTAATGGAGTGTGCCCAGGGCACAGTATCACGAGATGACTGGCGTGAGAGTATGGATGGTGATATAGTTTTCAAGGAAGTAATAACATTTTATCCTAGAAGGGGAAGGAAGGGAAAGTGCAGTGAGTGTTTCTGCGAGACCATTTATAAAGATTTCAGAGGAAATGTCACTTGTTGCAAAGGACATTGTGATGAGAGGAGATAAGTGTGTTCCTGCTGAGAGTTTTAGGTACAGTTTTTTTACGGTGGGACACAAAGGATACTTAGTAGTGATATGCACGGTTCGGTTGAAAGATGTGTGGATTGCAAAGAAGGTGAAACAAGCTGTCCTGCGAGAAATGCTGGACCTTAGAAAAGCACAGCATACTGTATGCATGGCTTTTATTGGTCCACTCGGTGCGGTTGGAGCCGATCTGAAGTGTGCACTTGTGATGATACTTAAAATGCTTGACTGTTACCTTTTTTAGGGAAATCACTACTGTAAATACGATAAAAACGTTGCAGGAAATGTTTAGGGAAGAAGGTTTTCCTACAAGGCTGATACAGATAATGCAACACAATTGGTGTCAGTGGAAATAGAAACATTCTCAAAATTCTGTGGTATGTATAATTTTTGACATTCCTTATACAACCCACAGGCAAACGGAATAGTCAAGAGGTGTAATTGCATGGTAAAGGGTGTCATTCAAATAGCGCTGAACATCGGAAAGAGTGTGTGCACAATGGTAAATGATTTAGGGGCACATCAACAACAGCCGGCGATAATTATCTCTAAGCGCACTTAGCGCTAGGATAATTATCGCCGGCTAGCATTAATTTTTATCGCTGAGATAGCGTGCTATTAGCAACGCTTATCTCAATAGCGATAAAAATCCTCACGCTAACAGGCTAACGTGAGATTATCGCTGGAAACCCAGCGATAATCTCACGTTACCTTGTTGATAGGGACAGGCAAACTTAGCCATGATATCCTCCTTCCATAGGATATCATGGCTAAGTCTGAAAAATACCAGACGTAAAAAAGCAGCGTTAACCGCGGTTAGCGCTGCTTTTTTTGTCTCTAACAGGGTTAGCGACATTCTTGATAATAGGAGAAATGTCGCCCTAAAAAAGGTTTACTCTGGAACGCCCCCTTGCATCTCATTAGAGATGCAAGGGGAAGCGTATAGTAAAAGGGTGCTAACATGCAAATTTGCATGTTAGCACCCTGTTGTTGATAGGGCACTAGTTTTATCTCTGCTTTTTTGGCTTTTAAAGCCAAAAAAGCAGAGATAAAGCCCTTGTTGATATGCCCCTTAGTATGGCTAATCGTACTACAAATAATGGCGTGACAGGAAGGATACAGGGCAGTGGTCGGACACAGAGTACTGTTCCTGAGATCCAAACGAGATCCAGACGAGAGAGATAATTACAAGGCGTCAGAGGCCTCCAATATACCTGCATGATAATGTGACATAAAGGGCTCCATGAGACTATATTGTGATGTTTGAAAACATGTGCATTGCTATCATGAGTCTTATGTTTATAAGATATGTTGTATTTTATTTAAATCTTCTTTTAGTCATGCATAAATATATGTATCTGTGTATCAGTGGATTTAAGTTTCATTTTGAATTTCAGGTTAACATTTACTTGTTTTGTGTAAAGGGAATGGATGTGCTGTACTTATTAACTTGTAGAATTATCTGTATGTGGCACATGCAGAGAATTCGAATCTGGAGTAGGGGTGGGCGGAATTTGCGAAATCCACTTTTGCAAATTATCGCGAAAATGTTAAAAATTATCGCAAACACGCGGAAATATTGCGAAGATGCGGACGTTTTTTTCCCGCATGTTCGCGAGATTTTCTGCATGGTTGCGGCTCGCCAACTTACCCATGTGGTTGCTCGCGGGCGCGGCCATCTTGTTTTCAGTTGTCTCGCGGTGCATGATCGCGAGAAGAAAGACGTGATCGCGTGACGCATGACGTCACTGCGAGCACGGACTGTCGCGAGACAGCGCAAATGGCTAAAAACAATACAACATCTCATGGAGAACGCGACCGGATCAAGAAAACTTGTCGGCGAACGCAGGGATTCAGGTAAGGCGCTCGCGCGCGCGCGAGAATGTAATATTTTACAGCGCGAGCAAGAAATAAATTATCGCCAAGCTGCGGAATGCGGAAATTTTGACATTTTCGCACTTTCCGCGGAATGCGAAAATGTCAAATTATCGCAATTTCCGCGAATGGAACGAAATTTTAGCCCAGGCCTAATCTGGAGCAGGCCATCAGCTGAGGGTTCTGTAATGACAGTTTCTCGGAGGCTGGTGAGGGAGCTCCGTGTTCTCGAATACGAAAAACCAGACATCAATTTAACAAGAAGTGCGAAGATGTCTACATCATAAAAGGAACCCTATGAACCCTGTACATTTCTGAAATCTAGAGACCCAGGGAAATCTAGAGTGGTGTCGCTTGCATAGGTGCCACTATGTCATTTTCTAACTCAGAATGTCTTGCGATACTTTGCCTAAAATCACACATTTTCCTCACATTTCCACGAGGAAAAGCTTTGAAATCTGCAGGGATCCACTACATTCCTACCACCCGGTGTTCGTGCACTTCTCCCATAAAAACAGTTACCCTGTGAAGTTCCAAGTTAAAACAATAACCGTATCTTATATCTGATGTTACCAGGCCTGTATATGATGTATCTTTTGTTTCCAGGTAATGCAAACTAATACCATTTGTTGCTCCTACGCTATGGAAAACAATGCAATAAATACATAAACATATCATGACACTGCACCCAGTAATTATGTTGCAGCGCATTATCCATTGTGTAATCTGTGTGATTTTGCTGTGTGACTTTGTTGTGGCATAGTGGTGAAAAACAGTGTCTTAGATGCTTATAGGGTGGGGTTCAAGACAGCTCCAGTTGCTGTTTGCATCTTTCTTTACTTTATGCGGCCTTGTGGAATGCCTTAGGTAAGTGTTTAACACACTGTGAGTTGTGAGCCCATTTTTGGTGGGCCTGGAAAGTCCAAGCAATAAATGAAAATACATTTAAAGTTTGTATTTATCATGTCACATTTGCTGCGCTGCAAAGACAGAGGTCACATGTCAGGCTATGTCTCCTGCTGCTTATTTTTTAACACAGAGACTGGTGTTTATGAACGACTCTCCTTTTTCAATCAGAGAAAGAAACATGACAGTGAATTATGTCATACATCTGATGGGGTACATCAATTTCTTAATAGCAAATGTTAGCGATTCGCTATTAGTAAATCGCAAGCTGCGATGTACAACACTGTGTTTGACACTACTGGTGATTCGCAGTGGGTCTCAAATGGACCTGCCTCATCTATATTGACGAGGCAGGTTTCAATTTGCCACCAACTGCGAATGGCTACAATCACAGGTATGGTGGCCTGCTGGGTCAGCAGACCACCATGTCTGGGATTGCTTTTTAAATAAAGCAATATTTTTTTGTAATGCAGCCCATTTTCCTTAACGGAAAACAGGATGTATTTTAAAAATAAAAATGAAAAGCTAACTTTTAATTTTTTAAGAATAGGAAATGGTCTTCGGGACCACTGCCCGCTCTTAAAAAATGCTGGTGCCCACATTCACAAAGGGAAGGGGTTCCTTGGGCAACCCCTTCCCTTTTTGATTTGGGGAACTGCAAATGTTTTGCAACTGCATTCCAGGTCGCAAAACATTCCGACATACCTGTGCGACTCACTATTAGGAATGGACGCCCTTAACATGCCCATTCCTAATAGCGACTCGCAAACCTTATTTTGCGAGTCGGTAATAGGTTCCGACTCGCAAAATAGGGTTGGTACATGCCAAAAAGCATTTTGCCAGTTGTAAACTGCCCGGTGGGCCATTTGCGAGCAGTAAAATGCTTCTTACATCTGGCCAATTGTCATTCTTGTGCAATATAGTTTTATCTATAAAACTATGTCTGAGCACATTTATTGACCATTTCAATGAAAAATGTGCTGTCTGTAAATAACTATATGCTACCACAAACTTTTATTACATTAAAAATCACCCACCTCATATCCTTTAAATGGAGGTGGTTCGCTAAATTGTGGCATACTTGAAAGCAGGTAGTGGTTCTAAAAAGTTTGGGAAGCACTTCCTTAGATTTCTGCTCACACAGCTGAGCTGGTCATTTACTTTCTTTCCTTTGTTCAGTACATGGGAGCAGATGTCTGGCATTGAGTAATGTAAACACTTTCTGACTGTGATTTTCCATGGCAGCAGACTTCAGAACAGTATTTGTAAGAGCGGTGGCATCTGTGCCTTTGATACTTTCACTTGCAGTTCATGTCTGCCTAATGCAATTAATGGGTTTCTATTTTCAGTGTGCCGCTTCCAGGCCTTTTCAGTACCGGCAATATCCTGGAACAGATTGGGGTCCTCGGAGCTTAATTTGCAATGAAAGAGTGCCAGTGCCCAGTGCCCAAAGCTCTGCTCAGAAGCCCGCATGCAATGCTATTAAATGTCGGGTCGCCAAATACCAAGGCTTCAGAGTCTTGAATTTATCTCAGGCCTCTTTAGTCCAGTACCAGACACTCGCTGCCCCCTTTATCTCACTTGTGCCAGTCCCTGCTTTCTCCCCTTGTGAGAGATTTTCAGTTTTTCTCTTCCTTGCCATTTTTCTGCTTTTCCCTCTCCTGCTCTTGGTCAATATTTGATGAGGAAAAATAAATGCTGGCCCAAAAAAATGAGTCCCGGTGGGCCCCACCTGCAACCACTTGCTCAAATTGAGGCACTGAGGGCTCTATAGTTTTGGCATCTGGTACATTTGGGCTGGGGCAGTTTCATGGCGGTGTCATCCATTATTTTTCATTAGACGCTCTTTTTATACTGCATATTGCCTGTTCATTTTTCCATAGCTTTAAGGCTGCAGAATAACATTTAATTGTATCCCCATAGTTCAAGAGGTGTTGGAGGCACAATGGCATAATCCTCGACTCAGAGGTGGGACTTTAGGTCTGAGTTTTTTCGTTACCAATCAATCTGTTAATCAATCAGAGAGTTTTAAGCATGCTACTAACCCGCGAGGGTCTCAAGGCGCTGGGGGAGGATGGGAGTAGCTCAGGTCAGTCGAAGAACCAAGTCTTGAGGGACTTCCTGAAGATGTGCAGGGTGGATGAGCATCTGATGTCGGGCAGCAGCTCGTTCCAGGTCTTGGCCACAATGTAGGAGAAGGTTCTTCGCAAATACAAGGAGATGATGGATGGAGCGCTGAAACTTTTCAGACACTCACCCCCAGTCACAGATCTAGGTTGAGTCTATCATCGTTCTTTAGCTCACTTTGCCACCCCAATGCAGACACAAGTATATGCAAATCAGTCTTGACCCTGTGCCTCATGGAAACAGTCCAGCCTGAACTGTCAAGCCATGTCTTCCCTGGACTGGAAACAAGCACCTGTTCTTGCTCTATGGATATGCGGTGGTTCGGCGAGGGTGAGGTAGGCGGATCGGAGGTTCCTCTTGGGTACGTGGAAGGAGATTCTTTTGTTGAGATATTGAGGTCCGATGCTGTGGAGGCATTTGTAGGAGTGGGTGAGTATCTTGAAAGTTATTTGTTTCTCAACGGGGAGCCAGTGGAGGTCTCATAGGTGTTGGGTGATGTGTTTGTGTCAGGGTATGCAGAGGGCGGGTCTGCGGTGTTCTGTATGGTCTGGAGTTTGCGGAGCAAAGGCTTGTTGATAAGGGCGTAGAGGGCGTTTCCATAGTCCAGTCTGCTGGTTATGAGTGTGTGGGTGACGGTCTTCCTTGATTTTGGGGGATCCATTTGAAGGTCTTCAGGAGGATGCGGAGGGTGTTGTAGCAGGTGGAGGCGACGGCGTTGACCTGTTGGGTCATGGAGAGGGAGAAATCTTGTATGATGCTGAGGTTTCGGGCGTGGTCCGTGGGGGTGGGAGGGCTGTCTAGGGTGGTAACCACCAGGTGTTGTCCCATGCAGAGGGGTAGGGTCAGAGTACGAGGACCTGTCTTTTCCAAATTGAGTTTCAGGCAGCTGCTGCTCATACAAGATGCAACGTCCTTCATTCCTTCCTCGACATTGAGTCTGGTGATGATGGGGGTCCTTGGTGAAGGGAGTGGATGAGCTGGTTGTCATTGGTGTTAGATACTATGCTGAGTCCGTGCTGTCTGACAATGGTGGCGAGGGGGGCCATGTAGATGTTGAAGAGTATAGGACTGAGAGATGATCCTTGGGGTACTCCGCAGTTGATCTCTGTGGGTTCGGAGAGGAAGGGTGGAAGCCTAATTCTTTGGGTTCTGCCGGTGAGGAAGGAGCAGAGCCAGTCAAGGGCGGTTCCCTGGATGGAGGCGCCGTGGAGTCTGGTGGTGAGTGTGCAGTGGGAGATGGTGTTGAATGCTGCTGATAGGTCGAGTAGGATCAAGGCCATGGTGTGTCTTTGGTCGAGGAGGGTGTGACTGTCGTCTGTGGTGGTGAGTAGAGCGGTCTCGGTGCTGTGGTTGCTGCGGAATCCGGATTGGGTGGGGTCGAGTATGGAGTTCACTTCGATTAATTTTGTTAGTTGAGCGTTGGCTGTCTTCTCTGTGACTTTGGCTGTGAAGGGGAGGAGGGAGATGGGCCGGTAGTTCTTGAGGTCCATGGGATCTGCTGACGGCTTCTTGAGTAGGGGTCTGACCTTTGCTCGTTTACATTTGTTGAGAAATATGCCAGTTTCAAAGGTGGCATTAATGGCGTGTCGCAGTTCCGGAGGGATGGCGGTGGCAGCTCTCTGGAAGATGTGTGGGTGGTAAGGGCCTGTGGGGGGTCCTCCGTACCAATCATTGTTTCCCACTTGACTCAAAGTGTGCTGGATGCATAAGTGCATGCCTCTGGGCTGTTCTATTGCTTGTGTGCACTTTGAGACGTTTATGCATTTCCTGGAGTGGGCGGCCAAACAAATGGTGGGTTCATGACCATGATGACTTTCTTTTACTGCACCCACCAGATTCTCCCATCTGTAATGAGAACTTGCACGGCTTCATATCCTTACCCAAGGCTCTAGGTGTTCCATTAGCTTCAGCCAAAACAGAGGGCCCAAACACCAAATTTTATTTCTGGGGTCTAAAATTGATTCTCTCAGTGGAACATGTAGCCTACTTAGGGGAAAGCTGCTCCAACTTCAAGCAACATTTAATGCTTCCTTGCTTGCAAACCCTTAGGGCAGCCGAACTTTGCTCCATGAGTTATCCCGAAAAGGAGGCCATTTTCCAAGAACTTTTCCAGGACTATATCAGGGTTGAAGGCAAAGCATCAGCACATCAGATTGTCTAAAGAAATGATGGACGATATAGAAACTTGGGACACTTTCCTGCAGGACTTCAATGGGACCCTTATCTGGCCCAAACCAGCCACTTCCATCTCCGACTTGGAATTATACACTGATGCAGCTGGTAATTTAGGGTTCTGGGCAATATTTCAAAGCAATTGGTGCATGGAGCACTGGCCACTGCATTGGTATGAAAGGAGCCTGAAAAAGAATGTAAGATTCTTGAAGTTGCACCCCATACTGTGTACATAAAGATTTGGGGGAAGTAAATTCCGGTCCAAAAATTATTTTCAGACAGCATTAGATGCCATTATTAAGTGCATAGTGCCCTTTCATGCTAAGGCTGCTCAAGTTAGCTCTCTACCACTTATAGAAAAACTTTACTTTACTGGCCATGCATGTTCGGGGGAGGGGATTAATACCATTGTTGATGCCTTGTCTCATTTCAAGATGGAAGAATTCAGGGCCCAACTGTCAGATGCAGGGCAGAGTAAGACTCCTTTCTCAGAGTTCCTATGGAGGCCTGGTGCCCACTTCTCCCAGTACTGATCACAGCAGCAATTGACACCATAATGAACTAAGTAAATATGGTATTAAGGATGTATAGAACACATGATATTCAAATGGATGTTACTTGAATTTTGAGCAATCATTTCAGTTAATAAGTGCTAACGGATGCACAATCATTGAGCACTAGATTTTTGGTTACATGTCCGTCTGAAGCACATTGAATAGTCCCTATGCATGAGGTTGGAACTTGGGCTCACTTATGATATTATGTGTATAAATAATGTGTACTCCAATTTTGGTATTTGTGTTATTTCCAGCTCTGAGGAAGTCATTTGGGTCAATCCCTTTAGCGACGAAACGCATTGGGAGTGGAAGATTTTCTGACAATAAAGAGAAGAACAGAAGCCCAACTGATTATTGTTCTGCTATGATAATTTGTCGTATTTGTTATTTGACATTGTGCATGTGCGCCAACATTTGTGATTAATCAAATCAATCTGTGATTGAGCCTTTTAGGGAATTGGGTGTTATTCCCCAAGTTTGATAGCACCGCAGGGTACTGTCAGTACAAGTGAGAATAGTGTGTAATATTGTTGGAGCGCTTGATTACCCCCTATACCCAGTTTGAGTAGTACATTCCACACAGGCTAAACAGCAGGTATAACAGAGTGTCAGTTGACCTTGCCACAGAAGATTTTTCAGCCCATTCATTCAGGACAGGGCTGCTGCATCTGCAGTGAGAATGGGCCCTAATCAAATCCAGGCAGTGGGATGATGGAAGTCCAGCTGTTTGAGGGTATATCCATCTGTATTTGGCTTAGCAAAGATGGGCAAAGATGGTGGGGGGAGACAGCAATGAAGATCAAAATACCTGGTACAACTATGGTCTCTCTGTCTCTATTTTCCCAAAGCGGCATCCCCAAAACCCATGTTCACGGTATGCTGATATGGGCGATCTTTTGCTGTTGTCTGCACATAGAATATCTGAAGTTGGCTCAGATTCTCATAGGGTTCCAGAATAGCCTGTAGTATGTAGTAATTCAGGAACCCCTTTTTTAGTCATTCATTTAAAAGGAAATAATATGATGTGTATGGGAAACTGGAGGGTTTGCTGAAGATCTTAGCAAGAGTACTAGGCATGCTGAATGGAAAACTGCAATATACAAACAATAGTCTGGTCAGGGATGGCCTTACACACTGAATGTCGCTGCTGTATGTGTAGTAAAGCGTTAAATCACTTTGGTAGGAAATTATACATGGCAATAGAAAAACTATTCAACTGTCTCCCTATATTTATGATTAGGCATGGCTTGTTGCAGTCATTGGTAACCTCCTCGCTCTGTGGTGGAAAAGTGTTATGATCTAGGAAGGTTATGATGCATCTTCTCTGTTGCTGTCCTTGCCTTGCTGCTCAGTCTGTGTGATGTCATCGGAATGTTGAGTGTGTTTGAGTGGAAGCAAAGATCAGTTGGTGAGATGGGCTGAGCAGCAGGGAGGCTGCTCCTGGTGGGGCATTGTTGGATATTAATCAAGGCCTAGCTTAAACTTGTTGTGGATCCTGCTTGAGAAATAAAGCTAAGTTCTTGGACCACATCCCTGGACTACCTATCCTTCTTTAATTGTAACAAAAACCCTCAGTAAAATTTACAAAGGACAAATATAGGATGCCATACAAGGATCTATAACTTGGTTACAAAGACTATTGATGTGGGTTTGGGGCTGGCTGGAAGGTTGGGTGGGCCTGAAGGCAGTCTGGAATTCTAGCCACACCACGTGGCTGCTCACATCTGGATTTAATTTTCTGGATTCAGTTTTGGCTGAATGAAGAATAAAGGGGTTATTCATGGTTGTTTCACCTCCCTATGCAGTTGAAACATAATGTGTTTTGTTGCTATGCCTATGCAACAAATTGATCCCAATGCAAAAAGTTACCCCTGCCATATACTTGTGTGTATGTATATATGTATATAATGACTAATTTTTCTTTTGGCTCATGTGTAAGCTGCTCACAGAAGAAAGTCATGTCCTCCCTGTTTACTGTTCTATGGTGTGCTACATGGATTACTTTGACTTAAAAAAAATTGATATGATACCAAACTGTTTGTTTACTCTGTTGTGTGCTCAATAAAGAAGAGCTTTAGTCATCTGATACACAAAACACTAGTCAGTAAATTTTGTGACCGTGGGTGATGGGTGGGGTACCTCAGTGCACTTACTAAAGCTCAAAGCAAGAGATCTAAAAGAGGACCCTAGATGAAAAAGGAATTTAACAAGGATGTGGTTGAACTTTTGTACATGACAGAGATGTATGCGGTGAGTCACCAGTTCATTATCTATGACAAGATGGAGGGCACAGAAATATATCTGATGGCTGTGATGAAAGTTGGTGACAGGTCTGTGAAAGTCCATAGGTATTGTATGAGTAGGACCAGAAATTTTCACCATCTGGGATAAGGTATTTAGGGTTGGGGGGACAAGAAACACGATATGGTATTAAAAATAAAAGTTGTTACTCAATTAAGAAAATAAATTCCTGTGACATGCAGAGTGACTCAACAGATTGAGGTCACCCAAAAATGTTCAAGGGAGTGAAAAAAAACATGTAAGAAATTAGATTTTTGGTTGAGGGTCGGTGAAACCCAACTCAAACAAAAACCACAATCCTTGTCGGTGTGAACCACAAAATTCACTAAATCAACTAGTGTTGAACCGTCTGATTGCTTGTTACAAAAGCAGTTAGGCTTAACTTTGAGGCAAAGTGTTAAGTTTTTATGCAGCATTCAAATAGTGATAAACTGAAAACATAACAAAAGAATAATCCCACACAAATTTAGAAAAACAGAGTAAAATCTAATAAATAATATAAGACCAAAAAATTAAAACTCCAATCAGTAGAAACTCAGATATGCAATTTTAAAGATTTAGTTACGAATATCACCTATAAGCACAAACCGTCACTTGCAGTTATCTAGCCATGCTAGACCAGGTAAAAAGTCACATGTTCAGGCCGACGAAGAAGGAACTTGGGCCAGATGCATAGACCAGGTTAGTCCTGCCGAAACAGTTGCCTTCTCAAAGATGGTGCAAAGAGTCCAGATTGCTGTGAAGGAGGCCGTGTGGGGAAGCGAAAGCGTTGTAGACAGTCGTCGCTGTAGCGCTAAGATGAGGCCGGGCATTGCGGATGGTCCTCCTTGTAACACAAAGATCCTGTCAAGCCTCAAGGGCTGTCATGCTAGAGATTTGCATTGGCAGTCACCACAGTCTGTTGATGCTTTAACCCGAAGTGCAGATCTTGCATTGCCGGTCATCACTGGCAGTCGCTGTTGCATGAAGAGTTGGGTACACTGGAGCTTTGCACTGGCAGGTGGAAAGATCACAGCGTGAATGGCCCTGTTCGAACTTGTGAAAAGCCAAAAACTTCAGGATTTCTCCATTGTGTCCAGAGGAATGCACTTTGATGCCAACCAAGAAGGAGGACCTGGGGAGGCTTGTCTTGGGTATTAGATACTCACTCTTACAGAGCCCAGCAGGACTCAGTAGGTTGAGTTGAAGGTCCAGGCAGGGACAGTTGCAGCAGAAGTTCAGCTGGGCAGTTGCAGAAAGGCCTTTCAAGCTTGTTGTGTCCCTGTAGCTCAGACAGGTCAGCCAGAGATCCCTTGGAGTCACTCAGGTAGCCTGGGGTGAAGAGAACAGGTAAAATCTTTTTTAGCAGCAGGGCAGTCATCTGGCAACAGGGCAGTCCTTCTTCTGCAGTATCCACAGGTCCAGAGTGTTCTCAAGAGTGGGTTTGAGGGTCCTACTTTTATACTCGGGCCAGCTTTGAAGAGGGAGAAACTTATGGTGTTTTCCATCCATAAATGGTTCTGGAATTTCTTGTCTCCCTGCCTAGCCTGTACGGGGTTTGAGGTCATTAAACGTGAATGTGAAGTTCTTTGGGTGCTTAGGAAGCTCCTCTGAAATGTAAGTGAGACTGTGTACAGCTCCACTCCTCCCATCCTGCCAAGATGGCCTTTCCTGCTAATGCCTAGTCCCACTCTTGTGTTACTGTCTGGTTGGAATACACAGGCCAACTGCCAACTGCACCTAGTCATGTGACCCAGGATACAGGCTGCAGGCACCAAATGGTTAGGACAAGACAAATCCAAAATTCTAAAGGTAACATTTTCATTATTGCGACTAAAAATACAACTTCCAATTACAGAGGGTTTTAAATTACTATTAATTTAACACCTACGTGACATTTCCACCTATTCACAACCAAAGCTATCACTTATTACATGCTATACGTTCACCAAATATTATCCTGTGGGACATGTGGGCCTCACAGAAGTGAAAAATTAATTTGTTAGCTTTTCACTACCAGGACATGTAAAACTTAAAAGTACATGTCCAATTTTTAAATACGATGCACCCTGCGCTATGGGCTGTTTAGAGCCTACCCTAGGGGTGACATATGTATTAAAAAGATAGTTTTAGGCTTGGCAGAAGGTTTATTTTGCCAAGGTGAATTGGCTATTTAAAACTGTGCTGTAGGTCCATTAGAAAAACCAAAGGGGATGATGGCCAGAGTGTTGAACATTGCAAGCACTCGCCCCCAGTCAACTGATCTGGGTTTAATCCATCATCAATCTTTTGCTCACTCCGCCACCCCAGTTCTGACATGGCCATATGCAAATCAGTCGGACCCTGTGCCTCATGGGAACAGTCCAGCCCGAACTGCCAAACCATGTCTTCCCTGGAACGGAAACAAGCATCCTGGGACCGGTTTCTGGCTATTCAGCCGTCATCAGCCAGGTTAGCTTGAATCCAGTGGCAAAGTGAGCAAAGGACCCACGTCTGGGAATACCCTGCCAATTTAGGGCAAATAAAGCAAAACCAAAGGGGATGATAGACGGAGTGTTGAACATTGCAAGCACTCACCCCCAGTCAACTGAGCAGTTCGGGCCGGTCTGTTCCCAGGAGGCACAGGGTCAGACTGATTTGCATATGGCCATGTCTGAACTGGGGGGCATAGTGAGCTAAAGAATGATGGATTAAACCCAGATCAGTTGACTGGGGGTAAGTGCTTGCAATGTTCAACACTCCGTCCATCATCCCCTTTGGTTTTGCTTTGTTCGCCCTAAGTTGGCAGGGTATGCCCAGACATGGGTCCCTTACTCACTTTGCCACTGGATTCAAGCTACCCTGCTGATTAGCCAGAAAGCCGTCCCAGGATGCTTGTTTCCAGTCCAGGGAAGGCATGGCTTGGCAGTTCGGGCTGGACTGTTCCCATGAGGCACAGGGTCAGACTGATTTGCATATGGTCATGTCTGAACTGGGGTGTCGGAGTGAGCTAAAGAATAATGATGGATTAAGCCCTGATCAGTTGACTGGGGGTGAGTGCTTGCAATGTTCAACACTCCGTCCATCATCCCCTTTGGTTTTGCTTTGTTCGCCCTATGTTGGCAGGGTATGCCCATACGTGGGTCCCTTGCTCACTTTGGGCCCGATTCACAGAATTAACTTAAGACAAAATCCTAAACTTAGTACCATTTTGGTATTCACAGAATGCACTTACTACTTCTGGTATTCACAGAATGAACTTACTACTTTTGCGATTCACAGAATAAACTTACTACTTTTGCTATTCACAGAATGGATTTACGACTACTGACTTTACGTCCACACTCGGGCCGGAAATTCCGGCTCGGAGGCGGAGCTTCCAGCCAGGAGGCGGAGCTTCCGGCCCGGAGGTGGGGATTCCGCCCAGTGGCAGAGATTTAGCCATGGCCAAAATCTCCACCTCTGGGCCGGAAGCTCCGCCTCCGGCCCGGAGGCGGGGCTTCCGGGCCGGTGTGCTGCACACAAATAAATTTTCCATTGAACAACATATGATATGGCTAAATCTCCGCCACAGGGCGGAATCCCCACTTCCGGGCCGGAAGTTCCGCCTCCAGGCCAGAAGCCCCGCCTCCGGGCCGGAAGCTCCGCCTCCGGGCCGGAATTTCCGGCCCGAGTGCGGACGTAAAGTTAGTAGTCGTAAATCCATTCTGTGAATAGCAAAAGTAGTAAGTTTATTCTGTGAATCGCAAAAGTAGTAAGTTCATTCTGTGAATACCAGATGTAGTAAGTGCATTCTGTGAATACCAAAATAGTACTAAGTTTAGGATTTTGTCTTAAGTTTGTTCTGTGAATCGGGCGCTACGCCACTGGATTCAAGCTAGCCTGGCTGATGACGGCTGATTAGCTAGAAACCGGTCCCAGGATGCTTGTTTCCAGTCCGGGCAGTGGCGTAGCTGGGGGGGCGGTGGGTGCGGTGGGGGTGGTCCGCCCCAGGCGGCACCATTTTGGAGGCGGACAAAGGCATTCAGATAAGACTCGGCTTGCTTTCGTGGACGTTCGGGGACGGGCAGAGAAGGAAAAGGACTCGGGCAATGTCCTCTTCTTTTTTGTGCTGGCAGCTGTCCCCCCTCTCTTCCTATTATTCCCTCTCTTTCTGTCTTGCTCCTCACTTACTGAAAACCGTAACTTCTAGAAACGGTTCACAACCGCTTTCCTTCTTTCATTTAGTTGCTTCCCTGTGAATTGGATCCAAAAAAGAAAAACACTCTCGCGGGAAATGCCCTTTTTCTGACATTTTCCTATTCCAAAGTGCAGTGGGATGGAGAGAAATAGAAGGTTTTAAATATGAAAAATAAATACAGAACTAAATAAAGCAAGACAGAGTGGTTGCAAAGTGGCCGGATTGGTTTTATTCACATCCTAACACATCAGACTCACTTTACAGACTTTGGAGTGAAGCGCTACTTTTGTTTTCTCGTCTTTCTTTGAACAGCATCGTTGTCCCCAGGTGGGGAAGTATACCATTCCTGGAGGTACTGCAATACCTGGTTGATGGATGGATTGGAAAACAAAATGCGTACCATGGCTCTGTTTATGGATGTGGTCTTTTTAAACCATACTGCTTACGTTTATTAAGGATATAAGCAATGGACATTGAAACGGTTCCCTTCAGGGCCCTGTAGTCATGTCCTTAACTTTTCAGGTAAAACCACTCGCTGATTTCTGAATAGTGGGTGAGAGATCGTAAGGTAACCATGTTGTGTCTGCTTACATTTCACATGCTTTACTTAATCTTGCATTCCCTATGAGTGTTTGCTTTTACTTTTTTTTCTTTTTAGGAAGCATATTACTCTTATCAAGTGCATAATTTGAATTGAGCCACATCCAAGTGTTTATAGCGGGCACAATTAGGTTGTAGCTGAAGGCAGTGTGAGTTTCTCTCAGTGGGGCAGTAAGGTGTTCAGTGGGGGAGAGGATGTGGCACTATGGCCAGAGCTGTCGAATGTGGAACTGGGGAACTGGGTTCAGCCTTCATGACCAGTCCACCAGACCACTCTACTGAGGGAGCATATTCCCATGCTAGACCTTACAAGGCCCCACTACACCTTAGAAGGCTTGATGTCTTAGCACCAGCAGGTGGACCCTAGTGGTGTCAATTGTGAGTTAACCTTGAAGGCCTGTCCACCACAATCCATACTGAAGTTCATTTCCAGTCTTGCGGGCAGGCCTACGAAGCAGCACACCCTAGAGCAACAGTGATCCAGACACTGTGACTCTGTCACTGAGGTCACATGAACCTTGAGCAGGTTAGGGCGGTGCAAACGGTGTGACCGCATTGGGTACCTATTTCGGGTGCGTGCGTAGTGTTTGCAAGTATATTATGGTTTAAAAAAAGCTTGCTGCCACCTTCCTGGCCTCCAGCAATTTTCAGAAACAATAAAAATGTCATGATAACTTCGGTGATTAATGTTCTTCCTAGAGAGAGAGCTCTGAGTTTTGTCTAGTGGAAGGGTTGACTCCTGGAAAAATCTAGCAGAGGGTTAATATGCCTGCTGCAAAGAACATGTACCATGCAGATCACAAAGTGCACTGCTTTAATGGGAGAACCATGATAAATGGTCATTTAATGTCAGCTGTAGATGATGGATCCCTGAACAGTGTCATGTATGTGCATGTTTGCATTGTGCTGAGGGGATTACCAGGTAATTGTTCACGCAGCTCTCTGATGGATGTTACATGCGTTTTTTACTGAGTCCCCAGATAGATTATGTAGTCTGTGTGTTCTCTTTTATACTGCCAGTCACCGGTGTATTCAACTGTGTAGCATTGGACCGTGTCATGTATGTGCATGTAACTTGCATGATCGAGGTAACTATTAGTGGCGATACTACGTGTCTCTCGGTCCTCTTTCAAGTGCTTGCCGTCCTTTTTCCCCAGCAACCCCCGTCGCCCCCCCAGGGGCGGCAATCTGAGGGATAGCCCCGGGCGCCACAAGCTCTAGCTACGCCAGTGAGTCCGGGGAAGACACGGCTTGGCAGTTTGGGCTGGACCGCTCCCATGAGGCACAGGGTCAGACTAATTTGCATATGGCCATCTCTGAACTGTGGTGGCGGAGGGAGCTAATGAATTATGATGGATTAAACCCAGATCAGTTGACTGGGGGTGAGTGCTTGCAATGGTCAACACTCCATCCATCATCCCCTTTAGTTTTGCTTAGTTCGCCCTAATTTGGCAGGGTTTGCCCAGATGTGGGTCCCTTGCTCACTTTGCCACTGGATTCAAGTTAGCCTGGCTGATGACGGCTGATTAGCCAGAAACCCGTCCCAGTATGCTTGTTTCTGGTCCAGGGAAGACATGGCTTTGCAGTTCGGGCTGGACTGTTCCCATGAGGCACAGGGTCGGACTGATTTGCATATGGCCATGTCTGAACTGGGGTGGCGGAGTGAGCTAAAGGATGATGATGGATTAAACCCAGATCAGTTGACTCGGGGTGAGTGCTTGTAATGTTCAACACTCCGTCCATCATCCCCTTTGGTTTTGCAGCTCCATTAGTAGCATTTAATTTATCTGCCCTGTGAATATGGTATACAACTTTCCTAGGGAGTTGTATGTAAAATAAATATGCTAACCAGGTGTAAGTTAAAATGTTTTTGGGAGTGAGCACAGGTAATTAAGAGGGGAGAATGCAAATCGTTGATGGGAAGACCACCCTAAGGCTAAAAGGTCTAACAAACCAAGTTAATGTTTAAAAGTTTAAAATGATAAGAGCCTGTGATGGCATTGTCCTTGTTCAACAAAGTGACCTTTCTGCAAAAAACAATTATATTTTTTCATTACTTGCCATAGCAAGACGAGAGAGATAAAAGAAGGAAAGTGCCATGATTTTATAGGAGAGATTGTCAGAATTTAGACAGTCTAGTAGATTACATCATGAAGTTGTTCAATACATTGGCCTGGAATGACTGTTTTCCTGGCCTGTGGGATGGACAACACGTATATTGCTGCCCTTGGCTGCAAGGACAGAAAAATGCATAGAACAAAGTCTTTTAGAAGCACAGGACTTACCAAAAAATAACTCCTACAACCTATATCGACAATCAGAAAGAACATTTTAATTCAGTAGGTAATAATTTAGGTTAAACGGGTTGAGAAAGATACAAAACAGATAAAAGCAGAAAGCAAGATGCTATTTAGGTAAGAGCGGTGAAGTTTCAACATAATAGCAATTTCCATACTGGCATTTGAGTAATATATATTTGATGGCGTCATCTGTTTTTCGTGATCAAGCTCCACAATTGTATTTATTTCATGATTTGCATATATTTTTTGTGACACAGGCATAGAAGATTGCTTCACTGTAAAAAAATGGAGTATTAGATGAGTAGGGTGAGAACACACCTCAAATAACAATCACAATCCTTGGCAAGGTGAACCATAAAAGTCACTAAATAAACCTGTGATTAACCCTTTAGTAGCTTTGCACAAAGCTTAATTTAGAGGAAATGTGTAAAGTATTTATGCAAACCTCAAACAGAATGAAGTGAAAACACAGCCAACAGACGATCTGAAACAAATTTAGAAAAATAGAGTACATTTTCTTTAGAATTACAGCAAAACAACAAAAATCAAAAAGGCAGAACCAGAGAAATGCATTTTTAAATGTTGAATTAAAAATAGCATCAAAAAGCACAAAGCAACTAACAGCGGTCATCTGGTCACACTACACCAGGTCAAAGTCAAACGTTAGGGTCGACCTATAAATCGATGGTTGGAGTCAGGAACCAGGTTCGTTCTGTTGGAAAGTTTATCTTCTGACTTAGAAGATTTTATGTGAAAAAAGTAGCCATCGACAAGTCGTCAGTGGGACAAGCTGCAAGCTGGACAAAATGTGGGGGTCGGCGATGAATGTTTGCTAAAGAACAGGGATTACGGTGTGGCTGTCGAAGGAGATGGGAAAGCTCAGAGTGGGCAAAGTCTGAAGTCTATGTCCGGGAAGGTCTCGACGTTGATGGGTTGCTGCTCGGCGTCAGTCCCAATGAAGCCCTCTAAATTCGGACTTAAAAGCTTTTCTGGAACTTATATCTCATCACGTAGGGAAAACCAGCAAACTAAGGCTGACTGGCAAGTCAACGTCAAAGGCTACAGGTTCAACGGTAATCCCTGTCTGTCAGTTCTCAAGGCAGAAAAAGGTCAAACCCTTCTAGGTCCCAACTTTTGCAGTCTGTACAGGAGGAGTACTCTCTAGCACCAGCCAAGGGTCTAGGACCTGGGGACCTCCACTTGGGGGCTAGGACTCATTACAACAGAGGCCAGCAATAGGGTCCAGTGCAGTTCCAGTTTGAACTGGTCTGCTGGGCAGTTGCATGGAGGAAAGCCGTTAGCTCAAACAGGTGCTTGGAGTCCAACTGTTCCAGGGAGTCACTTCTGGGTTCAAGAGTTGACCCTACCTACTTTTGCAGCACTTCCTGTGTGTTTTGCTGTAAGATATCCCACAGTACTCCTCTTTCCCTAAAACCAACATAACCAAACCCTTCGTCCCCTGGTCAGAGCTCCCTTTACCCAACCAGAGGAGTGGCTATGGAAATGGGCAATCCCTCCCTTGTGGTCACTCCGAAGGGTACTAGGGCAGCATCCTCTCACAGAGTTTGGAGCCAAGCTGAATAGCAAGACAAAAGAAAGGCAGGTCGAGGTGTGAGCTACATCTGCCAGTGAAAGGGTAGGCATCCTTTCACGCCCCAAGGCCCTACTGCTCAAGGAAGGTATCACATCTCTCCACACCCAAGATCACATCTCACCATAGGGGAGCCATTATCAGTCAGGTGACACTGAACACAGACAGAAAGGCCCATTTTCACTTATGCATGAGAAGGACAACTTTTTAAAAGGGCCATTTTTAAAATAGTCATATAAAATATGTCTTAACCATTACGTTGGATTTTAAAATGAGCCCTTTAATCATGTTGTCATTTTTCTAGCATCTTCTAAACTGAAGTTAAGCACTGTAAGTTGTTATAGTGTAACCCAGTGTTTTGCTGTGGGAGAGCCAACCTTGCAACAATGACAAACGACTGTGAAACGTTTTCACTGCCAGCACTGGTAAAACATTAAACATGCATTTCCTACAGTTTTAATACTATGCACCTGGCCTGTGGTTATGTAGGGCCTACTTTAGGGGTGACATAAATATTAAAAAGGAAGCTTAAGGCCTGGCAAAATATGTACTTTGGCAAACAAAACGAAACACAAGGAGATGATGGCCGGAGCGCTGAAACTTTACACACACTCACCCCCAGTCACAGATCTGGGTCGAATCCATCATCGTTCTTTAGCTCACTTTGCCACCCCAGTTCAGACCCAGCTCTATGCAAATCAGTCTTGACCCTGTGCCTCATGGGAACAGTCCAGCCCGAACTGCCAAGCCATGTCTTCCCTGGACCAGAATCAAGCATCCTGGGACCAGTTTCGGGCTAACAGCCCTCACCAGCCAGGTTAGCTTGAATCCAGTGGCAAAGTGAGTAAGAGACCCACGTCTGGGCATACCCAGACAAATTAGGGCAAACCAAGCGAAACACAAGGAGATGATGGACGGAGCGCTGAAACTTTTCAGACACTCACCCCCAGTCACAGATCTGTGTTGAATCCATCATCGTTCTTTAGCTCACTTTGCCACCCCCAAAATATGTATTTTGTCAGTTAGAAAAGGCAGGTTAAAAATCTATATCCAGGCTGTGGGGGCAGGCCTGGAGACATGTTTTACAGTTCCACTTTAGTGGGTGGCACAATGAGTGCTGCAGTCCACTTGTAGCATTTAATTATAAGCCCTAAGTACATGTAGTACCATATAATAGGGACTTATAAGTAAGTAAAATATACCAATTAGAAATGCATAATTTTATCATGTTTAAAGGGGGGGCAGAAGCAATTTACTATTGTTAGCAGGTTTAAAGTGTGCAGAGTCCTAGGGCCAACAAAAAAAGGATTCATCTAAAGAAGGGCCAAATCCGGGGAAACACCATGTAAAAAATGGTTATTTTCAACATTAATGAAGAACAATTGTATGCATCAACAGAAAGTATGAATAATAACAGCTGCTGGCAGGCAAGAAGCAAATATAAAAGGAGGAGGGAAGAGCAGAGATTGGTCATAGCATGGAAAATCTAACTTAAACTGATGGGCTTCAAGGCTTTATGAACATGCATTTCGTTATTTTTTAAGAGTTATGTATAGTGTGACCTCGACCGGAAGGTATCAGAGAGCTTTACATGAGCACCAGTTACGTTACAGACGGATACATTCATTTTTGGTAGACACAGAGAGATTAAGTGATTTGCCCGGAATCACAAAATGTTGAGCTCCCCTGCCGAGACTCAAACCCGGTTCCCCATTTTCGAGGTCGACCGCTCTAGTCGTAAGGCCACACCCTCTCATGCATTGTCACTCTGCATGAATTATTTGTAGCTTACCTTTCTGGCATATGTTGTGCTGCATGCCTGCTAGTATTGGCATCACAATGAAAGTTCATGCATGGTAAACTGCCTTTAGCATGCAGCCTTTGTCAAACAGGGCCTTTTTTCACAAATTCTTTACCAGGCAGGTAAGCAATTATTATAATTTATTTTGTTTACCACACAACCTTTGCCATGAAGTACTTTTCAAATGCTGGTAAATAATTTTTTGAAATAATTTTTTAATTTTATTTTAAAAAATGGGTGGGGTAAAGGTGCGGGTACGGGTAAAGGGCGGTAGTGTAATTTCAGGGTTTAGGAGTGAGCAGCGGCAAAGGGAAGCAAGGTAATTTTAGAGTTTAGGGGTGGGTAGAGGTAAAGAGAGATAAGGGTGATATAAGGGTTTATGCTGAGTAACTGTAAAGGGACGTACGGGTAATTTTATGTTTCAGACGAGGAAAGAGGTTCAGGTAGGTTAGGAATAAAAAATGGGGGGTTTGGGAATGTATACAGAAATACATGTAAAGGACCATGGTGTAATGCCATGTATTGTAATGGCCAGCACATGGTATTACATGTGTGGCGAAGGCATATCTGGCAATGGCATGCCATGTAAAGACATACATTCCGCATGCATATGTCCTGGCATACAAGTGGCCGTTTTGTCTTCAAGTGTGCGTACAACTCAAAAATAAAGTCAAAAACATGGTAGCACTTTGCATCTGTCAGGCCATTCGAACAAAAACAATAAGTATTGGCAAAGCCAATGAGTCTCGCCTTTGGTGCCACTTAGCTTTGCCAATGCTTCTCGGGGATGCTGAACAGCTGAGGGCCAACAGAATGACGTGGGCATAATTTTTCAGACATTTTCTGACTGATCTCAGATGGCGGGCACCGCCTTGATTTGTCAATAAAAAAAATTGTAAATGCATAAAAGCCCCTTTGTCCATGACTGCCAGCTTTTGCTGCCTGGCCCTCTAAAGAATATAGGGGACAATGGGCGTGCAGCTGAAGAAGTGGTTTGGGGGAAGCAATGGGGAGTGGCTGGGGGCATGAGGCAGAGACCAAAACGGAGAGTGGGAGTGGAAGCACATGAAGGAGACAGCAACACAGGTGTATGGTTAGAAACTGACAGGGGAGACAGCAACAAGGAGCACAATGGGATGTGGGGCGAGAAGTACACAGGAGAAAGAGCGAGCAGCTTCGAGATAAAGGTCAAATGCATAGCTCGCGGTTGGTATTTTTTGAGAGGGTGAAAGAAACAAGGGGCATATTAACAATGCGGCGATAACAAATTATTGCCACTTTTGCGGCCGTTTTCGGCCGAAAAGCGGCGATAATTTTATCGCCTTATCAGCAAAGACACGCTATCGCGTGTTTTGCTGATTTTGCTCCCGTTTCCAGCACGCCTAACTTTGCATTGCTAATGAGATGCAAAGTAGGCGTGTCTGTGGAAACAACATGGGTAAATATCACGAAGGCAGCTTTGTGATATTTACAATGCGGGGAAGCGATTATTTAAATCGCGCTAAGTATGCCTTAACGCAGGAATTTAACGTCTGTTAAATTCCTGACTAAGGCATACTTAACATGGGAGGTGGATTGAGTGGCTAAGACCACAGGCCCCTATTATCAAGGGTATCACCATTTTCCATGGAACATCGCTGGAAAACCAGCGATGTTCCATGGAAAACATTGCTATTGCTAGAATAATTATCGCCATTGCGCTGAGCGTTGTTAATACAGCACTAGCATGGCGATAATTATCTGCGATAGCCGGCGTTAAACATTTTAACGCTAAGAGCGGCCAGTGATAATTATCGCTGGCCGTTTATGATATGCCCCCAAAAACGGGAGAGAGCTGTAAAAGCACACACACTCTGATGGAGTACTTAACCGAAAACAAAATAGGGGCATATTATCAAGCACGGCGTTAAAATTATCGCTAAAGCGGCGATAATTTTAACGCAGTTTCTTGATAATATGCCCCATAGTTCTCTAAAAATGAGCAGTGGAAGGACAGAAGTCATACAGGCAAGAGGATGGTAGATAGGCTATGCTCTGGAGGAGGGACAAACACATAAGAAAAGCCATCAAAGAAGAAGGAGGCACATGAGAGTGACAATAAACCCAAAGAATGGTAAGCAATGGACGGGCTCAATGACCCTGAGTGTTACTGAGTCTGCCTGTATTCTTTGGTAAGCCCGACCCTAAAAGCAGTGTAGAGGGGGACTGAGATAGGAGGGGGAGCTGTGGGGAGAAATGGACCGGCAGGAAGATTGTAGAGGGGTGTGTTGAAGCTTATAGAGAAAGCACACAAGTGAGGCCTTTTCAATTAGAAAAATAAATAAATACCGAAAAATTAAATGTATTCCATACAATGTGAATGTGGACTTCTTTTTAAAGTTGTTTATATTTGTGAAATGTCATGTACTGATTGCAACGCTGATGGACAACCCTGTCTGCCAATGTCTAAAGCAAGCTGAGCTGCTGGTAGCCAATGGTTCAAAAGGGCTTTCCAAAAGCCCCTGTCTGTTTCTCTATGTATAGCCACCCTTACCGAAGTTGAATACTATATTTAGTGGTTAACCTGTCTTTTTATAGCATTCGAAGACTATTTTACGTCAATTTTAGTATTCAGAAGTATTCTTTTTGTGAAGCCTAGTGTATGAAGACTACTGGAATGTGAGTGATACTTCTTGAACACTAACAGAATACTTCTCAAATACTTATTTGCTAATCAAATAGTCTTCATTTACGATGCAAAAAAATCAGTGAATATGAATACTACAGGACTGTAATGAATATTACCAGACTACTGATCACATTCTTCTACTTGCTGAATTGAATGATTGTGTATGCAGAGATTTGTATGAATTATATGTTTACTACTAACATATTAAAAGATGTATGTGCAAAGCATTTTTGTCCAAAACTTTGAAAGCTTTACTGAATGGTATGGCTAGGTTAATAGTATTCTATCACAATACTAACAAACCAACATGCATGTGTTTGTATATATTTTCATTATTATTAGCATCAATTTTAATTATTAGAGCCTTAATTGTAGTGCTATTAAAAAGATGTACTATCTTGTCTTCATTGCTTGATTTTGCTTGTGCGAAAGTGTCACTCATAATCATTGAATGTCACTCATAATGACACTAAAATTATGAAAATGTCACACATAGCAATCTAAAACATTGGCAGCTATGACAGTGACATGGATAAGACTGGGTTCGCTTAATAATTGGTTATGTGAATTAGAACTACAACCCCCAAAATGCACTTCAATTTTAATTAGGAGCTAAAAAAATGCAAACTAACTTGTGAAACTTAGTCATGCCTTTTGACATTACTACTGTAAATGGTTTGAGCTTTAAAAGTTGTTTCTGCGTTTTTCAGACAATTTAATTTAAATATTTTACATTCATATTTTTATTTTCATGCTGCAATACGTTATTGATTAAACTACATATAAAGCTGTTTGCTTTACAAAGGATAATAAATGTTTCTCCTCGATGTGCTCATTAACGTTTGTAACCTATTTTCATCACTATGTGGAACTCCAGTTCTTTCAGGCTTTCGACTTTCTTCTTTTGGTCTTCTGTTGATGTGCGTTGGGCTTGTTCTGTCGAGAAGAGTTTAGTTGGGCTCTTTTTGGGCTCCATTTGGGCTGCAAAGTTTCCTTTGCTCTGCTGCGCCTGCTCAGTGTTTTGAATTGAAAATGAAGAGTGGTAAAGTTGGTGGAGGCGCGTGAAACTTGCTGTGCCCATCACCAGAAATGCCCCTTAAAGACTAACTCCCCCTGATCCACTGGCACCAGTCGAAGGTAGGGGCGTACGTTCACGCATGGAGAGTTGGGGTGGTGAGCTTGCTGGCCTAAGTGTGGTACACATTACCGACTAAGCTATGGTACTAGTAACTTCACTCTGTGCACTGGTTCTTTGGCACGTACAGCACTACTATAGGCCCCAGCTAGAGAAAATCTGCACAGCTTTGGAAAATGGAAGGCACGCTCTTTTACAGTGCTTATATATCAAATCCGTTTCTTTAACCATTAAATGCGCACTCATAATGCGATGCCTGTCCTATGTTAGCACATCTAGAGCCAAATATATTAAAACTATCAAGCCACATGTAAATATGTGCATAATACCATAAAGATTTGTTAACATATGCAGCTATTTAAGGAAATGTCATGTGTTTTTGACTCCACGTGGTCTCACTGTGCACAATTACTGGCTGGGAATTCATGAACAAAAACAAGTCATCGAAAAGATGCTCAATTTTCTGTATGTATCCATTTTTGAAAATAACACCTGTAAAACATATTTTCTGTCTGTATTTATCTTTAAAAAATAGTAGAAATGGAAAACTGGGAGCCTTAATACCAATGCAGTACAGCGTATTTGAGCTTTAGCTTTACTCACCAGCACTCTCACCCACTGTAAGACACGTGCCCACCACGGCTGTACCCTCATAAATCTACTTTTCATCTTAAGGACCTTTTTAGGATGAATTGGTTTGGGCTTTGGGCAGGCGAAATCATACTGCGCAGTCAGCAGGAGAGCCGGCACCGGATGGTCCCTTTTGCGTCAGACTGCTCAAGCTGCCAATCCAATTGGGATGTGGGACCTGGGTTCGAATTTCGGTCTGTACACCAGACGAAATCATGTGATCTTGTGCACAAATTTATACATTTGTAAATATAGGATATTAAATCATGTTATGCAAAATGTTTTAATCTACTCGATGCACATCTCGCATCGCCTTCCAACACCCCCATCGCGCACTGTGGTGACCGGCTAGGCTTGCGCAATGTGAATACAGTGAGTGCACACACACACATACATACATGCCTGCATAGAGCCACAGGGCCGTCCGAAGTGCAGGCAAGAGAGGAAGGAGCAAGACTGCAGGGGGATTGTTCTAGGGCTGAGGAGCAGTAGATGGCCCTAGGACAGTTGTCACCAGGACCGGAACTGTGCCCACCGCGGATCTCCATGGAAGGTGCTGAGTTACTAAAGCCCTTCCAAACTCAGCATCAGTTTCCTTTCCCAAGATGCCAGGAAGCAGTTGGAATGGTGCTATTCCCAGAGAGAGCCATGGAAGGGGTCATCCATTTATGGCCACATTTCAGACTTCGCATTAGAATCAGACACCAGAACTCTGTGATGTGACATGTGAGGATATAAAAACCGAAGGAAAGCAGTCACTCAAATCGTGGCTCATACACGCTTAAAACCCTTTGCAGAGTCCATTCAAAACAGAGCCAGTGCTGTGTGCTGTTAGGCCAGGACTGTGTGTCTGCCGCGCAGTGTATTGTCAAGTTGTGAAGAGCCCTTAATTTTCAAAGGTTTTACCAGTCTAGCAGGAGCCTTTGGTGTTTCTGCATCAAAAACATTTTTGTTCAGGTAGAATACATTCCATGTTTGTCTAAAGAGAGAGCAAGTAGGGTTTCGAGGTTTCTTTAAGACAGGTGCAGTAGGGCATTCTGCCAGGTTTATTCACTATGGTCTATGTAATTAGTACATCACATCTGATTGGGAACCTCCTTGGCCCTTCAGTTGGAGACTGGATCCAGAAGCAGAAGCTGGCCATAGCTCCATGCATCAAGAGCAGGGATCTCTCCTGTTCCCAATGATTCTCAGACCTTTAGTACATGTCAGGAGAGAGATGAACCTTACATTAATAACCACATTTGGGGCCATTGAAGTGCAGTATGGTCACTTGCTAGATCTTTCTGTACATTCACCAGACTCATTCCATCACAATAATTAAAATCCCATAACACTGTCTCAGTTTGATGGGTGCGGTTTGTGGGGGTGCTAGTGACTGGCGATGGCTAATGCCTAGCAAAAACCAAAGGAAATGATGGACGGGTTGTCTTCAGCCAAGCTTGCTTGAATCCAGTGGCAAAGTGAGCAAGGGACTCACGTCTGAGCATACCCTGCCAACTTATGGCGAACAAAGCAAAAACCAAAGGAAATGATGGACGGTTTGCAAAGTGAGCAAGGGACTCACGTCAGAGCATACCCTGCCAACTTATGGTGAACAAAGCAAAAACCAAAGGAAATGATGGCTAATGCCTAACCACAGGTGGTGCACAGAGGAGCAGTTCCGCAAAGTGCTTTAATATAAACACTTGCTCCTTTCCTCCAAAAGAGACCGTGCACTCAGCAGGTAGGATATTCAGGCTTCATTTGGCACATTCAAGAGACGCATTTGGGCACTTGCTGCCTTTATCAGTCAGAATAACTATATTTCGCCATCACAATGAAGGTATAAAAAGTATACTACACATAAAACATTTCAATATTGCAATAGGCTTAAAATACAAAAATTATAGGTTTCCAGCAGCAAATGCATGATAAAATACAATGGTCTCATTAAAAAGATTTCAAAAAAGAGGTATATATATATATATATATATATATATATATATATATATATATATATATATATATCCAACCAAACAACGCTCCTTGTGAGACCACGGACCCGTGGAGGGTGGTGTGTGCTCCGGAAGAGCACCCGGTATCCAAAATTTCTATCCGTCACAATTGCGATAAAACACACTCTCAGGCTCCAAAGTAAATACCAAGTGGGATGTTTATTTCCACTTTTTTTTTTTTTCTTTTTTAAATACCAAGTGGGATGTTTATTTCCACGCTACGCGTTTCGGCTAAACAGCCTTGTTTACACGATGGAAATGCATACAAATGTCACCATTTTATAAACCATTCGTAGTTCCTGAGGTAGTAAACACAAAAGATGGTTTCTCAATAAGAAAACACTCACTGAGTGTAATGCAAATATCGCGGCCATATTGGCATGGTTAAGAAACATAAGAATTTCAAAGTGTATATACATTTTGCAGTGTGTTATATATATATTAATAAAGTTAAATACACGAACCAACCAAAATATATTCACTTTGCATTATCAATCAAATTTTCAATGAAGTTGTTTTGCAATAAAACTTAACAAGTGTTAAAAACCTCGAAACACGAGAAAAAATAATGATATTATTTCCATGGAGTTACGTGAAACAGTAATGAAATTAAATACCACATCACTCTGCATTTAAATACTGGGTTAAATCCCAACGGACACAGATCTGCTACAAGTGTAACAGTGAAGGACTCGTAACCATGTTATGCTGAAAATACTGCACTGGTTGCGAATGTTTAAACAAATCCCCTGCTGAATGCTAGCGTGTCCCAGGTTGCTGATGATATCAAAGGGCATATTGGTGCAGATTTAAATGATAATGCTAATGTTCGTCATGTACAGAAAGACCTACCCCGGAATATGCTACATGTTATTGCTCAGCCCTGGGATGGGTGATTGAAATAACGGACAAGTGCCCATATTGCATGTGTCATAGATGAGTGCAGAGGTTTAAATTTAAATAACGGACTCCATTTGTGTGGAGTGTATTGGACACAAATAACATCCAGGAAAGCCTGATCAATAAACATCCCACTTGGTATTTACTTTGGAGCCTGAGAGTGTGTTTTATCGCAATTGTGACGGATAGAAATATATATATATATATATATATATATATATATATATATATATATATATATATATATATATATATATATATATATATATATATATAATTCATAAACACATGCAGTTATTGTGACAAATCAGTTCTTATATTGAGTGCAGAGTTCATCGGATTAAATGTCTCTTTTTTAGAGCTGATAAAAAGAAAAACGCTACTGAAAAACATGTAAAGGGGTCAGATAATGTCTATAAAAAGAAAAGGGCCACACAACACTGTTTAAAATTCATTTTACGCAACAGGAGGACATAAATCTCTTTCTTTCGTAGCAGTAGTATTTGCAGAAAAACTGAATGTGCAAATCATTTTGGCTAGATCGATCATCACATGTACAAAGTGGGAGATCTGAGGCGGCATAGATGTTTCGTGGAAGGCCCAATATCAAAGGGATGTAATATAATCGAAATCTCACCAATATATACCAGTGTTGTAAATCAGTGACAAACGATTAATAGGTTGAATTCATATCTATTTGCAAAATACTCGGGGCAGTCAGGTATGCTCTAACTGTTGATAACTTACTATTTGTAAAATTCCTTCTTGCTCGCAAACTAGACAACAAGTGAGTTTCTAGATCTTTTTCAGAGATAGACTGGCACGATATTGGGTCAACAAAGAAGTGGTGTAACCCTCATGCTTTTAATGTAGATTCAACATAACGTAGCCAACTAATATTACCCACACCATCTAGTTTCAGAACGTCGTTTATAATATCTCTTGCAAGAGAGAGTCTCCTTCCGCCATACCCAGTGCCACATTAGGATTGGCGCCATACATATTTTGCCAGTTATATACGGGACATTTAATTCCATATGACAATTAAAAATGGAGCACGACTTTGGTAATGAGACTAACTATTTTAGAAATGTATCTTCTGTACATTGCAGTTGAGAGCAGTTTCTAATGCCCAGGACCGCCGCTCCATAAGTGGCAGCAGTTACCGTTTTTGCCGCATAGACTGTCTTTATTGCTTCAATGGTTTTTAAGCCAGTTATTTTTATAAATTTAAAAAGTGCCCCAATATTCTTTTCCATCTGCAGCCCCCTGTTTACGACCATACTTAGCCAATTGTTTTGGCGTTTGAACATAATCCCTAAATAATTAAAAGAGTCCACGACGCCCAGGGTGCTTCCTTCAACAGTGATTTGGGGTTGATTCCGCCGCTTCGTGCCTGCCACTAGGACAAGCGACTTTAAGTAGTTAATTTTCACGTCCAACTTGTTCATAAATTGTGTATATTCATCACTAGGCGGTACAGAGCATTGCTGGTATGGGCTAGAATCACTGCGCCATCCGCATATAGTAATAAAGGCACTTGTAATGAATTAATGTAAAGAACATCCGGAGTGGTTCCCAGAAGAGCGGATTCAACGTTATTAGTGTATAATGCAAATAAGAAGGGGGCCATAACGCACCCCTGTTCAGCTGTAACAGAACTGCCTTCACAACACTATTTTATGCCTCCGCCTACAGGCATGCACTCGCCACTTCCCAGTGGTTTACGTACCCCTTCAACGTAATAGAAGGCACACATCACGTTCTCAAACATACGCGGGCTCCGCCAATCACTATTTAATAAGGAAACGGCAGGGTGTTCCGTCAACTTCGTTCGCTTAATTTCCACTGTAAAAACAGGAAAGAGACCTGCTCCCGTGTCAGGGTGCTTATCAGTACCGGTTCTAAAGGGTGGGGCAGGTGGGTCGGGCCCTCCCACCCTCCCAAATTAGCCCATGGCCCACCCGAGGCTCATTCACAAGTAGAAAACAATCTTTTGTTCTCTTAATGAAAAAATAACACAAGGCTGCGACCTCGCTATCAAAGCTAATAGTTTAAATTTTGTGTAAAATACCAATGCCATGGGCAGCTATAAGTGCCTGTGGACAGGGGTGAGGTCACGAGGGATGAGTGGTATTATTGTGCATGTGTACCTGAGACACCCCCACTACAGCAGGAGCGCAAGCTCCAGTTTCTCAGTAGTTAACAGAGAAAACAGTTTTATGGCAAAAAATTGAGTAAAAGATGTTGCAACTGCAAGAAAGGTAAGTAAAAATGTTCATGCAATCAGGATATATATCTTAGTAGTGGTTTATTTGATTTATTTCTGTTTTGATGCTATTCCTAATTTATGACAGTAGCCACTGGAATTTTGTGGCCGGTGGAAATGTGAAAGTATTATTTCATTATATTTATATTGTTATAATTTAACACTGTCTTTTGGCAAAGGACTTTGTTAGAACCAGTTTAGCACCAAAACACTACAAAGGCAACTGAAAGATGGCCAGTCCGCTTTTGCGAAGGGCGTTCCACTGCGCAGCAGTGTGCCATTGCATGTTTAGTAACCTATGATCCAATTGAGCTAGTAACTATTGTTAAAATCTGCAACTTATGCAGCAGGTGATGGGTAATGTGACAAACGTAGCACATCTACTTATATGCGGCAAGCCCTGCAGCTGCAGAATTGCAGAATTCATGTGGCCCTGTTTATGGCACTAAAGTAAGCACACAAAAAAACGAAAACACTGATAATAGCAACGTTTTGACTCTTAAGTCAAACATCATGTCAAGTTTCACTAAAATAACGCTCAGACAGAATGGGAAGGAGTTGTACGAATGTCTATTATGCACAGGAAAGCAATGGCAACAATTCCATGACGGCGCCGGTACCATGTGATGCAACTATCCTCTCTAGTCTCCATCTCCCGAGGTGCTTGCAGGAGGCAGAGCTCACTAATATAATTAGAAGCACCTTAAAGACCAGACACTCCACCTCGGGACCCCAGCGACTGTGCATTTATTCACTCTCCAGTTATTCTCACATTTTGTCACATGAATAGTCAGAACTGCATATAATCAGGACCACTGGAATTATGCGGATCAGCAGCTTGAACAATTTACCCTTAGTTATGGATGTCTCATATGTGCCATATAATCCATCATCTGCTGCATAATTTGCCGATTTTCACAAAAAGCTATTTTAAATGGCCCAACAATGACTGAAATAGCACTGACTTTTTCCGGCAGAGTAGAAGGCCCTTCGCAAAGGTTTATTCATCACCTTTCAGCTGCTAATCCAGATACCTGCATTTTAACCTATTACTAATCATTCTAGACAGTGTTAACATGTGTAAAAAGTGACTAAATAATAAAGTAATACTAACACAGGGATTAGCCTGCATAATTTTGTTAACCATATTGCATAATTTGGTCCTTCTGTGTTGTATAATTCCATTAACCACGATTATAGTGCTGCTGTTACTCCTTGGGTCCTAAACTGGTAAGAGAGAGAAGGGAGAGGTGGACAGGGGGATGGGAGAGTGATACGGAGGAGACTGAGGCATGAGGCAGGAGAGTGAGAAAAAGGACTGCGAGGGAGAGAAGGAGAGCGAGTCAAACAGACAGAGGAGGGTGAGCAAGTTTGAGAGGTGGGTGAAGGACAGAGAAAAGGCGAGGAAGAGAGAGAAGGGCGAGGTAGCAAGAGAAGGATGAGATAGGAATTGAAGAATGAAGCGAGAGTGAGTGGATGCACAGGGAGCGGATGGCAAGATCACAAAGGCGGCCCCTCCACTAGGGCAGAGAAGCGTTGCCCTACTGTTTTCTCACAGTGCAAGAAGCAGAAACATAAAATGGTAATAACTACTGCGAGAAAGCAGAAGGGTTTGGTTGGGGGGCGGACGGGTCTACTCTAGGGCAGGGGAGTGGTTTGCTCACTTCTGAGGGCAATGACTGATTGTTAGGCACTTTGCGGCCGCCCAAACCAGTCATGTGCACTCTATAGTTCTCCATGCAGGCTTCAATGCAGCCTACATGGAGAACATGGCCTCCCCGTAATCCCCTTCCTGGGCGGCATCCTGAGCAATCACAACGCGTTGTGATTTGGCTTAGGGGATGAAGGCTGCCTGCTTCCTGAAGACGCGGGACCCGGCCGGTGAAAAAGAAGGTTTAAATATTTTTTTTATTAATAATTAAATTAACCCACAACATGCGACCCCCCTCCTCCTGCCCGTGACCCCCCCCCTGCCCATGACCCCCTCCCCCCACAACCCCCGTCCCCCCTGCAACATCCCTCCCCCCCAGCTTAAAGGGCTCCCACCACAGGTTTTGGACTCCCTGATAATTGATGGCGCCCCGGCAATGCAGGGATTGTAAGGGCCTGCATTACGCCCCTGTCTCTGATGAACAGTTCTCTGCAGATGAAGGTGTCACTGAGGAGAACCCCTTCCATTCTCCAAAGGGGCCTTGCAGGCTCTGCCTGAAAGCGAAACTAAGGGCATATGTACAAGGAAATGGTCGCAGCGCCGCAGCAAATTTTGCAGCGGCACGTCATTTAAAAAATGCAGGGGTGTGCCGTATTTACAAGAACACATCGCACCCCTGTGTTTTCCCTTGCGCTGGCATTTCAAATAGCTGCCTAGTGCCAACACAGACACCCATGCGCAACAGTGCGAGGGTGTCACATACAATTAAAAAATGCTTACTAAATGCATGACTAATGAGTTTGTAAGAGGCGTATTAGAATCATTGACTTCCAAGATATGTAACACATGAAATGTAATCAAAAAGCCATCATTTAAATAAGCCTTGTGCAAGCGACCAAATTAATAAAATTGCTTTAAATTAATCAAAATTAATGCGACTAGTGTTCAATTAACATTCAATTTGGATTCTGCTAGTTTTACTAGAGTCTTCACAATCATTGCCGTTAGTATTCAGTGCTCACAAAGAATACCACTAGTCTTCACACAGTGGTCACAATCAATGAGACTAGCCTTCATTTTGCTCTTGAAATAGCAAAGGAGCTGCAAATAAACCCTAACAGAATACTACTAAGCTTCAAATACTTTTTTTTAATTTTATTTTTTATTCTTTATTTCGGATACAAATATCCATAAAAGGTACAATTCATCTCCACCAAACAAAATCAACATATATATTATCATCCATACAAAAGGGTTGAGTCAGTCTAAGAATTTACAGTTTAAGAAATAGAATTATAAAAATATAAAAGAGTCATAACAGTTTGTGCAAATCCGCCATAAAATTCAGATAAGGTACAATAATAAATTTCCCATAAAATGCATCAAAATCCAAGATACCGCAGTGACTTGGTAATGAGTCCTGAGATATATAGGCTAAAAACAGCCGTTAAGATGTAAAGATAACAATTAGACAGAATAATCAATACATACAACATTAAAATTCATACATTGAAGCACGGGAGCGCACTGCAGCTTGGAGGAATGTGCTTACTCGAAAAATCAGGTCATCGCTTCCTAATCTTAATGTCTCAAGGTATGCAAGTTCATAGTCAGTGATAGCATGGACCCTGAAGTAGGGGACAAGGTACTGTTTAGTGTATTTTTCGTAAAATTTGCAAGAAAATAAAAAGTGTAACAGGGTTTGTTTGCCACCAATGCCACAGGGGCAGATCGTTTGCTCTAGATTATTATTAAAGCCTATTGGGAAGCAAAGAGAATATGTAATGCTTCCGTCCCTGAGGCGATAAAGTAGGCTTCTTTTCCATCTCCCTGTACTTTTCATAAGATATTCTTGTGGCATGTGATGTTTGGTACAATATTTTTCCAGTAGGCACATGTATCTAACAATTGATGGTCTAACATGCTCAACATCTTGTCTTTCTTTGCGATACAAGTCGTACAGTGCCCCCCTGGTTGATCTTATATTTATGCCTTCTGCTGCTAACAGGCAGGAACAGGCATGCTCCATATTCACACTAGCTAGACTCTTTTTTACTGCAGCCAACCATGGTATGTGGCCACCTTTGTCACACTTGAGACAGTCTGTTATTATTTCTTTTGTTAAAATTGCTGCAGGGTTCTGCCATATTTTCAACCAGAATATCGCTGGGCGTGACCTGATAAAATCCTCCACATAATGTAGGTTCAATTCCCTATGGCATATATAGTTTGGGGAAGATATTAATGCACCCAGAATTTTCCTACAGAATCTATTTTCTTCTATTTGAATCCCACCATAATTAGCATGCCCCCAGACTTCAGCTCCATAAGTAGCCGTCGGTATACATTGTTATTTGTAAATCTGGATCAATGGTACCACTACCTCAGATAGCCTTGGTTGGTGAAGACTGATAATAGAATTTACCGCTTTAGCGATTTTGCTTCTTCCATGGGCCAGGTGGGCTTTCCATGAGCCAGATTCAGAGAAAACTAAACCCAAGTAGGGGAAAGTAGTTGTGCATGTCAATAGTTCGCCGCCCACTGTGATTGATTTAGTATGATGTTTTTTAGGACCACAACTCATTATATAAGATTTCTTAAAATTTGTGCGGAGGTCTAAATCTGCCATAAAAGACACAAATCCCATAACTAAAGTGCGAAGTGCGTTGGGCGTGCGACCCATAAGGACCGCATCATCTGCGTATAAAAGCACGGGCAATAGTTTACCGTTAATTTTGGGTACGTCACTGGTAATTTTTAAAAGAGAGTTGTGCAATTCATTTATATAAAGAATAAAAAGCAGAGGGGCCAGAACACAACCTTGTCTGACCCCTCGGCCAACAGTGATGTCCCCAGAAACTTCCCCATTATTACTTATTCAAACCCGGGCCTTCAGATCCCTGTGCAAATATGCCAAAAAATAGACCAATGCTTCATTCAACCCATAATTTAAAAGAATTTCCCATAAACGTGATCTATTTACAAAATCAAAAGCTGAGGATAGATCCATAAAACGCAAGTAAAGCGGACCTTTTTTAGCAACCGTATATTTCCCCAAGATAAGGTTCAAGTTTAGGCACTGTTCCACTGTTCCAACATTACTTCTAAAACCCAGCTGGCAACAGTTTAAAATATAATTATTTTCTGCCCAATTCCTAATTCTATTAAAAACAACTCTGCCCAGTATCTTCAGAGTATTGTCTATTAAGGAGATTGGGCGATAACAGCTGGGGTTGGATCGGTCCCCTTTTTTAAATATAGGGACTATAATACTGGTTGACCAAGTACTTGGGATGGTTGCATTAGTCAGGTTATTAAAAACGTTGCATAACAGAGGGGCCCAAAAATCCGGTTCATGTTTTATTAGATCAATGGAAAGCCCATCCGGACCTGGCGCTTTGTTCCCGAGACTTTGATGTATTGCTTCCTTAACTTCAAGTATTGTTATGATAACCTCAATGACTTTGCTTGGGATGTTGTTATAAGTGTGTGAGGTGGTGGTGTAAATTCCCGCAAAATTCTCCTCCCATTGCTCGCTTGGTATAATACAGCTTATGGGGGTAATGTTTATGTTCATGGATCGCATGTTTTTTACTTCCTTCCAGAATCCATTTGTATCCTTTAGATCAGCTGCCTTGGCCAAGTTATCCCAGCGTGTTTTCCATAATTCATCCCAACGTATTTTAGTGGCTTTCTTATAGCGAGCCCTTAATAATCTAACTAAATTCGAATCCCTAGGTGAGGCCGCTAATGCTACGCGTAAGTCTCTGTTGGCCCGGGAGCAGGAATTGTCGAACCATCTCGGGTTTTTATTTAAATTGCTTGTAGGTTTGGAGATTATGGATTTGATGCCAGAGCATAATTCACCAAAAGCCTCAACAATCTCCCTGCCTGTTGGACCAATTGACAAACATGTATCAACAAGTGTGGAATGCGTTCTTATCATGCGTGCAAAGAGGGCTCTATTATCTATCCCCTTCATCTCAGTCTAAGCTTGTCAGTGGAGACCAACACATTTTTAGCCCCTATTTCCCTTTGTCTGATAGATTTGGGGCAAAGCCTAATAGTTGTCAAAATGGGATTATGGTCTCCCTGACTGGTACATAAAACCTCAGCCTTTACTAAAAATTCTTCCAAAGTGGATGATATAAAAACATAGTCTATGATTGATGAACTGCCACGTCCTCTATATGTAGGCAGTGGCCCTTGAATTGGGTTTACACCAAATTTATCCATTACATTAGTCAAATTACGAGGGGATAAAAAATTAAAAAGTTGCTCCCCTCTTCTGCTTGAGGTCACGCTAACTGGGGTAATAGTAGTGTTATCAATAATGCTACTCAAACGAGCATTAAAATCCCCGGCTAAAAAAATTCCATTTATTTTACCATATTTTTGTTCATCATTTAATCCATCAATAAATTCAAACAGTTTAATAAAATTAATGTTTGGCAGAGACGTAAAATCATTATTATAAAAATTAATTACACATATCACAGCCCCCGTGTATAAATAATAGCTTGGATATTTGCATTATTTGTTTTTACAGGTTTTATACTGCCCTCAACCAGTGTTTTTACCCATATTGATAACCCCCCACATGGGCGCCCTGTTTTTGGCTTATCTACGATGCTGTTGTAACATGCATACCCTTCTAAAAACACTTCGCCTGTACACCACGTTTCCTGGAAAATCGAAATGTCAAAAACATTAACCAGGTCAACCCACTCTTTAGAATTCAATTTAGATCTTAGACCTGCAATGTTCCAACTTAGAACATTCAAATCTGCACCTGTAGAGTCACTAGCGTCTACATTTATTATTGCAGGATCTACTACCTCAGGGGAAAAAAGCGGTTGGCTATTTAATGGTTAGTCCTGACTCTCTAGATCAGACAATACAGCGAACCGGTTCTGTGAATGCCAAGTCGACAGAGGAGGGTTGCGTGGACTCTCTAAACAGGGTAGAACAGTAAACCTATTCAATGGGCCCTGTGTTGGTATAAAGGGGTTATGGGGGCCTCGAAGGCCTAATGGGGGTTTATAGAAAAAACCCAATGGTAACAATTGGATATTGGTGGGGGTAACATAATGATCAACCTGAGCTTGGAATATCCATTTCACTAAAGGGGGGCGTCTAAAATTAATGATTATGCAGTCACCTGGGATGTTCTTTACTGAGAACCCTACCCAACCCACGCGACGCACCATTAAGATCTCGTTAGCGTGCTCTATCCCTAAACCTTTATATTTTGTTAACCAGTCAGTACTCTTGTTTTTAAGTTGTTCCCAAGATTCAGATTGGTCCTTTTTCAAGGGAGGGACGCCCGCTAAGATTATAACATATGGGCAGGCTTCAGGGGGTAAATTAAGAATATCTTTGGCCAGAGTCTGAGTATCGTTCAGGGCAACTGCTCGACCTGTAGATAATGGCACCAATGTTGCCGGAGGAACTAATGTAACTGGTACTGAGATCTGAGATTGGGTAGTACTAACAGTGCCATTACCAACATTTACTATATTTGGAACAGATGTCAATGAAAAAGAAGATTTAGGGAAATTGCTGTCATTAGAATTACCACATTTATCACAAACAATGTTAACCTTGGCAGGCAAAGAAGTACTAGTTACCCTATGCATAGCCTGGGATAGTGAGCCCATTTGTTTAGTACTCCCTGCGGTTTTATCGACAGTGCTAACATTGTTTTTCCCTTTATCGGGTTTTTTTAACAAGTTTTCCAATCTATCCAGCCGTTTAAATACAGCATTAAATTGTTTATCAATTAGTGTTTTTAATTGATCATAGGTTGAGTTCGATAGAGTGTCAATAAAAGGATCGCCCAGACTTCCCTGAGTGCCACATACAATCATGGCGTCGGTTTGGATAAGAGCTGAGTTAGTACCAACAGGAACTGTGGTCAAGTCCACAGTCACATCCTCAGAGTTATTCAAAGTTTGCTCCTTAGGGCCCATTATGTCAACAATCGGGGCGCGTTTCCACATACTTAGCGGGGTTGGTTGAGTTTTCGAGCGGAGTGGCTGTTTCCTCCTACAAGTAGGAGGTTTAGTTACTCCTTTCTTCTCCTTACCCCTCACTGTTTTGATGGCCACAGCAGTGAGGGACAAGTCCCCGCTACTTACATCATCTTGACGTCCCGATTGGCAGACTGCGTCAGTTGTGTATACGTTGGTACTTGCATACTCAGTCTCAGGTATTTTAGAAGACAAATCACGCTGACTAGGAGTGGCAATCAGGACTTCCGGTATCAGTGGATAGCGGGTCAGTGAGCTACCCAGTTGGGCTCTGCCCAAAACACGTAAATTAGGTGCCGGCAAACTCATAGATAGTCTCCTTTCCGTTTGCTCGATCTCTGCCGAGACAATGTCAACAGCTTCTGTCAACATAGATCCAATGGAGATCACAGATGGAGGTTTGAGGGCCGTTATCGTTTTATGCTTCCCCATACTATATCGATGTATCTCACCTTATCACCTTATCGCAGATGTTAGTGTGCTGGCCCAGCCCGGCCTCCTCTGGCCCCTGACGGCCACAGACGGCCCGCCCTTTGCCCGGGCTTAGCCCGCGCGCGGTCCCGCGACGCAGGGGCTCTCCTCAGATTAAATGCGCCTCTGGCCGCGGAAGAGGCGTGTGTGGCTTCCTGCCGCTAGTGATGGTGGGAGATGTAGTCCTCCCCTCGCTGCGGCCGCGCCGAGATGCAAGGACGGCAGCGGCAGCTAGGGGAGACAGGCGGCAGGAGAAGAGATCAGCAAGGTGTGACAGCCTGGACCTTTTTTCTCAGCAGTAAACGGAGCCCCTGTCTCTGATGAACAGTTCTCTGCAGATGAAGGTGTCACTGAGGAGAACCCCTTCCATTCTCCAAAGGGGCCTTGCAGGCTCTGCCTGAAAGCGAAACTAAGGGCATATGTACAAGGAAATGGTCGCAGCGCCGCAGCAAATTTTGCAGCGGCACGTCATTTAAAAAATGCAGGGGTGTGCCGTATTTACAAGAACACATCGCACCCCTGTGTTTTCCCTTGCGCTGTCATTTCAAATAGCTGCCTAGTGCCAACACAGACACCCATGCGCAACAGTGCGAGGGTGTCACATACAATTAAAAAATGCTTACTAAATGCATGACTAATGAGTTTGTAAGAGGCGTATTAGAATCATTGACTTCCAAGATATGTAACACATAAAATGCAATCCAAAAGCCATCATTAAAATAAGCCTTGTGCAAGCGACCAAATTAATAAAATTGCTTTAAATTAATCAAAATAATGCGACTAGTGTTCAATTAACATTCAATTTGGATTCTGCTAGTCTTACTAGAGTCTTCACAATCATTGCCGTTAGTATTCAGATATTGCTCACAAAGAATACCACTAGTCTTCACACAGTGGTCACAGTCAATGAGACTAGCCTTCATTTTGCTCTTGAAATAGCAAAGGAGCTGCAAATAAACCCTAGCAGAATACTACTAAGCTTCAAATACTATTCTTCTAGAATACTACTAGTCTTCTTTTAGCAATCAATTGAATGTTCATCATGTATTTGAAGGGTAGTTGAGTAGAACTAGTATTCCCTCATTTGCATATTTCGGCTTGTGGGCATACTACATAGTCTTCATGCAAACTAAATAAATACTATATTTTAATAGTAAATGAATAGTAAATGAATACCGCTGTAAACACTGGAATCACACTAAGTGAAGATCTTCCATTTTGGTGAGGGCATGTTTATGTTGTGCGTTTTCTGTGATGTATGGTGTGTTTTGTGGGAGGACATGAGCTGTTGCCACACATTTAGAGCTGTCTCAGCAGGGCCTAAAAACCAACGCTTTTGAGACTTTACTCGTTTCATCAGAGAGCTACACAACCTGATGGCAAGAGGCAGCCTGTCTCTATGTAACACAGACCTTCTGCGCCTTGCAAAGGAGAGGAATGTAATTTATTTTCAGATGGTTTTGCAGGTTTCCAATAATCCGTTTCTATTTACGATACTTCAATATGTATGGGGCCGCTGCTCAAGTTCCACTGTCCTCGTGACATACAGGCATGCAGAGTAAAAGGATCCAGTGGCCAGACTGAAAATGGCGGAACCCTCTGCAGGCCATGAAGAGCGGCCCTCCGTCTTCCATATCTCACAGATACTCCTTGGCCTTGGGCTGCACGGGGCCCCTAAAGGGTTGGGGGTCCCGAATCGTTGGGACTCTGCGAGGCAGAGACTGCAGGGGCCTGCGCCACGCCCCTGGAATGATCGTGTAAGGCAGGGGTGTGGGGACAGATAGAAGATTAAATGCTAAAGAGTCCTACATTTCAAATTTTGTAACAACAAGGACGTAACTTGTGTCCTAATAATTCAGAAGCAAGCACGATGTGTTTCCAAAATGGGCTCATAAGTAATGCAGATATACCACACTCTCGTGTTACCCCCCTCCCCCCCACCCTCCATGAAAATGTGACTTGATGCAACCTGAAGACATTTGTTCAGATAAAAAAGGAAAAATGCAGCGATCTGGTGACAAAGCCCCGATTTTGGATAACATGCGTCATCCCAGCCACCCAACCGAAATACTGGGCATTTGTAACTCCCAAGGCGTTGCTAATGCACCACAATAGCGGGCACTTAAGGTGACCTTCAAGAGGGGACTGGGGGGCTCATAAATGGGCAGCCAAGCAAGTATTTGCAATGTGTGTGCATTTTTATTCCTGAAAGAATGCTAGCGGGTAAGAATCTGCGTGCACCTTAAAATCTCCCGCAGGCTGCCCTGTGACCGGTGTGTAGTATCGGCCCAGTGACGTCAACTGGACCGATGGATTGTTAAATTGAGCCCCTCCCCCCAGGGATTTTATTCATGTGTGCACCTGCGATGTCAGCACAAAGAAGAGAGGGCCCCTGAAACATGGAGAAGCAACCCAGCGGACATAGCATGTACAACGACGCACGAGAACAGCTTGGCACAAAAATTTAAAGAGAAGAATAATTCTCAAAATGTAGAGTCATATAGCGGACCGATTCTATTGATTTTTTATTATCAAAAATATATATTTTACTTAAACTTTACGTGCATTAATAATTGCAAAAACATGCAAAAGAAAATAGGAGCTCCCTACAAGCTCGCTCGAACTAAATTTCAAAAACACACAACCATATCCTCCCGATTCAAATCATTCATACCCAACCGAACAACCAAAATACCACACATTCTCAACATTAATCGCAGATTTTCAGGCACAACATAACTTGACTAATGTCCAACTGGCTTCAGTGAATACATATGTATAGATCAATGGGGCAGATTTATGTTGCACTTGCGCCACTTTTGCGCCGCCGTTGCGTCACTTTTGTGACGCAGCAGCGGCGCAAATCCTGCGCCATGGTGCGGGGTATTTACAACGTGACGCATCTGGGAGATGCGTCACGTTGTAAAGCCCTGCGCCACATGTAGGCGTTCCAGGGCAGGTGGGGGCGTTCCGGCGCAGGAACGCCTCCTAAAAGTGGCTGAGTGAAATCTACAAGATTTCACTCAGTCACTTTTAGGCCCATGCTGCGTCAAAACCCTGCGCCTGCTTGAAGCAGGCGTAAGGATTGACGCAGCATTGTACAGATAGGGCCCCCCAGAACATTGCAGGAGCTGCGTCGCGCTTGCGACGCAACTCCAGCAATGCGCCACTTTTACGGCACAGATGCGTCACGCATCTGTGCCGTTTTTGCCCCATGGTGCGCCGCATTATAAATCCGGCGCATCCATGGTGGCGCAGCTGTGGCGCATAATAATTGGCGCATCCCTGCTGATATGCAGGGATGCGCCAGTTAACATAAATCTGCCCCAATGTATTTATGGCAGGCAAAGCAGAGAAGAGGAAAGGTAACAATCAAGGATGGCATCCTATCATTTGATTCTACAAAAACTTATAGCAACTAGGATAAAGAGGAAAAATAACAACACTGGATCGCGCAGAGCTCAGAAGAAACCACAAGGTACGTTTTGATGTTCAATTGATTCCAGACTAGTGTCTCAGATCACCCAGAAGCCGACAGCACCGATTCCCCCGCAGATGGTCCGGACACTATCTCTGAGCAAGGGAAGAGTGTTCATTCTTCGTCAGGACCTGTGAACTGCGAGCCGGGTGTCTCCAACTCCCTCTCGAATAGCCGTGATGTCTCCGGTCTCTCGCAATCTGACCTACCGCCCAGCCGTGACACCAGGGGCGGCTCCCCCGCTAGGGCAGAAGAGCATCGCCCCACTGCCTTCTCGCAGTGTGAGACGCACAAACATAAAATGGTAATACATTTTAGTTATTACCATTTTATGTTCGGTTGCGGGCAGGTGGGCGGTTAAATGGGGCTGCTCTGAGAGCAGCCAGGGCAGGGGAGGAGTGGTGTACCCACTCCTAAGGGCGTAATTACAGTTTGGTCTGCCCTCTGGGGCCGCCCAAACCAGTCATGCGCACTCTGATCTTCTCCATGCAGCCTGCATTGAGAACATGGCCTCCCCGTAAGGCCCCCACCAATCACAACGCTTATTGCAGCATTGTGATTGGCTTAGGGGAGGCTGGCTGCCTGCTTCCTGTTCCTGCCAGAGGCAGGCGAGCAGGAGCTGGAGCCGAGAACAGGCAGGACCCCGCCGGCGGAAATGTAAGTCTATTTTTTTGTTGCTGTTAAGTTAATCCCCCTTCCCCGTGCAACCCCCACACCCCCCCCCCGCGAGACATGCCGGCTGCGACTGCATGACACTCATACCCAAGGACAGCCGGCACACCTTGTGGGTGGGGGCAGGCGCAGGAGGTGGGGGGCTTGGGCTTGTTTTTAAAAAAATAATTAAATAAATAAAATTTACCTTGCTGCCGCGAGGTCTCATGTCTTCTCTCCTGCTCCCCTGTGTCCGACTCCAGGTCAGAACAGGAAGCAGGCAGCCAGGCTGCCACCCCTGAGCCAATCACAGCGCTACAATGCAGCGTTGTCATTGGTCTTAGCACTGTTACACGCGCTAAGCCAGGGGCTGGAGGGGAGGGCACGTTCTCCATGGAGGCTGGGAGTGCGCATGACTGTTTTGGGCGGCCCGAGAGGGCGGACCAAACAGTCATTGCACACAGGAGTGTTCTACCACTCCTCCCCTGTAGCTCCGCCCACCCCCTCAGGCACTGCAGCAGCAGGAGGAAAAAATAAAATGATAATAACATTCCAGTATTATCATTTTATTTTTCCTTTCTTTGCTGCTCCTGGCAGTGGGGTGATGCTCATCCGCCTTAGCGGTGGAGCCACCACTGCTCGCACCAGATAGGGACTCTGCATAAACCCACACCATCGAGTAGGCTAAGGAGGAGCGCAACATCCATAGGGCTAAAAGGGCTTCAGCCCCCCAGTCATGTGTCACAGCCCAGGCTGCGGACTTGGCTGGGCAGTGTCTGGAGTCTTATCTACAGCACGCCCAACCGTTTCTCAGTTCTTTAAAGACCATTTGCATATTAACATACCTTTGTAAACTGGTTTCTGAGGTTTAGTTTTTTTTCTGGCTCCAGTACCCCCTACGCACCCACTCTGCCTATTCCTTACATTTGTATTTTGCATTTACTGCCATAGTGTGAGAATGTATTTCATGGAAAGGAGTAAAATGGAGGGTTGCCAAAAGAAAAATACCAGCCATGTGTAGTTTAAAGAGCCTGCAAAGGCCTCGTCTTGACACTAAATAGGGTTATAAATAAAAAAGAATGTATTCATTTGTTATGTGACTTTTCTGCCTTTGCTCCCTTTAATTATCAGTCATGGATCATTCAGGCAGCCCTAGAACACAATTAAAAGTGCTTTCTCTTTATATTTGCTGTTTAAAGTATGCACAGATAAGTGCTGAAAATACTGCTTTAGGTGACTGGTTATTTTTGTACCGGCTGAGACATCAAAATAATGAGGTGGCAACCCTATTCATAAGACTGGAAGTTTGTTGCAGGATCAGCACATTATTTATTTCCTCCACCCGCGATCCCTGATTAATGCCATAATAGCAATAGTTTAACATATATCTGAAACTCTGCGCCGCCGTCAATAACAAGCTGAGTTACTTCAACTCACTCCTCATTCTCTCCCCTCACTTTCATGCTCACCCTGCACTCACAGCGATCACAATGCACTCACACTGATCACTATGCACTCACACCATTCACCTTCTCACCCTACACCAGAGGTCTTCAAACTTTTGGATGCCGAGACCCCCCTGTCAACATTTTGAGGCGTAAGGACCCCCTCTTGACAAAAATGTCTAAACCTGTTGACTAAATTGCGTGGGATGAAAATGTAAATAAGGTTATGTGATGCCGCGTATTTTGGGATAGCATTGCTTCATTATTTTGATATTTGTTACACACAGTAACGCTGAGGAAAGATTTCACCCAATCAGTACCCATTTATAACCAAAATACAGCAATTATCATCAGAAAGATTTCAAGTCAACCTTTGTGAAGGGCCTTCCACTCTGCAGCAATACGTGCTGCCACATTAGAAGCTCACCTGGCCCTGACCGGAAGAAGCAGGGGTCCCTTAAAACCCTGGCGGTTTTGTGTAGAGTTAAGCCTTTTACCCATGCAGCTTTCCTCTCACCCCCTCCCTTCCATCCCTCTCTCCTTTCCTAACCCCGGATCCCTCTCTCACTTTGCAGGTCATTTTCTTTCACCCCTTTTTACAACTTCTGAACTCTCCCCATTCAACCTCTCACTTCACCTTTAATCACCTCTTGCCATTCTGTCCTTTCACTGCCCTCATCTCTAACAGTCTCTCACATGTATCTCATGGCCTCTCTGGCCCTGTCACCTCCCGTGCCCCTCAGCACTTCTCATTCACCTCGTCTCTTCATTCAAATTTTTGTCTATTTGTATCTTACACCTCTCCAGTCCCCCCATTCCTCTTTCACATCTCTCCTTTGTTCTAACAGAAGCCCTCACCTTTGGATCACACTCACTTCTTGCGTGTCCACACTTCTCTTCGGCAATTCACCTTTCTCCTCATCCCTGACCTCTTCAATCAAATTCTCTCACTCCCTTGCTGTCCTCTCTCATTTTGGGTGCGGATGCAAGTTCAGAATGGGATGAATGAATGTATGATTACTGATGGGCTTGTTTGAGTGAGTTGCATATTGAGTAGTGAGGGGGACAGGTGAGTGAAGTGTCACATAAGTGCAGGATGAGTAGTGTACTCGTGTGACTGCAGGTTGAGGTATAGTGTGAGCAGGACAAGTGCATTTTGAGAGCAGAGTGATCACTGTGAGTGCAAGGTGAGCGGGTGAATGGTGCAAGTGCATGGTGATCAGTGTGAGTGCATTGTGATCACTGTGAGTGCAAGGTGAGCGGGTGAATGGTGCAAGTGCATGGTGATCAGTGTGAGTGCATTGTGATCACTGTGAGTGCAAGGTGAGCGGGTGAATGGTGCAAGTGCATGGTGATCAGTGTGAGTGCATTGTGATCACTGTGAGTGCAAGGTGAGCGGGTGAATGGTGCAAGTGCATGGTGATCAGTGTGAGTGCATTGTGATCGCTGTGAGTGCAAGGTGAGCGTGACAATGAAGGGCGAGAATGAGGAATGAGTTGTCTGAATGCAGGGTGCATTCCCAGACCCATGAAGTAACTCAGCATGTTATTGACGGGGGCGTAGACTTTAATATCTAAGTTAAACTATTGCGGCATTAATCGGGGATCGAGGGTGAAGGAAATAAATAATGTGCTGATCCTGCAACAAACTTCCAGTCCTATGGTTAGGGTTGCCAGCAGATTATTTTGGTGGCCCAGTCGGTACAAAAAAAAGCAGTCACTTAAAGCGGTATTTTCAGCCCTTATCTGTGCATACTTCCCAGGGCCGGCTTTAGTGCTGGTGGTGCCCTGTGCGACAATGTTTGTTGGTGCCCCCCACAATGACCACCCCCACCACGGATTCTCTCACTAGCACCCTTTAACAGTGACCAAGTCTCCATAACCCCACACTCTCAGATGCATTGAATTAGTTATATAGTGCCACTCATACCAGTGTAGGGTGTCCGAGCACTTTGCATCACACACACATTACACAGAGACAATCAATCATAAGTGTGTAAATCAGTGTATAGGAAATGTTACATAAGCCAAAGGACTAAAAGTATAGGAGTCACATGTCATCCATACTGGTAGGCAGTATAGTTCAAGAGTGCTTGGTGTGGAGAAGCACAAACGCAGAGTCGAAAAAGAAACAACATAGTTGGGAGTTTCCTTTAATAATAAGAATTGATTTCTAGCCAAATTAACCCTTTTTGCAACATTAATCAATGGTCTAATAATGTATTCTTTGTAGTGTGCATGCTGTTCTAGGATGAAAGTTAATAGCTCACTATTCTCTATTAGGACTTTAAGTTATAAATTGCAAGTAACAAAAGGATGTCTCTTTTGAAAGCAGTAACCTGCTGATCTCTTCACATCATACACACTCTGTAATCTACTTGGTACACGTTCTTTGCAGCAGGCATATTAACCCTCTGCACTAACATCACCTAAGTCAAAACCTCAACTATACAACATTCTGATCTCTCTCCAGGAAGATAATTAATCACACAAGTTATCTTGACATTTATGTGAGGCCTGGTAATTGCTGGGGAAAGAAACGCTGCAGCAGGTGCTTCAAAAGCACAATAAACTTTCACTCACGGCGCCCCCAGGAAGCCAACTTTGTATTCCTTTCCATGAAATGCATTCTCACACTACGGCAGTGAATGTAAAATCCAAATGTAAGGAATAGGCACAGTGGGGACCCAGGGGGTACTGGAACCAGCAAAAAAACCTAAGCCTCTGTAAGCAGTTTACAAAGGCATGTTAAATGGTCTTTAAAGACCTGTGAAAAAACATGGGGGTGCCGGAGATAGGAATCCAGACACTGCCCACCTGAGCCCCCAGCAGCTCAAGTTTCACTGCAGCAGCCCGGGCTGAGACACAGTACGGGGGAAGTGTGGGGGGGGGGGGGCTGAAGCCCTTGGGCCTGAGCAGAAGTGTGACTGGGAAGGCGCGACCCCCTTTGCATCACTCCACGGCCCCCCTGGGGGTCGCGCCCCACAGTTTGAAGACCCCTGCCCTACACTCACAGTGATCACTCTGCACTCAGAATGCACTTGTCTTGTTCACCCTGTATCTCACCCTGCAGTCCCACGAGCACACTACTCACCCGGCACTCGTGTGACACTTCACTCACCTGTCCTCCTCACTGCTCAATCTGCAATCTCACTCAAACAAGCCCATCATTAACCATGCATTCATTCGTTCCACTCTGCACTGATATCCGCACCCAAATTCATATGGTCACCTCACTCACCCTGCAGTCACTCCTCTTACCCTACTTGCACACTATTGCATCACTCACTGTGCATTCACATGGGCACTCCTGCCACCCACACAGCCCAGAGGGTTTATGTACCTGCTACAAAGAACATATACCATGCAGATCACAGAAGTGAGTGTGAGTAAACTATGAGTAGCATTATAAAAAACATGAAATGTTTGTCAGAAAGGTGCTATAGAGAGTTGACGTGCATTGCTGGTGAGTGCTAGTGAGGGAATTCCTGGACAAGGAGAAAATGGGTGAGGGTGTGCCAAAAAAGACTGTTGCACTGTGTGCGACCAGTGCTAGGGCCAGCCCTGGCTGGCAGTATTAGCACCCCCCGAAGTTGGTGTCTAGTTACACCCCTGAGACTACGAGACCATCTGGTGTGGGACGGGGTTTCATGGTATAAGGTGAACCACGACAGGTATGCTGGTGTTTTGGCTAATATGACTGGTGACATCGAAGAGACTCTAAATTGACATGTATGGTTTTGTGATGTTTGACACTGTTGGGCACACACCATAGACACTCCAAGTTTATCGTTGTTTGATTTCTATATTTGGGGAGGAATGTAGTATTCTTCCCAGTGACATCAACTGGATCGATGGATTGGTAAAATGTGACTCTCTCTCAGGGGTTTTATTCAGGTATGCACCCGTTATTTCCCCACAGTGGTACATCCCTCTTACCAGGTGGACTAAGCAAATACAGTCATGGGAAGGCCAGGCGGGGCCAGGGAGACCACCTGCACCAGAACCGTGAACCAATATACCTCCATCTCCGTGTAATTACTGCATAGGGCTGCATAAGGCTTCATGCTGCTAGCTCCATTCACAGGCGCCGACATAACACTATGATTGCCCTGTTACAAGTCAACACCTAACACTGACCCCCCAGAACAGACACACCCTACTTCTCAAACTCCCAAACCCCTCACCCCCATTGCTGCCAAATGCATTACTGCAAAAGCCACCCTCCCCCTCCGCGGACACTTTTCTTTCCTATACCTCCAGCTGACTCCTCTGCACCTCCTATTGTGTCCCTAATTTCCAAGTATGCACCCCATCCTGTTGTGCAGCTCTGCTGTTGCTTTGTAGGCGTCCTTCAAACAGTGCCAGTGGGCTCCCGGACAGCTGGAGCATTTCTCCATGTATTGCTGTAGCCCACATCCACATCTCTGATGATTAAAAACTCCACCTCTGTGCCATACCACGTGACCTCAAGGTTACAGCCTCCATCAGCACCAAGCTAGTCTTTCATTGGCTGATACATGAGTTGATTGTTACAGACCACTTCAGAATATGACTCCGTCCATGGATCACCCTGGTTCTTCATCCCAATCTTTCCAGAGTTTTAGACTTGCTTCTAAAACAAGAATTCGTTAAAATCAAACATCAACAATTTCCAATTGGAATTAATATCTAGATTAGAAATAAACAATTCACCCACACACTTTTGAACTCAATTACATTACTGTACCTTCAGGTCTTCAGGGCTGACTTGCCCATTTTATTTGGATTGAATTCACCCTTTCAGTTTGAAGTTAATCTGTCCTCTTTAACTGCAATGAATTTTTTACTCCTTACAAGAACATATCTAACACTAACTAAAATGAGAAACGAGAAAGAAGTTTTGTCAAACTGCAATTTTCGCTCATGCTTTTCTTGCTCTGGTATGTAGCCTGAAATCGATTCACCAGATGCCTTCAGAGGTATGTCACACGACGTCACTCCATTCATGAAAACCTCAAGGCCAAGCTGCAGAACCAACTTTGGTGCCGTCTTTTATCAGAACTGTGCTCAAGATGGCAGCCGAGATTTCGAAATACTGCAAGATCTCGGAACATCCCGCCCCAGGAGATTGCTTCTAATCTCTATGGGGCAAATTATTTACTAAAACTGCACACAGCACAGGAAGGGGCTGTGCTGCCTTGAGTGAAAGGGAGACAGCAGAAGTCTGGTTGGCCTTGTGCTGTGTAGCTGCCTATATGTGTTAGTCCTTATTTCCAGTGCTTTAAATGGGAAAAAAACTGTGCAGGTACTCATTTAAATGGGGCGAGTGGGCGGGGCTAGGGGCTGGACTAAGAGCACGACCTACTGTTACTCATTGACTTCAGTACTAGTTGCAGCACGTACCAAAACACACGAGAAATGCGTTTGTATAAACAAAATAAGTGAACTCCTAACGAAAGCCAAACGCGGTGGTATTTTAATATTTCCTTGTTTTAGAAGTTTCCATACTGTTATTTGGTGTTGCTTGGCACATTACTATTTATTCTCACACACACGCACACACACACCCACCCACAAACACACACACACACACACTTCCTTTATTATACCTCCCAAGAGTCTCGAATCTCCCCCCTTTCTCTCACTTTCTTCCTCACACAAAACCGCCCACAGACAAACATAAGCCGACACTCCAGCAAAAGAATCAGGAAAGTTTAAAGCCATTTTAACCTGGTTACCTTCTTTGGATTTCTTAATTGCGCCGTCACCTGGCTGCCTCAATCCTGTGTTTGCAACACAGCAGGATGGTGAACACCGGACGTTATGCAAATGAGCCCACGCTGAATAGTTCAGCGGGGGCTCCGCTCACCAGTCACTGCTACAGAAGTGCCTTGACTGTCAGACAGGTCACCTGCACCAACAGCCAAGGTGCCTACCGTTTGAGTACCGGTACTCTCCTTGGCAGCAGAGAAGTGCCGGTACTCAGAGTGGTAAAAATAAGAAGTGCCGGTACTCAGTACCTGTGAGTACCGGCCCATTTAAAGCACTGCTTATTACAATTATAATGTGTGTGGGTGTCTCTCACATACCCCACCAATCACACTGCCAGGCGCTGTGTCCCAAAGCTTGATAACAGCACCTCTGTGTTCATTGACCCTGACCTGAAAATAGTTCCCACATAGAATCAAAACAGTAACAGGCAGATCTACAAGCCCCTTGAGACACTTTTGCGCTGCTGTTGTGTCACTTTTTGTGAAGCAGCAGTGGCGTAACAATGTGCCACGTTACTGCCCATTTACAATGTGGCGCATCTAGGGAGATACGTCACCTTGTAATGCCCTGTGCCACATTGTGTCAGGTATAATGTATGTAGGGTGGGCGATCTCATGCACGAAAGTCTCATAGAAGTGATGCAGTGAAATCTACAAGCTTTCACTTTGCATCTTCCAGGACGTCACTGCATCAAAACCCTACGCCTGCTTGGCGTAGGCATTAGGAGGGACGCAGTGTATTGGGAATAGGCCTCCCCATGCATTGCTGGAGTTTTGTTGTGCTTGCGACACAACTCTAGCAATACGTGACTTATGCACCAACAGATGCGTCAGAATTTCTGACCCATCCGACAATACTTGCGCCATGGTGCGCTGTATTGTAAATACGGCGCACCCATGGTGGTAATGGGTTTCGCATGGAGGTGCAGAGAAACTGGCGTATTTGTAGAGATGCGGCAGTTTCTTGTAAATCTGCCCCTAAACCCCTTACAACCACACACCCTACCCAGTGCAACTTGTTGTGGGTAAGCACTTCAACGCCCCAACATGTGGGTTTTAGCCGCTATACTTACTAATGTTTCAATAAAATACATTACTGTAGAGGAAACCTAGGCAGCCGGAATGGGTGTCCGCAGAACCTTTTTCAGGGGGTGGGAGGAGGCATAGTTACAAAAAATTCAAGATTGCCCATGCGCTATTATACCGGCACACGATCATAACATTTTTTTAAAGGACAAGTGAAAAATCCAGGGTGGCGGAAGCGACCCCTTCTTATGGATGCCCATGGCAGTCGGCTGTCTGTGTTTGGGAAAGAGAAGTCATGAGTGCAATCGAAGAAGAGTGTCTCCAGCATGAAAGTCTTTTTTTTTTTAATGAAATGTGTTTATTCATTTTCAATTTAGTTTACACAGTCCCTAAAACAGTGTGAGTTATGCATAATATTGTATGATATCGTATTACAATATAACACCTGATGTATTTAGTACTGTCATATGATTAGTGACGACGCATCTATAGACTCCTGTAGTTCCATATAACACTATTAACATAACTTTTAACACATTAGCATCTCCAGCATGTAAGTCAAGGGAGCATGGAAGCAGTGTCATTGTCAAGTCCCAGAAACACCGATAGAGCCTGGTTGATGGGGCTGGCATCAGCTTGCATATTTGCAGTAAATTGTCCTAGGGTTCTGTTGTAAAGATATTTCTACATATGATCAGTAAATATGTTTCCACTGTGAGAAAAGGAATGCAACACCCCCATATTTCATCTGTGTTCAAGAGAGTGAGTTTCTTCACATGGAAAATGTTTTCCAGGTAGAGAAAAAGTGCATGCACGCATGGACTAACAGACTTAACAAATCTAACCCCACAGATGGTCCTCCCCGTGGATTGTTCAGAGAGATGCATACGGAAGTGGTGGTCCTCATTACCCACTGACATCAAGAGTTCTTTAGGGTATTTGCAATAACCACACACAAAGAGAAATCTGTACATATTTGTGGATCAATCCCATGGTATGTAATTTACAACATTCATAAATAGGCTTTTAGTAAACATTTTTGCCTCTCATGATCGTTCTTTGTGAACTTAGCCTTTCAAAAGGGCTGCTCTACAACACTTGCCTTCAGAAGAGACAGGTACATCCCCATTTTGCACCTGCACAGTACCCAGCTCCTTCCTAGTGTTACACCTAAAACTGCACAGTACCCAGCTCCTTCCTCGTGTTACACCAACCACTGCACAGTACCCAGCTCCTTCCTCGTGTTACACCAACCCCTGCACAGTACCCAGCTCCTTACTCATTTTACACCTACCACTGCACAGTACCCAGCTCCTTCCTCGTGTTACACCAACCCCTGCACAGTATCCAGCTGCTTCCTTGTGATACACCTACTCCTGCTCAGCACTCAACTGCTTCCTCATGTTATACCTACCCCTGCATCGTATCTGGCTCCTTCATCGTGTTACAACTACCCCTGCATAGTACCTGGCTCCTTCCTCGTGTTACACCTACCCCCCCACAGTACCCGGCTCTTCCTCGTGTTACACCTACCCCCACACAGTACCCAGCTGCTTCCTCGTGTTACACATACCACTACACAGGACCCAGCTCCTTCCTTGTGTTACACCTACCACTGCACAGTACATAGCTCCTTCCTCGTTTTATACCTGCAGCTGCACAATACCCACCTGCTTCCTCGTGTTACACCTACCCCTGCACAGAAACCAACTGCTTCCTCGTGTTACACATACCCCTGCACAGTACCCAGCTGCTTCCTCGTGTTACACCTACCCCATTACAGTACCCAGCTGCTTCCTCGTGTTACACATACCACTGCACAGGCCCCAGCTCCTTCCTCGTGTTACACCTACAACTGCACAGTACCCAGCTCCTTCCTCGTATTACACCTACCCCTGCACAGTACCCAGCTGCTTCCTCGTGTTACACCTACCCATTAAAAGTACCCAGCTCTTTCCTCTGGTTATACCTACCCCTGCACAGTACCCAGCTGCTTCCTTGTATTACACCTACCTCTGCACAGTACCCAACTCCTTCCTCGTGTTACACATACCCCTACACAGTACCCAGCTGCTTCCTCGTGTTACACCTACCCCTGAAAAGAACCCAGTTCCTTCCTCAGGTTACACTTATCCCTGCACACTACCCAGCCGCTTCTTCTGGTTCCACCTACCACCTGCACAGTACCCAGCTCCTCCCTTGTGATACACCTATCCCTGCAAAGCATGCAGCTTATTCCTCAGGTTACACCTTCCACTGCACAGTACCAGGCTCCTTCCTCGAATAACACCTACCCCTGCATTGTACCCAACTCCATCCTTGTGTTACACCTACTCCTGCACAGTACCAGGCTCCTTCCTCGTGTTACACCTACCACCGGCACAGTACCCGGCATCTTCCTCATGTTACACCTACCCCTGCATTATACCCAGCTCCTTCCTCTTGTTACACCTACCCCTGCACAGTACTCGGCTGCTTCCTCGTGTTACACCTACCCCTGCAGAGTACCCGGCTGCTATCTTGTGGGACAACTACCTCTGCACAGTACCGAGCTGCTACCTCATGTTACACCTACCCCTCCACAGTACCCTGCTCCTTCCTCAGGTTATACCTACCCCTGCACAGTACCCAGCTGCTTCCTCATCTTATGTCTACCCCTGCACAGTACCCAGCTGCTTCCTCGTGTTACACCTACTGATGAAAAGTACCCAGCTCTTTCCTCTGGTTATACCTACCCCTGCACAGTACCCAGCTGCTACCTCATGTTACACCTACCCCTACACAGTACCCAGCTCCTTCCTCAGGTTATACCTACCCCTGCACAGTACCCAGCTGCTTCTTTATCTTACATCTACCCCTACACAGTACCCAGCTGCTTCCTCATGTTACACCTACCGATGAAAAGTACCTAGCTCCTTCCGCAAGTTACACATACCACTGCACAGTACCCAGCTGCTATCTTGTGGGACAACTCCCCCTGCACAGTACCCAACTGCTACCTCATGTTACACATACCCCTGCACAGTACCCAGCTCCTTCCTCAGGTTATACCTACCCCTGCACAGTACCTAGCTGCTTCCTCATCTTACGTCTACCCCTGCACAGTACCCAGCTGCTTCCTCATCTTAAGCCTACCCTGTGCAATACCCAGCTGCTTCCACGCGCTACACCTACTCCTGTGCAGTACCCAGCTCCTTCCTCGTGTTACACCTATCCCTGCGCAGTACCCAGCAGCTTCCTCGTGTTACACCTTCCCCTGCCCAGTACCCAGCTGTTTCCTCGTATTACACCTACCCCTGAACAGTACCCAGCTCCTTCCTCGTGTTAGAAATACCCCTGCACATTACTCAGCTGCTTCCTCGTGTTACATTTACCCCTGAAAATAACACAGCTCCTTCCTCAGGTTACACCTATCCCTGCACAGTACCCAGCTGCTTCCTCTGGTTACACCTACCACCTGCACAGTACGCAGCTCCTCCCTTGGGATACACATACCCCTGCAAAGTATGCAGATCCTTCCTCAGGTTACACCTACCACTACACAGTACCAGGCTCCTTCCTCATGTTACACCTACCACCTGCACAGTACCCGGCTACTTTCTCGTGTTACACCTACCCCTGCATTGTACCCAGCTCCTTCCTCGTGTTACACCTACCCCTGCACAGTACCTGGCTGCTTCCTTGTGTTACACCTACCCCTGCACAAAACCCGGCTGCTTCATTGTGTGACAACTACCCCTAAACATTACCCGGCTGCTTTCTCATGTTACACCTACCCCTGCACAGTACCAAGCTCCTTCCTCATTTTACATATACCACCTGCACAGTAACCGGCACCTTCCTCGTGTTACACCTACCCCTACGCAGTACCCAGCTGCTTCCTCATTTTACACCTACCACTGTGCAGTACCCAGTTCCTTCCTCGTGTTACACATACCACCTGCACAGTACCCAGCTCCTTCCTCATGTTACACCTACCCCTGCTCAGTCCCCAGCTCCTTCCTCATGTTACACCTTTCACCTGCACAGTACATAGCTGCTACCATGTGTTACACCTACCCCTGCTGAGTACCCAGCTGCTTCCTCGTATTACACCTACCCATCCGAAGTACCCAGCTGCTTCCTCGTGTTACACCTGCGCAGTATCCAGCTCCTTCCTCGTGTTACACCTACCACCTGCACAGTACCCAGCTGCTATCTTGCGTTACACCTACCCCTGCGCAGTACCCAGCTCCTTCCTCGTGTTACACCTACCAACTGCACAGTACCTAGCTGCTTCCTTGTGTTACACCTACAACTGCGCAGTACCCAGCTCCTTCCTCGTGTTACACCTACCAACTGCACAGTACCTAGCTGCTTCCTTGTGTTACACCTACCAACTGCACAGTACACTGCTGCTTTCTCATGTTACACCTGCAATTGCACAGTACCCAGATTCTTCAGTGTTACACCAACCCCTGAGCAGTACCCAGCTCCTTCCTCATGTTACACCTACACCTGTGTAGTACCCAGCTCCTTACTCATTTTACACCTACCACCTGCACAGTACCAAGCTGCTACCTCATGTTACACCTACCCCTGCAAAGTACCCAGCTGCATCCTCGTATTACGCCTACCCCTGCCAAGCACCCAGCTGCTTCCTCATATTACACCTACCCCTGAACAGTACCCAGCTCCTTCCTCGTGTTACACATACCCCTGCACATTACCCAGCTGTTTCCTCGTGTTACACCTACCCCTGAAAATAACACAGCTCCTTCCTCGGGTTACACCTATCCGTGCACAGTACCCAGCTCCTCCCTTGGGATACACCTACCCCTGCAAAGTATGCAGCTCCTTCCTCAGGTTACACCTACCACCTGCACAGTACCCAGCTTCTTTCTCGTGTTACACCTACCCCTGCATTGTACCCAGCTTCTTTCTCGTGTTACACCTCCCCCTGCATTGTACCCAGCTCCTTCCTCGTGTTACACCTACCCCATGCACAGTACCCGGCTGCTTCCTTGTGTTACACCTACCCCATGCACAGTACCCGGCTGCTTCCTTGTGTTACACCTACCCCTGAACATTACCCAGCTGCTTTCTCAGGTTACGCCAACCCCTGCACAGCACCAGGCTCCTTCCTCGTTTTACATATACCACCTGCACAGTACCCAGCGCCTTCCTCGTGTTACACCTACCCCTGCGCAGTACCCAGCTGCTTCCTCATTTTACACCTACCCCTGCGCAGTACCCAGTACCTTCCTCGTGTTACACATACCACCTGCACAGTACCCAGCTCCGTCCTCATGTTACACCAACCCCTGCTCAGTCCCCAGCTCCTTCCTCATGTTACACCTTCCACCTGCACAGTACACAGCTGCTACCATGTGTTACACCTACCCCTGCTGAGTACCCAGCTGCTACTTCATGTTATACTTACCCCTGCACAGTACCCAGCTGCTTCCTCGTTTTACACCTACCCATGTGAAGTACCCAGCTGCTTTCTCATGTTACACCTACACCTGCGCAGTATCCAGCTCCTTCCTCGTGTTACACCTACCAACTGCACAGTACCCAGCTGCTATCTTGTGTTACGGGTACCCCTGCGCAGTACCCAGCTCCTTCCTCGTGTTACACCTACCAACTGCACAGTACCTAGCTGCTTTCTTCTGTTACACCTACAACTGCACAGTACCCAGCTGCTACCACGTGTTACACCTAACAACTGCACAGTATGCAGCTGCTTTCTCGTGTTACACCTGCAATTGCACAGTACCCAGCTTCTTCAGTGTTACACCTATCACCTGCACAGTACCAAGCTGCTACCTCATGTTACACCTACCCCTGCAAAGTACCCAGCTGCTTCCTCGTATTACACCTACTGCCTGCGCAATATCTAGCTGCCTTCTCGTGTTACACCTACCCCTGCGCAGTGTCAAGCTGCTTCCTCGTGTTACACCTACCCCTGCACAGTACCCAGCTGCTACCTCGTGTTACACTTACTCTTGCGCAGTACCCAGCTGCTTCCTCGTGTTACACCTACACCTGAGCAGTGCCCAGCTGCTTCCTCGTGTTACACCTACCCCTGCACAGTACCCAGCTGCTACCTCGTGTTACACTTACTCTTGCGCAGTACCCAGCTGCTTCCTCGTGTTACACCTACACCTGAGCAGTGCCCAGCTGCTTCCTCGTGTTACACCTACCCCTGCACAGTACCCAGCTGCTACCTCATGTTACACTTACCCCTGCGCAGTACCCAGCAGCTTCCTCGTGTTACACCAACCCCTGCTCAGTACCCAGCTACCTCCTTGTGTTACACCTACCCCTGCACAGTACCCAGCTGCTTCCTCGTGTTACACCTACCCCTGCACAGAACCCAGCTGCTTCCTTGTATTACACCTACCACTGCACAGTACCCAGCTGTAACTTCATGCTACACCTAACCCTGCGCTGTACCCAGCTGCTTCCTCATCTTACACCTAACCCTGCCCAGTACCCAGGTGCTTCATCATCTTACACCTACCACTGTGCAGTACCCAGATGCTCTTGGTTGTTACACCTATTAATGCACAGTAACCAGCTGCTTCCTCATCTTACGCCTACCCCGGCACAATGCCCAGCTGCTTCCTCGTGTTACACCTACCCCTGCTCAGTACCAAGCTGCTACCTTGTGTTACACCTACCCCTGTGCAGTACCAAGCTCCTTCCTCGTGTTAGACCTACCCCCTGCCCAGTACCCAGCTGCTTCCTCACCTTACGTCTACCCCTACCCAGTATGTAGCTCCTGCCTCATGTTATGCCTAGCCCTGCGCAGTACCCAGCTCCTTCCTCATGTTACACCTACCCCTGCACAGTACCCAGTTGTTTCCTCGTGTTACACCTACCACCTGAACAGTACCCAGCTCCTTCCTCATGTTACAGCTACCCCTGCACAGTACCCAGCTCCTTCCTCATGTTACACTTACCACCTGCACAGTACCCAGCAGCTACCTCATGTTACACCTACCATCTGCACAGTACCCAGCTGCTACTTCATGTTATACTTACCGCTGCACAGTGCCCAGCTGCTTCCTTGTGTTACACCTACCCCTGTGCAGTACCCAGCTGCCTCCTTGTGTTACACCTACCCCTGTGCAGTGCCCAGATGCTTTCTCGTGTTACACCTACCCCTGCGCAGTATCCAGCTCTTTCCTCCTGTTACACCTACCAACTGCACAGTACCCGGCTGCTTCCTTGTGTTACACCTACCCCTGCACAGTACCCGGCTGCTATCTTGTGTGACAACTACCCCTGAATATTACCAGGCTACTTTCTTATGTTACACCTACCCCTGCACAGTACCAGGCTCCTTCCTCATGTTACACATACCACCTGCACAGTACCCGGCTCCTTCCTCAAGTTACAACTACCCCTGCTCAGTACCCAGCTGCTTCCTCATGTTACACCTACCCCTGCACAGTACCCAGTTCCTTCCTCGTGTTACACCTACCACCTACACAGTACCCAGCTCCTTCCTCATGTTACACCTACCCCTGCTCAGTCCCCAGCTCCTTCCTCATGTTACAACGTCCACCTGCACAGTACACAGCTGCTACCACATGTTACACCTACCCCTGCTGAGTACCCAGCTGCTACTTCATGTTATACTTACCCCTACACAGTACCCAGCTGCTTCCTCATGTTACACCTACCGATGAAAAGTACCTAGCTCCTTCCGCAAGTTACACATACCACTGCACAGTACCCAGCTGCTATCTTGTGGGACAACTCCCCCTGCACAGTACCCAACTGCTACCTCATGTTACACATACCCCTGCACAGTACCCAGCTCCTTCCTCAGGTTATACCTACCCCTGCACAGTACCTAGCTGCTTCCTCATCTTACGTCTACCCCTGCACAGTACCCAGCTGCTTCCTCATCTTAAGCCTACCCCTGTGCAATACCCAGCTGCTTCCACGCACTACACCTACTCCTGTGCAGTACCCAGCTCCTTCCTCGTGTTACACCTATCCCTGCGCAGTACCCAGCAGCTTCCTCGTGTTACACCTTCCCCTGCCCAGTACCCAGCTGTTTCCTCGTATTACACCTACCCCTGAACAGTACCCAGCTCCTTCCTCGTGTTAGAAATACCCCTGCACATTACTCAGCTGCTTCCTCGTGTTACATTTACCCCTGAAAATAACACAGCTCCTTCCTCAGGTTACACTTATCCCTGCACAGTACCCAGCTGCTTCCTCTGGTTACACCTACCACCTGCACAGTACGCAGCTCCTCCCTTGGGATACACATACCCCTGCAAAGTATGCAGATCCTTCCTCAGGTTACACCTACCACTACACAGTACCAGGCTCCTTCCTCATGTTACACCTACCACCTGCACAGTACCCGGCTACTTTCTCGTGTTACACCTACCCCTGCATTGTACCCAGCTCCTTCCTCGTGTTACACCTACCCCTGCACAGTACCTGGCTGCTTCCTTGTGTTACACATACCCCTGCACAAAACCCGGCTGCTTCATTGTGTGACAACTACCCCTAAACATTACCCGGCTGCTTTCTCATGTTACACCTACCCCTGCACAGTACCAAGCTCCTTCCTCATTTTACATATACCACCTGCACAGTAACCGGCACCTTCCTCGTGTTACACCTACCCCTACGCAGTACCCAGCTGCTTCCTCATTTTACACCTACCACTGTGCAGTACCCAGTTCCTTCCTCGTGTTACACATACCACCTGCACAGTACCCAGCTCCTTCCTCATGTTACACCTACCCCTGCTCAGTCCCCAGCTCCTTCCTCATGTTACACCTTTCACCTGCACAGTACATAGCTGCTACCATGTGTTACACCTACCCCTGCTGAGTACCCAGCTGCTTCCTCGTTTTACACCTACCCATCCGAAGTACCCAGCAGCTTCCTCGTGTTACACCTGCGCAGTATCCAGCTCCTTCCTCGTGTTACACCTACCACCTGCACAGTACCCAGCTGCTATCTTGCGTTACACCTACCCCTGCGCAGTACCCAGCTCCTTCCTCGTGTTACACCTACCAACTGCACAGTACCTAGCTGCTTCCTTGTGTTACACCTACAACTGCACAGTACCCAGCTGCTACCACGTGTTACACCTACCAACTGCACAGTACACTGCTGCTTTCTCATGTTACACCTGCAATTGCACAGTACCCAGCTTCTTCAGTGTTACACCAACCCCTGAGCAGTACCCAGCTCCTTCCTCATGTTACACCTACACCTGTGTAGTACCCAGCTCCTTACTCATTTTACACCTACCACCTGCACAGTACCAAGCTGCTACCTCATGTTACACCTACCCCTGCAAAGTACCCAGCTGCATCCTCGTATTACGCCTACCCCTGCCAAGCACCCAGCTGCTTCCTCATATTACACCTACCCCTGAACAGTACCCAGCTCCTTCCTCGTGTTACACATACCCCTGCACATTACCCAGCTGTTTCCTCGTGTTACACCTACCCCTGAAAATAACACAGCTCCTTCCTCGGGTTACACCTATCCGTGCACAGTACCCAGCTCCTCCCTTGGGATACACCTACCCCTGCAAAGTATGCAGCTCCTTCCTCAGGTTACACCTACCACCTGCACAGTACCCAGCTTCTTTCTCGTGTTACACCTACCCCTGCATTGTACCCAGCTTCTTTCTCATGTTACACCTACCCCTGCATTGTACCCAGCTCCTTCCTCGTGTTACACCTACCCCATGCACAGTACCCGGCTGCTTCCTTGTGTTACACCTACCCCATGCACAGTACCCGGCTGCTTCCTTGTGTTACACCTACCCCTGAAAATTACCCAGCTGCTTTCTCAGGTTACGCCAACCCCTGCACAGCACCAGGCTCCTTCCTCGTTTTACATATACCACCTGCACAGTACCCAGCGCCTTCCTCGTGTTACACCTACCCCTGCGCAGTACCCAGCTGCTTCCTCATTTTACACCTACCCCTGCGCAGTACCCAGTACCTTCCTCGTGTTACACATACCACCTGCACAGTACCCAGCTCCGTCCTCATGTTACACCAACCCCTGCTCAGTCCCCAGCTCCTTCCTCATGTTACACCTTCCACCTGCACAGTACACAGCTGCTACCATGTGTTACACCTACCCCTGCTGAGTACCCAGCTCCTACTTCATGTTATACTTACCCCTGCACAGTACCCAGCTGCTTCCTTGTTTTACACCTACCCATGTGAAGTACCCAGCTGCTTTCTCATGTTACACCTACACCTGCGCAGTATCCAGCTCCTTCCTCGTGTTACACCTACCAACTGCACAGTACCCAGCTGCTATCTTGTGTTACGGGTACCCCTGCGCAGTACCCAGCTCCTTCCTCGTGTTACACCTACCAACTGCACAGTACCTAGCTGCTTTCTTCTGTTACACCTACAACTGCACAGTACCCAGCTGCTACCACGTGTTACACCTAACAACTGCACAGTATGCAGCTGCTTTCTCGTGTTACACCTGCAATTGCACAGTACCCAGCTTCTTCAGTGTTACACCTATCACCTGCACAGTACCAAGCTGCTACCTCATGTTACACCTACCCCTGCAAAGTACCCAGCTGCTTCCTCGTATTACACCTACTGCCTGCGCAATATCTAGCTGCCTTCTCGTGTTACACCTACCCCTGCGCAGTGTCAAGCTGCTTCCTCGTGTTACACCTACCCCTGCACAGTACCCAGCTGCTACCTCGTGTTACACTTACTCTTGCGCAGTACCCAGCTGCTTCCTCGTGTTACACCTACACCTGAGCAGTGCCCAGCTGCTTCCTCGTGTTACACCTACCAATGCACAGTACCCAGCTGCTACCTCGTGTTACACTTACTCTTGCGCAGAACCCAGCTGCTTCCTCGTGTTACACCTACAACTGAGCAGTGCCCAGCTGCTTCCTCGTGTTACACCTACCCCTGCACAGTACCCAGCTGCTACCTCATGTTACACTTACCCCTGCGCAGTACCCAGCAGCTTCCTCGTGTTACACCAACCCCTGCTCAGTACCCAGCTACCTCCTTGTGTTACACCTACCCCTGCACAGTACCCAGCTGCTTCCTCGTGTTACACCTACCCCTGCACAGAACCCAGCTGCTTCCTTGTATTACACCTACCACTGCACAGTACCCAGCTGTAACTTCATGCTACACCTAACCCTGCGCTGTACCCAGCTGCTTCCTCATCTTACACCTAACCCTGCCCAGTACCCAGGTGCTTCATCATCTTACAACTACCACTGTGCAGTACCCAGATGCTCTTGCTTGTTACACCTATTAATGCACAGTAACCAGCTGCTTCCTCATCTTACGCCTACCCCGGCACAATGCCCAGCTGCTTCCTCGTGTTACACCTACCCCTGCTCAGTACCAAGCTGCTACCTTGTGTTACACCTACCCCTGTGCAGTACCAAGCTCCTTCCTCGTGTTAGACCTACCCCCTGCCCAGTACCCAGCTGCTTCCTCACCTTACGTCTACCCCTACCCAGTATGTAGCTCCTGCCTCATGTTATGCCTAGCCCTGCGCAGTACCCAGCTCCTTCCTCATGTTACACCTACCCCTGCACAGTACCCAGTTGTTTCCTCGTGTTACACCTACCACCTGCACAGTACCCAGCTCCTTCCTCATGTTACAGCTACCCCTGCACAGTACCCAGCTCCTTCCTCATGTTACACTTACCACCTGCACAGTACCCAGCAGCTACCTCATGTTACACCTACCATCTGCACAGTACCCAGCTGCTACTTCATGTTAAACTTACCGCTGCACAGTGCCCAGCTGCTTCCTTGTGTTACACCTACCCCTGTGCAGTACCCAGCTGCCTCCTTGTGTTACACCTACCCCTGTGCAGTGCCCAGATGCTTTCTCGTGTTACACCTACCCCTGCGCAGTATCCAGCTCTTTCCTCCTGTTACGCCTACCAACTGCACAGTACCCGGCTGCTTCCTTGTGTTACACCTACCCCTGCACAGTACCCGGCTGCTATATTGTGTGACAACTACCCCTGAATATTACCTGGCTGCTTTCTTATGTTACACCTACCCCTGCACAGTACCAGGCTCCTTCCTCGTGTTACACATACCACCTGCACAGTACCCGGCTCCTTCCTCAAGTTACAACTACCCCTGCTCAGTCCCCAGCTGCTTCCTCATGTTACACCTACCCCTGCACAGTACTCAGTTCCTTCCTTGTGTTACACCTACCACCTACACAGTACCCAGCTCCTTCCTCATGTTACACCTACCCCTGCTCAGTCCCCAGCTCCTTCCTCATGTTACAACGTCCACCTGCACAGTACACAGCTGCTACCATGTGTTACACCTACCCCTGCTGAGTACCCAGATGCTACTTCATGTTATACTTACCCCTGCACAGTTCCCAGCTGCTTCCTCGTTTTACAACTACCCATGCGAAGTACCCAGCTGCTTCCTCATGCTACACCTACACCTGCACAGTATTCAGCTCCTTCCTCGTGTTACACCTACCACCTGCACAGTACCCAGCTGCTATCTTGCGTTACACCTACCCCTGCGCAGTACCCAGCTCCTTCCTCGTGTTACACATACCAACTGCACAGTACCTAGCTGCTTCCTTGTGTTACACCTACAACTGCACAGTACCCAGCTGCTACCACGTGTTACACTTACCAACTGCACAGTACACTGCTGCTTTCTCATGTTACACCTGCAATTGCACAGTACCCAGCTTCTTCAGTGTTACACCAACCCCTGAGCAGTACCCAGCTCCTTCCTCATGTTACACCTACACCTGTGTAGTACCAAGCTCCTTACTCATTTTACACCTACCACCTGCACAGTACCAAGCTGCTACCTCATGTTACACCTACCCCTGCAAAGTACCCAGCTGCATCCTCGTATTACGCCTACCCCTGCCAAGCACCCAGCTGCTTCCTCATATTACACCTACCCCTGAACAGTACCCAGCTCCTTCCTCGTGTTACACATACCCCTGCACATTACCCAGCTGTTTCCTCGTGTTACACCTACCCCTGAAAATAACACAGCTCCTTCCTCGGGTTACACCTATCCGTGCACAGTACCCAGCTCCTCCCTTGGGATACACCTACCCCTGCAAAGTATGCAGCTCCTTCCTCAGGTTACACCTACCACCTGCACAGTACCCAGCTTCTTTCTCGTGTTACACCTACCCCTGCATTGTACCCAGCTTCTTTCTCGTGTTACACCTACCCCTGCATTGTACCCAGCTCCTTCCTCGTGTTACACCTACCCCATGCACAGTACCCGGCTGCTTCCTTGTGTTACACCTACCCCATGCACAGTACCCGGCTGCTTCCTTGTGTTACACCTACCCCTGAAAATTACCCAGCTGCTTTCTCAGGTTACGCCAACCCCTGCACAGCACCAGGCTCCTTCCTCGTTTTACATATACCACCTGCACAGTACCCAGCGCCTTCCTCGTGTTACACCTACCCCTGCGCAGTACCCAGCTGCTTCCTCATATTACACCGACCCCTGCGCAGTACCCAGTACCTTCCTCGTGTTACACATACCACCTGCACAGTACCCAGCTCCGTCCTCATGTTACACCAACCCCTGCTCAGTCCCCAGCTCCTTCCTCATGTTACACCTTCCACCTGCACAGTACACAGCTGCTACCATGTGTTACACCTACCCCTGCTGAGTACCCAGCTCCTACTTCATGTTATACTTACCCCTGCACAGTACCCAGCTGCTTCCTCGTTTTACACCTACCCATGTGAAGTACCCAGCTGCTTTCTCATGTTACACCTACACCTGCGCAGTATCCAGCTCCTTCCTCGTGTTACACCTACCAACTGCACAGTACCCAGCTGCTATCTTGTGTTACGGGTACCCCTGCGCAGTACCCAGCTCCTTCCTCGTGTTACACCTACCAACTGCACAGTACCTAGCTGCTTTCTTCTGTTACACCTACAACTGCACAGTACCCAGCTGCTACCACGTGTTACACCTAACAACTGCACAGTATGCAGCTGCTTTCTCGTGTTACACCTGCAATTGCACAGTACCCAGCTTCTTCAGTGTTACACCTATCACCTGCACAGTACCAAGCTGCTACCTCATGTTACACCTACCCCTGCAAAGTACCCAGCTGCTTCCTCGTATTACACCTACTGCCTGCGCAATATCTAGCTGCCTTCTCGTGTTACACCTACCCCTGCGCAGTGTCAAGCTGCTTCCTCGTGTTACACCTACCCCTGCACAGTACCCAGCTGCTACCTCGTGTTACACTTACTCTTGCGCAGTACCCAGCTGCTTCCTCGTGTTACACCTACACCTGAGCAGTGCCCAGCTGCTTCCTCGTGTTACACCTACCAATGCACAGTACCCAGCTGCTACCTCGTGTTACACTTACTCTTGCGCAGAACCCAGCTGCTTCCTCGTGTTACACCTACAACTGAGCAGTGCCCAGCTGCTTCCTCGTGTTACACCTACCCCTGCACAGTACCCAGCTGCTACCTCATGTTACACTTACCCCTGCGCAGTACCCAGCAGCTTCCTCGTGTTACACCAACCCCTGCTCAGTACCCAGCTACCTCCTTGTGTTACACCTACCCCTGCACAGTACCCAGCTGCTTCCTCGTGTTACACCTACCCCTGCACAGAACCCAGCTGCTTCCTTGTATTACACCTACCACTGCACAGTACCCAGCTGTAACTTCATGCTACACCTAACCCTGCGCTGTACCCAGCTGCTTCCTCATCTTACACCTAACCCTGCCCAGTACCCAGGTGCTTCATCATCTTACAACTACCACTGTGCAGTACCCAGATGCTCGTGCTTGTTACACCTATTAATGCACAGTAACCAGCTGCTTCCTCATCTTACGCCTACCCCGGCACAATGCCCAGCTGCTTCCTCGTGTTACACCTACCCCTGCTCAGTACCAAGCTGCTACCTTGTGTTACACCTACCCCTGTGCAGTACCAAGCTCCTTCCTCGTGTTAGACCTACCCCCTGCCCAGTACCCAGCTGCTTCCTCACCTTACGTCTACCCCTACCCAGTATGTAGCTCCTGCCTCATGTTATGCCTAGCCCTGCGCAGTACCCAGCTCCTTCCTCATGTTACACCTACCCCTGCACAGTACCCAGTTGTTTCCTCGTGTTACACCTACCACCTGCACAGTACCCAGCTCCTTCCTCATGTTACAGCTACCCCTGCACAGTACCCAGCTCCTTCCTCATGTTACACTTACCACCTGCACAGTACCCAGCAGCTACCTCATGTTACACCTACCATCTGCACAGTACCCAGCTGCTACTTCATGTTAAACTTACCGCTGCACAGTGCCCAGCTGCTTCCTTGTGTTACACCTACCCCTGTGCAGTACCCAGCTGCCTCCTTGTTTTACACCTACCCCTGTGCAGTGCCCAGATGCTTTCTCGTGTTACACCTACCCCTGCGCAGTATCCAGCTCTTTCCTCCTGTTACGCCTACCAACTGCACAGTACCCGGCTGCTTCCTTGTGTTACACCTACCCCTGCACAGTACCCGGCTGCTATATTGTGTGACAACTACCCCTGAATATTACCTGGCTGCTTTCTTATGTTACACCTACCCCTGCACAGTACCAGGCTCCTTCCTCGTGTTACACATACCACCTGCACAGTACCCGGCTCCTTCCTCAAGTTACAACTACCCCTGCTCAGTCCCCAGCTGCTTCCTCATGTTACACCTACCCCTGCACAGTACTCAGTTCCTTCCTTGTGTTACACCTACCACCTACACAGTACCCAGCTCCTTCCTCATGTTACACCTACCCCTGCTCAGTCCCCAGCTCCTTCCTCATGTTACAACGTCCACCTGCACAGTACACAGCTGCTACCATGTGTTACACCTACCCCTGCTGAGTACCCAGATGCTACTTCATGTTATACTTACCCCTGCACAGTTCCCAGCTGCTTCCTCGTTTTACAACTACCCATGCGAAGTACCCAGCTGCTTCCTCATGCTACACCTACACCTGCACAGTATTCAGCTCCTTCCTCGTGTTACACCTACCACCTGCACAGTACCCAGCTGCTATCTTGCGTTACACCTACCCCTGCGCAGTACCCAGCTCCTTCCTCGTGTTACACATACCAACTGCACAGTACCTAGCTGCTTCCTTGTGTTACACCTACAACTGCACAGTACCCAGCTGCTACCACGTGTTACACCTACCAACTGCACAGTACACTGCTGCTTTCTCATGTTACACCTGCAATTGCACAGTACCCAGCTTCTTCAGTGTTACACCAACCCCTGAGCAGTACCCAGCTCCTTCCTCATGTTACACCTACACCTGTGTAGTACCAAGCTCCTTACTCATTTTACACCTACCACCTGCACAGTACCAAGCTGCTACCTCATGTTACACCTACCCCTGCAAAGTACCCAGCTGCATCCTCGTATTACGCCTACCCCTGCCAAGCACCCAGCTGCTTCCTCATATTACACCTACCCCTGAACAGTACCCAGCTCCTTCCTCGTGTTACACATACCCCTGCACATTACCCAGCTGTTTCCTCGTGTTACACCTACCCCTGAAAATAACACAGCTCCTTCCTCGGGTTACACCTATCCGTGCACAGTACCCAGCTCCTCCCTTGGGATACACCTACCCCTGCAAAGTATGCAGCTCCTTCCTCAGGTTACACCTACCACCTGCACAGTACCCAGCTTCTTTCTCGTGTTACACCTACCCCTGCATTGTACCCAGCTTCTTTCTCGTGTTACACCTACCCCTGCATTGTACCCAGCTCCTTCCTCGTGTTACACCTACCCCATGCACAGTACCCGGCTGCTTCCTTGTGTTACACCTACCCCATGCACAGTACCCGGCTGCTTCCTTGTGTTACACCTACCCCTGAAAATTACCCAGCTGCTTTCTCAGGTTACGCCAACCCCTGCACAGCACCAGGCTCCTTCCTCGTTTTACATATACCACCTGCACAGTACCCAGCGCCTTCCTCGTGTTACACCTACCCCTGCGCAGTACCCAGCTGCTTCCTCATTTTACACCGACCCCTGCGCAGTACCCAGTACCTTCCTCGTGTTACACATACCACCTGCACAGTACCCAGCTCCGTCCTCATGTTACACCAACCCCTGCTCAGTCCCCAGCTCCTTCCTCATGTTACACCTTCCACCTGCACAGTACACAGCTGCTACCATGTGTTACACCTACCCCTGCTGAGTACCCAGCTCCTACTTCATGTTATACTTACCCCTGCACAGTACCCAGCTGCTTCCTCGTTTTACACCTACCCATGTGAAGTACCCAGCTGCTTTCTCATGTTACACCTACACCTGCGCAGTATCCAGCTCCTTCCTCGTGTTACACCTACCAACTGCACAGTACCCAGCTGCTATCTTGTGTTACGGGTACCCCTGCGCAGTACCCAGCTCCTTCCTCGTGTTACACCTACCAACTGCACAGTACCTAGCTGCTTTCTTCTGTTACACCTACAACTGCACAGTACCCAGCTGCTACCACGTGTTACACCTAACAACTGCACAGTATGCAGCTGCTTTCTCGTGTTACACCTGCAATTGCACAGTACCCAGCTTCTTCAGTGTTACACCTATCACCTGCACAGTACCAAGCTGCTACCTCATGTTACACCTACCCCTGCAAAGTACCCAGCTGCTTCCTCGTATTACACCTACTGCCTGCGCAATATCTAGCTGCCTTCTCGTGTTACACCTACCCCTGCGCAGTGTCAAGCTGCTTCCTCGTGTTACACCTACCCCTGCACAGTACCCAGCTGCTACCTCGTGTTACACTTACTCTTGCGCAGTACCCAGCTGCTTCCTCGTGTTACACCTACACCTGAGCAGTGCCCAGCTGCTTCCTCGTGTTACACCTACCAATGCACAGTACCCAACTGCTACCTCGTGTTACACTTACTCTTGCGCAGTACCCAGCTGCTTCCTCGTGTTACACCTACACCTGAGCAGTGCCCAGCTGCTTCCTCGTGTTACACCTACCCCTGCACAGTACCCAGCTGCTACCTCATGTTACACTTACCCCTGCGCAGTACCCAGCAGCTTCCTCGTGTTACACCAACCCCTGCTCAGTACCCAGCTACCTCCTTGTGTTACACCTACCCCTGCACAGTACCCAGCTGCTTCCTCGTGTTACACCTACCCCTGCACAGAACCCAGCTGCTTCCTTGTATTACACCTACCACTGCACAGTACCCAGCTGTAACTTCATGCTACACCTAACCCTGCGCTGTACCCAGCTGCTTCCTCATCTTACACCTAACCCTGCCCAGTACCCAGGTGCTTCATCATCTTACAACTACCACTGTGCAGTACCCAGATGCTCTTGCTTGTTACACCTATTAATGCACAGTAACCAGCTGCTTCCTCATCTTACGCCTACCCCGGCACAATGCCCAGCTGCTTCCTCGTGTTACACCTACCCCTGCTCAGTACCAAGCTGCTACCTTGTGTTACACCTACCCCTGTGCAGTACCAAGCTCCTTCCTCGTGTTAGACCTACCCCCTGCCCAGTACCCAGCTGCTTCCTCACCTTACGTCTACCCCTACCCAGTATGTAGCTCCTGCCTCATGTTATGCCTAGCCCTGCGCAGTACCCAGCTCCTTCCTCATGTTACACCTACCCCTGCACAGTACCCAGTTGTTTCCTCGTGTTACACCTACCACCTGCACAGTACCCAGCTCCTTCCTCATGTTACAGCTACCCCTGCACAGTACCCAGCTCCTTCCTCATGTTACACTTACCACCTGCACAGTACCCAGCAGCTACCTCATGTTACACCTACCATCTGCACAGTACCCAGCTGCTACTTCATGTTTTACTTACCGCTGCACAGTGCCCAGCTGCTTCCTTGTGTTACACCTACCCCTGTGCAGTACCCAGCTGCCTCCTTGTGTTACACCTACCCCTGTGCAGTGCCCAGATGCTTTCTCGTGTTACACCTACCCCTGCGCAGTATCCAGCTCTTTCCTCCTGTTACGCCTACCAACTGCACAGTACCCGGCTGCTTCCTTGTGTTACACCTACCCCTGCACAGTACCCGGCTGCTATCTTGTGTGACAACTACCCCTGAATATTACCAGGCTACTTTCTTATGTTACACCTACCCCTGCACAGTACCAGGCTCCTTCCTCATGTTACACATACCACCTGCACAGTACCCGGCTCCTTCCTCAAGTTACAACTACCCCTGCTCAGTACCCAGCTGCTTCCTCATGTTACACCTACCCCTGCACAGTACCCAGTTCCTTCCTCGTGTTACACCTACCACCTACACAGTACCCAGCTCCTTCCTCATGTTACACCTACCCCTGCTCAGTCCCCAGCTCCTTCCTCATGTTACAACGTCCACCTGCACAGTACACAGCTGCTACCACATGTTACACCTACCCCTGCTGAGTACCCAGCTGCTACTTCATGTTATACTTACCCCTACACAGTACCCAGCTGCTTCCTCATGTTACACCTACCGATGAAAAGTACCTAGCTCCTTCCGCAAGTTACACATACCACTGCACAGTACCCAGCTGCTATCTTGTGGGACAACTCCCCCTGCACAGTACCCAACTGCTACCTCATGTTACACATACCCCTGCACAGTACCCAGCTCCTTCCTCAGGTTATACCTACCCCTGCACAGTACCTAGCTGCTTCCTCATCTTACGTCTACCCCTGCACAGTACCCAGCTGCTTCCTCATCTTAAGCCTACCCCTGTGCAATACCCAGCTGCTTCCACGCGCTACACCTACTCCTGTGCAATACCCAGCTCCTTCCTCGTGTTACACATATCCCTGCGCAGTACCCAGCAGCTTCCTCGTGTTACACCTTCCCCTGCCCAGTACCCAGCTGTTTCCTCGTATTACACCTACCCCTGAACAGTACCCAGCTCCTTCCTCGTGTTAGAAATACCCCTGCACATTACTCAGCTGCTTCCTCGTGTTACATTTACCCCTGAAAATAACACAGCTCCTTCCTCAGGTTACACTTATCCCTGCACAGTACCCAGCTGCTTCCTCTGGTTACACCTACCACCTGCACAGTACGCAGCTCCTCCCTTGGGATACACCTACCCCTGCAAAGTATGCAGATCCTTCCTCAGGTTACACCTACCACTACACAGTACCAGGCTCCTTCCTCGTGTTACACCTACCCCTGCATTGTACCCAGCTCCTTCCTCGTGTTACACCTACCCCTGCACAGTACCTGGCTGCTTCCTTGTGTTTCACCTACCCCTGCACAAAACCCGGCTGCTTCATTGTGTGACAACTACCCCTAAACATTACCCGGCTGCTTTCTCATGTTACACCTACCCCTGCACAGTACCAAGCTCCTTCCTCATTTTACATATACCACCTGCACAGTAACCGGCACCTTCCTCGTGTTACACCTACCCCTACGCAGTACCCAGCAGCTTCCTCATTTTATACCTACCACTGTGCAGTACCCAGTTCCTTCCTCGTGTTACACATACCACCTGCACAGTACCCAGCTCCTTCCTCATGTTACACCTACCCCTGCTCAGTCCCCAGCTCCTGCCTCATGTTACACCTTTCACCTGCACAGTACATAGCTGCTACCATGTGTTACACCTACCCCTGCTGAGTACCCAGCTGCTTCCTCGTTTTACACCTACCCATCCGAAGTACCCAGCTGCTTCCTCGTGTTACACCTGCGCAGTATCCAGCTCCTTCCTCGTGTTACATATACCACCTGCACAGTACCCAGCTCCGTCCTCATGTTACACCAACCCCTGCTCAGTCGCCAGCTCCTTCCTCATGTTACACCTACCAACTGCACAGTACCTAGCTGCTTCCTTGTGTTACACCTACAACTGCACAGTACCCAGCTGCTACCACGTGTTACACCTACCAACTGCACAGTACGCTGCTGCTTTCTTATGTTACACCTGCAATTGCACAGTACCCAGCTTCTTCAGTGTTACACCAACCTCTGAGCAGTACCCAGCTCCTTCCTCATGTTACACCTACACCTGTGTAGTACCCAGCTCCTTACTCATTTTACACCTACCACCTGCACAGTACCAAGCTGCTACCTCATGTTACACCTACCCCTGCAAAGTACCCAGCTGCATCCTCGTATTACGCCTACCCCTGCCAAGCACCCAGCTGCTTCCTCATATTACACCTACCCCTCAACAGTACCCAGCTCCTTCCTCGTGTTACACATACCCCTGCACATTACCCAGCTGTTACCTCGTGTTACACCTACCCCTGAAAATAACACAGCTCCTTCCTCGGGTTACACCTATCCGTGCACAGTACCCAGCTCCTCCCTTGGGATACACCTACCCCTGCAAAGTATGCAGCTCCTTCCTCAGGTTACACCTACCACTGCACAGTACCAGGCTCCTTCCTCGTGTTACACCTACCACCTGCACAGTACCCAGCTTCTTTCTCGTGTTACACCTACCCCTGCATTGTACCCAGCTCCTTCCTCGTGTTACACCTACCCCCTGCACAGTACCCGGCTGCTTCCTTGTGTTACACCTACCCCTGAACATTACCCAGCTGCTTTCTCAGGTTACGCCAACCCCTGCACAGTACCAGGCTCCTTCCTCGTTTTACATATACCACCTGCACAGTACCCAGCGCCTTCCTCGTGTTACACCTACCCCTGCGCAGTACCCAGCTGCTTCCTCATTTTACACCTACCCCTGCGCAGTACCCAGTACCTTCCTCGTGTTACATATACCACCTGCACAGTACCCAGCTCCGTCCTCATGTTACACCAACCCCTGCTCAGTCCCCAGCTCCTTCCTCATGTTACACCTTCCACCTGCACAGTACACAGCTGCTACCATGTGTTACACCTACCCCTGCTGAGTACCCAGCTGCTACTTCATGTTATACTTACCCCTGCACAGTACCCAGCTGCTTCCTCGTTTTACACCTACCCATGTGAAGTACCCAGCTGCTTTCTCATGTTACACCTACACCTGCGCAGTATCCAGCTCCTTCCTCGTGTTACACCTACCAACTGCACAGTACCCAGCTGCTATCTTGTGTTACGGGTACCCCTGCGCAGTACCCAGCTCCTTCCTCGTGTTACACCTACCAACTGCACAGTACCTAGCTGCTTTCTTCTGTTACACCTACAACTGCACAGTACCCAGCTGCTACCACGTGTTACACCTAACAACTGCACAGTATGCAGCTGCTTTCTCGTGTTACACCTGCAATTGCACAGTACCCAGCTTCTTCAGTGTTACACCTATCACCTGCACAGTACCAAGCTGCTACCTCATGTTACACCTACCCCTGCAAAGTACCCAGCTGCTTCCTCGTATTACACCTACTGCCTGCGCAATACCTAGCTGCCTTCTCGTGTTACACCTACCCCAGCACAGTGTCAAGCTGCTTCCTCGTGTTACACCTACCCCTGCACAGTACCCAGCTGCTACCTCGTGTTACACTTACTCTTGCGCAGTACCCAGCTGCTTCCTCGTGTTACACCTACACCTGAGCAGTGCCCAGCTGCTTCCTTGTGTTTCACCTACTCCTGCGCAGTACCCAGCTGCTACCTCATGTTACACTTACCCCTGCGCAGTACCCAGCAGCTTCCTCGTGTTACACCAACCCCTGCTCAGTACCTAGCTACCTCCTTGTGTTACACCTACCCCTGCACAGTACCCAGCTGCTTCCTCGTGTTACACCTACCCCTGCACAGAACCCAGCTGCTTCCTTGTATTACACCTACCACTGCACAGTACCCAGCTGTAACTTCATGCTACACCTAACCCTGCGCTGTACCCAGCTGCTTCCTCATCTTACACCTAACCCTGCCCAGTACCCAGGTGCTTCATCATCTTACACCTACCACTGTGCAGTACCCAGATGCTCTTGCTTGTTACACCTATTAATGCACAGTAACCAGCTGCTTCCTCATCTTACGCCTACCCCGGCACAATGCCCAGCTGCTTCCTCGTGTTACACCTACCCCTGTGCAGTACCAAGCTCCTTCCTCATGTTAGACCTACCCCCTGCCCAGTACCTAGCTGCTTCCTCACCTTACGTCTACCCCTACCCAGTATGTAGCTCCTGCCTCATGTTATGCCTACCCCTGCGCAGTACCCAGCTCCTTCCTCATGTTACACCTACCACTGCAAAGTACCCAGTTGTTTCCTCGTGTTACACCTACCACCTGCACAGTACCCAGCTCCTTCCTCATGTTACAGCTACCCCTGCACAGTACCCAGCTCCTTCCTCATGTTACACTTACCACCTGCACAGTACCCAGCAGCTACCTCATGTTACACCTACCATCTGCACAGTACCCAGCTGCTACTTCATGTTATACTTACCACTGCACAGTGCCCAGCTGCTTCCTCGTGTTACACCTACCCCTGTGCAGTACCCAGCTGCCTCCTTGTGTTACACCTACCCCTGTGCAGTGCCCAGATGCTTTCTCGTGTTACACCTACCCCTGCGCAGTATCCAGCTCTTTCCTCCTGTTACACCTACCAACTGCACAGTACCCGGCTGCTTCCTTGTGTTACACCTACCCCTGCACAGTACCCGGCTGCTATCTCGTGTGACAACTACCCCTGAATATTACCAGGCTGCTTTCTTATGTTACACCTACCCCTGCACAGTACCAGGCTCCTTCCTCATGTTACACATACCACCTGCACAGTACCCGGCTCTTTCCTCAAGTTACAACTACCCCTGCTCAGTACCCAGCTGCTTCCTCATGTTACACCTACCCCTGCACAGTACCCAGTTCCTTCCTCGTGTTACACCTACCACCTACACAGTACCCAGCTCCTTCCTCATGTTACACCTACCCCTGCTCAGTCCCCAGCTCCTTCCTCATGTTATACTTACCCCTGCACAGTTCCCAGCTGCTTCCTCGTTTTACAACTACCCATGCGAAGTACTCAGCTGCTTCCTCGTGTTACACCTACACCTGCGCAGTATTCAGCTCCTTCCTCGTGTCACACCTACCAACTGCACACTGCCCAGCTGCTTCCTCGTGTTACACCTCCCCCTGTGCAGTACCCAGCTCCTTCTTCGTGTTACACCTACCAACTGCAAAGTACCCAGCTGCTTCCTCGTGTTACACCTGCGCAGTATCCAGCTCCTTCCTCGTGTTTCACCTACCACCTGCACAGTACCCAGCTGCTATCTTGCGTTACACCTACCCCTGCGCAGTACCCAGCTCCTTCCTCGTGTTACATCTACCAACTGCACAGTACCTAGCTGCTTCCTTGTGTTACACCTACAACTGGACAGTACGCAGCTGCTACCACGTGTTACACCTACCAACTGCACAGTACGCTGCTGCTTTCTCATGTTACACCTGCAATTGCACAGTACCCAGCTTCTTCAGTGCTACACCAACCCCTGAGCAGTACCCAGCTCCTTCCTCATGTTACACCTACACCTGTGTAGTACCCAACTCCTTACTCATTTTATACCTACCACCTGCACAGTACCAAGCTGCTACCTCATGTTACACCTACCCCTACAAAGTACCCAGCTGCATCCTCGTATTACGCCTACCCCTGCCAAGCACCCAGCTGCTTCCTCATATTACACCTACCCCTGAACAGTACCCAGCTCCTTCCTCGTGTTACACATACCCCTGCACATTACCCAGCTGTTTCCTCGTGTTACACCTACCCCTGAAAATAACACAGCTCCTTCCTCAGGTTACACCTATCCGTGCACAGTACCCAGCTCCTCCCTTGGGATACACCTACCCCTGCAAAGTATTCAGCTCCTTCCTCAGGTTACACCTACCACTGCACAGTACCAGGCTCCTTCCTCGTGTTACACCTACCACCTGCACAGTACCCAGCTTCTTTCTCGTGTTACACCTACCCCTGCATTGTACCCAGCTCCTTCCTCGTGTTACACCTACCCCCTGCACAGTACCCAGCTGCTTCCTTGTGTTACACCTACCCCTGAACATTACCCAGCTGCTTTCTCAGGTTATGCCAACCCCTGCACAGTACCAGGCTCCTTCCTCGTTTTACATATACCACCTGCAGAGTACCCGGCGCCTTCCTCGTGTTACACCTACCCCTGCGCAGTACCCAGCTGCTTCCTCATTTTACACCTACCCCTGCGCAGTACCCAGTACCTTCCTCATGTTACACATACCACCTACACAGTACCCAGCTCCTTCCTCATATTACACCAACCCCTGCTCAGTCCCCAGCTCCTTCCTCATGTTACACCTTCCACCTGCACAGTACACAGCTGCTACCATGTGTTACACCTACCCCTGCTGAGTACCCAGCTGCTACTTCATGTTATACTTACCCCTGCACAGTACCCAGCTGCTTCCTCGTTTTACACCTACCCATGCGAAGTACCCAGCTGCTTTCTCATGTTACACCTACACCTGCGCAGTATCCAGCTCCTTCCTCCTGTTACACCTACCAACTGCACAGTACCCAGCTGCTATCTTGTGTTACGGGTACCCCTGCGCAGTACCCAGCTCCTTCCTCGTGTTACACCTCCCAACTGCACAGTACCGAGCTGCTTTCTTCTGTTACACCTACAACTGCACAGTACCCAGCTGCTACCACGTGTTACACCTAACAACTACACAGTACGCAGCTACTTTCTCGTGTTACACCTGCAATTGCACAGTACCCAGCTTCTTCAGTGTTACACCTATCACCTGCACGGTACCAAGCTGCTACCTCATGTTCCACCTACCCCTGCAAAGTACCCAGCTGCTTCCTCGTATTACACCTACTGCCTGCGCAATACCTAGCTGCCTTCCCATGTTACACCTACCCCTGCGCAGTATCCAGCTGCTTCCTCGTGTTACACCTACCCCTGCACAGTACCCAGCTGCCTCCTCGTGTTACACTTACTCTTGCGCAGTACTCAGCTGCTTCCTCGTGTTACACCTACCTGAGCAGTGCCCAGCTGCTTCCTCGTGTTTCACCTACTCCTGCGCAGTACCCAGCTGCTACCTCATGTTACACTTACCCCTGCGCAGTACCCATCAGCTTGCTCATGTTACACCAACCCCTGCTCAGTACCCAGCTACCTCCTTGTGTTACACCTAGCCCTGCACAGTACCCAGCTGCTTCCTCGTGTTACACCTCTCCCTGCACAGAACCCAGCTGCTTCCTTGTATTACACCTACCACTGCACAGTACCCAGCTGTAACTTCATGCTACACCTAACCCTGCGCTGTACCCAGCTGCTTCCTCATCTTACACCTAACCCTGCCCAGTACCCAGGTGCTTCATCATCTTACGCCTACCCCTGCGCAGTACCCAGCACTTTCTTCAGTGTTACACCTACCACTGTGCAGTACCCAGATGATCTTGCTTGTTACACCTATTAATGCACAGTAACCAGCTGCTTCCTCATCTTACACCTACTCCGGCACAATGCCCAGCTGCTTCCTCGTGTTACACCTACCCCTGCTCAGTACCAAGCTGCTACCTTGTGTTACACCTACCCCTGTGCAGTACCAAGCTCCTTCCTCGTGTTAGACCTACCCCCTGCCCAGTACCCAGCTGCTTCCTCACCTTACGTCTACCCCTACCCAGTATGTAGCTCCTGCCTCACTTTATGCCTACCCCTGCGCAGTACCCAGCTCCTTCCTCATGTTACACCTACCCCTTGAAGTAATCTAATAGTAATCCCAAGGGCCACACTTACCAGTGGTCCGCAATATTAAGTCAATAATAAGCAGTTGGCAACGTCGAAGGTTCAAACGTTTATTGGCCACAACAGAACTCTACATAGAGGAGCCTCATCGAACCTCACCCATCAGGTGCGCCGAGGAAGACTGCTGGCTCCTTGACAGAATCACACTTATATACATTTACAGATTCAGCATACAAAGCATTGCAAGTGGAAAAGTACCAGTTACTCCTAGAGCTCCTAAATGAGCTCATACCATCTGCCCGTATAAGGTTACTATCTTGTTCAAAGAAGGTCGGCCGGGTGACTCCCTTTCGTCTCGAGCACAGAGGAATTTAGCTTAGTACTCCCTACTGCAGATGTGACCTTGGGCCTCGGCCGTAAATACAATTCACCCTGTCTCTAGGCTGGTACGAGCTAAATCATACAGAAGGGGGTAGAGAGAGACACGTGATCCGAAGCACGACCGTTCATGATTCAAGATGGTCACAGTATGGTTTTTCGGCCCTTTCTATCATGTAGGACACGGAGACACGAAGAGTTACTTTATAAAGCAGTTCTCGATGCATATAGAGTAGAGATACAGTCTAAGATACATTATGCTAACTACACATATTTGACTCGAATCCCACAGAACGGCCCTTTTTAGCATAATGTAGCTATTCATGGAACTATTCTTCGAAAATCCCCTCGTCTATTTGCATTATGTCGTGTATCTCTTTCTGAACTAGTTGAGCGTTTACCTTACCCTGGCTGGCTTTAGTAGTAGGTAAGGCAAGGCGAACTTGGGTGGCACAATAGGAGCAACAAGCGGGCCCACATTGGATGCAGACACAACAGGTGAAAAGGAAACCTCCTATTCCTAGAAGGACCATGAAGATTTTCCCACCCCAGGTGGTAAGGAGATCCCAGAACCAGCCTGAAATAGACCAGGTTCCGGTCTCCGTGTGAATCTCGGATGCCAATCGATGTAACTTCTGTATGGCCAAATGGACTGAGGGGGCGGAGTCAGGTATATATACACAGCAGGAGCTGCCAATCACACTACATGCTCCTCCGCGATCGGCTAGGATAACGTCTAAAACAAGGCGGTTCTGAAGTGTCACAAGTCGGGTCGCTTGAAGCTCGACTGTGATATTGGTCAGTATCCCAGCGGTGGTATTTACTACTCCCTCTACTACCCTGGACAATCTTCTAATTTCTTTACTGGTCAGAATGGGTCCCCATATAGGCAGAACTCCCTTTAATATATCAACAAAATGTTGGGCAGGGGTATCAGTCTGATCAGTAGCATCTTCATTAGTTTTTACTGAGTTTAGGCTTCGTCGGTTCAGCGAGTGGGATCGGTGGTAATCAGAAGGTGCTATATAAACAGGCGGGTACAAGAAGGACAAGTAGCATTTACCTGACCATCCTCTGGGAAGCCAAGTGTAAGCATTCTCTCCACACACAAAATATACATTCAGGGGAGTGAGTATAGGTGGGCTGCTAAAAGTTTGTAATCTATAGGTATAGTTACATCTACCATAACCAACAAATAAATGGCCAGTACCATGTATGCAAAAGGAGGATGTGCTATTCAACACGGGGACTGGGATGATTCTTTCATTCGACACATTTCGCTCCTGGAAATATCTAAAATACTCGGTAAAGTTGAGGGACACAAAATCCGATACCTCATCCCTTAACCCGGTGTCATTCTCATGATCCGTATACACATTCATACAAGTGGCAGGATCCAGGGTACCGTCCGTACCCTCGGCATTGGGAGTGAATCCCTGATGTCTTTCTATATAGGCTAGAATCAGTTCATAATCTTTTTCTGAAAATCGGTGCCCATCAACTGCATAATGTTCATACATCATCGATAATAATCTAAACCATGCTTCACAACTGCCTAAATATGACAACGACATTGAAATAAACAGATCATGTTTGTGCATTACTGAGGGGAGGAGCCCACATACCCAGCAGTTTGTGGTATTCGTTGAACTGTGGGTTTGATGCAACATTTCAATAAAAGCATTATTTACATAGGTCTGGCGGTGTCTTTCTTTATGCGGGGCAAAAGTCTGAAAATGGTGCTCCTCAGGGACGGGGGTAGTAGCTACCAGGGTATGCACAGGATAGCGGAACTCTATATAAATGAACATTCCTAAGCATAACAGTAATGAAACAACTATTATGACAATAAAAACGATCTTGGCACGCAAGCTCCAAGTGGAAAACATTGGCAAATGTGGATGCAAAGGGCGGTGTACTATGGGACGCTCCTCTTCAGGGACAAAACGAGCAAATGGGTACATTCTTACTAAAAGCCCAAACCTAAGCTTTAGGGGAACAGAAAATCTACAAGCAGTCCAACCTGCCAGAGGGTACTTCTTTCCTGTGTCCGTTATAGAGCCTCACAGGCAGACTCCTATTGTTCCATGTAATCACAAAAAGAAAAATGAATACAAAAACTTCTCGCGTTGGAGTTGTACTTGGCGCAACTCTTGTAGAAAGGAAAACTCTACCTGGGCCCCACCAGTCTACCAATGTCTCTCTCTTCTTTCTGAACAGAGCAATATCAAAAAGTTCCAAGCTCTCAACGGGTTCAGTCCAGTGTTTTTACTTGTTCCCAGAGGCTACCCAGATCTCTCGCTCTCATTCTCTAGCCTGAGCCTGGGATCTTTGCTTTTGGTCGGTGCCGCAGGTTATAGCAAACATGACCCAGTGTTTCAGGATTAATAAAAAGAACAGGCACAGTGGGGTCAGGTAAAGGATTGGGTGCGTGACTTCTCTTGTCACCCGTTGTGGCCCCAGATGCCTGATTACCTTTTACTGATGCCGCCGAACTTGCGACACCCTCCTCTCGCCCATCCGTTTCTCCTCGGGCGTCCGGGGAAGGTGACTCTCCGGCTGACTTGTCGCTTTCGGGTCTCAACACCTCACTTTGGTCCCACTGATCATCCGGCAAGGGAAGAGGAACCTTCTTGAGGTGAGACACATGGATCCAATGCCGCTTCCCTTCGACCTTCACAGCCGTCCTTGTGGCCAGAAGCACCTGGAAAGGCTTGGTCCAGCGTGGGTCTAGACTCGATTTCCGTTGGTAGTTCCGAATCAGAACCCACTGTCCAGGCTCCACACCGTGTCCGGGACCCTCCGGCAGAGGCTGCAGCTCTGCTGTTATCTGTTGATGAATGGAACGAAGATCTTTAGTTAATGCATAAAGGTAGTCTGCCAACATAGGGCACTCGATGTCTCTAAGGGATTTTGGTCGCGGCACGCCCCATACATTAGCGGATCTACCAAATATCACCTCATATGGCGATATTCCACTACGGGAGTGAGGAGTGGTCCTTACAGATAGTAAAGCTAGAGGTAAGAGATCAGGCCACTTTAGACCTGTGGTGTCCTGCAACTTGGCCAGCTTTAATTTAAGGATTCCATTATATTTTTCCACCAATCCTGCTGATTGGGGATGGCGAGCCGCATGGAACTTCTGCTGTATTGCCAGGCCCTTGCAAACATGTTTAACCAGATCAGCATTGAAATGTGTCCCATTGTCACTCCAAATCACCCGGGGTACCCCATAGCGGGGAAAGAATTATTTTACCAAGGCCTTCGCAGTGGCTAAGGCAGTATTCTCCTTGGTAGGGTACGCTTCCACCCACTTGCTAAACGTACAGACCACCACCAAAACATACTTAGGATTATTAACCCATTCAAACTGAATGAAGTCCATTTGTAGTACCTCAAAAGGTAGGGTGGGTGGCGCGAAGCTACCAGTCAAAACAGGGATGCTACCCCCCGGATTATGTTGTAGACAAATCATGCAATTCTGAACGAGATGCTTCGCAGCCCTGTGAATGTTGGTATTATACCACACCGGATCCAGGATCGCGCAAATGCCCTGAATTCCCACGTGTGCCGGACCGTGTGCCATGGACACAACTGCAGTCACAAAGGCGTTCGGTAGCAGCCACCTACATCTTTCAGACAGATCAACCCAACATCCATTGTCATCCAGCTTCCCTATCTGCTCTTGCCAGTATTGTAATTCTTCAGGGGTCGCTTCTGACTGCAAGTCTCTTACGCTGTCTATAGTGTTACTAAATGCCTCTGCCTCTATCATCCCGGTATGAGAACTTGCTACGAACATGAAGGTGGTATTGGATTGGGCAGTCTCTTTAGTGATTCTGTCTGCAAAGGAATTACCCTTACCCACATCATCAACTATTGCTTTGTGCACACTGCACTTAACAACTGCTATGGCTTGGGGCAGGGTCAGGGCGGCTAACAATCTCAACACCAATTGACCATTCTGTATCTTTTGTCCATGGGATGTAAGGAAACCTCTCTCCGCCCACAATCTTATAAAGCTATGTGCTACGCCGAAGGCGTACTGGCTATCGGTGTAGACATTTATCCTCAACCCTTCACCCAATTCACAAGCCCTCAGTAGTGTGACTAACTCGGCAGCCTGGGCCGATCGATAAGGTACTTTGGCCGTCTCAACTATTGTTTGCAACGTGGTTATCGCATAAGCAGCAGTCGTAGTGCCATTGGGTAATCGAAAACATGAGCCATCAACATACAATTCCCCTTGAGGGTCAGATAAGGGAATGTCTGTCAAATCTATCCGCCCCTTTGTTTCCTCTTCTGTCCGAAATATGCAATCATGTATATCTTGACTATGATCCTCCGGGGGGAGGGGTAGTAACGTAGCAGGGTTCAAAGTGACACAGCATTTTATAGTGATGTGTGGTGCAAACAGGGTCAAATCGTACCCCGTGAGACGCGCACTAGTTAAGTGCTGAGTCTGTGTCCTGTTCAACAATATGTCCACAGCGTGGGGCACCATCACTGTCAGGTCCGTATTCAGGACAAGCCCTTTCGATTGTCGGATCGCCACTGCAACCGCAGCCGTGGCTCTCAGACAACTGGGAAGTGCCCTGGCGACATTATCCAATACCGCCGAAAAGTATGCACAAGGTCTTTGCTTACCACCAAATCCTTGTGTTAACACTGAAAGCGAGCAACCGTCCACTTCATGCACGTAGAGTACAAAAGGCTTCCGGTAATCAGGGGTGCCAAGCACAGGGGCGGAGCAAAGAGCAGATTTCAGAGCAACAAAAGCATTCTGACATTCAGCTGTCCAAGGTAAAGGTTCATGCACATCTTTAGTCGTTAGATGCAGGAAAGGTTTAGTCAATAGAGAATAGTTAGGGATCCATTGGCGACAGTAAGAAGTTATGCCAAGCAAAGCGCGGACATCACGTTGCGTGCAAGGAACAGGCATGTTAGATATGGTTAGAATACGATCAGGGGTTAGCCGTCGTCCCTCCTTCGACAGGAGGTGACCGAGATAGGTCACCTCCGGTCGACAATATTGAAATTTAGACAATGAAGCTTTGTTACCGTGGTCTGCCAGGTGTTGTAACAACGCAGTCGTCGCTAGTCGGCAACCATGCTCAGTATCAGAGGCCACAAGAAGATCATCCACATACTGCACTAAAACGTTACCGGGTGGCAAGGTTAATGTGTCCAGCAACGTTTTAAGCGCTTGGCTAGAAATACTCAGGCTCTCTGTATAGCCTTGTGGGGCGCGACAAAATCTGAAGCTGTGACCTCCTAAGGAGAATCCGAAAAGATAACGGCTATCTGGATGTATGGGAATACTGAAAAAAGCTTTTTTCAAATCAATGACAGAGAAAAATCTAGCCGTCGGGGGAATCATGGTCAGGATAGTAGTGATGTCAGGCACTACAGGATATTGGGGTACGACAATCTTATTGATTTCTCGCAGGTCGATCACAAAACGATAAGTATCAGCATAATCAGGACTCTGATCTATCGGGGCCCGTTTAAGAATAGGAAGAATAGGACTGTTGCACATGTTAGAAGCCGTCTCTTCCACCACCCCCATGCGGATCAAATCGTGGACAATGGACAATAATGCCCGCTCCCCCGCGGGGGCAATTTTATACTGCGGAACTCTGGGTAATCGAGCATTTTGTTTCAGAGTGATCGAAATGGGTGGTATGTTCAACAACCCTACATCAGTATCTCCAGTAGCCCAGAGACTCTGTGGAATCTTGGCGAGCTCCGGGGGCAGAGTGTCCGTTTTAGAGAAACATTGTGCAGAGGGAGGTAAGGGTTTCCTAATCGTTAAGTACACACCATCAGGAGAGCAATAAATGCGGGCATACAGCCTCTTCAGTATGTCCATACCCAAAAGATTCTCCCCACATTGCGAGGTCAGGAGGAAAGGGGAGTCAATTGAGATCGGCCCCAAGTTAAGAGAAAGAGGTTGGGAGATGGGGCTTACCACTGGAGTTCCGGAGAAACCGACAGACACATTATTCTGGCCAGACAGAGCAGCCCCTGGGACGAGGGCGTGTGAAACAGAACTATTCATAGCCCCTGTGTCAACTAGAAACTTACGTGATGCATCCATTAGACGAGCATGTACATAAGGTCCGTTTTGATCGATCGGAATTGACACACGTCCCTCACTCTGTCCTCGGCTTCCCTATGCCTCACCGTAACCTGCCGAGTCATTACTTACACATCCTTCATTATAGTACTGTTTTCCTCGACCATGATCAAAACAATTCTGGCTATCCTCACCTTGCTCAGCTCCGTCGTGTCTCGTATATCCACCTCGGCGACCACCTCCACGGCCTCTTCCTTGACCCCTCGAAACCCCGTTCTGCGCCTGCAGCAACAGACACTGTGCTCGCCAGTGCCCTTCCTGCTTACAGAAGGCACACTAATTTATTCCTAAATCAGTTCGTCCCCCACCCTGTCTGAGCCCCGCCCCTCGCGGAGCGAAATTCTGTGTTCCCCTACCCCTACCGCGTCCCCTCTCCACTTGCTGTAACAAAACCCTAGTTTTCAAGTCCTTTGACCTCTTTTCCGTCTTTTCCTTACTCTCATTCTCCCGATGCTCATAGTATTGGGCCATGCTCAGAATGGTCGAGGGGGTTGACGTAGTCCAGGTACTCTCTGCAGCCTGAAGTCGGGCCGATATCTCAGGCAACAGATTAGTTACAAATCTGTTAACAAACAAACGTATGCCACCCTCCTTGGACAGGTCTTGCCCACTAAAATCAATAAAAACTCCCTCAAACCTCGTGAAGAAGTCGGACACATTCTCGTCTTTCTTCTGCTTACATGCAGTCAATTTGTCCCAATCCACCTTCCTGGGGGGAATTAGGGAATGCATATAGGTTATTATTTTCTCCGGTAAAGCCAATATCTCACTTCTAGGCTTATCCCCTGGCTTACGATCCCTGTCCCAGTCTCTCAATTGTTCCCATGTTCCTCCGAACTCTGCCACATGATCCTGGTCATGTACCTGCCGCCATAAATCCACCAGTACCAACAGAGCAAAGAATAGCTCAATGTCAGCCAGGGTCATCACCGCCGAGGAGGCGGCTTCTGTCAGTTCCTTATAATATGCGGTAGGGTTCTTCCTGGGGTCAGGCAACTGAGTTTTCAAAGAAAGTACCTCACTCCGTTTCCAGGGGTAGATACCCATTGTTCCTGAAAACGGGCAGCTACCCTTGGGTGGGTGACCGCTCCTTGTGCGTCTATGATCTCAGTTACTTCAGGGTGGTAAATAGGGTGCACCTCACGCATCGGGAATTGCTGTACCCCTACAGAGCTAGCTGTGGGCAGGAGCATTCTGTAATTGACTAAAGTGTTCACGTTCCCATACACCGCTTCTGGACTCAGCTGAGATCTATGCGCCTGAGTGCAAATATCATATAGGATGGTCGGAGCTCTATCCCCTCTATAGGCTTGTTCCCATAATGAGATAAGGCGTTGGGCCATATGGGCCAGCGCGTGTTGCTGCATTACTGGTTCATAATCTCGCATGGTGTTCCATATGTCGGTCAGGGTATAGATGGGTTGCCGCATCCACTGGGATCCCTGGCTGCAATGGCCTCCTTTTCCTCGGTTCCTAAGGCTGATCGAGTGAACAACTTCCTACCATCTAATGAACCGGTCGGATGTACTGGAGTTGAAACAGCTGCAAAAGGAGTTGCACTCGCGGAGGAAGAGGGCAGGGCGGAAGGGGAATACATGGCCCCCGGTGACAGCTGTGGAGCTTCAGCTGTCGAGGCCGACAGCAGATTGGGCCATAGGGCCATACTTTCCGAGACAGAGGAGGACAGCTGCGAATGATCAATGACCGGTGCAAGGGAGGGGGGCTGAGGCGCTGACGTGACTGAAGTTGCTGGAGAGGCAACGGGCGCCGGCGCGGGGTCAACAGTCTGTGCTCCGGCCGATACAACAGCAGCTGTCATCTCCGGATACAACCGTTGCGGGACATATGGGGGTGGTGGTCGCATATCTAGCAGGTCTTCTATCTCATCTTCTGCATTGGGTCGGGCCACATAACTTTTATCAACTTTTAATCTAAACTCCCGATTCATACAATCGATTCCCTTCTCTACTCTCGCTCTGTCATAGGCTACAGCTTTCTGAGTTACAGTCTGTCTTGCCTTGGCTCTCGCCAACTTCTCCCCCCTCATCCGTCTTTGCTTGGCCTCTTTCTGCCAGGCGTTTAAGGCATCAAACATAGACTGCCTACTGTGTCTGGAGAATAGTTGCTCCTGTTGGAAGGCAACTTTCTTTTCGTCAAAGGACCCAGTCTTCGGCCACTGCAATTCTTCATTACCTTTTGTATACTTGTGCCACAGGGTGTTGAACAATATGGGGGCAATTCCGTGCTTCACATACATGAAATGGCTGGGGCTGCCCTCCGGTGGGGCAGGCTGACTCTCGGCTAACCGAGAGTCGCTGGTCCGACAACAACAACCAAAACAATTCAATTTGCTGAAACACGACATGTTGGTTAGTAGACAAACACAAATACCATATAACAGACTTTACGCCACAGATAACAGATATGTCGACATTACTTCTCTGCAGTTCAACCTATCCAAATTTGATGCATCCAAACAAACGAACGGAGCCCGTCGACTCCCGTTCATGGAGAATTATTCAAAAAGGATCAACAAGATCACAACAGGCCGTACTGACAGGAGACGGTCAGACAGGGGTGACCACGGACTGTACTAAGGACCATCCCCTGACCTCCCTGGTTCACCACTGAGACTGTTCTGATGTAGACCAAGCCGTACCTCAGATATGTCTCATGGCTACCCAGTTATAGCCACAGGGTTTTCCGAGTGCAATCCGGCCGTGCATTACTCACAAGTAAGAACTAGGCATCTGATCTGTCTCTCAAGCATCACAAAGGATCCGCAGAGTATCTACAGTCAGTCCCTACTGGACCACCCTGCAAGACCTCCGTAATTCTCCTAGGGTACTCACGACCCCTCAAATCAAATACAGTTAACTGTTCCAGATGCACCGCTCAACAGCGCATGTTTCAAACAAACAGATTACTCACCGGGTGCACCCAGGTACGAATGTTCGTTCTCCGCTACCAACTTCTTACCACCAATATGGTCAGCTCCTGGGTCAAGCCCGTAGGACCCCGGTGAAGGGTCACTAGCAGCAGAGGGTGCCCCGAGCGGGAGCGCGGAGCGGACGTAGACTCCCCTCCGCCCACCCGGCCAAGACGCCCCCGATCCCATCACCCGCTTACGGGGAGGGAGAAGACCCTGTCACGGGGTCCCTTCGTGGTCGCCAACTGAAGTAATCTAATAGTAATCCCAAGGGCCACACTTACCAGTGGTCCGCAATATTAAGTCAATAATAAGCAGTTGGCAACGTAGAAGGTTCAAGCGTTTATTGGCCACAACAGAACTCTACATAGAGGAGCCTCATCGAACCTCACCCATCAGGTGCGCCGAGGAAGACTGCTGGCTCCTTGACAGAATCACACTTATATACATTTACAGATTCAGCATACAAAGCATTGCAAGTGGAAAAGTACCAGTTACTCCTAGAGCTCCTAAATGAGCTCATACCATCTGCCCGTATAAGGTTACTATCTTGTTCAAAGAAGGTCGGCCGGGTGACTCCCTTTCGTCTCGGGCACAGAGGAATTTAGCTTAGTACTCCCTACTGCAGATGTGACCTTGGGCCTCGGCCGTAAATACAATTCACCCTGTCTCTAGGCTGGTACGAGCTAAATCATACAGAAGGGGGTAGAGAGAGACACGTGATCCGAAGCACGACCGTTCATGATTCAAGACGGTCACAGTAGGGTTTTTCGCCCTTTCTATCATGTAGGACACGGAGACACAAAGAGTTACTTTATAAAGCAGTTCTCGATGCATATAGAGTAGAGATACAGTCTAAGATACATTATGCTAACTACACATATTTGACTCGAATCCCACACCCTGCACAGTACCCAGTTGCTTCCTTGTGTTACACCTACCACCTGCACAGTACCCAGCTCCTTTCTCATGTTACACCTACCCCTGCACAGTACCCAGCTCCTTCCTCATGTTACACTTACCACCTGCACAGTACCCAGCTGCTACCTCATGGTACACCTACCATCTGCACAGTACCCAGCTGCTACTTCATGTTATACTTACCCCTGCACAGTGCCCAGCTGCTTCCTCGTGTTACACCTACCCCTGTGCAGTACCCAGCTGCCTCCTTGTGTTACACCTACCCCTGTGCAGTGCCCAGATGCTTTCTCGTGTTACACCTACCCCTGCGCAGTATCCAGCTCTTTCCTCCTGTTACACCTACCAACTGCACAGTACCCGGCTGCTTCCTTGTGTTACACCTACCCCTGCACAGTACCCGGCTGCTATCTTGTGTGACAACTACCCCTGAAAATTACCTGGCTGCTTTCTTATGTTACACCTACCCCTGCACAGTACCAGGCTCCTTCCTCGTGTTACACATACCACCTGCACAGTACCCGGCTCCTTCCTCAAGTTACAACTACCCCTGCTCAGTATCCAGCTGCTTCCTCATGTTACACCTACCCCTGCACAGTACCCAGTTCCTTCCTCGTGTTACACCTACCACCTACACAGTGCCCAGCTCCTTCCTCATGTTACACCTACCCCTGCTCAGTCCCCAGCTCCTTCCTCATGTTACAACGTCCACCTGCACAGTACATAGCTGCTACCACGTGTTACACCTACCCCTGCTGAGTACCCAGCTGCTACTTCATGTTATACTTACCCCTGCACAGTTCCCAGCTGCTTCCTCGTTTTACAACTACCCATGCGAATTACCCAGCTGCTTCCTCGTGTTACACCTACACCTGCGCAGTATTCAGCTCCTTCCTCGTGTCACACCTACCAACTGCACAGTACCCAGCTGCTTCCTCGTGTTACACCTCCCCCTGCGCAGTACCCAGCTCCTTCTTCGTGTTACACCTACCAACTGCACAGTACCCAGCTGCTTCCTTGTGTTACACCTACAACTGCACAGTACCCAGCTGATACCACATGTTACACCTACCAACTGCACTGTACGCAGCAGCTTTCTCGTGTTACACCTACAATTGTGCAGATCCCAGCTTCTTCAATGTTACTCCTACCCCTGAGCAGTACCCAGCTCTTTCCTCATGTTACACCTACACCAATGTAGTTCCCAGCTCCTTACTCATGTTACCCTTACCACCTTCACAGCACCCAGCTACTACCTCATGTTACACCCACCCCTGCAAAGTACCCAGCTGCTTCCTCGTGTTACACCTGCGCAGTATCCAGCTCCTTCCTCGTGCTACACCTACCACCTGCACAGTACCCAGCTGCTATCTTGCGTTAAACCTACCCCTGCGCAGTACCCAGCTCCTTCCTCGTGTTACACCTACCAACTCCACAGTACCTAGCTGCTTCTTGTGTTACACCTACAACTGCACAGTACACAGCTGCTACCACGTGTTACACCTACCAACTGCACAGTACGCTGCTGCTTTCTCATGTTACACCTGCAATTGCACAGTACCCAGCTTCTTCAGTGTTACACCAACCCCTGAGCAGTACCCAGCTCCTTCCTCATGTTACACCTACACATGTGTAGTACCCAGCTCCTTACTCATTTTACACCTACCACCTGCACAGTACCAAGCTGCTACCTCATGTTACACCTACCCCTGCAAAGTACCCAGCTGCATCCTCATATTACGCCTACCCCTGCCAAGCACCCAGCTGCTTCCTCATATTACACCTACCCCTGAACAGTACCCAGCTCCTTCCTCGTGTTACACATACCCTTGCACATTACCCAGCTGTTTCCTCGTGTTACACCTACCCCTGAAAATAACACAGCTCCTTCCTCAGGTTTCACCTATCCGTGCACAGTACCCAGCTCCTCCCTTGGGATACACCTACCCCTGCAAAGTATTCAGCTCCCTCCTCAGGTTACACCTACCACTGCACAGTACCAGGCTCCTTCCTCGTGTTACACCTACCACCTGCACAGTACCCAGCTTCTTTCTCGTGATACACCTACCCCTGCATTGTACCCAGCTCCTTCCTCGTGTTACACCTACCCCCTGCACAGTACCCAGCTGCTTCCTTGTGTTACACCTACCCCTGAACATTACCCAGCTGCTTTCTCAGGTTATGCCAACCCCTGCACAGTACCAGGCTCCTTCCTCGTTTTACATATACCACCTGCACAGTACCCGGTGCCTTCCTTGTGTTACACCTACCCCTGCGCAGTACCCAGCTGCACCCCTCATTTTACACCTACCCCTGCGCAGTACCCAGTACCTTCCTCGTGTTACACATACCACCTGCACAGTACCCAGCTCCTTCCTCATGTTACACCAACCCCTGCTCAGTCCCCAGCTCCTTCCTCATGTTACACCTTCCACCTGCACAGTACACAGCTGCTACCATGTGTTACACCTACCGCTGCTGAGTACCCAGCTGCTACTTCATGTTATACTTACCCCTGCACAGTACCCAGCTGCTTTCTCGTTTTACACCTACCCATGCGAAGTACCCAGCTGCTTTCTCATGTTACACCTGCGCAGTATCCAGCTCCTTCCTCGTGTTACACCTACCAACTGCACAGTACCCAGCTGCTATCTTGTGTTACGGGTACCCCTGCGCAGTACCCAGCTCCTTCCTCGTGTTACACCTACCAACTGCACAGTACCTAGCTGCTTTCTTCTGTTACACCTACAACTGCACAGTACCCAGCTGCTACCACGTGTTACACCTACCAACTGCACAGTACCCAGCTGCTATCTTGTGTTACGGGTACCCCTGCGCAGTACCCAGCTCCTTCCTCGTGTTACACCTACCAACTGCACAGTACCTAGCTGCTTTCTTCTGTTACACCTACAACTGCACAGTACCCAGCTGCTACCACGTGTTACACCTAACAACTGCACAGTACGCAGCTGCTTTCTTGTGTTACACCTGCAATTGCACAGTACCCAGCTTCTTCAGTGTTACAGCTATCACCTGCACAGCACCAAGCTGCTACCTCATGTTACACCTACCCCTGCAAAGTACCCAGCTGCTTCCTCGTATTACACCTACTGCCTGCGCAATACCTAGCTGCCTTCTCATGTTACACCTACCCCTGCGCAGTGTCCAGCTGCTTCCTCATGTTACACCTACCCGTGCACAGTACCCAGCTGCTACCTCGTGTTACACTTACTCTTGCGCAGTACCCAGCTGCTTCCTTGTGTTACACCAACCCCTGAGCAGTGCCCAGCTGCTTCCTCGTGTTTCACCTACTCCTGCGCAGTACCCAGCTGCTACCTCATGTTACACTTACCCCTGCACAGTACCCAGCAGCTTCCTCGTGTTACACCAACCCCTGCTCAGTACCCAGCTACCTCCTTGTGTTACACCTACCCCTGCACAGTACCCAGCTGCTTCCTCGTGTTACACCTACCCCTGCACAGAACCCAGCTGCTTCCTTGTATTACACCTACCACTGCACAGTACCCAGCTGTAACTTCATGCTACACCTAACCCTGCGCTGTACCCAGCTGCTTCCTCATCTTACACCTAACCCTGCCCAGTACCCAGGTGCTTCATCATCTTACGCCTACCCCTGCGCAGTACCCAGCACTATCCTCAGTGTTACACCTACCACTGTGCAGTACCCAGATGCTCTTGCTTGTTACACCTATTAATGCACAGTAACCAGCTGCTTCCTCATCTTACGCCTACCCCGGCACAATGCCCAGCTGCTTCCTCATGTTACACCTACCCCTGCTCAGTACCAAGCTGCTACCTTGTGTTACACCTACCCATGTGCAGTACCAAGCTCCTTCCTCGTGTTAGACCTACCCCCTGCCCAGTACCCAGCTGCTTCCTCACCTTACGTCTACCCCTACCCAGTATGTAGCTCCTGCCTCATGTTCTGCCTACCCCTGTGCAGCAACCAGCTCCTTCCTCATGTCACACCTACCCCTGCACAGTACCCAGTTGCTTCCTCGTGTTACACCTACCACCTGAACAGTACCCAGCTCCTTCCTCATGTTACACCTACCCCTGCACAGTACCCAGCTCCTTCCTCATGTTACACTTACCACCTGCACAGTACCCAGCTGCTACTTCATGTTACACCTACCATCTGTACAGTACCCAGCTGCTACTTCATGTTATGCTTACCCCTGCAAAATGCCCAGCTGCTTCCTCATGTTACACCTACCCCTGTGCAGTACCCAGCTGCCTCCTTGTGTTACACCTACCCCTGTGCAGTGCCCAAATGCTTTCTTGTGTTACACCTACCCCTGCTCAGTATCCAGCTCTTTCCTCCTGTTACACCTACCAACTGCACAGTACCTGGCTGCTTCCTTGTGTTACACCTACCCCTGCACAGTACCCGGCTGCTATCTTGTGTGACAACTACCCCTGAATATTACCTGGCTGCTTTCTTATGTTACACCTACCCCTGCACAGTACCAGGCTCCTTCCTCGTGTTACACATACCACCTGCACAGTACCCGGCTCCTTCCTCAAGTTACAACTACCCCTGCTCAGTACCCAGCTGCTTCCTCATGTTACACCTACCCCTGCACAGTACCCAGTTCCTTCCTCGTGTTACACCTACCACCTACACAGTACCCAGCTCCTTCCTCATGTTACATCTACCCCTGATCAGTCCCCAGCTCCTTCCTCATGTTACAACGTCCACCTGCACAGTACACAGCTGCTACCACGTGTTACACCTACCCCTGCTGAGTACCCAGCTGCTACTTCATGTTATACTTACCCCTGCACAGTTCCCAGCTGCTTCCTCGTTTTACAACTACCCATGCGAAGTACCCAGCTGCTTCCTCATGTTACACCTACACCTGCGCAGTATTCAGCTCCTTCCTCGTGTCACACCTACCAAATGCACAGTACCCAGCTGCTTCCTCGTGCTACACCTCCCCCTGCGCAATACCCAGCTCCTTCTTCATGTTACACCTACCAACTGCACAGTACCCAGCTGCTTCCTTGTGTTACACCTACAACTGCACAGTACCCAGCTGTTACACCTACACACTGTACTGTACGCCGCAGCTTTCTCGTGTTACACCTACAATTGCGCAGAACCCAGCTTCTTCAGTGTTACTCCTCCCCCTGAGCAGTACCAAGCTCTTTCCTCATGTTACACCTACACCAATGTAGTACCCAGCTCCTTACTCATGTTACACTTACCACCTTCACAGCACCCAGCTGCTACCTCATGTTACACCCACCCCTGCAAAGTACCCAGCTGCTTCCTCGTGTTACACGTACCCCTGCTCAGTACCCAGTTGCCTCCTCGTGTTACACCTACCCCTGCACAGTACCCAGCTGCTTCCTCATATTACACCTACCACTGCACAGTACCCAGCTGTAACCTCATGTTAGACCTAACCCTGCGCAGTACCCAGCTGCTTCCTAATCTTACACCTAACCCTGCCCAGTACCCAGCTGCTTCGTCATCTTATGCCTATCCCTGAGCAGGACCCAGCACTTTCCTCAGTTTTACACCTATTTCTGCACAGTAACCAGCTGCTTTCTCATCTTACGCCATCCCCGGCACAATACCCAGCTGCTTCCTCGTGTTATACCTACCCTTGCGCAGTACCAAGCTGCTACCTTGTGTTACACCTACCCATGCACAGTACCAAGCTCCTTCCTCGTCTTACACCTACCCCCTGCACAGTACCCAGCTGCTTCCTCACCTTATGCCTACCCCTGCCCAGTATGTAGCTCCTTCCTCATGTTACGCCTACCCCTGTGCAGTACCCAGCTGCTTCCTCATGCTACACCTACTCCTGCGCAGTACCCAGTTGCTTCCTCATGTTACAACTACCACCTGCACAGTACCCAGCTCCTTCCTCATGTTACATCTACCCCTGCACAGTACCCAGCTCCTTCCTCATGTTACACTTACCACCTGCACAGTACCCAGCTGCTACCTCATGTTACACCTACCATCTGCACAGTATCCAGCTGCTACTTCATGTTATACTTACCCCTGCACAGTGCCCAGCTGCTTCCTCGTGTTACACCTACCCCTGTGCAGTACCCAGCTGCCTCCTTGTGTTACACCTACCCCTGTGCAGTGCCCAGATGCTTTCTCGTGTTACACCTACCCCTGCGCAGTATCCAGCTCTTTCCTCCTGTTACACCTACCAACTGTACAGTACCCGGCTGCTTCCTTGTGTTACACCTACCCCTGCACAGTACCCGGCTGCTATCTTGTGTGACAACTACCCCTGAATATTACCTGGCTGCTTTCTTATGTTACACCTACCCCTGCACAGTACCAGGCTCCTTCCTCGTGTTACACATACCACCTGCACAGTACCCGGCTCCTTCCTCAAGTTACAACTACCCCTGCTCAGTCCCCAGCTGCTTCCTCATGTTACACCTACCCCTGCACAGTACTCAGTTCCTTCCTTGTGTTACACCTACCACCTACACAGTACCCAGCTCCTTCCTCATGTTACACCTACCCCTGCTCAGTCCCCAGCTCCTTCCTCATGTTACAACGTCCACCTGCACAGTACACAGCTGCTACCATGTGTTACACCTACCCCTGCTGAGTACCCAGATGCTACTTCATGTTATACTTACCCCTGCACAGTTCCCAGCTGCTTCCTCGTTTTACAACTACCCATGCGAAGTACCCAGCTGCTTCCTCATGCTACACCTACACCTGCACAGTATTCAGCTCCTTCCTCGTGTCACACCTATCAAATGCACAGTACCCAGCTGCTTCCTTGTGTTACACCTACACCTGCGCAGTATTCAGCTCCTTCCTCGTGTCACACCTACCAACTGCACAGTACCCAGCTGCTTCCTCGTGTTACACCTCCCCTTGCGCAGTACCCAGCTCCTTCTTCGTGTTACACCTACCAACTGCACAGTACCCAGCTGCTTCCTTGTGTTACACCTACAACTGCACAGTACCCAGCTGGTACACCTACCAACTGCACTGTACGCAGCAGCTTTCTCGTGTTACACCTACGATTGTGCAGAACCCAGCTTCTTCAGTGTTACTCCTCCCCCTGAGCAGTACCCAGCTCTTTCCTCATGTTACACCTACACCAATGTAGTACCCAGCTCCTTACTCATGTTACACTTACTACCTTCACAGCACCCAGCTGCTACCTCATGTTACACCCACCCCTGCAAAGTACCCAGCTGCTTCCTCGTGTTACACGTACCCCTGCTCAGTACCCAGTTGCCTCCTCGTGTTACACCTACCCCTGCACAGTACCCAGCTGCTTCCTCATATTACACCTACCACTGCACAGTACCCAGCTGTAACCTCATGTTAGACCTAACCCTGCGCAGTACCCAGCTGCTTCCTAATCTTACACCTAACCCTCCCCAGTACCCAGCTGCTTCGTCATCTTATGCCTATCCCTGAGCAGGACCCAGCACTTTCCTCAGTTTTACACCTATTTCTGCACAGTAACCAGCTGCTTTCTCATCTTACGCCATCCCCGGCACAATACCCAGCTGCTTCCTCGTGTTATACCTACCCCTGCACAGTACCAAGCTGCTACCTTGTGTTACACCTACCCCTGCACAGTACCAAGCTCCTTCCTCGTCTTACACCTACCCCCTGTACAGTACCCAGCTGCTTCCTCACCTTATGCCTACCCCTGCCCAGTATGTAGCTCCTTCCTCATGTTACGCCTACCCCTGTGCAGTACCCAGCTGCTTCCTCATGCTACACCTACTCCTGCACAGTACCCAGTTGCTTCCTCATGTTACACCTACCACCTGCACAGTACCCAGCTCCTTCCTCATGTTACATCTACCCCTGCACAGTACCCAGCTCCTTCCTCATGTTACACTTACCATCTGCACAGTACCCAGCTGCTACCTTATGTTACACCTACCACCTGCACAGTGCCCAGCTGCTTCCTCATGTTAGACCTACCCCTGTGCAGTATCCAGCAGCCTCCTCGTGTTACACCTACCCCTGCGCAGTGCCCAGATGCTTCCTTGTGTTACACCTACCCCTGCGCAGTATCCAGCTCCTTCCTCCTGTTACACCTAGCAACTGCACAGTATCCAGCTGCTTCCTCGTATAACACCTACCCCTGCACAGTACCCAGCTCCTTCCTCGTGTTACACCTACCAACTGCACAGTACTGAGCTGCTTCTTTGTGTTGCACCTACAACAGCACAGTAGCCTGCTGCTTTGTCGTGTTACACCTACCCCTGTGCAGTACCCAGCAGCCTCCTGGTGTTACACCTACCCCTGCACAGTACCCAGATGCTTCCTCATGTTACACCTACCCCTGCACAGTATCCAGCTCCTTCCTTCTGTTAGACCTACCAGCTGCACAGTGTCCAGCTGCTTTCTTCGTGTTACACCTACTCCTGCGCAGTACCCAGCTCCTTCCTCGTGTTACATCTACCAACTGCACAGTACTCAGCTGCTTCATTGTGTTGCTCCTACAACAGCACAGTAGCCAGCTGCTTCCTCGTGTTAAACCTACTAACTGCACAGTACCCAGCTGCTTTCTCATGTTACACCTACAACTGCACGGTAACCAGCTGCTTCCTCGTGTTACACCAACCCTGCGCAGTACTCAGCTGTTTCCTTGTGTTACAACTTCAAACTGCACAGTACCCAGCTGTTTTCTCATGTTACATCTACAAATGCACAGTACCCAGCTCCTTGCTTGTCTTACACCTACCAACTGCACAGTACCCATCTGCTTTCTCGTGTTACACCTACAACTGCACAGTACCCAGCTTCTTCAGTGTTGCACCTACCCCTGAGCAGTACCCATCTCATTCCTCTTGTTACACCTACCACCTGTACAGTACCCAGCTCCTTCCTCAACTTACACCTACTGCCTGCACAATACCCAGCTGCTTCCTCCTGTTACACTTGCCTGGCCAAGTACCCAGCTGCTACCTCATGTTACACTTACCCCTGCGCAGTACCCAGCTGCTTCCTCATGTTACACCTACCCCTGCACAGTACCCAGCTGCTACCTCATGTTACACTTACCCCAGCGCAGTACCTAGCTGCTTCCTCGTGTTACACCTACCCCTGAGCAGTACCCAGCTGCTACTTCATATTACACTTACCCCTGCACAGTACCGAGTTGCTTTCACGTGTTACACTTACCCCAGCACAGTACCCAGCTACTTCCTTGTGTTACACCAACCTCTGTGCAGTACTCAGCTCCTTCCTTGTGTTACACCTACAACTGCACAGTACCCAGCTGCTTTTTCATGTTACACCTACCCCTGCACAGTACCCAGCTCCTTCCTCGTGTTACACCTACCCCTGTACAGTACCCAGCTCCTTCCTTGAGTTACACTTACCCCCGCACAGTACCGAGTTGCTTTCTCGTGTTACACCTACCCCTGCAATGTACCCAGCTACTTCCTTGTGTTACACCTACCTCTGCGCAGTACCCAGCTCCTTCCTTGTGTTACACCTACAACTGCACAGTACCCAGCTGCTTCTTCATGTTACACCTACCCCTGCATAGTACCCAGCTCCTTCCTCGTGTTACACCTACTCCTGCACAGTACCCAGTTCCTTCCTCGAGTTACACCTCCCTCTGCACGGTACAGGGCTGCTTCCTCGTATTACACCTACCCCTGCACAGTACCCAGATCCTTCCTTGTGTTACACCTACAACTGTACAGTACCCAGGTGCTTCCCCGTGTTACACCTACCCCTGCACAGTACTCAGCTCCTTCCTTGTGTTACACCTACCTCTGCATGGTACCGGGTTGCTTCCTCGTATTACACCTACCTCTGCACAGTACCCAGCTCCTTCCTCGTGTTACACCTACCCCTGCATGGTACCCAGCTCCTCCTTTCGTGTTCCACTTACCCCTGCACAGCACCCAGCTGCTTCCTTGTGTTCCACCTACCCCTGCACAGTCCCCGGCTCCTTCCTTGTGTTACACCTACCTCTGTACAGTAGCCGGCTCCTTTCTCATGTTACACCTACCTCTGCACAGGACAAGGCTCCTTCCTCATGTTACACCTACTACCTGTACAGTACCCAGGGCCATCACCAGTGGTGTCAGGAGCCCCCACCGTAGCGGCTTAACCCCTTCGGTGCTTATGACGGAACCATTCCGTCATGAGGACAGGGGCATGAAATCCCTGTGCTACAAACAGCAGAGGGATTTCCATTTTTTTGGGGCCTCAGGAGGTGGGTAAGAGTCCCCTCACTGGTTTTCAATCTAATGACGATAGCGTGCATGGCATGGTGTCGTCATTAGATTGAAAAAGAAACCGAAACGTAGTTTCAGTTTTAGTGTTTCAGTGCTCGTGGGCTACATGGGAGAGGTATCATTGGAAAGGGGAGAATCTCCCCTTTCCAATGGTATCCCTCCCTAGCAGATCCCTGCTTGGGGATCGCCCGGGGGAGCGATTGCCAAGCAGGGATCCACCCACTAGTCACCAGGGAGGGGGGTGAGGCCCCTTGCGCAAGGGCCTTTGCTCCCCCATATTTTTGGGGCTAAATTCAGTCTTTCTGCCCCCCCTGGGGGGCAGATGGGGGCAGTAGTCCCAATCTGCGTCTCCGGGGGGGGGGGCAGAAAGCCCACTAGACGCCAGAGATTTTCTTTTACTATGTAAATTAGTGGTGGGGGCTGCCCAATATGGGCATGCCAATGCCCCCATTCCCCTGCACAATAAGCGTCTTTCTGCCCCCCCGGCGGCAGATGGGGGCAGTAGCCCCCAATCTTCCCCCCAGGGGGGCAGAACGCCCACTAGACCCCAGAGTACTTTTTTTTTACATTTAATTTAGGAATGAGGGCTGTCCAAGATGGGCATGCCAATGCCCACACCCCTCCCCCCACACAATTACAGTCCTTCTGCCCCCCCTGGGAGCAGATGAGGGCCCTGAGGGGGGCAGAATGCCCAGTAGAAACCAGGGATTGATTTTATTATGTAAATTAGGGGTGGGGTCTGCCCAATATGAGCACGACAAAGCCTCCAACCACCCCTGCACAATAACAGTCTTTCTCTCCCCTGGGTGCAGATGGGGGCGGTTGCCCCAAATCTGCCCCCCCGGGGGGGCAGAAAGCACACTAGACGCCAAGGTTTCTTAAAACTATTAATTTAGGGGTGGGGGCTGCCAAAGATGGGCATGCCAATGCCCCTACCCCTCCACCTCACAAAATTCCAGTCTTTCTGCGCCCCCCAGGAGGCAGATAGGGGCAGTAGCCCAAGTTCACTAGGCGCCAGCGATAATGCTGGCTTTTCTATTAGTAGGGGTGGGGGCTTCCCAGAATGGGCATCCCAATGCCCTCACCCCCCAAAAAGAATAGCCACAGTCTTTCTACCCCCATTGGGGGCATATCGGGGCAATAGCCCTCGATTTCCCCCCTCCCCAGGGCAGCAGAAAGCCCACTAGGCACAGAATGTTCTTCAGGATGCGACTACCTGTGGATTTTGGGCCCTAGCTCAGCTGACACATAGGGACACTTAGCAAACCTGTACATTTTTGGAAACTAGGCACCAAGGGGAATCCAGGATGGGGTGACTTGTGTGCCTCTCACCAGGTTCTGTTACCAAGAATCCCTTGCAAACTACAAACTTAGTTTAAAAAAACACATTTTCCTCACATTCCTGTGATGGAAAGTTCTGGGATCTGCCTAGATCCACAAACTTCCACCCACCCCGCATTGCCCAAAGTCTTCCAAGAAAAATGGTACCTCACTTGTGTTGGTAGGCCTTGTGCCCGCGACGGGAAACGGCCCAAAACGTATCGTGGAAACACTACATTTTCTCAGTGAAAACTGACCCGTTTTTTGCAGAGTGCCTAGCTGTAGATTTTAAACCCTAGCTCTGCCGGCACCTAGGGAAACCCAGAAACCTATACATTTTTGAAAACTAGATACCCAGGGGAATCTAGGATGGGGTGACTTGTCTGGCTCTCACCAGGTTCTGTAACCCAGAATCCCTTGCAAACCTCAAAATTTGTATACAAAAACACATTTTCCTCACATTTCTGTGGTGGGAAGTTCTAGAATCTGCATGGATCCACAAATTTCCTCCCACCCAGCGTTTCCCCAGGTCTCCTGATAAAAATGGTACCTCACTTGTGTGGTTAGGCATGGTGGCTGCAACAGGAAAACATACTGTGGAGACTTCAAAATTACCTATAACAAACCTACCTGGATTTGGGGGGCACCTGGGGTTTTGGCCCCGGGCTCGGCAGCCATTTTGGGAAAGCACCAAACTGAAACATTTCTAAAAACTAGACACCCGGGGGAGTCCAATGAGGTATGGCTTGCGTGGATCTCCCAATGTTTTCCTACCAAGAATGCCATGCAAACTTCAAATTTAGCTGAAAAAAACACATTTTCCACATATTTTTGTGTGGAATCACCGTGCCAGCACAAATGTCCTACCCCACAGCGTTACCCTGAGTCTCTCGAGTAAAATGATACCTCACTTGCGTGGGTGTCCAATGCAGAATTGGCTAAAAACTTATTTTAAAAAAAAGCAGCGCTTAGAATTCGCGGTGCTATTCCCAGTCACAGGCCCTTGCCCCACCCACACAAGTGAGGTATAATTTTACTCGGGAGACTCAGGGGAACGCTGTGGGGTAAGAAATTTGTGCCGACACGGTGATTCCACACAAAAATATGTGGAAAATGTGGTTTTTTCAGCCTAATTTGAGGTTTGCAGGGGATTCTGGGTAGGAAAACGTTGGGGGATCCACGCAAGCCCTACCTCATTGGCCTCCCCCGGGTGTCTAGTTTTTAGTAATGTTTGGGCTTGGTACTTTACCAAGATGGCCGCCGAGCCCGCGTGTTAGACCTGGCACCTTGGCGTGAGTCTCCCTTCCACTTTTTTGTCACTGTGCCTCATGTGTTTTGCTGGTGTTAGCGGCTCAGAGCACTGTGCCACTGCCAACCAGTGCCACCGTGCAAGTGCTCCCTATTTAAAATGTATATGTTGGTTGGATTCCATGATTGGCTTATTTGGTTTACTGTCAGACCCCAGTAAAGTGCACCAGGAGTGCCAGGGCTTGTAAATACAAATGCTGCTGGTGGGCTTGCAGCACTGGTTGTGCCACCCACAGAAGCGGCCTGGTAAACTGTATCTAAGGTCTGCCATTGCAGAGCCTGCGTGCAGTCTGGTACTGTCATGCTGATTGGGTAAGTGCACACACTTGCCAGTCCCTAAACCTTCCCTTAACTTCATATCAGTCACCCCTATGGTAGGCCCAAGGGCAGGGTGCATTGTAAGCATAAGGTAGGACAAGCCTTGATGTGTGTAGCATGTCCTAATAGTCAATTACAGCCATTTTCGTTTTTCACTATTGTAAGGCTACCTGTTCTCCATAGGCCAGAATGGGCTGTTAGAATTGTTACATTCTATGATCCTAACAGACCCAGGGAACATGGTAGAAATTCTAGTATGCCTGAACTCAGAATAATAAAATACATCTTTTAGTAAAGTTTATTTTAATATTCTGTGTTTGCAAATACCACTTTTAGAAAGTTGGTATTTGCTTGCTTGACCATTTCAGCCCGCCTCTGCTATGATGTGTATCTGCCTGTCTGGTTGTGTGAGTGACAGGGCTGGGGAAACCCAGAGGGGCAGGGCTAGGTAGCCTGGTGGTGAATAGGAAGGTTGGCAGTCAGATGGGTGGGAGGAGTACACCTGGGCTCTGAATAGGGTTGTGCTCTGCTACCACAATGCTGGCTCCACCTCCTGCGGAGCGGCTGATGTCTCTGCCCTGCACCCTGAATAGAAAGGCAGAGTCATGTCAACAGAGTGCTCAAGAACTGGTTTGGACTGGGCAAAGGCCCCTCAACCCCAGAGGAAAAAAAGGAATTAGGGGTATAAGTATTGGAACCCTGCTCCCAAGAAATGAGATCCTGCTGAAACAAGAAGAACCTCTGCCAGAGGAGTAGAAACTGGAAAAGCTGCAGGAGGAGTAACTGTCCCTGACCTGGGGGATTGGCCTGCAGTGGTTGCCTTGCTGCTGAAGGAGACGAGAAAGACTACTAAAGACTTTGCTTCAACTTGTGCTTTGAAAAGATCTCCAAGGGCTTGAACTGAGCTTGCCCCCTGAACGAAGTCCCAGGACCAGTGGACTTCACCCCCAGCTCCCCAGAGTCTTTTGGAAGTGCCTGCTGCTGTTGTTGGGCCTTCTGAGGGACTGCGTGTCGCAAGGAGCTGTTGCCGTCGCATCTCGCAGAGAGTGTCGCCGCTGCAGCATCGCATCGAGCGGAAGCATCTCACATCATTCCGGAAGTGTCTCGCAACGCCGAAGAAGCGTGTCGCCATCGCAGCCATCGTAGCTGTCGCATTGCACCGCATCGAGAGAAGAGTCTTGCATCGAGGAGGAAGCGTGTCGCCATCGCAGCCATCGTAGTTGTCGCATTGCACCGCAACCAGAAAAGCGCCTCGCATCCACAGAGAAGCGTGCCGCCGTCGGAGCCGCTGTCGTCGCATCTCGCAGAAGGGGTGTCGCCGCTGCAGCATCGCATCGAGCGGAAGCGTCTCGCAACGTCGGAGAAGAGTGCCGCTGCCAAGGCTGCTGTCGTCGCATCTCGTCAAGGTTGACGCCGCTGTAGCTGACGCATCGAGTCGAGTCTTCTCGCAACATCGGAGAAGCGTAACCCATCTGGAAGATCCCGTCTTTATTTCTTTTGCACCAAGAACTTCAACGCAACTGCATCGCTGCAACGCTTTTGTTGCCCTGCATGTCGCATCTAAGGTACATTGACTTAAAGTGTCGCCTTTAAGAACTTAAGAGAAACTAAGCAATCTTCTACCAACTAAGCAACCGTATTGTGTATTTTTAATCGTTTAATGGTCTTGTGATAATCCTATATAAAGAAACCTTATTTTTAATATAAATACCTGTGTGGTGTCCATTTGTAGTGTTGTCACTTGGTTACTGTATGTGTTCACAAATGCTTAACCTATAACGCTCTGAGATAAGCCTTGTCTGCTCGCGCCAAGCTACCTAGAGGGTGAGCAAGGGGTTGTTTTAGGAGTGTAACCCTTTACCCTGACTGGAGGAAAGGTTCCCTGCTTGTCACAAGTACCTACCTGTGCTAACCAGAGAACCCGGTTTCTAACACTGGGCCAAAACCCCAGGTGCCCCCCCAAAACCAGGTAGTTTTGTTACAGGTAATTTTGAACTCTCCACAGTATGATTTGGGCCATTTCCTGTTGCAGAAATTATGTCTACCCACACAAGTGAGGTACCATTTTTATCTGGAGATGTGGGGGAACACTGGATAGGAGGAAATTTGTGGATCCACGCAGATTCCAGACCTTTCCCACACAGAAATGTGAGAAAAAAAGTGTTTTTTTCAGCGAAATTTGAGGTTTGCAGGGGATTCTGTATAGGAGAATGCTGGGGAACCCACGCAAGTCATACCTCGCTAGACTCCCCCGGGTGTCTAGTTTCTAAAAATATGTGGGTTTGGTAGGTTTCCCTAGATGGCCGCCGAGCCCCGGGCCAAAAACTCATGGGATTCCCCTTGCAAAACCAGGTTGATTTGTGATAGGTAATTTTGATGTCACCTCAGTAGGTTTTGGGCCCTTGCCTGTTGCGGATCCTTGACCCAGCCACGCGAGTGAGATACCATTTTTATCAGGAGACCTGGGGGAACGCTGGGTGGGAGAAAATTTGTGGATCAAAGCAGATTCCAGAACTTTTCACCACAGAAATTTGAGAAAAAAAGTTATTTTTTCTGCAAAATTTGAGGTTTGCAGGGGATTCTGGGTAGAGAATGTTGAGGGACCCACACTAGCCATACCTCGCTGGACTCCCACGGGTATCTAGTTTCCAGAAATGCGTGGGTTTGGTTGGTTTCAATAGATGGCCGCCTAGCTCCGGGCCAAAAACACATGGGACCCCCATTGCAAAACCAGGTTGGTTTGTGATAGGTAATTTTGATGTCGCCTCGATAGGTTTTGGGCCCTTGCCTGTCGCGGGTCCTAGACCCACCCATGCATGTGAGGTACTATTTTTATCAGGAGACCGGGGGGAACGCTGGGTGGGAGGAAATTTGCGGATCCACGCAGATTCCAGAACTTTCCCACACAGATATTTGAGAAAAAAGTGATTTGTTCAGCGAAATGTGAGGTTTGCAGGGGATTCTGGGTAGGAAAATGTTGGGGGACCCACGCAAGCCATACCTCGCTGGACTCCCCCGGGTGTCTAGTTTCCAGAAATGTGTGGGTTTGGTAGGTTTCCCTAGATGGCTGCCGAGCCCCGGGCCAAAAACTCATGGGACCCCGCTTGCAACACCAGGTTGATTAGTGACAGTTAATTTTGATGACACCTCAATAGGTTTTGGGCCCTTGACTGTCGCTGATACTTGACCCACCCACGCAAGTAAGGTACCATTTTTCTTGAAACACTTTGGGGAATGCGGGGTGGGTACAATTTTGTCGATCCAAGCAGATTCCAGAACTTTCCACCACAGAAATGTGAGGAAAATGTGTTTTTTTGACAATTGTTTAGGTTTGCAAGGGATTCTGAGTAACAGAACGTGGTGAGAGCCAGTCAAGTCACCCCATCCTGGATTCCTCTGGGTGTCTAGTTTTTAAAAATATATAGGTTTGCTAGGTTTCCCTAGGTGCCGGCAGAGCTAGGGTTCAAAAACTACAGTTAGGCACTGTGCAAAAAAAGGGTCATTTTTCACTGTGAAAAGGTGGCGTGTCCACATTGCGTTTTGCGCCGTTTTCTGTCACGTGCACCAGGCCTACCCACACAAGTGAGGTACCATTTTTCTCTGAAGACTTTAAAGGAACGCGGTGGGTGGAATTTTGTGGTTCCACGCAGATTCCAGAACTTTCCACCACAGAACTGTGAGGAAAATTTGTTTTTTTGGCAATTTTTAGGTTTGCAAGGGATTCTGGGTATTGGAACCTGGTGAGAACCAATCAAGTCACCGAATCCTGGATTCCCCTGGGTGTCAAGTTTTCAAAAATGTATAGGTCTGCTGGGTTTCCTTAGGTGCTGGCAGAGCTAGGGTTAAAAAACTACAGCTAGGCACTTTGCAAAAAAAGGTAATTTTTCATTGTGAAAATGTGGTGTGTCCACGTTGCGCTTTGAGCCATTTCCTGCCACGGGCACTAGGCCTACCCACACAAGTGAGGTACCATTTTTCTTGGAAGACTTTGGGAATCGCAGGGTGGGTGGAATTTTGCGGATCCACACAGATTCCAGAACTTTCCACTACAGAAATGTGAGGAAAATGTATTTTAAAAAACAAAATTAGGTTTGCAAGGGATTCTGGGTAACAGAACCTGGTGATAGCCAGTCCAGTCAACCCATCCTGTATTCCCCTGGGTGTCTAGTTTTCAAAAATGTATAGGTTTGCTAGGTTTTCCTAGGTACCGGCAGAGCAACGGTTAAAAAGCTACAGCTAGGCACTTTGCAAAAAAAGGGTAATTTTTCATTGTGAAAATGTGGTGTGTCCACGTTGCGTTTTGAGCCGTTTCCTATCGTGGGCATCGGCAGACTTAGTGTAACACAGAATTGTAGAGAAACTGTTATTACCTATGGGCTTTTGATGCATTTCTGCCTTCCAAATGAAAGCCAATTTGTAAAAAAGGTGTCATTTTGAAAAATGACCTATAATTCTCCTGCTGGTATGGGTATTCAAAATTTCAGAAATGTGCAAATATCTACTGTTTCTAAACTCTATATTTTGTTTCCATTTCAGAAATACATAGGTGTCTTTCATAGCTATTTTTCCATGTACACATTTTCCCAGAATAATTGCTTTATACCCGGTACATAATAAAAAACCATTGCAAGTCGCTGCTCAGTTACTGGCTCTGAGTTCGTCGGGTTCTTGGTGAACCTACAAGTCCTATATATCCGCAAAACCAGAAAGGATCAGCGGATGTAACTGTATATTGCTTTCAAACAGCTGTCATAATTGGAAGAAGTTACAGGTGAAAACGTTGACACAGATGGCTGTTTTTTTAAACTCATTTTCAATTTTTCCTATATTGAACTGTTAGTTTCTATAAAGAAACCTTGCAGGATCTACACAAATGACACCTTGCTGAATTCAAAATTGTGTCTACTTTTCTAAAATGTATAGCTTTCCAGGATCCATTATTGCTTTCATACCCATTTCTACCATTAACTGGAAGGAGGTTGAAAGCACAAAAAATTGGAAAAATAGGCTATATTCCAGAAAGATGCTAAAACTGTGTAAAAAATGTTGGTTTTCTGACAAAAGTCTGCTTGTCCCTGAAAGCTGGGAAGATGGTGATTACAGCACCACAACCCCTTTTTTGATACAATTTGCAGGGGGAAAAACACACTTTCATCTGTAGCCCTTTTTTCCCATTTTTCCCCAAAAACTAAATTTTGCTGTATTTTGGCTAATTTCTGGGTCCCCTCCCGTGGAATCCACAAACCCTGGGTACCTCTAGAATCCCCATGATGTTGAAAAAAAAGGACGCAAATTTGGTGTGGATACCTTATGTGGTCAAAAAGTTACAAAGGCCTAAGAGCAAACTACCCCAAATAGCCAAAAAAAGGATTAGCACAGGGGGAAAAGGACTAGCAGTGAAGGGGTTAAACAGGGCCTGCCAGTGGCTCCTGAGTAGCTGTTGATCTTGGTCCTCAGAAATATTAATTCGCTTTTTATTGGCATCTTCTATCTGCAGGTATGCAGACAATATGCTAAATAACTCTGCAGAGAAATATCATGAGAGAGGGTTGGGATCCTTCAGCTGTCATGCACAGGGAAGGAAACACAAAAACTAATTAAATATGGGAAAACACAGAGAGAGACACACATATGAAAACAAAGAGACTGCGAGAGAAAGACATGAAATAATGAATTTTCTGGCTGCTCCCTCAGCCATCACTCAAATGGCACCATGCTCACACCGGCAGCTGCACTGGGGCGTTAAAGAACCTTGACAACATTGTCTGTCCTTACATGTCAATATCTTCTTTCTTGCAATGATCAATGGGAAAATGTGGCCAATCAATGCTGAATGACTGCAGGCTGCACCAGGGGGGTTTCGTCTTACACACATTGCACCACCACGAAGGGACGCCTCATTTACAACTTTGTAAATAGGACGCCAGTGTAAACAAATTCCTGGACAACAAATTATAGACCCATAAAAACAAGATGCAAATTAAGTGCTAATTGGCCTCATATCCCTGGCTACCAGGCAGCGGAACAGGCTAATGAGCCGCGGGGCGAGGGTGCAATGGGAGAAGGGTGAAAGGTCACAGTCACAAGGACTGCACCTTGGTTTCGAAATACCAATGTTTAGCTTATTTACATCAGTTTCTTTTGCTTTATAATTATTGTAACTCTGGGGGGCGACATAATTAGTCGGCGCGTGCCGTTGTCAAGGCCCTGGTGTGGATTGTTTAACCCTTTGATGCCTCGCTGCCTATTGAGTCATCCCTGTTTCTAATGGCGCATTGTTGCGTTTTAAGATGAAAGGCAATGTTCCAGTTGGAGTGGCTTTTACAGCCCCCTGCTGGTGTCACAGATCATGTGATGCTGATCTGAGGCTGCCCTGGCAGGGATAGCTGCGTCCAGCCAGTCGCTGTTGAGCTGAGATATGAAAACAGTAGACTCGTTCCAGTAAAATACCAAAACTCTGTATTCCGGGATGAAATGCCACTCATCCTTCCTGAAAGAAAGTGGATTATCATTTGTGATGGGCGACTGCCCACCTCAAGGAATAATAACACTTCTTGTAGGGTAAACCCTCAAATTCCCTAAATAGAGCTGAGCTCAATACCGCGGTGGCAATCCGAGCTAGTTGAAGGTGAGCTGGTAAAGCCTTAAGACTTTTATCTTGGAATATTGACTACATTTGCCAAAGGCAGAAGGCCTATCTTGGCGATAACTTGACAAAGCCAGTTGGCATGCCTTTTGACTACTTAAAATCCATGTGGTCTCTTGCAGATAAGAAGATGCATGAGGTTAATGGGAGTAGTTGCCTTTGTGACATTTGTTAGTAATAATTTGAATGCGCATTAAAGTACTGTTGCAATTCAAAGAAAAACCCCTGGCTGGGCAAGGATTTATTGACTATTATTTTGTGCGTTGAAGAGTTCTGAGCTTCCAGTCCACAGCACCTCCCTGAGTAAGCTCTGGACTGCTCTGCCTGGCTACCCTGTGAGCCAAGTAAGTGATAAAAGAATAGGTGCTCCCTACTTTGATGGTCTGTGGTACAGAGGACCTTGAACACCAAAGTGCTCACCTACCACCCCAACATAACGTGTATTTAAAAAGCACACATACCCCCCAAGGGTATCAAGGTGCTGAATAACAGATGCTTGTTGTTATCCAACTCAATGGTGCTCATTTTATCATCCTTAGAAGGATGAAAGGCTGAGTGGATCCACTGGGATTTGAACCTGTGATCATGAGGTCAAACACAGGCTCCTACAGTGAACACATTAGTCCACTGAGCCACCAGATGCTGCACTCATGCAACCATCCACCTGGTCCACCGCAGATTGGTCCGATTGTGTGGAGGGAAGTCACGCATACCAGAAGCAATCCCAGGGACTTTCGGAAGAAAGCGAGCGCATCGGTGGTCAGCAGTCTAGCTGCCAACCTTGCTCCATAAAACCCGATGCATGCCTCGACGCGCAGCAGACGCGCTAGGGGCAACTAAGGAGTCACATTCAATACGGTTGGTACTGGAGCTTGCGGAGTGCCTGGTAAAGGGCTCCCTGATACTTGTGTATTTTCTTGCTCATTTTAAACCACTTTTACTCACTCGTAACTTCAAAATTGACTTTAATCTGTTTATAATTCTATAGATTCTGACTCCTCTCACCTGTAATGTTTTGCACTGTCCCACATTGCCTGCTTCCCTGGTCCACCGCAGATTGGTCCGATTGTGTGGAGGAAACTGATGCATACCGGAAGCGATCCTAGGGACTTCCGGTAGAAAGCGCATCGGAAGTCAGCAGTCTAGCTGCCCACCTTGTTCCATAAAACCCGATGCCTGCTTCGACGTGCAGCGGACGCGCCGCTGGAGTGTCAAAGGCGCACCTAAGGCAAGCCCGTCTGTGCCCGTCTGCGCCTGGACATCACCAGGAGCAGGAACCCCTGCCGGTTTTTCCCCTGTCCCAACTAGGAGCGCTAGCGAGCGTCGCTCCCATACCAGCCATGAACTACTGAAGATCAAACACTGCTGCTTCCCTAAACACCATATTAAAACATGCACTATACCTACAATGATAGAAGGATCTTTCGTATGCAGGTCCTGTAGATTTCAGTGCATGGTACCAGAACCACCCCAGGCTAAACAAAATCCACCTAACCAAGGAAATTGCCAACCCCACTATACCAATAAAGATGAAGGCTTTTCCCTGATCATATACAACAAAGGAGGCTGGAACTTCTTTTTAGTAAATGTTAGATCTCTCTCGAAACACGTAGTTAACATCTGGGATCTGCTCTCCACCAACCTCCCTCACATAGGATTTTTGACAGAGACCTGGACTAAACCTTGCTCTAACTCTGCAATTGCAGTGGTTCTCCCAGAAGGCTATCACATTCGCAAATTAGATAGACCACACAGGGCGGGAGGGGGAATAGCTATTATCTACAAAGACCCCATCAGAATCTCCATCCTAGACCAATTAAGTAATGACATAATGGAAGCTCTAGTCTTTAGAATTGACCTACACCCTCAACTCAGCTGGAAAGGAGCTCTTGTATATAGACCCCCACCTGATGGAACTTATCTCCCCCATGCCATCTCGACTAGAAACTTTCTACTTTAAGGAGATTTCAACGTGCATAGTGAAAACATTGCCAACCAAGAGGCATCTTCACTACTGACAAACCTGTCAACACTTGAATTAATCAAGATCAACAAGCCCAGCCCACTCACTCGGCAGGGCATACGTTAGATCTAATTTTAACAAACTCCCCCAACATTTGTTGTGGAGCAACCCACCCCTTGACTTGGTCAGACCATTCACTGATCGAATTTCAAATCAAGGGCACTAAGGAACCTACTGTTTCCAAACCACAACCTAAAGGGTGGGACAGACAGTGGGATAAGTGGGATAAACTCAAGCCCAACCAGTTTCATGACCTTTTTATACCACCACAGAATCCTGATTCCGATAGTGTGGAAGAGCGCTAAGCATCCTTCAATGCCAGTATGGAAACCACTGTCAACCATCTAGCCCATCTAGCCCCCTTAAAACAGTGCTCAATATCTGCCAAACGACACCAGACTACGTGGTACTCCGCCAAACTCCGGACTGAAAAAAGCCATTGTAAAAAACTATAACACCTCTGGCACTCCTCTCATGAACTACAAGACAAAGAAAGATTTAAACTAGCACTGACCCAATACCGGAAAATGTACATTGCTTTGCAACTTGAAGAGGCAGGAAACACCCCTAGAACATTCTACCAGATTTTAAAAACTTTTACCAACCCTAAAGCTTGCGACACCGAAGAAGCTCCAACCCAAGCCCTATGCGATAATATAGCAACTCATCTCAACCGGAAAATAGAAACTATATACATCAAAATCACCTCAACCAGTGTCTCCCAGAAAGGCACTCAAACACTATCCTCAGTCTATTCCAAATACCGTTACTCTGGAGAATTTTCCGGCACTTACGCCGGATAAGGTAGAATCTCTTCTAAAAATAGTTAAACCAGGGTCCCCATTGGACCTCATCCCTGCCAAAACCACTTCCCTGCTATCCAAGCAACTAGATGCCCCCATCTGCTCAATTCTTAATAGCTCCATGAAGGATGGTAGTCTCCCTCTAGAGTGGAAAGCGACACAGATTATCCTCATCAGGAAAAATCCTAAAGCCCCCTTGGGCGATGCATCCAACTATCACCCCATCTCTCTACTCCCCTTACAGTGTAAACTCCTAGAAAACACATCAATAAGCGCTCATTTGAATTCGTAGAAACCTCTAACTGCCTCGATTCTTCTCAGTCGGGGTTTCGACACAGACATAGTACAGAGTCTGCACTGGTGGCAGTCACTGATAACATCAGAATGTCCCTGGATAATGGTCAAGCAGTACTTCTGGGGCTGCTTGACCTATCCGCTGCCTTCGATACCATTTCTCACCAGACTCTTCTCAGGAGACTTAGGGACAGTGGCATCCAAGGGAATGCCCTAAAATGGCTGTCCAGTTTCCTGGCGGATAGAACCCAGACCGTCAACTTGGGCCATTTTTGTTCCCAGACCACAAAAGTGATCAAGGGAGTAGCGCAGGGCTCTTGTTCGAGCCCCACCTTATTTAACATTTATGTCGCTCCACTAAGGAAACTAGGATTCTGTCCTATCTCCTACGCTGATGACACTCAGCTTCTACTCTTCTTCGACAAAACTAACCCTAACACTCAGACCACCTTTACGGAAGGTATGAAGGTCATCGCTGACTGGACGAGGGATAACCACCTCCAGCTTAACGCAGGAAAATCAGAGATATTGTTGTTCGGAGACGCTGTGACAAGGTGGTCCCCTGGATGGTGGCCAGAGGAACTAGGCTCTGCCCCAACCCCAAAACTAGTGGCTAAAAATCTAGGAGTTCGGATAGATCAAAAACTAACTCTAGAGGAGCACGCCACGTCTACAGCTGGAGCTTGCTTCCACACACTTTGCCTCCTATTGAGGAAATATGAATTTTGTGATCAGTTATGTCCCCTATCGTAGACCCCAACGGCTCCATGTGCATGCTATAAGTACATGTATGTTCCCTCCAGTTCCAGTTTTGAAGACGCAAATACATGTGCGTCCACCGTCAACATGTCCTCTTTCAGATCCGCCATGAATGGGTCAGATATTCCATTCCTAAGTATGAAAGGCCACCGACTTTATGTGGTTCACTTTCCACATTTTACAGATTCAGGCGAGTAGGCCCTGAATTCTGTCATCAAGCCTTTTCCTGCCTTCTGCCTCTGAAAGCTCCAGTCTGAGCCTGCATCTGTATCCATGAACTTTGTCCTACTCCCTGCGCGGCTAACGGTGCCTGATCCAGCATATTGCCTGCCAAAAACTGTATTTCACCTTCAAGATTATCTACTCCGCTCCTCATCCGATGCATTCCTGTCTAGCAGTTTAGGTAAACATTCCTCCAGCTACCATGCAAAGGGCCAGGCCTCGCTGTCCTCATGCAAGTAATTCATAGCCCCGTTACCATGGAATATTCCTACCCCCTCGCATCTCATGTAGACACTTAGACGCTTGTACACGCACTAACAGTCAGTATAGAATAGATTCTATCCTAGAGACCTTTCCTTTTGGATAACACAGTTCTTTAAACATAGGATATTAGATATGATTTGGGATTAGGTTGACATAACCCCCAGACTTTTGTCTCCACATGTAGAGCTAAATGTCAAGTCCCCTTCACCCTCTAGTTGCACGTCAATCACACGTCATGCGGCTGCGCGCGCATCTCTGCCAAATATTTCTGCTGACATTGCAGGATTCTTTTATGGATCCACCCACTTGTGACATCATGTATAATGACGTTTATTAAATTACGCCCATATGACCGCCTCTATTAGTTACGTATGCACAGTTTATCTGTATTATCAGCTGTTACGCCTCTTGCATCTGTTCCACTGTAATGCATTTCCTATAAAACCAATTATCTGTCAATAATGTATGACCTTCCTTCCTGAACTTTCGTGGTGATGGAATAGAAAGCCTACAATTCGAATTGTATTCCTTTGTATAGGAATAAAGCCTTTTAAAACCTCTAATACCACGGATTCTGCCTCTTATATTTACTGAGTTATTCTTAATAGACTTTACCGCATAAAAATAGTACCGGTAATGAAATATTTACCACATAAATTGGCGCCCGAACAGGGACACTTTCTCATCTCACGCGCCGGCGGTGCGTTGCAGGCCCGGTCTCCTGCCACAGCTGAACGGACAAAAACGCGTACCTGCAGGATTTCCTGTATCTCCCTCCGGCCAAGCAGGGACGACTGAGGCTGCGATCAACACCCAGACGAGGCGGTGAGAAGTGCGAAGTAACCCGACCAGAGCCTAGCTGAGAGAGCAAGATCCGAGGTATACAGAGGCCCACCAGGTTCCGAAGTTCCGAGTCCAGTCGAGTCGAGTCCAGTCCGGTCCAGTTTCAGTTCCGTTCCGAGGCCTTCCGTTCCGAGCTACCCGGTGAGTACCATTACCGGGGAGGCATTTTACGTGCACATAGTCTGTGCCGGTCAAGACGGGTTTGGGTACACAAATCCGGTCTGCACTGTTTCAGCAGTGTATCTGTACTGTTTAGCAGTATATATAGTATGTCTTGCATATAAATAAGTACTATCTAGTGTCAGTATTATGTCAGTAACTAGTTTTCTATTAGTTATCATTGTTCGTAAAACTGTTAAGTGTTAAATGTTTTAAATACGTTCTATATATTGTGGTGTGAATGACTGTTCATTATTGTGTTTTCTTGTATAAAGTGTGTTCTAGTAATAAGGTCTAAAAAATGCCGCTCTTTTCGAAACTAAGACAGATCAAAACTAGAAAAGGTGTACTCGAAGAAGCTGTTCCCATCCCACCTAGGGACACTCCAGGGTACTTTATGTATCATAAGCATGGCCTAGATGCCGTATTATTTCTTGATTTATGGGTGGACTACACCAAAGAATTACCAGAGAGTCAGAGATGGCCCGCAGCGGGGACCTGGGATGCAGATTGCATCATGAGAGTAGAAGAAGAATTATGGAAAAAGAAAGCCAGACAGTCACAGAAAGATGCCATTGAATTATGGCGTAAAGAATCATATAGACGTACAGAAAAAGCACTCAGACAGGAAGAGAAAGGTAGAGAGAATTCAAATAAAACCCGAGAAAATCTATTACTTGAGGAAGGTACCCGAGTAAAATCAGAACAAGTAGATAGACAAAGAAACACTCTTATGAATGGTATGTATCCTCTTCTGGCCGAAGGGTTACCTAAGGCTACCCCGGAAATACCAAAAGACTTAACTCCTCCATTGCTCCCGATAAAAGCACATCCCAAAACACATCCCAAAACAGCAAAGGACGTTTTCCTTTCCTCCTATTTAGATGACGCAGCTCCCGAGTATGCTAATGCCATACCACCCACACCGCTTGCCGATGGTGTTCAACACCAAGAGCATTCGTCTGTATCCCCGCAACTACAAACTCCTACACAAGTTCCAACAGGCCCGTCCGTTTCTACAGTTTTTCCCGCATCTACAATCTCTATCCTACGCCCAACGAATCCTTTCGTGCCTAGCACCTCAGATGGTGCTACAGGAGGTACGACAGACATGTTTGCCACACCGCCGCGAAATAAACAGACCCTTAGAGATTTAGCACTCCAACGTACACCCCAACTAGCGACATCCGACATTTTTAAAGAACAGCTTGTGGATTGTAGATACGACCCTGTACCAGGTAGACAGGATAAATTGCTCATATCATCACTACGTATAAGACGAGCTACATTATATTTAATGACGATACCAGGAATGGGTGAACACCTAGACGAAATATATCGCTTTGTCCAAACAGGGCGAGGTCCAGAAAGTATTAACGAAGCTATGGAATACCAGAAAGTGGATGTCCAAAGACAACTACTACGTTTTTTCATAAATTGTGTAATTAGGAATCAAGACAGGCCTGGGGCAGATCACGATACCATGCAAAGACTTGTCAAATGGGGTCAGAACATATCAGAAGAGAAACATGATAGACAGGCGTGTATAATCGCCATGAGTCGAAAGATCCGCAAGGAAGTAGAACGAATACATAAAGAAAGACGAGAAACAGACAGAGTAGAATCAGAAGAAGAGGAGGAGCAAGAATCAGAACAATTAGAAACGATAGCTTATGTAGGTAGAGGAAGACCCCATAATAATACTAGAGGCTTTAATGACCCGATACGCCCGATACGTCCAGAACATAATAGACATTTTCAAACCCCTATGTTAAATACAAGATCCCCTGAACACCTATTCCAAGCCGCTGATAAATTACTCCGAGATCGAAGGGGGTACCACCTGCTCGATTCCATGGACGAACAAGAATTAGCCAGGTCAGCAGTACAATGGGCTGACAGTCCCGGCAAATACAATGATGATGTACTTGCACACACGTTTCTGAATCTGGACCCATACGAACAGCGTTTAGCTAGTATATACATGATTCAACACCTCCTTATATTATATAAAAGCCAACACTCCGATCCAGGACCTTTACCTGACATATTGACAGAACTACTCACGAATATATGGAGAGGGTCAGGTACTGATTTGATTAGGGAAATTCTAGAATCCCGAAACCAATATTTAAATTTCGTATGCCCAGAACACGTTCCAGTTCCCATCATGGGAAGAAGAATGTATCACATAGATAGACAGAACCCGTTACGCGAAGTACACCCAATCAGAGGTGACGGTAATAACTTTACACGCGTGTTTGTGTACACGCCTATAACTAAACTGGAATTATTAGAAATGAAGAAAGTAGTACCCAGCCATGACAAAGATCCAGCAGGTTTCCACCGCGAGATAAAAGACATGTTACTCATGGGAGAGTATACCTACCCCGACATTATGAAAATATTAAAAGTCCTATTACCCGCCGGTGTTTATGAGAAACTCAAAGAAAAGGAATGGGAGGTGGGAGACCAAAAGATAGATTGGACAGCATTAGAAAACGAAGAAAGGGCCCGAGCTGCAGGAGCAGGGCTTGGGGAAAAGACTACAGCACTAGCAGGATTACTAGTGCAGGTACTGCCACGTTTATTAACTACGAAAAAGGAAGACTGGGGTGCAATCTCAGCCTGTAAACAAAAGCCAGATGAAGACACTAGTGATTTCTATTCCCGATTTGAAAAATGTTTTGGTATAAATAGTGGCATAAAAGCAAGTAGTGAGTCATATCCACATCTGTTTGTGACAAAATTAGTTGAAAATTCTCTGCTGCAAGTCAAGAATAGAGTATTGAAATTCGAAAGTACCTGGCAAGGTAATACCCCATCACAGATGTTACAGATGTTACAATATCACCACAATAGAATTAGAGAAGAACAAGAACACGAACAAAGACGTATGAAAGATACAAAAATGAAAATGCTTGTTGCACAGTCAGTTCCAGCCGATGGTCATCAAAGGGGTGATTCCGCAGGTCCTACGAAAGGGACATGCAACTATTGTAAACAACAAGGTCATTATATACACGATTGTTCAGTCCTGAAACATAATATTGCTACAGGTAGAACCCAGGAGAGACCACGTCCACCTAGACAGGATCAGAATCAACAACAAATCCCTCAGCATGCACAACCTAGGTTAGCTCCGCAACAACTAACTCCGCAACAGGCAGCTCCACAACAGATCGTAGCACCACCACAAGTGCAGCCTATTGCTGCAACACAAGCGACAACACAACAGATGTATCAGTATGCACCAGCAGATTATCCCGATTATCAGCGATATACATGAAATAGCCTAGAGAGGGAAGTTGGCTTACCCCTTATTGAGGTTCCTGTAGACCAAGAGGGACCTTATGTACATAGTGAACTATTAGGGGAAGACAGAAAGTTTTTACTTGATACAGGGGCAAGCAGAACAACTATAAGACGCAGTGAAGTTCCAGGGGCCCCCCTCTCAGGCTCACAGAATATTTCCCTTGGATTCTCAGGAAAACCCATAATTAATGACGTAACACAACCTCTTCCACTCACGATTGGTCCATTGACACGTACTACAGATTTATTGCTTACTAAATCATGTCCAGAAAACTTGTTAGGTATAAAAACATTGAAAGCTCTAGGAGCTATAATATGTTGTTCTCCGGAAGGAGTACGATTATTTCTACGTGACTTCAAAGGTCACTACGTATCTAGAGACATGGATCACCGGCTGCAGAATTTACCTACACATTTATGGGCACAAGGCCCCACTGATGTTGGTTGCATGAATATTACACCATATCGTGTCACACTAAAAACAGGAGTAATACTACCACGAATGCGACAATACAAGTTACCACCCGATGCTGTTGTGGCTTTGCTGCAAATCATTGACGAGCTCATTGCACAAGGAGTGGTTGTCGAAACCGACTCCAATGTATGTAATTCCCCGATAATTCCGATTCTTAAAAGAACGGATCCAAAAGCACCACCAGTATATCGATTAGTCATTGATCTGCGCAAATTAAATAAATGTATTGTACCACAATACCCTGTGGTCCCAGATATCTCTTCATTACTAACCACTGTTGACTCAGAAGCAACGTTCTTCACTGTAATTGATCTCAAAAATGCCTTCTTTAGCGTCCCGATAGATCTGGAAAGTCAATATCTGTTCGGATTCAGTTTAAATGGACGAAGTTTTAAATTCACACGTGCACCTCAAGGATTTACAGAAAGCCCCAGCATCTATAGCCAAGCACTGAAACGAGAACTTGACAGTATCCACATGCCAGTTAACACTGCCTTGCTTCAATATGTCGATGATCTGCTGATCACCGCCCGAAGCGAACCTGAATGTGAAAAAGCGTCACTGACGGTTTTGAAATTTCTGGCCGACAAGGGGCACAAGGTGTCCCCTTCTAAGCTGCAATTCTGTGTCCAGCGAGTTGTTTACCTTGGGCACTCGCTGTCCAAGGAGGGAAGGCAGCTTACATCCGACCGCATCCAGTTAATTGCTAACATGTCAGCACCCAAGACACAAAAGGAGGTGCGGGCTTTTATAGGCCTCACTTCATACTGTAGGCAGTGGATCCCTCAATATGCATTTCTAGCAAAACCACTCATCCAGTTGACAACACAGGAGGCAGCCACATCGACTGTCCTCCCTTGGACTCAAGAACATACACACGCCTTTGAAAGCTTAAAGAAAGCTTTATGCCAAGCACCTGTTTTAGCAACACCATGTTACAATAAACAGTTTACACTCTTTGTTACAGAACGCGAAGGTACTGCCTTGTCAGTACTCACTCAGGAACAAGCAGGATCACACAAACCATGTGCTTATTTCTCTAGTACATTAGATCCAGTAGCTCAGGCTCTTCCTGCGTGCCTGAAATCGGTGGCAGCAACAGCTTTAGCTATCAGACAAAGCGATGCCATAGTGTTAGGACACCAATTGACAGTACAAGTACCACACGCAGTAGAGGTTCTTTTGAACCGCACACAAACACAACACTTGACTATAGCGAGACTCACCGGTTACGAATTGACATTGTTTCAGCCACACATAGAAATCAGACGTTGTAATACGTTAAATCCTGCCACACTGTTACCAGTGGGCGGAACAGATCCATTGGCACATGATTGTGTCGAAGTCATTACTATCACGACGAAACCCAGACAAGACTTGACAGATATCCCTTTGTCAGATCCAGACTTGACATTGTATGTAGATGGGTCATGTATGAGAACAAGTACAGGAGAGTTAGTGGCCGCTTACGCAGTCACAACAGACACTGAAGTCATTGAAACAAATTGCATTAACACTTTGTCAGCTCAAGCAGCAGAGCTCATCGCTCTGACACAAGCCTGTATTCAAGCCAAAAATAAGAAAGTCAACATATACACGGATTCACGTTATGCATTCGGAGTCGTCCATGACTTCGGCGTACTGTGGCGAGAGAGAGGTTATTTAACTTCTCACGGTGCCCACATCCAACACGGACCCCTCATTCAAGCCCTATTAGACGCGATTCATCTACCTACTGCAATATCGATTATGAAATGCAAAGCCCACACAAAAGTTACCGATATCATTTCTCAGGGTAATGACCTAGCTGACAGAACAGCTAAACAGACTGCTCAGAATCAGACTCACACAACTGACACGACAAAGACAATAGTTCCGACACCAACACATTGCATGACAGTTAAGGATCCCGCCCTTGATGTAATTGACATACAGACACATGCTACACTAGAAGAAATAAAGAAATGGACTGAATTAGGAGGGATCCAAACGGATCAAGGATGGATGACGAAGGAAAAATCTATATGGTTTCTTCCCGACTCCATGGTTCAAGTTATCATTAACACAATACATAGTCCAGCGCACCTAGGAGAAAAAGCTATGCTAGACAGCATTCAACACATTTGGTTCAACAAACACTTGCGAGCAGCAGCTAAACAAAAAATTCGTACCTGTATGATATGTTGTCAGTTTAATCCAGGTAAAAGCATCCCCGTAGAACAGGGTGGATTTCAACCTCCCGATCATGCTTTTGAAGTCCTCCAGATGGATTATATCCAGATGGAACGATGTCGAGGATTCAAATATGTTCTCGTAGTTGTCTGTGCTCTTTCCCGTTGGACAGAAGCCTACCCGGTTTCAGATTACACTGCCCCGACTACTGCCAAACAGTTAGTTCGAGAATTCTTCCCACGGTACGGTTTACCACGTGTTGTCTACTCAGATAACGGCCAGCCGTTCTCATCCGAACTAATGAAACACGTTTCCCTTTTGTTAGGCTACCAATGGAAATTCCACTGTGTCCGGCATCCCGAGGCAGCAGGTCTCGTGGAACGCCATAATCAAACTCTGAAAATTAGATTGTCCAAAATATGTAGGGAAAAAGGTGTCGATTGGATAGTAGCCTTACCAGTTGCGCTCTTTTACATGAGAATGGTAGCACATTCTCGAACAGGGCTATCCCCGTACGAGGTGATCTTCGGTAGACCACCAAATATGTGGGGGGCGCCTATACCTCGCAAAATCACTGATGTTGACTGTAATATGCTGACAGATTACCTGGCTTCCTTGATGTCTGCACTACAATCTTGTCGTTCACAGGTAGCCGCAGCTTTTCCCGATAATACTGAGGTGAAGCCCCATGACGTGGTTCCTGGTGACCTGGTTTTGGTCAGGAATTTCGACCGGAAGACCCAACTGGAGCCTAGGTGGAAGTCGCCAAAGTTGGTTCTACTGACTACAAGGACAGCCGTGAAGATCGAGGGACGGAAAGGGTGGTTGCACTCGAGTCATATCAAAAAAATTTATGGACTACCATCCAGTGTGAATACTCAACCCTGTATTCCCTCACAGACAGACTCAAAGCTCCCCTTGGTTGAGCAGTCAAAACCAGAACTGTACAAACTAAAATTGAGGTCTAGCAAGTCAGACAATTTGATTGTTTAAGTCCTCTCCAAGGTGAATCGGTTGAATTTGTCTCTGACATGTATCCTCTAGACCGGAATAGAGAAAGAAATCAACAGATGCAGCTTAAGAAGCATGCGTATTGTAAATCACTTCGTAGTCACTGCACAGTAACATTATTAATTTTGTTTTTTCTAAGTCTTCTGATTATCTTTTCCAGCATACTATTGTACATGTATTACCCTATTCTTAAGCGTGCTTACAATGTAACTGCAGAACATTCTTTTAGCGAATTACCTCCGCATGAGTTGTCCTATAGATTTGCGCTGCGCAACAACACATTTATCAGTATGTTACATCATTCCCATCAGACCAGCAATGCCACAAATTGTTGGATATGTGGCCGACTCCCTCCCTATCAGAACTATAAGGGAGTTTTGCCCCTCTTTCCCTATCCGTTCACACACAATGGCTCCTGTGGAGCATGGTTTAGTTTGATTAATTCCCTAGATTCAAATTCCGCAGTTTATCAAGACAACTGGGTATGGGGAAACCTGAACCTAGTTTTGCTTAAAGTCTGCTACCCTAACAAGGAGGGACTTCCCAAAAGAACAGGAACTGATCTAGAAAATGAAGTATATGGATTAGGTAATTTTACACTTAACCTCATGATCCTGAACGTTGAATCTGAAGCTACACCAATCTTGCCCGCCATGTCAGTATTCCCAGTAAAAGGGGAATTATGTATAAGAAAGAATGGTTCCATACACATGGGCCATAGTAAATGCACCACTGTAATAAAATTCAGTGATCAAGGCAAGTCTACATTTAGAGCTTCCCATCATTCCTACTTCATATGTGGCCAGACCGCATATATATGTCTACCCTTAGATTGGGATGGTACCTGTTACATAGCATTCCTTCTGCCACCTGTTTTCCTAGCTCCTCCTGATTATCACCGAAATACCCATTTAGTACACAATAGACAGCAGAGAGATCTCCCAATTGTCGATTACACTGAAACAGCATGGGAAAAATACACAGATTTCAATAAAGGTTTCTTTCCCTATATAGGTACAGTCACTAATAGTAAGCTGATACGTAGATTAACCAGAACCCTTGAAGCAGTAGTGAACGAAACTATTTCCGCCTTAGGCAATTTAACAGAAGAGCAGTCTGCTATGCGGATTGTTGTGCTTCAAAATCGTCTTGTCCTTGACGTCATCCTGGCCGATAGGGGCGGAGCTTGTAGGGTCATCGGATCAAGTTGCTGCATTTTCATACCAGAAAATTCGCCGTCAGTATATAAAGCCATAACCCGCCTTCATAAGATTATAAGCCAGATACACCAGAGTCCAGGCACCTGGACTTGGTCCGGTTGGTTCTGGGGCGTGATGTCAGCCTGGGGATGGAGAATCCTATCCTTCCTAGGTATTGGCTTTCTCATACTATTCAGTTGCTGCTTATGTCTACAATGTGGGCCAGCGATTTGTGGTCTGTGTGCCACATCGTGTATCCCACATCCAAGTTTTCGTTCAAGATCCCGGAAGAAGAAAGAAGAACAAATGATGCTATATGAACAGATCGATGGATTGATGAAGATCGATATCTCCTGAGGGTCCGTAGGGGACAAGGAGGGAATGAGGAAATATGAATTTTGTGATCAGTTATGTCCCCTATCGTAGATCCCAACGGCTCCATGTGCATGCTATAAGTACATGTATGTTCCCTCCAGTTCCAGTTTTGAAGACGCAAATACATGTGCGTCCACCGTCAACATGTCCTCTTTCAGATCCGCCATGAATGGGTCAGATATTCCATTCCTAAGTATGAAAGGCCACCGACTTTATGTGGTTCACTTTCCACATTTTACAGATTCAGGCGAGTAGGCCCTGAATTCTGTCATCAAGCCTTTTCCTGCCTTCTGCCTCTGAAAGCTCCAGTCTGAGCCTGCATCTGTATCCATGAACTTTGTCCTACTCCCTGCGCGGCTAACGGTGCCTGATCCAGCATATTGCCTGCCAAAAACTGTATTTCACCTTCAAGATTATCTACTCCGCTCCTCATCCGATGCATTCCTGTCTAGCAGTTTAGGTAAACATTCCTCCAGCTACCATGCAAAGGGCCAGGCCTCGCTGTCCTCATGCAAGTAATTCATAGCCCCGTTACCATGGAATATTCCTACCCCTTCGCATCTCATGTAGACACTTAGACGCTTGTACACGCACTAACAGTCAGTATAGAATAGATTCTATCCTAGAGACCTTTCCTTTTGGATAACACAGTTCTTTAAACATAGGATATTAGATATGATTTGGGATTAGGTTGACATAACCCCCAGACTTTTGTCTCCACATGTAGAGCTAAATGTCAAGTCCCCTTCACCCTCTAGTTGCACGTCAATCACACGTCATGCGGCTGCGCGCGCATCTCTGCCAAATATTTCTGCTGACATTGCAGGATTCTTTTATGGATCCACCCACTTGTGACATCATGTATAATGACGTTTATTAAATTACGCCCATATGACCGCCTCTATTAGTTACGTATGCACAGTTTATCTGTATTATCAGCTGTTACGCCTCTTGCATCTGTTCCACTGTAATGCATTTCCTATAAAACCAATTATCTGTCAATAATGTATGCCCTTCCTTCCTGAACTTTCGTGGTGATGGAATAGAAAGCCTACAATTCGAATTGTATTCCTTTGTATAGGAATAAAGCCTTTAAAAACCTCTAATACCACGGATTCTGCCTCTTATATTTACTGAGTTATTCTTAATAGACTTTACCGCATAAAAATAGTACCGGTAATGAAATATTTACCACACTATGAAGAGTTTTCCACTTCTTGCCATCCTACACGTAGAAAACTTTGATCCAGGCATTAGTGCTAAGCTGCCTGGACTACTGCAATGCTTTGTTGAGTTCAGCCAAAGAGATTTACTTGAACAAATTGCAGGTTGTCCAGAACACTGCGGCCCTCCTGGTTGCCAATGCCCCACATAGAACAGCTTCTCTTCCCTTACTTCAAAATCTCCATTGGCTCCCGGTTCGAAAAAGGATACAATTCAAGATCTGCTGCACGGCCTACAAATCTTTACACAACCTGGGTCCCACCTATCTATCAGACAAATTTGTCAGATATCAGCCCTCTAGGTCACTCCGGTCAGGGTCCAAAGCACTTCTGCACATCACACGCTTCAAAAAAGCTCGCATGGGTGGCAAAACCTTCTTACATCTGGCTCCCCTCTATTGGAACCAACTTCCTATCCACCTACGCCACTGCACTGACTTCTGGTATTCAGAAAGCTGCTGAAAACCCTATTGTTCTGAATTGTCGCTCCCTGGTTGGCTATAGCAGTCTTAGCGCGGAGATACCCCTGATGGGGTGATTCGGGTGCTTTATAAATCAATAAATCAAATCAAATCCTGCACTCACAAAGGCATGCCCCTCAGCGTGCATTCCACTGGCACACCTTACTCCATGTTCTGATGTGCCCCTCACCCTGCATTCACACTGGCACACCTTACTATATGCCTAGAACACCTTACTCCATGAACTGACACGCTCCTCAGCATGTCTTCACACTGGCACGCTTTACTCCGTGCACTGATACACCCTTCAGCATGCATTCACACTGGCATACCTTACTCAAGGAACTGACACCCCCCTCAGCATGCCTTCACACTGGTACACCTTACTCCATGTTGTGACACGCCCCTCATCCTGCATTCACACTAGCAGACCTCAATCCATACCGACATGGACACACCTCTCACCCTGCATGCACACTTGCACACCTCACTCCATGCACTGCCACGGACACACTTCTCACCTGCAGTCAGACTGGCACACCATTCACACTGCAGTCAGATCGGCACACCTCTTACGCCATACTTGTTGTTGAAATGTTAATTCATCTTGAAAAAAACAAAAGACAAGTGGCGTTTTGCAAAACAAGAACATTTGGTTTAAATGCTGCGGCCGGGAGACAGTTACAGAAACAGATCTGAGGACTGTCTTAACATACATTCATTCTGAGTGCCATTATATACAGTTCTGGAGCACCATAACAATTCAGATCTTATTTTAGAAAAAGGAATGTGGGCCTAGTCATGTAGCCTTAAATCAGGCCACTTGATAGAGAATGGAGGTGGTTCTCAACCTTGTGGGAACACAATGAGGGTCAGTAGGTGAAGTGTTCACATGTCCGGCATAAGGAGCGGGTGATCACTACGTATACTGTGTGTGCTGTGTTCTGATTGGCTGAGTATTCCTAACTTCATGTGACATCAAACTTTGTGGTGTTTTAGGGGGCGTGCACACCCCTCTGGCCATAGGTGCCTTATTGGGGCCAATCTTCTGGGACCATTATGGTATTGCTGCCTATCTGTAGGACTAATCTGGGTTTTTCCTGTTTGCGCATTTTTTTCCATCTAGTTACATGCCACCCCACCTGTGATCTGTCAATCAGTAGCCTTAGGCATAGGTTGCAGGGCCTGCCTGACCACTTATTTTGTACTCAGGGTTGATGGAGAGGTTGTCTTGAGAGATTTAGACATCAGTGATTCGATCTAGTTTTTCAACATACACGTATTGTGTATATCGACATCAATATAAACGTACTCATACATACCTTTTGCTCTACCTTAAAACATCCACAGTTCACAGTCTACACTCAGAAAGATACTTCTCTCACCCTGCACTCACACAGATACACCTCTCACCCTGTACACACATAAGCACCATCCTCACCCTTCACTCACAATAGCACTCACAATAGCACTCCATGCACTCTGACAGGCACACCTCTCACACCTCATCATCAACATTTGTGTACCACTATAAACCCATGAGGACAACCATGCCTTCTCTCATTTAAGGATGAGCTACACATAGAAATAGGTTTTAGGATTTCTGAAATAGGAAATCATGAATCTGATGCAGGACATCTGCGAGAGAGTTGGAGAGATGGCGTGCAATCAGTGAAAAATACCTCCTTGCCTTTCTCTTAACACTCAGTAATGAGAGCAGTCAGACTGGAACAACCCTCACTCGCACCACCATAGCTTTTACCCTGCACTCACAGGGCCACACCTTCATCTTGCATCCAGTCAAACAGGAATAAACAAATGGTACCCTTCAATCATTCAGGCACAGCATTTATCATGCATTCATACAACACACCTCTCACTTGGGACTTACACCTATGCAACTCTGACCCTGTAGTCACAGAGGCCCACTTCTCATCAAGCGTGTTCACAGACACACCACTCACCATACACTCAAAAAGACGTTCCACTCTGCCTACACTCACACAGGCACTCCCTCCATCCTCCACTTACACAGACAGCCCTTTTATAAGCTCACTGCACATACACACAGTCCTTCGGTATGGACAAATTAGTCCATCTCTGTAACTACATATGTACACAGCCTCCAGCACACTGAGGCCGATAGAACATCCATGACTGAAAAAGCTATTCCTAAATTACTAGAACTAGGGGTCTCTAATTGGCAGAGGTAGGTACCTTTGTCGAAGTAGCCACCCTTTCTTCTAGAGATAACCCCTGCTCACCCCCTTGTTAGCTTGGCATGAGAAGACTGGCTATTCCCAAGGGCTATGTGTGAAGTATTTGTACCAACACTCACAGTAACATAGTGAAAAAACCACAAATGGACAAGTGACCAGTTTTGAAAAATAAGGTATCTTTATCTAAACCAAGACGAGACCAAAACAACAAAAATCCAACATACTTGTAATAAGAATATGACTTTTAAAAGGTTTCAAGCAACTTGGTCCATAGAAAACTATGGATGCGGGAATTTAAACAAAGTACCTGTAGATGCGTCAAAATTCACAAGGTCAAACAGCCGCGGAGAAGGGAAGCATCAAGGAACAAAGAAATGCATCAGTTCCTGAGTCCTTGGGGAGGCAATGTGGCAGATCTGCTGCATGCAGGAGAAGTGATGCATCAAATCCAGACTGTAGGGGGAAGCGATGTGTCGATTCCAAGACAGTTCTGGTCTGCGGGTGATGCGTCGGAGAAAACTTGGTGCAAAGGTGCGATGCGTGGAAATCCAGGATGTGTTGGCGATCTATGCACTGACGGCAAGCTGCGCTGCATCAGTTTATTCAGCCGTGATCCAACAATGCATTGATTCTTGCAGTAGAGGACAGGCAGTGCGTTGTTTCTGCAGTGGCACAGTAACAGTGTGTGTACATTCTTCCCGCACGGCAGCGCTGCATTGGAGAAAACAGTTGCAAGAAGGGTGAGGGATCGCTTTCTTTGTTTCTTTAGTTTCTTCCAGCTCCCAATAGAAGTAACAACCTCCAGTGGCCCACAACTGGAACAGGCACCTCCTGGCAGGTCAAAACTCTCAGCAGTAGAGTTCAGGGGAGCTGGGTGTGAAGTCTTTGTGTCACTGAGACTTCAGAGCAGGAGGCCAGCACACACAACCCCTTGGAGATGATTCTTCAAGCAGGTTCTCAGCAAAGTTCCAGTCTTTGTCCTTTCCTTGGCAGAAGCAACTGCAGGCCAACCCTACACAGCACAGAGCAAAGGGGCAGTACTCCTCCTCACAGCTCTCCGGGTCCTCTCCTTGGCAAAGGTACCTCTTGAGTCCAGAAGTGATATAATTCTCTGGGATTTAAGGTCCAATACTTATCCCCATTTTGTCTTTGTTCTCTTTGTGGCAAGGGTCTCTGAAACCAGTTCTGCTCTCTCCAGTGCAGCATGACATAGGGTTGGAGACAGCATTGTGCAAGGGAGACAGGCCCTATTCAGGTGCAGGGAAAACTCCTCCCACTACTCTAAAAGCAGCCAAGGTCTATTCAGCTCAGCTCTGAGTCATCCACAAAGGGCTAGACACACCTCAATCCCCTCCCCCCCCAGTGGCTGTCTACAGTGAATGCACATCCCCAACCCCGGTCAAGCAAAACCAGACAGTCAATACGCAAACAGGCAGAGGCACAGAGATGGTTAGACAAGAAATCCCTACTTTCTAAAAGTGGCATTTTCAAACACACAATTTAAAAACCATCTTACTAAAAGATGTGTTAATAAATTCTGAATCCAGAGAGCCTAAACACCATTTCTCTATCTTGTCCTAATGGGAAGTAATACTTGCAAGATGTTCCAAAGTATCTCCCATGTTATACTACAGGCCCAACTTTCACATACACTGCACCCTTTGCAGGGGGGTACCTTGGGCCTACCTGGGGAGGGTCTTATATGCAGGAAAAGGGAAGGTTAGGGCCTGGCAAGGGGTGTGCACTTTCCAGATCATCATGGCAGCTCAAAACTATGCGCAGACACTGCAGAGGAAGTTCTGAGTTACATTCGCAGGGCTTCTTATGTGGGTGGCACAATCAGTGCTGCAGGCCCACTAGTAGCATTGGAGTTATAGGCCCTGGCACACTCAGTGCACTTTATTAATTATTTACCAGTAATTCAAATAGGCCAATCACGGAGAACCAATCATAATTACAATTTATACAGGGAGAACTTGCACGTTGCATCTAAGCCAGCAACAACGAAATCCAGCACAGCATCAAATGTACAGAAGGTAGAGGCAAAAAGTCCGGGGAAACCACGCCAAGGATGCCAATTCTAACATACATGGTGCTGCTGCTCCACAAGCAGGGTTGTGGGCGTCAGTGACTGACTTCCTTCTGATCCTTGGGCCAGGAATGAGAGCTAGACAGGGGTAAGGTGGTGTGTGGAGGTTGCACACGCTCCTGAGGGCCACATGTCCCACTTAGTGATAATGGAAAATATGCCAATCTAGCCCTTATTCTGGGTAGATCAGCAGCTGCACCAAAGTCCAGATCAGTCCTACAAGAACCCAGGTCCCGTCTGCTCCCTACTGTTTGTTTTAATTCAACAACTGCTCCCAGACAAATTGTTCTGCTGACTCACAAGGCATACTGTCTTGGGGTTTGTTTGTGGAGAGGGAGCACAGGCACAATTTAGAGCCGGCAAGTTCAGCTTTTACAACTTTGTGGTGCTAATCAGTTCTGGTGATAAGTGTAGTGAATGTAAAGAGATGCTACTGAAGAACACAAGGTGGTCACAAGGCCAGAGTCAACTCCTTTCCACACGCAGGCACTTTCCACGATGAAGGAAACATAGGCTAAAGATGACAGAGTGAGTTACAGTATTACAGTATTAATGGTGAAGCCCAGGTAAGGGTCTGTGAGGGCTGGATGGACTAAAATGCAAGTAAGCACCAAGGTACATATGTACCCCGAAGCTGCCTGGATAATCCAAGAGCTCCCTAGGAAATGACTGATATCTATGCTATTGAACTCCGTCATAAGTGCTCTAAAACAACTATTGTTCAAGCAAATGCCTCTAGAGAAGAAGAATAACATTAGGGCATATCCAGAGTAACTATCTCCATACAGCTTATTACATGAGCTCAGCCAAACAGCTGAGGTGCCGAGCCAGACTTAAAAAGATTGACTGATGTATATAGGCGCTGAAGGTGGTGGTCCTATGATGAATGGACCACAGGCTAATATTTCACAAGAATAAAGTGGTCTAAGACTCTGCTGCTGGAAACCAAGCAGTTTACCTAACTCTAAACAAGGTGATGGAACAGTAGGATTGGAGGACAGTGCATTTGCCTATTTTTTATAGATGTTCAGCATCCACCATTCCCTATTCAAGGCATTGAGAAGTTAGGAACCTTTATGAGAAGTCTATAAAAATGGAATTTATTCTGCTTTCTAAAAAATAACATACTACCTACTGCTCTCCTCCTCCATACTGTGTTGATTTAGCAAAGGTGAGCTAGTAGCTCCCAGACACTTTCAAAGTAGTTTGTAGTCTTGAGTTCATTTTTAAATAAGCAGAGAGTCACAATTTTCTTTTACATTAAGGGAAGGCTGTGTTTATTTTACATTATTATCATCAGGCTGCAGATGGCAGAGCATGATAATGAGCAGTGCTCAGTCAGATTTATGGGCCCTGCTAGGTCAAAGAGGAGAAGAACTGAAGCACTGAAGTATTTAACTCTTAAACAAATGTCCTTGTTTAATCAATAATGGAGTCTGAGAACAAAATGATGTTCCTGAATGCTATTAAATGGGAGAAAATTAAATGTATGTTTCCTTAAAGATTAACTCTTCATTTCAATTTTTGTCCCATCTCAAAGTGTCACATTTACAAGCAGCAGGCCTTTTGCACCCAGGGGTGAGTATACACTGTGAAATATTTATAACTTACAAATAGTCATTTTTTTCCAATGGGAGCAAATTAAAGTGAAGACATTTTTTTCTATGAAACATTAAGCATCAATGGATTTCTCTCATTATAATTAAGCCAATACATATTCATGTTTTCTGAAGCATGCATATTCACTTAACAATCCTCCCATAAAAACACATGTATTATTCTGTTATAAATATGGAACCCTGTTTACAGGCCAGTGGGAGCAAGATGCTTGGTGTTTGTAAATGTGACACTTGGAAATAGGAGAAATTTGAATGATGGGTTTTCGGAAAATCCATATAAACAAAGTTAACTCTTTGATTTAATTTTCTTGTTACAGTGGCATATTAATTTGTGAAAAATACAGCTGTTATTTTAAGTTGGAGTAATTTAAAGTGAAGAATAATGTTCCATCTTCTGACCATTTTTGCTGAACATTTTTCTGCACTTTAAATTCCTCCGATTTGTGTAATGCATGTAACGGTGCCACATATGACAAAAGCTATGTCCGGTGCATACAACACCGTCTCTCAGTCACCAGTTGTTAGACCTGGCATCCTTGGTGTGGTTTCCTCTGACTTTTTGCCTCTACCTCCTGTAGTTTTGACTATGTGCTGGACTTTAGTTATGCTGGTTCAGGTTCAGTGCTAAATTGCATGTGCTCCGTGTGTAAATTGTGATTATGATTGGTTATCTATGATTGGCATATTTGTTGTACTGGTAAGTCCTTAGTAAAGTGCACCGAGTGTGCCAGGGCCGGTAGATCAAATGATACTAGTGCGCTTCCAGCACTGGATGTGACTCCCATATGAGTACCCCTGTAAAATGTGACTCAGACCTGACACTGCAGTGTCTGTGTGAACAGGTTTTAACTGCCATGTCGACCTGACAACTTCCCTTTTCTTACATGTAAGGTACCCCTCAGGTAGGTCCAAGGTACCCCCATTGGCATTGAGCAGTGTGTGTGAAAGGTATGGCATGTGCTGGAGTGTTTTGCATGTCCTGATAGTGAAATACTGTGCATTTCATTTTTCACTCTTCCCAAAGATTAACACAGGAGCTGCCTTGTAACATCTTACAAGTGTTACTTTCCATTGGGACACGATAGAGAAATAGAGTTTAGTCTCTCAACCCAGAATTTAATAACACACCTCTGAGTGAAGGTGGTTTTTAAATTGTATGTTTGAAAATGTCACTTTTAGAAAGTGGGCATTTTCATGTTTAACCATCCTGTGTGCCTCTGCCTATTTATGTATTCAACAACTGTTTTTGGAGTGAAAGGAGCAGGGGGTATACATTGACTCTAGACAGTCAGAAGATGGGTTGGGGTGTATGTCTTGCTTTTCCTGAGTTTCTCATAGCCAGGCCAAATTGACCTTTCTGCATTAAGAGTGGTGGGAGGAGTCACACCAGCAATTGAATAGGCTGTGTCTGCTCTGCACATTGCTGTCTCCACCTTCTGTAGTGAAGCTGGACCAGGGAAGACACAACTGGTTTTGCTGTGCTGAGAGACTCAGAAAACAAAGACCACAAAGCGAAAATGGGGTATAATTAGTAGACCTTAAACCACAGAATTTCAGATCACTTCTGGAATCAAGAGAAACCACTGCCAATGGAGTGGAGCTGAAGAACTGTGAGGAGGAGACTGCCCCTTTGATGTGTGCTTGCTTCTGCCAAGGAGAGGACAAAGACTGGACTTTGCTGTGGACCTGCTTGAGAAAAATCTCCAAGGGTTTTATGTACTAGCCTCCTGTTCTGAAGTCCCAGGAACACAAAGACTTCGCTCACAGCTTCCTTGAACTCCACTGCTGTAAGTTCTGGCCTGCCAGGAGGGGCCTATTTCAGTTCTCGGCCTCTGGAGGTTGTTCCTGGTACAGGAATTTGAATTTGAATTTAAAAACATTTCTATAGCGCACTTTTACCAAGCGGTTTCTTGGCGCTGTTGGATTGTGAGAAGCAAGCAGGAGCAGAGGGGAATTTAAGCATTGTAAGCACGGGAAAAGAGAAAAGTTTTAAGACCCTTCCGGAACTCAATGTAGGAAGATGACATACGGAGTTCCGGGGGGAGGGAGTTCCAAAATGCAGGAGCAAGCACTGCGAATTTCGTACCGCCAGTCTTTTTCTTGCTGAAGCGGGGGATGGTTAACAAAGCCTGATGAGTAGACCTAAGCTCTCGTACAGGTATGTAGGGGGTGATGGCAGAACAGATAAATTCCGGGGCAGTGCCTGTTTTGGCCTGGAAAGTAGTGCAGCCAAGCTTGAACAGAGCACGCTCTTTCACCGGCAGCCAGTGCAAGGCCTGCAGTAGGGGAGTAGCTCTATGGTATTTGGGCAGGCCGTGGATCAGGCGGGCAGCCTGATTCTGCACTAGCTGCAAACGGCGAGTGGCGTAGGCTGGAGCGCCATTATAGATGATGTTCCCATAATCGAGGCGCGAAAGCACCATGGCCATCACTATAATTTTTAGGGCAGGTAAAGAAAAAAAACGAGAAATCTTCCTAATGATTCGAAGGGAGAAAAAACAGGAGGAAACAACTAAATTGACCTGAGAGTGAACAGAAAGTGAGGGATCCAGGAGGATGCCAAGGGTCTTGACCTTAGGAACTGGGAGCGGGGGAACACCAAGTGAGGAGGGCCAGTGGGAGGGGGACCAGGGACTGCAACCACCTCTGGTCAGGACTAATTCCGTCTTGTCCGGGTTGAGTTTGAGGTGGTTGCAGTTCATCCAATCCTGGATGAACAGCATGACGGATTGGACATTTGAAGCAGAGGAAGTGGAGTGGGAAAGGTCAAAAATTAGCTGGAGGTCATCGGCGTAATTGAACACCGTGACCTCGAGCTGCTGTAACATAAAAATGAGGGGGTAAATGTATAAATTAAACAAAAGAGGGGAGAGGGAGGAGCCTTGGGGAACTCCACATGCAACCTTACGAGAGGCAGCGGTGAAGCCAGCAAGGTGGACTGCCTGAGCCCTGTCACTCAGGAAGGACTTAAGCCAGGTGAGGGCCAGGCCCTCTATACCCGCCGCCTTGACACGGGTGAGGAGGATGGAATGGTCCACCGTGTCAAATGCGGCGGATAGGTCTAAAAGAATGAGGGCCTGGGGGACGTTGGTATCAATGCCCTCACGTAGGCTGTCCATCACTGAGATCACTACCTTCTCCGTCGAGTGGAGGGGGCGAAAGCCCGCCTGCCGGGGGGAGAGGCAGTGGTTGGCTTCCACATAGGTGCTCAGGGTGCTGGTTACATGGGTCTCCAAAACCTTGGCCAGGTAGGGTAACAGGGAAATGGGACGGTAATTGGAAGGGGATGAAGGGTCGGCACCGGGTTTTTTTAGAATGGGAATGACTGCCGCAAATTTATGGGCAGTGGGGACCACTCCGGATTTGAGTGAGTCATTTAAAAGTGTAAGGGAAGGGGTAGGGCAGTGTAGGAAGACTTCTCGCAAGATACGAGCAGGGGCAAAGTCTAGGGGGGAACCTGACTTTACCTTTTGGAGCAGGGGAGGAAGTGTAACTGTGGTCAGAGGGGGGAAGGAAGTGAGTTTGGAAGTGATAGCAGGGGGGGAGGGATTAGTGAAGGTGGGGGAAGGGGGGGAGATATTAGCCTTGATCGTTGCGACCTTATCAATGAAGAAGTCGTTGAGGGAGTCGCAAAGCGGTTGAGAAGGGGGGATCGAGGCCGTGGCTCTATTAGACGAGGCAAGCTCATGTACTGTGGCAAAAATCTCTTTAGATTGAGATTCAGCTGCTAGTATCCTGTTTGAGTAAAACAGGGTCTTGGCGTCAAGTATGCTTTGTTTGTATACTTTGAGCACAGAGAGGTAGATGATTTTTTTGGCGGGACTATATTCTCTTCTCCATGCGCGCTCTGCTCTGCGTGCGGCTAATTTCTTCTCCTTGAGATCGGGGGTAAACCAGCGATTGGCAGCATGGGCACGCTTCACCGTGATCCGTCTCAGGGGAGCAAAATCATCGCCTGCCCGGGTCAGCCAGCCATCGATGATAGTCAGCTGGTCCGGGGCGGCGAGGCCCGAGAGGTCAGGGCAGGAATTGGCCAGGGATGAGCAAAACGAAGGCATGTCTGCCTTACCCCATTTTCTAGCCCAGATGTTCTTTGGGAGAAGAGGTATAGGCACTGGGGCTAACGCGAGGGAGAAGGAGATTGAAAAATGGTCCGACCAAGAACAGGGGGAGATGACAGGAGAAGTGGTGGGGATATTTAGGGTCCAAACCTGGTCGAGCGAGTGGCCATGAACATGGGTGGGGCTGTGAACGAGGGGACAAAAGTTAAGACTGGTCATGAGGCTGGTGAATTCTTTGGAAAGGGGGGTTTCGACGGGATCGTTGGGCCAAAAATTGAAGTCACCCAACACCAACACTGAGGAGTTGTTAATAACCAGTGTGGCGAGGATGTCCTGAAGGCAGGAAACAAAATTGGAAGTTGTGTGAGGGGGTCGATAGATAAGAACAGCAGTAAGGGGGGTAGAGTAAGAGCTAGCACGAATTATTAGGCAGTCTACCTCAGGGATAAGAGGAGAGGGGAGTATTTGAAAGGGGGAGTCAGTATGTGTTATCAGGGCTACTCCGCCGCCTCTCCTGCCCTCCGGGCGATCCGCACGAATGATGGAATAAGAGGGGGGGAGTGCGGCTAAGACGTTGGGGAGGGAGTCTGCCTTAAGCCAGGTCTCTGTTAAGAACAAGAGGTCCGGGTTGTGGCTGTCAAGAAAATCGTGTAGCTCATGCTGATGGCTAACGACAGATCTGGTATTGAGGAGTATGGCAGTTGTATTATAGGACGGCGTGTGGGGAACAGGCAAGATGGAATGAATAGGCGCAGCGGCCCGAGGCCGAGGAAGACAACTTTGAATAACGGCGGGGGGTGCAGCGGGGGGGCTCGTAAGGAGATTTAAATGTTGTACTGAGTTAGACACAATAGGACTAATGGTGCCAGGGATCCAGTGAGAAAGAAGCTCGGAGGAAGTGTATGACAGCGGGAGGGCATAAGGGAGAGCCCCCTGCCCCGGCCTGCCGCGGACGGGCGCAGACGGGCAGGACTCTGGCTTGACTCCGGCGAGCCTACGGCGCGCCCGCTGCGCTCGTCCGCTGCGCTGACACATGGGGGACGTTTAAATAGAGGAGCAGCGTGGGGGGAGTGGCGTGGGTGGGGTCGGGCGAGCCAGCCCGATCCAAGATGGCGGCCACTACCGCTAGGCGCCTGAGGTGGAATCAGCTGCCAGCCAGCCTCGCTGGGCCCCAGAAAAAGCAGGGTGGGGGTTAAAAGGTACCTGTTAATTTTCAGTACAGGTTAAACAACAGAAACAAGCAATTTAAAAACGAGTGCGTGTCGCCGCTTTCGATCGGCGTGACAACGCGCTAAAAGCACTTAGAAGCTCAATCGCAGCCCTCAGCTCCCACGAGCAAGCCCACTGCCACCGGACTGCTCGCAATCGCTGGGGAAACTGTGAAGCACTCCTAAATAGAGGAGCAGCGTGGGGGGAGTGGCGTGGGTGGGGTCGGGCGAGCCAGCCCGATCCAAGATGGCGGCCACTACCGCTAGGCGCCTGAGGTGGAATCAGCTGCCAGCCAGCCTCGCTGGGCCCCAGAAAAAGCAGGGTGGGGGTTAAAAGGTACCTGTTAATTTTCAGTACAGGTTAAACAACAGAAACAAGCAATTTAAAAACGAGTGCGTGTCGCCGCTTTCGATCGGCGTGACAACGCGCTAAAAGCACTTAGAAGCTCAATCGCAGCCCTCAGCTCCCACGAGCAAGCCCACTGCCACCGGACTGCTCGCAATCGCTGGGGAAACTGTGAAGCACTCCTAAATAGAGGAGCAGCGTGGGGGGAGTGGCGTGGGTGGGGTCGGGCGAGCCAGCCCGATCCAAGATGGCGGCCACTACCGCTAGGCGCCTGAGGTGGAATCAGCTGCCAGCCAGCCTCGCTGGGCCCCAGAAAAAGCAGGGTGGGGGTTAAAAGGTACCTGTTAATTTTCAGTACAGGTTAAACAACAGAAACAAGCAATTTAAAAACGAGTGCGTGTCGCCGCTTTCGATCGGCGTGACAACGCGCTAAAAGCACTTAGAAGCTCAATCGCAGCCCTCAGCTCCCACGAGCAAGCCCACTGCCACCGGACTGCTCGCAATCGCTGGGGAAACTGTGAAGCACTCCTAAATAGAGGAGCAGCGTGGGGGGAGTGGCGTGGGTGGGGTCGGGCGAGCCAGCCCGATCCAAGATGGCGGCCACTACCGCTAGGCGCCTGAGGTGGAATCAGCTGCCAGCCAGCCTCGCTGGGCCCCAGAAAAAGCAGGGTGGGGGTTAAAAGGTACCTGTTAATTTTCAGTACAGGTTAAACAACAGAAACAAGCAGTTTAAAAACGAGTGCGTGTCGCCGCTTTCGATCGGCGTGACAACGCGCTAAAAGCACTTAGAAGCTCAATCGCAGCCCTCAGCTCCCACGAGCAAGCCCACTGCCACCGGACTGCTCGCAATCGCTGGGGAAACTGTGAAGCACTCCTAAATAGAGGAGCAGCGTGGGGGGAGTGGCGTGGGTGGGGTCGGGCGAGCCAGCCCGATCCAAGATGGCGGCCACTACCGCTAGGCGCCTGAGGTGGAATCAGCTGCCAGCCAGCCTCGCTGGGCCCCAGAAAAAGCAGGGTGGGGGTTAAAAGGTACCTGTTAATTTTCAGTACAGGTTAAACAACAGAAACAAGCAATTTAAAAACGAGTGCGTGTCGCCGCTTTCGATCGGCGTGACAACGCGCTAAAAGCACTTAGAAGCTCAATCGCAGCCCTCAGCTCCCACGAGCAAGCCCACTGCCACCGGACTGCTCGCAATCGCTGGGGAAACTGTGAAGCACTCCTAAATAGAGGAGCAGCGTGGGGGGAGTGGCGTGGGTGGGGTCGGGCGAGCCAGCCCGATCCAAGATGGCGGCCACTACCGCTAGGCGCCTGAGGTGGAATCAGCTGCCAGCCAGCCTCGCTGGGCCCCAGAAAAAGCAGGGTGGGGGTTAAAAGGTACCTGTTAATTTTCAGTACAGGTTAAACAACAGAAACAAGCAATTTAAAAACGAGTGCGTGTCGCCGCTTTCGATCGGCGTGACAACGCGCTAAAAGCACTTAGAAGCTCAATCGCAGCCCTCAGCTCCCACGAGCAAGCCCACTGCCACCGGACTGCTCGCAATCGCTGGGGAAACTGTGAAGCACTCCTAAATAGAGGAGCAGCGTGGGGGGAGTGGCGTGGGTGGGGTCGGGCGAGCCAGCCCGATCCAAGATGGCGGCCACTACCGCTAGGCGCCTGAGGTGGAATCAGCTGCCAGCCAGCCTCGCTGGGCCCCAGAAAAAGCAAGGTGGGGGTTAAAAGGTACCTGTTAATTTTCAGTACAGGTTAAACAACAGAAACAAGCAATTTAAAAACGAGTGCGTGTCGCCGCTTTCGATCGGCGTGACAACGCGCTAAAAGCACTTAGAAGCTCAATCGCAGCCCTCAGCTCCCACGAGCAAGCCCACTGCCACCGGACTGCTCGCAAGCTGCCGAAAACTGAAGACCTGATCCTAGCGGCTGTATTTTCTGAAGCAGCACTGCCGTGCAGGAGAATATCCCAATGCACAGTTCCGTGAGGCTGAAAAAATCGATGCAGCGCCTGCCAGCGGCCTTAGAAACTAGCAATCACTGTAACTCATGCAGCGATCTCCGACGTTGCAGATTACCGCACCGCCTCTGATGCAGGCCCTTCTAGCCGGCAAGAAGAATCAACACATCGCCAGCCCATGGCTGGAGAAATCGTTGCAGCCCCTGGTTCGCCGTTGTGGCGTCGCCTCCAGAGCATCCAGATTTTCCACGCATTGCACCTGTGTACAGAATCTACAACAATGCTGGGGCTGCGGTAAGAAATCGACGCACCACCTCCCCACGCAGTAAGAAAGTGATGCATCACCTTCTATCCAGTAAGCAACCGACGCATCACCTCCTCTGCATGGCAGTAAGGAACCAGCGAATCACCTCCCCTCGAGTAAGGAGCCACTGCATCACTTTCCCTGCGCATAAAGAACCATCTATGTGCCTGTTTTTGCTTGTGATTTTTTTGATGCATCCCAGGCACTTTGTGCTAACAGTGACTCATCCATAGTTTCATATGGACAGAACTGTTTTTACCTTTTACGCATCATTGTTTGATAACTGTATGTTGCATTTTTGTTGTTTTGGTCTTACTTGGTTCAGATAAAGATACTTCATTTCCTTTTAACTGGTGTGGTGTCCATTTTTGGTTTTTCACTGTGTTACTGTGGGTTATATACAAATGCTTTACACATTGCCTCTATGGTTTAGCCTGACTACTCTGTGTAAAGTTACCATAGGGTGAGAACAAGCAAACTTAGGTGTGTAGTTTAATCATCCTGACTAGAATGTAGGGTCCCTACTTGGACAGGGTGAATACCATCTAGGGACTCTCAGTTCTAACATCTGTACACTTATATACCATTCATATGCACCCATGCTCTTACATCTCCAAAGACCACGTTTTTACTGACACACATGGCTGCCCTGTCATAGTGCCTCTACTCAAAGTATCTAATTCAACACATAGCATCTATCTCTAATGACATAAGCCTCAAAGTCAATGAAGCTGGGTGTGGGGGTGTCTTGTAACACTGCACAAGTGGCTTGGCTTTAGGTAGCTTATGGTGATTTTCACCGATGAAAAGTAGCTCTCAGTACAGAAAAGATTGGAGACTCCTGATCTTATGTCAACAAATCCTGCAACAAAATATAACACCACAATATAAATGCTACAATATGTGATGTTGAGTGTGATGAGGCTTGTAGCATTATTGGATGACCAGCTGTATGAAATATTACAGAACAATCAAGCAGGGGGAGGTTGAAGGATACGTTGGTATGGGAAGTAGAGGGAATGCACTTAATACACAACAGTGAGAGATGTTGCTTTAAGAGTGGAGTGCTCAGAAAGTCGATTGTGGGCACCCTCCTGTTGAATATCCCTCAAACAAGCAATAGCCAAGATTTCTCTTGATAACAATAGGAAAATGGGTTGTCAAAGACAACAATGCGTTGTTATTCCGAGCAGTAGCATTGAATGTCACTATATTGTAGATCTTTACATAATGGGTTATTTAGACACTAGTGGGCGGCTTGGGGGCCCGTCGTATCAGCGGAGGCCGTAGCCTCTTTTCCCCCGGTGGAGGACTGCTGGACAGATTTGGAGATCCCCACCAGGCATGCTGGTGATCTCTGTGCCTTCTGCCTCCAGTGCTGATGGGCCTATAAAAGACAGCTTTGCGTGTGGGTGCCGTGCTAGGTGTACCAGCACAGCAAATGTTTTTTTTATTTTCTGAAAGCAAACTCCTAAAATGGGAGTTCATTTTCAGAAGACCTAAAAGGAAGAGCAGTGACAAAGAGTTCTCTTTTTGTGAGAGGGGTGGGACTGGTGCATTTTCCCTACCCTGGATTTCCCTACTCTGGACTCCCAAACCTGCCATGGCAATCCTGGTTAGTGTAAATGAGTGCTGGTCATCCTTCCCTAAATAGAGCTGAGTGGGCACCACTATGACCTGCTGACCTGATGGAAAACAGCTCACCAGGTCGTATATTTTGCCAGGAGAGCCTGTTGAGGTTCCACCGGTGTAACCCGAGGCCTTTCCAAATTTTAAATAGAGTGGGGTAACTGCAAGTTAGGTAGGGAAGGATCGTCATTGATTTATAGTAATGCTCTCACTCATGCAAGCTTTAAATACTCCCACACTCCACTACATTGTGGGACATAACATCATCTCGAGGGGAGAGCTGATTCAATGCGCTTGACCCCCCCACCCCCCTTTTCTGTACATAATCAGGTTACCCCATCCAATTTTTTTTGATCAATTGAAATTGTTTTTTTAGTAAATCTTTTTTTTTTTTTACTTTGCCTCATTAATGACCTTTTACAATGTAATGACCCAATATGTATTTACATCAATATAATGACCCACGATGTAGTGGTTAGAGGTAGTAGGGCAGCACCAGCAGGACTCTTACTGCTCAAAACAATTTGGTGATTCCCACACTATAAATGAATCATAATTACTATGTTCATGGTAGTTGTACCTGAATTTTATCCCAAAGGATGCCTGAGGCAGTCTCAGATGAGGCCAACTGACAGTCACTCACCGCTCAGCCCACAAAGCCATATTTAGGGGCAGATTTACAATAACTTGCGCATCCCTGCATATCAGCTGGGATGCGCCAGTTATTTTGCGTCACGGCAGACACCTCTTGTGCCACCATGGATGTGCCGCATTTACAAGGCGACGCACCATAGGGCAAGAATAGACAGATGCGTGATGCATCTGCTGCCGTGAAGGTGACGCATTGCTGGAGTCACGTCGCAAGCGCGACGCAGCTCCAGCAAGGATCGGAGTGCTCCTATGCCTAACATGCTGCGTCAATCCTTATGCCTGCTTCAAGCAGGCGCAGGGTTTTGACGAAGCATGGCCGTAAAAGTGACTGAGTGAAATCTTGTAGATTTCCCTTAGTCACTTTTAGGAGGTGTTCCTGCGCCAGAACGCCCCTCCCCGCGCCGGAACGCCCACATGTGGTGCAGGGCTTTACAACGTGACGCATCTTCCTAGATGCGTCACGCTGTGAATACCCCACAGCATGGCTGGCTTTGCGCTGCCACTGCGTCACAAAAGTGATGCAACGTCAGCGCAAATGTGAAGTACGGGGCTTGTAAATCTGCCCCTCAGTTACAAAGAAGCAGGGCACACCCCGTCTACTAACACAAGCGGGCAGCGGATTCAAACACCACATGCCTGAACTTTGCCTCGGATTGGTAGTGTTGCCTTCAGCCGTGACCGGCTGTGATGAGGTTTTAATTGTAAGTGAACAGATCTGTCCAAAGTTCAGATCCCGCAGCCGGGGACGATGTAACGGACCTCGGAGCAGGGCCGGGCCGCGGGGCTGTTTCTCTGCACCCAGGGTGGGTCTCATGAGTCTGCACACCGCCTGTGAAGCCCCCAAACACACCCTGCAGCAAGGGTTGCACTTCAACACCCCAAGAAGACCTTCACTCCATCGGCTTGTATCGATCGGAGCCGAAGCAGTGATCGGCTTCTTGACTGGCCCCGGGGCCCTTTATGGATTATGGAGCTCACACAGATGCCTCGTCTGAAATGCCGGAGAGCTTCTCGGCTTCATTTGATTTGTGCGTTACTGGCCCGCAGGTGCACTTTTTAAAATTACTTTCTAACGGGAATCACCTAAGGACAAGAGCACAGTTTAATGAGGGGGGGGGGGGGGGGGCGAACTGTGAGAGGATGGAAATATGATGCAGCGATATCAAAATAGTTGTGCTCTGATGTTTGTGCCATCTGACAAGCAGACATGTCATTTGCATGATGAGTGCAAAGCACATCACTAGCAGTCGGTCTGTCCAAATAGTGTTGTATTCGTTATTGCACAATTGCACCAGTGGCAGTGCACCCTAACTCATCTGTAATCATTGATGCACAGTTGCCCCTGCTTCAATATAATCTGCAAAGTAGTACCCCAGAATGGGGCAAGAATTAGGTGTGAGTCCCCCTAATGCATGGGCACTCACAAACATTTCCCCGGGGGCCACAAATTATTGGCTGTGGCATCACAAGGGCCGGACTGATGCCAGCAGGGAGGGTCGGGTTTTGAAAGGTGGGCGTAGGGGGAAGCAACGCAGAATCATGCTAAAGACAAGTTGTCTATAAAACATTCTTTGCTTCTTTACCTTTAGTTTAGTTAATCTGCAAATAAAGTACGCCCGTTTCACAGCTTCCTAAATGTTCCTGCTTTGTCCAGTGAAAAACAGCCCAGTGCTGCTGTTCACCAGAGGGCTGCAATTAAATGTCAGGAGGGCCGCATGAGGCCCCCGGGCCGTACTTTGAGTATCCCTATAAGCAGTACGCTGCACTCTACAACAACCTATACACAACAAGCTGCACCCTAGAATCACTATACACAGCAAGCTGCACTCTAGAACCACCTACAAACAGCAAGCTGCACTCTACACCCACCTATACATAGCAAGCTGCACTCTACACCCACCTAAAAACAGCAAACGGTGCTCTAAAACCACCTATGCACACCAAGATGTGCTCTAGAACCACCTATGCACAGCAAGCTGTGCTCTAGAACCACCTGTACACAGCAAGCTACACTCTACACCCCCTATACACAGCAAGCTGCAGTCTTACAACCACCTGTAAGCAGCAAGCTGCACACTAGAACCACATATACACAGCACGCTGTGCTCTAGAACCACCCATAGACACCAAGCTGTGCTCTAGAGTCACCTATACACAGCAAGCTGCACTCTAGAACCACCTATACACAGCAAGCTGTACTCTAGAGCTGCCTCTACACAGCAAGCTGTACTCTAGAGCTGCCTATACACAGCAAGCTGAAGTCTAGAACTGCCTATACACAGCAAACTGAACTCTAGAACCGCCTATACACAGCAAGTGGTGCTCTAGAACCGCCTATAAACAGCACGCTGCGCTCTAGAACCACTATACACAGCAAGCTTTACTCTAGAACCACTTTACTGAAACACCTCAGAGATTTCCAATGCATTAGGGCCTAATGCATTGGAAATCTCTGAGGTGTTTCAGTAAAAATCTGACCGCGTTGAAGAGCCTGGAAATCCACCTTCTCTTAGAACATGTGCCTGCTCTGAAGGAGGGTTTCATAAACATCCATGCAAATCATGCTTGGAACCCAAACTAGAGGCAGCAAGGGGTTAAATCCATTTAACTCAGTTCCGGCAAGTTGCCTCCTTTGCCCCAGAGGATGGGGTCCCTGGGACATAAACACTTGCACAGGATGGAAGGGGATGGGGTCCTGCACATGAAGGTCGGGTGCTCTCGGAATCAGCGGTGTGCGATTTTGCATAGGAATATAGGGGCCTATTTATGAGCCAGCTTGGTGCAAGAGCGATGCAAACTTTACATGTGATTTATGAAGCCACGCAAGGCCACTTTGCATGTCCCTGAGTGACTCCATAAATCCGAAGTAAAGCAGCGCAGCGCAAACCGTAGCATTGCCTTACTCTGCGCGGGAAGATGCTGCATGGGCATTGCATGGGTGTTCTCACACAACTCCCATGGTTTTAAACACGTTCCCAGAGTTACCAGAACTCGTAAATCTGGGCAATGCCGGCTTTGGGCAGTGCAAGCGGTGCCACCGCACGTAGGGCGAAGGTCAGGGGGGCACCATTTATGCTCCGAAATCGGTGCTAGTCGCATTTCGGAAAATCCTGCACTGTTTAACACTGTTGTCCCTCTTTCTTTTCCACAATGTTAACAGGGGCGGCTCCTCCATGTGGGTGGGGGAGCGTTGCCCCACTGCTTTACCATTTTATGTTACTGCTTCTCGCACTACAAGAAAGCAGAAGGGTTTAGTTGGGGGCGCGGGACCGGATTGGGCCGGTTAAGGTAAGGTATTTTGAAAAAAAAAAAATTTACACCCTCCCTGCTTGACCCCTTCCCTGCACGACCCCCGCCCTCCCACTCTTGAGTCATGCTGTCCATGATCGGATGTTAATCTTCTTAGAAATAGGAGAGAGATAACTGTGTTAAACAGATCACAAGGCTCTTTAATGCCCGCCAATGGGTAGAGTTGCCAGATTGGGCTATTTCCCGCAGAGATAGGCATAATTTTTTCCATTTGTGCAAGAAAAAAAACAATTTGCGGGTGGCTACGTTTTGGGCATTTATTAGCCCGTTGAGTGCATTTTTTACTTTCGGTCTGCGCCTCAGCAGTGTTGGCATCACCACAACACTATCACCATAGGCAGCCAGCCCTGAGCGAATGGACAATGAAGTATGCAGCATGACTGGCCCTGAATAGATAGTGTGTGTAAGTGCAACTGTACTGCACGCACCATCTGAGGATGCAAACTAGCTTGTTTGAGTCCCAGGGCCATCAATCTGGTCGCACACTAAAGCCTTACCAATTACGGCCCTGCAAACATTATTGTCCCGAACCTGCCCCGCGGCAGTAAAAGTCGCGCTGAGTTGGAGTGCTGTGGAGTTCGAGAGCAGAGGAGTCAGTGTCAAGGCAAGGGTTGGTTGGCCTATCTTGCAGCCTGTTCTGTTGCGCGTGAGATCCCTAGGTGCCCAACAGGTTAATTAAGGTAAGATTAGTGTTGGAAGTGTCCACTTCTCCTGCTCTGGTACTGTCAGCTTCCCCCTCTTTCTCTTTTGTCCCTCTCTTCCTGTCTCTCTCTTGAGTAGGTGCCCCCTGCGCCTAGGGGAGGGGCGCCCTTAGTCGAGCCACGGAGCCGAGCCGACTCTTCCGGGGGGCCGGTAGAAGAAAGGAAATCATTGGGGACGTCTCCAATACGTAAAGGAAACTGAAACTGAACATGAAGTTATTTAAGGAGGCGTCCCAGGTATCTCGTCCTCTTTGTCTCCTTGGATCCCCGGGAAGCCGCAGGAGTGGCATAATGTGTGCAGCTGAGTGAGCCGGAATAAAGAAAGAAAGAAATTCTCCAATTACCGCTTGCCTTCAACAAGGGCAACACAATTTTTCTTATTGTTAGGCACTCACTTTAAATAATTGATAAGCACTTGGGTTAAATACAAGCAATAAGTGTAGCGTGTTGGGGTCTGCCGGCACAATGTGCGCAGTTGAGTGGGCCGGAATAAATAATTAAATAAATAAATTCTACAGCTTGCCTTCAATAAGGGCAACACAATTTTTTTTTTCTTATTGTTTGGCACGCACTTTAAATAACAATTGATAAGCACTTGGGTTTAATAGAAGCAATAAGCGTAAGGGACTGAATAAGTGTCACCAATTTAATAAAACACACTGGTCGTTCCAGGCTCACAAAATAATTTAGCAAGACATAAGCTGAGCCACTTACAGGAGGTCGTGTTTCAGTTGGAGGCCTCTTGGTTTAGGTGGTGGATTGCAAGTAATAAACTGTTCGCTCGAGTGCGCATCTAAGTGGGTCGGTTGAGTCGGCAAAATTCAAATGTAAGGCCACGCGCCCTGTATTGCAGGTAATGAACTGTGGGTTTTGGAGCATTTAGGCCTGTAGGCACAATGGTTGAGTTGGCCAAATACAAATTCAAATGTAAGGCCAAGCGCCCCAGATTGCAAGTCTTAAACTGGCTGCTGTAGCACATTGGGGCCTGCTGGCATAATGTGCGCAGCTGACAAATGTGAGGCCAAACGGAAGTTCAAATGTAATATCGTGCCTAATTTCCTTACTACCATTCACAGGTGGATGTTGATAAAATTTGATACTAGGAGTGTGGAAATGTGGATTTTCCTGATCAGTTATGTCCCCTATCTTGGACCCCAACGGTTCTATATGCATGTTACAAGTACATGTATGTTCCCTCCAGTTCCAGTTTCTAAGACGCAAACATATGTGTGTCTACCGTCAACATGTTCTCTGTCAGATCCGCCATCAATGGGCTGGATATTCGATTCCTAAGTATGAAAGGCCACCGACTTTATATGGCTAAGTTACTCCATTTTTACAGTTCAGGCGAGTAGGCCCGATTCTGTCCTCAAAGCCTTTCCCTGCTTCCTGTCTTTGACAGCTTCAGCTTGAGCTCGCATCTGTATCCATGAACTTTGTCCTACTCCCTGTGCAGCTAACGGTGCCTGCCTCGGCCAGTTTTCGCCTGTCTGCCAAGAAGTTGTATTTCACCTTCGAATTATCTATTTTGCTCTCCAGCCGATGCATTCCTGTCCAGTGATTTAGGTAAACATTTCCTTTGGCTCACAAGCAAAGGACTCAGCCTTTCCGTCCTTCTGCAAGTGATTCATAGCCCTGTTGCCATGGAAAGTTTTCTGCCCCTCGCATCTCATATAGACACTTAGACGCTTGTACACGCACACAGTCAGTATAGAATAGATTCTGTCCGAGAGTCTCTTCCTTGTGGATAACATAGTTCTTTAAACATAGGATGTTAGATATGATTTGGGATTAGGATGACTTGACCCCAGACTTCTCGTCTCCACATGTAGAGCTAAATGTCAAGTCCCCTTCACCCCCTAGTTGCACGTCAATTACACGTCATGCTGCCGCGCGCGCATCTATGCCAAGTATTATCTTATAGATCCACCTATGTCTGATAAAGCAAACCAATCATGTTTCTTTTATTCCTTATTACGCCTAGTTTCGATTATGTCACTGTTTTGTCACTTTTCTTATCAAATGTTACGCCTTCTACATTCGTTTCATTGTAATGTACTTATTATAAAAATACATGTCTGTTAATAAATTATTGTACTTCACTTCCTGAACCCTCGTGGTGACGGAACCTGAGGGCCGCGACTCGAGTCGGCCATTTTGAATGGAATAAAGCCCATTAGAAAACCTCTTATACCACGGATTCTGCCTCTTGTTATTTTGAGCTATTTACTTTATTTTAAGATTCCGTATGAAATTCAGTCCGGTAATATTTATTTTATTTACCACATAATGGCGCCCGAACAGGGACACTTTCTCATCTCACGCGCCGGCGGTGCGTTGCAGGCCCGGTCTCCTGCCACAGCTGGACGGACCATAAACGCGTACCAGCAGGATTTCCTGTAAGCTCCCTCCGGTCAAGCGGGGGCGACTGAGGCTGCGATCAACCCAGACGAGGCGGTGAGAAGTGCGAAGTATCCCGACCAGAGCCTAGCTGAGAGAGCAAGATCCGAGGTATACAGAGGCCCACCAGGTTTTCCGAAATCCCGACGTCCAGAGGGTCCGATGTCCGCAGTTATCGAGTCCTGTCCATTCTCTGAGGCCTTCCGTTTCAAGGAGCTACTCGGTGAGTACCATCGCCGGGGAGGCGTGTTGACGCGCACATAGGTTGTGCCGGTCAAGACGGATTTGGGTACACAAATCCGGTCTGCACTGTTTAGCAGTGTATATGTACTGTTTAGCAGTATATCAAGTATTCCGAAGTATTCAGTTATTGTCAAGAATTCATATCAAGTATTCCGAAGTATTCAGTTATTGTCAAGAATTCAGCGTGGTGATTAGTTAGGCAGACTGTCATCATTGTCGATCATTGTTATAATGTTTAATGTTTAATGTTTAAAGTATTCAGAAAATGTCTTGCATATTGTGGTATGAATGACTGTTCATTGTTCACTGTTCATTATTGTGTTTCTCGTATTAAGTAAGTTCAAGAGTAAGTATCAGATCAGTTGTCAATATGCCGTTCTTCTCGAAGTTAAGACAGATTACTACCAGAAAAGGGGTGCTTGAAGAAGCAGTTCCTATTCCTCCTAGAGACACTCCAGGACATTTCATGTACCATAAGCATGGCTTAGATGCCATATTGTTTCTTGATCTATGGGTAGATTATACCAAAGGATTACCGGAAAGTCAAAGGTGGCCCATAGCGGGAACCTGGGATGCAGAGTGCATCATGAAAGTGGAGGAAGAGTTATGGAAAAGAAAGGTCAGACAGTCACAGAAAGACGCTGTTGAGTTATGGCGTAAAGAATCTCATAGACGAACAGAAAAAGCACGTAGACAAGAAGAGAGGAGTAAAGAAAGTTCAAATAAAGTTCAAGAAAATCTATTAATTGAGGAAGGTATCCGAGTGAAATCAGAACAAGTGAATAGACAAAGAAATGCTCTTATGAATGGTATGTATCCCCTTCTAGCCGAAGGACTACCTAAGGCTGCTCCAGAGATACCAAAAGACTTGCCACCCCCATTATTTCCAATTAAGGTACATCAAAAGGGGCATCCCAGAACCGCAGAAGATGTTTTTCTTTCCTCATATCTAGACGATGGAGCCCCCGAGTATGCTAACGCCACACCACATAGACCGTCTGGCGGAGGGGTTCAACGTCAGGATCAGGTATCTGTCCCCGTGCAACAGCAAGTTCCGACACAAGCTTCGGCAAGCACATCTGTTTCCGCATCTGTCTCCGCAGTCGACTCTACAGAGGTATCGACACCCATAGTTGCTGTGTCACGTTCAACGAATCCATTCACACCCGACGCCCCAGATAGGGCCAAAAGGTGCTAGCAGTACCTTCACACCACCTAGAATAAATAAACTTGTTTTTCAAGAGTCAACACATTCACGTACACCAAAATTCGTAAATGAGCGTACGCTTAAGGAACTCCTTGTAAATTGTAGATATGACCCAGTGGTTGGTAAAGAGGACGAAATGGTCCTGGCATCATTACGTATCAGGCGAGCCGCAGAGTATTTAGCAAGGTTACCAGGGATGACTACGCATCTAGATAACATATATCATTTTGTTCAAACAGGACGAGATCCAGGATGTATTAACAGAGCTATGGAATTCCAGAAAGTAGAGATACAGGGGGAACTGTTACGTTTCCTCATAAACTGTGTGATCAGAAATCAAGATCGTCCGGGGGTAGACCCGAATGCAATGCTTATTCTTACAAGATGGAGTCAGAATATATCAGAAGGGAGACACGATAAGCAAAATTGTATAATAGCCATGTGCCGAAAAATACGTAAAGAAATAGAGCGTATTCATGAAGAGAGATTGGGAACAGACGAGTATGAGCAAGATGAAGTGTCCGAATCAGGGAATTCCGCAAGACAGTCAGAGACAATAGCCTATGTAGGCAGAGGAAGATCTTGTGAAAATACTAGATGTTTTTCTGATCCCATACACTCTGTATGTCCAAATAATAGCAGAACGTATCCGACGCCTGTAATAAATCTGAAATCTCCTGAACATTTGTTTCAAGCCGCAGATAAAATACTACGAGAACGAAGAGGTTACCACCTCCTCGATTCCATGGATGAGCAAGAATTAGCCAGATCAGCCGTTCACTGGATTGACAGTCCTGAAAAATACGGTGATGAGACCGTAGCACACACGTTTTTTAACCTCAGTACAGATGAACAACGTTTGGCTGGAATATATATGATTCAGCAACTCCTCATATTATATAAGAGCCAACATGCTGACCCTGGTCCTTTACCTGATATATTAACGGAACTACTCACGAACAGATGGAGAGGTTCTAGTAACAAGCTAATTAAAGAGATATTAGTGTCACGTAAGCAGTATGTCCTTTTTGTAAGTCCGGATTCTCTCTCGCTGCCCCACAGAGAAAGAGCGCCGTACTATATGGATAGACAAAATCCCCTACGAGAAGTGCACCCAATAAAAGGCGAAGACAATGAGTTTCACCGTGTATTTGTTTACACACCCATATCAAAAATGGAATTATTAGAAATGAAAAAAGTAGTACCTAGTCATGACAAAGACCCAGCGGGTTTCCACCGAGAAATTAAAGACATGTTACTGATGGGAGAGTACACCTTTCCTGATATTATGACGATATTAAAGGTGCTTTTGCCTGCTGGCATTTATGAAAAACTGAAAGAAAAAGAGTGGGAAGTGGGAGACCAAAAGATAGACTGGACAGCATTAGCAGAGGAAGAAAGGGGCCGAGCTGCAGGTTCAGGGCTCGGGGATAAAGTTAAACTATTACCAGGTTTACTAGTACAGGTATTGCCACGTTTATTAACTACAAAAAAGGAAGATTGGGGTGCAATCACAGCCTGTAAACAAAAGCAAGATGAAGACACAAGCGATTATTATGCTCGATTTGAAAAATGTTTTGGTATAAATAGTGGTATAAAAGCAAGTAGTGACTCATATCCACATCTATTTGTGACAAAATTAGTGGAAAATGCATTGCCTCCAGTGAAGAATAGAATATTGAAATTCGAGAGTACCTGGCAAAGTAACACTCCGTCGCAAATGCTACAAATGTTACAGTATCATCACAATAGAATTAGGGATGAACAAGAACACGAGCATAGACGCATGAAGGATACAAAAATGAAAATGCTAGTTTCTCAGACAGTACCAGCAGATGGTCACAAAAAGGGTGTGACACATTCTGGTGATTCTGCAGTTCCTGTAAAAGGAACCTGCAATTACTGTAAACAACTAGGCCATTATGTACATGATTGTCAAGTCCTGAAACGTAATATAGCTACAGGTATTACAAAAGAGAGACCACGATTAGTTAGACAAGATCAGAATGAACAAGGAGCTATGCAGCATGGACAGTCCGTGCCAGTTCAGCAACAGTCTATGCCAGCCTCACAGCAACCCATACAGTTTGTGCCAGCTGCACCACCGTTGCCTGCTACTGCCACACAAACCACAACACAACAAATGTATCAGACAGCACAGTATGAATACCCTGAGTATCAGCGTTACGCATGAACCAGCCTAGAGAGGGAAGTTGACTTACCGCTTATCGAGATTCCGGTAGATCAAGAAGGACCTTATGTACATAGTGAATTATTAGGTCAAGATAGAAAATTCTTACTCGATACAGGGGCAAGTCGAACAACCATAAAACGTAGTGAAGTTCCAGGGGCACCCCTCTCAGGCTCTCAAAATGTTTCCCTTGGTTTTTCAGGAAAACCTATTGTTAATGAAGTATCACAGCCTCTACCACTTACGATAGGACCTTTGACACGAACTACAGATTTATTGCTTACTAAATCATGCCCAGAAAATCTGTTAGGAATTAAGACTCTGAAAGCACTAGGAGCCATAATATGTTGTTCTCCGGAAGGAGTAAGGTTGTTTTTGCGTGATTTTAAAGGTCACTATGTGTCTAGAGACATGGATCCCCGACTACAGATTTTACCAGTACATCTATGGGCACAAGGCCCTACGGATGTTGGCTGCATGAACATTACACCCTATCGAGTTACATTGAAAGCAGGAGTGGTACTACCACGAATGCGACAATACAAGTTACCGCATGATGCTGTAGTGGCTTTGTTGAAAATCATTGATGAGCTAATTGCCCAGGGAGTAGTTGTAGAAACAGACTCCAATGTATGTAATTCACCGATAATTCCGATTCTTAAACGAACTGATCCTACTGCTACACCAGTGTACCGATTGGTTATTGATTTGCGTGAACTAAACAAGTGTATTGTACCACAATTCCCTGTGGTCCCTGATATATCATCATTGTTGACAGCAATTGATTCCGAAGCAACATTTTTTACTGTAATTGATCTCAAGAATGCCTTTTTCAGCGTCCCAATAGATCCGGAAAGCCAATACTTGTTCGGATTCAGTTTAAATGGGCGCAGTTTTAAATTCTCACGCGCTCCCCAAGGATTTACAGAAAGCCCCAGCATCTACAGCCAAGCACTGAAACGAGAACTTGACAGTATACACATGCCAGTCAATACTGCACTGCTTCAATATGTCGATGATCTGCTGATCACCGCGAGAAGCGAGCCAGAATGTGAAAAAGCTTCTCTGACAGTTTTACATTTCCTAGCCGACAAGGGGCACAAGGTGTCCCCTTCTAAGCTGCAATTCTGTGTTCAGCGAGTTATTTATCTTGGTCACTCGCTGTCCAAGGAGGGAAGGCAGCTTACACCAGATCGCATCCAGTTAATTGCTAACATGTCAATACCCCAGACACAAAAGGAAGTGCGGGCTTTCATAGGCCTCACTTCATATTGTAGGCAGTGGATCCCTCAGTACGCATTTCTAGCAAAACCACTCATTCAGTTAACCACACAGGAGGCAGCCACATCGACTGTTCTCCCTTGGACTCAGGAACATACACAAGCTTTTGAAAGCTTAAAGGAAGCTTTATGTCAAGCACCTGTTTTAGCAACACCATGTTATAGCAAACCTTTTACACTCTTTGTTACAGAACGCGAAGGTACTGCCTTGTCAGTACTCACTCAGGATCAAGCAGGATCACGCAAGCCATGTGCTTATTTTTCCAGTACATTAGATCCCGTAGCTCAGGCTTTGCCTGCATGTCTGAAATCAGTGGCAGCGACAGCTTTAGCAATCAGACAAAGCGATGCCATAGTATTAGGACACCCATTGACAGTACAAGTACCACATGCAGTAGAGGTTCTTGTGAACCGAACACAAACACAACACTTGACCATAGCAAGACTTACCGGTTATGAACTGACATTGTTTCAACCACACATAGAGATCCGACGGTGTAATACATTGAATCCTGCTACACTATTACCTGTAATTGGAACAGACCCACTAGCTCATGATTGTGTTGAAATCATTGAAATAAAGACGAAACCTAGACAAGACTTGACAGACGTTCCATTGTTAGATCCAGACCTGACGTTGTATGTAGACGGATCATGCATGAGAGCAAGTACAGGAGATTTAGTGGCCGCGTATGCAGTCACAACAGACACTGAAGTTATTGAGACACATTGTATAGATATTCTGTCAGCCCAAGCAGCAGAACTTATTGCTCTAACGCAAGCCTGTATTCAAGCCACAAATAAGAAAGTTAATGTATACACTGACTCACGTTATGCATTCGGAGTTGTACACGACTTCGGTGTGCTGTGGCGAGAGAGAGGTTATCTAACGTCCCATGGTGCCCACATTCAGCACGGACCCCTCATTCATGCTTTGTTAGACGCAATACATCTACCCACTGCTATATCGATTATGAAATGTAAAGCACACACGAAGGTTACTGATACCATTTCTCAAGGCAATGATTTAGCTGACGGAACAGCTAAACAGACTGCTCAGAATCGCACATTAGACATGACAAAGCCAATAGTTCAGACACCAACACAGTGTATGACAATTAAGGATCCCGCACTTGACGTAATTGACATACAGACACATGCCACAGCAGAAGAAATAAAGAAGTGGACTGAACTAGGAGGGATCCAGACAGATCAAGGATGGATGACGAAGGAGAAATCTGTATGGTTTCTCCCTGATTCCATGGTTCAAGCCATTATAGCTACAGTTCACAGTCCAGCACATTTAGGAGAGAAGGCTATGCTAGACAGCATTCAGCACATTTGGTTCAACAAACATTTACGAGCAGCAGCTAAACAAAAAGTTCGTACCTGTATGATATGTTGTCAGTTTAATCCAGGAAAAAGTGTTTCCGTAGAGCAGGGTGGATTTCAGCCTCCTGACCATCCTTTTGAAGTCCTCCAGATGGATTATATTCAGATGGAACGTTGTCGAGGATTCAAATATGTCCTCGTAGTTGTCTGCGCTCTCTCCCGTTGGACAGAGGCGTATCCCGTATCAGATTACACTGCCCCGACTACTGCCAAGCAGCTAGTTCGAGAATTCTTCCCACGGTACGGTTTACCACGTGTTGTATATTCAGATAACGGTCAGCCTTTCTCATCCGAATTAATGAAACATGTCTCACTCTTGTTGGGATATCAGTGGAAATTCCACTGTGTCCGACATCCCGAGGCAGCAGGTCTCGTAGAAAGACATAACCAGACACTGAAAATCAGACTGTCCAAAATATGTAGAGAGAAAGGTGTCGACTGGATAGTAGCATTACCAGTTGCACTCTTTTACATGAGAATGGTAGCACACTCTAGAACAGGGCTATCCCCGTATGAGGTGATCTTCGGTAGACCACCGAATATGTGGGGGACGCCTATACCACGTAAAATAACTGATGTCGACTGTAATATGCTGACAGATTACTTGGCTTCCTTGATGTCTGCACTACAATCTTCTCGTTCACAGGTAGCTGCAGCCTTTCCCGACAACACTGAGGCGAAACCCCATGACGTTGTTCCGGGTAATCTTGTCTTTGTGAGAAACTTCGACAGGAAAAGTCAATTGGAGCCCAGGTGGAAAGCACCCAAGTTGGTCCTGTTGACCACAAGAACAGCCGTGAAGATCGAGGGACGAAAAGGGTGGATTCATTCAAGTCACGTCAAAAAATTTCATGGACTTCCTCCTGACACAGACAGTACTGCCCGTGTGTCTTCCCCCATTGACTCAAAGCTACCTTTGGCTGAGGCCAGTAGCACCGAACTCTATAAACAGAAACTCAGGTCCAGATCTAAACTGTCGGACGATTTGATTGTTTAAGTCCTCTCCAAGGTGAAGCGGTTGAATCTGTCCCGACATGTACCCCTTAGGTCTGAATCACGTAGAGTCCAGAATCATAATGAAACGACATGCTTATTGTAAATTACTGCGTAACCACTGTATTGTGACTTTATTAATTTTGTCTTCCTTGAGTTTTTTAATAGTTACTGCAAGTATATTGTTGCATATGTATTATCCTGTTTCTAAACGTGTTTTCAATATAACTGATGAACATTCTTTTAGTGACCTACCGCCACATGAATTATCCTATAGACTTGCGCTGCGCAATAACACATTCATTAGTATGTTACATCATTCCCATCAGACTAGTAATGCCACCAATTGTTGGGTGTGTGGCCGACTCCCTCCCTATCAGAATAACAAAGGAGTTCTGCCTTTCTTTCCACATCCATTCACACACAATGGCTCCTGTGGAGCATGGTTTAGTTTATTAAATTCCATAGACCCAGACACAGCAGTTTATCAACAACATTGGATATGGGGAAATCTGAATCTAGTTTTATTCAAAGTCTGTCACCCTAATAAGGAGGGTCACCTCAGTAGAACAGGAACTGATTTAGAAAATGAAGTGTATAAATTAGGTGATTTTACGCCTAATCTTATGATTTTGAATGTCAAATCCGAAGTTGAACTAATTCTGCCCACTATGTCAGTATTTCCAGTAAAGGGTGAATTATGTGTAAGAAAAGTTGGTTCCATACATATGGGCCATAGCCAATGCGTTACTACAGTAGAATATAGTGATCAAGGTAAATCTTCATTTAGAGCTTCTCGCCATTCTTACTTCATATGTGGTCAGACGGCATATATGCGTCTGCCTCTAGATTGGGATGGTACCTGTTACATCGCATTCCTTTTGCCACCTGTTTTCCTAGCTCCCCCTGATTATTATCGAAATGTTCATTTAGTACACAATAGAGAGCAAAGAGATCTCCCAGTTGTCGATTATACTGAGACAGCATGGGACAAGTATGTAGATTTCAATAAAGGTATCTTTCCCTATATAGGTACAATATCAAATAGTAAGCTGATACGCAGACTCACCAAGACTCTTGAAGCTGTAGTAAACGAGACTATAGCCGCCCTAGGCAATCTGACAGAGGAACAATCAGTGATGAGAATTGTTGTTCTCCAGAATCGTCTTGTCCTTGACGTCATCCTGGCCGATAGGGGCGGAGCTTGCAGGGTCATCGGATCCAGCTGCTGTATATTCATACCAGAAAATTCGCCATCTGTATATAAAGCTATAACACGCCTTCATAAGATTGTAAGCCAGATACACGAGAATCCAGGCGCTTGGACGTGGTCCGGGTGGTTTTGGAGTGTGATATCAGCCTGGGGATGGAGAGTTCTATCCTTCCTAGGTATTGGCCTTCTTATGCTCTTCAGTTGTTGTCTATGCCTGCAATGTGGACCAGCGATTTGTGGTCTGTGTGCCACATCGTGTATTCCACCACCAAGATTTCATTCAAGATCACGGAAGAAGAAAGAAGAACAAATGATGCTATATGAACAGATCAATGGATTGATGAAGATTGATGTCTCGTGAAGGGCAAGAAGGGGACAAGGAGGGAATGTGGAAATGTGGATTTTCCTGATCAGTTATGTCCCCTATCTTGGACCCCAACGGTTCTATATGCATGTTACAAGTACATGTATGTTCCCTCCAGTTCCAGTTTCTAAGACGCAAACATATGTGTGTCTACCGTCAACATGTTCTCTGTCAGATCCGCCATCAATGGGCTGGATATTCGATTCCTAAGTATGAAAGGCCACCGACTTTATATGGCTAAGTTACTCCATTTTTACAGTTCAGGCGAGTAGGCCCGATTCTGTCCTCAAAGCCTTTCCCTGCTTCCTGTCTTTGACAGCTTCAGCTTGAGCTCGCATCTGTATCCATGAACTTTGTCCTACTCCCTGTGCAGCTAACGGTGCCTGCCTCGGCCAGTTTTCGCCTGTCTGCCAAGAAGTTGTATTTCACCTTCGAATTATCTATTTTGCTCTCCAGCCGATGCATTCCTGTCCAGTGATTTAGGTAAACATTTCCTTTGGCTCACAAGCAAAGGACTCAGCCTTTCCGTCCTTCTGCAAGTGATTCATAGCCCTGTTGCCATGGAAAGTTTTCTGCCCCTCGCATCTCATATAGACACTTAGACGCTTGTACACGCACACAGTCAGTATAGAATAGATTCTGTCCGAGAGTCTCTTCCTTGTGGATAACATAGTTCTTTAAACATAGGATGTTAGATATGATTTGGGATTAGGATGACTTGACCCCAGACTTCTCGTCTCCACATGTAGAGCTAAATGTCAAGTCCCCTTCACCCCCTAGTTGCACGTCAATTACACGTCATGCTGCCGCGCGCGCATCTATGCCAAGTATTATCTTATAGATCCACCTATGTCTGATAAAGCAAACCAATCATGTTTCTTTTATTCCTTATTACGCCTAGTTTCGATTATGTCACTGTTTTGTCACTTTTCTTATCAAATGTTACGCCTTCTACATTCGTTTCATTGTAATGTACTTATTATAAAAATACATGTCTGTTAATAAATTATTGTACTTCACTTCCTGAACCCTCGTGGTGACGGAACCTGAGGGCCGCGACTCGAGTCGGCCATTTTGAATGGAATAAAGCCCATTAGAAAACCTCTTATACCACGGATTCTGCCTCTTGTTATTTTGAGCTATTTACTTTATTTTAAGATTCCGTATGAAATTCAGTCCGGTAATATTTATTTTATTTACCACAGGAGTAAGGTTATATATATCCAAGTTGAATACTTTTACTCTGGTATAAGGCCCTATGCCTTGGACGGCTTAGTATAGGCGTTGATAAGGTAACGTATTCACAGGTTTCATGTGCGGTGCAATATAATGACACCTCATGCGGTATAATATCATAAATACACCAGCAGTAATACCCATGGGGGGACAGCTTGCCCACGGTCTTATCCGTATAGGGACAAGCTCCAACACATAGGGAGCAACCTCAGTTGGCAGTAACAGAAATATCTTCAACGCACAGTTTTTGTTATCATGGTTTCTAATGGGGTAGAGAGCATTGGAGTTGGGCTCCATGACGACATTCCATTTCCTGAGCTTTGCGGCCATGTCCAGGCTTACACAATACTTACCGGCACCGTTAATATAGTGGTCAGAAGTAATACCGCGGGTCGTATGGGTTTCGTAGCCAGCCATGCTGGGCACAAATCGGCACAACTACCTACAGACAGGGACAGGGAAAAGGGATTGTTCCGTCGGGTTCTGGTGCAGCTGGTCTGCTAAAGGGCAGGAACTCTTTATCCAAACTATACTGGGCTATTGGGCAGCACAGTCAGCGCCGGGGGGGGCGAGTGCGCCAGGGAGCTTCTCACCCTGTGGCGGAGCGCTGACAGATAACAGCAAAGGGGCATGCACAGCAATGGAGGATAAGCGACTGGATGGACCTCAGGAGGGGGTAGGATGGAAGTCTGCAGGGGGTAGGCGGGGAGGGGACAGACTAGACTCTACTGCCTAACCCGCAACATATGGACTGAGTAGAATCTTGGGGAGGTTGCCAGTGTTCAGGTACCCCGGAGGGCCGGTGCGCTATGCGGTGCCCTGGATTTCAAGTAATGAACTGTTTGCTGTAGCGCGTTGGGGCTTGCTGGCACAATGTGCGCAGCTGAGTGAGTCGGACAAATTCAAGCTATGCGGTGCCTTGGATTTCCAGTAATGAACTGTTGGCTGTAGTGCGTTTTGGCCTGCTGGCACATTGTGCGCAGCTGAGTGGGTCAGCCGAGTCGGCCAAATTCAAAGGTAAGGCCAAGCTGAAGTTCAAGTGTAATGTCGTGCCTAATTTACTTACAACCTTTGACATGTGGATGTCAGTAAAAGTCTGAAGCTGTGAATAATGATATATATCCAAGTCAAATGCTTTACTCTCGTAATATACAACTGTTTGCTGTAGAGCGTTGGGGCCTGCGGGCACAATGTGCGCAGCTGAGTGGGTTGGCCGAGTCGGACAAATTCTAACTCTAGTGTAAGGCCAAGCGGAAGTTCCAATGTAATGTCATGCCTAATTTCCTTTCTGCCTCTGACATGTTGATGTCTCTAAAGTCCGATGCTGTGAAATAATGAGATATATCCAAAGAGAATACTTTTACTCTTGTTATGGTTTGTGTTGAGTCACCTGATCTGATATGAATAAAAAGTCTATGCCTTGGACAACATAACCTGATTCCTAAAGTTCTTGGGCCCAGCGGGGGCAGAAAAAGATCCAGAAGTGGGGGAGGAGGTAGTGTTACGTTGTGCGCGTACCTTTGCTGCTCCTCACTTGCTGAAAACAGTGACTTTTAAAAACGTCTCTTCCCCTCTGTTTCCTCTACTTTTCTTCATTTGTTACCCTGTGAAATGGATCCAAAAAAGAAAGAAACACTTTTGCTTAGTGTTTTTTGCAGAATGCTTACTCTTGTGACGCCATGTGAAACACCCTCATGTGTGCTTAACCACCATAATATCACTGGCTCCGCGTTCTAGGCACCTTGCAAATGAACATCAAAAGTTTGCAAGGACTTTGCCCGACCCGCTTGCAGTGATATCACTTCATTGGCGAAGTTCTGGCCCTGGTATTTGAGAATGTACGATTTTTTAACTTGGTGCTAATTGTGAGGCTCCCTGGTTGTATCCTGGTACACCTGTTCTGTGTTTCCTATCTCTCGACAGGCACAGCTTTGATTTGTGTTCTCGCCATCCACTGCCATTCGTCATCTGCTTCGTATCTGAGAGGCGCGATCTATGCAGTTAAGGGCGTGGGTTAAAACATTACCTTTAATTTCTTTGCTTCGTATGGTGCACCATTTGACCAGTCAGTATCTGAGTGCCTTTCTCTTGAGTTTTCTGCTACAGCATCCAATCATATCATACGACAATGAACATATGGCTAAAAAAAGGCAGACCTAATGGGTTTGCTAATGCTTGTTAGTAGTATCAGATAAAAAATGATTTCATTGTGAATAATCAGAATTGAAAATATTTCGATTCTAAAAATATGAGACTGAATTAAACATTTCTAGGTCTATGGAAGCGTTAGTGGACACTTTGACCAGAAATCTTACTCTAATAAACCTGCTGACTAAGCCATTCGGAAGACCACTAACCATTCCACTTCTCCTACTCCGCCACTGTTAGCTGCCCCTCTTTCTTCCTCTTACTCGTTTTCCCTCTCGTCTGTCTCTCTCACTCCTCTTCACTTGTTGAAACCATGACTTCAACAAACATCTCTTACCCTCTGTTTCCTCTACTTTCCTTAATTTGTTCCCATGTGAAATGGATCCAAAAAATAATGAAACAATCTTGCTGGAAATGACATTTTTCTGTTCTTTTTAATTTCCAAGAGAAAGTTTATTTAAGAATAGCAATGAAACAACAATACTTCGTACAAATGATCAATAAAATAATTTCATAGATGAGGAAGTGGAAATAAGGGATATTGGTGATACATTGTTACATTGGAATTGAAAAAGAAGGCACATTGAGAAATATGTAAACCTAAAAGGCAAAGAAAGTCTGGTCCATATTAAATATAACACAAAACAAAAGGAAGATACAATATTATTTCAATGTATTATCATATACATATTCTTAAAACGAGATATTGAGCAATGTTAATACAAAATAAAGGAAGTCAAGGAGGCTTAGCAACTTCTTGTAGTGAAGGTTGGTGCATAAAGGATTGTTTTGCACTGTCATCTAGAAATTGTGTGACAGGAGACCATAGGTGCAATCGTTTTGTGGCGAGCGAGATTGGATGTACAAGAGTCGTGTCCAATCTATGATTATGACAGATAGCATACCACCAGACGAGAAATGATAATTTAGAGATGTCCTTCCAATTCTTTGCTATCTGTTGAAAGGCAACTGCTAATAGTAGATCTATGATTTGCATGTGTGAGTGTCTTTTCTTCCAGTCAGGGGACAAGCTACCTAAGATAACATTAATAAAGGAAAGGGTAGTGTTGTAAATGATGTTAATTTAAGACCAAACCTGTTCCCAGAACTTAAATACTTATGGGCATGTAAATAGCAGTGTCCTGAGAACAAGTCCAGCATGTACTGGGAGTAGCAGCATGTATCCTGTGTAGATGTGCGGGTGTAAAAAGCAATCTGTTATAAATAAAGAAAATTGCTTGGGTGATGCTTGCCGCTCTGGATGATATCCTATTTTTAGCCATATTCTGTTCCATAAAGAGGCAGGCCAAACAATGCCCAAGTCAGTTTCCCAGGAGAGTTCTATTTTAGATTTGTCTCTATTTATAGGAGGTGTACTAAATGAGAATAAATGGTAGAGGCTTTAGGATGTACATGTAGAAAACTATTTCAAGTGTTATCACTCTGGGAGGATGAAAAGGGCGTATGTGGAAACTGAGTACAGGTGTTAAAAATCGCAGTTTGCAGGATTAAAAATGTATACTTGAAGGAGGTGGGTAGGTGATACAGGTCTCGTGCCTGTCAAAATTGAAGGGGTGTGCCCTGGTCAAAAAACTGGTGTACCCAGGTAAAGCCTTTATTTCTCCATACTTTCCAGTATATACGTTTATTTTTGTTGAGTACAAATTTGTTATGCCAAATTGTGGATTTGAGAAAAGTATCAAAATTATGTGGGACCAGTGAAAGAGTGGCTTGTAATAATTTACATGAGTGTTTGATTACTGGTGTGTCGTTTTTTTGCGGCTTGCGAGTAAAAGAAAGATATTCTTGAAATGAAAAAGATGCTATAAATGAAGCTTCGAGGTCAACCCATAATGGGCTGTTAGATGATTGGTCAGAAATCCAATGTGATGAATGCTTCAATTGAAATTCTTCATGATAGTTGAAAAAATGTCGAAAATTAACACCTCCCTCTGATTTCGGTCGTGTTAATTTTTGTAGTGCCATTCTTGTTTTTTTGTTATTCCATAAGAATGACGCCAGTATAGAATTGATCTTGTGAAAATATTTAGCTGGTATAGATAATGGTATATTAGAGATGATATAGAGGATTATAGGGGTAAGCATCATTTTAATGGTGTCTATATGTCCCCACCAAGAGAGATGAAGTGGATGCCATCTTGCAGTAACCGTTTTTAGGTCTCGCCTGATCCAGCGCATGCGCTGGTCTGGCCGAGACATTTAGTGCACGGGTTTTCAAAGTGCTGCCTGTGGCCTAAAGCTTGCGTGCACGCACGCAGCTGCCATGTGTCTTACCTCCGCCGAGCGTGATCGCGATCACTTTCACTTTCGTGGGCCGCTATGCAATGAAGAAGTCTCACAACAAAACGCTTAAAAATGGTGTGAGGGTTCTTCATGTCAGGCACGGGCCTGCCGGCCCAGTTTAAATTCCTGCACTGACTTACCACTTTGTTGCTTACTTACGCAGTACATGCGTTACTCATCCAGTTCTGCCAGGAGTTTGATCCACACATTGCAATCTCTTGCCATAATCACGTGTTTTTGATGTTACTTCTTGCTGCCCCAAATATCTCTTCTCAAGTCCCAGGAGTGACTTCTAGCTCGAAGGATGAACACATTCGGCTCTTGTACCGTTTATTTAAGCCCTTCGGGTATGTAAATGTTCCTTTTTGAGATGTAAAGGGTTCTAAAGTTATAGGAAGGGAGACATTGGGTGAAACAGACAATGAACCCTATGTTAAAGAAATGCAAAATGATGTAAATACATGACAATTGTTAGCGTACGCTTTTTTAATCTGCTGTGAAAAGCTCTCCCACCTGGGCTGTTTCAGGCATCCTCGAGAGCCTGTGGCCACTTTTCACTCCCCTAGGAGGCTATTGTGTGCGCGTCGCACCTGATAAGGAAAGCTTTAATTGACCATTTTGTAAATAATTATCTTTTGTTCGCATCACCTCTGCTGGACTGAAGAGTCAATGAAGCGCCGTGGCAGTCTTTTGTAGATGTTTTTTGTTGTCTGCATGCTGAAATAAAAGTGACTGGCCTGGACTTCCACGAGATTTCTACCCCTTACAACCTGTATCCTTGATCTCGTGGTTACAGGTTCGTATCCCGGCAAGTTTACTCAGCCTGTCATCCTTCCAGGGTTGATCAAATGAGTACCACTAAGTTAGTAACAATAATTGAGCCTCCACTCGTTTCTGCTTCTCCTACATAGTCAAAATGATTAGACCTGGACCCCCTTCTGACCCTTGCCATCACAAATGTCCCACAAAGTATTAGACGTGATCTGTAAGTACGATCTAACATCTGAAATGCCGCTCTCGAATCCAGTACTTTCCCAAATGATTGATAAAAAGCTACAGTGAATTCCAGGGCCGAGTCGCCGACCTAGCCTATTTGGGCAATCAGGCAGTGACTGACGGGCTGCTCCGACAGGTCAGTGTGTGGGGCCGGTTTTATATTCTGCTGAGCCCTGTTTTGACTTTCACATTCCCTGATATTAAAGGTTCCCTGATATTAAAACAAACATCGCCTGTAGCAAGCTCAAACCCATGCAGTCCGTACCATGCAAAACATCTACGGAGCGTGTCTTTACAAATATCAAAACTGCCACAATTTGTAAACATGGGCCACTTTTTTAGATACCATACACTAAACGGCCTATTTTCCGTTCCAGTCCAACCCTGCTCATCCCCCTACTTAAATTCACCTGATCCGGATGGATACTTCAACACTTACTGGCACTTGCATCAACAAAGACTTTTGCGATTCCTTAATTGCGATTTTTAAGGAATCGCAATTAAGGAATTGCAAAAGCCTATGCATGTAGGAATCACTATAAAAATAGCGATTCCTACAAATTCCTTAATTGCGACTCGCAAATTGCGAGTCGCAATTAAGGAATGCCGTCCCAATCATTCCTATGGGCCTCTAGGCCCATAGGAATGATTTGGATATTGCATGAGCAAATTGTGAGTACCAGTAGGTACTCGCAAATTGCTCATGCAATTTCAAGGGTGCAAGGGTGTCAAAATGACACCCTATTGCACCCCTGAAATTGATCTGTGCACATATGTTGCACACACACATGCTCTAAGGGCATGTGTGTGCGCAACATGAAACTTTGAAAAATGCACAAAAGTGCATTTTTCAAAGTTTTTGCAAATTACCATGAAGTTCAACTTCATGGTAATTTGCTCCCCCTATTAGCGAAATCGCTAATATTTTCACATTAATGCATTGCAGTTAAAGAATCTCAATTTGGGATTCCTTAAATGCAATCGCAATTTAAGGAGTCGCTATTTAGAGATTCCTTAAATTGCGATTTTTGCATTTGGGATGATGCATGCCAAATGCAAAAATACCGGTCGCAAAGGGGCAGATTCTGCTAATCTGCCCGTTTGCGACCAGTTTTCTCGTTGATGCATGTGGCCCTTAGTAACTTATGTCCAATCGCCTTCCTTTTCCTTCCCGCCTCCTCGAATTAGAAGTTAATAACCAACTGTCTCTCTTAGAAAGCAGTAAACTTCTCGACCTGACCCAATCAGTTTTCAGATCTCTTCTGGGGACAGAGTTCACTCTCGAGGCCATCACGGAGGACATGTTCCCTTAGATAAAGGAGGCAAAGGAGTTCTTTTTCTTTTCGAACTCAGCACCGCTACATTTTTAGCAACCACAAAAAACAAACATTGGCATAGCCAATAGGTCTCGCCTTTGGGACCTTATAACTGTTTAGCCATGCAACAGTTGATGTTGTTGCACCAAGGATATTGTGCTGCATAACTTATAAGGTCCCAAAAGCAAGACCTACTGGCTATGCCAATGCTTGTTAATTTATCTATGCATTTATCCAGATTTAGAGAATTGGATCTGGCTCTGGAGGGAGAGAACCATAATCCAAGGTACTTTATGTGTTTGGAAATCCATGCAAACTTGGAGATCTGAAAGTTTTCTTTAAACGTATATTTGGTTAAAGGCATAATCTCACATTTGTTAGCATTTAATTTGTACCCAGACACTAAACCATAATCTTCAACCTCCTGTAAAAAAGCAGGGAGTGAGGACTGTGGTTCAGAGAGGAAGATTAATATATCATCCGCATATGCTGCTAATTTGATGTGTTGGGATTCGGATGTAAAACCTGTAATAGAGTGATTTTGTCGGATTCTAGAAAGAAAAGGTTCTAACGCTAAGTTAAAAAGAAAAGGGGACAAAGGGTAACCTTGGTGAACTCCTCTTTTAACAGTGAAATAGGAAGATAAAAGACCATTAGTAGAAATGGCCGCCTTGGGTTCTGAATAGAGTAAAGCGAACAGGGAAATCATTTTTGGATCAAATCCAAACCATTTAAGGGCATGAAAAATAAATGGCCATGAGACTCTATCGAAGGCTTTCTCCGCATCAAGGGCAATTGCAGCTAATGAATCTCAATGATGAGACATTCTGGATAAAATGCTGAAGAATAATCTCATGTTGTCTGTGATATTACGACTCTTGACAAATCCTGATTGCTCCTCATCTAGCAAGGAAGGAAGGTGTGGTTCTAATCGTATAGCTAATGCTTTCTCATTTTTTTTATAATCCACATTAACTAACGAGATGGGCCTATCATTTTTGCAATATCTGGAGTCCTTACCATCTTTCGGTATTAAACATATTAAGGCCTCCAAGAATGAACCAGATGAGTTGCAAGAAAAAGTGAAAGAGGAAATGAGAGTGTGTAAGTGCGGAATATGCAGTTGAGCAAAATATTGAAAAAAAATCAACTGTAAATCCATCAGGAACCAGGGCGTTATCTTTTTCAAGAGTCTTCAGTGCAGTTAGTAATTCATCTTGTGTAATGTCGGTTTCCAAAATATCTAGACTAGAAAGGGGGATATCATGCTTCTGGATATTGGAGAAATACTGGAGTATATCTTTATCCAGAGGTATATTTTCTGGCGTGTAAAGAGATTCAAAAAAATGTGCAAATTCTTGAAGAATTTCGGGATCTTTAGGTTTTGGTATTTGATTGTCATCAATAATGGAATCAATGTGAAGCCTATTTTGCTTAATCTTGAGATAATTGGCTAATAATTTACCTGATTTATTTTGGCCACAATAGTATTTCGCGCTCGTTTTCAGTAAAAATGAAGAGGCGCTTACAGTCGAAGTTTTATTAAAACCTATCTTTGCATTTATAAGATCTTCTAGACTGGTATTCGTTTTAGAGGTGTAAAAGGCATGTTCTAGTGTTTTAATTTTAGTAAGAAGTGCATTATGAATTGTACTTGATTTGCGTTTATTTGATGTATATCTAATAATAAAATCATGAGCGGTAGCTTTAAAAGCATCCCAAACCGTACGAAAGGAGAGATCATCAGTTTGGTTGGTTTGAAAGAATTCATGGATAAAGGAAGTAAAAGAAGCATTTAAGTTTGGGTCAAGAAGTAAAGAGTTGTTGAAATGCCATTTCTTGAGAGACGTAAATTGTTGGAGAACATCTAGTTGAAGCACAACAGGAGCATGGTCAGAGATGAGTATAGGTCCTTTATATGCTGAGAGGAAAGATTGGGAAACATTGTGTGTGATAAAAATATGGTCAAATCTGGATTGTGTTTGGTGTGGTGGAGAGATAAAGGAGTATTCTCTCGAGGACGGGTTGCAAAGTCTCCAGGTGTCTACTAAGTTTCTCTGTTCTATAGTTCGCAAAAAAGCTTTGTGTGATTTGTTTGGGATGAAGGGAACCTTAGAGTTCCGATCAAGGAACGGATCGATCACTTGGTTACAATCACCTGCAAAAATGAAGTTCTCTGTGGGATGTTGTAAGAGTAGTTGGGATATGCGGGACCAAAAGGAGACATCACCAGTGGTAGGAGTGTATATGTTAAATAAGGATATGGGAGTTTTCCCTATCAACAGGTTAGTAAGCAATCATCTACCTTCGTTATCTGATTCCTGTGAGATGAGTTTAGCATTCAATGCTTTATGACATAAGGTTATGACACAGTTTCTCTTACCAAATCCTAGTCAGAAGAACATTTCTCCAACCCAGTTCCTCTTAAGCTTCAATGATTCATTTTCTGTGAGATGTGACTCCTGCAACAGAGCTATACTGACATCCATCTTAGATAAGTGGGAGAGAACTTGTTGTCTTTTAATGGGAGAATTTAAGCCTCTGACATTCCAAGTGACGATTTTTAAGAACAAAGATAAATCAAGTAAAATGACAATTCAATTGAACCATTAATAGCATAGATATTTCCAGATGTAATACATATAATAGGTACGAAGTTAAACATTATGAAGGTCAAACGATGAGTATATGAAAAAAAAAGGAGGTAGAAGAAAAAGAAGTGATAGGAGGAAGCATGATGGGGTATAATCAAAGAAAGGAAATAAAAGAGTGGTAGAGGAGAGACAGTTTGGTATGAGAAGTAATAGAAAAAGAAAAACTGTACCTACATAAAATCCAAAACATGTAAAGGGAGGGCACATGGAACGATGTCACCTTCAGACACAGTGGGGTCGGCAAAGAGACTCCAAGAGGAAACAACATACTAAACGGATACATCAAACATACGAGACTGGGGCCTGTAAAAAGAAGCATGTATTAGTATCATCCAAATACATTACTGAGTGAAAACATTTATCATAACTTTAAGGCAAGTACTGTAAAAGCGTAACCTAAAAACAAAAGGTTATCAATGCAAACAAACTAATATGCTATACTTATACTTAGACTAAATCGTTATAATAGTTATTCAAAGTCGATGGAGAGAGTGTGTACACTCAAAAGTAGCAAAGAGAGTTACTTGAAACGTGTACTGGGAATATCCATCTTTTCCGGGCAGTGCAGGTTAAGAAAGCTTCATAGCTTAACCGGATCCTCATACATGATGGTGTTATTATTAAAGGTAACTTTGAAAAGGCAAGGGTGGAATAAACCAAACCGTGCTCCAATAGAACGTAAGGCTGGCATCATTGCTAAGAACTCTTTGAGTCTATCTGCCGTGGAGTTTGCATAGTCCTGTGAGAAAAAGAGCTGTTTTGCTGAAGAAGAGATGCGTTTCATGGATCTGACTGCCGACAACACCTTGAGAAGATCTGTATATTCAAGGAGTATAGAATAATCCCTCTCGGCTTCCTCATGCGTGAAGACGTTGAGTGTGGAGGACCCAGTCTGTGAGCACGTTGAATGTTGAGAGCGGTATCTTCAGGCAGGTGAAGCACTGTTGGCGAAAACTGCTTGAAATTAGTGATAGGGTCGGAGCCTTCCGAACTTTCCGGTAGTCCATAAATACGAAGGTTATTTCGTCGATTCCTATTTTTGAGGTTTTCGATCTGTTTCTGTAGGGAAGTAAGCTTTGAATGAAGACTCTCGACTTTGACTAAGGATGAGCCCATCGTTTCCACACTAAGTTCTACATTGGTGATTCTTTCTTCCATCTTTGTCCAGCCATCTGTTAAAATTTGTAATTTGGAGTTTGTTTCTTCACCAAATGGGCGTAGAGCCCAGATCTCCTCCAAGAGAAAATCCATGGATACGGACGATGTTTGTTTTGGTGGGGATGGAGGGTCTTTTTTCAACCTTTTAGCTGATGATTTAGTAACTTTGGAAGAAGCGTTCGTGGTAGATAAAAAAGATGAAGAAGCTGCTTTAGGTGGTAAAGTCGCAGAGTCCTCCATTTGGGTAGGAGGAGCGCGTAGCTGTGAACGAACAATAAATGTGCGACTTGCAGATGTTAACACCGATCTTACTTTCTTCAATCTGTCCAAACAACAAAACAGTACATTTTAATGCTTCAGAAGCTGTGTGAAACTTCAAGATAACAGAACATCTCGCTTTCTCAGTATTATTAGTGTTGAACCTGTGTCCTAGCCAGAATAGAGGATACGCCAGCTAAAAATCAGAACTTATATTCTGCAGTGTTCCAATAAAGCCACAGGGGTGATAGAGATAGGTAATATGCATGGGCAATATGTAATATACGGCAGGATGAATCAACTACCATACATAAAGGAAGCCTTGAGGTCGAGTGCTGCTCTGCGGCGAGCTACACATGTAGAAAAACATATTTTTCCTCAGAAAAAATGGAAAAAAGCGAAGAGGTTGATGACTCCAATGACTTACAGCCGTGAGAGAAAGACTTCACCTCAGGAAGCAGAGCGTTTTACTATATGACCAAGGGATTAAATATATTCAAATGCGCGAGAAACAGCAAATTTTATTAGCCCTATATTTGGAGAAAGAAGAGGTATAATATCATTATCTAATTGCCTTAAATGTACTCAGTTCATTTTCTGCCCTGCAAACTCTGCGTAAGAAGCTCCGTAGTTGTTCTGGCATGAAAAACAAGTTACGCGGTAATTGCCGCTTATTTCATCCCGCCGAGGAATCTCAAAATGGCGGGCGTCAGTCCCTTTAGAGGAGAAAAAGTGAGGGGCAGCTGACAAGAACTGTCTGCTTACTGATGAAGCTTACTCTGCCGGCAGCGCTGGATGTTCCGACAGCTGCTCCCTCCAATTGGGCGAGTTCCGTCGTGAAGGAGGCAGAGAAAAGCTGCCGGTCTCTCTGCCGTCACCAGGCGGGTTACAGAAACGCCGCCATCTTCTCTGGACCCTCCACCCCCGACATTTTTCTGTTCTAAAGTGCAGTCTCGGAACAAAGAGAAAATAAGCTTCAATGTATGAAAAAGAAAATAAATACCTAAATACAGCATGACAGAGCAGTTGCAAAATGGCCAGATTGGTTTTATTCACCCCTCCAAACACATTAGCGCCTCTTTATAAAGTTTGCCAGTGAAGCGCTACTTTCATTTTCTCGTCTGTCTTTGAACAGTATTGTTTTTCCATGGGTGGGGAAGTGCACCATTCCTGGAGGTACTGCAATACCTGGTTGATGACTGGAGTGGTAAACGTTTAATGTGATCCTTATCAGCTGTTTTGTTTATTTTAGTTTATAAAATGTGTACCACGCGCTGTGTTCAGGGATGTGGTCTTTAAAAACCATACTGACCACTCTTTGTAAGGATATTCACAATGGATATTGAAACTGGTCCCTTCTGTGCCCCGTAGTCATGTCCTTAACTTTTCAGGTAAAAAACATTCATTGATTTCTGAATTTTGAGTGCAAAAGTTTTTAGGTTACCATGTTGTTCTACTTACATTTCACATGCTTTACTTAATCTTGCATTCCCTATGAGGGTTTGCTTTTTCAACGATGTTCCCTTTTTGTTTTTTGTTTTTAGGCAGCATAATACTCTTGTCTAGTGCATAATTTGAACTGAGTTGCATCCAGGTGTTTATAGCGAGCATAATTGGGTTGTAGCTGAAGGCAGTGCGAGGTTCTCTCAGTGGGACAGCATGGTGTTCAGTGGGTGAGAGGATGTGGCACTATGGCCAGAGCTGCAGAATTTGAAACAAAAGAACTAGGTTCAGCCTTCATAAAAGTCCACCAGACCACTCTCCTGAGAGAGCACATACCCATGCTAGACAGTAGAAGGCCCAGCTAGACCTTAGAAGCCCTGGTGTCTTAACACCTTGAAGGCCTGTCCACCACAATCCATAATGAAGTTCACCTCCAGTCTTGCGGGCAGGCCTATGAAGCAGCACACCCTAGAGCAACAGTGACTCAATCACTGAGGCCACAGGACCCTTGAGGCCAGTCTGCCTCACCCATTGGTACCTCCATTGGCCTTGTTTCAGCAGTAATAGTGCAACTCACCAGGGATCGGCAATTTAGGATTTGCACGCACACCAAACTAAGGGGCATATTTACCAGGGGATGGCGAAGTTATAAAATGTTATTAATTACATAAACAAGATATGCATATTGTTTTAGGCTATAAAATGAAAGTTATATTTGACTGATGCTGTTGTAATATCTGTTCTCCATCTAATCCTTATTTCATTTACATGATATTTGAGCATACATTTGATATACTCTAAAATATATCCTGTATATATTTAATGTGTGGTTGAGAAACCATTTAACTCAACACAAAAAATAATGTTTGTTTGGTGGGGGGGGGCTCCAACAAAGGTTGTCGCACAAGGGCCCCACAACCACCAAAGCCGACCCCGGATCTCGGAATGCACCAAAAAGATATGCCTTCTCTTCATTGTTTCCTCTCCACATAGAAATAGAAATGTGCCTCTCAGGTTTGTTTTTATGCAGGAAGGTGCCCCTTCCTGCACAAAAACAATCCTGCATGCAATGCAGGCACCCTTGCACCATGGTGCCAGCGCAGGGGAAAAGGCAGGAATGTGCCGTATTGCCTTATATAATGCTCATTCCTGCACTTTCCTTGTCACGCAGTGCAATGCAGCAAGGTTGCTTGCTGCACGGTACTGTGTGACATTCTCGTAAATAGGGCCCACAGTTTCCAACTCCACATAATTTTTTTTTAAACTACAGTTTCTGTAGTCTTAATACATAGCTGGGACCTCTGGGCAAAATCAGAGACCCTGACATTCCACACTTTAATTAGGAGTGGGCCTCACAGTCAGATCTCACACAACTCAATGCATGTATTCTTACTGTTTAAGTATCGTGAAGGGACTGACTATCTCCCATCAGCTTTGAAGTGAAGCCACAGTAATATGGAGTAAGAAAATTAACCAGTGGCATAAAATTGAAATGTCAGCTGCTGCCGTATATATTTATACCACACACGACTGTAAAAGTACAAATGCCAGCTGCCATTGCTGCTCTGAGCTTTGCTGCAGCACACACATGTATAAAAAAGTTTTTGACATGTTTAAAAACGTACTTTTGGCATTGGCTAACCACTTCTCAGTAGTGCCTTTTAGGCCCACAGAAACTATGATATGGCAGAGAAAACAGGGACATGGCTAATATTTTTTCTGGCATGTTCCTGCATGTGCATATACAAAAGGTCTTTTCACTGCCTGGTTTAAAGAAGGTGATAGCAATGAATATTCGATCAAGATTCAGGATAGGAAATGCTACGTATAATATTCTAGCATTTTTGGATATTAATTAAAAATCAGTAGCATTCTGCAGCACACATAGAAAGAGGAATATGCCTCTCAGAATCATTATTGTTCAGGAAGGGGACCCTTCCTGCACAAAAACATTCCTACATACAACAGTGGCACCCTTGCACCGGGTGTAAGGGTGCCTGTGTTGGCATTAAGCAGTCAAACTGCAGGGTAGGGAAAAAGCCAGTAATCACCATATTCTTTGTTATATACTGTGCAATCCTGCCCTTCCCCTGAATGAAAGTGGAGAATCAAGTATGATCTTTAAGATAGGAAAAACTACTCACAGTCCATCATAGATTATAACAATCTTATTATGGAAGAGAAAAGTAAATACTTACCCAATATAATTCTATAGTTCAAGAACTCTACCAAAGAATTATTCTCTATGGTAAAAAGTCTAGGTAAAGTACCAGATAAACAACAACCGGAGTGTGAATGTTTGCAACTCTTTAGTAAATTTTTTCAGACCAAAGTGTAGAAAGTTTGCAACACCTTCGCTACTAACAAATCAAAAACTAAAGAAGCTCAAACAGAAATTGGAATACCTTCTACTTCCAAAGTGCTGGAAATGTTTTCTCCTTTGGATAAGGAACAGGTCTTAAAGCTAGTAAAGACTACTAAATCAGACTTGCCCTTAGACCATTGTTCCCCCAAGATAGTCCACCTTCGGCACACATGGTGAGTGACCAACTAACTAATATACTCAGCGACATCACTCAAACAGTATATTTCCCTGTTGAATGGAGGATGGCCTCTATTCTCCCTTTAATAAAAAACCCAACTTGGACCCATTGGAGCCCAGTAGTCATAGACCCTTTCTAGACTTCCACTTCCATCCAAAGTCTTGGAAAAGGCGCTAAACATAGAACTCACATCCTTTATAAATGTCAATAAACCCCTAGCTCCAACTCAATTTGTTTTTAGAGATACACATAGACTGCCTTGATAGTGGCATAGGGAGATTTGAGATTTAGATTGGAAGAAGGTGGGAAGGCCGCCTTGATCCTATTTGATCTCACTGCGACCTTTGACACAGTCTCTCATAATGTTCTAATTGGCAGGCTCTTTGAGGTCGGAATAAAAGGCACTGATCTCAAATTGCTTAAACATTTCCTCTAAGATAGGGAGCAACATGTGGTGATGGGAGAATACACCTCAGATCGGTTAAGTTTGCTATTTGGGATACTGCAGGGCTCCTCCCTGAGCCTAACCCTTTTCAATCTATATGTTATCCCACTGGCATGGCTCATTAGATCTTTTGGCTTTTCAGTCTTCTACATTGACGATACCCAGAGAATTGTCTGGGTTTCCAGCAACACAGAAGAAACAGCTGAACATTTCAATACCTGCATGACCCATATCAATGATCAATATCAATATATCAACCAATGCCCATGAACATGGGATCCTTACCATCACCTGTGAGAAAGTCGAGGAATTTAGGGAATATCTTTGATCATAGATTGACCTTCAAAGATCAGATCAACGCCATAGTCTCAACTGTCATTTTCATCCTGAAGATGATTAGGAAGATCTGTCCCTTCATGCCATTTGACCTCACGAAGACAGTCATGACTGCCCTGGCGCTATGTAGAGTGGGTTATGGAAATGCATTATTTCTAAACATCCCCACAAATCTTTTGCCAAAAGTACTGATGCTACAAAATGCATCATCAAGACTGCTACAGGGCATCCCCAAGTATCAGTCTGTCTCCCAGAGTCTGGTCAAACTATATTGGCTCCCAATTGATAAAAGAATCAAATTGAAATCATTATGCCTAGCCTTTAAGGCACAACGTAATGTTGACTCAGACTTCTTGAGAGATTGGTTCACTTGGTATGCTCCCTCAAGAAATCTAAGTTCAGCTACTGCTAACTTCTTGGTGGCGACCAGAACTAAAAGATTACTTGTGGGGGAGAAGCTTCATTGTAGGAACAGCTAAACTGTGGAACTAGCTCCCCTTAACAATAGAAGAAATTCCCAATCTATTGTCCTTTAGAAAATCTCTACAAATCTTCCACTTTAACAACTAGTGCCCGTATCTTTTAGCATCCTGTATTATCCTTATATTAGAAGCAGCACCAACACACCCCAGAGCAATCGAGTGCTATACAAAATAAAAACCAAATCAAATCAAATCACGCAGCGCAGCAAGATGACTTGCTGCGCTGCTCAGCATAGCATTCTTATAAATATGCCCCTTGATATTTCGTGCTATGTATAAACTCACATGCCTTACATAAACTCATTTGCTATATTAATTCCATTAATATGGTGGTGGTCTCTTACACAAGCATAATTTAAGAGGTTATCTAACCTCTTATCTTTTATGTTTTGTTTGAATGATACCAATGAGAACCACTGCTGCAGATAAAAACATTTATTCACTGCGGGCCAGATGAATGTACATTGGGTTCTCTACAAGTGGTCAACAATTTGCACACCAACTTTTAGCAAATGCTATTGTATTTTTCAAACCAACCAATATACTAATTTATCCCTTCACAAAATACAAAGTTAAAGCTGCTCATAATTTGAACCCCCTCATGAAAATTACTGAGGTAGGTCACAAAATGGAGCCACTATGATTCGCTGCCCTCAGAGGGACAGTGACCTGCTGGGGTCAGCAGAACACCATGTCTATGAATGCTGTTAAATAAAGCATTTTTTGTTATGCAGTCCATTTTCCGTATTGGAAAATAGGAAGCGCTTAAAATAAGAGAAATGTCTATGAAACTATTTTTTACTAGGCAGTTGTTCCACCTAAAAAATATTTTTGGACCATTTACAAAAGTGAGGGGGTCCCCTGGGGACTATTTTCTGTTTGCAAATGTGTTACCATCTCCATTGAGATGTCGGTAAACTATTAATGATATAAAACAGCATTTGGTTTCAAAACATTAATCCATAACGTAGGGAATCGGTACTTTGAAAGGATGCCCTGAACTAGCTCTTTCTTATTTCCTAAACCCATTTATGCGATTCTGTAACATGTTACTGAATTGCTAAGTTGGTCTAGTACATTTAAAAAACACATTTTCTCATTACAAACCCCTCAATTTACTGAATCGCAGGGTTTATGACAAGAAACTGCATTCCCACATCTTGCACAAAGTATGCAATGAACATGAAAGAGCAAGGCACCAAGGGGCAGATTTATGAGGCCCTTGCGCCTCAATTACGCCGCCGTTGCGTCACATTTGTGACGCAGCGGCGGGGCAAATCCTGCGCCATGCTGTGGGGTATTTACAACGTGACGCATCTGGGAGATGCGTCACGTTGTAAAGCCCTGCGCCAGCAGTAGGCGTACCTGTGCAGGGGGGGGGCGTTCCGTCGCAGGAACGCCTCCTAAAAGTGGCTGAGTGAAATCTACAAGATTTCACTCAGTCACTTTTGAGCCAATGCTGCGTCAAAACCCTGTGCATGCTTGAAGCAGGCGTAAGGATTGACGCAGCATTGTGAAGATAGGTCCCCCCAAAGTATTGCTGGAGCTGCGTCACGCTTGCGACGCAACTCCAGCAATGCGCCACTTTTACGGCACAGATGCGTCGCGCATCTGTGCCGTTTTTCCCCATGGTGCACCGCATTGTAAATGCGGCGCATCCATGGTGGCGGAGCTGTGGCGTACAATAACTGGCGCATCCCTGCTGATATGCAGGGATGCGCCAGTTATTATAAATCTGCCCCCAAAGATTTAAATGGTTTGTGGGAAGGGTGGTGGCATGACCAGAAATAAGGAATAATATACCACCTGCCGTACAAGGCAACTAGGATTCCATGACCTTACAAAATAATTTAGCCTTCCTTGTTATTTCTCAATATGATCACAGAACTCCTCTTTAACTTGCAATTTCCATATCCTCTACAAGAGTAGGTACTTTATCCCCTGTACTGACCACACTAATGAATGCTAGCAGAGTACTCAGTTGTCGAAGATGACCTCAAAAATCATTTCATAGTTCTTGTGGTCCAGGAAATATATCTACTTCTTGCTTTGGCTTGCTTTCTTATGTTTACATGTGTTATAACCTGCATTGCTGGATTTAAATTAGGGAATGTTGAGTATTTCATTTTGCTTGTAATCAGTCTATATTCTTTGTCAGAAATGGTATTTACACTGGCATAACAACATACAATTGAATTCAGCCCCTTGTCAGAAGCTAATGCATTTTGCCTATAAGGATGCCGAATGAGTTGTTGCGATAAAACATTCTGGTACATAACTTTTAAAAGGTCTACATACAATTTACTTGCTGACAGCTGGTGGTTAATGTAGTCCCTTTAATGACACACACACAAATGTTACTAGCATAAATGATCCTTAATAATTGTAGATGGATAATTTGTTCTGGTGGCCACATTAATTTGCAGATCCCTTCAAAGGTCTGAGATTAACATAACCTGTGAAGTGGTTCAGGTTGGTAGGTAGCAGTATAAGCAGTATGTGCCTCTTACATGGTGATAGAAAGCTTGACCATTGTTTATAGCATCACTAGTCTCTGTTCAAATAATTAATGTCCTAGTATTTCAAGAGCTTATGCAATTGTGGGATAATTAATTTGCTTGTTGAGTTATAGATATTACCTTAAGACTCAATCTAAAATGCATCTTAGTGTCAGATGTAAAAGTGTGACATTCCACAACTTGGATTCACAGCAGCTCACATGAAGGGTGGGCGTACTTATAACAATGTTGATAAATATGAACTTTGAGGAGCTAGAGGAGGGCAAAATTCATTACGATCGAATAATATTTTCGCAATTTAGTTACTCAGGTCTTTACATATTTGGCCCACCTGCACTGTAAAATATATTGAGTATCCTAGAAGAGAATTCCTTTCCAAACGTTGCCGCTTTGTTGTTGCTAATTTTCTAGAACTCTGACAAGAGGTAAATGTTTAAAGGATCAAATGTTGTTGTTTTTAAAAAAAAAAGAAGAGTAATTGATTTTAATTGCTCAAATATAAACACAAATTGTAAGAAAATGGTTCTTTCTGTGTGACCCCTATTTTTTCTGAATTTATTTGCTAGATTTTAGACTGCACACTGGGGCATGCTGTCCAGTGCCCAGAGTATGTGCTCTGGCTCCTCAAACATGTGAAAATGGGCTAATCCCTGACTGGCATATTTACCGCTCTACTAGGAGGCCATAGTATATGGTGTAGAGACTACATGCATGGAATGGAAAGTTAAATGTCGTTTGTGGACTGCAGCAATCCAACCTGTCTAAACACCCTTTCAACAGGGGAAAAACCTTCTGTATTAATATTTTCACATCATCACTATGTAGTCCTGTGGTCCACAAGGTATGTTACATAATATTTACAAATGGGATATATAGAAGTTTATTTTCACCATGGCTCGGCAGGGTTAAGCATTCACATCTATTTTCACTGTGGAATATCCTGGCTATCCTATGAAAAAACTATACTACAGTTTAAAATATTAATCTGTATCTCAGGTTTGAGACCAGCTACAAAAATGATTCAACCACTTTTTCATATTTATTAAATGCCCAATTCAGTGATGAAATTAGAGTTTTAATAAATATTTAGGAAAGATACATTTAGAGAGTTATCTTTGTCCTGCCTGAAGCTTTACCGTAGCTCTCCAGCAGCTGTCAATCTAGTTCTAGACCTCAGTAGGGTGTGTAAACTGTTGCAAGAAGAGGAATAATTACCTGTGTGTGTGTGAGGGGTCTTTTCCTGGCACACCAGTTTGGGTGGGCCTTGGAGCCTAATTACCTTTAAAGAGGCCTGGTCTGCCACAAGTAAATGTCAGGTAACACCAGGAGAGGGCCAGCTTTTGCCCCCCTAGTCAGACAGGCACCAAACCTAGTGAGTGAAATTCTACCCCCAGTACCAGTTTTGAGTGTCCACAGAATAGGGACTTCTGACTACCCTGGCCACACTTCTAGGTAGGCACGCAGGGTCTGCACAAGAGAAGGGTTTTCCCAACTTGGATTTTTAGAATAAGGTGTACTTTCAGAGTGTTTGCAGTAGCGCAAACAGGAAAAGTGGGTAGAGTTGCATCTGGAAACGTTTACTCCATTAGTCAGGGAGGACACCCCCACCCACCAGTCATAAATGTGGCATCCCTGTCAGAACACTTTCTGGACCTGGGAAGAACCAAAGCACCATTTCTGCTGTTTGACACCTGTGAGGAGATCTGAAGGCCTGAACCTGCTATTATTTGTACCCAGGACAAAGAAATGGACTCCAAGGGTGAGTTGACTGACCTCCTGTCAGACTACAGGAACACAACAAGCAGCATGAGGCCTTTTTCTTGGAGTGCCCAGCTGATCACTCACAGAACTGGACAGGACCATGGTCTTGGACCTGCTTGGCATCCTGAGAGCCTCAAAGTGCATTCATTGATTTCTGGCAGCCTCAGAAGTAAACTCCCGTGGTTGCTTCGGCACCAGAGGAAAGTTTTGAAAACCTTTCACCCAAAGCTTTGGTTGGACCCGCAGGAAAAAGTGTCTGACCAGCAGTTACACAGAGTCAGATTGGATTTCAGCATCATCCCAAGTGGAGACCTCCTCGCCTCTAGAAAAACAGCTAAATCCAATTCTGAATTGGGACATTTTCAGCAAGAAATTGCAAAAGCTCCAGAGCATCAGTGAGACCAACCTTCCCAGGTATCAGGCTTTCGGTTCCACGGTCACGGCTACAGTTTCAGTGGCTTCCTGAACTGGGAGCATATTTCAACTCAAAAAGTGACTATGGGCCATATGTAGGTAGAACAGAATTAGCGATTCTGAAATTGCGATTTTGTTGCGAATCGCAATTTCAGAATCGCAAATTACGATGTAGGTATTTTTTCGCAAATATTTTGCGATTACCAAAAATTCGCAGAATTATTTTGCGATTACCCAAATAGCGATTCCTTAATTGCGAGAACGCAAATAAGGAATCGCAAATCTGGGAATCTGCAATTCAGGTGTAGAATGATGACATCACACCCAGGAAGTGTGACTGCCCATGCTGCACCTGATTGCCAGCAGCTGTGTTTGAGCCAGTAGCTGTGTGAGAGCCTGTGTGGAGAGGAGAACAGTTGTGCTCAGCTACTGAAAGCAAGCCAAATGGAGTCCCAGGGGCCAGAGAAGCAGCATGAAGAACCACCAAGGAAAAGAAAACATAAATTCAGCGACAGGGAGCTGGAGATCCTCACCCAGGAGGTTGTCACCAGTCATGACCTCCTGTTTGGGAAAAGTTCCCTAAGTGTGCCAAGGCCAGAAAGCGCACAGTCGAAGACCTCCGAAAAAAGTGGTATGACATGCGGCAAAGGTCAAAGGAGAGGGTGGCCACAAGACTTGCAGAGGCAAAAAAAAAACGGTGGGGTCCGTCCACTGCAACAGAACCGACGCACCTGGAGGAGCTTTTGGAGGGCACACTGCAGCCTGAGAGTGTGAGTGGAGTGGCTGACCTGGACAGCTCCAAACACACAGACACCAGACAAGGTAAGATGCATGCCAAAACCCCCTGATACATCCCCAACCCACTCACACACCCCAAAAGGCAACCTGAGGGAAACTCCAGTACATGTCAAACAGCACACCCAGAAATGCATTATGGGAGATGTAGTCACATGGACTGATAACTGTGCCAGTGAGACACAGCCAGGTGGAATAGGGAGGACTCCATCACGCAGATAGGGAAAAGACAGATAGTACCCATGTTGTGTAAAATATAATGCATTACAAATGCTACACAGGACACAGAACTAATGTGTGCCATTCAATCCACAGCACCACCACCAACACAGGAAATTGAGCCTGAATGTGAGGAAACAGCTGAGATGGAGGACGAGGCAGGGCAGGAGGAGCAGGGCGAAGCCAGAACTGCAGACGCTGCAGCATGCAGGCGGCGCAACATTGTTACACCACTTCCACTGTTGGAGTCACAGGCACCAGACACAGCAGAAGAGCAACAGCCAGTGCACAGGCAGCGTGCAGGACAGCATCAAGCACAGTCCCCTGAACACTCCAGAGTAGGGAGAGGGATGAGACGCAGGGCACGCCCGTCCACCAGCACCGCTTCTGCCGAAGAGGACAGGGTGTTCTCGGGCCTTGAGGGAAGCATGCTCAAACAACAGAGCCTGTAAGTAAAGGGGATACGGTCAATCCAGCGGCAACTGGCTGCACACAACCACAATATGACCGAGTTGCGCGCAGGTGTAATGGCCATGACTGGTGCATTGGAGGGATTGTGCAGGGAGATCATGAGGGACAGGGCAGCCCGGCGCAGGGAGAGACATCGCCTTCACACACGGCTGGACTTATACACCAGAGCAGTGAACCGCCAGTCAACCGCCACAACCCTGCTGGCCAGAAGATGTGTGAGCATGCAGCGTGAGATGGCCCACTGCTGCCAGGACGTTGGCAGTGTCCTGGTGCAGGTTGCACATGCGGTGGACCAGATGCGCGCAACTGCCACAGGTGGCATAGGCACACTTAGTGCAATGGACACAGATGAACAGTTAAGCAGGAGCAGCATCACTCCCCCATTTCTACAGGACAGACGCCGGAGTGCACGCCAGGGCAGAGTGGATGAGGGCACTGCGCAGACACAGCAAGGCTCAACAGGCCGTGCACGTAGGAGGTGAAGGGACACCAGGGACTAATGGCCATGTGTGACGCAACACAGTCCATACTGACTCAGTGGCTGATGGCAGTTATTGCACTGTGACACAAACATGTGCAAGCACCAACTATGAAGTCACTATGTAAGATAGATTTATTCCTGAACATAAGGAAATAAACATCACTGTAAAACACCAATTAGTGGCATCGTGTCCTCATTATTCACTTAGAAGTAGTTTTGTGTGATCTCATCTCGTCTCATGCGTCCGGCAGCTGCACCAGCCCCACCTGCTGGGCCGCAATGTGGAGCTGGTCCCTCCTCATCCGATGACTCAGAGTCTGTCAGGTCCACTTGGGTTCCTTTTTTGGTAGCGATGTTGTGTAGCATTGCACAGGCAACCACAATTTTGCAACATGTCTCAGGGCTGTACTGTAGTGCCCCTCCACTCTTATGGAGGCATCAGAAACGGCTCTTTAGGATTCCAAAGGTCCTCTCAATGGCACAGCGTGAAGCTCTGTGTGCGCTGTTGTACCTCCTCTCACCTGCAGTTGCTGGATTCAGGTACGGTGTGAGGATGTAGTCTCGTACAGCATACGCACTGTCACCTGCAGGGTATAAGCAGATTCATGTTCAATACTGTCCTGCTACTGCATCACTCTACAGGTTCTGTGTCTGTATGGCATGCATTTACCTAGCAGGTAACCCTCTCCAAATTCGCCTATTGTGAGTCTGCGATGTAATGCACAGTGGCGAAACATGAATGAGTTGTGTGTGCTTCCTGGGTATTTGGCCACAATATCAGTGATTATATGTTGGGCATTGCACACTACCTGGATGTTCAGGGAATGATATGACTTTCTGTTCCGAAAAACATACTCATTCTGTGATGGGGGTGAGATTGCGACATGGGTCCCATCTACGCAGCCAATGACATGGGGGAATTGGGCAATTTGGTAGAATTCCTGCTTGGTCTGATCTAGTGCCTGTGGTGTGCTTGGAAATTGTATGTGGTGATGCAGCCTCTGTACCATTGCATCCAGGAAAGCGTGGAGGAAGCGCGAAAGTGCACTTTGCGAGACACCTCCTGCTGTGGCAATGACCCCCTGAAAACTCCCTGATGCCAGGAGGTGCAGTGAGCACAGCACCTGAACATGGGTGGGAATGATGTGTGCCCTGTGTGTGGGGTGTTCAAGTATGGGTGTCAGCGTGGCGCTGGACTGACATGGCCGCACTCTACTGAGGCTCCATCCGGCCAGGCAAATCTAAACCCTGCAGCACCATCCTCCTGGTCAGATACAGACGGCCCAACAGTACCGGAGAGTAGCACAGTGCTCTGGGACTGTTCGGTGCAACTCTGCCGAAAATTGGCGGCCCAGTGGCGGAGATATTGGCTCTCGAGGTCACCAGGTGACGCGCAGTGTGTGGTGAGGAACGGCGGAGCGGCGGCCCTTGCAACTTTACACCGGGGATCCGTGGGGCCTGTTGGGCCGCGGCTGTGACGCCGGCCTGGGACCGTTGCCGCCATCGCCCCCTGATCATTCGCTGACGGGCGGTCCCCCCCCCACTCGGGGGTCCTGCCTGCTGCTGCTGAAGGTGGTGATCAAGTTGGGGGCCTGGGCTCGGGTCTTGCTGTGCCGGAGGGGCTGGCGGTGCGCCCTGCGCCGTATCTGCCTACCTTGTCTGCTCACCCTGGAGACGAAGTGCGTTTTGTGTGCCCAGACGCCATCCTTGTGACGCCGGCAGGGACACCTGGAGCCGGTTCGAAGCAGTGGTTGGTGGGGACACCTCCTTCTCGCCCCCCTCACTGGCAGAAGACGCTGGAGCCGACCCAATGGAAAACTCTTCGGCCCTCTACTCGGCCTGGGTCTCTGATGCTCTCAGAACTGTGAGTTTGCGGCTTGATTGTCGCTGTAGCTTGGAGGGCACGGGGGGCGCTACAGCTCCTGCTGGCCGCTGGGTAAAGTTGGGCCCCTGGACGGTCATCTGGGCAGAATACTTTTGGAGGCTTTCGGCGGACGGTCTCCTGGATTGTTCCACCGGGGTCGGAGGATGGAAGTGCGGAGTGGCGCGGAGGGGTGTGCGGTCCGTGGTTGGACTTCAGGGCCGGCACCTGCCGCGTCGTCTGGAGATCACAATCCCTACACGGACTGGATTTAGTGATCTGTGCTAGCGCCTGCAGATAACATGGGCAAATCGGACGCGAAACAATCGACGCTGCATTTCAATCCCCCTAAGAAGAAAACGCGCGCGCAGTCAGCGGATGGAGGGGAGCTGGGCCCCAGTGAGGAGAAGGATGTGGATTGGAAGGCCCTCCTCGTGGGCATGCAGAGGAGCCTAACCTCCATTGACGCCAAGATCGATAATATGAACACTCGTCTAGACGCGGTGGTGCACCGGCTGGATCAACACGGGGAGCGCCTGAAGGAAGCGGAGGGTCGGATATCAGAACTAGAGGACGGGGCCGGGACCGGCGCAACTAAACTTTCTCAGATGGACCGGCTGCTTAAGGTCATCGCAGAGAAGAACGAGGACTTGGAGGCGCGTTCTCGAAGGAACAATGTCCGCCTGATTGGCCTTGCGGAGTCCAGTGGCGGTGGCCGCATGGAGGAGTTCATAGAGCGTCTGCTGATCGACAAATTCGGGCGGGACTCTTTCTCGCCGCAGCTGGTAGTGGAGTGTGCCCACCGATCCTTGGGGCCTCGGCCGGTCCCTGGGGCTCCACCGCGCCCTGTCATCATCAAGTTCCTCAATTACAGAGATTGCGACACCCTGCTGCGCCTGGCCCGGGAGCAACAACCGATTCTGCATGAAAATACCACTATCTCGTTCTATCCGGATTTCACCCAGATGGTGCAGGAGGCCCGCCGCAAGTTCGCGGGAGTGAAGAAGAAACTGCTACAGCGAGATATTCCATATTCTATGCTGTATCCCGCCAAGCTAAAGATCACTCACCATGGCAAAGCTCTCTTCTTCGGTAGCCCACAGCAGGTGGAGGACTTCCTAAATGAACAGCAATCTTCCGCCTCTCAGCGGCGCAGCCCTGGGGCGAGGTCTGGGTCCAGATCGCCGATGTCTGCTCCTGACTGATGAGTACTAATGTCATGGTTTCTTCTTTTTCCTTTCTTTTATTCTTCTTTCTCTCTCCTCATTGCCCACGCTTCCTTGCTCCCTTCTCTCCCCTTTGCTCATGCCTTCTTCCAGCTGCAGATATGGACTGGCTGAACTCACGGGACGATTGCTTTGAATGTGGTGGGGGCTACTCCAGTCCTTTGGCCTTTCTTTGAACTTGCAGGGGACAGGAGGGCTTCGAAACCAGGGGTCCCACTCGTAACGTTACTCAATACTTATGATGTACTGGCAAGGAAATTGATGCTACTATTCGCCTTGGCTCTCCCCCCCACCCCACTTATGCCCCTCGCCCAATGTGGTGGCAGTGCAGTGGGTGCAATATTGGGATAGGGGAGGGTAGGTCCAGCTCACTGGTGTCTCCCGGAGAGGGAATACCCCACAACACTGGTTATGTTTGTTATAGGGGACGGGAGGGGTCTGGATCCCGACAGGTTTGGGCTGTCGTGGTGGGAGGGGGAGGGACGGGACATTGAACTACTGACAGGGGAACAGTTTATGGGGAGGGTCTCCTCTGACGAGTTGGGGAAGTTGGCTGGACTGGGAGGGGGGGGGAAATGTAAATGCAAAACCACACTTGAACATCGGACCACACACTCTTATACACTTGGGTTTGATGTCTTGCAATCCCCGTGTTGGGGCCTGAGGGCGGGGGTACAACATCTTACTGGCATGGGAGGGGTTGGGCAGCAGGGTTTCGAGGCTCGGCTGCGAGACATGCTTAGATCCAGCATCTGGTGCCCCTCTGTGTAATGGCACAAGGGGAGAGATTTGCACAGCAAGACCCGCATAGTAGGGTCAATGTCTTGGGGGACCCGCGTAAGCGGCGGCAGGTCCTGTGTTATCTTGATCGCCATCAGATACACATAGCGTTGCTGCAGGAAACCCACACGGACCCCCGTCGATTACCTACATTTGCATCTAGATGGGCAGCTTACGGCCTTTTTTCTTCATATTCAACATACTCCAGTGGAACAGCCATATTAGTCAGGAAACACACTCCATTTGTACCTCTGAGGGAAAAAACTGACGTTGAGGGACGATTCTGTGTCGTGTGGGGACATATGGGAAACGCTACCATCACCATTGCATCCTCCTATGGGCCCAACATTGATGAACCCACACACTTTATCTCCCTGTGGGAAGTCATACTGGATATAGGATCCATGCACCTGATCTGGGGAGGGGATCTTAATGTCACCCTGAACCCTGATCTGGATCGATCTAATGCAGACACTACACAACACCCTTGCTCTCAGGCCTACATTTCTGACTTAATGGCTCATTATTCGCTGCTTGACGCCTGGCGCCGCATTCACCCGGATATGCAGGAGGGCACACACTGGTCGGCGCTGCACTCCACCTGGGCTAGGTTAGATTATATGCCACTATCCAGGAGTCTGGGGTCCTCACTGTTGGGCGCACGACACTTGCCTCGTACCTATTCGGACCATGCACCTGTGCTGATCACCCTGGCTAGAACTGGATTGGTCGGCGCACCGCTTCCATGGCGCATGCAGCCTAATATTCTCCTAGATTAACTTTTTAAGACGGAAATGTCCCAGGAGATCACAGAATTTATAGATCAGAATAGAGGGTCGGTGGACTGCGTGGCGACGGTGTGGGAGGCCTTCAAGGCCACCACGCGGGTGTGTGTATTTGTAAGGGCTCGGGGGTTCTGCGCTCGCTTCGCACCACGCTGACCTCCCTGGAACGTGCTTTACATGTACTAGAAACTGCCCCCTTATTTTTTGGATGACCCCATGGCACAACTCGACTACCGCACCAAACTCACCGAGTTCAAGGTCGATGGTGAGAGAGAAGTCCATTTTCGTGCTAAGCATTTCACTGCGCGAGCGTATGGGGAGGGGGAACGGCCCGGCAGATTCCTGGCAGGAGCGGTCCGCCCCCCGCGCTGTGCCAACCACATACTGGAGGTCAAAGCCCCTGACTGCACCATGCAGCGCGATATGCTTTCTATACTCTCCACCTTTGTCTCTCATTATTCCGCCTTGTACACATCCAAGCGTGAGTCGCCATTAGAGATGTCTGAGTACCTGTCGGAGCTTACCCTCGGATGGATATCCGACGCCCAGCGGGAACTCCTGGCGGCTCCCATAGGGCTAGCCGAAATTAAAGAAGCCATAATGCAAACGGCATCGGGCAAGGCGCCGGGTCTGGATGGCTTCCCTATCAAGTACTACAAAACCTTCATTGACCCATTAGCGGCTGTTCTACGAGAGGTGTTTGAGGAGGAGAATGAGACTGGATCCTTGCCACCCAGCATGTCAGAGACCCTAATAGTCTCTCTTCTGAATCCAGGAAAGCCCCCAGACTGCTGCGATTCCTACAGGCCCCTTTCTCTCATTAATAGCGATGTGAAGATCCTAGCCAAAGTCCTTGACGCTTTTCTCGGTCTTGAACAACGCTGATCCCTCTCTCGCCCTGGTGGCAGTGTTTCTGGATGCCACCAAGGCATTCGACTCGGTCGAGTGGGACTACCTTCATTTGATTCTACGAAACATGGGCATGCCACTGGCATTTTCCAGATGGATTCAAATCCTGTACCGCCGCCCCATGGCAAGAGTCCTTATTAATGGTCGTGCCTCTCATCCCTTCCTCGTCACCAGAGGTACTAGGCAGGGATGCCCACTGTCGCCACTCCTTTTCGCCTTAGCGATAGAACCGCTGGCGTCCCGTCTCAGGCAGAATTACCTTGCGGCATCCCTGAGATGCCAACGGCGGCAAATTTTATTGTCACTCTAGGCGGACGATCTCACACTATATATCAAACATCCCCGGGATAATTTAAACCCTATACTCAGGGAATTCGTTAGATTTGCGCTGTGCTCAGGGATACACATCAATTGGGGTAAATCCGCTATCTTCCCTCTCACGGAAGGTATTGACAGAGTCCCGCTTGACTTTCCACTAGAGTGGTGCGATACCGACGTGAAGTACTTGGGAGTGTGGGTCTCCAGGGATCGGCAAGAGGTGATGCGCATGAATTATGGTAGGGCTCTTGAAGCTATACGCTCGAACGTGGTCAGGTGGTTGACCCTACCGTTGACCATGGCTGGTCGGATCTCACTTATAAAGATGGTTATACTCCCCAAGCTACTCTATCTCTTCCTCAATATACCGTTTCATCCGGGTGGATATTTCTTAAGGGCATTACGATCAGAACTCATCCGTCTGGTGTGGGGAGGGAAAAGGCCACTGCTTAAGTGGTCTGTGCTTGCGCGCCCGTACATTCAAGGTGGGTTTGATATACCTGATTTCAAACTTTACTACAACTGCGCCCAGGCACACTATGCGTACTATTGGTACCGGCCCTCCCTTTCATGCCACAGACAGCGGTGGAACACTGGTTGGCAGACCCGGTCCCGCTTGAGGGGACGGCCCTTGCTGAAGTGCCTTCGTCTCGGCGGACCGCAACCCCGTGCATGCTATGGCACATGCTTGGAGTGTTCTTGCTGGTCACATGGGCGTGCCGCTCCTTTATTCCCCACTGATGCCCCTGGTGTACCACCCGGCCCTCCCACTCTTAGGAGAAGGGCTGTTCCAGAGAATAAAACTAAAAATGGGGATTACGTGCTGGGGTGACCTATTCCATGAGGGTAGGTTTCGTGACCTCCCGCTCCTCTATGGGAACACTGTCCCCACCCCCTTGGAGGTTTTCGCTTTTATTCGGCTCCGTAGTGGGCTACAGAAAATATTGCCGGCATATCCGGCTGAGCCTACTGTTCTGGAACCGTTCCATTATCTGCTTGACTCCTCTTCCCCATCGCACATGGTCTCCTCGCTTTATTGGCGCCTATATAACCGTATTGGGGGGGAGGTGTTGAGGTCCCGCGCCTGCTGGGAGGCTGAGATCGGCATCGCTTTTACGGATGACCAGTGGGAGTTCTGCTGTTTGCAAACTGAAATGATCTCCTCTAGTAGTAGGTTTCGCGTTATCCATTATAAGTTCCTGCATCGCCTCTACTGCACTCCAGCTCAGATGTACAGGTTTAATCTTCGCGATAATGACCGCTGTGACGGGTGCCACTCTCCTAGATCGGATTTCCTACACCTGGCCTTGACCTGCCCGAGCATAGATGAATATTGGAGCCGGGTCAATGCGGCCCTGGGGGAAAGGCTGGGGTCCCCGCTGCAGCCCTCTCCTTTACAGGCATTACTGGGGCACACCCGAGACATACCTAAGCCAGATCGCCGCTTTGTTACTAGCGCATTACTGCTTGCCAAGCGCCGCATAGCGTGTCGATGGGGACGGGGGAGAAGCCCCAAGTTTAAGGAATGGCTGCGGGATTTGCTCACCTTTCAGGAAAATGTCCTTTTGTACTCTGAGTTGCTTCCGCCCGCGTCCCGCCCCCCTGACATTTGGGGACCCCTGACACGGTACCTCGCTGCACACGGCGGCCGGCGATCGCCCTCTGCTACTGCTGAGGGATAGCTCCTCTACTGTCTGCTTTCACTGGGAGGGATGTGCCTCGTGGGTGCCTTTCGGGGATAGAATCACATGCTACCTGTCCTTCCTATAGCGATGCTGCTGGGACAAAGTCTTTCCTGGGGAGTTACTGCTCGTTGCCTGCGGCGTTTCCCTTTCACACCACTCCCCTGCACTACCACAAAGGGATGCACATGATCACTACTGGCCTTCGCAGGGTTGTACGGTTAGATGTGTCCAGGGGCATGCCGCATACTGACTGGAATCGTGGAGTGGGTCTGGCTGGGGGGACCGGGTTTCCTACTGGGCTGTTCGCCGGCCTGGGGGCCCCATCGGGGGTAAGGGTTGCTATGAACATGTAATTGTCTCAAGTGTACGATATCAAGCAGACTGTTGATATTCAGATGTCTCCGTATATGGACAAGTGTGTTGCATTACTGTATTTTGATGAATAAATTCTAAATAAAGAGTTAAAAAAAAAAGTATGGGTGTCAGCTCCTCTATTAAATCCAGGATGCTGTCTGGGTGCAACCTGTAGTTCACATGGATCTCCTCCTCGGTCAGTTGGAAGAGGGTGATGCGTGCTCTGTAGATCCTTTCCTGGCGTCTCCTTCTCTGCGTGGCATCCCTGATTCGCAGCCTCCTGGCTATCACATACAGGCCAGCGATGGTGGGAAGTCCCAGTGGCAATGTGGGCCTGTTTAAATTGGTTGCACTTGGTTACCACCTGCTCAGAGTTGGTGGTAATTGAGAAGTGCAAAATTGCGATTTTTGATGATTCGCTATTTGCGATTTTTGCCTACATCTGATTTTGCGAATTCGCAATTTGCGAGGTCGGTAATAGCGATTTCCGCTAATGATGGGATGCAGACTGCGATTACGCTAAATAATTCGCAGAATCTGCGTTACGCTAAAATGCTAATCGCTAAATTAGCGATTCGCATTTTAGTGCAGCGGAAACATTTCCTACATAGGTACAGTCAGTTTTGCGATCGCAAAACCCAGATTCTTGCGAATCGCAGTGTTTGCGATCGCAAAAGTGATTGCTACATATGGCCCTATATCTCTTTCTAAAGTGAGACTTAGAAACTTCTTTGAACTTTTTCACATCCAGATTTTCACCATGAACAATCCGCTTGGTGTACCTGACCCAGGCTTAATTGCAGTCTGCCTGAAATTCCACCCTGGTCCCAGTCACCTGGAACCATACACTATCAATGGCACTTTGCCTTTTCTTGGTGCATTTTCACTTAAGTCTTTACAAATTCATATCTCCTGTTTGCTTTATTGGATGTTTGAAATGTTGATCTCAATTTGCTCATTACATTGTTCTCTATTTTTATAAATTAAAGTAGTGTTATTGTCCCGTTGTGTTTTTGACATTTTAAAAGTTTGGTACTTCTAAATGCTTTACACATTTTCTTTAAGCTAAACCTGTCTACTCTGTGCTGCCTTAGCTACCAGAGGTTGGGCCATGTTTAATTTATCATAACCTTTGACTAGACCTAATAGGTTAGTGAATGCATTACTCATGGTCACCATTCATCCACCTTAATTAATAATTAGCTTTCTCTCACAGATTAAAGAAATAATAAACAACCCCTACATTCTGCCTGATGAAATGGTGTAGGGAGGGCCCTGGTAAATTAGGGTGAATTCCTTCTGCCACCTGCAGGTCAGGTAACCAGAACATCAGAACTAGATGACAATACTCTTTGTGTGAATCTCACATTGCCGCCCATGTAAGCAGAGTAACTGGGTTCCCTTCGCTGTGATAGTGTGAAAGGCTGCTGGGGTGAACCCAAGTAAGGCATTAGAGCCCTGAAAGGAAAAGAAAATATGTTAAGAGATTATGTTTAGAGGCTTTGGGAACAGTGCAACTATCCACTGAGGAGCCTGATGCTAAGATCAACATACAGTAATCTAACTGTAACAAAGAAACAAAAGGAAAACAATGGAATCTCCCAGACTTTAGAGCCTTCCTCAAGGAGAAGAGGTTAGTGGCAAGATAAAGCTAGCACTGCAAAGAGTTCCAATGTTTTGCAACAAAAAAGGCAAAGTAGCAATCGCCAGCTCTAAGAGCCTTTCGCCGATGTCGGTGGGCCAGCCACTGACAGGCCGTCGGTAGCAGGCCCATGGATATATACAGAGGTGGCCCGACCGATAGATTCAAATCAGGCGGTTGGAAGCATTGGGCTGTGGGACAGACTGTTACTTTTCTGACAGGCTAAAGGAGCCCGTCGAGGCAGCGATGCAACCGTAATCCCCACAATAGGGGTGGTGCCTGCTCAGGCACAGCCGTAGGTATTACGCTGCCCGTTTCCCTCTGGATTTTCATGGCGGTCCAATTGCCATAAAATGGCAGACAGAAAGAGACTTTGGGGGCCACTAGCAGTGCAACTGCCCCCCCTGGGCCTCTGCTATATGCCTGGGGGCATAGGTGTTGGCCCCCATACATCGATGCACCATGTGCTGGGCACCAAGTGGTGCTTGTCACACAGATGTTTGAAAATATGCCTTTTTCAACTGCAGCTTGTGCTGCAGCACTTTTCCGGCCCGTAGTACAAGCTGCAATTGAAAATGGCATATTTCCGACCGCTGTGCTGGCGGTTGCATTGGAATACGGGAGGTGGAACCGCCGACTACTAGTCGGGTGGTTCCATTTCCATTGCAATGCTGGTCGGCCAGCATCATAACGAGCCCCTAAATTCATTACTCTTGGGCAAGGTGAAGAAAAGATGAGAGAAGCTAATGTGAGAGCGGGTACAATGAATTACGTCTGTAGATAATGCTGAGGTTACCATCATAGATGGTTTTCTGGCAGATACAGATTCTCTTACATTGAACAATGTTGTTAATAGGAATCCAGTGAAGGGTTTGAAGATGTTTGGAATTGGGTGCCCTTTGTGATCAAGAAATATTCTCGCAGCCGTATTCTGAGTTAGTTTTAGGTTATGGAGCTGGAATTTAGGTAATGAAAAGCAAAGTGCATTGCAATAGTCAAGGCAAGAGCCTAGTGTTGTGCAAATGACTGTAATCAAACTGTATTAGACAGTGAACAGACAATGAACTTTGTAGCATCCTCCCCAGTCTGGGAGTTTGTAACAGACCACACCACAAAACAAGCTGGGTTTACATGCAACAATTAACTAAATGTACTGTGGCATGGATTCTGTGAAATCAAAGAACTATGCTTAGGACCATAGAAAGCTTAGTAGGCAGGGAATAAGTTATCCTACCAACTTAGTTCCCATGAGCCTGGGTCTGACTAGGTATAGTGTCTTACTTGCTATCCTACTCACTTACAGAGGCACAAGTGATTAGGCACCCCAGAACACCACACTCTCGACCCTCTCAGGAATCATGCTGACAGGACACATCCTTTTGCTTTCACACTCGTACTCATCCACAATATGTTCTGACAGAGACACGAGGAAAGTTTAAAATGTTTATTTCAACTATCATACTCTAGTATGTAGTATTTGTGCCACAATTAGTAAGAAGTTGCTAACACAAATACGGTCAGAATAGTAAGCAATCCAAAAATCATGAAAGGAGCTGTCATGATATTAGACAGGATAGGCTAGCCCCCTCTACCCTTCTACAGAAGCAAACTGATTATATATCAGAGGATCTCTGATTGTTTGCAGCGGACCCCGTACCTTAGCATGCACAGATGAAAGTTGTACATCTCAGGTGTAGTCGCAATCTCTTCTCCGAAAATCTCTATCCAAGTGTGTGTTTGCATGTCTGAGCATACCTATATGACAAAGAGTACGTGTTCCCAAACAACAGCTGCATTTGTGATTTTTGTGTAGGCGCTACAGCCTGACCAGAACAGAACATCAAGGGGTATTGTTGCTTGACCTTCAATATGGTGTTCAGACAAAATCCAAGGAAAGAGAATAACGCAAAAACAACTGCAGGTTCTGTGTGAAAGTACAGCATGGCACAAAGCAAAATACGTTTACATAGTAATGTGCGCAAAGCAGTGTGTTTTCCATATGTTAGCCCGAACACATTGCAGATGTGCTCAGGCTAACATATGGAAAACAACAATGGGCCTAGACAGGACATATGACAGTACTGCGTCACAAACTTTATTAACCACACTCAGCCACACCCATCAGTTTAGGTAATACTTGTAAGGAGTCTGTTGAGGGCCACTAGAGTATTTCGGCTCATAAACACAGGACAAAACAACTCCACCTTTGTCATATAAAAAGTAAAAACAAATATATAGACATATACACATAACAGTTATTCAATGAGTCATTGAGGTGCTCGCACCAACCATCCAGATCAAGTTGTACGAGTTAGAGGAGGGGCATCTTCAACTGGTGAATATTTGACGTTACAACATGCACTAATACAACACGTGCCATTACAACGCAGGTATTACTATGCCAAAGCCTTTACAACGACCTACCATTACAAAGCAAACATTTACTAGGTATATTCCTTCAACCCGCATGCCATTACAACGCAAAGGCATGTGTGGTAAAGACATACAATTGGTAAAAGTGGTAAAGGTAGGTAAATAACTATATAAATATATCTATATATTTATAAATTGGCGGTCACCAGTGGGTAGTTATAGTTAGGACCGATTATAGGAAAACCGCAACATTCTATTTGGAATAACTTTGGCACCGGTTGACGAAACTTCGCGAAATTTTCAAAACTGGTGGGGCGCTCCGGTTCACTCCTATCCTGAAAGTCTCGGGGTGATTCATCAAGTGGGGGCCGAGAAAAAAGGGGGGCCCAAACGTGTTTTCCCCATGTAATTTTCCAAAGGAACCTTTAATCGCAGCTACAGCCCGAACTGCTGAACGGAATTACACCAAATTTGGCAAAGAGGTAGCCCTTGGTTCACACTCGTGCCTTTTGGTTATATGGTGTAAATCCGTTCAGTAGTTGCTGAGAAAATCAAAAGTAAAATCACATATATATCTGGGCGGAGCCTAACCACACATCTCATCGTGAGATCTGATTGGCTGTCAGCACTTCATCCAAGAAGTGTTAGCAGCCATCTTTGGACCAATATACATGATAGCACCTCATTAAAAAGCATTGCAGTTAATTGTAGGTTTTAAGACTTTAGTTACATTATAAATCATTTGTTGATGGTACCATACTCATTTTAGGAATTGTGGTGTGTTCTAAGGTGATTTTACCATGTGAAAAAGCCTTCTGCTGGGATATCATGAATCATGTTTGAGAGAAAACTATTTTCTCATGCTTTTCCCACAGAGGTTTGGAAGGTGATCTATAAGCTAAACCGAGAGCATATTTTCTGTAAATTCACAGTATCTTTCTCAGTTGTGTGAGAATGAAGTCCGACATTCTCAGTAAAAAATGTACATCCAACAAGGGCAGACACTGTCAGTTGATTCCTTTGTGTTCTACTGCAGCTTCCCAGAGTGTTCTAAAGCACAACTAGAGCGCTAATAGTCCTATTTATGACAAACGTATTGCACACCTGAAGCCATCTTGATTGGAAAAAAATGATAACTCTTAAAACATTTAATTTATAAATGAACAGAATGAGGGGGTTCATTGTGCCATAGAAAGTATGATTAGTTCTGCAGAAAGAAAAATTAGGGCACATTTTGAGTGACTTCTCAAATCCTCTTCTATTTCATTAAAAAATTCTGACATGCAGACTGAAACATGCACTTTCAAATACCAGCAGCAGACTTCCCTGGTGAGCAGTATCTTTACTACAGTGATCTAATGAGCAACTAGAGTGCTAACATTCAGAATTTATGGCAAATGTGTGACACATCTGAATGCCTTCTTGATGGAATCAAACTAAAAAACTGAAAGTATTTCCTACTGAGGAGACTGTAGTAAATGAGGAAATTAGGAAAATTCATAACAAATAAGTCTCCCAAGATGGCCACCAGCGACAAAAGAGCCCAAATGTAGCACAAATATCACCCAGATGTAGCCCAAGTATAGCCCAATGACAGAATGTCCCAGAGTGTTCTAAAGAACAACTAGAGCGTTAACAGTCTTACTTATGACAAAAGTATGGCACACCTGAAGCCATCTTGATTGGAATAAAGTGGTAACTCTTAAAACATTTAATTCATAAATGAACAAAATGAGGGGGTTCATTTTGCCATAGAAATTATGATTGGTGCTGCAGAAAGAAAAATTAGGGCACATTTTGACTTCTCAAATCCTCTTCTAGTTCATTAAAAAATTCTGACATGCAGACTGAAACATACACTTTGAATACCAGCAGCAGACTTCCCTGGTGAGCAGTAGCTTTACTATGGTGATCTAATGAGCAACTAGAGTGCTAACATTCAGAATATATGGCAAATGTGTGACACATCTGAATGCCGTCTTGATGGAACCAAAGTAAAAAACTGAAAGTATTGCCTACTGAGGAGACTGCAGTAAATGAGGAAATTAGGAAACCTCATAAAATATGTCTCCCAAGATGGCCACCAGAGACAAAAGAGCCCAAATGTAGCACAAATATCACTCAGATGTAGCCCAAGTATAGCCCAATGACAGAATGTCCCAGAGTGTTCTTAAGAACAACTAGAGCGGTTACTGTCTTACTTATGACAAAAGTATGGCACACCTGAAGCCATCTTGATTGGAATAAACTGGTAACACTTAAAACATTTAATTGAAAAAGGAACTCAATGAGGGGGTTCATTTTGCCATAGAAAGTATGATTAGTGCTGAAGAAAGAAAAATTAGGGCACATTTTGAGTGACTTCTCAAATCCTCTTCTATTTCATTAAAAGATTCTGACATGCAGACTGAAACATGCACTTTTAATACCAGCAGCAGACTTCCGTGTTGAGCAGTAGCTTCACTACAGTGATCTAATGAGCAACTAGAGTGCTAACATTCAAAATTTATGGCAAATGTGTGACATATCTGAATACCTTCTTGATGGAATCAAAGTAAACAACTGAAAGCATTTCCTACTGAGGAGACTGCAGTAAATGAGGAAATTAGGAAACTTCATAACAAATAAATCTCCCAAGATGTCCACCAGAGACAAAAGAGCCCCAATGCAGCACAAATATCACCCAGATGTAGCCCACATGTTGCCCAATGACAGAAGTGTGCAAAACACTTTTTATTTTTTGTGTTTTTGCAGTTATATATAATGCAGACTTGTCACGTATTGGAGTGCTTTACATGAGCACTGGTTACATCACACAAGAACAAATTCACTTTGGTTGTAGACATGGGGAGATTAAGTGATTTCACCAGAATCACAGAATGTCGAGCTGAAGCAGAAACTCCAACCTGGCTCCCCAGTTGCAAAGTCTGCAGCTCTGGAAGTAACACCACATTCTCTCCCCTAAGTGCAACATTTAATCAAGTGGTCAACTGGATAAAAAAACATAAAGATAACAAATAATTTAAAAGTGCTTTGTCGCTATTTAAAAACTCAGAAAATATGTCCTCATTTTATTTTTTTTAGAGCACTATCCATAATTTTGATGCAAATAAGACCCTCTAATATATGTAATTACTAAAGGAAATGCTCTAGGTATTACAGTTTTGATTACATCAAGACGACGTCAGGCGTTCCACACTTTTTTAATAAATATAGAATGTTAGCAATCTAGTTGTTTAGTAGGATACTGTTGAGAGGCAGAGGCCAGGGGCAGGGACTCTGAAAATTGAAGGCAGGTAGGAGGGTGCAGAGGCAACAATTTGACCATACTGGGCAGGCAGGAAGGGCAGTGGCAGGACAACAGACTATGACAATGTAACTCAAAGGGGAACTATAACTCGCGCCCCCACAATGCACTGCTGATGATGTCACATATTACATCATTCATGACATGGTCAGTGACATCACTGCTGACATCACTGCTGACATCTCAAATGACATCACTGATGACATCACTGATGACATCATCCAGTGACTGTGTGTTTCTGTAAAGTTTAAATTTGTTTTATATATATTCCAAGCTGTATTGAGGAATGAGTGGTTGTATAAGTGTCTGTATGGAGGATTTAGTAGGTATGTGACTGACTGCATACGTGAGTGATTAAATGTGTCTTATTGAATGCATGGGTTAGTGACTAAACTGTGTGAAAGTCTGTATCAGTCTGTCTGTTCCTTTGTATGCTGCTGCATGGTTTGGTGAGTAGCTGCATGAGTGTCTATATGGGTTATTGATTGCTTGCCTGAGTATTTGTATGGTTGCCTGAGTGTGTGTGTGGGTGGGTGGTAGTTGTGTGACTTAGTGCATAGATGTGTGAGTGGTTGATTCACTGGGTGTATGGGTTCAAGAGTGAATGTGGAAACAGCTGTATGGGTGGGTGAGTGTGTGTATGGGTGTGTTGGTGAGTGAATGGATGTCTCAGTGGTACATGTGCAGGTAACTACATATGTAAAAGGCAGTATATGTGAGTGATGGTGTATATAAATAACTATATGTGAGAGTCAGTAATTGTGAGAGTGGCTGCATGGATGAGTGTGTATTTGTATCAGAGATTCTATAAGAGAGTAATTATGTGTTAGTATCTGTATGAATAAGTGAGGTGGTGTCTGTATAACTGTATTGGTGAGTAAATGAAAGTATGATTGATTATTTGCATGACTGACTAAGTGTGTGAGTAACTCTAGATATGTGACAGTGTATAGGTGTATGAGTGCATATGATAGTGTTGTATTGATGAGTGACTGCATGTATGAGTGACAGTATGGGTGAATGAGTGGATTTGTGTGTAGACCCAGGAATCTGTCAGTGCGTACTTAGTAACTAGTATTGATGTGTCTATTTTTTCGAAAATGGTAGTCTGTTTTTTAGAGTGGGTGTATCAAAGGTTATATTCAGGTGTGAGGAGGCGCATCAGATTTTCACGTGGATGATGTCATCAGTGATGTCATCAGTGATGTCATTTGAGATGTCATCAGAGATGTCATCAGTGATGTCACTGACCATGTCATGAATGATGTAATATGTGACATCATCAGCAGTGCATTGCGGGGGCGCGAGTTATAGTTAGCTGAACTAACTATAACGCCGGAATTTCTATGGTTTTGTATGAGTGAAATGTCCAACTAACTATAACGTTCCTGAAACCTATGGTTTTTTCAGTTAATTTCTATGTTTTTTTAAATGCTAACTTCTCACTATAAGGTGCCTGAAACCTATGTTTTTTTCAGTGAATTTCTATGTTTTTTTCAATGCTAAGTTCTAACTATGACGTGCCTGATACCTATGGTTTTTCCAGTGAATTTCAAAGGTTTTTTAAATAAAAATTTGTAAGTCTAATGTACCTCAATCCTATGTTGTTTTTATTTTATATATATGCATATATATATATTTAACAAAATTGTGAATAATTTGTAGTTTGGGAAACTATATTTATTCTTTTTTTTTAATATTATACAGAAGTTGCGCACCCTTTGCGCACCTTACACAATGGCTGTGCGCATTCCGGTAGCCATTTTGAAAAGTCGTGCTGGGGTTGCGACTTCGGCGTAATTTGTAAAGTATGAAATATCTTTAAATTAATTATAAATAAAAGTTTTCCTTTAAGTGTTTGTCTAAATTTATTAATAAAAGTATTTTTAAAGTATTATTTTCAATATAATTTCGACTAAAAATTATTCGATTATTATTGGATTCAGAAGTTAGGAGGGATGGCCATTTTGCTCGATCTGTTTTGCAAGATTTTTTGGTCTAATCAGGTGCACTCCCTCCTCCGGGTGAGGTACAGCTTGAGGATTCTATTCAAAAGGTGAGGAATCCACAGGCAGAAGTATCCATCAGAAGAGCAAGTTACTTACCTTCGGTAACGCTTTTTCTTGTGGATACAGCATCTGCCTGTGGATTCCTCACTGTCCCACCCGCCTCCCCGTTGTCCACCTGTTTCTACCAAAAAGATGCTTTTACAGTTTGGCATGGATGTTTTTAATATGTCTTAATCATGCTTATGTTTTATTAGTGAGAAATGCTTGATCTGTTGCTATTTCTTTCTGCCTTTATTGGTTATGCATTTATATATATATATATTTATATATATATATATATATACATATATATTACTGCAGCGGCTCTTTCCTTACGGCATCCGGCTCTCTTGACGTCTTTTTGTAGGTATATTTCCTCCCCGAACATGAATACATTTCTTGTTAGACATAGCTCAATCATTTCTACTATCATTGCGTTGTGATTTGTGAAATGAATGTTCCGCTCTTTTAGGAAATATTTGCATGCTGCTAGCCCAATTTCGTTGTTAATATTGGTATACAATGAGATCACATCCATTGGTATTAACTTATATGTTGGTTCCCAGGTGATGTCTTGCATTATTCTCAATAAATCCTTGGAGTCTCTTAGGTATGATGTCAATTCCATTACATATGGAAACAAAAATGTATCCACAAAATTTGCAATTGGTTCCAGCAGCGATCCTTTGGCAGAAACTATTGGTCTCCCTGGTGGTTTTATGGGGTTTTTGTTGATTTTGGGGAGAAAATATATTGCTACCATGATCGGATTTTCTTTTGTAACATATTTCAGCTCATCGTGATCTATTAGTTTTTTCTCCCACCACTCCTGTAGTTTTGTATCCAGTTCATGTTTGATATGCGTTGTAGCGTTTTCCTTTAGTCTTTCATAATGCTTTGTGTTGTTCAATTGTGCGTGGGCTTCCTCGACATAGAGACTTCTATCCTGTATTATGATGTTCCCACCTTTATCGACCATTTTGATTATGATTTTATCATCAGATTTTATTTTTTGTAAGGCCTTTCGTTCTTCCAATGTTATGTTGTGTCTATGTTTTTTGTTTTTCAATTGATACAAGTCTTTAACCACTGCTTCGTGGAATATTTCTATTTTATTTCCAGTTGGCAGTTGTGGGTTGTATTTGGATTTAGATTTCTTTCCACTACTGCCTTCGCCCAATTGTACGCAGTATTTCTCCAGTTCATTCGGTGGTTCACTATTATCTAGTTCCATTAGTGTGATAAAATCATGAGCATCTCCTGCTTTTAACTCCATTCTGGGTGACTGTAGTTGTTTTTTATATTCAGTTATTTTCGGATTTTCTTTAAAGTTTTTGGCGAGTTTTAGTTTTCTGATATTCTGGTTTGACCACATCCATTTCATTGGTAGGACAAAAAGAGAGGCCCCGTTTGAGTATTTGACATTCAATTTCTGTTATTGTTCTTTTGGATAGATTGATAACTTCTAGTTCTTGAGATTCCTCTAGTTCTTCTTCTGTCTCATACTTCTTGTCCAGGTTCCTGTTTTTTTGGGGTCTGTTGATGCGCTTGCCTCTTCTGGCTTGTTCATTTTTGGGCGGCCTCTTCCCCTGCCCCTTCCTCTGCCCATTCCTGGTTGCGCCCCCATGTTTTTCTCCCAATTTCGCTGTTGGCGGGCCAGCCACATTTCAAGGAAATATGACAATCTGAAACAACAAGACAAACTTGACTTAGCGACAAATGTATCCAGCAGCGTGTCGTCCCTTACATCAACAGATGCGAGTGAAAATGAAGGGGAATCAGCAGGTGCCTGTCCTAAATGCAATTTTTTAGGGGAAATGAGGCTGGCTCTCCAACAGCGAAATTGTGAAAAAAACATGGGGACGCAACCAGGAATGGGCAGAGGAAGGGGCAGGGGAAGAGGCCGCCCAAAAATAAACAAACCAGAAGAGGCAAGCGCATCAACAGACCCCAAAAAAACAGGAACCTGGACAAGAAGTATGAGACAGAAGAAGAACTAGAGGAATCTCAAGAACTAGAAGTTATCAATCTATCCAAAAGAACAATAACAGAAATTGAATGTCAAATACTCAAACGGGGTCTCTCTTTTTGTCCTACCAACGAAATGGATGTGGCGCAAACCAGAAGAGATATATACAAATATATCAGAAAACTAAAACTCGCCAAAAACTTTAAAGAAAATACGAAAATTACTGAATATAAAAAACAACTAAAGTCATCCAGAATGGAGTTAAAAAAGCATGAGACGCTCATGATTTTATCACACTAATAGAACTAGATAATAGTGAACCACCGAATGAACTGGAGGAATACTGCGTACAATTGGGCGAAGGCAGTAGTGGAAAGAAATCTAAATCCAAATACAACCCACAACTGCCAACTGGAAATAAAATAGAAATATTCCACGAAGCAGTGGTTAAAGACTTGTATCAATTGAAAAACAAAAAACATAGACACAACATAACATTGGAAGAACGAAAGGCATTACAAAAATTAAAATCTGATGACAAAATCATAATCAAAATGGCCGATAAAGGCGGGAACATCATAATACAGGATAGAAGTCTCTATGTCGAGGAAGCCCACGCACAATTGAACAACACAAAGCATTATGAAAGACTAAAGGAAAACCCTGCAACGCATATCAAACATGAACTGGATACAAAACTACAGGAGTGGTGGGAGAAAAAACTAATAGATCACGATGAGCTGAATCATCTTACAACAGAAAATCCGATCATGGCAACAATATATTTTCTCCCCAAAATCCACAAAAACCCCATAAAACCACCAGGGAGACCAATCGTTTCTGCCAAAGGATCGCTGCTGGAACCAATCGCAAATTTTGTGGATACATTTTTGTTTCCATATGTAAAGGAATTGACATCATACCTAAGAGACACCAAGGATTTATTGAGAATAATACAAGACATCACCTGGGAACCAACATATAAGCTAATAACAGTGGATGTGATCTCATTGTATACCAATATTAACAAAGAAATTGGGCTAGCAGCATGCAAATATTTCCTAAAAGAGCGGAACATTCATTTCACAAATCACAACGCAATGATAGTAGAAATGATTGAGCTATGTCTAACAAGAAATGTATTCATGTTCGGGGAGGAAATATACCTACAAAAAGACGGTACAGCGATGGGTTTTTCCTTTAGTCCAAGCTATGCGTGTCTCCCAATGGGCTGGTGGGAACAAAAAGTGGCATGGGAAACCAAAAATGACCGATATGTGGAAAAAATAGTATCTTGGATGAGATACATAGACGATCTCCTCATAATTTGGGATGGGTCAGAAGAAGATTTTGACTCCTATTTCAACATTCTAAATAACACTGACACCAGCCTACATTTCACGTATAACATCAGTGACAACAGAGTGGTGTTCCTGGACACAGAGATCTATATTGTAGAGACGAAAATACACACAACATTACATCGCAAGAGCACAGCTAGCAATGCCACATTGCATGCGGAGAGTTTTCATCAAGCAAGTCCAGTAAGAAACATTCCGTATGGAGAACTATTGAAGATACGTCGAATTTGCTCAGAAGAACATGAATGGAAAAAACACAGCAAACAATCTATGATGAGATTTAGGAAACGGAAATACAATAAAAAAATATTGGCAGACTGTTTGAAAAGAACTGAAAATAATGAAAGAGCTGATATCATCAGGAGTAACAACTCAAAAGAAGAAGATGGCAATGCAATTTGTCTTATTACAACACTCTCCACACAGTCCAAACAAATTGAGAAAATTCTACGAAAACATTGAAATATCCTGGTTTTAGATCCCTCTATGGCAAAAATGGTGGGAAATCATCCAAAAATCACATATAGGAGAGCTAAAAACCTAAAAGATGAATTAGTCCACAGTCACTTTGAAACACAAAATCAGAAAACTTGGTTGCAAATAAATGTTTTCTACAAATGCTCAACGTGCAAAGTATGTCAGATAGCACGCAATATGAAAGAGATCACAATGGCAAATCAAAAGAAATGGAAAATCAACCAATTGATTAACTGTAAAAGCCTATTTTTGATCTATATAATCAAATGTCCGTGCAAACTAAGGTATGTGGGGAGCACGGTTTGTGAACTAAAAAAACTTATTCTTGAGCATGTAAGGGTCACAATAAACAGGGACCGCAGTTATGCGGTTGCGGAACATATGGAAAAACATCATGAAAGTGACTGGAAGAAATTGAGTTTTTATGCCATAGAAATGGTCGGTTGTCATGTGAGAGGTGGCAATCGGGAAAAAACTCTAAGACAGACGGAATCACGCCACATTCTGTTATTCAGAACCCTGACGCCTTATGGCTTGAACAAGGGCGAGTAGATGTATTCCCATTCATGAAACAGTTTTTGAATCGATAAACAATAAGGTTTAGGAAATTGAGAAATTAGATGAAATGTACCACAGTCTTAATTAATCTCTGATTAATGCTTCTCTACATCCAGATAGGTTTGAGGTGATTACATGAAATAACCGGAGTGTACTCTCAAAATGTAATTTTTAAATCACATTTCACATAATTTTATGGTTGATACGAATTATGGGGTGCAATAAGGAAGAAATGTGTTACAACAAAAGGGAATTACCCACTGGAGGGGATCCAAAAGAATTTTAAGGTAATAAATAGGTGCTCATACACACTTAAAAGCCAAACAACACACAGATATAATCAGCCCACATCATTAGGATATAATTAACAAACATAAAACCAAATAGAGGGTAATATCATTGAATAAATAAAGGAAATTATGGTACGGGCGGGATTAATAAAGAAAGAGAAAAAGAACAAAAGACCCACTAGAGGGTAAAAAACAATAGTATAAATAAATTGAACCAGAGGTATCTAAAATTGATTCTAAGTCAATATAGACCACACACAATGCGTGGAATCGCAATAAAGTGAATTAAATATACCTTATGATTACCTTAAGAAAATAGGTTACAACACACCCCACCACAAACATAAACATGTATATAGATATATTGCACTATTGCCAGAATTAATAATATCACCAGTTAAGTAACGACAATCACAAACAGCACATTTTACCTTTTGAATTTTAATAATTTGTTATAACACTACAAGGACCAGAATGCAAGGCGACAAAATAGGATGTGATGTAACATCATGTGACTATTATAAAAAACAATGTTTGCAATGCCTTGATACCCGTGAACAAGGTCTGTGGGCAGACCGAAACGCGTTGGGCTAGATACCTGCTTGTATATGCTACTGCCGTAATTAAAATTGGAATCGAAACAGCACGATACCAGTGAGTGCGTGTGGATTATTTCCGGAAAGGAATATTGGTTGAAATAGAATACCGGCTGGCTCTGCCGTCTCCACGCTGATCGCACCATCAAGAGCTCCAGATGCCGTAAGGAAAGAGCCGCTGCTGTGGTTCTTCAAACGGAATCGGCATTGGTGAACGCTGGCAATACCGAAAAGGAAAACGCCAATGCGCGGAAGCCGAAAGGAGGAGGACGCTCGAAACCAGAAGACGGATGGCGGCGGGGAAGGCGGAATCCTCTGAATAGGTGAGTGCGTGAAACAAAGGGGCTTGTGTAATAATTGGATAACAAACAATGATAGCCGGTTGAGCTCCGTATAAGTGACATGCAATATAAGATGTAAGAGGCATTTATCTATATGCCGCAGACTGTTCTGTAACAAAGAAATAGAACGCTGTTACAATTAGGAGCCTGGTATTTATAAACAACAAAAGGCTAAGCAAGAACTTAAGAGTGGCAAAATGGCAACAGCAGCAGGTTCAACAATGGATAAAAGAGAGGCAAAAAGAAATGAAATAATGGGTTCATTATTTGAAGAACAAGTGGCCACAAACAGTGGGAATGGACCTCAGATTACACCAAGAAATATTGATATCAGGGCAAAATTAGGACTGTGGGAGAGACTATCTAAAAATGAAATAAACAAATGGTGGGAGGTAACCTCACTGAAAAAATATTTGGAGGTCAAGAGAGTGCCAAGGGGACTAAGGATTAACCTGATGCCAAACCACCAGGATACTAGTAATGGCTTGCTTCATGAATGGGTGGAACACATCCTCGGGTCATCGATGGGCTTGATGGAAATTCTCATTAAACATATAACGGTGGCATTGGAACAAACAACACTACAATTAAAGGAATTAGAAAATGAATTGGAAAAAATAGAATTAAACGCAGAACTGTCCAAATTCAAACAAGACTTGGAATATCAAATAGAGAAACATGAAGAGTCAGTACAACTTCGCAAACAGGTAAAATTCCAAAGAGACAAAGAAGACTATTCAGAAGGACGGATTTTCACTTATGCAAGGAAATATGACAATCTGAAACAACAAGACAAACTTGACTTAGCAACAAATGTATCCAGCAGCGTGTCGTCCCTTACATCAACAGATGCGAGTGAAAATGAAGGGGAATCAGCAGGTGCCTGTCCTGAATGCAATTTTTTAGGGGAAATTAGGCTGGCCCTCCAACAGCGAAATTGGGAGAAAAACATGGGGGCGCAACCAGGAATGGGCAGAGGAAGGGGCAGGGGAAGAGGCCGCCCAAAAATAAACAAACCAGAAGAGGCAAGCGCATCAACAGACCCCAAAAAAACAGGAACCTGGACAAGAAGTATGAGACAGAAGAAGAACTAGAGGAATCTCAAGAACTAGAAGTTATCAATCTATCCAAAAGAACACTAACAGAAATTGAATGTCAAATACTCAAACGGGGTCTCTCTTTTTGTCCTACCAACGAAATGGATGTGGCGCAAACCAGAATAGATATATACAAATATATCAGAAAACTAAAACTCGCCAAAAACTTTAAAGAAAATCCGAAAATTACTGAATATAAAAAACAACTACAGTCACCCTGAATGGAGTTAAAAAAGCAGGAGACGCTCATGATTTTATCACACTAATGGAACTAGATAATAGTGAACCACCGAATGAACTGGAGGAATACTGCGTACAATTGGGCGAAGGCAGTAGTGGAAAGAAATCTAAATCCAAATACAACCCACAACTGCCAACTGGAAATAAAATAGAAATATTCCACGAAGCAGTGGTTAAAGACTTGTATCAATTGAAAAACAAAAAACATAGACACAACATAACATTGGAAGAACGAAAGGCCTTACAAAAATTAAAATCTGATGACAAAATCATAATCAAAATGGCCGATAAAGGCGGGAACATCATAATACAGGATAGGAGGGCCCGATTCACAGAACAAACTTAAGACTAAATCCTAAACTTAGTACCAATCTGGTATTCACAGAATGCACCTAGTACTTCTGGTATTCACAGAATGAACTTACTACTTTTGCTATTCACAAAATGAATTTAGGACTTTTGCTATTCACAGAATCCATTTACGGCCACTAAACTTACGTCCGCACTCGGGCCAGAATTTCCGGGTCCGGAGCGGAAAGTCCGCTTACGGGCCGGAAAGTCCGCCTACGGGCCGGAAAGTCCGCTTATGGGCCGGAAAGTCCGGCTACGGGCGGAAAGTCCGGCTCAGGGCCGGAAGTTCCGATTACGGGCCGGAAAATCCGGTTTGGTGGCCATTGATAATGTGAGTCAAGGGTGAACCTGTCCAAGTCCCTACCATCCCCCACCATGCATCATCTGACACACTCCAGCCAATCCTAGCTCGGCAGCACGTATAACTGCAGAGCAGACACACACAAACCCTTTCAACATGTCACTGAATGTGTTTGTTGCACTGCCCCTTGCCATGAGGCAAACCCACTTGAGGAGGAGGAGGAGGAGAGCCAGAGCAGAGAGGATCTTCAGACAGAGGATCAACTTATTTGGAATGTCCAGTCAATATATAAGGGCCAGGTACCGTTTCCCTCCAGAAATCATCTTGGATATGGTATGTGAGTGGGAGCAGGAACTTGACTCCGTGACCTGCTGCTCACATGCAATACCAGCATACCTCAAGATCCTATCAGCGCTCCATTTCTTCGCCACTGGCTCATTCCAAAGGGTCTCCAGTGACCATGTGGGCATATCCCAGGCGAGCCAGTCGCGGTGCCTGCATCAGGTACTGCGATGCATCACTGCAAGATCCCACCACCACATACATATGCCACCGACACTGGCCCTGAGACAAAGGGCAGCACGAGATTTCTTTCGCATTGCACAATTTCCACGTGTGCTGGGTGCAATTGACTGTACCCATGTGGCCCTTCAGCCACCCCGCCACATTGCACACATCTTCTGCAACAGACACCGATGGCATTCCATCAACGTGCAAGCTGTCTGTGATGCCAGAGGGAGGTTCATTGATGTGCATGCGGTGTTCCCCGGCAGTACCCATGACAGCTTCATATTCCGCATGTCACCTCTTGCCCGGCGGATGGCTGCGGAAGAATTTGGCAACATGTGGCTACTGGGTAAGTACCAAGCGTTAGAAAGGAGGAATATGTGTTTTTGAAATGTCTGAATGCCCCCCAACATTAACCATTGTACTATAAGTATCATAAAGCTAGATACAGGGCCCACCTGACAATGCATGTAATACAGTATAGATCATGTCCTGTGCAAGTCAAAGAGGGAAATCTAACCAACTGCCCTTTCCCCTCTACTCAGGTGACGCTGGGTATGCACTCACCCCACATCTCCTCACCCCTTACAGGCGTGCAGACACTGTACCACAGCGTAGGTACAATAGGGCACACATACGGACTCGAGCCATCATAGAGCGCACTTTTGGTCTGTTGAAGTCGCGATTCAGATGTCTCGACCGTACAGGGGGGGTGCTGCAGTACTCCCCAGAAGTAGTGTGCAAGATCATTTTAGCCTGTTGTGTCTTGCACAACATTGCCTTAACGCATGGCTTACAGATACCGCTGGAACCTCGGCTACCTATGAATCTGGGAAACCGGGCCATGGCACATAACCGAGGTCAGGGCATGCAAGTCCGTGAGCAGCTTGTTGCCACGTTTTTCACATGAGCAACCTGTAGTGGAATGGACTAAATGTGGATTGCTGTCTGTTGCCAATGATGAAACTTGGATATACACGACTGTGTCAATAAATTCCTTCCTGAGGCAACTTTGCAAGCCACACTAACTGCATGTTAATCACAGCTCTTGACAGTACTCAAAAAGTTGAGCCTGCATCAGCACATGTGCCCATGTCAGCGATCAGTGTAGTGGATGTCCCTAAAGAATCTATAGCCGCAGATGGAAGATGATACATGTACTGAGAGACACAGCCGGACCTCATGAGGATGGGTCTCTTAATCAGAAAAGGCCATAACCATAGCATTGTCGGCCCTGTGCCATCAACAGATGTGACTCCCCCACAAATGATGCGCCCACGACGTGAGTGATGCAATGGGTCAATCAGACACCATGGGGCAGATTAATGTGGGACCTGCAGCCCTTTCACGCTGCCGTTGCGTCACTTTTGTGACGCAGCGGCGGTGCAAAGCCAGCGCCATGCTGCGGGGTATGTACTATATGACGCATCTCCCAGATGCGTCACGTTGTAAAGGCCTGCGCCACATGTAGGTGTTCTGGCACAGGGGGGGGCCTTCCGGCGCAGGAACGCCTCATAAAAGTGGCTGGCTGAAATCTACAATATTTCACTCAGTACTTTTAAGGCCATGCTGCGTCAAAACCCTGCGCCTGCTTGAAGCAGGCGTAAGGATTGACGCAGCATCATAGGGATAGGGCACCCCCGAGCCTTGCTGGAGCTGCGTTGTGCATGCGACGCAACTCCAGCAATGTGCCGCCTTTCCAACGGGGGATGCGTCACGCATCTGCACATCCGAGCACCACGGTGCACCAAATTGTCAATGCGGCGCATCTGTGTTGTCGCACGGGTGGGCAGATGCATCGCAACTCTTCTGACGCATCTCTGCTGATTAGCAGAGATGCACCAGAAGCCGTAAATCTGCCCCCATGTGTCTGTGATATATCCACACTTCTCATACACAATGTTCCGTAACACATCACACAACTCTGCAAATGAGCACCTAATATGGACTACATGTACCATAATGCAAAGCATGAGAAACTGAAACAGAAACTGCAGAAATGTCTTGAAATGGTCTCTTCACCCTCTTGTCACATTTAAATAATTCTCACATGCACTGTCTTTTCTTTTTTATCCACAACAGAACAGCAGGATGGCAGTAGATTTGATTCCAGATTGTGGATGGATCTGGATGAATACAAAAAGGCAGCCAACTATTTCCTGTGATGTATTTCCTGCCTCCCACTCCCTGTCAAACATTTCCTGTATGGAATTATATGTTCCGGGTCATTTTCGGAGTTTGCGGCCAAAAAGCGGAAGCTCCGATTATGGAGCGTACGGTCCGTGTGCGGACGCTCCGATTACGGAGCGTACGGCCCGTGTGTGGACCCCCCGCTCCGGAACCGGAAACTGCGCTCACGGGCCGTAAACTCCGAAAATGACCCGGAACACATAATTTCATTCAGGAAATGTTTTACAGGAAGTGGGAGGCAGGAAATACATCACAGGAAATAGTTGGCAGCCATTTTGTGTTCATTCTGAGTCATCCTCTATCACAGACAGATCCTCTGACATCCTGCTGCTCTCATCCTTCTTATTATCCCCATAATGGTAGAGGGTTACGAAGAGAAGGCACCCCCTTTCACTGAAAGTGAGTTGGACATCTTGGCTGAGGGGGTGCTGGCCAAATTTTCTCAGCTATATGGGGACCCTGAACACCAGCTGAGCAATGCAGCCCGGGCCAGGCTGTGGGCCAACATCGCCGAGCGCTGCAGTGCAGTGGGAGTCCACACCAGGAGTGCGAGGGCATGCCGCAAGCGCTGGGAGGACCTAAAACGGTGGGCCCGGCACAAGGCTGAGGAGCTGGTGGGCCAGTCTTCCCAGCACCATATGCATCGTCCTCGCCTATCCCCACTGTACAGGAGGGTCCTGCGATCAGCTTGGCCGACCCTCCATGCTCAGCTGGAGGAGCATGAGCAGCAGGGACATGGTAAGTGCATCATATGCTAAATGTGTCTGGGAGTATGATGTGAGTGAAACAGTGCTGTACCATTGTGTGTCCGATGCCTCCATTCACAGATTCGGTGTCCATGCAGCAGTCACCAAGCTTAAAAAGGCACACTGTGGCATATGGACTGTACAGGGCAGAGTGCATTTTGGGAGTTGGAGTCTCGTCATGACAACTGGCTAAATGAGCCATAATTGTGCATTTGTACTGAAATCAGCTCTTCCCGCACCACTACAATTGGCACTAGGAAATCATGTGTGCATTGGATGAGCAATGGTACAGACACTGTCCAGTGTGCGCATGGCAGGCCAAAGGGTATTGGATGCTATGACTTGCATTGCATTTTTAGAGTTTGGGTTCCAATTGTGACAAAACATCATGTGCCATGGAGTCAAGACAGACTTTGACATCCTTGCATCACTCATAAGCGCTTCTAAATTTGCAAGGGGTGTCCACTGACAGACGTCTCAGCCTCAGTGGCCTGTTTCACATTTCACATGTACAGGTAGCTGTCACTAAATTCCCCCAGTGTTCAGCGGTGTACTGCATTACCATATCAGTCACCAAAGCCAATATGTGCCACTGGATTGTCAGTACATGTGTGGGGACAGCCAAAGGCTAGACTCACAATTTAGCTACAGAAATAGGCCAGAGCCTCAGTGCATGTGTGACCCACATTCGCCACTTGTCGTGTCCCATACAATGCTACAAAGCAGATGACACTTGTCCAGACCTTCAATAGCTGCGACTCCCTATGAATGGCCATAATCTGAGATTCGGGACTTCATGTTCTCCATTGGTGGACTGCTTTTGGAACCTGCACATGTAGCTGTGGCAGGACACACAGATCACCAGATTGCCAGGTTGAGGGTTGGCCAATACAGTTGTGTAAGCCACACACATCCACGTGAGATGGCCATGTCAGACTCAATCCAGTAAATGACGGTGAACATACACGTAATGTCAGCTCATAGACACTGACAACTATTGAGTGTGATCAGAGGAAAATAAGTCTGACCTTGGCTCCTATGAATGTGTCTCGTCCTGCATGACACAAACATAACATTCGGACTTTGCTTACATTTCAGCAGGCACAGCTGGCGAAACAGAAGGGCAGCAGGACCAAGTCCGGAGGAAGAGGCCACCAGTGCGGCGGCGGCTACACCCTCTTTCCACCAGCGAGGAAGAGGAGGATGAGGAGGGACCCTCAACATCAAGAGGCAAGGGGATTGCGCCCACCCGGACTGACAAGGGACACCCTGATGCTGGTGCCCAATCCCGGGTGGAGGCTGCAGACATTGAATCGGGGGGGGGGTGAACACGACACCTCGGACCATGAGGTGTTGGAGAGCTACTCTCCTCAGGACTCTTCACCTGTGGTCCCTGAAAAGGTGTCCTCGGGGCAGGCCAACAAACAATCTGGGCCTGCCATCAGCCCCTCCCTACCTCTAGAGTTCCCCATTCCATCGGGGAACCCAGCTGCATCCCCTGCAACCAGTCCCCCTCATCGTAGCCACCAGCTCCCCAACATCATTGGCTCCGGACCTCAGGCACCACATCCCTCCTTTTCCCCCCAGGCCCCTCCCGGTGTTGTTCCTCCTGTGGCTGTGCCAGTGGACTTGATGTGGATGTGTGAGGGTCAGCCAGACATGTCCGCTCGCATCCAGCTACAAGTGTGTATGGAGGTACGCATGATGCGAGAGGACATGCTCCGAACAATGGCCACCCTCACCACCAGCATCAATTCACTGACCGCAGCCATCTCGTCTGTTGTCTCCCCAATCCCTTCCCATACCACTGTCAATGTCTCCCCCTGTCCGTTGGCCCACACTGTTTCCCCCCGTACTCCTCGCGTGGCATGAACCCAAGTGGTGCCTGTTCCTACACCCGCCAGACGTGTGCCTGCATCGGACTCTGAGGATCTGGACATTGTGGTCCTAGAGGATGACCAGAAGGACACTTGACTTTTGACGTGAACAATTATTTCATTTTCCCCTTGTAAATAGACTGTTTTCCCTGACGCTCCCTGACGTGTTATATTTTTGTTGCCCCACCCCAATCCAGGTTCCCATCTCCCTCTGCATTAAGATCATCATTTGTTTTCCTTTCTCCCTTCCAAACGGACGGTTGTTCTTTTGTACCTTCTTAAAATACAATTCGGAATACTAATAACTTCCACTTGCTTGACTTCATTCTGAATGTCTGGTTCTGAATATGGACACATATTTGGTGAGTCATCTGATATGCACATAATGGCTGGTTGCAATGATGGGTTACACTTGTAACTGTGTCACACACACACATACCTTCTCACATCTCGAGGTCACCTACAACGTTACACAGGACATGATACACAACAGATTTTTATTTTTGGTAGGTGTTTATTTGGTGCACACACAATCACGTGATCACATTGTCCTGGGTTCCTGTCACTGGTGAGTGCGACGCCGCAATTTGGGCCGGGATGACCGCTCGGAGTGCTCAGGTCTGGCTCACCGCCTACGTGGAGGTGGGTACTGTCCAAGGGACTGTCCAGGGTCATCCACATGTGCTGGGGCAGATGGTGTATGCACACTTGATGGTTGTGCCTGGACAAGGGCAGGTTGTTCACGTGGTGGGAGTGCCTGTACAGGTGGTGGTGGTGGTTGTGCAGGTGGCGGGAGTGACTGTACAGGTGGTGGTGGTTGTGCAGGTGGCGGGAGTGACTGTACAGGTGGTGGTGGTTGTGCAGGTGGCGGGAGTGACTGTACAGGTGTTGGTGGTTGTGCAGGTGGCGGGAGTGACTGTACAGGTGGTAGTGGTTGTGCAGGTGGCGGGAGTGACTGTACAGGTGGTGGTGGTTGTGCAGGTGGCGGGAGTGACTGTACAGGTGGAGGTGGTTGTGCAGGTGGCGGGAGTGACTGTACAGGTGGTGGTGGTTGTGCAGGTGGCGGGAGTGACTGTACAGGTGGTGGTGGTTGTGCAGGTGGCGGGAGTGACTGTACAGGTGGTGGTGTTGGGAGTGCCAGTTCAGGCCGCTGGTGTGGATGTCTCCCTTTGCTGTGTTGGTGTGCAGTTGGTACAGGTGTGGGGATGTGCTGTCCTGTGGCCAGATATGATGGCTCCCCTCCCTGCGTTGACCGTGAAGGGAAAGGTTGGCTCACTCTCAATATGCCCTCCATCATCTTCATGGCCAAGGCATGGTGTCTTGCACTCTCTTCCCTCTGGATGGATAGCATGTCTCGCATATTTCTGGACATGTCCTGCCAAGTCCTATCCATCCTATCCAACACTTGGCTCAGCCTCTCCACCGCCTGAGGGAAGTGGACCATGTCCTGCAGGGAGTCCGACATGTCGGACAGGGTAGCCCCTATGGCACTAATGTCCTGCCTCACATCGCTCTGCTGTTGGTAGAAGTCCTGCTCCCACTGGTCATCACAGCCAGGTGCAGGCCCTCTCTGCAGCTGTCTGCCATGGATGGTACGAGCAGGTCCTACAGCAGGGGGGGGGGTGGCAGGTGGGAGCCTGTGGGCAGGTGAATGGTGCCCAGGGGATTCCGGCAGCACAACAGGGCTGGTGCCACCCCCGGATGGTGGAGAGGATGGCAGGGATACACTGTCTAGGGAAGAGTGGGTAGGGGAACCACCATGTTGGTCCTGGACATGAGGACTGTGAGGGAGTGATGTCTGTGTTGTGATGCGTGGGTGCTGTGGCTGGTTTGCTCGAGTCTGGGGACAGGCCATGGTATGCCTGGGAGGAGGCTGACGGACGTTGCTTGGCAGAGGAGTTGATGCCCTGACCGATTTAGCCAATCTAGCACGATAGCGTGCATTGGCATCTTCATCGTCATCAGACATGTAGTTCTCATCATCCACCAAGTAGACGTCCTCAGGAAAATCATCCTCCTCCTCCTGAGCAGTGCTTGCAGCTGACATCACAGCTTGGAAGGATCAGGGGATTCTCCCCTCTGATTCCCCGTCGGCCCGCACTGGTCATAGGCCTGTCATCCTCGTCATCAGCATCCCCTGGAACAGAGGTTGCAACCGTATTAGGGATTGACCTGGTATAACATGTGGTGCAACACAAGGGTTTGTATTAACTGTACTTTGCATCAACAGATGAGGATCATGTGACCTGTGTAGGGTACCACCACAAATGACAGCTCACACCATAGCACTGAAGTGCTACACAGATACAGGCAAACTCACCAGCTCCAGCCACTACTCTCTGTCCCTTGGTGTTCCCCCCTAGTGTCACCTGCTGGACCTGTCTCCTCACGGCTGTCGTAGGCCTAGCTGTCCCTGAACCAGCAGCTGTAGAGGGAAGTGACAACATTCTCAATTATCTGCATCACCAATTGTCAGACAGGCACATGACACTCCTCATTTGTATTTCACTTAGTACACAATGACTGCTGATTACATGCAGAGGGGAATCAGGATCTCTGTCATGGCTTTGGAGTCGAAGCCAGTGACACACCTCATGCCAGAATTACCTGAAGGACGGGTGCGCGAGGGTAGAACAGCTGCAGCCAGGATGTCATTCAGTGCCCGGGATGGTGCACGCTGCTGGGGTGTAATCCAGTCAGCAGCTGTGATAAGACATACAGGTCTATATTTTGCAACAACAGATGGTAGCTCTGAGCCAACATGTCATTCTCAATGACCATTTGTGGGTAATCCAGAACTATGTGCAGCATGTTTAACTCCTGAACTTTACATTTGGGCACCTGCTCACATGCAGCAGTTGCCAGCCGTTCCCTCCACACAGCAGTGACATCAATCAGATGACACATCAACAGACACCTCATGCTAGAATTACCTGAAGGACGGCTGCGCGAGGGTTGGATGTCATTCAGTCCACGGGATGGTGCACGCTGCTGGGGTGTAATCCGGTCAGCAGCTGTGATAAGACATACAGGTCTATATTTTGCAAAAACAGATGGTAGCTCTGAGCCAACATGTCATTCTCAATGACCATTTGTGGGTAAACCAGAACTATGTGCAGCATGTTTAGCTCATGAACTTTACATTTGGGCACCTGCTCACATGCAGCAGTTGCCAGCCGTTCCCTCCACACAGCAGTGACATCAATCAGATGACACATCAACAGACACCTCATGCTAGAATTACCTGAAGGACGGCTGTGCGAGGGTTGGATGTCATTCAGTCCCCGGGATGGTGCACGCTGCTGGGGTGTAATCCGGTCAGCAGCTGTGATAAGACATACAGGTCTATATTTTGCAACAACAGATGGTAGCTCTGAGCCAACATGTCATTCTCAATGACCGTTTGTGGGTAATCCAGAACTATGTGCAGCATGTTTAGCTCATGAACTTTACATTTGGGCACCTGCTCACATGCAGCAGTTGCCAGCCGTTCCCTCCACACAGCAGTGACATCAATAAGATGACACATAAACAGACACACATGTATGAGAAGATTACTGATAGGAAGGGATAAATGACACAGATTCCTCCCCATTACACTGCTATCACCTTTGCCATTCAGACTTACATATTTCCTGAGTCTCATGTTGTTTGTTGTCAAGTCAGAAAGGGTTTCATGTGTGAGATTTGCAATAGTCAGGGACATGATGTTGCTCATTTGTGCTTCCCCACGCATGAAGTCACACATATTTGTATGAGAGAACACAGATGTCTTATGTCCATCCTTTGAGTGTCCTCTCTTTGCTTACTCTATTTCCCAGATCATGGTACAACTTAGCTGACGACGATTGGTGTCTTGTACAGCAGACATCCAAACCTCTTTTGTCAAACACTCACCTATACATGTGAATACAGTAGGAGAGGAGGCAAGCAGAATGTAACATTTGGTTTATACTCACACATTGTGGATAGGCTGAGAGGCTTTGATGCCTTTTGCCTGCACTGGATTAGCGTGTTGCACTTCTGCCTAGTCATTTAGCAGGTGTAACTGCATGAAGATTCACCTTAGCAGCCCCTACATTCATCTCAAAGGTACACTACTGGCATCAGTGTTGGCCTTAGCCATGCTATTTTCATCATGGTGTTTCCTATCATTGAATTGCAAGCCGGTTGTGTTTTGGTCACTTCATATGACTCATGGTACTATTGAATGTCCATTCTGCACTCACTTGGCATACATTTTGTGTCATCCTTTCATTAGCCACCAGGGTCTGATCTTGCATGGGTTCAAATGCCATATGTGAGCATATTGTGATGCAGAACAACAGTGTTGTAATACACATGCAACATACGGCGGACGTGAAAGGCACATTTCATGAGCAGTCAGCCTGATATATTCTTGGGTTCCCCTCCCTTGGCCCAGCACGGGAACAGTGTGTGGGCCCTGAACAGATGTCACAGCCAACCTTGTAGCAGAAGTCAGTGTGTGTCTTTGATTCTGGGAGGACCTCGTTGTACCTACAATGATAAGTGTGTTTTGCTACTTAACATTCCGGCAGCCACATGTGATGCACTAGATTTCTGGCACAAAGGATGAGCACAAGCAGTTGTGGGCACCAGCGTTGCATTAGTGTGTTATACGTAATATCATGATTGCTCCCACATAACTTCGAATGGGCCCACTACCTGGATGCAACCTATATCACAATGACATGTCTACGGATCCTGATGTGAGGTCCACTATCGTGTTTTGTTGATGGGCAACACAAAAGCCAGACAATGTAAGTGGTACATGACCAGCTGTGTGGACTGGGAATTTGATCTATATTGGAAACATTCAAAGTTGGACAGTGTATGCATTGTCAATACTAATGACCCTGGGATCTCACTTGTTCATCATTGCCATATTTCAGTCAATTACTTTGATTGATTACGTCTACAGACACCATTACAACATAGTGGGGGCACCCTTTTGAGTAGTTGTGGCACTCGATAACAGGATTGGATTCCCAGGTCTGGGCCTGTTGCTGTAAAACATGTCATGTTCCGCAATTACGAAGGTTTGATGAGCCAAGACATGTAATATATTGTCATCAGCTGTTCACAATTATAATTAGCTAAAGGTGGATGTCCATTGACTACTCCAATAGTAATGCAGCTATTTGTACATCTCTGGTTGACTTTCATATGTGGGCACTACATGTCCCTCGGTCACTCCTGGCAATGTATGCATTTTGACCATCTCCTGGCCATTTTGACTTACCAGTCGGTGAGGGTGTACGGTGGCGATGCCTCCCAGTCGATGCAGGGACCTCTGCTGCGGCAGTTGTCTGTGCTCTGGCTGAATGTGTCAATGGGTGAGAAGAGAGAAAACTAAACATCTGGAATATGTGCTTGTGGAACATTTCTGTGATTTCCCCATTTCTTCTGCATGCTAACAGTGTTATGCAGTACTGCTGCTGACTGGGCAGGTAGGAGCAGTGGTGCATTGGGGTCGTAATGGCGTGGCAGGGTGGGAAATGTACAACAGAATAGGTGTCTGACTTTTGGACCAGATGGTTCTCTCACCTTCTGCTTTGTGCTTTAAGCTTGCACGGGGTGATTTACTTCTTTGAGATTTAGTGGCATGTTTCCACGCCCCTTGTAATACATTTACACCGCAGTTGCGTCACTTATGTGACACAGCGGTGGGGTAATACAGGTGACACATTTAGACTTATTCACAATATTATGCATCTATGGGGATGCCTCACGGTGTGCGGTCCTGCGCAACATTAAACATGCATCAGCTGTGATGTAGGCAGGGTGTGTGTTTATTTGGTTATGCCTCGTACAAGTGATGCTTTGTAATCGACGGCATTTCACGTAGTCACTTTTCATAGGGTGTTGCCATGCAAACTTAAACCAGCTTGAGGCACCTGTAATGAGTTGCCCTGAACGTTAGGTGTAGGCGGTCCATGGACATAGTTGGAGTTGCGTCACACTTGCAACACTACTCCAGCAGAGCATCCCCCTAATGCCATCAGTTGCGACACCCATCTGTCTATCCCAGCGCCACAGTGCACCGCATTGTAAATGTGACGCATCCGCGGTTGCACAAGAGTTGGATTGGGTGTGGCATTGTTACTGGCGCATCTCTGCTGTTATTTGTCAATTGCTACTTAGCGGGCTGGTGTATTAATGGCACTGGACAGTGGCCATGTTTTCTGAAGTGGGGGAGGGATTTGCCATTTCCATCGCTAAGGATTGTGGGACTTTGTAGTGCTACATACAGAGGGTGACACAGGAGTCTCTGACTGACGGATTAATTTATACACTTTGGACTACTTCCTTATTCACACTGACAGTGCAACACAGACATTCTATTCATGCACTTTATCTTTTCATCCCACTTACCTGGTACCACGTAGCGGACGTCACTGACAGGCAGCCCATGGACCAAGTGGGGGTGTATGGTTGTCAGGATATCCTCCTCCTGTGTGGTGAGGCGGATGCGTGGTCCAGAGTGTGCGGCTGGGAGGATCCGTTGTAATTCAATCCTGGAGTATTTCTCCTTACCCTCAGCCGCTCATCCTGCCATTTTTTTTAAGGTCCTGGACAGTGCACCTCTCCTCCCCCAATGCTGTGACAGCAGTGGCTAATTGCTGCCACAGGGCTGCCTTCTGTGTCCCACTAGTGCAGTAGGGTGGGAGTCCATAGAGGCGTTTGTGGTGCCTGACAATGAACTCCACAAGCATGGTGGTCTCCTCTGCTATATAGTTCCTCTTTCTCTTCAGGAGCTCCATTTTTCTGAGCCGGTCTCTGCTTGCAAATACAAACTGTGTGTGGCCAAACCTGTTCCTTCACTGTGTGCTGCTTTTAAATGGTTTTTGCTGCTGGTCAATCTGTGTTAATTGGCTTCAGCTGGATCATGGTGGGGGATGGTAGGCACTAGCAACATGATGGCTAACTGGAGCTGTTGGCTGGGATTGGCTGGAGTGTGTCAGCTGATGCATGGTGGGGGATGGTAGGGACTTGAACAGGTGTTTCCCCTTGGCTCAAATGATCAATGGCAACAGTTAATGTAGTCTGGTCCCAAATCTGATTGTCCGGCCCGGGGGCGGGATTTCCGGCCCGAGAGCGGACCTTCCGGCCCGCGTGCGGACTTTCCGCTCCAGGCGCGGAAATTCCGGCCCGAGTGCGGACGTAAGTTTAGTGATCGTAAATGGATTCTGTGAATAGCAAAAGTCCTAAGTTCATTTTGTGAATAGCAAAAGTAGTAAGTTCATTCTGTGAATACCAGAAGTACTAGGTGCATTCTGTGAATACCAGCTTGGTACTAAGTTTAGGATTTAGTCTTAATTTTGTTCTGTGAATCGGGCCCTAAGTCTCTATGTCGAGGAAGCCCACGCACAATTGAACAACACAAAGCATTATGAAAGACTAAAGGAAAACCCTGCAACACATATCAAACACGAACTGGATACAAAACTACAGGAGTGTTGGGAGAAAAAACTAATAGATCACGATGAGCTGAACTATCTTACAACAGAAAATCCGATCATGGCAACAATATATTTTCTCCCCAAAATCCACAAAAACCCCATAAAATCACCAGGGAGACCAACCGTTTCTGTCAAAGGATCGCTGCTGGAACCAATTGCAAATTTTGTGGATACATTTTTGTTTCCATATGTAAAGGAATTGACATCATACCTAAGAGACACCAAGGATTTATTGAGAATAATACAAGACATCACCTGGGAACCAACATATAAGCTAATAACAGTGGATGTGATCTCATTGTATACCAATATTAACACCGAAATTGGGCTAGCAGCATGCAAATATTTCCTAAAAGAGCGGAACATTCATTTCACAAATCACAACGCAATGATAGGAGAAATGATTGAGCTATGTCTAACAAGAAATGTATTCATGTTCGGGGAGGAAATATACCTACAAAAAGATGGTACAGCGATGGGTTTTTCCTTTAGTCCAAGCTATGCGTGTCTCACAATGGGCTGGTGGGAACAAAAAGTGGCATGGGAAATCAAAAATGACCGATATGTGGAAAAAATAGTATCTTGGATGAGATACATAGACGATCTCCTCATAATTTGGGAAGGGTCAGCAGAAGATTTTGACTCCTATTTCAACATTCTAAATAACACTGACACCAGCTTACATTTCACGTATAACATCAGTGACAACAGAGTGCTGTTCCTGGACACAGAGATCTATATTGTAGAGACGAAAATACACACAACATTACATCGCAAGAGCACAGCTAGCAATGCCACATTGCATGCGGAGACTTTTCATCAAGCAAGTCTAGTAAGAAACATTCCGTATGGAGAACTATTGAAGATACGTCGAATTTGCTCAGAAGAACATGAATGGAAAAAACACAGCAAACAATCTATGATGAGATTTAGGAAACGGAAATACAATAAAAAAATATTGGCAGACTGTTTGAAAAGAACTGAAAATCAGGAAAGAGCTGATATCATCAGGAGTAACAACTCAAAAGAAGAAGATGGCAATGCAATTCGTCTTATTACAACACTCTCCACACAGTCCAAACAAATTGAGAAAATTCTACGAAAACATTGAAATATCCTGGTTTTAGATCCCACTATGGCAAAAATGGTGGGAAATCATCCAAAAATCACATATAGGTGAGCTAAAAACCTAAAAGATGAATTAGTCCACAGTCACTTTGAAACACAAAAACAGAAAACTTGGTTGCAAATAAATGTTTTCTACAAATACTCAACGTGCAAAGTATGTCAGATGGCACGCAACATGAAAGAGATCACAATGGCAAATCAAAAGAAATGGAAAATCAACCAATTGATTAACTGTAAAAGCCAATTTTTGATCTATATAATCGAATGTCCGTGCAAACTAAGGTATGTGGGGAGCACGGTTTGTGAACTAAAAAAACGTATTCTTGAGCATGTAAGGGCCACAATAAACAGGGACCACAGTTATGCGGTTGCGGAACATATGGAAAAACATCATGAAAGTGACTGGAAGAAATTGAGTTTTTATGCCATAGAAATGGTCGGTTGTCATGTGAGAGGTGGCAATCGGGAAAAAACTCTAAGACAGACGGAATCACGCCACATTCTGTCATTCAGAACCCTGACGCCTTATGGCTTGAACAAGGACGAGTAGATGTATTCCCATTCATGAAACAGTTTTTGAATCGATAAACAATAAGGTTTAGAAAATTGAGAAAGTAGATGAAATGTACCACAGTCTTAATTAATCTCTGATTAATGCTTCTCTACATCCAGATAGGTTTGAGGTGATTACATGAAATAACCGGAGTGTACTCTCAAAATGTAATTTTTAAATCACATTTCACATAATTTTATGGTTGATACGAATTATGGGGTGCAATAAGGAAGAAATGTGTTACAACAAAAGGGAATTACCCACTGGAGGGGATACAAAAGAATTTTAAGGTAATAAATAGGTACTCATACACACTTAAAAGCCAAACAAAACACAGATATAATCAGCCCGCATCATTAGGATATAATTAACAAACATAAGACCAAATAGAGGGTAATATCATTGAATAAATAAAGGAAATTATGGTACGGGCGGGATTAATAAGGAAAGAGAAAAAGAACAAAAGACCCACAAACGGTAAAAAACAATAGTATAGATAAATTGAACCAGAGGTATCTAAAATTGATTCTAAGTCAATATAGACCACACACAATGCGTGGAATCGCAATAAAGTGAATTAAATATACCTTATGATTACCTTAAGAAAATAGGTTACAACACACCCCCCCACAAACATAAACATGTATATAGATATATTGCACTATTGCCAGAATTAATAATATCACCAGTTAAGTAACGACAATCACAAACAGCACATTTTACCTTTTGAATTTTATTAATTTGTTATAACACTACAAGGACCAGAATGCAAGGTGACAAAATAGGATGTGATGTAACATCATGTGACTAGTATAAAAAACAATGTTTGAAATGCCTTGATACCCGTGAACAAGGTCTGTGGGCAGACCGAAACGCGTTGAGCTAGATACCTGCTTGTATATGCTACTGCCGTAATTAAAATTGGAATCGAAACAACACGATACCAGTGAGTGCGTGTGGATTATTTCCGGAAAGGAATATTGGTTGAAATATATATATATTAGTTATAGTTAGGACCTATTATCCATAGGAAATCCGCAACATTCTATTTGGAATAACTTTGGTGCCAGTTGACAAATCTTCGAGAAATTTTCAGAACTTTGTGGGGCGCTCCCATCTGCTCCTATCCTGAAAGTATCGGGTTGATTCGTCAAGCGGGGTCTGAGAAAAAAGGGGGGTCCCAAAACGTGTTTTCCCCATGCAATTTTCCATAGGAACCGTTAATCGCAGCTACAGCCCGAACTGCTAAACGGAATTACACCAAATTTGGCAAAAAGGTAACCCTTGGTTCACACTCGTGCCTTTTGCTTAAATGGTGTGAATCTGTTCAGTAGTTCCTGGGAAAAATCAAAAGTAAAATCATAGATATATCTATGGGCGCGGTGGAACCGCGCACCCTGCCGAGCATGAGCTGGATGCTAATTGGCTGTCAACACTCCAAACCAGGAAGTGTTGGCATCCATCTTGTGCCTCGGTAGAACTGAGGCACAAGGAAGCACAAAAACAAACCTGCAGAAGGCAAAAAGGGGGCAGGGTAGAAACACCCTGACCCCTTAGGCCTGCTCAGGGGGTCCCACAAGGACCCCCAGGGCCCCCCAATTTTTTTTTTTTTTAATAAATTGGCAAAATCCGCTCAGGGTGCGCAGATCTTGCCGATAAAAAAAAACAAAGTGCGGTCTCTCGGGGGCATTTGTAAAATAAAGTGTGGGGTGGGCAATCCACCCCCCGCAGCCCCGGGGACCGCCACCCCCGGGGCTTAAAAGTTTAATGATGCTGGGGCCTCTAAGGACCCCCCGAGCCCCGGGGACCGCCACCCCATGGGGCTCGACTTTATTGAAATTGTGGGGGGGCTCAAGCCCTACCACACGCCACCTCCCCGGGGCACTAAAGATTGTAATTGGGGGGTCCGTGACGGACGTCAAAGCCCAAGGGACCACCACTCCCCGGGGCTTTGTAAAATATGGGAGGGGGCTGCGCAGCCCCCCTCCTGGTGCAATTGATGGCCCTGGGGACCGCTACCTCCCAGGGCCGGCTCCTGCAGTGTCCCGGGGTGTCCACCCCTGGGACACTGTAGTTTGCAATGACAGTGCGGGAGCCTCGCGGCTCCCACCCTGTCATTGCCAGCTGCTTTGCTTTGCTTCATTGAAGTGAGAGCAGGGAAACCTGCTCTCGCTTCAATGAAGGAAAGCAGATTGCTTTTCCTCATGGGGAGCAGCATGTTAGCTGCTCCCCATGTGGAAAAGCAATGCCGGCTCCCGCAGGACGCAGGAGCCGGCTGGGAGTGTGGGGGGATTGGGACCCCCCACGGTACCCAAAGGAGAGGGCCAGCCTCTCCTGGGGTCCCCGGGGCTACAAGTGGCCCAAAAGTAAAAATTAATACAAAAAAATAATAGAAAGGCCGGCCCCGGGGGATGGAGTCCCCGGGGCCACGCGGCCCCCTCCCCAACAGTTATAAAAAAAAAAGGAAAAGGCCATGCCCCGGGGGATGGGGTCCCCGGGGCCGATTGAGGCCTAGGGAGGAGGGCCACGCAGCCCTTTCCACATTTTTTCTTAATTAAAACAAAAAAATTAGGGGGCAGGCCCAGGGGGATGGGGTCCCCAGGGCCAAAAACATGGAAAAAGAAGGGGGGGGCTACACAGCCCCCCTTCTTAAAAAAATAAAATTAAAAAAAGACCAGCATCGCGCCAGAGGCCACGCCCCCTCCTTTCATCACTCTGCAAACGCGCCCCCTGGCGTGTTTGCAGAGGGGGAACGAATTCCCCTTGAATACTGTGGGTCCCTGGGCGCCAACTAGCCCACCAGGATGCGCCGGGGCTGCATTGCAGAGAGGTGTTCTGAGGCCACGCCCCTTTTTTACATCTCTCTGCAACGCAGCTCTGTGGCGCTTACTGGAGGTCGCTGTTGGGGAATTAATTCCTTGTCAATCCTGAGGGTCCCTGGGGGACAACTAGCCCATCAGGTACCTCCAGTAAGCGCCACGGAGCTGCGTTGCAGAGTGTTGTACAAAGGGGCGTGGCCTCTGAACACTTTTCTGCAACACAGCCCCCTGGCGCATACTAGAGGTACCTGGTGGGCTAGTTGGCCCCCAGAGACCCACAGGATTGAGGAGGAATTAATTCTCTAACTTAAAACGCGCCACAGGGCGTGTTTGCAGACATGTCAGCTCAGGCCACGCCCCCTTCCTTCACCACTGTGCATAAGCCTGTCTGCTTGGAAATGATCTGGAAACCTCAGCCTGGGCTGAGGTTGAGCTAAAGGCCCATGCAGCCATGCTGGGCATCCCTGAATTGGTGTGTGTGCAAACCAGAGCACAGAGCAAGATGAAGGGTGAAAAAGTAGGTCTGGAGCCTGAAATAATGGCCCAGCCAACCAAGAGAAAAGGTAAGAAAACTTGGGAACCAGCTTCTACACAGCAAAACATTCAGGACCCCTCTCCCCAGGGAGAGGATTTGGATACCCCTGAGGGAACTGAGTCCATGGAGCTTGACCCTTACCAGGTTGAACTCTTGGGCCCAGGGGGACCCTCTAGGGAAGAGCTGTGCCAGGGTCAGCGAGACTGTCCCACTCTTGAAAGCCTGAGGCAGCAAGCTGTTTCAGAAGAAAGGGGAGATGTCAGTGGTACCCACAGAGCTTATTTGGAAGAGGGACTACTGTATGCTGAGGCAAGAAACCCCACTCCTGGAGCCACCAGGAGGGTGGTAGTGCCACAGAAGTACAGGGAGTTCCTCCTAACTTTGGCTCATGACATCCCCCTAGCTGGACATCTGGGACAATCCAAAACTTGGGAAAGGCTAGTGAGTCACTTTTACTGGCCCCAGATGCACCAAAAGGTGAAGGAGTTTGTCAGCTCCTGTGTTACCTGTCAAGCCAGTGGCAAGACAGGTGGCCACACAAAGGCCCCCCTCTTCCCACTACCAGTGGTGGGGGTCCCCTTTGAAAGGGTAGGAGTGGACATTGTAGGTCCACTTGAACCTCCCACAACCTCAGGGAACACATTCATTCTAGTGGTAGTGGATCATGCCACTAGGTACCCTGAAGCAATTCCACTTAGGACTACTACAGCTCCTGCAGTAGCCAAGGCCCTCCTGGGTGTCTTCACCAGAGTGGGGTTTCCTAAGGAGGTGGTTTCAGACAGAGGTTCCAACTTCATGTCTGCTTACCTAACACACGTGTGGAAGGAGTGTGGAGTGCAGTATAAGTTTACTACAGCCTACCACCCACAAACCAATGGCCTTGTTGAGAAATTCAACAAGACATTGAAAGGTATGATCATGGGTCTCCCTGAAAAATTCAAAAGGAGATGGGATGTCCTGTTACCATGCCTTCTTTTCGCTTACAGGGAGGTACCACAGAAGGGAGTAGGTTTCTCACCCTTTGAACTTCTGTTTGGTCATCCTGTAAGGGGACCACTTTGTCTTCTAAGAGAGGGCTGGGAGAGGCCTCTTCAAGAGCCCAAATGAGACATAGTGGACTATGTGCTTGGCCTAAGGTCCAGAATGGCTGAGTACATGGAAAAAGCATCCAAGAACCTTGAGGCCAGCCAGGAGCTCCAGAAGCACTGGTATGACCAAAAAGCTGCACTGGTTGAATTTCAACCTGGGTAACAGGTGTGGGATTTGGAGCCAGTGGCACCAAGGGCTCTGATAAATGGAGTGGCCCTTACCCTATCCTAGAAAGAAAGAGTGAGGTCACCTATCTAGTTGACCTGGGCACTAGCAGGACACCCAAGAGGGTCATCCATGTGAACCGCCTCAAGCTCTACAATGACAGGGCTGACATCACCATGCTGATGGTGACTGATGAGGAGCAGGAAGCAGAGAGTGAACCTCTCCCTGACCTCCTCTCCTACAGCCCCAAAGATGGGTCAGTAGATGGTGTGATCTTCTCAGACACCCTCTCTGCCCAACAGCACTGACTGCAAGCAAGTCTTGCAGCAGTATGCTAGCCTCTTTTCCCTAACCCCTGGTCTGAAAACTGGTGTACCCATGATGTGGACACTGGTGACAGTGCACCTGTCAAAAACAAAATCTATCGACAGTCAGACCAAGTCAAGGAGAGCATCAAAGCTGAGGTCAGCAAGATGCTGGAGTTAGGGGTCATTGAACCCTCTGAGAGCCCCTGGGCCAGCCCAGTGGTTCTGGTCCCCAAACCTCATCAACAAGGTGAAAAGAAAGAGATGAGGTTCTGTGTGGACTATAGAGGGCTCAACTCTGTCACCAAGACAGATGCTCACCCTATCCCAAGAGCAGATGAGCTGATAGATAAATTAGGGGCTGCCCAATTCCTCAGTACCTTTGACTTAACTGCAGGGTACTGGCAGATTGGCATGGCCCCAGGAGCAAAATAAAAGACCGCATTCTCCACCCTTGATGGGCATTATCAGTTTACTGTGATGCCCTTTGGGTTAAAGAATGCCCCAGCCACTTTCCAGAGGCTGTTGAACCATGTCCTGGCTGGACTGGAGCCCTTTAGTGCAGCTTATCTTGATGACATTGCTGTCTTTAGCTCCACCTGGCAGGATCACCTGATCCACCTTGGAAAAGTTTTAGAGGCTCTGCACAATGCAGGTCTCACTATCAAGGCATCCAAATGCCAGATAGGGCAGGGCACTATGGTGTACTTGGGCCACCTTGTAGGTGGAGGCCAGGTACAGCCCTTACAACCCAAGATCCAGGCCATCATGGACTGGATAGCTCCAACAACCCAGACCCAAGGAAGGGCATTCCTTGGCTTGACTGGGTACTACAGGAGGTTTCTCAAGGGGTATGGGTCCATTGTGACCCCCCTCACAGAACTCACCTCCAAAAAGATGCCCAAGAAGGTTAACTGGACAGTTAGTTGCCAAAAGGCTTTTGACACCCTGAAAGAAGCAATGTGCTCAGCACCAGTTCTAAAAGCTCCAGATTATGCCAAGCAGTTCATAGTGCAGACTGATGCCTCTGAGCTAGGGATAGGAGCGGTCCTACCCCAGACCAATGATGAAGGCCAAGACCAACCTGTTGCTTTTATATGACCGTACTCCTTGACCCATGTGCCACCTCCAGTATATGGAAGAGAAAAGCGGCATCCATCGCAGGTCCTCTTGAAGACCGTTGTAGCACTAATTCTACATTTTGGAACTAGAGCATTTTAACCTTCTTGTTCCTGCCAGATACAAAAAGAAGATCCTGTGTTATTTAGTGCCCTTGTTACCTTTTTTGTGGGTAGTGGTGCTTGTCACTTAGCTGCCCCGCCGGTGCACACGACTGGGCTCCCCACCTCATGTGCCATCTCCAGGGCCTCTTCCCTCGGATCACTGGTTTCGGTTTCTGGATTGGCAACATAAACAGTTGCTGCCAAAGGACTAGCCTGAACACTTATTTGAATATCCCCTGCACCAGCATTCCGCTGAAATTCTTTCCCAGCTCTCCCATCTCGACGACGATGTCATAATAGCATGGCTCCGCTCGCAACACCGTATGACGTCATAGGAGCCATAAGAGGACCTCGTCGGCGTGCTGATGTCAGTTACACCCATTTTTTCCATGCCACTGAGGTAAACAGGTGGACCGACACATTTTCACATGTATACATAGTATACTAAATATATATATATATAAATATATTACCTACTGGCGGTCGCCAGTAGGTAGTTATAGTTAGGACCTATTTTCCATAGGAAATCCGCAACATTCTATTCCTAATAAGTCTGGCCCCGGTTGACGAATCTTCGCAAAATTTTCCAAACTTTTGGCCAGCTCTGGTCCGCTCCTATCCTGAAAGTTTCGTGGTGAATCATCAAGCAGGGGCCGAGAGAAAAGGGGGTCCCAAAACGCGTTTTCCCCATGCAATTTCCCATAGGACCTGTTGACGCAGCTACAGCCCGAACTGCTGAACGGAATTCCACCAAATTTGGCAAAGAGGTAGTCCTCAGTTCAGACTCGTGCCTTTTGCATAAATGGTGTAAATCCGTTCAGTAGTTCTTGAGAAAATTAGAGTTAAAAAGATAGATATATCTATGGCCTCGGAGGATCCGCGCACCCTATGCGCACCCTGAGTGCACCCTCTGCGAACCGAGCGTGCACCGATCACTCGCTGAATGCTAATTGGCTGTCAAGTGTCTGTCTACATTCGAAACCAGGAACTGTTGGCAGCCATTTTGTGCCTCGGTAGAAGCGAGGCTGATTAAGTAAGGGAAATAAGTGTGTGAAAGATGCAAAGGGGGCAGGGTAGAAATACTCTGACCCTCTTGTGTTGCTTAGGGGGTCCCAGAAGGATCCCCTGGGGTCCCCTTTTTTTTTTTTTTTTTTAAACGGAATAATGCGGGCAGGGTGCGCGGATCCGGCCAGAAAAATAAACCCGAAGCGCGGGCTTCCACGCTTCCTTAATAATTAGCCCCCGGGGGGCCAAATCCCGGGGGCAAAATCTGTAAAAATTAATGGGGGGCCAGGGGGACCCTCCAGCCCCGGGACCCGCTACCCCCTGGGTCTAGAAAATAGACAGGGTGAGGGGGCTGAACGGCCCCCCAAGCCCCAAGGACCACCACCCCCGGGGCTTTATTGTTTGGGGGAGGGGGGATGCATGGCCCCCCTCCTGGAGCCCTTGAGGGCCCTGGGGACCACCACCCCCCAGGGCCGGCTCCGACAGTGTCCTGGGGTGCCCACCCCAGGACACTGTTGTTTGCTATGAGAGGGCGGGAGTCTCCCGGCCCTCCAATAGCAAACTTTGTTTGGATTTTGAAAGAGAGAGCAGGTAAACTTGCTCTCTCTTTCAAAATCCAAACGATATTGCTTTTCCACACGGGGAGCTGCATGTCAGCAGCTCCCCATGTGGAAAAGCAATGCCGGCTCCCGAAGGACGCGGGGAGCCGGCTGGGACCGTGGAGGCAATGGGGCTCCCCCCACGGTCCCCAATGTTTTTTAATAAACCCCGGGGGATGGGGTCCCCGGGGATAATAAAAATTTGTGAAAGTGGCTATTTATTTTTTTACGGTAAAATTAGGAGTCGCGCATCCTAACGTGTTGGGTGCCCGATTTCTCTCGCATTGGGGGCGCGGTTCCTAGCGCGTTGGGTGCATGGATCCAAGGAAAAAAAACTGAAATTTTGGGGGGATAAACATCAAGCTTAAGTGTTTTGTTCTTGAGTAGCTCTAAAAAGAGCCGTTGTGTTCATTGAGAGTTTTTTGTACTTATAAGTAAGTACCTATACAGAGTCAAAAAGTTGTTGAGACAGACTCTGTTTCCTTCATCAGCAAAGTGTACTCCATCTCTCCTATACATCTCTTGCATATGAAAGCGCAGATTGTTATTGTAAATGGACCCCATTCTATAGTCTCGGAGAATAGCAGAACAGATTTATTGACATGTTTCCTAGCTTGATCAATCTGTGGACAAAAATGATTGGACCAGTTCCATTTCTGCCTTTGGCATATGTTAGAATACACAAAGGCAGTTTTGGGAAAAAGTGAAATCAATTCTGCAAAGGTGTCCTTCATAAGCATTTCCAGATCTACCCCAGTCAAAGTGCCTAGGTCATTGTCACCACAGTGCACTATTATGAGGTCAGGGTGTTGGAGATGCATAAAGGATTTTACCAATGGCATCAATTGGTGCCACTTTAACCCTCTCTGTCCAATCCATTTAATGTCTACATTTGGCAAACTTAGATCTTTGTGAATGCCTTTGTTTTCTGCATGCCTTTGGCTCCAGAAAATATAGCTGTGTCCCACAATCCACACTCTAAACATCTTGAAGGAAGGTCTGGATGCACTCAGATGGTCTCTGTAAATGAAATGGCAGTTTGAAAAAGAAGAATGATTGAAATGGGTGGAGTATTTCAATAGTTAGAATAGGAAGTGTAATAAACCAATCAAATCTCTTTTTCTCAGGTCACATCGGATCCGCGCTCCGTGCGCATAGGTGGCACGCACCAAGTGCGAATCCGCAAAATAGCATTTAAAAGGAATATAGGGTTAGAAGTAAAAATACATTAATTTTATGAGTTGTTTAGATTATGTCTTCAATTAATATTCACATGAAATACACATATATATGTTTTTTGACATTTAAAATATTTTGCGGGATTCGCGCACCCATCGCGTCAAACACGCACATGACGTTTCGCGGAAGCGTGCGAGCGTCGTGTAACGTGCTTTGTACGTGTCGCTTATGGGCTTGGAATCGAGTACCGGTCGCACAGTAATTGTGCACGAAAATATGTACCCATCGCATACCGTTTGGGGATTCTACACTTCAATCGTAAAATGGCGACTATGTTCCGTGCAGGGATCGAGAAAAGTGCGCATAGGGTGCGCAAATCCCAAAAAATTGTTTAAAAAAAGTATTAAAAATATAGTTTAAAAAATATATAAAAAATAGTTTACAAATATAAAGATTTAGAAATCCTATGAAAATCATTAAACATCATAGCTTTAGAGATAAGTTATAGATAGGAATTAGCATTTAAAAAACCTTTGAACTTCACTTAAAAAACCATAGGTTTCAAGTATGTTATAGTTAGGAATTAGCCCTGTGGTGCGTTTTAAGAGGTAGTTTTAATCCCCTGCCCTATTATATACTAGGGGCTTACAGAGGAGGTCATGCTATTCACAGGGGGATACCAACGCATAGTGTTCCCTAGTGTATGTAGGTGTTTTCACTGTATTCTGAGTGTCTTTTAACATAGCACTGGCTCTAGGACTGGTTAGTCAGACTCAGTTACCACCAGTATCCGTCTGAAAAGGTTGAGGGTACAGGATGATTTTGCAACAAGGCTTCTTTCTGCTCTTCTGTTTGTTTGTTCTGCACGTTATCCTTCTTCCTGCACTTTTCTTCGTCTTTGAGGACTTCTGTTGCTTCTTTCTGCATTTCTTATTTTTCTTTCTGTGCGTTTTTTCTTCTTTCTTCACATGTCGTATCTCTGTAGGCATAGTTAGAAATTAGCATTTAAAAAACCTTTGAAATTCACTGAAAAAAACCATAGGTTTCAGGGGCGTTATAGTTAGCTGGACATTTCCCTCGTACAAAACCCTAGAAATTCCCCCGTTATAGTTAGTTCAGCTAACTATAACTCGCGCCCCCGCAATGCACTGCTGATGACGTCACATATTACATCACTCATGACATGGTCAGTGACATCACTGATGACATCACTGATGACATCTCAAATGACATCACTGATGACATCATCCATGTGATAAATTAGTGCATCTTCTCACACCCTAATATAACCTTTGATACACCCACTCAAAATTTCAGACAGCCATTCTCAAAACCATAGATACTCCAATACCAATAACTACATACCCACTCATTGACTCTTAGGTCTACACACACATCCACTCACTCACCTGTACAGTCACTCATACTTACAGTCACTCAGTACAAGACTATCATATGCATTTATACACCTTTATAGACACTCACACAACGCCAATCATCCATAGAGGTACTCACACACCTAGTCAGTCATGCAAATAATTAATCACACTCCCATTTACTCACCTATACAGTTATACACACACAAGTTCACTTACTCATAAAAATACTACCACATTCTTATGCTCTTATACAATTACTGATACAAGCACACACTGATCCATACAGCCACTCTCACAATCACACACTCTCACATATAGCCAGTTATATACTCTTACACACATATATACTGCCTTTCACATATGTAGTACTCACACATGTACCACTGAGATGTACATTCAATCACTAAAACACCCATACATACACTCACCCAACCATACAGTCCATCACAGATGCACTCTTAAAACCATGCACCCATAGACTCACCCACTCATACATCTATGCACAGAGTCACACACACCCCACCCACACAAACACTCAGGCACCCATACAGATACTCAGACAACCAATCAATAACCCATATAGACACTCATATAGCTATTCACAAAACCATGTAGCCACTTATACACCAACAGACAGACAGATACAGACATTCACACAGTTTAGTCACTAGTCTGCAGTAAGATACGTTTAATGACTCACTTATAGAGTCAGTCACGCACCTACTAAATCATCCATTCACACACTTATACACCCACTCATTCTTCCATAGGCCTTTCCCTATATATTAAACATATTTAAACTTTACAGAAACACACACTCACTGGATGACGTCATCAGTGATGTCATCAGTGATGTCATTTGAGATGTCATCAGTGATGTCATCAGTGATGTCACTGACCATATCATGAGTGATGTAATATGTGATGTCATCAGCAATGCATTGCAGGGGGGCGAGTTATAGTTAGCTGAACTAACTATAATGGGGGAATTTCTAGGGTTTTGTACGAGGGAAATGTCCAGCTAACTAGAACACCCCTGAAACCTATGGTTTTTCAGTGAATTTCTAAGGTTTTATATATATATATTACCTACTGGCGGTCACCAGTAGGTAGATATAGTTAGGACCTATTTTGCATAGGAAATCCACAACATTCTTTTTGGAATAACTTTGGCGCCGATTGACGAATCTTCGCACACTTTTCCAAAATTTTGTCCAGCTCTGGTCCGCTCGTATCCTGAGAGTTTCACGGTTATTCGTCAAGCAGGGGCCGAGAAAAAAGGGGGGACCCAAAACACGTTTTGAACACATGACCTATGAATAGACATTTGCACAATAGAATGCTTTTGACGATGATTTCTACCTGTTTAGAGAATAATTTTTTCCTGTTCCAAAACCAGGTTTTTCAACAAGTTATGGGCGTTGCCATGGGGGCTTGCTTCTCTCCGAGTTATGCCTGTTTACATATGGGACTCTGTGAGGAGCAGGTCCTCATGGCAAATTATGGCGAAACCCTAAAATCCCAGATTGCATGTTGGTATAGGTATATCGACGACTTGTTTTTAATTTGGAAAGGTACTGAACAAGCGGCACAAGATTTTATCGAAAAATTGAATATCAATGATTTGAATCTTAAATTCACTGCCCAAATGAGTAAGAGCATGTTAGATCTGGGGGTCTCTAGTTGGCAGAGGTATACACCTTAGACCAAATAGGGACCCTTGCTTCTAGTCAGGGTACAGGGACACACACAGTAGATAACCCCTGCTCACCCTCTAGGTAGCTTGGGTCGAGCAGACAGGCTTATCCCCAAGGCAATGTGTAAGGTATTTGCACGTAGACACCACAATGATCCCCCTTCCGCACACCACAAACGTAGACCACACAGGTGAGTTATATAAAAAAATAATATATCTTTATCTAGTTTCCGCAGTTGAAATCAAGCATCACAGGTTTACACAATATTCGCTTTCTTGGTTGGTCGGGATCATAAGACGATAGTCTCTAGTCTCTGGTGTGATTCGATAATCACTGAGAATGAATCAGTTTGTAGGCTCTTGATGTTTAGGCAGCTACGTTGCTCCGGCGGTGTCGCTGCACTCGTTGTACAAGCGCTCCTCGGGCTGTTCGGTGCAAGGATTCCACAACTCCCTCGACGAGCCCCCAGTGACGACGTTGACGTCACCGGAGTCAGCCACTAACAGCGCGGCTTCGTAGAGTAGGGAAGTACGACTCTCGATCTGCTTCAGGCCTCCGGGTCGCGGCAAGGCACGTGCCGATGAGCACTTCGATCTTCTTGAGGCGGCAACCGGTGTCAGGCCCGGGTCGGTGCGGCACTCTCCAGCAAGACAGAGAGCAGCCAGCCCACCTCACAGGCAGATGTTGAGAAGCTTGGTAGAACAGTCCACGGTCCCTGCGGCACACAGCAGCGCAGGGGGGACACAGCAGAGTCTTGAGTTCTTTGCAACCTTTCTATCCCTGGGTTGCGAAACAGGAGGCCAGCTCTTCTCAGGCCCTTGGAGATTCAGTTGAAGACACAGCCCACAGCAAAGTCTTGTTTGGTCAAGTGGGTAGGGTCAGCACACAGCAAGACCCCTTCTCCTCCTCAGCTTCAGTTGTACAGCAGAACAGGTCAGCCTTTAGAGCACACAGCACGGCAATCTTCCTTTAGTTCTTCAGCGGTCCGTCTTTCAGCAGAGGTTCCTCTCGATGGTCGAATCTAAAAATCTGTTGTCAGGGGCGTACACTTATACCCCTAAAAGTCTTTGAAGTCTTTGTGCAAGTGGGTCCTGAGCCCGGTCTGATCCAGTTCTGGGTGTTGCTGGAGCACTTTGTTTTCCTGGCCTCTACATTCTTTTCAGAGTGAGGGGCAGAGTCGTCAGCCGCCCAGCAGGAGGTGGAGCCAGCAGAGTGGCAGGCAGGCACAGCCCTATTCAATCCCAGGTGCTATCTCCTCCCTCCACTCTCCTTGCAAATGTCGCCATTCAGCAGAGGGCTGACTCAGCCAACCTCCCGGGGGATCCCCAGCCCCTGTCACTCTCAAACCAGACAGTCAATCCACAAGCGCGCCCAGGCACACAGAAGGGTCAGACAACAGAACAGCTACTCTCTAAAAAGTACTATTCTCCAACTCAGGATTTAAAAACAACCTCTCCTAAAAGATGTGTTATTAAATGCTGAGCTCAGGGATATCAAACACTCATGTCTTATCTTGTTCCTATGAGAAGATAGGCGGATAGCCATTGGCACCCGCCTCCCCCATGTTAGCCTACGGAACAAGATAACCTTGCAGTAGTGAATACACAAAATGGCCGGTGTTCACTACCAGAACATGTTACCTGCACTAGTACATGCTCTACCTTCTACATACACTGCACCCTGCCCAGGGGGGTACCTTGGGCCTTCCATAGGGATGACTGACGTGTACGAAAAGGGAAGGGTTAGGCCCGGCCAGTGTGGACACTGGCCAGGAGGACACGGCAGTCCGGGGACTGCAGGCAGGCCTGCGGCGGCAGGCCTGAGACACTGTTTTAGGGCTACACAGGTGGGTGGCGCAATCAGCGCTGCAGACCCACTAGTAGCATCTGTCATCACCAGCCCTGGCACACACAGTGCACTTTACTAGGGACTTCATGGTGATACAGATATGCCAATCCGGTATATCCAATCAATACGATATTTTACACAGGGAGCACTTACACTCTGGCACTGATTAGCAGTGGCAGAGTGTCCAAAGCATCTAAACCAGCAAAAACGAAATCCAGCATAGCATCAAAAATCCAGGTAGCAGAGGCAAAAGATAGGGGAAAAACCCACGCCAAGGATGTCAGGTCTAACACGTGTCCCCTCCAGCTGAAAGTGGGGAGAACTACCCACCCTCTTGGGAGTTCTCATCGCTAAGGCGGAAAAACCTGGACAGACCATCAGCATTGGCGTGCTCTGTACCGGGACGGTGTTCCACCGTAAAGTCCATTCCCTGTAGGGAGATGGACCACCTCAACAGTTTTGGATTCTCACCCCTCATCTGCATTAACCATCTGAGGGGCCTGTGGTCGGTCTGAACACGGAAGTGAGTCCCAAACAGGTAGGGCCTCAGCTTCTTCAGGGCCCAGACCACAGCAAATGCTTCCCTTTCAATAGCGCTCCACCTCTGTTCCCTGGGGAGTAGCCTCCTACTAATGAAAGCTACAGGTTGGTCCCCGCCCTCGTCGTCCATCTGTGAGAGTACTGCTCCCACACCTTGCTCTGAAGCGTCTGTTTGCACAATGAACTCACTCGAAAAGTCAGGTGCCTTCCGCACTGGCGCTGTGCACATTGCAGTTTTCAGGGCATCAAAAGCAGTTTGACAGGCCTCGGTCCAATTCACTTTCCTGGGCTGATTTCTAGAGGTCAGTTCTGTCAAGGGGGCAACAATGGTGCCGTATCCCTTGATGAACCGTCTGTAATACCCGGTGAGTCCTAGAAAGGCTCTCACCTCTGTCTGCGTCTTGGGGGGTTCCCAAGCCAGAATGGTATCGATCTTCGCCTGTAGGGGCGCCACCTGGCCGCTCCCCACCTGGTGTCCCAAATACACCACTGATCCCTGCCCTATCTGGCACTTACTGGCCTTAATAGTGAGGCCTGCCTTCTGCAGCGCCCTCAACACTTCACAGAGGTGTTGCAAGTGTTCCTCCCAAGTGGAGCTGAACACAGCAATGTCATCCAGGTACGCGGCGCTGAATTGCTCCAGCCCGGTCAGTACCCGGTTGACCAGTCTCTGGAAGGTGGCAGGGCCATTTTTCAGTCCAAAGGGCATGACGCGAAACTGGAAGTGCCCCTCTGGCATGGAAAATGCCGACCTCTCCTTTGCCCCTTCAGTTAAGGCAATCTGCCAGTACCCCGAAGTCAAATCGAAGGTGCTGAGGTACCTGGCAGCTCCCAACCGATCGACGAGCTCATCAGCTCTGGGGATGGGGTGCGCGTCAGTCTTGGTGACCGCATTGAGCCCGCGGTAGTCCACGCAAAACCGAAGTTCTGACGGGCCACCGGGTGTATCAGATTTCTTGGGAACGAGGACCACTGGGCTAGCCCAGGGACTGCTAGAGGGCTCAATTACCCCTAACGCCAACATCTTGGAAGCTTCTTCCTTGATGCTGGCCCTGACCTTGTCAGCTACTCTGTAAAACTTCTGTTTCACAGGCAGGCCGTCTCCAGTGTCCACATCATGGACGCACCAATTGGTGACACCTGGGGTCAGGGAGAACAGGGAGGCAAACTGACCCAACACCTGGCGACAGTCTCTCTGCTGCTCTGGGGTCAGGGTGGGCAAGAGGACCACACCATCCACTGACCCGTCTTGCTCCTTGGTTGCCAGGAGGTCAGGGAGAGGATCACTATCCTCCTCCCCACCGTCGTCTGTAGCCATGAGCATCGTCACTTCAGACCTCTCGAAGTGGGGTTTGAGGCGGTTCACATGCAAGACTCTAAGGGGCTGCCTAGGAGTCTTCATGTTGATCAGGTAGGTCACCTCACTCTTGCGCTCTACCACCTCATATGGCCCGGTCCACTTGTCACGGAGCGCACAAGGCTCCACCGGCGCCATTACCCACACTTTCTGCCCAGGATGAAATTCTACCAGAGTGGTATTCTGGTCGTACCATCTTTTCATCTCCTCCTGGCTGGCTTCTAGGTTCTCCTGAGCGAGCTTCCTGAAGCGCTGCGTTTGGTTGCGGATGGCCAGCACATAGCTGAACACATCCTGGGGGGTTTTCCCACGGGATTTCTCCCACCCTTCCTTCACCAGTGTGAGAGGTCCTCTAACAGGGTGGCCATACAGCAGTTCAAAGGGGCTGAACCCTAAGGACTTCTGAGGCACCTCCCTGTAGGCAAACAACAGGCATGGTAACAAGACGTCCCACTTCCGTCTCATGGGCTCCGCTAGGCCCATAATCATACCTTTCAGGGTGCGGTTGAACCTTTCAACCAACCCATTTCCTTGAGGGTGGTAAGGAGTGGTGAACTTATAAGTTACTCCACACTCCTCCCACAGAGACTTCATATACCTAGAGATGAAGTTGGTACCCCGGTCGGAGAACACCTCTCGGGGGAACCCCACACGGGAAAAGATCCCCATCAATGCACGGCCCACCACGGGTGCTGTGATTGTCCTGAGAGGGACTGCTTCCGGGTACCGAGTGGCGTGATCCACCAAGACCAGGATAAACCTGTTGCCTAAGGCGGTCTTGGGATCCAGGGGCCCTACGATATCAATGCCCACCCGCTCGAAAGGGGTGCTCACTACAGGAAACGGCTGGAGGGGCGCCACGCACTTCCCTCCGCTCTTACCACTGGCTTGACAGGTTTGGCAAGACTTACAAAAGGTACCGACGTGCTTCTTCATCTGGGGCCAGTAGAAGTGGGTGACAAGCCTGTGATAGGTCTTGTCTTGCCCCAGATGTCCTGCGAGAGGCACGTCGTGAGCCAGACCCAGTAAGAAGTTCCTGAAGCGCTCGGGTACCACCAGCACACGGGCTGCACCGGGCTCAGCGAACTTAGGCTCACTATACAGTAAGTCATCCTCCCAGTAAATCAAATGTTCCTTGGACCCTAGGCCTGCTGCCTGGTCTGCAGCCTGCTGCCGCACACCGACGAGAGAAGGGCACTCCTTCTGAGCCTGGCAGAATTCATCCCTGGAGGGGCCACCCTCTTGCTGCCAATGGGTCAGCTCAGGCAACTCCCCCAGTTCGGCCACCTGCTCCCCTGTAGGTTCCAGGGCATCCCCCTCAGGTTCTGCTTCCTCCTGGGCCGTGGGAACAGTGGGGGCCAGTTTCCCACGCCCTCTGCCCCTTCCTCTCCTGGCAGGTTCCTGGGCCATTGTTCCAGGCTCCAGTTCTACTAATCCACCCTTACTGGCTGTCATGGCACGTGTGGCTACACAGATCCACGCTGGCAGTCCTAACATCTCCAAGTGAGTTCTGTGCTCTACGTCCTTCCATGGAGAACTCTCCAGGTCGTTACCCAACAGACAATCTACCGGCAAGGCATCACTGACACAGACTTCCAAGGTACCAGAGACTTCCCCCCATGTAAAGGGAACACGCGCCATCTTGCAGAGGCGAACTGAAGTGTCAGCTGCCACTACGGGGCGGAGCACATTGGGAATGACTTGCTCTTCAGACACCCACTGACACCTGACAGATGTCACACTAGCCCCGGTGTCTCTCAGAGCCTCTATCTCCCTCCCATTGATGGTCACCTTTTGCCCGTATTTCTTAGTGTTAGCGGGTATCAAGGTATCCTGGACCATCTCTTGGTCTCCTAACGAGACAAGGGTCATCATGTCTAATCCCTCTTCCCCACTGGAAATCAAATCCCCTCCCAAAGCTACACTAGCTAACCCTGGGACTGGAGCAGCAGCTGGTGCTGGGGGTTTCTTGGGACATTTAGGGGCGATGTGCCCCACTTCCCTACAAGCATAGCAAGTAGGCGGTGGTCTGTTGCCCTTAGGGGGCCAAGACCTCTTAGGCTTGGGGGCTTGGGACTCCTTCTCCTGGGAACTGTTTTGGGGCCCTTTAGAGAACTCCTTGCTGTTACCCTTGTCCTCCCCACCTTTCTGCTGGGGACCCTGTCCACCCTTGGCTGGGATACTTACCACCCCTTTGTTGACCCTGGTGCTAGTCCAGCGGTCTGCCTCTTTAGCAAGCTCACTGGGATCAGTTAACTTGCTGTCTAAAAGATGCTGGCGCAACTCTGGAACACATAGACTACTCAAGTGCTCCCAACTAATCAAGTGACACAACCCCACATAATCAGTAACTTTGCTGCCCTTTATCCAACCTTCCAGTGCACGCGTGTACATACTCACACACTCCACCCAAGTACTTGAATCAAGCTTCTTGAAGTTCCTAAACTTCTGGCGGTACTGTTCTGGTGTAAGCCCATACCTGAGGCATAAGGCCTCCTTCATAGTGGGGTAGGTTAAGGTCCCTGCTGCTTCTAAGGGTGCTAAGACATCCCTCCCAGAGGCCTCAAAATGCTTCCACAAACCTGCTCCCCAACTCTTCTCAGGCACTTCATTCATCTTCAAGGCAAGCTCATAGGATCTAAACCATGCATAGATATCCTCACCCCTCTGATAATTCTGCACCAAATCTTTCGGTATGTATACTTTACCCGCCTGTACTGGTTGTGCGCTGCCACCATTCGGACTGGACTCCACCTGTTTAGCTTTAATGTCCAGCTCCCTCATGCTCAACTCATGAGCCAACTGGAGTTTCTTCTCTTCCAAAGCGAGAGCATTCCTCCTCTCCTCCGCCTCTTTCTCACTGTCAAGGCGCAGTTTCCTTTCTTCCGCTTGAGCTTTGAGCTTAAAAAGTTCAATCTCATGGGCCCTAACCCTCTGGTTTTCCTCCAGCTCCTCTGGAGAGAGGCTCCTACTGGAATGGCCGCTGCCAGCCCTAGACGCTGGCCTATTCACTGGCAGATCATCGGATCCAAATCCGTGCTCCGGTGTGCCATCCCCTTCAGTAGTTTCCTCGGTTGCGCCATTCTTGGCCTCCCACCAGGCCCTTAGAGCTTTCTGTAGCTCCGTCTTGTTGGCGCTGCCTTTCGCTGGGCATCCAAGCTGCTTGCAGAATTGCTTGAGTTGCTCCTTCTTATATTCGAGCAACTTTTTCACTTCGAATTGCAATTCCGACTCCTCACCTACTCCATTCAGAGACATGATGCTTCGTCGATCCTCCACGAATAGTCTTCGCAAAAAAAAACTTTGTGCGATGCAACTGCTTACTAGATTAGTGATGTACGAAGAATCACTGCAGGTCAAGTGCAAATACTGGTTCTAATCCGCACCGCTGACCACCAATGTTAGATCTGGGGGTCTCTAGTTGGCAGAGGTATACACCTTAGACCAAATAGGGACCCTTGCTTCTAGTCAGGGTACAGGGACACACACGGTAGATAACCCCTGCTCACCCTCTAGGTAGCTTGGCTCGAGCAGACAGGCTTATCCCCAAGGCAATGTGTAAGGTATTTGCATGTAGACACCACAATGATCCCCCTTCCGCACACCACAAACGTAGACCACACAGGTGAGTTATATCAAAAAATAATATATCTTTATCTAGTTTCCGCAGTTGAAATCAAGCATCACAGGTTTACACAATATTCGCTTTCTTGGTTGGTCGGGATCGTAAGACGATAGTCTCTAGTCTCTGGTGTGATTCGATACTCACTGAGAATGAATCAGTTTGTAGGCTCTTGATGTTTAGACAGCTACGTTGCTCCGGCGGTGTCGCTGCACTCGTTGTGCAAGTGCTCCTCGGGCTGTTCGGTGCAAGGATTCCACAACTCCCTCGACGAGCCCCCAGTGACGACGTTGACGTCACCGGAGTCAGCCACTCACAGCGCGGCTTCGTAGAGTAGGGAAGTACGACTCTCGATCTGCTTCAGGCCTCCGGGTCGCGGCAAGGCACGTGCCGATGAGCACGTCGATCTTCTTGAGGCGGCAACCGGTGTCAGGCCCGGGTCGGTGCGGCACTCTCCAGCAAGACAGAGAGCAGCCAGCCCACCTCACAGGCAGATGTTGAGAAGCTTGGTAGAACAGTCCATGGTCCCTGCGGCACACAGCAGCGCAGGGGGGACACAGCAGAGTCTTGAGTTGTTTGCAACCTTTCTATCCCTGGGTTGCGAAACAGGAGGCCAGCTCTTCTCAGGCCCTTGGAGATTCAGTTGAAGACACAGCCCACAGCAAAGTCTTGTTTGGTCAAATGGGTAGGGTCAGCACACAGCAAGACCCCTTCTCCTCCTCAGCTTCAGTTGTACAGCAGAACAGGTCAGCCTTTAGAGCACACAGCACGGCAATCTTCCTTTAGTTCTTCAGCGGTCCGTCTTTCAGCAGAGGTTCCTCTCGATGGTCGAATCTAAAAATCTGTTGTCAGGGGTCGTATACTTATACCCCTAAAAGTCTTTGAAGTCTTTGTGCAAGTGGGTCCTGAGCCCGGTCTGATCCAGTTCTGGGTGTTGCTGGAGCACTTTGTTTTCCTGGCCTCTACATTCTTTTCAGAGCGAGGGGCAGAGTCGTCAGCCACCCAGCAGGAGGTGGAGCCAGCAGAGTGGCAGGCAGGCACAGCCCTATTCAATCCCAGGTGCTATCTCCTCCCTCCACTCTCCTTGCAAATGTCGCCATTAAGCAGAGGGCTGACTCAGCCAACCTCCCGGGGGATCCCCAGCCCCTGTCACTCTCAAACCAGACAGTCAATCCACAAGCGCGCCCAGGCACACAGAAGGGTCAGACAAGAGAACAGCTACTCTCTAAAAAGTACTATTCTCCAACTCAGGATTTAAAAACAACCTCTCCTAAAAGATGTGTTATTAAATGCTGAGCTCAGGGATATCAAACACTCATGTCTTATCTTGTTCCTATGAGAAGATAGGCGGATAGCCATTGGCACCCGCCTCCCCCATGTTAGCCTACGGAACAAGATAACCTTGCAGTAGTGAACACACAAAATGGCCGGTGTTCACTACCAGAACATGTTACCTGCACTAGTACATGCTCTACCTTCTACATACACTGCACCCTGCCCAGGGGGGTACCTTGGGCCTTCCATAGGGATGACTGACGTGTACGAAAAGGGATGGGTTAGGCCCGGCCAGTGTGGACACTGGCCAGGAGGACACGGCAGTCCGGGGACTGCAGGCAGGCCTGCGGCGGCAGGCCTGAGACACTGTTTTAGGGCTACACAGGTGGGTGGCGCAATCAGCGCTGCAGACCCACTAGTAGCATCTGTCATCACCAGCCCTGGCACACACAGTGCACTTTACTAGGGACTTCATGGTGATACAGATATGCCAATCCGGTATATCCAATCAATACGATATTTTACACAGGGAGCACTTACACTCTGGCACTGATTAGCAGTGGCAGAGTGTCCAAAGCATCTAAACCAGCAAAAACGAAATCCAGCATAGCATCAAAAATCCAGGTAGCAGAGGCAAAAGATAGGGGAAAAACCCACGCCAAGGATGTCAGGTCTAACAGAGCATTATATTTTATTTAGATGTGGAGGTCTTTGTAAAAAACAATAAACTGGAAACAAGACTTCATAGGAAACCCACATCTGGCAATACAGTCCTGCATGCACAGAGCCACCATCCGCCACATTTAATCAACAGCATCCCCTTTGGGGAGATGCTGCGGATTCGCAGAATCTGTAGCTCAGTCAGGGAATGCACACAAGCACAACATGAGTGTTCGGAGAGATTCCTGGACAGGGGATATTCTGGAGATATTTTGGATAAAGCTATGACCAAAGCTAACAAAATACAGAGGTCGGACGCACTAAGGTATAACGTCACTACAGGTATTAGTCAAGATCAGCCTACACGACTGATACTAACGTACAATACACAACATAGAACACTACGTAAGATCATTAACAAGAGTTGGCCCTTAGTGTGGGATGTATGTCGTTACAACGCACACTTTTACAACGCATGCACTTACAACGCATTTTTTACAACGCAAAATCCACTACAACGCATTCCATTACAACGCAGGACACTACAACGCATTTTTAAAAACTACCTTTACAACGCATTCCATTACAACGCATACTACCTTTACAACGCATACCATTACAACGCATAATATTGCATTGGATTTAAGGTAAGTATTGGATAGTATAGGGGTAAAAATTACTATTCTTACTCCAGGGGGTGCAACAGTAGGGTAAGTGTTGGATAGTATAGGGGTAAAAATTACTATTCTAACTCCAGGGGGTGCAACAGTAGGGCAAGTGTTGGATATTATAGGGGTAAAAATTACTATTTCTAACTCCAGGGGGTGCAACAGTAGGGCAAGTGTTGGATAGTATAGGGGTAAAAATTACTATTCTAACTCCAGGGGGTGCAACAGTAGGGTAAGTGTTGGATAGTATAGGGGTAAAAATTACTATTCTAACTCCAGGGGGTGCAACAGTAGGTTAAGTGTTGGATAGTATAGGGGTAAAAATTACTATTCTAACTCCAGGGGGTGCAACAGTAGGGTAAGTGTTGGATAGTATAGGGGTAAAAATTACTATTCTAACTCCAGGGGGTGCAACAGTAGGGTAAGTGTTGGATAGTATAGGGGTAAAAATTACTATTCTAACTCCAGGGGGTGCAACAGTAGGGCAAGTGTTGGATAGTATAGGGGTAAAAATTACTATTCTAACTCCAGGGGGTGCAACAGTAGGGTAAGTGTTGGATAGTATAGGGTAAAAATTACTATTCTAACTCCAGGGGGTGCAACAGTAGGGTAAGTGTTGGATAGTATAGGGGTAAAATTACTATTCTAACTCCAGGGGGTGCAACAGTAGGGTAAGTGTTGGATAGTATAGGGGTAAAAATTACTATTCTAACTCCAGGGGGTGCAACAGTAGGGCAAGTGTTGGATAGTATAGGGGTAAAAATTACTATTCTAACTCCAGGGGGTGCAACAGTAGGGCAAGTGTTGGATAGTATAGGGGTAAAAATTACTATTCTAACTCCATGGGGTGCAACAGTAGAGCAAGTGTTGGATAGTATAGGGGTAAAAATTACTATTCTAACTCCAGGGGGTGCAACAGTAGGGCAAGTGTTGGATAGTATAGGGGTAAAAATTACTATTCTAACTCCAGGGGGTGCAACAGTAGGGCAAGTGTTGGATAGTATAGGGGTAAAAAATACTATTCTAACTCCAGGGGGTGCAACAGTAGGGTAAGTGTTGGATAGTGTAGGGGTTTTAATGTAATATTATGCGTTGTAAGGGTATGCGTTGTAAAGGTAGTATGCGTTGTAATGGAATGCGTTGTAAAGGTAGTTTTTAAAAATGCGTTGTAGTGTCCTGCGTTGTAATGGAATGCGTTGTAGTGGATGTTGCGTTGTAAAAAATGCGTTGTAAGTGTAGTGCGTTGTAAAAGTTGCGTTGTAAAGGTTGTATACCCTTAGTGTGTAATGACCCAGTTCTAGGAAAAGGATTGACCAAGTCCCCCAGTATTGCGTTCAGAAAAGCACGTTCCATGAGTAGCTCTCTAGTTAAGAGCAGCCCAGAGATCAGATCTACTAAAACATGGCTCGGTAGCAGGACGGGATTCATTAAATGTGCCTCTTGCAAAGCCTGCAAATACCGTCTCAACACAAACCTATACCAAACGCCATTTCAGCCCAAACCAGTCAAAATCACAAAAGCTCTTAACTGTAAGACCGAATATGCGGTATATGTGCTGGAGTGCTCTTGTGGCCTGCGTTACGTTGGGAGCACGAAACTGCAGGTTCACAAACGAGTGCTCCAGCACATTAGAGCTATCAATAACAGCGATGCCGCTTACCCGGTGGCAAGGCACTTTAGGGAGTGTCATGAGAATAATCTGTCTCATCTCAAATATTTTGTTATAGACACGTTTTGCTATTGAGAAGGGGTGGCAACTTGGATCAACTACTGAGACGAATGGAAACAAGATATATCTTAGAGTTAGATAGTAAGGCACCTCAGGGGTTGAATGCGAGTGAGGACTTTTTTACCTGTCTTTAAAAATTAGCTACCACTTGCATCTTTGTATAGTTTAGATGTACTGCAGCCTCCTGACAAATTATTTAATAGAACTGATGATTTTAAGACTATGTGTTTTTTTTTATATTTACTTATCCATTCACGGCTGTGATTTGGATTAGTGTAAATTAAAGCGCAGTTTGCACATAACACATCGCACTTTCTTTTCCCACAAGATAATCATTGGGCCCACTGGGGCTGACACTTTGGATGTATCTGTATATGTCCTTTGCAGTGTAACAACCTGGTCATTAACATCTTAAGTTGTTAAAAGTATCAATCGGCATTCAAGCTTGAATTGAGCTGCGAATGATGGAGCTATCTATGCAATAACCTTAGCCATATACTCTGACACTTAGGATTGGACATGCAATTATGCTGCTAATTCCATTTGATCGGATTCATTGGTTTTATTGTGACAATATTTTAGCTTTGGATTTTAGCATTCTTATTAGATATTATTGGGTTTAGCGCTATTTGCACTATGATACTTATCATTGTACTGTATTGCGTTATGGTTTGCAATAGCATTGGGATATATTACACTTGAAGGATAATGTGTTGTCTATTTCCATTAATTTTTGTGGGAGTGTCTTATCACGTATTTTTGAGCACTAGCACTTTAAAAAGGTCGAAAAACTCTCCGTTGGCGTATCATGTGATCAAGGCCTCTGTGAGGCGGTGGTGCAGGATGTTTGATAATAAACTTCGAATGTGCACTGAATTTTGGGTCTATCTTCGTCTTTTCAAATGCTGTTGGTGACGGAGGAATGAAGATATATATTATCTACTGGCGGTCGCCAGTAGATAGTTATAGTTAGGACCGAGTTCCCATAGGAAATCTGAAAATTCTATTTTGAATAACTTTGGCGCCGGTTGACTTATCTTCGTGAAATTTTCAAAACTAATGGGGCGCTCCGCTCAGCTCCTACCCTGAAAGTCTCGGGGTGATTCGTCAAGCGGGGGCTGAGAAAAAAGGGGGGTCCCAAAACGCTTTTTCCCTATGCATTTTCCCATAGGACCTTTAGTCGAATGTACAGCCCGAACGGCTGAACAGAATTACTTGAAATTTGGCAAAGAGGTAGTCCTCAGGTCAGGCATGTGCCTTTTGCATATATGGTGTCAATCTGTTCAGTAGTTCCTGAGAAAATCAAAAGTAAAATCACATATATATCTGGGCGGAGCCTAACCACACATCTCACCGTGAGATCTGATTGGCTGTCAGCACTTCATCCAAGAAGTGTTGGCAGCCATCTTGGGACCAATATACATGATAGCACCTCATTAAAAAGCATTGCAGTTAATAGAAGGTTTTAAGACTTTAGTTACATTATAATTCATTTGTTGATGGTACCATACTCATTTTAGGAATTGTGGTGTGTTCTATGGTGATTTTACCATGTGAAAAAGCCTTCTGCTGTGATATCATGAATCATGTTTGAGAGAAAACTATTTTCTCATGCTTTTCCCACAGAGGTTTGGAGGGTGATCTATAAGCTAAACTGAGAGCATATTTTCTGTAAATTCACATTATCTTTCTCAGTCATGTGAGAATGAAGTCTGACATTCTCAGTAAAACATGTACATCCAACAAGGGCAGAGACTGTCAGTTGATTCCTTTGTGTTCTACTGCAGCTTCCCAGAGTGTTCTAAAGAACAACTAGAGCGCTAACAGTCCTACTTATGACAAACGTATGGCACACCTGAAGCCATCTTGGTTGGAATAAAGTGGTAACTCTTAAAACATTTAATTTAAAAAGGAACAAAATGAGGGGGTTCATTTTGCAATAGAAAGTATGATTAGTGCTGCAGAAAGAAAAATTAGGGCACATTTTGAGTGACTTCTAAAATCCTCTTCTATTTCATTTAAAAATTCTGACATGCAGACTGAAACATGCACTTTGAATACCAGCAGCAGACATCCCTGGTGAGCAGTAGCTTTACTAAAGTGATCTAATGAGCAACTAGAGTGCCAACATTCAGAATTTATGGCAAATGTGTGACACATCTGAATGCCTTCTTAATGGAATCAAAGTAAAAAACTGAAAGTATTTCCTACTGAGGAGACTGTAGTAAATGAGGAAATTGGAAAACTTCATAACAATTAAGTCTCCCAAAATGGCCACCAGAGACAAAAGAGCCCAAATGTAGCACAAATATCACCCAGATGTAGCCCAAGTATAGCCCAGTGACAGAATGTCCCAGAGTGTTCTAACGAACAACTAGAGTGCTAACAGTCTTACTTATGACAAAAGTATGGCACACCTGAAGCCATCTTGATTGGAATAAAGTGGTAACACTTAAAACATTTAATTTACAAAGGAACAAAATGAGGGGGTTCATTTTGCCATAGAAATTATGATTAGTTCTGCAGAAAGAAACATTAGGGCACATTTTGACTTCTCAAATCCTCTTCTATTTCATAAAAAAATTCTGACATCCAGACTGAAACATGCACTTTGAATACCAGCAGCAGACTTCCCTGGTGAGCACTAGTTTTACTACAGTGATCTAATGAGCAACTAGAGTGCTAACATTCAGAATTTATGGCAAATGTGTGACATATCTGAATGCCTTCTTGATGGAACCAAAATAAAAAACTGAAAGTATTCCCACTGAGGAGACTGCAGTAAATAAGGTAAATTAGGAAACTTCATAACAAATAAATCTCCAAGATGGCCACCAGAGGCAAAAGAGCCCAAATGTAGCCCAAATATCACCCAGATGTAGCCCACGTATAGCCCAATGACAGAATGTCCCAGAGTGTTCTTAAGAACAACTAGAGTGCTTACTGTCTTACTTATGACAAAAGTATGGCACACCTGAAGCCATCTTGATTGAAATTAACTGGTAACACTTAAAACATTTAATTTAAAAAGGAACACAATGAGGGTGTTTATTTTGCCATAGAAATTATGATAAGTGTTGAAGAAAGAAAAATTAGGGCACATTTTGAGTGACATCTCAAATCCTCTTCTATTTCATTAAAAAAACTTCTGATATGCAGACTGAAACATGCACTTTTAATACCAGCAGCAGACTTCCGTGGTGAGCAGTAGCTTTACTACAGTGATCTAATGAGCAACTAGAGTGCTAACATTCAGAATTTATGGCAAATGTGTGACATATCTGAATACCTTCTTGATGGAATCAAAGTAAAAAACTGAAAGCATTTCCTACTGAGGAGACTGCAGTAAATGAGGAAATTAGAAAACGTCATAACAAATAAATCTCCCTAGATGGCCACCAGAGACAAAAGAGCCCAAATGCAGCACAAATATCACCTAGATGTAGCCCACATGTAGCCTAATGACAGAAGTGTGCAAAACCCTTTTTTTGTGTATTTGCAGTTTTATATAGTGCGGACTTGTCAGGTATTGGAGTGCTTTACATGAGCATTGGTTACATCACACAAGATCAAATTCATTTTGGTTGTAGACATGGGGAGATTAAATGATTTGACCAGAATCACAGAATGTTGAGCTGAAGCAGAAACTCCAACCTGGTTCCCCAGTTGCAAAGTCTGCAGCTCTGATAGTAACACCACATCCTCTCCCCTAGGTGCAACATTTAATCAAGTGGTCAACTGGATAAAAAAACATAAAGATTACAAATAATTTAAAAGTTCTTTTTCACTATTTGAAAACTCAGAAAATATGTCCTCATTTTAGTTTTTTAGAGCACTAACCATCATTTTGATGCAAATAAGACCCTCTCATAAATGTAATTTCTAAAGGAAATACTCTAGGTATTACAGTTTTGATTACATCAAGATGACGTCAGGCGTTCCACACTTTTGTAATAAATATAGAATGTTAGCAATCTAGTTGTTTATTGGGATACTGTTGAGAGGCAGAGACCAGGGGCACAGACTCTGAAAATTGAAGGCAGGTAGGAGAGTGCAGATGCAACAATTTGACCACACTGGGCAGGCAGGAAGGGCAGTGGTAGCACAACAGACTATGGAGGGCAGTGGAAAGGGGGGCAGGGGCAACAAACCAACAATACAGGACTGGCAAGAGAGGCTGTAGGAATATAATAGACCATTGTGGGCAGAAGGAAGAGGCAGTGGTAGTACAACCATACATGCCAACAGAGCCGTTTCAGCCAGGAAACGTCCAATGTTTTTAAGCTCAAATGGTCTTTTTTCGATCTGTCTCCTGTCTACAATCTCCTCTTTTTCAATGTAACTCAAAGGGGAAAATCAATACCCCAGTTTTTTTTCAAAATCTCCCACTTACCAAGTTCAAAATGTTCGCAAGTATGGTACATTGGATCATGGTAGGCAGGAGGAATTGGGATAGGGACATGGACTCGGATAACAGAGGACAGGAGGGACATGGAGAGGTGCACCAAACTGACCCTACAGGGCAGGCATCAGGGTTTGCAGCAGCACAATACACCACACAGCGCATGTGGGACGGGAGTGCAACACAACAATCCATAGAAAGCAATAGGGAGGGGACAGGACCATGCACATGGACAACAGAGAACAGAGGGGAAAGAGGCAATGGTAGCTAGCTGACCATAATGGACAGACAGGAGAGAAAGCTGCAGCATAACAGACCATAAAGGGCAGGAGGGACAAATCAGGGGCATTACAATGGAACAGACAAGCCAGGAGGGAGGGAATAGGGGTCTGCACATGGAAACAGAGGGCTGGGGGCAAGGGGGCAGGAGCAGCAAGATGACCATGGAGGTCAGGCAGGTTGGGCACTAGAAACAAGACACACCATGGAGAGCAACAGTGAGACTATGATGGCATACACACAGTCAATGGAGGGAAGGTGGGAGGGGTCAGGGGCAGCTAGCTGACCACACAGGGAAGGTGGGAGGGGCCATGGCAGCACAGAAGACCATGCATGGCAAGCGGGAGGATTAGTGGCAGCACAATGGCAATGATGGGCAAGAAGGAGGGTGCAGGGGCATGCATAAAGGACCATGGAGGATAGAAGGGAGGGTCAGGACCTGGGCACAGACAAGAGAGTTCAGGGGAAGGGGCCTCACAACAGACCGCACAGGGCAGGCAGGAGGAGCAGTTGCAGCACAACAGACCAGGGAGGGCAGAAGGGTGTGGCAGTAAAATGAACCATGGAGGACAGAAGGAAGGGGATAGGGGCATGGCATGTGGACAGGCAGGGTGGAGGTGGCAGGGACAGGTTACAGTCATCTGACAATGCTAGGCAGGTGGGAGGGGAGTGCAGCTCAACAGAACACTCAGAGTAGGAGTGGCAGGTCCATGGAACATGGTGGGCAAAAAGGATGGTGCAGGGGCATGCACAAAGAGGGCAGGGGGAAGGAGAATAGGGGCAGCAAGCTAAGCACAGAGGCTAAGCAGGAGGTCAATGATGGGCCATAGAATTGGGCAATGGAGGGCAGGAGGAGTGGACTGGTACATCATGCTAAATGGAGGGCAGTGGCAGCACATCAGACCATGCATGGCAGGAGGGAGGAGGCTAGTCCGTGGAATCAGACAACAGAGGATAGGGAGGAGGTGGATGGGACAGCAAGCTAACTGTTCAGAAAAGGTGGGTATTAGGATCTTTATTATTTTTAAAATGTGTGTCTGTGCGAACTACTTAAAATATGAACAAGTATGCAGCATAATCTCACTTTTATTCAGGAAGAAGAGGATGTTTGTGACTGACTCCGGGCTCACTTGGCAGAAACACCCCCAGACCCTCCACCCCCATCGTAAAATGTAATGCCCATGAAAAGGGTAGGTGGACGCAGTGTTATATAGAACAAAGTCCTGGGAGCACGATTGAAAATGAAAACTAGATATAGTATATGGTATAAACTATGCACCAAAAAGTGTGATATAAGATGAACCGGGGCGTGAAATATAATATGCAATACATTGTGCGCAATGACAGATTCATTGGAGAGCGCGAGATAGCACAGGCACTAGCGTGTGCTATGCGATATGCGCCTTGGAGTGTAATATGCACAGGGCAGTGTTGTGTAACCTAACTAGTCTCTAAAGTTGTAATATAAAATATGTGCTGGGGAGTGTAACGTTGCATATGCACTGTGACAAAGATATGGATACCAGATTGTAATATGTATGGCATAGCACTGTGCGTTATAACATAGGCATCGAGGAAGGCACGTTAGATGGGGCAATATAACCCGTGTGAAGGCAAGTGTGGCATGACATATTAACGGGGTGGTGTTACAGTGCACATGGGCTAGAGAGTGTCATAGCATACGCACTAGCTGGTGAAATACAACACAGAGGTGTGAGGCAATCGGCGGGCACTGGTGGGTGTAACACGGCATTGGGCTCAGCCAGGAGCACGCTGTGACTCTCAAGTGAGGTTCGTCTCCTTTCCAGAGAGTAAAATAAAAAGTATTACACATCCGGCGGTGGATGTGTGTTTTATTAACCGTGAGGGGGGTTTCTTGCATAGTTTGGTCGAATTTTTGTCAAATCCCCTTTGAATGGCTTGGTGTGCGTGTATATTAAATGTGCCCGTCAATAGCTACCCATGTTTGTATAAATAAACGCCAAGGGTGTCTACTTGGAGAGTACCCACCGGCGGGGGCACCGGGAATAGGCACGGTAGGGCATCAGACACTTCAGAGCTTCACTAGCGGTGTAAATACATTCCATGTGGATTCATTCTATGCATAGTCGCCTTTTAATGAATATCACGCAAATCGTCATGGTGATAGGTACATACGGTTTGTCCAGCATGTCCTAGGTGTTTCTATAAATATATATTTTTTAAAAATAATAAAAAACAAAGGCCGGCCCCGGGGGATGGGGTCCCCGGGGCCATAAGTGGCCTGAGGAGGGGGGCAACGCAGCCCCCTCCTAAAGAATTTTTTTTAAAAAAAAAGCCCATGACCCAGAAGTTGGGGTCCCCGGGCCCGATTAAGGCCTTGGGAGGGCCAAATTAATTTTTTTCAACAAAAAAAGTTAGGGTGCAGGCCCTGGGGGATGGGGTCTCCAGGGCCAGTAAATTAGAAAAGAAGGGGGGCCACACAGCCCTCCTTCTTAAAAAAATAAAATAAATAAAAGACCGGCATCGCGCCGGAGGCCACGCCCCCTCCTTGCAGCACTCTGCAAACGCGCCCCCTGGCCAGTTGTAAGTTGGGGAATTAATTCCCCTTCAATACTGAGGGTCCCTGAGGGCCAACTAGCCCAACGGGTATCTCCAGTATGCGCCAGGGAGCTGCGTTGCAGACAGGTGCTCTGAGGCCACCCCCCTTTTTACACCTCCATGCAATGCAGCTCTGTGGCACTTACTGGAGGTACCTAGTGGGCTAGTTTGACCCTAGGGACCCTTAGGATTCGAGGGGACTTAATCCTTCAACTTAGAACGGCCACAGGGCGCGTTTACACAGTGGTGAAGGGAGGGGACGGGGCCTGAGGTGACGTGTGCCCTGTGGTGCATTTTAAGTTGGGGAAATAATTCCTTTCCAATCCTGAGGGACCCTGGGGGCCAACTAGCCCACCAGGTGCTTCCAGTAAGTGCCACTGCTCTGCGTTGCAGAGAGGTGGTGCAGGCTGTGCCCCTTTTTACACCTCTCTGCAATGGCGCTTACTGGACGTACCTAGTGGGCTATTTTGCCCCTAGGGATCCTCAGGATTCAAGGGGACTTAATCTCCCAACTTAAAAAACGGCCACAGGGCGTGTTTACACAGTGGGGAAGGGAGGGGACGGGGCCTGAGGTGACGTGTGCAAAATCGCCCTATGGCGCGTTTTAAGTTGGGGAAATAATTCCCCTTAAATCCTGAGGGCCCACGGGGGCTAACTAGCCCACCAGGTGCTTCCAGTAAGCGCCACTGAGCTGCGTTGCAGAGAGGTGGTCTAGGCCGTGCCACTTTTTACACCTCTCTGCAACGCAGCTCTGTGGCGCTTACTGGAGGTACCTAATGGGCTAGTTGGACCCTAGGGACCCTCAGGATTCAGATTAACTTAATCTCCCAACAAAAAATGGCCACAGGGCGTGTTTACACAGTGGTGAAGGGAGGGGACGGGGCCTGAGTTAACGTGTGCAAACAAGCCCTGTGGTGCATTTTAAGTTGGGGAAATAATTCCCCTTCAATCCTGAGGAACCTTGGGGGCCAAGTAGCCCACCAGGTGCTTCCAGTAAGCGCCACAGCGCTGCGTTGCAGAGAGGTGGTCTAGGCAGTGCCCCTTTTTACATCTCTCTGCATTGCAGCTCTGTGGCGCTTACTGGAGGTACCTAGTGGTCTAGTTGGACCCTAGGGACCCTCAGGATTCAAGGGGACTTAATCTCCCAACTTAAAACGGCCACAGGGCGTGTTTACACAGTGAGGAAGTGAGGGGATGGGGCCTGAGGTGACGTGTGCAAACACGCCCTGTGGCGCGTTTTAAGTGGTAGTTTTAATCCCCTGCCCTATTATATACTAGGGGCTTACAGAGAAGGTCATGCTGATCACAGGGGGACCCCAACGCATAGTGTCTTTTAACATAGCACTGGCTCTAGGACTGGTTAGTCAGACTCAGTTACCACCAGTATCCGTCTGAAAAAGTTGAGGGTACAGGATGATTTTGCAACAAGGCTTCTTTCTGCTCTTCTGTTTGTTCTTTCTGCACGTTATCCTTCTTCCTGCACTTTTCTTCGTCTTTGAGGACTTCTGTTGCTTCTTTCTACATTTCTTTTTTTTCTTTCTGTGCGTTTTTTCTTCTTTCTTCACATGTCCTATCTCTGTAGGCATAGTTAGAAATTAGTATTTAAAAAACCTTTGAAATTCACTGAAAAAACCATAGGTTTCAGGCACGTTATAGTTAGGAATTACCATTTAAAAAACCTTAGAAATTCACTGAAAAAAACATAGGTTTCAGGGGCGTTATAGTTAGCTGGACTTTTCACTCGTACCAAACCATTGAAATTCCCCCGTTATAGTTAGTTCAGCTAACTATAACTCGCGCGCCCACAATGCACTGCTGATGACATCACATATTACATCACTTATGACATGGTCAGTGACATCACCTATGACATCACTGATGACATCTCAAATGACATCACTGATGACATCATCCTTGCTGATAGAGTGGCAGACCTCCTCTCCCCTAATATAACCTTTGATACACACATTCAAAAATAGAAACTAAAATTTTCAAAACAATGGACATACCAATATCAGTTACAACAACCTATTCAGTAATTCTAAGATCCACATACACATCCACTCATTCACCAACAGTCCTATACAGTCACTCATACATGTACTCACTCATCATATGTACTCATACACCTATACATCCTGTTACACAACGCCACTCATCCATAGAGTTACTCACACACATAGTCACTCGTGCTAATAAAGAATCAAACATCCATTTACTTGCATATACAGTTATACACACAGCACCACACTTATTTCTACAGAAACTTACACATACTTAGTCTTTTAAACAATCACTTATAGAAACACATACTTATTCATACAGGAACTCTTTCAATCTCTCACTCTCACATATACTCACTTATATACAACAATAGTCACAGATACTAGTTTAAAACATATGTAGTTACTCATAAAGACACTATTGAGACAGTCATTCACTCACTAACACACCCATGCACACACTCATCTGCCCATACAGTCCTGCACACATGCTGTCTTCAACACAAACAGTGAGTCACTCATTCATGCACCTATACACTACGTAATACCCCCACCGAACCATACAGACACTCAGACACTCACACTGATACTCAAAAAACCAACTAATAACCTATATAGACACTCATGTAGCTACTCACCAACCCATGCAGCCACTTATACACAAAGTGAGAGACTGAAACAGATATTTACATATTTAAACATTACTCACTAAGCAATGTATTCACTAAGATACACTTAATCAGTCAGTTATACAATCAATTTTTCAAAAACAAATCATCCATTTAGACACTTATATACCCATTTATTCTTCCATCAACCTTGAGATATACATATATAAAACATATGTAATTTTCAGAAAAACACACATTCACTGGATGATGTCATCAGTGATGTCATCAGTGATGTCATTTGAGATGTCATCAGTGATGTCATGAGTGATGTCACTGACCATGTAATGAGTGATGTAATATGTGACATCATCAGCAGTGCATTGTGGGCACGCGAGTTATAGTTAGCTGAACTAACTATAACAGGGGAATTTCAATGGTTTTGTACGAGTGATGGTTTTGTTTATTGGCCTCCGGTGCGCTTTCTGAAGCCCACTGGAGGGTTTTAATGATCCTTGAATTGTTTTTGAACTGCACGAAAAGCACTGGAGTTTATTAATTTATTTTGAGCTGAACCACAAGTTCCGGCGTGCAATAGTATTAAGCACTGAAGCAGGCACACCGGAGGCCAATAAAAGCTGACAACGCAGGGAACTGTGGGAGCCAAAATACCACTTGCAGTCAAAAAGCCTCTGAAGAAAAAGCATGAAGCTTTGAAACGCGTCAGGCTGGGGGATGAAAGAATTTGGAATGAAAATGCCTGTCCTGAAATAATAAAAAGGTTTGTGATAAATCACCGGCTGGAGGAGTGCGTCTCTATTGCAAGGGCACCTTTGGGATGACTAAATACACGGCTGGCCCAGCCGTGAGAGAAACGCACCACCCTTCAGATTTCAAAGGGGTCCAATTTTCCTGAACTATTTGGGGAAACTTGATCGGCGCAGTTGGTTTCTAATTATAGAACAGGACTTTGCTTTCTGAAGCCCACTGGAGGGTTTTAATGATCCTAGAATTGTTTTTGAACTGCACGAAAAGCACTGGAGTTTATTAATTTATTTTGAGCTGAACCACAAGTTCCGGCGTGCAATAGTATTAAGCACTGAAGCAGGCACACCGGAGGCCAATAAAAGCTGACAACGCAGGGAACTGTGGGAGCCAAAATACCACTTTCAGTCAAAAAGCCTCTGAAGAAAAAGCATGAAGCTTTGAAACGCGTCAGGCTGGGGGATGAAAGAATTTGGAATGAAAATGCCTGTTCTGAAATAATAAAAAGGTTTGTGATAAATCACCGGCTGGAGGAGTGCGTCTCTATTGCAAGGGCACCTTTGGGATGACTAAATACACGGCTGGCCCAGCCGTGAGAGAAACGCACCACCCTTCGGATTTCAAAAGGGTCCGATTTTCCTGAACTATTTGGGGAAACTTGATCGGCACAGTTGGTTTCTAATTATAGAACAGGACTTTGCTTTCTGAAGCCCACTGGAGGGTTTTAATGATCCTTGAATTGTTTTTGAACTGCACGAAAAGCACTGGAGTTTATTAATTTATTTTGAGCTGAACCACAAGTTCCGGCATGCAATAGTATTAAGCACTGAAGCAGGCACACCGGAGGCCAATAAAAGCTGACAACGCAGGGAACTGTGGGAGCCAAAATACCACTTGCAGTCAAAAAGCCTCTGAAGAAAAAGCATGAAGCTTTGAAACGCGTCAGGCTGGGGGATGAAAGAATTTGGAATGAAAATGCCTGTTCTGAAATAATAAAAAGGTTTGTGATAAATCACCGGCTGGAAGAGTGCGTCTCTATTGCAAGGGCACCTTTGGGATGACATATATATATATATTCACTGAAAAAACCATAGGTTTCACACAAGTTATAGTTAGCGGACATTTTACTGATAAAAAACCATTGAAATTACCCCGTTATAGTTAGTGCAGGCAACTATAACTAACGCGACCGCAATCCTCTGCTGATGCTAATACTGTATTTAGACACTTATTTGCCCATGTCTTCTTCCATTAAATTTTAGCTATACATATATTACAATTTTTTTTCATAAAGACACATATGTCATCAGCAGAGGATTGCGGTCGCGTGAGTTATAGTTGCCTGCACTAACTATAACGGGGGAATTTCAATGGTTTTTTATCAGTAAAATGTCCGCTAACTATAACTTGTGTGAAACCTATGGTTTTTTCAGTGAATTTGCAAGGTTTTTTATATGCTAATTCCTAACTATAACGTGTGTGAAACCTATGGTTTTTTCAGTGAATTTGTACAGTTTTTTAAATGCTAAGTTACTTTACGCCGTTCGTGGCCCGCGTGCCCACTTTACGCAGTTAGTGCCGTGCACGCACGGTGGGCACGCGGTGCGCTATGCGCACCGCGTGCCCACGTTACGCTAAATGGGCCATGTACGCACGATGCGCTTCGCGCACCGTCCGCACAAGGAGGCCGTATTAGGCGCATTGTTGTGAAGGGTTATCTATAGATTGTATTTATGTGGTATATGGCATGTACAAACGGTGCCCTTCGGGCACCTTTTGCACACGGGGTGTGGGAAACGTGGATATTGTTTTTTTTTTTATTTTTTTTTACCGTACGCGTACAATAAGCGTAATCGGCGATTTTCCGAAAATAAAACAATTTACATTTTTTGCTTTTTGGGTCCTTTGGGGACACCATAACAATGACTGGGTGGTTGGGAGCTGTCTATCAAGCCGCTTTTACTGTTTTCGGACTTTGTTTTTCCTCCACTCCCCTCAGAGTGCGAGAGAGAAAATGGCGGCCGACACTTCCTGGTTTCGACTGATTCGAATGTTTACTAAGATCTAACAGCCAATCAGAATCGCGCTCACGCACGTCACCGTACGCGTACGGTAAGCTTACCGTAAGCGCACGGTAAGCGCACCGTAAGCTGGCTCAGATATATATATTGATTTAAATGCTATTTTCTCAGGAACTACTGAACAGATTTACACCAGACCTACAAAAGGCACTTCCTTGACCTGAGGACTACCTCTCTGCCAAATTTCAAGTAACTCTGTTCAGCCGTTCGAGCTGTATCTGTGTCTAAAGGTCCTATGGAAAAATGCATGGGAAAAACGTGTTTTGGGACCCCCCTTTTTTCTCAGCCCCCGCTTGACGAATCCCCCCGAGACTTTCAGGGTAGGAGCGGAGCGTAGCGCCCCACCTATTTTGAAAATTTCGCGAGGATTCGTCGACCGGCGCCAAAGTTATTCCAAATAGAATGTTGCGGATTTCCTATGGAAACGTGGTCCTAACTATAACTATCTACTGGCGACCGCCAGTAGATAATATATACATATATTATCTACTGGCGGTCGCCAGTAGATAGTTATAGTTAGGACCGAGTTCCCATAGGAAATCTGAAAATTCTACTTTGAATAACTTTGGCGCCGGTTGACTTATCTTCGTGAAATTTTCAAAACTAATGGGGCACTCCGCTCAGCTCCTACCCTGAAAGTCTCGGGGTGATTCGTCAAGTGGGGGCTGAGAAAAAAGGGGGGTCCTAAAACGCGTTTTCCCCATGCATTTTCCCATAGGACCTTTAGTCGAAGGTACAGCCCGAAAGGCTGAACAGAATTACTTGAAATTTGGCAAAGAGGTAGTCCTCAGGTCAGGCATGTGCCTTTTGCATATATGGTGTCAATCTGTTCAGTAGTTCCTGAGAAAATTGCAGTTAAATGTACATAAATATCTATATGCGCGCACCGTGCGCGCACGGTGCTCGCATGGGGCGCACACCAAATGTCCGTGAGCGTAATTCTGATTGGTGGTTAGATGTCAGTCAACATTCCAATCGGTCAAAATCAGGAAGTGTCGGACGCCATTTTGTGTGTGACAGTGAAAAAGAAAGGTGGAGAACGTGAAAAGGGGGCAGGGTAGAGAGTTCCTGACCCCTAGCCTTTGTCAGGGGGTCCCTGAAGGACCCAGAAGGGTGAAAAAAACATTTATTTTTTTTCAAAACAACGCAGGGTGCGCGCACGGTGCGCACACCCTAGCCGCCATTTTGAGTTTTAGAGGCAGAAGAGAGCTAAAAACACAAGTGGAGAACGTGAAAAGGGGGCAGGGTAGAGAGTCCCTGACCCCCTAGACTTTCTCAGGGGGTCCCTAAAGGACCTCGTAAATGAAGAAAACCCATTTCGTTTAATAAAAAAAATTGCCAGTGCGCGCACGGTGCGTGCACCGTGAAAAACCCTTAAAAAAAAAAAAACATTTTAAACTGTTTATAAGTTTATAGAAGATATTAACAATGCTGTTCAACTTTATCCAAATTAAAAAAAACAGAGCTGAGCCATTCCATATTACAGGATACAGTCAATCTATAACTATATACATAGGTAGTTTATTGTAAAATAAATATATAAAAAATATAATGATACATACATAAATTAGCATTTAATAAACCTTACAAATTCACTAAAAAAAACATAGGTTTCACACACGTTATAGTTAGAAATTAGCATTTAAAAAACCTTGCAAATTCACTAAAAAAACCATAGGTTTCACACACGTTATAGTTAGGAATTAGCATTTAAAAAACCTTGCAAATTCACTGAAAAAACCATAGGTTTCACACACGTTATAGTTAGGAGTTAGCATTTAAAAAATCTTGCAAATTCACTGAGGTTTCACACACGTTATAGTTAGGAATTAGCATTTAAAAAACCTTGCAAATTCACTGAAATAACCATAGCTTTCACACATGTTATAGTTAGCTGGACATTTCACTCGTACAAAACCATTGAAATTCCCCCGTTATAGTTAGTTCAGCTAACTATAACTCGCGCGACCGCAATCCACTGCTGATGATGTCACATATTACATCACTCATGACATGGTCAGTGACATCACTCATGACATCACTGATGACATCTCAAATGACATCACTGATGACATCACTGATGACATCATCCAGTGAATATGTGTCTTTCTGAAAAATAAATATTTTTTATATATGTATATCTAAAGGTTAATGGAAGAATAAATGGGTAAATAAGTGTCTAAATGGATGTTTTTTTTGGTAAAATTAATTGTATAACTGACTTATTAACAGTATCTTAGTGAATACAATTATTAGTGAGTAATGTTTAAATATTTAAATATCTGTATCAGTGTCTCACTTTGTGTATAAGTGGCTGCATGGGTTGGTGAGTAGCTACATGAGTGTGTATATGGGTTATTAGTTCGTTTTTAGAATATCAGTATGCGTGTCTGTATGGTTCAGTGGGGGATGTTACTTAGCGTATAGATGCATGAATGAGTGACTCACTGTTTGTATGTGTTTTGAAGACAGTATGTGAGCAGGACAGTACGGGTGGATGAGTGTGTGTATGGGTGAGTAAGAGAGTGAATGACTGTCTCAATAGTGTCTTTATGAGTAAGTCCATATGTTTTAAACTAGTCTATGTGAGTATTGATGTATATAAGTGAGGATATATGAGAGTGAGAGATTGGAAGAGTTCCTGTATAAATAAGTATGTGTTTCTATAAGTGATTGTTTAAGAGAGTAAGTATGTGCACGTTTCTGTAGAAGTAAGTGTAGTGGTGTGTGTATAGCTGTATATGCAAGTAAATGGATGTTTATTTGCATGTGTGAGTATGTGTGTGAGTAACTCTATGTATGAGTTTAGGTGTGTAAAAGGATTTATAGGTGTATGAGTACATATGATGACGCAGTACATGTATGAGTGACTATATAGAAGTGTTGATGAATGAGTGGATGCGTATGTAGATTTTGGAATTACTGAATAGGTTGTTTTAACTGGTATTGGTATCTCTATAGTTTTCAAAACTTTAGTTTGTATTTTTCAATGTGTGTATCAAAGTTTATATTAGGATAAGAGGAGGTCTGCCACTCTTACACAAGGATGATGTCATCAGTGATGTAATCAGTGATGTCATTTGAGATGTCATCAGTGATGTCATGAGTGATGTCACTGACCATGTCATGAGTGATGTAATATGTGACATCATCAGCAGTGGATTGAGGTCGCGCAAGTTATAGTCAGCTGAACTAACTATAACGGGGGAATTTTAATGGTTTTGTACAAGTGAAATATCCCGCTAAGTATAACATGTGTGAAACCTATGGTTTTTTCAGTGAATTTGCAAGGTTTTTTAAATGCTAATTCCTAACTATAACGTGTGTGAAACCTATGGTTTTTTCAGTGAATATATATATATATATATATTACCTACTGGCGGTCACCAGTAGGTAGATATAGTTAGGACCTATTTTGCATAGGAAATCCGCAACGTTCTATTTGGAATAACTTTGGCGCCGATTGACGAATCTTCGCGAAATTTTCCAAACTTTTGTCCAGCTCCGGTCCACTCGTATCCTGAAGTTTCACGGTGATTCGTCAGCTGGGCCCGAGAAAAAAGGGAGGTCCCAAAACGCGTTTTTCCCATGCATTTTCCCATAGGACCTTTAGCCGCAGCTATAGCCCGAACTGCTGAACTGAATTACACCAAATTTGCCAAAGAGGAAGTCCTTAGTTCAGACTTGTGCCTTTTGCTTAAATGGTGTAAATCCGTTCAGTAGTTCCTGAGAAAATTAGAGTTAAAAGTACATATATACCTATAGCCTCGGAGGATCCGCACACCCTCCCGATCACAAGCTGAATTTTAATTGGCTGCCAACACTCTGAATCAGGAAGTGTTGGCAGCCATCTCTGCCTCGGTAGAACCGAGGCACAAGAAAGCCCCCAAAAAAACGAAGCAAAACGCGACAAGGGGAAGGGTAGAAACACCCTGACCCCCTAGGCCTGCTCAGGGGGATCCACAAGGACCCCCAAGGCCCCAAAAAATGTTTTTTTTAAAACGGAAGAATGCACGCTGGATGCTCACATCCTAGTGATAGAAAAAAAAATTCAGCGCGGGCTCCCGCACTGAATATGCTAATTTTCGCCCGAGGGGGCCAAATCCTGGGGGCATAATAAAAAAATAAGTGTGGGGGGGGGTCCCAATCCCCCCACACTTCCCCGGGGACCACCACCCCCGGGGCTCTAACATAGTATATGCGGGGGGCTTACGGCCCTCTGCAGCCCCGGGGACCGCCATTCCCCGGGGCTTCTTTAAAATGGGTGGGGGGCTCTCAGCCCCCCCAGCCCCAGGGACCACCACTCCCCGGGGCTCGAAACAATTTGGTTTGGGGGGCTCTCAGGCCCCCAGCCCTGGGGACCACCAACCCCCGGGGCAACTTGTAAATGTGGGAGGAGGGCCATGCGGACCCCCTCCTGGAGCCTTGTATAGGCCCTGGGGACCGCCACCTCCCAGGGCCGCCTCCTGCAGTGTTCCAGGGTGCCCACCCCTGGGACACTGTAGTTTGAAATGACAGGGCTGGAGCCTTGCGACTCCCGCCCTGTCATTGCAAACTGCTTTGCTTTATTGAAGCCAGAGCAGGGAAACCTGCTCTCGCTTCAATGAAGCAAAGCTGATTGCTTTTCCACATGGGGAGCAGCATGTTAGCTGCTCCCCATGTGGAAAAGCAATGCCAGCTCCTGCAGGATGCGGGGAGCCGGCTGGGACCGTGGGGGGATTGGGGACCCCCCCCAAGGCCCCCAACGAGAGGCCAGGCCCCGGGGGATGGGGTCCCCGTGGCCATAAGTGGCCTGGGAGGGGGGTCACGCGGCCCACCTCCACCATTAAGATAATTGTTTTTTTTTAAATTAATAAATCAATGGCTGGCCCCGGGGTATGGGGTCCCTGGGGCCTTAAAGTTGCCAGAGGAGGGGGGCTACGCAGCCCCCTCCATAAAAATATTCATTAATAATTTTTTTTCAAAAGGGCCATGGCCCGGGGATGGGGTCCCGGGGCAAATTATGGCCTCGGGAGGGGAGCCACACGGCCCCCTTCCCGATTTAAAAAATAAAATAAAAAAATTGGGGGCAGACCCTGGGGATGGGGTCCCCAGGGCCAATAAATTAGAAAAAGAAGGGGGCTACATAGCCCCCTTCTCAAAAAAAAAAAAGATGGATCGGGCCGGAGGCCACGCCCCTCCATACACCACTCTGAAACGCGCCAGGGGGCTGTGTTGCAGAGAGGTGTAATGAGGCCTGAGGCCACGCCCCTTTTTACACCTCTCTGCAACGCAGCTCTGTGGCGCTTACTGCAGGTACCTGGCGGCCTAGTTGGCCGCCAGGGGATCTCAGGATTCGAGGGGACTTAATTCCCCAACCTAAAACGTTCCACGGGGTGCGTTTGCACAGTGATGAAGGTAGGGTGCGGGGCCTGAAGTGATGTGTGCAAACACGCCCTGTGGCTCGTTTTAAGTTGGGGAATTCTTTCCTCTTCAATCCAGAGGTCCCCTAGGGGCCAACTAGCCCACCAGATACCTCCACTAAGCGCCATGGAGCTGTGTTGCAGAGTGTTGTAAAAAGGGGCGTGGCCGCTGAACACCTCTCTGCAATGCAGCTCCCTGGTGCATACTGGAGGTACCTGGTGGGCTAGTTGGCCTCCAGGGGACCTCAGGATTCAAGGGGACTTAATCCCCCAACTTAAAACACACCACGGGGCGCGTTTGCACAGTGGTGAAGGTAGGGGGTGGGGCCTGAGGTGATATGTGTGCTAACACGCCCTGTGGTGCGTTTTATGTTGGGGAAATAATTCCTCTTCAATCCAGAGGTCCCCTAGGGGCCAACTAGCCCACCAGGTACCTCCAGTAAGCACCACGGTGCTGTGTTGCAGAGTGTTGTAAAAAGGGGCATGGCCTCTGAACACCTCTCTGCAACGCAGTTCCCTGGCGCATACTGGAGGTACCTGGTGGGCTACTTGGCCCCCAGGGGACTGGACGATTGAAGAGGAATTAATTCCTCAGCTTAAAACGTGCCACAGGGCGTGTTTGCACACATCACCTCAGGCCCCTCCCCCTTCCTTCACCATTGTACAAATAATCCTCTAAAATCAGCCGAACTACGAATTCCGATTTACTCACCTGTTATCAGGAGAGAACCCAGTGATGCATCTTTTAGCCCAGCACTGACCCTGAAAAGTAATTCTAAGCATACTTACCAGTAACTTGTATTTCCTTCCATAGGAATCCATTGTGTGGTTTTCACCAGAAAAGTTTCCAAGTGTCCATTTTTGAAACATACAAATATTCCTCTAAAATCAGCCTAACTACGAATTCCGATTTACTCAACTGTTATCAGGAGAGAACCCAGTGCTGCATCTTTTAGACCAGCACTGACCCTGAAAAGTAATTGTAAATGTACTTACCAGTAACTTGTATTTCCTTCCATAGGAATCCATTGTGTGGTTTTCACCAGAAAAGTTTCTAAGTGTCTTTTTTCACAAACTAAAAATATTCCTAAAAAATCGTCTGTATGACTTAAACACATTCTTTTAACTGTTTACAGGAGATTCACCAGTGCTGGATCCAGGATCCACCACTGAGTAAGAAAAAGTAACGATATCATTACTTACCTGCTAAGTGAATTTTCTGCCATAGGATAACATTGGTAATTCTATGTGAAACATTTTCTGTCAACTTTTAAAATACAATATTATTCCTTAAAAATCACTATTGTAACCAAAACGATTTTTGCTCAACTGTTTACAGGAGATGTCCAAGGACTGAATCTAGGATCCAGTCCTGTGGTTAGAAAAGTAATACATAAAGTAAATAATTGCATTTGACTAGAAATTCACATTGAGCTTAATGTTGCATTGTGTTTGAAATTGTGTTGCCCATTGCAACAACTGTAACTACTGTAGTTAAAAGTCTATTGCCTATTGGCAAAGTATTTAAACTAAAGTAATTCATTCTGAGAAAGTATATTTTGTATTGTAATGTATAATGTAATTAAAAAAATAAAATATCTAAAAATAAACAGTTTAAAAAATGTAGTAAATCAGTATAAAAAAGATCAGTATAACAATTAATACATTAAAAATTGTCATTTACAAAACCTTTGAAATTCACTGAAAAAACCATAGGTTTCAAGCCTGATATAGTTAGGATTTAGCATTTAAAAAAACTTTGAAATTCACTGAAAAAAACATAGGTTTCAGGCCTGATATAGTTAGGAATTAGCATTTAAAAAACCTTAGAAATTCACTGAAAAAACAATAGGTTTTAGGGGTGTTATAGTTAGCTGGACATTTCACTCGAACAAAACCATTGAAATTCCGCCGATATAGTTAGTTGTACTAACTACACCTTGTGCGCCAGCAATCCACTGCTGATGATGTCACATATTACATCATTCATGACATGGTCAGTGACATCACTGATGACATCTCAAATGACATCACTGATGACATCATCCACGTGACAATCAGATACACTTCATCATACACTAGTATAACCTTTCATCACTCACTGTAAAATACAGAGTGCCAGATTTAAAACCACTGACACACCAATACAAGTTTTTAAACACCCACTCAGTGATTACTAGATCTATACACACATCTAATCACTTACCTATAGATTCACTCATACATGCTGTCAATGATCAATAGAACACTATCAAATATACTTATACACCTATATCGACATTACACACCAGCACACATCCTAATCACTTATGAAGTCATCCTACTCACTTATGCAAACAATGGATCATACTTACTTTTACTTAGCTATACACTTATAACAACACCACTTCATCTATCATATAGATAATAACTCATACTTAGTGTGTTATAAAAACACTATTACAAGTATACAGTTATCCATACAGTCACTCATACAATCACTGAGTCTTATGTATACTTATTTATATACAACAACTGACACATACACTGGCTTTTATTTTTTTAGTTTGTTGGACATGTACCATTGAGACATATATTGGCTCATCACCACACCCACAAAAATATATTCACTCACCCAAACAACTGTTATATCATGTAGTTTTAACTTCATATACCTACTAAATCAACTATTCACACATCTTTGGGCTGTCACACCCCCACCGAACCACACACATATTCACTCTCCCATACAAATACTCAGTTAACTAATATAAACTTTCACGTAGCTAGTAACCAACTGGTGCAGCAGTTTACTCAACAACTGATAAAGTGAAACAGATATTCACACAGTTTAGTCACTATCCAATATATTTATTGAAATACTATAAATTAGTCAAGTAAACAGTCAATCATACTGCTACTAAATCCTCCATCCAGATATTTATATTTATATATCCACTCATTCTTCAATGCAAATTGCTATATATATATATAATACATATTTAAATAACGAACTAAACCACATTCACTGGATGATGTCATCAGTGATGTCATCAGTGATGTCATTTGAGATGTCATCAATGATGTCACTGACCATGTCATGAATGATGTAATATGTGACATCATCAGCAGTGTGAAGTACTGGGTTTTTCAGAACCCAGCGGTGCCAGGGAACACACCCAAAGACTTCGAGTCCTTCCTGTTTCAGACTACAGAAACACAGAGTCTTCTTGGTGAAGTCAAAGATCAAATTTATTGGCTGCAGCCAGTAACAGGTATCCTAGAAGTACAACACGGTGTATATTCTCAGGAGACTGCTCGACCTTACAAAGCCAGCCTTCTCTTATTATACAAAATATTATGCTTTAGGCAAACATTCCTTATTTTACAGTTGACCATTCACATATTTTCACTACAAAGAAAAAGTATAGTCATGATGACAAGCCCATATTTCAGTTTGTCCAGCCCTCAATCAATTACCCGGCGAGGCTTAGTACTTTCATCAGATATCGACGGACCCCCAATAAAAACGGGCACCTCCTCCTCGTAAAAGCAAGTAGACAAAAGGCGGACAAGGACAGGTGTGTGTAAGATTAGGCATGGTTTGTGTGTGATGCAAGGTTTTATGATATGCTGTGCCTTGATACTAATCTCATTCGGCCACTGGGAAAGGAACTGGCCGAACACGTTTGGCTTCAGGCAGTGGAGTCAGCTTGCCCAGGTCACAGAGGAGTCAGCAAAGCTGTACGTGTCCTTAAGACTCGTTTTTGGCTTTAGTCACATTGGCCTATGTGAGGGCAATCACAAAATGGCTGCCGTTCACATGGAACCCGAGGATTCAGGACGGAAACTCTGATTTTCGGGTGATTTTGTTACCTGAATATGACGAAAATGCTTGTGCATAGTATTCTAATCATACTCGGTCTGCTGATACCAAAATCGTCATGATACGACGATGTTTATAGCACAGGTCCAGAATTTACAGTACCACAGACCCTCCTTTTGCCCTTACATAGGCAATAACCTATACTCACGTTAATCTGAGTCCAGGTCTGAGTCCAGGTCTATATTCATTAAGTCGTTGAGATGTTGCTGTAGCATCATTCTATTACTTAGCTCGTCTCTTGATACAGGTTTCCTTATACACGATGTAGCACAGAGGCCACATATTGCAGGAGCACACTGTACACACAGACTAGACAGGAAAAGAATTGCTAAGATCATCCCAATGACTATCAGAATATTCCATCCCCAGGCAGATATCAGTTCCCAGAACCACCCCATCAATGACCAATCTCCTTTATCCACGTGAATAGATTCGGAAATCTTGTACAGTTTGGAAATGGCCTGGTAAACTGTCGGAGCGTTATCTGGAATGAAAACACAGCAACTTGATTGGATCACTTTACATACCCCACCTCGGTCTGCAAGTATGACGTCTAATGCGACCCTGTTCTGAAGAGTCATAAGGCGATCCGACTGGAGCTCAGCAGTCAAATTACTAAGGGCACCGGCGGTTTCAACTACCGTGGATTCAACCACCCTTGTTAACTGCCTTATGTTCCTGCTGTTAACCATAGGCCCCCAAAACGGCAGAAAACCCTTTACGAAATCTCCAAGTTCTTGTCCTGTAGTGTCTTCTTTACTGATGACACCTCTAACTATCCTTGTCTTATGGTAATCTGCCGCGGCCGTGTAGGTGGGAGGCAACAGGAACGAAACAAAACATGTGCCCGAGAAGTCAGGGGGCAACCATGTATAGGCTCTATTATGGCAGATGAAATAGGTACCCTTAGCTGCTAAGAACGAAGGGGAAGTCTGAGGCGCAAGAACATATGTTTCAGTACAGATACTTCTCCCTAACTGAGCTCTGGGATTCTTGCCATTACCTTGCAGACATAGGTGACCCTGATGGGGTACAATCCAAATCGGGGAGGATCTCTTTGCTCGCTGGTTCTCACTCAGAGTAACTCCATATCCTGTTATGTTCCATCCAATTTATGCTAGTGTCTCATCTCTTGGGATAGTCTCATAGGAAATGTCTTCCTTAATCATATCTACTATACCCTTAACTAGAGCACTACTCTTAGCATTATCTTTCACAGAACGTAGGGGGTTGGCCTCATGAGCATATATGAACATCGTTCTATATTCCCACACAGAACCATTATGGCTGAAAGGCAGGACCATATAAGGGATACCTTTATCAGTAGTATGAGGCATAAGACCACACACCCAACAGTTAGTTGTGTTCACTACTAATTGGTGTTGGTGTAGAAGCTGAATGAATGAATTATTGACAAATTCTAATCTTCTAGCGGCCTCGTGTTCAGGCAGAGGGTGAAAAGAGTGCGAGGGAACAGTAGAAGGAGGTATGGGCTGTGTAGTGGGTGCAAATGTCACTTGAAAAGAGAATAAAACATATCCTATTAAAAACGTCATTACACTAAGCAACATGAAAATACATAATATCAAAAATCGTTTCTTTGACATCATTATACACATTTTGGCTTTAAAGTTCATCTGTTTGGCAGGCCTCTCATTCTCGAAAAACTCCATCCTCTCTAATTGCCGCTCGTGGTGGTAGGGTGTTCTATGCTAAGGAATGCTTCTGTCAGTCCAGGGCAACTCCCTTAGACCAACCAGAACTGTTGACCTAACGTCTTCAGCTGCACTCCAAAGACTTGGGCAACCACGACCCTGCAGCTGAACCCGGATGGCGGTTCGAAAAAGACAAAAATAAGAAAGTTTCTCAGATGAGAGAGCTGCACTTTCAAAAATAGTGAAGAAAAAAAAAATGTATTTGTCCATAGTTCTTGGCCTCAAATTATAACGGCTTTTTCCAGGTACTGTCTGGTCCTGGAACAAAAGTTCAGGCTCTGTAGTGTTCAATCGAATTGACGGTGGCACAGCTTCTTGCTAAATATTATCACTGTCTTGCTCAGAAATTGTTCCTTTTACACGTGCATCGCTAAAAGGCAGAAAACGAGGCACAGTCTCAGTCTCAGAGTCGGCGATCCCCTCCTGGACCCACCGGTCATACGGTAGAGGCAAAGGGACCCTCTTGCAGTGTACGCCGTGGATCCAGTTCTTTTTCCCTTCCACTCGAACAGCTGATCTTGTTGAGAGAAGGACGAGATGGGGGCCGGTCCAACGGGGCTGGTCATTCCTCGTCCGCTGGAAGTTTTTGACCAGCACCCATGATCCAGGATCGAAAGATGTCCTGGAGTTTTAGAGACCTGAGGCAGAGTATCATAAACCTGTTGGTGTAAAACACGCAATTTAGCCGTCAATTCACACAAATAATCAAGCAGTACAGGGTGTTCGATCTCACTGAATTTTGTCGGCCTTGGCACTCCCCATATGTTGGCCGGGCGGCCGAACACAATTTCATAAGGACTAAGTCCCACTCGCGAATGCACAGTCATTCTCGTTGATAGGAGTGCTAGATGCAGAGCGTCAGGCCATTTAAGACAAGAGCTCGCTTGAATCGTGGCTAATTTCAGTTTTAACGTGCCATTATAGCACTCGACTAGTCCAGCTGATTGGGGGTGATTTGCAGTGTGGAACTTTTGCTGAATTCCTAGCCCATCACATACTTTCTTCATCACTCGACCCACAAATTCACTCCCATTATCACTCCAGACCATTCTCGGCATTCCAAACCTAGGGAAGAATTCTTTGGCAAGGGCTTTAACTGTGGACAAGGCAGTGTTGTCTTTTAAGGGATATGCTTCTACCCATCTTGAAAAGGCACAAACAACAACGAGTACGTATTTCAAATTGTTGCACCTTTCCATGTGGATGAAATCTAGCTGCAAAACCTCGAACGGATACGTGGGAGGCGAAAAATGACCAGCTGGAGTTGGGGTTCCCCTACCAGCATTGTATTTCAGACACACCATGCAATTCTTGACCACATTCTCTGCACATTTAGGAATTCCAGCATTTTGCCATACTGGAGCCAACAAATTACAAATTCCTTTCACGCTGATATGGGCCATTCCATGAGCCATTGTCACCACTGCAAGCACGTACGCATCGGGTAACAACCATCGCTGATGTTCTGACAAGTCAACCCAACAACCATTTTCATCCAATTTACCCGTACTTTCTCTCCACACACTCAACTCTTTCTCTGAAGCTTCAGCTTGAAGAGACTTCACACTCTCTATCGTATCTTCACACATTCCAACATCACCAACCCATCTTGCAGGGCCTGCAACATACATTCGATTCATCACATCTTTTGCTGTTTTTCTTTTGCGATTTCGTCAGCAAATGCATTGCCACGACCAACATCATCAGTAACCTTTTTGTGTGCACTGCATTTTACAATCGCAACTTGTAGCGGCAAGGTCAGTGACTCAAGAAGCTCATTCACCAACTGACCATGCTGAATCTTTGCTCCATGCGAAGTCAGGAACCCACGTTCTTTCCACAATCGTCCAAAACTATGAGCCACACCAAACGCATACTGGCTGTCGGTATATATGGTCACTTTCATTCCTTACGATAACACACACGCTCTCGTAAGTGCAATCAACTCTGCTGCTTGAGCTGAATTATGTGGTATACGTGCAGCTTCAACAATCGTATGCAAAGTCGTGACAGCATATGCTGCAGTCGTATCACCATTCGGAAGCTTGAAGCATGAACCATCCACCCATAAGGTGCCATCACACTTTACAAGAGGAGTATCTTTAAGGTCTACTCTCCCTTTCGTTTCTTCTTCTGTCTTGAGAAAACAATCATGCTGTTCAACATCATCTGGCCCTACTGAAATCGGCAATAACGTGGCTGGATTCAACGTATTGCACCTCTTTATGTGCACATGACTTGCTAACAGTGTCAACTCGTAACCTGACAATCGAGCACTAGTTAAGTGCTGTGTCTTGGTCCTGTTTAACAACGTGTCCACTGCATGTGGAACCATCACAATCAACATATTATTCATCACTAGCCCAGCAGACTGTCGAATAGAAACAGCTGCTGCCGCTGTGGCTCTCAAGCAACTCGGCAATGCTTTAGCTACCGGATCCAAAGTCGACGAAAAATACGCGCATGGACGCTGCCTGCCTCCAAAAGACTGTGTCAGCACTGACAATGCACAACCCTCTTTCTCATGGACATACAGTGTAAAGGGCTTACTGTAGTCGGGGGTACCCAACACAGGAGCCGAACACAATGCATTATGCAATTCAGAAAAACTTTTCTGGCAATCTTCAGACCATGGAACAGGATTCGGTGTATCTTTGCAGGTCAATGCTACCAAAGGTTTGGCCAGCAAAGAAAAATTCGGTATCCACTGCCTACAATATGATGTAATGCCCAAGAAAGCACGTACTTCTCTCTGTGTTTTCGGCACACTTAATTTTGCAATTGCCTGAATTCTTTCTGGGGTCAGTTTCCTTCCCTCCTTCGATAAGAGATGACCTAAGTAGGCCACTTCTTGTCGACAATATTGCAGTTTTGAAAGAGACACTTTGTGATGTAAATCAGACAAATGACGCAACAACGACAAGGTGGCATTTTTACACAGTTCCTCAGTATCTGCAGCGATTAGTAAATCATCGACGTACTGAATAAGGGTAGCGCCATGAGGTAAAACAATTGCATCAAGCTGTGTTTTTAAAACCTGACTATATATTGATGGACTTTCACAGTAGCCTTGAGGAGCGCGTTTGAAGCGGAAACTTCGGCCTCCTAAACTGAAACTAAAAATATCCCTGCTCTCCTCGGCAATCGGGATGCTGAAGAAAGCATTCTTCAAGTCAATCACCGAAAACCAGGTGGCGGAAGCTGGAATCATAGTCAATAGGGCAGTGACATCAGGAACAACTGGAAACTGTGGCACAACTATTTTATTGACCTCTCTAAGATCAATCACAAACCTGTAAACAGGTGGCTGAGAAGGGTCAGTATGTTTCAAAACAGGCAGAACAGGACTATTACAAATGTTGCCTCTTGTCTCTTCAATTACATCTTTTTTCAATCAAATCATAAATGATCGCTAGCAACGCCTTTTCACCTTCACTAGAGATCTTGTATTGGGGAATGCGTGGCAATCTAACATTGGCTTTCAATGTCACAACATATGGCGGTATTTCCAAAAGACCCACATCATTAGGACCAGTAGCCCAAAGAATATCAGGAAGAAACGACAATTCGGTCGGGAGTTTATCCTTCGACAAATACATTGGAGAGATCACTTTCCTATCCAGTGTAAGTTGTACTCCCGAAGGAGAACAATATAATGTTGCATATAATCTTTTCAACAAATCCAATCCTAACAAGTTTTCACCACAACCTGTCATCAGAATAAGGGGTGCTTCCAATTCACAAGGTCCAACAGAAAGGGACATAGGACTAGAAATCGGGTTCCTAACCGGGGCGCCAGAAAAACCTACTGAAACATTCATCTTGCCAGACAAAGGTGCGCCAGGGAGTTTTGAGTGCATAATAGAACTCTTTGTAGCACCAGTATCCAACAGAAAAGGTTCTGACACACCTGATGTAATCACCTTAACATAAGGTCCACTCTGATCTACTGCAACTGAAACAACTCCCTCTCTTTGTCTATGGCTGTCCTAGCAACTATTATATTCCGTATTCTCGTCTTCTGCATAGTAGTCGTCAGCATAGTACTGAGCCGTCCTACCAGACGCGTTATTTTGCTGGTCAAAACTATTCATTGAATTTTGAGACGGAAGGGAACGTGCGTTCTGGGGAAGACTTCCACGTCCTCTACCTCTAGGAGCTTGTTGAACACCTCGACCTCTTGTGCCAGAAGCACCATTCGTACGCTGTAACAAAATAGGACAACTATACTTGAAATGACCCTCTTCTTTACAATATGAACACTGATTGGGACCTACAGGAACACGTGGTTGAGAATACTCGAACCTTTGCGAGTTTCTCTGAAACTGTTGAGGTTGCTGATAGTTACTCTGACCACCACATGGCGGATACGCTTGTTGTAAAAGAACCTTCGTCTTTAATTCTTTAGTTTTCTTGTCTGCTCTATCCTTCTCATCTTTATCCCGATTTTCGTAATACTGTGCAGTAGCCAGTATATGTGCTGAAGTGGAAACGGCCCAAGAACTCTCTGAATCTTTCAATTTCTTACACAGCTCGGGAAGCAAATTGTGCACAAACTTGTCAACGAACAACCGTTGACCACCTTCTGTACTCATATCTTGACCACTGTGGTCGATAAACGTTTCCTCAAACCTGGTGAAGAAATCAGACACTGTTTCATCTTTCTTCTGCTTACAAGCAGACAATTTATCCCAATTCACACGCATCGCAGGCATTAAAGTCTTCATGTAAGTAATGATCCTAGCAGGAAGTTCTGCTACCAAAGGCTCAGGCTTGGCACCACCAACTTGTCTATCATTTGCAGCACTAATATTAGCCCATGAGTCACCTAAATCTTGCGCATGATCTGTATGGCGAATCAATCCCCACGAAGGCTGTGGAACAACATTCCCAAATAACATGTCTATGTCGGCTAAATTCATAATGCATGAGTCTGCAGTCTGTGATAATTCCTTATAATATCCTGCAGGGATTTTACGGGGGTCAGGCAAAGTCTGCTTAAGGGCTAAAACTTCAGCTCGTTTCCAAGGAACATGTACCCAAACACGCTGAAAATGAGCTGGAATAGCAGCAATGTGATTAGCGGCATCAGCCGCAACGGCGTCCTTCCATAGCGGAGGGACTTCTCTCACTGGGAACTGTCGCACATTTTTTCTAACAGAGGAGTCATGTTCAAATAGTGACTGAGAAGGATCCTCAATTCTAAAGGACAACAACGTCGCAACTGCTTTCTCAACATCAGGACCCACAATCGTGCCCTTTGAAAACTCAAACCGTACACGGCACAAATCCTGCGGATTCGTTTCCAAATCATTATCCTCCAATTCCTCACAAAGGAAAGCACACATTTTCTCAAAAACGTATCTTTGTTTCGGTGCTTCCCATTGACGGAAGACATCCATAACAGACTCCACATCATATCTTGAAGGGTAATTAACCCATTTACGCGCCATACGGTCAAACATATCTCTCTCTCTCTCTCGAGAATTAGGCAGTTGACTACGCGACTGCTTACGCTCCGAATCAGGAGACACACCAGTTGACCCGAAGAGAGATTAAATATAAGGCTAGCAAAAGTATCAGTCATTCTCTGTCGGATAGAAGAAGTTGACGAAAGAAAAGGAGGAAAAACAGAGGGAGACAAGGCAGACGCAGATGCAGACGCAGAGGCAGTATCAGAAAGAACAGGAGAAGAGGCAGTCGATGTAGTAGACAAAGTCGTAGGAAGTACAGATGGAGCAGGTAGCAAAGTCGGCGGCCCTTGAGGGGGCTGCACCATAGGAGTAGGGGCCAGCTGAAGAGGAGCTGGTGGCTGCGGAAGAACCTGAGGCAAAATAACCGGAGGCTGCACAACTAAAGGTTGCGGAGGTGCAGTAGCACTCTGCGCATAAGGGGATGGCGAACTCAACAAGTGTGACATTAAAGGATCTTTCTCAATTTCTTTTGCTGCATCTTGCTGAAGAAGCGGCAAAACTGGATAACATTTCTCGATCACCATGTTACGTTGCCTGTGCAACTGCTCACTTATCTGTTCTTCTTCATTATCTTTAAACTGCATAGCAGCTTGCATTATCGTGATACCCTTTTCTCTCTTATTTCTCTTTGCTAATTTAATTTCCTTCTGTTTGGCTTCCTTACGCCATAGGCGGAAAGAGTCAAACATCGCCGGCCGGGCTTTCTTCTTAAAAAGTTTAACCTCCAGATTATCCAGAATCTCTGTGTCAAAACTACCATATTGGGGCCATTGTAAAACACCATCTTTCCTGGTGTACCGAATCCATACTTCATTATATGTGAGGGGGCCTATACCATGTTTCACATATAGTTCATAAGTTGGAGTTCCAATCGGAGGAACCGGACACGAGTCCTCCAATCGGGAATCCCTATTACAACCAAGATAAAACAAATTTCCAAGTCTGCTAAGACCAGGCATCTTCGCTCTCTAGTCTAGCTTCAAACTTCAAAGGATTATCGAATACGATAGTCTCGTGAATACACGAGTCCCTCGGCTTTGGTACTTGCAAGTTCCAAATCAAAGATCCCAAGGGGATACCAAACTAAGGACTGGGAGACGCTCCACTTATACTTAACTGAGGTATCGATGACGTCACCAGAAGACTCGTCTATCGTTTCACTCTACCAATCATCAAGGGTCCAAAACAGGGCGATAGTCAGGGCAGCAGTCCTTCGTAGCCGTCGGGAAGCGGGGAACCTCGCAGCAAAGACTTTCGGACCACGTCGACATACAGGGGTCGATGAAGTGGCGTCCTTCCTCCAGAATTTTCACACGAAGCTCCTCACGAACCTCTGGCTTGGACCGGTACCGCTGAAATCGCCCAACGTTGGGCGCCAACTGAAGTACTTGGTTTTTCAGAACCCAGCGGTGCCAGGGAACACACCCAAAGACTTTGAGTCCTTCCTGTTTCAGACTACATAAACACAGAGTCTTCTTGGTGAAGTCAAAGATCGAATTTATTGGCTGCAGCCAGTAACAGGTATCCTAGAAGTACAACACGGTATATATTCTCAGGAGACTGCTCAACCTTACAAAGCCAGCCTTCTCTTTTTATACAAAATATTATGCTTTAGGCAAACATTCCTTATTTTACAGTTGACCATTCACATATTTTCACTACAAAGAAAAAGCATAGTCATGATGACAAGCCCATATTTCAGTTTGTCCAGCCCTCAATCAATTACCCGGCGAGGCTTAGTGCTTTCATCAGATATCGACGGACCCCCAATAAAAACGGGCACCTCCTCCTCGTAAAAGCAAGTAGATAAAAGGTGGACAAGGACAGGTGTGTGTAAGATTAGGCATGGTTTGTGTGTGATGCAAGGTTTTATGATATGCTGTGCCTTGATACTAATCTCATTCGGCCACTGGGAAAGGAACTGGCCGAACAGGTTTGGCTTCAGGCAGTGGAGTCAGCTTGCCCAGGTCACAGAGGAGTCAGCAAAGGTGTACGTGTCCTTAAGACTCGTTTTTGGCTTTAGTCACATTGGCCTATGTGAGGGCAATCACAAAATGGCTGCCGTTCAAATGGAACCCGAGGATTCAGGACGGAAACTCTGATTTTCGGGTGATTTCGTTACCTGAATATGACGAAAATGCTTGCGCATAGTATTCTAATCATACTCGGTCTGCTGATACCAAAATCGTCATGATACGACGATGTTTATAGCACAGGTCCAGAATTTACAGTACCACAAGTGGATTGCGGGCGCGCGAGATGTAGTTTATACAACTAAATCGGAGGAATTTCAATGGTTTTGTTCGAGTGAAATGTCCAGCTAACTATAACACCCCTAAAACCTATTGTTTTTTCAGTGGATTTCTAAGGTTTTTTAAACGAAAATTCCTAACTATATCAGGCCTGAAACCTATGGTTTTTTCAGTGAATATATATATATATATATATATATATATATATATATATATATATATCTATATTACCTACTGGCGGTCGCCAGTAGGTAGTTATAGTTAGGACCCCTTTTCCATAGGAAATCCGCAACATTCTATTTTGAATAACTTTGGCGCCGGTCGATGAATCCTCGCGAATTTCTCAAAATAGGTGGGGTGCTACGCTCCGCTCCTACCCTGAAAGTCTCGGGGGGATCCGTCAAGCGGGGGCTGAGATAAAAGGGGGGTCCCAAAACGCGTTTTTCCCATGCATTTTTCCATAGGACCTTTAGAACGAGCTACAGCCCGAACGGCTGAACAGAATTACTCGAAATTTGGCAGAGAGGTAGTCCCTAGGTCATGGAAGTGCCTTTTGTAGGTTTGGTGTAAATCTGTTCAGTAGATTCTGAGAAAATAGCCTTTAAATCAATATATATATCTGAGCCCGCTTACGGTACGCTTACCGTACGCTTACCGTAAGCGTACGGTGGCGTGCGCGAGCGCGATTCTGATTGGCTCTTAGATCTTAGTAAACATTCGAATCGGCCGAAACCAGGAAGCAGCGGCCGCCATTTTGTGTATTTCACTCTGAAAAAAAAGATTGAAAACAAGAAAAGGGGGCAATGAGGAGAGTTACAGACCCCCTAACATTTGTAAGGGGGTCAAAGAAGGACAGAAAAGTACAAAAAAAACATTTATTGATTTTTAAAAAAATCACGGGGTACGCGTACGGTAAGCTTACGGTAAGCGTACGGTAAAAAAAATAAAAATAAATAAATGAAAAGCAGATTTAAGAGTTTAGATATTAGGGAGCTCTAAAAAGAGCTGTTGTGTTTATGAAGTCATTTGTTTAGTGGTACCTACAAGTAAGTACCGATGCAGAGTCTAAGGTTCAAAAGGAAGACTCTGTTCCCTTCATCATTGAAGTGCACACCATCTCCTCTATAAATGTCTTGCATGTCATAACGCAAGTTGTTGTGGTAAATGGCACCCATACCATAGTCACGGAGGAAAGCAGAAACAGATTTGTTGACGTGCTTTCTTGCTTTGTCAATCTGTGGACAGAAATGATTGGACCAGTTCCATTTTTGCCTTTGGCATATGTTGGAAAACACAAAGGCAGTTTTAGGGAAAAGTGAAAACAGTTGTGCAAAGGTGTCCTTCATAAGCATTTCCAGACCTACCCCAGTCAAAGTGCCTAGGTCATTGCCACCACAGTGCACTATTATGAGGTCAGGGTGTTGGATTTGCATGAAGGATTTCACCAATGGCATCAATTGGTGCCACTTTAACCCTCTCTGACCAATCCATTTAATGTCTACATTTGGCAAAGCAAGGTCTCTCACCATATCTGTTTTCTCTGCAAACTTTTCACTCCAGAAGACATAGCTGTGCCCTACAATCCACACTGTGAACATCTTCAAAGGAGATCTGGATGCACTCAGGAGGTGTCTTTCAGTAGAATGGCAATATGAAAAGAAAGACAGTTTGGAAATGGAGGCATACATATTTTTTTCAAAACAAAAAGAACTGATTGGCTGTTTCATACCATTCTAGAATAAAAACTAGGCTGTATGTGTAAATTAATAGAAGCATGTTTTGTATTGGTACAAAAAAATGTGTAACCAAAGAACAGTACTATGGATTTGCTGTTAGGTTTGAAAAGTCAAGCACTCTTGCTCTGTGGAATTGAAACATTGTTTGGCGAACTTCTGACCTAACTCAACACAGCAGTGTTCCATGAGCTGTTGCTATGGTAGCAGGCAGAAGTCAAGTTGGGGGAAGGGTACTAGGCAGAAGTCAAGTTGGGGGAAGGGTACTTTTGGAAAAGGGTTGGTTTTCAACCAATAGAAATGTGTGATTACATTTGAAAAAAAGGGGGAAGCACTGAGATTTGAAACTTGCATGTATATGTGTGGAAAAATAGAGGGAAAGTTTGCCATTATCTGGTTCTGCTGAGAGGAGAGAGGTGAACACAACAGAGATCCTGGCTCTGATAATCTGCTGTTTGAGTGTCACATTTCTTTCACAACTAACTAATTTTAAAGGTGAGTTTACAGTTTGAGAGGGGATGTATGTGGTAACTTAAGAAATGAATAATAGAAATGGAAATTGTTTTTGTTGTAGTTGCGTTTATCATTTTCTGTTTTGGGAGAAATTTAAATGTGAGGAACATGTAAAATAATATGGAGTATGTTTTCACAATAAATTAAGGTGTACTGAAAAAAAAAAGAATAGTTTAAGGGTTTGAGGTTGGACTCAGTAATGCAAATATATTCAGCATCACTAAGGCTGGTTGCCCTTGCTGGAGTGTAGGCAGTCACCGAGAATACACATGGTGGTGGTCTGAAAAAACAGTTTGGACATGTGCATTTAAAAAAATCAAAAAAAGTGGTTTCATAATGTGTCAGTCTGTAAAAGTGATTTTCACTTGCCCCGAAAAAAAAAGAGCAGTAAGTGTGCTTTCAAATTGGCAAAGAAATTTCGTTTTGGGACTAATGTGAAAACATGACTCTGTGTGCAGAGAGGAATTATAGGCAGAGATTTATTGCGTATTGCTCTGGTGATTTCACAGTTGCATTAGATGGAAAGGGGGAGCGAATTTTTGGGGGAAGAAGCAGACTCTTAGCACACACCCATGTGCTTGCCATGTATAATCATGCACAGTATTTACAAGCGAGTGGGGTTTTCAGGTTTCAGTCTGTAATGCAAATACATTCAGCATCACTAAGGCTGGTTGCCCTTGCTGGAGTGTAGGCAGTCACCGAGAATACACATGGTGGTGGTCTGAAAAAACAGTTTGGACATGTGCATTTAAATAAATCAAAAAAAGTGGTTTCATAATGTGTCAGTCTGTAAAAGTGATTTTCACTTGCCCCGAAAAAAAAAAGAGCAGTAAGTGTGCTTTCAAATTGGCAAAGAAATTTCGTTTTGGGACTAATGTGAAAACATGACTCTGTGTGCAGTGAGGATTTATAGGCAGAGATTTATTGCGTATTGCTCTGGTGATTTCACAGTTGCATTAGATGGAAAGGGGGAGCCATTTTTTGGTGCAGAAGCAGACTCTTAGCACACACCCATGTGCTTGCCATGTATAATCATGCACAGTATTTACAAGCGAGTGGGGTTTTCAGGTTTCAGTCTGTAATGCAAATACATTCAGCATCACTAAGGCTGGTTGCCCTTGCTGGAGTGTAGGCAGTCACCGAGAATACACATGATGGTGGTCTGAAAAAACAGTTTGGACATGTGCATTTAAATAAATCAAAAAAAGTGGTTTCATAATGTGTCAGTCTGTAAAAGTGATTTTCACTTGCCCCGAAAAAAAAAAGAGCAGTAAGTGTGCTTTCAAATTGGCAAAGAAATTTCGTTTTGGGACTAATGTGAAAACATGACTCTGTGTGCAGAGAGGAATTATAGGCAGAGATTTATTGCGTATTGCTCTGGTGATTTCACAGTTGCATTAGATGGAAAGGGGGAGCGAATTTTTGGGGGAAGAGGCAGACTCTTAGCACACACCCATGTGCTTGCCATGTATAATCATGCACAGTATTTACAAGCGAGTGGGGTTTTCAGGTTTCAGTCTGTAATGCAAATACATTCAGCATCACTAAGGCTGGTTGCCCTTGCTGGAGTGTAGGCAGTCACCGAGAATACACATGGTGGTGGTCTGAAAAAACAGTTTGGACATGTGCATTTAAATAAATCAAAAAAAGTGGTTTCATAATGTGTCAGTCTGTAAAAGTGATTTTCACTTGCCCCGAAAAAAAAAAGAGCAGTAAGTGTGCTTTCAAATTGGCAAAGAAATTTCGTTTTGGGACTAATGTGAAAACATGACTCTGTGTGCAGAGAGGAATTATAGGCAGAGATTTATTGCGTATTGCTCTGGTGATTTCACAGTTGCATTAGATGGAAAGGGGGAGCGAATTTTTGGTGGAAGAGGCAGACTCTTAGCACACACCCATGTGCTTGCCATGTATAATCATGCACAGTATTTACAAGCGAGTGGGGTTTTCAGGTTTCAGTCTGTAATGCAAATACATTCAGCATCACTAAGGCTGGTTGCCCTTGCTGGAGTGTAGGCAGTCACCGAGAATACACATGGTGGTGGTCTGAAAAAACAGTTTGGACATGTGCATTTAAATAAATCAAAAAAAGTGGTTTCATAATGTGTCAGTCTGTAAAAGTGATTTTCACTTGCCCCGAAAAAAAAAGAGCAGTAAGTGTGCTTTCAAATTGGCAAAGAAATTTCGTTTTGGGACTAATGTGAAAACATGACTCTGTGTGCAGAGAGGAATTATAGGCAGAGATTTATTGCGTATTGCTCTGGTGATTTCACAGTTGCATTAGATGGAAAGGGGGAGCGAATTTTTGGGGGAAGAAGCAGACTCTTAGCACACACCCATGTGCTTGCCATGTATAATCATGCACAGTATTTACAAGCGAGTGGGGTTTTCAGGTTTCAGTCTGTAATGCAAATACATTCAGCATCACTAAGGCTGGTTGCCCTTGCTGGAGTGTAGGCAGTCACCGAGAATACACATGGTGGTGGTCTGAAAAAACAGAGATTTATTGCGTATTGCTCTGGTGATTTCACAGTTGCATTAGATGGAAAGGGGGAGCGAATTTTTGGGGGAAGAAGCAGACTCTTAGCACACACCCATGTGCGCAGAGATTTATTGCGTATTGCTCTGGTGATTTCACAGTTGCATTAGATGGAAAGGGGGAGCGAATTTTTGGGGGAAGAGGCAGACTCTTAGCACACACCCATGTGCTTGCCATGTATAATCATGCACAGTATTTACAAGCGAGTGGGGTTTTCAGGTTTCAGTCTGTAATGCAAATACATTCAGCATCACTAAGGCTGGTTGCCCTTGCTGGAGTGTAGGCAGTCACCGAGAATACACATGGTGGTGGTCTGAAAAAACAGTTTGGACATGTGCATTTAAATAAATCAAAAAAAGTGGTTTCATAATGTGTCAGTCTGTAAAAGTGATTTTCACTTGCCCCGAAAAAAAAAAGAGCAGTAAGTGTGCTTTCAAATTGGCAAAGAAATTTCGTTTTGGGACTAATGTGAAAACATGACTCTGTGTGCAGAGAGGAATTATAGGCAGAGATTTATTGCGTATTGCTCTGGTGATTTCACAGTTGCATTAGATGGAAAGGGGGAGCGAATTTTTGGGGGAAGAAGCAGACTCTTAGCACACACCCATGTGCTTGCCATGTATAATCATGCACAGTATTTACAAGCGAGTGGGGTTTTCAGGTTTCAGTCTGTAATGCAAATACATTCAGCATCACTAAGGCTGGTTGCCCTTGCTGGAGTGTAGGCAGTCACCGAGAATACACATGGTGGTGGTCTGAAAAAACAGTTTGGACATGTGCATTTAAATAAATCAAAAAAAGTGGTTTCATAATGTGTCAGTCTGTAAAAGTGATTTTCACTTGCCCCGAAAAAAAAAGAGCAGTAAGTGTGCTTTCAAATTGGCAAAGAAATTTCGTTTTGGGACTAATGTGAAAACATGACTCTGTGTGCAGAGAGGATTTATAGGCAGAGATTTATTGCGTATTGCTCTGGTGATTTCACAGTTGCATTAGATGGAAAGGGGGAGCGAATTTTTGGGGGAAGAAGCAGACTCTTAGCACACACCCATGTGCTTGCCATGTATAATCATGCACAGTATTTACAAGCGAGTGGGGTTTTCAGGTTTCAGTCTGTAATGCAAATACATTCAGCATCACTAAGGCTGGTTGCCCTTGCTGTAGTGTAGCAGTCTGGACATGGGCTTTTTAAAAAATCTGAAAAGTGGTTTCATAATGTGACAGTTTGTAAAAGTGATTTTCACTTGCCCAAAAAAAAGAGCAGTTAGTGTGCATTCAAATTGGCATAGAAATTTCGTTTTGTGACTATTGTGAAAAGAAATGTAGTAATATATTTAAATACAATAAAGGAATTTTTTTTTAGTTTTTTTCAGGTATTGCTGAAGAGCAGTGAACAAAATTTAAGATGCCTACAAAATCCAGAGTTCAAAAAACGCTAAAAAAAAACTATATTTGAAGACAACTGGAGGACCAAAGTTAGTAGAAGATGCTCATGTTGGGAAAAAGAAAAAATCTTCTGGTAAGCAGAAAAAACAATTTCTTAAAAATATATTCAAAACAAGGAAAAATGTACAAAATGTCTGTACTGGAAAGAATGTTACGAAACGAACAGAACAGGAAAAAATTGAGAATTTAGTTAATGCAAATATACCTTCTGCAACTGAAAAGATTTACATAAACAGAAAAACAGCGTTTAAAGAGATACGTAGAAAAATGTTTCAGAGAAGAGTTATGTCCAATTTGATAAAGGATGTGAAGAAATATAAGCAAAAGGCAAAATATTACAAGAGAAAAAAAGAAATTGAAGCCATTGCAGCAAAGGCATTAGAATTAAAAAGGAAACTATTCATATTAATTTTGAATAGGATGCGTACATTAGACAAAATGGTTAATGTACTGAAATCACATAGCAAAAGGAAAAGAGTAGTGAACAGAACAAACTTTTGTAAAGTGTTTTTAGGAAAGTGGATGCATAGTTCAAGTAGTGAACCTTTTTTTAATGAAGAGAGCTATTTTCAAAGTAAAAGTTTGCTGCATGCAGTTGACACCAGAGGTCGTTCATACGAAGTAACAAATGGTTGCATAATGGAGAAGGAGATAATGGTTCCAAGAGATGAGGTACAAGTGATGGCAGATGAGGCAATGGGGAGACGTCCTAAAGCCCCAGTGTACACTTGGAATTGTAGTAGTATTTGCACTGTGCGTCAGGAATCTATTGACAAATTTCGAGAGTTTCTAAGAGAATATAGTAAAAAAAAGTGTAAAACAGAAGATTAAGGTGCTTCAAAGTCTGGATCCATGCAGAGTGAGAGAGAATACTGGTTTGCAGGGTCATTCTCTGGCTTGTCTATCTAGAAAAGTGTGCAATAGTGTTTTCCATCATTTTAGGATGCTGGCTGTTCATCATACTGAAATGAGAAAGTTTGTGAGACGGTTGTATTTTGCCAAAAGTCCAGCAATAAAGTTAAATGAATTGAATAGGGCTCTGTTCCGAGGAACAGTATCAGATGTAGAGAAGGTTGTTGATGAAATTCAGTTTTGTTACTTTGGTCCTGAACAAAACAGTGCAGAGAAGGACACAGTAAATGAGGAAGAAGTGGAAGAGAATGTAGAACCCTCTGTAAGTAACACATTTAATGATCACATAACAAAATTTGCAATAGTCTCTAATGAAAGACCAAATTTTACTTGTATTTGTTGCCGCAGAACTCATTATAGAAAACAAACTAGGAATGTTGATCTCTACAGAAAGAGTGAAAATGAAGATAATTATAAGTGGAAGGATTTTGCCACATATATATTTCTAGAAAATTGTTTTGAATTGGGTGAAGATCAGCGTAGTTGTAAATACTGTTACAACAAGTTAGAGGAAAATAGAATGCCGACCAGAGCTGTACATAATAATTTAGAATTGGATGCTATTCCTGCTGAACTTTCTGAATTAAATACATATGAGTCTATACTCATTCAATGTGTTCATCCGTTCCAGACCATAGTACGTATGGAGCCCAAAACTGGTAAATTACCTCCTTCAGATTTACTGAGAGGTTTAAAAGGTAGAGTGGTGTATTTGCCCTTGGATTTGAAAAAAAATATGGAAACTATTGATGCGGATACTTTGGAAACTGAACCATTAATTATTCTGGTTAATGGTGTACCTACAAAGAATAAGAAGATTTGGCAGGAGCTGGTAGATGTGCGGAAAGTACAAAGAGCAAATTTGTATTTGAAAAAAAACAACAAATGGTATGAATCAATTTATATAGAAGAAGAAGAAGAAGAAGAAGATTTACAAGAAGACACAGAAATACCAACTGGACAAATTGAAAAAGTGGACAAGTCAAAGGAAGAAGAAATTTATGAACATTTTAGCATACATCCTCTTCATTCGAAAGAAGTTATGGGAGACAATATTGATCTCTTTCAGATGAAGAAAGCAAAAGGAACTCCCGTGAGTGTATGGGAGGAGAGCTTGGAAGCTCGATGTTTTCCCCAGCTGTTTCCTAAAGGAAAAGGAGGACGATACGATGAACTTCCAGAACAGATTCCAGCTTCTGAGTATCGGACTACAAGACTATATGCTGAAGATCCCAGATTTCGACAAAGTATTCCTTATTTGTTCCATCTTTTATTTGAAAGCGACTTGTCTGCACTGTCTTATGCAGTAAATCACATTTTAAAAAGTGGAGTACATTTACAAAATGTGTCTGCTAAGGATTTTATGGAGAAAGTGCAGCACCGAGATGATCATTTGGAAACACAACTGATCAATCTGATGGCTTGTCAGCGTGGGACAAATGAATATTGGTACCGACGCCATGGTGAACTAAAATGCATGTTACGGAATTTAGGAACACCAACATGGTTCCTTACCCTAAGCTGTGCCGAGTACGCTTGGGATGATTTACTGGATTTTCTACGAGAGGCCAATTCAAACATTAAAAACATCGAATACAAGACAGCAGGAGAACTGTGCTCATTGGATCCGGTTAATGTTTGCAGATATTTCAATCATAGATTTGAGGCTATGATGTCCTTCATCTGCAATAAAAAAAATCCACCCCTTGGAGAAGTAGTGGATTTCTTTTGGAGAAAAGAGTACCAGGCAAGAGGTGCTCCTCATATTCATATGCTGTTGTGGATCAAGGATGCCCCAAAGTTTGGAACAGATGCTGATGAAGCAGTGTTATCTTACATTGAAGAATATGCAACATGTGCTATACCAAAAAGCACAGAAGAGAACAAGTTAAAGGAGCAAGTTTTACGTTTCCAAAGTCATCGGTGTGGAAAATACTGTCGACGGAAATACAAGAGCAAAGAAAAATACTACACTAAATGTCGATTTGGAGTCAACAGTTTTATGTCAGCTGTGAGACATACTATCACAAGAAAATCACCTAATAATACCTACAACCTAAAAAGAAAAGAAGAATCAAAAAATATAAATGACTACAACCCAGTCATTTTATCCATGTGGAACGCTAACATGGATATACAGTATGTAGCTGACAATTCCATTGCTGTTGCTCGATATGTAACGTCTTACATTACGAAATCAGAAAAAACAGAATTGAAGGAAATGTGGGAAGAGATTTCTCACGAGAAGACTGTCAGTAAGAAGCTGTACAGTTTCAGTTTGAAGATGTTATCGCATCGAGAAATTGGATCCTACGAATGTTCAGATAGGTTATCTTCTGCAAGTCTCTACTCGAAGTCAAGAAGAATAATTTGGGCAAGTTTAGGCCTTGCAGCAATGAGAAATCGGGTACTGAAATCTGTAGGAGAAATTGAATATTTGGCCGAGAATGACCCAGAAAGTACAGATATTTTGAAAACAAACATGTTGGACACATATTATCCCAAGAGAAGTCAACATCTGGAGAACATGTGTCTCTATGAAGTGCTGCAGAACTACATTTATTCACGGAAAGCCACAGAAGACATCAATAATGGAAAATATAAAGTCGTTGGTGAAGAAGGATGTTTGGTGAAGCAAACAAAAGGAAGTTTGATAAATCACCGGAAGCTGAGTTGCGACACTACTGACAAGAAGGAATTTTACTACTTGGCTCTTTTACAGTTGTTTAAACCATGGCGTACAGAGGATGAACTACTGGGAGAATTCCAGAGCTATGAAGATTCTTTTAATGCTTGCAAAGACAGCATACAATGCAGTACATTCTCAACTTATCTGCAAATGTTAAATGAAGAAATTGATCAGGAAACTACAATTGCAGCAGAAATCGCTAGAGATAGTTCTCAGGACAGCCAAAGTTCAGGAACACTCAGTCAAGATCCCCTAGGACAACCAATCATTGAAAATGAAGCATCAATAGCCATGAATGAAGTGGAAACGGCTATGAATCAAGCTCAAGAAGAATTTATAGACTTAGAAAATTTGGAAAGACAACTGAATCAAGAGCAGCAACAAATTTATGAAGAGATCAAAAACAAAATTGATCACGGATTTCTACATGAAAAAAAAGAGTGCTCATGCACATCATTTCATCCAATCAGGATGTATGTAAGCGTACAAGCTGGAACTGGAAAAAGTTTCCTAATAAAAGTCATCAGAAGCTACCTAAAGCAAAAAACGGATTCTACTTTGTCTTGTGTGGTTACTGCTCCAACTGGGTTAGCAGCATATAACATAAAAGGAATCACTTTACATCGTTTGCTAATGTTACCAGTGGAGCATGAGAACAAAATACAATTCAACAAGCTAACTGGAGAAGCATCCTTGGAAGTTTCAAGAGTATTGAAGAAGATGCAAGTTCTCATTATTGATGAGGTGAGCATGGTATCAAACTTAATGCTTGCCTTTGTGCATTTAAGAATGCAGCAAATTTTGAAGACAGACTATGACATGTTATTTGGTGGAAAACACGTCACAGTTTTTGGAGATCTTTTGCAACTTACTCCAGTTAAAGGACAACCAGTGTTTAATACTGTCACACATGAAGACACGAAGAAGTCATTGGGAAGCATCGGAAATACAAATATTTGGTCCTTCTTTGAGTACAAGGAACTTACTACTAATATGAGGCAAGCAAACGATGAAGAATATGGAAGTATTCTGAAAGATATCAGGATTGGACTACTCACAGAAGTTGGCAAAAAAACATTACAGAGTCGGCTGCTACATAATTTATTTCCAAAGGAAGAAATAGTTGCAGAGAAGATATACAAGAACATTGCAGAAAACAAAAGTGTCATCTGCTTAATGCCAACTCTACGTGAATGCTCAATATTCAATGAGGAGCTTTTGAAATTGGAAAAGGAAGAGATCAGGAAATTGGAAGCAGTGGACAAAATTGAGGATGGAAGAATTAGTGTCACAGTAACAGGCAAACTGAAAAATAAATTGGACTCACTAGAGAAGAACATCTCCAAAACAGCTGGATTAGAAAAAAATCTATATGTTTGCATGAACTGTAGAGTATTTTTAAGGAGAAATTTGGATGTTGAAAAAGGTTTAGTTAATGGAGCGATGGGAAGAGTTGTGGGTTTTATTAATTACCAGAAAAAAGAAGGAGTTGAATGTTTAAAAATAAAATTTGATCAGATAGAAGAAGTTAAAGATATTTGTCGTTGTACAGTACGTTTTATGCTTGTGAAAGACTTATATGTACGTAGGAAGCAGTTTCCGTTTTCTCTAGCATATGCTGTAACTATTCACAAGTCTCAAGGATTGACTGTAGATTGTGCATTTGTGAACATTGGTTCAACTGTGTTCAAAGAAGGTATGGCATATGTAGCTTTGTCACGAGTGAAAACATTATCAGGTTTATTCATGATAGACTTTGATGACTCAAAAGTTAGTGCTGATACAAACTGTGTAAAGGAGTATAATAGATTAAGAAGAAGCTATGCTCCTCATTTAGGTCAGTATCCTGTGTTGGAGAAACGTGTAGTTTCTCGTAAAAGAAAAAATGAGAATATCTGTAATGAAGATGTAGAGAAGAGGAAAAAAAAGAGGAGTGATGTAATTGCAAGCAAAAAGAAAAAGGAAAATGAAGAACAGGTTGTAGGATGTCATTTTGAAAATAGCTCTGGTGTCAACTGCTACGCAAATGTAGTGCTGAATGTTGCATTTTATCTGAAAAGTTTGCAAGAGCAGATAATAGTAAATCAGGGAAAAAGATTCTGTTCAGAGCTGAGTCTCCTTTTTCAAAAGCTGAGCAAAGATAAAACTCAAATAGAAAGTGCTACTGAAATTAGAAAACTTTTAGATGTATGTTCAGGACGAACACAGTTTTCTCAAAATGAACAGCAAGATGCACATGAATTTTTGATGTATTTTCTTCAGGTAGTGGAAGAAGAAGGAGTTCCCATTGACATTTTTTTTGGTCTCTCTTATAAATGGGAACATAGTTGTGATAATTGTTATAATATATGTGGCTCTATTGTTGATAATGAAAGATTTATTTATTTGACATTGCCAGAGAGTAAAACAGTCACTTTTGCAAAATTAGTTAAAGATGCTAATCATAGCATGAAATGTAGTGAGTGTAATTCTGACATGTTTTCAACATTAATTTTAAAGGAATACGGACAGTATGTAATTTTAATGATGCAACGATGTAGAGCTGATGGTTCAAAATTGGATACTTTAATAAAGAAGTTTACAGGACAGCAATTATCAATTTCAGGAAAAACTTTTGTAACTGTTGCAATAATTTTCCATGATGGACCTACTGTTACTTCTGGACATTACACAGTTTATCTTAAATGTGAAAAAGGCTGGACACTGTGTAATGATTCCCAATTGATTTTCAAACAACGTTTGCCTTTTGATTTAGCAAATTCCTATCTAATCTTCCTGAAACCTAAATTTTAGACAGATTTGGCAAGATCTCGACAAAATAATTTTACCATTTTACTGGATTACCATTGCAATTTTGTAGAAAAAAGATTTTTTAAATTATCATTTGGCCTAATGGAAAGATAACCAATTGTAATGTGGACTTTTTAAATTTTTAATGAAACTTTGAAAAACCAATAATTTAGAGATTATCGGTAACTTCTGCACATTTTAAATTTTGGAATGTTATTGGACTGCCATTGGAAATTTTTTCAAAAATGATTTAAAAAATTACTATTTGGCCATGCGGAAAAGTAACCAATTCTATTGTGGACTTAATAAATTATTCAAAAAATTTTCGTGATCCAAAATGTTACAGAGAATCGGTGAGATCTGGACAAATTAAACTTTAGAATTTTATTGGATTACCGTTGGAAATTTATTCCAAAAAAAAATTTAAAATTACTATTTGGTCTAAAGGAAATGAAATCAGATGTATTTTGGAGTTATTTGAGATATAATATTGTGATTATACTTCTGAAACAAACATATCAGACGGTATTTTAAAGAAATAAGTATTGGTATTAGATGATATTTTTTTAGAATATTATGCATTTCTATAATGTTAAGTTTAAGTAAAAAAAGAATCAGGGCTTTTTTAATACAATCTTTGTGATTGTTATTTTTTTTTGCCCGCTGTAAAATGATGAATGCAATTGCTTTCACAATTTATAGTGAAATGCAATATATTCTGAAAACAGCAAAAATAAGGCAAAAATATTTTAGGGAAAAAAATGTAAATATGTGTACTGTATTATAAAATGTTTTAAAAATATTAATACTTTTTTCTTTTTTTCCAGATAGATATAGAAAAATTTCGAAAACTAGAACCATTTTTAAAACTATTTTTTTTAAAAACAAATGAATAAATATTTTTTTGAGTGAGTATGGTAAGTCAATAATAATAATTGTAGTCTCTCAAGGACCTTGTAATGTGATAATTGATTTTTAGTGTTTTTTTTAAAAAATAAAAAAAAAGTACGCGCACCGTACGCGTACGGTAAAAAAAAAAAAAAAAGTTTTTAAAAACATATGTAAAAAAAAGATGAAAGATAAGGTTGGCTCTTAAAAGAACCATTGTGTTCATGCAGGGACAGAGGAAAGGAAGCATGGGAAAATTATTCAAAGCGACAAATGTGCTGATCTATTTTGTTGTTCACTAGGGAAACACTGGTCTCCCTATAGCAAATTAGATCTTGGCAAAATGTGCATCGAATATCAACCTTCCGAAATCGAGGGTTGATTTCCAGAGGGCCAGCAAAAGGAGATTCTCCCCCCACAGATGAAGGGCTCACCTGACCTGCAGAAGAAGGAGTCAGCCCTGCAGATGATGGTCCAGGCTGAGCTGCTGTGGATGTACTGGCTTGTCTTTCTGAAGAGTTACCTCCAAAAAGATGACCATGTGTCCTTCTGTGTACATCCTGGAGGTGTCTCTTCATGGTGTGATTCCCAAAGGAATACTTCCTGTTAGGATTACCTCTAGAAAGTACACGCTTACACAGCTTACAAGTCACTAAGGGTGCATTTACCTTTTGCTGGCCTTCAGGAAAAGTAAAATAATCCCATACATAAGAGGGCTTTTGTTTCCTCGATCTCTGCCTCAAGACAGTGCTGCTAGTGCTAGCCTCACTCTCAGAAGAGCTCTGCTGTTCTGCCATCGTATCCCAAAGACAAACCAGCTCCTTCTCCCAAGGGATCACAAGCAGAAATGAGGGGAATGGGTGTGGTGTAGGAGAGTTCTAGAACTGAAAGTAGTTTCAACCAATCAAAAGTTGTGTTTCATGATCACATGACCTACCGTACGCTTACGGTACGCTTACGGTACGCTTACGGCAAAAGTGCGCATGCGCGTAAAAAAGACACGCGCTTGCGCGCATGCGCATAACAGTCACTACCCGACACTTCCGCGTAACGTGCGCGTGTAGCGTACACGCGTACGCGTCCCACGCGGAGTACGCGCGGCTACGCAAATTGCGTAACTATACGCAAGCAGCGTAGGAAAATTACGGACGTTGCGTAAACCGTACGCTTACCGTGAGCTTACGGTACGCGTACTAAAAAAATTAAAAAAAAATAGAAAAAAAGTACTGCAAATAAATTTTACATGTTTATTTTAAAAAATATATTAAAAAAAACATATTAAAGAATTTAAAAAATTAAATCATAGTCTTTATAAAAGGTAAGAAAATTAAAATAAAAATATGTTAGAAAAAATAGAAGAAAAAAAAAAAATTAGCATTTAAAAAACCTTGCAAATTCACTGAAAAAACCATGGGTTTCACACACGTTATAGTTAGGAATTAGCATTTAAAAAACCTTAGAAATTCAGTGAAAAAACCATAGGTTTCACACACGTTATAGTTAGGAATTAGCATTTAAAAAACCTTAGAAATTCAGTGAAAAAACCATAGGTTTCACACATGTTATAGTTAGCTGGACATTTTACTCGTAAAAAACCAATGAAATTCCCCCATTATAGTTAGTTCAGCTAACTATAACTCGCGCGCCCGCAATGCACTGCTGATGACGTCACATATTACATCACTCATGACATGGTCAGTGACATCACTCATGACATCACTGATGACATCTCAAATGACATCACTGATGACATCACTGATGACATCATCCTTGTGATAGAGTGGCAGACCTCCTCTTCCCCTAATATAACCTTTGACACACACATTCAAAAATAGAGACTAAAATTTACAAAACAATGGACATACCAATAACAGTTACAACAACCTCTTCAGTAATTCTAAGATCCACATACACATCCACTCATTCACCAACAGTCCAATACAGTCACTCATACATGTACTCACTTATCATATGTACTCATACGCCTATACATCCTGTTACACAATGCCACTCATCCATAGAGCAACTCACACACATAGTCACTCATGCTAATAAAGAATCAAACATACATTTACTTGCATATACAGTTATACACACACCACCACACTTACTTCTACGGAAACTTACACATACTTAGTCTTTTAAACAATCACTTATAGAAACACATACTTATTCATACAGGAACTCTTTCAATCTCTCACTCTCACATATACTCACATATATACACCAATAGTCACATATACTAGTTTTAAACATATGTAGTTACTCATGAAGACACTATTGAGACAGTCATTCACTCACTAACACACCCATACACACACTCATCCACCCATGCAGTCCTGCACACATGCTCTGTTCAACACATACAAACAGTGAGTCACTCATTCCTGCACCTATGCACTACGTAATACCCCCCACCAAACCATGCAGACACTCAGACTGATACTCAAAAAACCAACTAATAACCTATATAGACACCCATGTAGCTACTCACCAACCCATGCAGCCACTTATACACAAAGTGAGAGACTGATACAGATATTTACATATTTAAACATTACTCACTAAGCCATGCATTCACTATGATACACTTAATCAGTCAGTTACACAATCAATTTTTCAAAAACAAATCATCCATTTAGACACTTATATACCCATTTATTCTTCCATCGACCTTGAGATATACATATATAAAACATATTTAATTTTCAGAAAAACCCACATTCACTGGATGATGTCATCAGTGATGTCATTTGAGATGTCATCAGTGATGTCATGAGTGATGTCACTGACCATGTCATGAGTGATGTAATATGTGACGTCATCAGCAGTGCATTGCGGGCGCGCGAGTTATAGTTAGCTGAACTAACTATAATGGGGGAATTTCATTGGTTTTTTACGAGTAAAATGTCCAGCTAACTATAACATGTGTGAAACCTATGGTTTTTTCACTGAATTTCTAAGGTTTTTTAAATGCTAATTCCTAACTATAACGTGTGTGAAACCTATGGTTTTTTCACTGAATATATATATATATATATATATATATATATATATATATATATATATATATTACCTACTGGCGGTCGCCAGTAGGTAGTTATAGTTAGGACCACGTTTCCATAGGAAAACCTCAACATTCTATTTTGAATAACTTTGGCGCCGGTCGATGAATCCTCCCAAATTTCTCAAAATAGGTGGGGCGCTACGCTCCGCTCCTACCCTGAAAGTCTCGGGGGGATTCGTCAAGCGGGGGCTGAGATAAAAGGGGGGTCCCAAAACGCGTTTTTCCCATGCATTTTTCCATAGGACCTTTAGAACGAGCTACAGCCCGAACGGCTGAACAGAATTACTCAAAATTTGGCAGAGAGGTAGTCCCTAGGTCAAGGAAGTGCCTTTTGTAGGTCTGGTGTAAATCTGTTCAGTAGTTCCTGAGAAAATAGCCTTTAAATCAATATATATATCTGAGCCAGCTTACGGTACGCTTACGGTACGCTTACCGTACGCGTACGGTGGCGTGCGCGAGCGCGATTCTGATTGGCTCTTAGATCTTAGTAAACATTCGAATCGGCCGAAACCAGGAAGCGGCGGCCGCCATTTTGTGTATTTCACTCTGAAAAAAAAGAGTGAAAACAAGGAAAGGGGGCAATGAGGAGAGTTACAGACCCCCTAACAATTGTAAGGGGGTCAAAGAAGGACAGAAAAGTACAAAAAAAACATTTAATGATTTTAAAAAAAATCACGGGGTACGCGTACGGTAAGCTTACGGTAAGCGTACGGTAAAAAAAAATAATAAATAAATGAAAATCAGATTTAAGAGTTTAGAAATTAGGGAGCTCTAAAAAGAGCTGTTGTGTTTATGGAGTCATTTTTTTAGTGGTACCTACAAGTAAGTACCGATGCAGAGTCTAAGGTTCAAGAGGAAGACTCTGTTCCCTTCATCATTGAAGTGCACACCATCTCCTCTATAAATGTCTTGCATGTCGTAACGCAAGTTGTTGTGGTAAATGGCACCCATACCATAGTCACGGAGGAAAGCAGAAACAGATTTGTTGACGTGCTTTCTTGCTTTGTCAATCTGTGGACAGAAATGATTGGACCAGTTCCATTTTTGCCTTTGGCATATGTTGGAAAACACAAAGGCAGTTTTAGGGAAAAGTGTAAACAGTTGTGCAAAGGTGTCCTTCATAAGCATTTCCAGACCTACCCCAGTCAAAGTGCCTAGGTCATTGCCACCACAGTGCACTATTATGAGGTCAGGGTGTTGGATTTGCATGAAGGATTTCACCAATGGCATCAATTGGTGCCACTTTAACCCTCTCTGACCAATCCATTTAATGTCTACATTTGGCAAAGCAAGGTCTCTCACCATATCTGTTTTCTCTGCAAACTTTTCACTCCAGAAGACATAGCTGTGCCCTACAATCCACACTGTGAACATCTTCAAAGGAGAACTGGATGCACTCAGGAGGTGTCTTTCAGTAGAATGGCAATATGAAAAGAAAGACAGTTTGGAAATGGAGGCATACATATTTTTTACAAAACAAAAAGAACTGATTGGCTGTTTCATACCATTCTAGAAAAAAAACTAGGCTGTATGTGAAAATTAATAGAAGCATGTTTTGTATTGGTACAAAAAAATGTGTAACCAAAGAACAGTACTATGGATTTGCTGTTAGGATTGAAAAGTCAAGCACTCTTGCTCTGTGGAATTGAAACATTGTGTGTCGAACTTCTGACCTAACTGCACACAGCAGTGTTCCATGAGCTGTTGCTATGGTAGCAGGCAGAAGTCAAGTTGGGGGAAGGGTACTAGGCAGAAGTCAAGTTGGGGGCAGGGTACTTTTGGAAAAGGGTTGGTTTTCAACCAATAGAAATGTGTCATTACATTTGAAAAAAAGGGGGAAGCACTGAGATTTGAAACTTACATGTATATGTGTGGAAAAATAGAGGGAAAGTTTGCCATTATCTGGTTCTGCTGAGAGGAGAGAGGTGAACACAACAGAGATCCTGGCTCTGATAATCTGCTGTTTGAGTGTCACATTTCTTTCACAACTAACTAATTTTAAAGGTGAGTTTACAGTTTGAGAGGGGATGTATGTGGTAACTTAAGAAATGAATAATAGAAATGGGAATTGTTTTTGTTGTAGTTACACATGGTGGATTCATAATGTGTCAGTCTGTAAAAGAGATTTTCACTTGGCCCGAAAAAAAAAGAGCAGTAAGTGTGCTTTCAAATTGGCAAAGAAATTTCGTTTTGGGACTAATGTGAAAACATGACTCTGTGTGCATAGAAGAATTATAGGCAGAAATTTATTGCGTCTTGCTCTGGTGATTTCACAGTTGCAGTAGATGGAAAAGAGGAGCGAATTTTTGGGGGAAGAAGCAGAGGCTTAGCACACACCCATGTGCTTGCCATGTATAGTCATGCACAGTAATTAGAAGCGAGTGGGGTTTTCAGGTTTAAGTCTGTAATGCAAATACATTCAGCATCACTAAGGCTGGTTGCCCCTGCTGGAGTGTAGGCAGTCACAGAGAATAAACACGGTGGTGGTCTGAAAAAAAAACAGCTTGGACATGTGCATTTAAATAAATTTAAAAAAAAGGTTTCAGAATGTGTCAGTCTGTAAAAGTGATTTCAAAGTGTAAAAAGAGATTTTCACTTGGCCCAAAAAAAAAGAGCAGTAAGTGTGCTTTCAAATTGGCAAAGAAATTTCGTTTTGGCACTAATGTGAAAACATGACTCTGTGTGCATAGAAGAATTATAGGCAGAAATTTATTGCGTCTTGCTCTGGTGATTTCACAGTTGCAGTAGATGGAAAAGAGGAGCGAATTTTTGGGGGAAGAAGCAGAGGCTTAGCACACACCCATGTGCTTGCCATGTATAGTCATGCACAGTAATTAGAAGCGAGTGGGGTTTTCAGGTTTAAGTCTGTAATGCAAATACATTCAGCATCACTAAGGCTGGTTGCTCCTGCTGGAGTGTAGGCAGTCACAGAGAATAAACACGGTGGTGGTCTGAAAAAAAAACAGCTTGGACATGTGCATTTAAATAAATTTAAAAAAAAGGTTTCAGAATGTGTCAGTCTGTAAAAGTGATTTCAAAGTGTAAAAAGAGATTTTCACTTGGCCCAAAAAAAAAAGAGCAGTAAGTGTGCTTTCAAATTGGCAAAGAAATTTCGTTTTGGCACTAATGTGAAAACATGACTCTGTGTGCATAGAAGAATTATAGGCAGAAATTTATTGCGTCTTGCTCTGGTGATTTCACAGTTGCAGTAGATGGAAAAGAGGAGCGAATTTTTGGGGGAAGAAGCAGAGGCTTAGCACACACCCATGTGCTTGCCATGTATAGTCATGCACAGTAATTAGAAGCGAGTGGGGTTTTCAGGTTTAAGTCTGTAATGCAAATACATTCAGCATCACTAAGGCTGGTTGCCCCTGCTGGAGTGTAGGCAGTCACAGAGAATACACACGGTGGTGGTCTGAAAAAAAAACAGCTTGGACATGTGCATTTAAATAAATTTAAAAAAAAGGTTTCAGAATGTGTCAGTCTGTAAAAGTGATTTCAAAGTGTAAAAAGAGATTTTCACTTGGCCCAAAAAAAAAAGAGCAGTAAGTGTGCTTTCAAATTGGCAAAGAAATTTCGTTTTGGCACTAATGTGAAAACATGACTCTGTGTGCATAGAAGAATTATAGGCAGAAATTTATTGCGTCTTGCTCTGGTGATTTCACAGTTGCAGTAGATGGAAAAGAGGAGCGAATTTTTGGGGGAAGAAGCAGAGGCTTAGCACACACCCATGTGCTTGCCATGTATAGTCATGCACAGTAATTAGAAGCGAGTGGGGTTTTCAGGTTTAAGTCTGTAATGCAAATACATTCAGCATCACTAAGGCTGGTTGCCCCTGCTGGAGTGTAGGCAGTCACAGAGAATACACACGGTGGTGGTCTGAAAAAAAAACAGCTTGGACATGTGCATTTAAATAAATTTAAAAAAAAGGTTTCAGAATGTGTCAGTCTGTAAAAGTGATTTCAAAGTGTAAAAAGAGATTTTCACTTGGCCCAAAAAAAAAAGAGCAGTAAGTGTGCTTTCAAATTGGCAAAGAAATTTCGTTTTGGGACTAATGTGAAAACATGACTCTGTGTGCATAGAAGAATTATAGGCAGAAATGTATTGCGTCTTGCTCTGGTGATTTCACAGTTGCAGTAGATGGAAAAGAGGAGCGTATTTTTGGGGGAAGAAGCAGAGGCTTAGCACACACCCATGTGCTTGCCATGTATAGTCATGCACAGTAATTAGAAGCGAGTGGGGTTTTCAGGTTTAAGTCTGTAATGCAAATACATTCAGCATCACTAAGGCTGGTTGCCCCTGCTGGAGTGTAGGCAGTCACAGAGAATACACACGGTGGTGGTCTGAAAAAAAAACAGCTTGGACATGTGCATTTAAATAAATTTAAAAAAAAGGTTTCAGAATGTGTCAGTCTGTAAAAGTGATTTCAAAGTGTAAAAAGAGATTTTCACTTGGCCCAAAAAAAAAAGAGCAGTAAGTGTGCTTTCAAATTGGCAAAGAAATTTCGTTTTGGCACTAATGTGAAAACATGACTCTGTGTGCATAGAAGAATTATAGGCAGAAATTTATTGCGTCTTGCTCTGGTGATTTCACAGTTGCAGTAGATGGAAAAGAGGAGCGAATTTTTTGGGGAAGAAGCAGACTCTTAGCACACACCCATGTGCTTGCCATGTATAGTCATGCACAGTAATTAGAAGCGAGTGGGGTTTTCAGGTTTAAGTCTGTAATGCAAATACATTCAGCATCACTAAGGCTGGTTGCCCTTGCTGGAGTGTAGGCAGACACAGAGAATACACATGGTGGTGGTCTGAAAAAACAGCTTGGACATGTGCATTTAAATAAATCTAAAAAAGTGGTTTCATAATGTGTCAGTCTGTAAAAGTCATTTCCAATTGTAAAAAGTGATTTTCACTTGGCCCGAAAAAAAAAGAGCAGTCAGTGTGCTTTCAAATTGGCAAAGAAATTTCGTTTTGGGACTAATGTGAAAACATGACTCTGTGTGCATAGAAGAATTATAGGCAGAAATTTATTGCGTCTTGCTCTGGTGATTTCACAGTTGCAGTAGATGGAAAAGAGGAGCGAATTTTTGGGGGAAGAAGCAGAGGCTTAGCACACACCCATGTGCTTGCCATGTATAGTCATGCACAGTAATTAGAAGCGAGTGGGGTTTTCAGGTTTAAGTCTGTAATGCAAATACATTCAGCATCACTAAGGCTGGTTGCCCCTGCTGGAGTGTAGGCAGTCACAGAGAATACACACGGTGGTGGTCTGAAAAAAAAAAACAGCTTGGACATGTGCATTTAAATAAATTAAAAAAAAAGGTTTCAGAATGTGTCAGTCTGTAAAAGTGATTTCAAAGTGTAAAAAGAGATTTTCACTTGGCCCAAAAAAAAAAGAGCAGTAAGTGTGCTTTCAAATTGGCAAAGAAATTTCGTTTTGGGACTAATGTGAAAACATGACTCTGTGTGCATAGAAGAATTATAGGCAGAAATGTATTGCGTCTTGCTCTGGTGATTTCACAGTTGCAGTAGATGGAAAAGAGGAGCGAATTTTTGGGGGAAGAAGCAGAGGCTTAGCACACACCCATGTGCTTGCCATGTATAGTCATGCACAGTAATTAGAAGCGAGTGGGGTTTTCAGGTTTAAGTCTGTAATGCAAATACATTCAGCATCACTAAGGCTGGTTGCCCCTGCTGGAGTGTAGGCAGTCACAGAGAATACACACGGTGGGGGTCTGAAAAAAAAACAGCTTGGACATGTGCATTTAAATAAATTTAAAAAAAAGGTTTCAGAATGTGTCAGTCTGTAAAAGTGATTTCAAAGTGTAAAAAGAGATTTTCACTTGGCCCAAAAAAAAAAGAGCAGTAAGTGTGCTTTCAAATTGGCAAAGAAATTTCGTTTTGGGACTAATGTGAAAACATGACTCTGTGTGCATAGAAGAATTATAGGCAGAAATGTATTGCGTCTTGCTCTGGTGATTTCACAGTTGCAGTAGATGGAAAAGAGGAGCGAATTTTTGGGGGAAGAAGCAGAGGCTTAGCACACACCCATGTGCTTGCCATGTATAGTCATGCACAGTAATTAGAAGCGAGTGGGGTTTTCAGGTTTAAGTCTGTAATGCAAATACATTCAGCATCACTAAGGCTGGTTGCCCCTGCTGGAGTGTAGGCAGTCACAGAGAATACACACGGTGGGGGTCTGAAAAAAAAACAGCTTGGACATGTGCATTTAAATAAATTTTAAAAAAAGGTTTCAGAATGTGTCAGTCTGTAAAAGTGATTTCAAAGTGTAAAAAGAGATTTTCACTTGGCCCAAAAAAAAAAGAGCAGTAAGTGTGCTTTCAAATTGGCAAAGAAATTTCGTTTTGGCACTAATGTGAAAACATGACTCTGTGTGCATAGAAGAATTATAGGCAGAAATTTATTGCGTCTTGCTCTGGGGATTTCACAGTTGCAGTAGATGGAAAAGAGGAGCAAATTTTTGGGGGAAGAAGCAGAGGCTTAGTACACACCCATGTGCTTGCCATGTATAGTCATGCACAGTAATTAGAAGCGAGTGGGGTTTTCAGGTTTAAGTCTGTAATGCAAATACATTCAGCATCACTAAGGCTGGTTGCCCTTGCTGGAGTGTAGGCAGACACAGAGAATACACATGGTGGTGGTCTGAAAAAACAGCTTGGACATGTGCATTTAAATAAATCTAAAAAAGTGGTTTCATAATGTGTCAGTCTGTAAAAGTCATTTCCAATTGTAAAAAGTGATTTTCACTTGGCCCGAAAAAAAAAGAGCAGTCAGTGTGCTTTCAAATTGGCAAAGAAATTTCGTTTTGGGACTAATGTGAAAACATGACTCTGTGTGCATAGAAGAATTATAGGCAGAAATTTATTGCGTCTTGCTCTGGTGATTTCACAGTTGCAGTAGATGGAAAAGAGGAGCGAATTTTTGGGGGAAGAAGCAGAGGCTTAGCACACACCCATGTGCTTGCCATGTATAGTCATGCACAGTAATTAGAAGCGAGTGGGGTTTTCAGGTTTAAGTCTGTAATGCAAATACATTCAGCATCACTAAGGCTGGTTGCCCCTGCTGGAGTGTAGGCAGTCACAGAGAATACACACGGTGGTGGTCTGAAAAAAAAAAACAGCTTGGACATGTGCATTTAAATAAATTTAAAAAAAAGGTTTCAGAATGTGTCAGTCTGTAAAAGTGATTTCAAAGTGTAAAAAGAGATTTTCACTTGGCCCAAAAAAAAAGAGCAGTAAGTGTGCTTTCAAATTGGCAAAGAAATTTCGTTTTGGCACTAATGTGAAAACATGACTCTGTGTGCATAGAAGAATTATAGGCAGAAATTTATTGCGTCTTGCTCTGGTGATTTCACAGTTGCAGTAGATGGAAAAGAGGAGCGAATTTTTGGGGGAAGAAGCAGAGGCTTAGCACACACCCATGTGCTTGCCATGTATAGTCATGCACAGTAATTAGAAGCGAGTGGGGTTTTCAGGTTTAAGTCTGTAATGCAAATACATTCAGCATCACTAAGGCTGGTTGCCCCTGCTGGAGTGTAGGCAGTCACAGAGAATACACACGGTGGTGGTCTGAAAAAAAAAAACAGCTTGGACATGTGCATTTAAATAAATTTTAAAAAAAGAGCAGTTTGTGTGCATTCAAAATGGCAAATAAATTTCGTTTTGTGACTATTGTGAAAAGAAATGTAGTAATATATTTAAATACAATAAAGGATTTTTTTTTTAGTTTTTTTCAGGTATTGCTGAAGAACAGTGAACAAAATTTAAGATGCCTACAAAATCTCGAGTTCAAAAAACGCTAAAAAAAAAACTATATTTGAAGACAACTGGAGGACCAAAGTTAGTAGAAGATGCTGATGTTGGGAAAAAGAAAAAATCTTCTGGTAAGCAAAAAAAACAATTCCTAAACAAAATATTCAAAACAAACAAAAATGTACAAAATGTCTGTTCTCGGAAAAATGTAACAAAACCTACAGAACAGCAAAAAATTGAGGATTTAGTTAATGCAAATATACCTTCTGCAATTGAAAAGTTTAAATTTAACATAAACAGAAAAACAGCATTTAAAGAGATACGTAGAAAAATGTTTCAGAGAAGAGTTATGTCCAATTTGATAAAGGATATAAAGAAATATAAGCAAAAGGCTAAATATTACAAGAGAAAAAAAGAAATTGAAGCCATTGCAGCAAAAGCATTAGAATTAAAAAGGAAACTATTCATATTAATTTTGAATAGGATGCGTACATTAGATAAAATGGTTAATGTACTGAAATCACAAAGCAAAAGCAAAAGAGTAGTGAACAGAACAAACTTTTGTAAAGTGTTTTTAGGAAAGTGGATGCATAGTTCAAGTAGTGAACCTTTTTTTAATGAAGAAAGCTATTTTCAAAGTAATAGTTTGCTGCATGCAGTTGACACCAGAGGTCGTTCATACGAAGTAAAAAATGGTTGCATAATGGAGAAGGAGATAATGGTTCCAAGAGATGAGGTACAAGTGATGGCAGATGAGGCAATGGGGAGACGTCCTAAAGCCCCAGTGTACACTTGGAATTGTAGTAGTATTTGCACTGTGCGTCAGGAATCTATTGACAGATTTCGAGAGTTTCTAAGAGAATATAGTAAAAAAAGCGTAAAACAAAAGATTAAGGTGCTTCAAAGTCTGGATCCATGCAGAGTGAGAGAGAATACTGGTTTGCAGGGTCATTCTCTTGCTTGTCTATCTAGAAAAGTGTGCAATAGTGTTTTCCATCATTTTAGGATGCTGGCTGTTCATCATACTGAAATGAGAAAGTTTGTGAGACGGTTGTATTTTGCCAAAAGTCCAGCAATACAGTTAAATGAATTGAATAGGGCTCTGTTCCGAGGAACGGTATCAGATGTAGAGAAGGTTGTTGATGAAATTCAGTTTTGTTACTTTGGTCCTGAACAAAACAGTGCAGAGAAGGACACAGTAAATGAGGCAGAAGTGGAAGAGAATGTAGAACCTTGTGTAAGTAAGACATTTAATGATCACATAACAAAATTTGCAATAGTCTCTAATGAAAGACCAAATGTTACTTGTATTTGTTGCCGCAGAACTCATTATAGAAAACAAACTAGGAATGTTGATCTCTACAGAAAGAGTGAAAATGAAGATAATTATAAGTGGATGGATTTTGCCACATATATATTTCTTGAAAATTGTTTTGAATTGGGTGAAGATCAGCGTATTTGTAAATACTGCTACAACAAGTTAGAGGAAAATAGAATGCCGACCAGAGCTGTACATAATAATTTAGAATTGGATGCTATTCCTGCTGAACTTTCTGAATTAAATACATATGAGTCTATACTCATTCAATGTGTTCATCCGTTCCAGACCATAGTACGTATGGAGCCCAAAACTGGTAAATTACCTCCTTCAGATTTACTGAGAGGTTTAAAAGGTAGAGTGGTGTATTTGCCCTTGGATTTGAAAAAAAATATGGAAACTATTGATGCAGATACTTTGGAAACTGAACCATTAATTATTCTGGTTAATGGTGTCCCTACAAAGAATAAGAAGATTTGGCAGGAGCTGGTAGATGTGCGGAAAGTACAAAGAGCAAATTTGTATTTGAAAAAAAATAACAAATGGTATGAATCAATTTATATAGAAGAAGAAGAAGAAGAAGAAGATTTACAAGGAGACACAGAAACACCAACTGGACAAATTGAAAAAGTGGACAAGTCAAAGGAAGAAGAAATTTATGAACATTTTAGCATACATCCTCTCCATTCGAAAGAAGTTATGGGAGACAATATTGATCTCTTTCAGATGAAGAAAGCAAAAGGAAATCCCGTGAGTGTATGGGAGGAGAGCTTGGAAGCTCGATGTTTTCCCCAGCTGTTTCCTAAAGGAAAAGGAGGACGATACGATGAACGTCCGGAACAGATTCCAGCTTCTGAGTATCGGACTACAAGACTATATGCTGAAGATCCCAGATTTCGACAAAGTATCCCTTATTTGTTCCATCTTTTATTTGAAAGCGACTTGTCTGCACTGTCTTATGCAGTAAATCACATTTTAAAAAGTGGAGTACATTTACAAAATGTGTCTGCTAAGGATTTTATGGAGAAAGTGCAGCACCGAGATGATCATTTGGAAACACAACTGATCAATCTGATGGCTTGTCAGCGTGGGACAAATGAATATTGGTACCGACGCCATGGTGAACTAAAATGCATGTTACGCAATTTAGGAACACCAACATGGTTCCTTACCCTAAGCTGCGCCGAGTACGCTTGGGATGATTTACTGGATTTTCTACGAGAGGCCAATTCAAACATTGAAAACATCGAATACAAGACAGCAGGAGAACTGTGCTCATTGGATCCGGTTAATGTTTGCAGATATTTCAATCATAGATTTGAGGCTATGATGTCCTTCATCTGCAATAAAAAAAATCCACCCCTTGGAGAAGTAGTGGATTTCTTTTGGAGAAAAGAGTACCAGGCAAGAGGTGCTCCTCATATTCATATGCTGCTGTGGATCAAGGATGCCCCAAAGTTTGGAACAGATACTGATGAAGCAGTGTTATCTTACATTGAAGAATATGCAACATGTGCTATACCTAAAAGCACAGAAGAGAACAAGTTAAAGGAGCAAGTTCTACGTTTCCAAAGTCATCGGTGTGGAAAATACTGTCGACGGAAATACAAGAGCAAAGAAAAATACTACACTAAATGTCGATTTGGATTTCCTAGACCTGTTCTTACAAATGGAAGAGTCAACAGTTTTATGTCAGCTGTGAGACATACTATCACAAGAAAATCACCTAAGAATACCTACAACCTTAAAAGAAAAGAAGAATCAAAAAATATAAATGACTACAACCCAGTCATTTTATCCATGTGGAACGCTAACATGGATATACAGTATGTTGCTGACAATTCCATTGCTGTTGCTCGATATGTAACGTCTTACATTACGAAATCAGAAAAAACAGAATTGAAGGAAATGTGGGAAGAGATTTCTCACGAGAAGACTGTCAGTAAGAAGCTGTACAGTTTCAGTTTGAAGATGTTATCGCATCGAGAAATTGGATCCTACGAATGTTCAGATAGGTTATCTTCTGCAAGTCTCTACTCGAAGTCAAGAAGAATAATTTGGGCAAGTTTAGGCCTTGCAGCAATGAGAAATCGGGTACTGAAATCTGTTGGAGAAATTGAATATTTGGCTGAGAATGACCCAGAAAGTACAGACATATTGAAAACAAACATGTTGGACACATATTATCCCAAGAGAAGTCATCATCTGGAGAACATGTGTCTCTATGAAGTGCTGCAGAACTACATTTATTCACGGAAAGCTGCAGAAGACATCAACAGTGGAAAATATAAAGTTGTTGGTGAAGAAGGATGTTTGGTGAAGCAAACCAAAGGAAGTTTGATAAATCACCGGAAGCTGAGTTGCGACACTACCGACAAGAAAGAATTTTACTACTTGGCTCTTTTACAGTTGTTTAAACCATGGCGTACAGAGGATGAACTACTGGGAGAATTCCAGAGCTATGAAGATTCTTTTAATGCTTGCAAAGACAGCATACAATGCAGTACATTCTCAACTTATCTGCAAATGTTAAATGAAGAAATTGAACAGGAAACTACAATTGCAGCAGAAATAGCTAGAGACAGTTCTCAGGACAGCCAAAGTTCAGGAACATACAGTCAAGATCCCCTAGGACAACCAATCGTTGAAAATGAAGCATCAATAGCCATGAATGAAGTGGAAACGGCTATGAATCAAGCTCAAGAAGAATTTATAGACTTAGAAAATTTGGAAAGACAACTGAATCAAGAGCAGCAACAAATTTATGAAGAGATCAAAAACAAAATTGATCACGGATTTCTACATATCAAAAAAGAGTGCTCATGCACATCATTTCATCCAATCAGGATGTATGTAAGCGGACAAGCTGGCACTGGAAAAAGTTTCCTAATTAAAGTCATCAGAAGCTACCTAAAGCAAAAAACGGATTCTACTTTGTCTTGTGTGGTTACTGCTCCAACTGGGTTAGCAGCATATAACATAAAAGGAATCACCTTACATCGTTTGCTAATGTTACCAGTGGAGCATGAGAACAAAATACAATTCAACAAGCTAACTGGAGAAGCATCCTTGGAAGTGTCAAGAGTATTGAAGAAGATGCAAGTTCTCATTATTGATGAGGTGAGCATGGTATCAAACTTAATGCTTGCCTTTGTGCATTTAAGAATGCAGCAAATTTTGAAGACAGACTATGACGTGTTATTTGGTGGAAAACACGTCATAGTTTTTGGGGATCTTTTGCAACTTACTCCAGTTAAAGGACAACCAGTGTTTAATACTGTGACACATGAAGACACGAAGAAGTCATTGGGAAGCATTGGAAATACAAATATTTGGTCCTTCTTTGAGTACAAGGAACTTACAACTAATATGAGGCAAGCAAACGATGAAGAATATGGAAGTATTCTGAAAGATATCAGAATTGGACTACTCACAGAAGTTGGCAAAAAAGCATTACAGAGTCGGCTGTTACATAACTTATTTCCAAAGGAAGAAATAGTTGCAGAGAAAATATACAAGAATATTGCAGAAAACAAAAGTGTCATCTGCTTAATGCCAACTCTACGTGAATGCTCAATATTTAATGAGGAGCTTTTGAAATTGGAAAATGAAGACATCAGGAAATTGGAAGCAGTGGACAAAATTGAGGATGGAAGAATTACTGTCACAGTAACAGGCAAACTGAAAAATAAATTGGACTCACTAGAGAAGAATATCTCCAAAACAGCAGGATTAGAAAAAAATCTATATGTTTGCATGAACTGTAGAGTGTTTTTAAGGAGAAATTTGGATGTTGAAAAAGGCTTAGTGAATGGAGCGATGGGAAGAGTTGTGGGTTTTATTAATTATCAGAAAAAAGATGGAATTGAATGTTTAAAAATAAAATTTGATCAGATAGAGGAAGTTAAAGACATTTGTCGTTGTTCAGTTCGTTTCATGCTTGTGAAAGACTTATATGTACGTAGGAAGCAGTTTCCGTTTTCACTAGCATATGCTGTAACTATCCACAAGTCTCAAGGATTGACTGTAGATTGTGCATTTGTGAACATTGGTTCAACTGTGTTCAAAGAAGGTATGGCATATGTAGCTTTGTCACGAGTCAAAACATTATCAGGTTTATTCATGATTGACTTTGATGATTCAAAAGTTAGTGCTGATACAAACTGTGTAAAGGAGTATAATAGATTAAGAAGAAGCTATGCTCCTCATTTAGGTCAGTATCCTGTGTTGGAGAAACGTGTAGTTTCTCGTAAAAGGAGAAATGAGAATATCTGTAATGAAGATGTAGAGAAGAGGAAAAAAAAGAGGAGTGATGTAATTGCAAGCAAAAAGAATAAGGAAAATGAAGAACAGGTTGTAGGATGTCATTTTGAAAATAGCTCTGGTGTCAACTGCTACGCTAATGTAGTGCTGAATGTTGCATTTTATCTGGAAAGTTTGCAAGAGCAGATAATAGTAAATCAGGGAAAAAGATTCTGTTCAGAGCTCAGTCTCCTTTTTCAAAAGCTGAGTAAAGATAAAACTCAAATAGAAAGTGCTACTGACATTAGAAAACTTTTAGATGTATGTTCAGGACGAACACAGTTTACTCAAAATGAACAGCAAGATGCACACGAATTTTTGATGTATTTTCTTCAGGTAGTGGAAGAAGAAGGAGTTCCCATTGACATTTTTTTTGGTCTCTCTTATAAATGGGAACATAGTTGTGAAAATTGTTATAATATATGTGGCTCTATTGTTGATAATGAAAGGTTTATTTATTTGACATTGCCAGAGAGTAAAACAGTCACTTTTGCAAAATTAGTTAAAGATGCTAATCATAGCATGAAATGTGGTGAGTGTAATTCTGACATGTTTTCAACATTAATTTTAAGGGAATACGGACAGTATGTAATTTTAATGATGCAACGATGTAGAGCTGATGGTTCAAAATTGGATACTTTAATAAAGAAGTTTACAGGACAGCAATTATCAATTTCAGGAAAAACTTTTGTTACTGTTGCAATAATTTTCCATGATGGACCTACTGTTACTTCTGGACATTACACAGTTTATCTTAAATGTGAAAAAGGCTGGACACTGTGTAATGATTCCCAATTGATTTTCAAACAACGTTTGCCTTTTGATTTAGCAAATTCCTATCTAATCTTTCTGAAACCTAAATTTTAGAGAGACTTGGCAAGATCTGGACAAAATAATTTTACCATTTTACTGGATTACCATTGCAATTTTGTAGAAAAAATATTTTTTAAAATTATCATTTGGCCTAAAGGAAAGATAACCAATTGTAATGTGGACTTTTTAAATTTTTAATGCAATTTTGAAAAACCAATAATTTAGAGATAATCGGTAACTTCTGCACATTTTAAATTTTGGAATGCTATTGGACTGCCATTGGAAATTTTTACAAAATGATTTAAAAAATTACTATTTGGCCATGTGGAAAAGTAAGCAATTCTATTGTGGACTAAATAAATTATTCAAAAAATTTTCGTGAACCAAAATGTTACAGAGAATCGGTGAGATCTGGACAGATTAAACTTTAGAATTTTAATGGTTTTCCCTTGGAAATTTATTCCAGGGAAAAAAAAAAAATACTATTTGGCCTAAAGGAAATAAAATCAGATGTATTTTGGAGTTATTTGAGATATAATATTGTGATTATACTCCTGAAACAAAAATATCAGACGGTATTTTAAAGAAAAAAGTATTGTTTTTAGATGATATTTTTTTAGAATAATATGCATTTCTGTAATGATAAGTTTAAGTGAGAAGAGATTCTGGGCTTTTTTAATACAATCTTTGAGATTGTTATTTTTTTTTGCCCGCTGTAAAATGATGAATGCAATTGCTTTCACAATTTATAGTGAAATGCAATATATTCTGAAAACAGCAAAAATAAGGCAAAAATATTTTTTGGTAAAAAATGTAAATATGTGTACTGTATTATAAAATGGTTTAAAAATATTAATACTTTTTTCTTTTTTTTCAGATCGATATAGAAAATTTTCGTAAACTACAACCATTTTAAAAACTATTTTTTAAAAAAACAAATGAATAAATATTTTTTTGAGTGAGTATGGTAAGTCAATAGTAATAATTGTAGTCTCTCAAGGACCTTGTAATGTGATAAATGATTTTTAGTGTTTTTTTTAAAAAATAAAAAAAAGGTACGCTTACCGTACGCGTACGGTAAAAAAAAAAAAAAAAAGTTTTTAAAAACATATGTAAAAAAAAGATGAAAGATAAGGTTGGCTCTTAAAAGAACCGTTGTGTTCATGCAGGGACAGAGGAAAGGAACCATGGGAAAATCATTCAAAGCTACAAATGTGCTGATCTATTTTGTTGTTCACTAGGGAAACACTCGTCTCCCTATAACAAATTAGAGCTTTACAAAATGTGCAATGAATATCAACCTTCCGAAATCGAAGGTTCATTTCCAGAGGGCCAGCAAAAGGAGATTCTCCCCCCACAGATGAAGGGCTCACCTGACCTGCAGAAGAAGGAGTAAGCTCTGCAGGTGATGGTCCAGGCTGAGCTGCTGTGGATGTACTGGCTCGTCTTTCTGAAGAGTTACCTCCAAAAAGAAGAGCATGTGTCCTTTTGTGTACATCCTTGAGGTGCCTCATCATGGTGTGATTCCCAAAGGAATACTTCCTGTCAGGATTACCTCTAGAAAGTACACGCTGACACAGCTTGCAAGTAACTAAGGGTGCATTCACCTTTTGCTGGCCTTCAGGAAAAGTAAAATAATCCCATACATAAGAGGGCTTTACTTTCCTCGCTCTCTGCCTCAAGACAGTGCTGCTGGTGCTAGCCTCACTCTCAGAAGAGCTCTGCTGTTCTGCCATCGTATCCCAAAGACAAACCAGCTCCTTCTCCCAAGGGATCACAAGCAGAAATGAGGGGAATGGGTGTGGTGTAGGAGAGTTCTAGAACTGAAAGTAGTTTCAACCAATCAAAAGTTGTGTTTCATGATCACATGACCTACCGTACGCTTACGTTACGCTTACGGTACGCTTACGGCAAAAAGTACGCATGCGCGTAAAAAAGACACGCGCTTCCGCGCATGCGCATAACAGTCACTCCCCGCCACTTCCGCGTAACGTGCGCGTGTGGCGTAAGCGCGCACGCGTCCCACGCGCAGTACGCGCGGCTACGCAAAGTACGTAACTATACGCAAGCAGCGTAGATGGATTACGGACGTTGCGTAAACCGTACGCTTACCGTGAGCTTACGGTACGCGTACTATAAAAAAAAAAAAAAAAAAAATCTGGAAATAAATTTTACATGTTTATTTTAAAAAATATATATAAAAAAAATATTTAAGGATTTTATTAATTTAACCATAGTCTTTATAAAAGGTTAGAACATTAAATTAAAAATATGTTTAAAAAAATAGAAAAAAAAAAAAAATAGCATTTAAAAAACCTTGCAAATTCACTGAAAAAAACATGGGTTTCACACACGTTATAGTTAGGAATTAGCATTTAAAAAAACTTGCAAATTCACTGAAAAAACCATGGGTTTCACACACGTTATAGTTAGGAATTAGCATTTAAAAAACCTTAGAAATTCACTGAAAAAACCATAGGTTTCACACACGTTATAGTTAGGAATTAGCATTTAAAAAACCTTAGAAATTCAGTGAAAAAACCATAGGTTTCACACATGTTATAGTTAGCTGGACATTTTACTCGTAAAAAACCAATGAAATTGCCCCGTTATAGTTAGTTCAGCTAACTATAACTCGCGCGCCCGCAATGCACTGCTGATGACGTCACATATTACATCACTCATGACATGGTCAGTGACATCACTCATGACATCACTGATGACATCTCAAATGACATCACTGATGACATCACTGATGACATCATCCAGTGAATGTGTGTTTTTCTGAAAATTAAATATGTTTTATATATGTATATCTCAAGGTCGATGGAAGAATAAATGGGTATATAAGTGTGTAAATGGTTGTTTTTTTTTTGAAAAATTGATTGTGTAACTGACTGTTTAAGTGTATCATAGTGAATACATGGTTTAGTGAGTAATGTTTAAACATATAAATATCTGTGACAGTCTCTCACTTTGTGTATAAGTGGCTGCATGGGTTGGTGAGTAGCTACATGGGTGTCTATATAGGTTATTAGTTGTTTTTTTGAGTATCAGTCTGAGTGTCTGCATGGTTCGGTGGGGGTATTACGTAGTGCATAGGTGCATGAATGAGTGACTCACTGTTTGTATGTGTTGAACACAGCATGTGTGCAGGACTGTATGGGTGGATGAGTGTGTGTATGGGTGTGTTAGTGAGTGAATGACTGTCTCAATAGTGTCTTCAGGAGTAACTACATATGTTTTAAACTAGTATATGTGACTATTGGTGTATATATGTGAGTATATGTGAGAGGGAGAGATTGAAAGAGTTCCTGTATGAATAAGTATATGTTTCTATAAGTGATTGTTTAAAAGACTAAGTATGTGTAAGTTTCCGTAGAAGTAAGTGTGGTGGTGTGTGTATAACTGTATATGCAGGTGAATGTATGTTTGATTCTTTATTAGCATGAGTGACTATGTGTGTGAGTAACTCTATGGATGAGTGGCATTGTGTAACAGGATGTATAGGTGTATGAGTACATATGATGAGTGAGTACATGTATGAGTGACTGTATAGGACTGTTGGTGAATGAGTGGATGTGTATGTGGATCTTAGAATTACTGAAGAGGTTGTTGTAACTGGTATTGGTATGTCCATTGTTTTGAAAATTTTAGACTCTATTTTTGAATGTGTGTATCAAAGGTTATATTAGGGAGAGAGGAGGTCTGCCACTCTATCGCAAGGATGATGTCATCAGTGATGTCATCAGTGATGTCATTTGAGATGTCATCAGTGATGTCATGAGTGATGTCACTGACCATGTCATGAGTGATGTAATATGTGACGTCATCAGCAGTGCATTGCGGGCGCGCGAGTTATAGTTAGCTGAACTAACTATAACGGGGCAATTTCATTGGTTTTTTACGAGTAAAATGTCCAGCTAACTATAACATGTGTGAAACCTATGGTTTTTTCACTGAATATATATATATATATATATATATGTATATATATATGTATATATATTATCTACTGGCAGTCGCCAGTAGATAGTTATAGTTAGGACCGAGTTTCCATAGGAAATCTGAAAATTCTATTTTGATTAACTTTGGCGCCGGTTGACGAATCCTCGCGAATTTTTCAAAACTAATGGGGCGCTCTGTTCAGCTCCTACCCTGAAAGTCTCAGGGTGATTCGTCTAGCGGGGGCCGAGAAAAAAGGGGGGTCCCAAAACACGTTTTCCCCATGCATTTTCCCATAGGACGTTTAGTCAAAGGTACAGCCCGAACGGCTGAACAGAATTACTTGAAATTTGGCAGGGAGGTAGCCCTCAGGTCAAGGAAGTGCCTTTTGCAGGTCTGGTGTCAATCTGTTCAGTATTTCCTGAGAAAATAGCATTTAAAAGCATATAAATATCTATAAGCGCGCACCGTGCGCGCACCATGCGCGCACCATGCGCGCATCGTGCGAGCACGGTGCTGTGCGCGAGCGAAATTCTGATTGGTTGTTAGATGTTAGTAAACATTCGAATCGGTCGAAATCAGGAAGTGTCAGCCGCCATTTTGTCTGTCGCACTGAAAAGGAAAGGTGGAAAAAAGGTGGAAAACGTGAAAAGGGGGCAGGGAAGAGAGTTCCTCACCCCCTATTCTTTGTCAGGGGGTTACAGAAGGACCCCCAAGGGTGAGAAAAAACATTTTATTTTTTTACCAAAAAATCGCGAAGGTTCGGGCACCGTGCGCGCACTGTGCGCGCACGGTGAAAATGCCATAAAAAAAAAAACATACATAAATTAGCATTTAAAAAACCTTTGAAATTCACTGAAAAAACCATAGGTTTCACACACGTTATAGTTAGGAATTAGCATTTAAAAAACCTTTGAAATTCACTTAAAAAACCATAGGTTTCACACATGTTATAGTTAGCTGGACATTTCACTCGAAAAAAAACAATGAAATTCCCCCGTTATAGTTAGTTCAGGCAACTATAACTCACGCGACCGCAATCCACTGCTGATGACGTCAGATATTACATCACTGATGACATATGTGTCTTTCTGTTAAATAAATATTTGTAATATATGTATAGCTAAAGGTAAATGGAAGAATAAATGGGTAAATAAGTGTCTAAATACAGTGATGTAATATCTGACGTCATCAGCAGTGGATTGCGGTCGCGTGAGTTATAGTTGCCTGAACTAACTATAACGGGGGAATATATATATATATATATATATATATATATATATATATATATATATATATATATATTATCTACTGGCAGTCGCCATTGGGTAGTTATAGTTAGGACCTATTTTCCATAGGAAATCCGCAACATTCTATTTGGAATAACGTTGGCGCCGATTGACGAATCTTCGCAAACTTTTCCAAACTTTTGGCCAGCTACTATCTTGAAAATTTCACGGTGATTCGTCAAGCGGGGGCCGAGAAAAAAGGGGGGTCCCAAAACGCGTTTTCCCCATGCATTTTCCCATAGGACCTGTTGACGCAGCAACAGCCCGAACTGCTCAATGGAATTACACCACATTTGGCAAAGAGGTAGTCCTCAGTTCAGACTCATGGCTTTTGCTTAAATGGTTTAAATCCATTCAGTAGTTCCTGAGAAAATTAGAGTTAAAAAGATAGATATATCTGGGCGGAGCCTAACCACATCTCTCATCGTGAGATCTGATTGGCTGGCAGTTCTTCATCCAAGAAGTGTTGGCAGCCATCTTGGGACCAATATACATGATAAGACCTCATTAAAAAGCATTGCATATAATAGAAGGTTTTAAGACTTTAGTTACATTATGAATCATTTGTTGATGGTACCATACTCATTTTAGGAATTGTGGTGTGTTCTAAGGTGATTTTACCCTGTGAAAAAGCCTTCTGCTGTGATATCATGAATCATGTTTGAGAGAAAAATATTTTCTCATGCTTTTCCCACAGAGGTTTGGAAGGTGATCTATAAGCTAAACTGAGAGCATATTTTCTCTCAATTCACATTATCTTTCTCAGTCATGTGAGAATGAAGTCTGACATTCTCAGTAAAACATGTACATCCAACAAATGCAGAGACTGTCAGTTGATTCCTTTGTGTTCTACTGCAGCTTCCCAGAGGGTCCTAAAGAACAACTAGAGCGCTAACATTCCTACTTATGACAAAGGTATTGCACACCTGAAGCCATCTTGATTGGAATAAAGTGGTAACTCTTAAAACATTTAATTTAAAAATGAACAAAATGAGGGGTTTCATTTTGCCATAGAAAGTATGATTAGTGCTGCAGAAGGAAAAATTAGGGCACATTTTGAGTGACTTCTCAAATCCTCTTCTATTTCATTAAAACATTCTGACATGCAGACTGAAACATGCACTTTGAATACCAGCAGCAGACATCCCTGGTGAGCAGTAGCTTTACTAAAGTGATCTAATGAGCAACTAGAGTGCCAACATTCAGAATTTATGGCAAATGTGTGACACATCTGAATGCCTTCTTAATGGAATCAAAGTAAAAAACTGAAAGTATTTCCTACTGAGGAGACTGTAGTAAATGAGGAAATTAGAAAACTTCATAACAATTAAGTCTCCCAAAATGGCCACCAGAGACAAAAGAGCCCAAATGGAGCACAAATATCACCCAGATGTAGCCCAAGGATAGCCCAGTGACAGAATGTCCCAGAGTGTTCTAACGAACAACTAGAGTGCTAACAGTCTTACTTATGACAAAAGTATGGCACACCTGAAGCCATCTTGATTGGAATAAAGTGGTAACACTTAAAACATTTAATTTACAAAGGAACAAAATGAGGGGGTTCATTTTGCTATAGAAATTATGATTAGTGCTACAGAAAGAAAAATTAGGGCACATTTTGACTTCCCAAATCCTCTTCTATTTCATAAAAAAAATCTTACATGCAGACTGAAACATGCCCTTTGAATACCAGCAGCAGACTTCCCTGGTGAGCAGTAGCTTTACTACAGTGATCTAATGAGCAACTAAAGTGCTAACATTCAGAATTGTTGGCAAATGTGTGACACATCTGAATGCCTTCTTAATGGAACCAAAGTAAAAAACTGAAAGTATTTCCTACTGAGGAGACTGCAGTAAATGAGGAAATTATGAAACTTCATAACACATAAATCTCCCAAGATGGCCACCAGAGACAAAAGAGCCCAAATGTAGCCCAAATATCACCCAGATGTAGCCCAAGTATAGCCCAATGACAGAATGTCCCAGAGTGTTCTTAAGAACAACTAGAGCGCTTACTGTCTTACATATGACAAAAGTATGGCACACCTGAAGCCATCTTGATTGGAATAAACTGGTAACACTTAAAACATTTAATTTAAAAAGGAACACAATGAGGGGGTTCATTTTGCCATAGAAATCATGATTAGTGCTGAAGAAAGAAAAATGAGGGCACATTTTGAGTGACTTCTCAAATCCTCTTCAATTTCATTAAAAAATTCTGATATGCAGACTGGAACATGCACTTTTAATACCAGCAGCAGACTTCCGTGGTGAGCAGTAGCTTTACTACAGTGATCTAATGAGCAACTAGAGTGCTAACATTCAGAATTTATGGCAAATGTGTGACATATCTGAATACCTTCTTGATGGAATCAAAGAAAAAAACTGAAAGCATTTCCTACTGAGGAGACTGCAGTAAATGAGGAAATTAGGAAACTTCATAACAAATAAATCTCCCAAGATGTCCGCCAGAGACAAAAGAGCCCAAATGCAGCACAAATATCACCCAGATGTAGCCCACATGTAGCCCAATGACAGAAGTGTGCAAAACCATTTTTTTTTGTGTATTTGCATTTTTATATAGTGCAGACTTGTCAGGTATTGGAGTGCTTTACAGGAGCATTGGTTACATCACACAACATCAAATTCATTTTGGTTGTAGACATGGGAAGATTAAGTGATTTGACCAGAATCACAGAATGTTGAGCTGAAGCAGAAACTCCAACCTGGTTCCCTAGTTGCAAAGTCTGCAGCTCTGGTAGTAACACCACATCCTCTCCCCTAAGTGCAATATTTAATCAAGAGGTCAACTGGATAAAAAAACATAAAGATTACAAATAATTTAAAATTTCTTTGTCGCTATTTGAAAACTCAGAAAATATGTCCTCATTTTAGTTTTTTAGTGCACTGACCATAATTTTGATGCAAATAAGACACTCTCATGTATGTCATTTCTAAAGGAAATGCTCTAGGTATTACAGTTTTGATTACATCAAGATGACGTCAGGCGTTCCACACTTTTGTAATAAATATAGAGGTGCCGATCACGATCCGGCAAAAACCGGGTACGAACCGTCAGACGGAGCATAATCTCCGTCCGACGCGTACCCGGTCGTCAATTTTTACAAACAAGGAATTACGATTCGCACGGGTACACCAGTACCGTACGAATCGTAAAAAAGCCCGACCGACCAAAAAAAACCTACCAATGCGATCCGGAAAAGCGCCGACCTGACGTCGGGACGCTCGCAGCCAGCCATTCACGACCCAGGAATCACGATTCGCACCGACGTCACCCCGCACGGTGAATATTTTGCGGCAGCCAAAAACTGCCGGGAAATCAGGACGACGTGAACAAGGACCACCAGTACGCGACGGACAGACGACGACGCGAACAAGGAGGACCAGTACGCGACGGACACACAGGACCACGCGACCAAGGAGGACCCATACGCGACAGGACGACGCGATCAAGGAGGACCCGTATGCGACAGGACGACGCGATCAAGGAGTACCAGTACGCGACGGACAGACATGGACCCGAACCTACGAGTCATCCCTGCCCTCATAGCAGTCCACCTCCTCTACAGGTTACGACGCAGACGCCGCAGAAGGTCAGAATAACTAAGGGAGGGGGGAAAGTGGGGTGGGGTGGGGGTGGCAGGACCAGGGCAGGCCACAAAACAACCACATAAGTCACACACCACACATGGCCTGGACATACCTGACTCCCATGCCCTGGTCACCACGAGGGGGTGGGGGCGTGTCCTGATAAGCCAGCGACCGCCACAACGGAAGTCCGTCACCACGCGAACCGGCAACACAACCAGACAGGTACGTCCCGTACCCACGCCTGAAGAGCGTGGGTACGAGTCGGACCACGCCCACACACGTCACCCCAACAATGGCGGGACGGATCGCACCCACGTGGCAAAGGCCTGGGTACGGGCCGCACAAGCATCACATAGCGTGGGGACGGATATGTACGGACCCTACCCCCACCCCGTATGCAAGGAGCGCACCCCCTACCCCAACAGTGAAAGTACGACCCGTACCCCCACCCGCGTATGCATGGAGCGTACCCCCACCCCAACAGTGTAAGTACGACCCGTACCCTCACCCGCGTATGCATGGAGCGTACCCCCCACCCCAACAGTGTAAGTACGACCCGTACCCTCACCCGCGTATGCAAGGAGCGTACCCCCCACCCCAACAGTGTAAGTACGACCCGTACCCCCACCCGCGTATGCATGGAGCGTACCCCCAGCCCAACAGTGTAAGTACAACCCGTACCCCCACCCGCGTATGCATGGAGCGTACCCCCCATGCCAACAGTGTAAGTACGACTCGAACCCTCACCCGCGTATGCATGGAGCGTACCCTCCATGCCAACAGTGTAAGTACGACTCGAACCCTCACCCGCGGACGTACGGACCGTACCCCCACCCCCACCAGTGTAAGTACGACTCCTACCCCCACCCGCGGACTCACGGACCGTACCCCCACCCCAACAGTGTAAGTACGACCCGTACCCCCACCCGCGTATGCATGGAGCGTACCCCCCAGCCCAACAGTGTAAGTACGACCCGTACCCTCACCCGCGTATGCAAGGAGCGTACCCCCCACCCCAACAGTGTAAGTACGACCCGTACCCCCACCCGCGTATGCATGGAGCGTACCCCCCATCCCAACAGTGTAAGTACGACCCGTACCCTCACCCGCGTATGCAAGGAGCGTACCCCCCAGCCCAACAGTGTAAGTACGACCCGTACCCCCACCCGCGTATGCATGGAGCGTACCCCCCAGCCCAACAGTGTAAGTACGACCCGTACCCCCACCCGCGTATGCATGGAGCGTACCCCCCAGCCCAACAGTGTAAGTACGACCCGTACCCCCACCCGCGTATGCATGGAGCGTACCCCCCATGCCAACAGTGTAAGTACGACTCGAACCCTCACCCGCGTATGCATGGAGCGTACCCTCCATGCCAACAGTGTAAGTACGACTCGAACCCTCACCCGCGGACGTACGGACCGTACCCCCACCCCCACCAGTGTAAGTACGACTCCTACCCCCACCCGCGGACTCACGGACCGTACCCCCACCCCAACAGTGTAAGTACGACCCGTACCCCCACCCGCGTATGCAAGGAGCGTACCCCCCAGCCCAACAGTGTAAGTACGACCCGTACCCTCACCCGCGTATGCAAGGAGCGTACCCCACACCCCAACAGTGTAAGTACGACCCGTACCCTCACCCGTGTATGCATGGAGCGTACCCCCACCACACCAGTGTAAGTAGACTCGTACCCTCACCTCGAATGCATTGAGCTTACCCCCACCGTGTATGTTCCAAGCGCACATATACTGAAATCGGAGGTGTGTGTGCAGAGTCCACCCAGCAGTGCCCTGAGACAGGAGGGGTGGGTGTGGAGTCCTCCCAGCAGTGCCCTGAGACAGGAGGGGTGGGTGCCTATCACTAACAGCAGTGCCGTGAGACAGGAGGGGTGGGTGCCTATCACTCCCAGCAGTGCCCTGAGACAGGAGGGGTGGGTGTGGAGTCCTCCCAGCAGTGCCCTGAGACAGGAGGGGTGTGTGCAGAGTCCTCCCAGCAGTGCCCTGAGACAGGAGGGGTGGGTGCCTATCACTAACAGCAGTGCCCTGAGACAGGAGGGGTGGGTGTGGAGTCCTCCCAGCAGTGCCCTGAGACAGGAGGGGTGGGTGTGGAGTCCTCCCAGCAGTGCCCTGAGACAGGAGGGGTGGGTGCCTATCACTAACAGCAGTGCCCTGAGACATGAGGGGTGGGTGCCTATCACTCCCAGCAGTGCCCTGAGACAGGAGGGGTGGGTGTGGAGTCCTCCCAGCAGTGCCCTGAGACAGGAGGGGTGTGTGCAGAGTCCTCCCAGCAGTGCCCTGAGACAGGAGGGGTGGGTGTGGAGTCCTCCCAGCAGTGCCCTGAGACAGGAGGGGTGTGTGCAGAGTCCTCCCAGCAGTGCCCTGAGACAGCAGTCAGTGTGGAGTCTATGGACCTCAGCAAGTTGCGTTGGTCAGCCTGCGATGAATGAATGCCCTCCAAGAAAGCCTCGATGTTGGTGAGGGTTTTGCCGTGGGCATGGAGGACATTAAGGATCGCAGCCTGACCAACCTGCAGTTGCCGCTGGATGTCCACAGACTCTGCATTGGCGGCAGCAGTGGAGACAGGGGCAGGGGGTGCGGTGCCTGGCAGGAAGGAGACATGCTGTGACCGGGCACGCTGGGAAGGGACACGAGCAAGTGGGAGGCGGCTGGTGGGAACTGAGGGGGCGGTGCGAGGTGTTGTTCCGCTGTCAGCTGCTGGTGCAGCCACCGCCCACTCGGAGACATCCTCCTCGGACCTGTCAGCTTCGTATTCTGACGTGACAGTCGACAGGTCCTCGGCCGCACTATCCTCCACCTCTGTCCCACTCGATGTGCCAGCCCCGATGTCACGGCTGGCACTGGTGCTCGGTCCCTCTGCCTTGCCTGTGTCCATGTCTCCCTCTGTGTCCCCCGACGATGCTGTGGGCAGGGTGGAGAGACAGAAATTAATCAGACAGCTGTACACATCAGTCACATGAGTCCAATCGACATAGGTAACACTGCATAGCCTGAAAAGGAAGATCCCTAACATCTACTAAACAAGGTACCGATGTAGGGCATGAAACACACAGTTGGTTGAGCCACCATGCCACTGAAATACCATGGAGAGCATGAGACAATAGCTAAACACAGGAAACGGAGTCTGACATAGCACCCAGGCCCTGGGGACAATCCAGCACTGCATCTGCACCACACAGCGTTGGCGAAAATACCGATGACCAGGGACCATATCCGTGAACTTGAGACACATGCTGCATAGGTAATGCTGAAAACATGCCCAACATGACTCGGTCACTGCACATTGCGTGTGTGTCCAGACACATCACACACTGCCCAGACCCAGCAAGTAGAAATCAGGATTTGACACATAGGCATTGCCCGCCCCAACAAGACCCTACACGAGGCAAATTGTTGAGACACAGGTGGCACCAACATCTCATAGTCTGGGTGATACACACAGGGGCAGGCAAAAAGCAAGATTGGACGCCAAACAGCCAAGGTGCGCCTGTACAAATAATGAGGTACCAGTGCCCATCCTCAGATGAGTATAACAAGACACACAGGCACTGGCAACTGTGAGTATGAAGAAGGACAATCAGGTCAGGCTGCACAGTGGACACCTGTACAAAATAGCACGTCTATATACATGGTGACAGGGGACAATGGCACAGAGCACAACCTACGCTGTAGACACTGAGATTGTCCACGTTTATGATGACACATACACCACTGAGGAAAAGGTGCCCCAGGGGACAGTAGTGGGCACGCAACTACATGCTACTGAATGGTAATGACTGCAACACACGTCACCATCCCTGCACTATGTGTATCGCACACTCATGCACATCATGTCACAGGCCACTACATAGGACATGCGCGCTGTAAGGTTTGACACATGAGAGACTTACTCCCATGTCTGGAGTCAGCATAAGTGCCAACTGACATGGAACCCACATGCAGTGAACTTGACAGTGCACAGGCAAGGTCCCACAACCTGTTACACACCACCCCCACACATGATGCTACAGTCATTGTTCTCGTGGACAAAGCGCCAGCCTACATTACCTTGTGAAGGAGTGACTACACACAGACCAGGGAACACATTGCAAGGAGGGGAAGGGTGGCAGGGGCGCAGCGCTATACTGGGGCAAACAGGATCTGCACAGCACCTTTAAACCATGCCAGTGAATTCATGCTACTGTGCCCTTACAAATGCCGGTGACACACAACAAACACACATGTACCTACCCCCTTCCGGCTGCTGCATCGCCTGTAAGCGCCTCTCCAGGTCTGGAAAGACCACCGGCAGCACACGCCTGTGGAGGTGGCTCAGACGGCGGCGGCCGCGGTTCTTGTGGCTCTCAGGTGAGTCCCCCAGCAGGAGCCGTGCAATCCTCCGCGTCCAGCACCGGATATCCTGCCAGCGTTTCCTCACCTGGGGCAGGCTCCGCCTCCGGCCATCCACACCCCTCACGGCACTGACGGCGGTCAGCCAGATCTGCTCCTTGGCAGTGGCGCCTACCTGTGAGGAGGAACAAGTGACACCACATCAATACACCAGCCACATGTCACAGAGAGACATATGGGTACAAATTAGCTGGTTACAACAAGGCATGTCATGCAGCCAACGCATTGCACCTTTGTCATAGGGACATCATCCCCTGGTGAGGGAAAAAGCAGTACGTGCCACAGTGGGTACACAGGTGGAATGATGGCAATGTCACAATCAATGATCAAGGCTCACACTGTGCATCACACCCACCCCTCCTGTCTCAGGGCACTGCTGTGAGTGATAGGCCCCCACCCCTCCTGTCTCAGGGCACTGCTGTGAGTGATAGGCCCCCACCCCTCCTGTCTCAGGGCACTGCTGGGAGGACTCTGCACACACCCCTCCTGGCTCAGGGCACTGCTGTGAGTGATAGGCCCCCACCCCTCCTGTCTCAGGGCACTGCTGGGAGACATCAGGCACCCCCCCCTGGGACCCCCCCGACAGTACATGGCATGTGTGTTACACCTGGACACAATGGCAGAAGTCACAGTCACAACATAGGGACAGTCTGTGGCAGTGGCCTATGCACTCACCTGATACCCTGGTCGCCCATACAGCATGGAGTACTGTGGGAGGATCACATCCAGCAGAGCCATGTTCTCCTCCAGGGTGAATGGCTGTGTCCTCTCCACAGCCCTTGACATGGTTCCAGGGAATCAGTAGCAGCAGCTGGGTCGACGAATGCAAAGATGTGCAGGCAAGTACTCCCTCATGGGACCTGGCTGCCTTATATGTGCCCTTCTGCCCAGTCTCATGCACAGGAGTACAGAGTGATTGGTCACTCACATTTGCATCCTATGTTTCCACCAATCCCTTCAAACCTAGCAGTCTGTGGGTTCTCTATCGGTTTCATTCTCCTGCATGATGTCAGCCCCACAAACACATTGCAACAAAGTAGAATAATTCCAACTGACTTCTGCTGTGCACCTTCCAGAACAATTTCGAAATTTGAACTTGGTCTCCATGACAACCAGCATGCATGTAGGCCTTAATACTTGTCCCCTATGTAATTTGGAGCATCACACACAGGTACGGTGCGTTTCGGGGCCCTAGGGCACCCCAAATGCATGGCAACGGCCCGTACATGCATGCCTACGTTCACTATCACTATGGGTCTGCACGCGTATGCGTACTCGTAGTGGTACGGGCCGTACACTCGCATGTACGCTCACTATCACTACGAGTACGCATACGCGTGCAGACCCATAGTGATAGTGAGCGTAGATGCGTGTGTACGGTCCGTACCACTACGGGTACGCATACGCGTGCAGACCCATAGTGATAGTGAGCGTAGATGCGTGTGTACGGTCCGTACCACTACGGGTACGCATACACGTGCAGACCCATAGTGATAGGGCCGTACACACGCATCTACGCTCACTATCACTATGGGTCTGCACGTGTATGCGTACTCGTAGTGGTACGGACCGTACACACGCATCTACGCTCACTATCACTATGGGTCTGCACGCGTATGCGTACTCGTAGTGGTACGGACCGTACACACGCATCTACGCTCACTATCACTATGGGTCTGCACGCGTATGCGTACTCGTAGTGGTACGGACCGTACACACGCATCTACGCTCACTATCACTATGGGTCTGCACGCGTATGCGTACTCGTAGTGGTACGGACCGTACAAATGCCTGTACGCTCGCCATCACGATGGGTACACATACGGCAGCACTCCCACAGTGATTTGGGAACATACACAGGCCCTCTTAGCAGCAGTACGGCGGTTTTTACACATCACAGTGGTGATAGGCGACACACAGGTAGGAATAGGGCGGACATACTTGTCCATGGATGGACATACTTGTCCAGGAATGGACATCAAGGCATCGTCTGTGCATTACTACATGTGTGGGGCACAGGTGTGACAGGCTGTGATGTGGAACATGCCTCCTGAGTGGAGAAGGCACCAGATGTATGATGAGATGTGCATAGGTGTACTGTGTGACGGTGCAATGTGTGCCAGGCATGCCCTTGACTCCTTTGACATGTGTGCATGTCGTACTGCGCACTTGGGGTGAGCGTCACTGGCATGGCACGGACACCAACACACGGAAGTGTCCCATGATGCCCGGTACAGGGGTCATGACACATGACTTGTCACTACCCACAGTGCACAATGTGACTATGTCATTTATGTGTCCGGGATTTTCATCAGGTTGATGTTGTAGCACCCTCAAAAGCTGCAGCCGTTGCAGCAACCAACATGTGTCTGTGTGTAGATTGTCATTGCACACTGTTCCGCACACCATGCCACATGTGGTATCGGATGTGAGGTGCACATGTATGCATGGGACACGGAGTAGCGTGACAAGGCCATGTCAGCATCCTCACAAGGAATGTGTGGTGAGTCATGACATGTGCACCTTCATGGCAAGGTGTGTGGGCAGGCCTAGTGTAATGTCATGTGACCTGTGGCTCCGGTGTTCCGCAACCAGTCTCTGCAATCGGCATCCCACTTCTGCTGATGTGTGGGTGTATGTCACTCCTGTCTTGCGTTGGGCTGTTCACTTGCACTGGGACACAGCTATTCCCATGGCGTGGCATGGGGAGGTTCTCAATCTCCGTGTGTAGCTGGGTCTTGGAAGGAGTGTCACCTTGCATCCATACGTGTCCTGGGCATGTAGCACATACCTGACTCCCTATGTAGCATGTGTGTATTGCCAGATTTACATCTGCTCAGTAGACATGAGTTGTTGTCGTAGTGCACTCACTCTTCCTTGTCACATCCAAATTACTGCAGAGCGCCGCCTCTTGCCCGAAGAATTCCAGACTTGGCTGCCATGCAGGAGAATGACAGGATCCGGCTCTACCGCTTCACCCAACCGTTGATCCTGGAGCTGACGGCGAGACTGGCACCACACCTGCAACCGCAGCACAGGTATCCTACGGCACTGACACCCCAGCTGAAGGTAATGGCTGCCCTACATTTTCTTGCCACGGGTACCTTCCAAAATACCATAGCTCATGTTTGTGGCATGTCCCAGAGCATGTTCAGCGGTGTGCTGCATGATTTCTTGGAGGCCATGTTGATTCACCTGGATGACTTCATCAAGTTCCCAACCCCTGAACAGATGACTGAGGTCAAGCGTGGATTCTATGCCCTGGGAGGGATGCCCCATGTCATTGGGTCCATAGATGGGACACATGTAGGTTTGGTACCACCACACGCATGGGAGGTGGCGTACCGCAATCGGAAGCACTACCACTCCATCAATGCCCTTGTGGTGTGTCTGTCCAATATGGTGATTTCACATGTCTGTGCTCGTTTCCCAGGATCAGCACACGATGCCTACATCATGAGGCGTAGCGGGATGCCTGATATGATGATGCAGCTGCGCAACGAACGGGCATGTGTTGTTGGTGGGTACAGTCTGTCTGTCCTGTATTCTGTATAGCCGACCAGCACGACCGCTTCACCAGTTCTAACGATGTCCATGTGCTTCCCATGTAGGGGACGCTGGCTATCCCAACATGCCTTGGCTGCTGACACCTCTCCGCAACCCCATCACGCCGGCACAGCTCCGCTATAACACCGCCCATGGCCGGACAAGGCGAGTGATAGAGAGGACATTTGGCATGCTGAAGAGCCGATTCCGGTGCCTCCACAAGACCGGCGGTGCACTCCCTTATGCCCCGGCGAAGATCTGCAAGATCTTCATGGTCTGCTGCATGCTGCACAACATGGCAGTTGAAAGAGCTGTGCCACTCATCCTGAATCAACATGACGAGGACCATCCACCCGTGGAGGACGAAGGGCTTGGCAATGGGGCTAGTGATGTGGAGGATGTGGAGCCACAAGAGGACATCCGGACTCGGCTCATACGCGACTTCTTTGCTTAGTGGTGAGTACCAGTGTCTGAGTGTGCACGCATTGGTCCCCGTGTGGCATGCGTTGTGATGTGTGTCTCCACCTGCATGTATGGCACGTGGGTCAGAGGTGTGTGTGGGTGTGTCACTGGAGTGATGGTGGCAGTGATGGTAGTATTTCCCCAGTCATAATTGTGACCTAGCATGTTGTCATCCATACATGTGTCGAGTAAATGCACATGCAAGTGGGTGTGCTTTTTGTGGCTGACTTCTTGTGTGTCTCTCTTCCCCAGGTACCTGCGCATGCCGTTTGCTGGTTGCATTGTTGTGGCACTGCTATTCCTCATGGACATGACATCGTGGGCTGACTCAGCGTTACAGGCACGGACACGTTTGGAAGTCTCCATGGGGTAAGGGATGCATCTGGGGTGTATTGGGTGTGGCAGTTGTTCACGATGTGTGCACACTGCCCCTGTCGGGGTTTGGTTCCTCTGCAGCCATGTCGCATCCCCATGGGACACGACATGCAGCTGTGTACACCTGAATAGATGGTCTGCCTGGTTGACAGTCATCAGTGATGGGATAGTGGATTGTGATGATGGCATCAATGTGTGTGACACTGCCCTCGGACACATACGGTTAGCATTGGCTTGACATGGTGTGGGACTTCCACATCAGCGGATCTATGGTGTATGGCAGGCTCTCCGTGTGCAGCTGTGGGTATTTAGCTGTTAGCCGACGCTTGTGTGCCAGTACCATGGCTATCACGCATTTGTGCTGCAGAAGGGGGGTGCCAGTGTTGGACCCACATTTCACTCCACATGATGTGTTCATGTGTACTTCGAGTTGCCTCTGCAAACCCGAATACATGACTAATAAAGGTGTCCCTATGCCTCCAAGGTGCCTCTTCTCAGTCAATGCTGGTGTGTTGGCACGGTGCATCCTGCATGTCTGGCATGGTATTCCCTGATTGTGGCTATGTGTCAATGTGTCGATTCGCAAGATGCAAGCTGTGTGTGTGGGCTGTGACTGTGTATTGGGCATGATGTCCATGACTGCGTGGGTATTGTGACATGTGCCATCCCCATGCATCGAACGTTGTCCAGGCCCCCATTCTCTGCATCCACCGGACTCAAGCTTGCAGGACATGGTTCTGCCACCTGTCTACACATACCTGGGTGCCACCCAGGACACTGGACTGGATCCCTGACCTCTGCGCATGACTGTTGGTGTACTCAATGTGTGTGTCAGCACGGTTGTTCGGCCACCCCCTCAGCTGGTTGTGCCCATCACGGGTGTGTATGGTGCTCCATGTCTGTCTTGCCTAATGAACTGTGACCCATGTGTCCTGTGCCAGACTCAGGCCCCAGGGTGTGGATGGTTGAAGAGAAAAGATGACTCAGGCATGTTTAGACTTTACAAGACACATGTTAGGTAATAATGCTACCAGCAGGCCTATACTCTTCATAGTGTGATTTATTATTGGGGGGGGGGGACAAAGTGAGGGGCTTTCCGGGATTAGGGAATCCAAAGTTCAGTAGGGGAGTTGGTGTCCTTGCCATGGGAAATCCTCAGAGTCCATGCCACAGTCTTTGTCAACATTGGTCAGCCAGTGACCAGCAGGGCCATGTGGCAGAGAATGTCTCTTGATGCTGTGATGCTGTTGCTCCAGTGGGCCAGGTGCCAGGCCAGGTGTCCTGGGAGATGGTGATTTAGCAGCCACCCTCACGGTCCTTTCCGTGGACGACCCGGCCTCCTGCGGGGAAGCTCACCAGCAGGCCGTGACGACGTCTGGGATGCTCCGTCGGATGTTTCCTCCTCCTCCTCCTGATCCCTCCCTGTGGGTGGTGATGTTCTCCGCCTTCTGGCACAGGGAGGGTCGGCCATGGTGTCGGCCATCCGACGGAGTGTAGCGTGAATCCCCTGGAATGCCGTCACTTGCTCAGCCTGTCTGTCCTCCATCCTCCGTTGGTGTACCAGTAGACAGGCAATTAGCTCTGCATGTTGCTGGGCCTGCTGGGCCTTGATCCCCTCGAGGACGGACACAACCTGGGCCATGCCCGTGGTGTCCTGCCGGTATGAGTCCAGGATGTTACGGACATGGGAAAATACCGGATCCCCAGCCAACTGGTCAGGCTCGCGCCTCCGCCGTCATCCACTCCCACCACCCCTGCCCACTTGCGCCTGGCCTGCACTTGTGGGCACATGGGGTCTCCGGGACCCCTGAGGGGTGGCATTGGCGTTGTCGCCTGCCTCCTCCTGGATGCCCGGGACACCGTGTCCCTCCTGGCGAGCCTGGCTGCATTGTGGTGTTGGGGCAGGGATCCTGGGTGTCTCCTGGGATGTGGCAGGAGTGGGGGTGGTGGTTGGCACAGTTGTACCTGACGCAGGTGCTGCAGGTGGTTGGACACCAGAGGGGCCAGGTCGGTCGGGGTCGTCCGCAGAGTGGTGAGAGTGGTCGCTGCCGGTGGGATCGGGCTCCTGCAGATCCGGGTCCTGTGAGTGTTCCCCCCCAGTGTTGGGGGGTGCACCACGACGTTGACCTGTGTGTGAGAGAGACAATGTTAATTTTGGTCCATGCAACATCCATGTTTCATCCGTTTCAAAGTTGGCACATTTCCTCTTGGAATTAGGATCTGTCTTGCATTCCACTCACAGTGCACTTGTGCATGGGTGTGTCCCTTGGCCACCACTTTGGCCCCTTTAACTATGTGTGGCACAGTCTTACTTGCTGCGTCAAGTGTGACTGCAGTCAGCAGTGGAGTGGGCAGGTGTGGCGAGCCATGCATTGGCGCCTTCCGTGTAGCACTGTACATGCGCACATGGAGTGGATCCACACACTTATATGATCCAGGTAGCTTTCCTTGTGCTCGTGTACAGGTTGTGACATGGCCCTGTGTTTTGCCATGGTGAAGAGGGGGGGTTCTGGCACTGGCCACCCTTGTCTACATGCACGCAGTCTACCTGCTGACGAGCAGACATTCACACACGCAACACGGCTGATTAGCTCTCCCTGTGTCTCGCTCCCTCTGTGTCCCCCTCTCCCTCCCTCCGTGTGTCAGCCTCCTCCCTCTGTCCGTCTCCCTCCCTCTCTGTCCCCCTCTCCCTCCCTCTGTCCCCCTCTCCCTCCCACTCTGTCCCCCTCTCCCTCCCTCCGTGTGTCACCCTCTGTCACCTCGGCCCAGCTTCCTGGGCACACACTGTTAGCAGATCTTTGAGTGGCCCTTGGCTTGTTGATGTGAGTTTGTTTCTGATCTCCAGGCACCCATTGGGTGTGATGTGTGTCTGTGCGCTGCTGCTGTGGTGGTGTGTGCTGCCACTCTTTCACAATGTTGGCTGTTCATTAGCTGCTGTCATGTGCTAAACAGTGCCTTCACCCCCATGTGTTGATGCAAGGCGTCCGCCATTTGCTGGCAAGTCATTCCTGTGTTGGGACACACTGTTTGTCTGGCTGTGACCTAGGCCATATGGGTAGAGTGAATTGTTGTCTGCTTCTGAGTTGCACTATGTGCTTTTTTGGGCCCAGCCTCCCGCCATCCGGGTTACCGTGTCATGTGTTGTTGTCTTCTGTGGCCTGTGACTTGACATTGTCCAGCTGGGTGCATGGGGCATGGTGGCAGCAGTGGCATGTGCGTGCTCATGGAGTGTGGTTGAGTCATGCGATGGCTTGTGGTGGTTGCGTGCCTGTTAGTGATGTTGGTTGTGGATGCCGTTCCCCCCATGTGAGGTGCGTTGTTTGTGTACTCACCCGGGTCTCGGAGTCCTTCTAATCCTTCTACTGCCTCCACCGGCAGTATGGCCATCACCCTCTCCTCCCAGGGATGGTAGTGTACGGGTCTGCGGGAGGGCCCTCCTCCGGTGGCGTTGGCCTGGTCGTGTTCATCCTGCCTCTTGGCTCGGACCCTCCTCCGCAGATCGTACCACCTGTTCTGGCATTCCTGCCTGGTCCGTCTGGTGTCCGCAACAGCATTCACAGCATCGACGATGGTCTGCCACATGGCTGTTTTTGCTGCCTGGCTGGTGTTTCTGACCAATGTTCCAAAGATCTGTGGCTCGACTCTGAGGATTTGATCAACAAGAACCTCCAACTCTCGGTTACTGAACTTTGGATTCTTGGTAGTGGGCATGATGAGGGGTGTGGATGGTGGGGGGGGTGTGGATGGTGGGGGTGGTGTGTGGATGGTTGTGGGTGTGTGGGTGTGGTTGTGCAGGTGCGTGTGTGTGTGAATGTGATGAGGGTGTGTTTGTGAAGGTGGTTGTGTGAAGGTGTGCAAGTGTAAGGTGTAGTAAAGGTTGAGGTCTGGTGCTGTGGGTTGTCTGTGGGGTCTGGCAGCAGTGGGTCTGTTGCAAAGGCTCATGGTTTGTGTGTGTGGGCCCTTTTTATTGGTCCATTGGTGGGTGTGGCTGTGTTTGAATTGTGGGTGGGTTGGTTATAAGGAGTGGTGGTGTATTGGGCCTCTGTTTGTTTTTGGCAGTTGCAGGTCAGTGAAGGTGTTGTTTTGGTGTTTTTTGGCCATGTTTAGTGGCTTTGTGCCATTCGAATGGTGTATTGTTGTGTTGTTTTGTTGTGTCCTGGTTGTGTCCGTGCGTTTTGAGTGTGTGTACGGTGTGTACATGGGCCATTTGGTTGTACGGTGCTGTCCTTGTGTGTGGCTTGGTACGACTCGTACATGCGGTTGTGATGTTGGGGCCTGGGGTGCGCTCCGTAGTTAGGAGGTTGTGTTGGGGGTAGGACTCGAACGTACTGGGATGTACATACACGGTGGTTCGACACGTACAGGGGTGGGGGTAGGACTCGAACGTACTGGGGTGTAGGTACACGGGGGGTATGACACGTACTGGGGTGGGGGTGGGGCTCGAACGTACTGGGGTGTAGGTACACGGGGGTATGACACGTACTGGGGTGGGGGTGGGGCTCGAACATACTGGGGTGTAGGTACACGGGGGTATGACACGTACTGGGGTGGGGGTGGGGCTCGAACGTACTGGGGTGTAGGTACACGGGGGTATGACACGTACTGGGGTGGGGGTGGGGCTCGAACGTACTGGGATGTACATACACGGTGGTTCTACACGTACAGGGGTGGGGGTAGGACTCGAACGTACTGGGTACACGGTGGTACGACACGTACTGGGGTGGGGGTACGACTGGAACGTACTGGGGTGTAGGTTCACGGTGGTACGACACATACTGGGGTGGGGGTACGACTTGAACGTACTGGGGTGTAGGTACACGGGGGGTATGACACGTACTGGGGTGGGGGTGGGGCTCGAACGTACTGGGGTGTAGGTACACGGGGGGTATGACACGTACTGGGGTGGGGGTGGGGCTCGAACGTACTGGGGTGTAGGTTCACGGGGGGTATGACACGTACTGGGGTGGGGGTGGGGCTCGAACGTACTGGGGTGTAGGTTCACGGTGGTACGACACGTACTGGGGTGGGGGTACGACTGGAACGTACTGGGTACACGGTGGTATGACACGTACTGGGGTGGGGGTACGACTGGAACGTACTGGGGTGTAGGTTCACGGTGGTACGACACGTACTGGGGTGGGGGTACGACTGGAACGTACTGGGGTGTAGGTTCACGGTGGTACGACACGTACTGGGGTGGGGGTACGACTGGAACGTACTGGGGTGTAGGTACACGGGGGGTATGACACGTACTGGGGTGGGGGTGGGGCTCGAACGTACTGGGGTGTAGGTACACGGGGGGTATGACACGTACTGGGGTGGGGGTGGGGCTCGAACGTACTGGGGTGTAGGTTCACGGGGGGTATGACACGTACTGGGGTGGGGGTGGGGCTCGAACGTACTGGGGTGTAGGTTCACGGTGGTACGACACGTACTGGGGTGGGGGTACGACTGGAACGTACTGGGGTGTAGGTTCACGGTGGTACGACACGTACTGGGGTGGGGGTACGACTGGAACGTACTGGGGTGTAGGTTCACGGTGGTATGACACGTACTGGGGTGGGGGTGGGGCTCGAACGTACTGGGGTGTAGGTTCACGGTGGTACGACACGTACTGTGGTGGGGGTACGACTGGAACGTACTGGGGTGTAGGTTCACGGTGGTACGACACATACTGGGGTGGGGGTACGACTGGAACGTACTGGGGTGTAGGTTCACGGTGGTACGACACGTACTGGGGTGGGGGTACGACTGGAACGTACTGGGGTGTAGGTACACGGGGGGTATGACACGTACTGGGGTGGGGGTGGGGCTCGAACGTACTGGGGTGTAGGTTCACGGTGGTACGACACGTACTGGGGTGGGGGTACGACTGGAACGTACTGGGGTGTAGGTTCACGGTGGTACGACACGTACTGGGGTGGGGGAACGACTGGAACGTACTGGGGTGTACATGGACGGTGGTTTGACACGTACTGGGGTGGGGGTACGACTGGAACGTACTGGGGTGTAGGTACACGGGGGGTATGACACGTACTGGGGTGGAGCTCGAACGTACTGGGGTGTACATAGACGGTGGTACGACACGTACTGGGGTGGGGGTACGACTTGAACGTACTGGGGTGTACCTAGACGGGTGGGGGTATACATACACGGGGGGTACGTGTCGGACGTACGGGGGCTGGGGGGAGTGTTGGGCGCGTATGCGGGCACATGTCTCCATGGTTGCTATAGGAGTTCGGTGCGGACGGTGTTTTTTCCATACGGTTGTACGCTCGGACGCACGGGATGGATCGTGATTCCTCGGTCGGACTTGGCTTTTCACGTTTGTAAGGTAAATCGTCCGAGGACGTGTCGGACACATTTTCCGACCCGAGGACGTGTGGGGAATGATTCCCAGTGTGGTTCGTATGGACTTTTTACCATGCGAATCGTGATTGCCAGTTCGTACGGCACTTGTACGATTCGTACGGTAAAAAGACCCGATACAAGTCGCACGGGGACATTTTTTACCGGATCGTGATCGGCACCAGAATGTTAGCAATCTAGTTGTTCATTGGGATACTGTTGAGAGGCAGAAGCCAGGGGCACAGACTCTGAAAATTGTAGGCAGGTAGGAGAGTGCAGAGGCAACAATTTGACCACACTGGGCAGGCAGGAAGGGCAGTGGCAGCACAACAGACCATGGAGGGCAGTGGAAAGGGGGGCAGGGGCAACAAACCAACAATACAGGACTGGCAAGAGAGGCTGTGGCAATATAATAGACCATTGTGGGCAAAAGGAAGAGGCAGTGGTAGTACAACCATACATGCCAACAGACCCGTTTCAGCCAGGAAACGTCCAATGTTTTTAAGCTCAAATGGTCTTTATTTGATCTGTCTCCTGTCTACAATCTCCTCTTTTTCAATGTAACTCAAAGGGGAAAATAAATATCCCAGTTTTTTTTCAAAATCTCCCTTTTACCAAGTTCAAAATGTTCTCAAGTATGGTACATTGGATCATGGTAGGCAGGAGGAATTGGGGTAGGGACATGGACTCGGATAACAGAGGACATGAGGGACATGGAGAGGTGCACCAAACTGACCCTACAGGGCAGGCATCAGGGTTTGCAGCAGCACAATACACCACACAGGGCATGCGAGATGGGAGTGAAGCACAACAATCCATAGAAAGCAATAGGGAGGGGACAGGACCATGCACATGGACAATAGAGAACAGAGGGGAAAGAGGCAATGGTAGCTAGCTGACCATAATGGACAGACAGGAGAGAAAGCTGCAGCATAACAGACCATAAAGGACAGGAGGGACGGATCAGGGGCATTACAATGGAACAGACAAGCCAGGAGGGAGGGTATAGGGGTCTGCACATGGAAACAGAGGGCTGGGGGCAAGGGGGCAGGGCAGGAGCAACTAGATGACCATGGAGGTCAGGCAGGATGGGCACTAGAAACAAGACACACCATGGAGAGCAACAGTGAGACTATGATGGCATACACACAGTCAACGGAGGGAAGGTGGGAGGGGTCAGGGGCAGCTAGCTGACCACACAGGGAAGGTGGGAGGGGCCATGGCAGCACAGAAGACCATGCATGGCAAGCGGGAGGATTAGTGGCAGCACAATGGCAATGATGGGCAAGAAGGAGGGTGCAGGGGCATGCACAAAGGACCATGGAGGCTAGAAGGGAGGTTCAGGACCTGGGCACAGACAAGAGAGTTCAGGGGAAGGGGCCTCACAACAGACCGCGCGGTGCAGGCCGGAGGACCAGTTGCAGCAAAACAGACCAGGGCGGGCAGAAGGGTGTGGCAGTAAAATGGACCATGGAGGACAGGAGGAAGGGGATAGGGGACAGGCAAGGTGGAGGTGGCAGGGACAGGTTACAGTCATCTGACAATGCTAGGCAGGTGAGAGGGGAGTGGCAGCTCAACAGAACACTCAGAGTAGATAGGAATGGCAGGTCCATGGAACATGGTGGGAAAAAAGGATGGAGCAGGGGCATGCACAAAGACATCGGAGGGCAGGGGGAAGGAGAATAGGGGCAGCAAGCTAAGCACAGAGGCTAAGCAGGAGGTCAATGATGGGCCATAGAATTGGGCAATGGAGGGCAGGAGGAGTGGACTGGTACATCATGCTAAATGGAGGGCAGTGGCAGCACATCAGACCAGGCATGGCTGGAGGGAGGAGGCTAGTCCATGGATTCAGACAACAGAGGATAGGGAGGAGGTGGATGGGGCAGCAAGCTAACTGTTCAGAGAAGGTGGACGTTAGGAACTTTATTGTTTTTAAAATGTGGGTCTGTGCGAACATTAACCCCTTCCATGCGGGGCGGATTCCCCTGCTGTGCTGAGCGCTGCTTGCGCGGGCGTGGTCATGACGGAACGGTTCCGTCATGAGCACAGCTCAACCGACGCTCATGACGGAACCGTTCCGTCATGAGCGTCGAAGGGGTTAAAATATGAACAAGTATGCAGCATAATCTCACTTTTATTCAGGAAGAAGAGGACGTTTGTGACTGTGACTCCGTGCTCACTTGGCAGAACCACCCCCTGACCCTCCACCCCCATCGCAAAATATAATGCCCGTGAAAAGGGTAGGTGGATGCAGTGTTATATAGAAAATAGTCCTGAGAGCATAATTGAAAATGAAAACTAGTTATAGTATATGGTGTAAACTATGCACCAAAAAGTGTGATATAAGATGAACCGGGCGTGAAATATAATATGCAATACATTGTGCGCAATGACAGATTCATTGGAGAGCGCGAGATAGCACAGGCACTAGCGCGCGCTATGCGATATGCGCCTTGGAGTGTAATATGCACAGGGCAGTGTTGTGTAACCTAACTAGTCTCTAAAGTTGTAATATAAAATATGTGCTGGGGAGTGTAACGTTGCATATGCACTGTGACAAAGATATGGATCCCAGATTGTAATATGTATGGCATTGCGATGTGCGTTATAACATAGGCATCGAGGAAGACATGTTAGATGGAGCAATATAACCCGTGCGAAGGCAAGTGTGGCATGACATATTCACAGGGTGGTGTTACAGTGCACATGGGCTACAGAGTGTCATATCATACGCACTAGATGGTGGAATACAACACAGAGGTGTGTGGCACTCGGTGGACACTGGTGGGTGTAACACAGCATTGGGCTCAGCCAGGAGCATGCTGTGACTTTCAAGTGAGGTTCATCTCCTTTCCAGAGAGTAAAATAAAAAGTATTACACATCCGGCGGTGGATGTGTGTTTTATTAACCGTGAGGGGGGTTTCTTACATAGTTTGGTCTAATTTTTGTCGAATCCCCTTTGACTGGCTTGGTGTGCGTGTGTATTAAATGTGCCCGTCAATAGCTAACCATGTTTGTATAAATAAACGACAAGGGTATCTACCGGGGGCGCCGGGATTAGGCACGGTAGGGCGTCAGACACGTCAGAGCTTCACTAGCGGTGTAAATACATTCCACGTGGATTCATTGTATCCATAGTCGCCTTTTAATGAATATCACGCAAATCGTCATGGTGATAGGTACATACGGTTTGTCCAGCATGTCCTAGGTGTTTCTATAAATATATACATTTTTTAAAATAATAATAAACAAAGGCCGGCCCCGGGGGATGGGGTCCCCGGGGCCATAAGTGGCCTGAGTAGGGGGGCAACGCAGCCCCCCTCCTAAAGAATAATAAAAAAAACAAAAGGCCATGACCCAGGGGTTGGGATCCCCAGGGCCGATTAAGACCTTGGGAGGGGGGCCACGCAGCCCCCTTCCTAATTTATTTTTTTCAACAAAAAAAATTAGGGTGCAGGCCCTGGGGGATCGGGTCCCCAGGGTCAATAAATTAGAAAAAGAAGGGGGGCCACACAGCCCTCCTTCTTAAAAAAATATAATAAATAAAAGACTGGCATCGTGCCGGAGGCCACGCCCCCCCTTGCAGCACTCTGCAAACGCGCCCCCTGGCCAGTTGTAAGTTGGGGAATTAATTCCCCTTCAATACTGAGGGTCCCTGAGGGCCAACTAGCCCAACGGGTATCTCCAGTATGCGCCAGGGAGCTGCGTTGCAGACAGGTGCTCTGAGGCCACCCCCCTTTTTACACCTCCATGCAATGCAGCTCTGTGGTGCTTACTGGAGGTACCTAGTGGGCTAGTTTCACCCTAGGGACCCTTAGGATTCAAGGGGACTTAATCTCTCAACTTAGAACGGCCACAGGACACGTTTACACAGTGGTGAAGGGAGGGGACGGGGCCTGAGATGACGTGTGCAAATACGCCCTATGGCGCATTTTAAGTTGGGGAAATAATTCCCTTTCAATCCTGAGGGACCCTGGGGGCCAACTAGCCCACCAGGTGCTTCCAGTAAGCGCCACTGCTCTGCGTTGCAGAGAGGTGGTGCAGGCCGTGCCCCTTTTTACACCTCTCTGCAATGGCGCTTACTGGACGTACCTAGTGGGCTAGTTTGCCCCTAGGGACCCTTAGGATTTAAGGGGACTTAATCTCCCAACTTAAAACGGCCACAGGGCGTGTTTACACAGTGGGGAAGGGAGGGGACGGGGCCTGAGGTGACGTGTGCAAACATGCCCTATGGCGCGTTTTAAGTTGGGGAAAAAATTCCCCTCCAATCCTGAGGGCCCCTGGGGGCTAACTAGCCCACCAGGTGCTTCCAGTAAGTGCCACTGAGCTGCGTTGATGAAAGGTGGTCCAGGCCCTGCCACTTTTTACACCTCTCTGCAACACTGCTCTGTGGCGCTTACTGGAGGTACCTAGTGGGCTAGTTGGACCCTAGGGACCCTCAGGATTCAAATGAACTTAATCTCCCAACTAAAAACGGCCACAGGGCGTGTTTACACAGTGGTGAAGGGAGGGGACGGGGCCTGAGTTAACGTGTGCAAACATGCCCTGTGGCACGTTTTAAGGTGGGTAAATAATTCCCCTTGAATCCAGAGGGACCCTGGGGGCCAACTAGCTCACCAGGTGCTTCCAGTAAGCGCCACTGCGCTGCGTTGCAGACAGGTGGTCTAGGCCGTGCCCCTTTTTACATCTCTCTGCAACGCAGCTCTGTGGCGCTTACTGGAGGTACCTAGTGGTCTAGTTGGACCCTGGGGACCCTCAGGATTCAAGGGGAATTAATCTCCCAACTTAAAACGGCCACAAGGTGTGTTTACACAGTGGGGAAGGGAGGGGACGGGGCCTGAGGTGACGTGTGCAAACACCCTGTGGCGCGTTTTAAGAGGTAGTTTTAATCCCCTGCCCTATTATATACTAGGGGCTTACAGAGGAGGTCATGCTAATCAAAGGGGGACACCAACGCATAGTGTTCCCTAGTGTATGTAGGTGTTTTCACAGTATTCTGAGTGTCTTTTAACATAGCACTGGCTCTAGGACTGGTTAGTCAGACTCAGTTACCACCAGTATCCGTCTGAAAAAGTTGAGGGTACAGGATGATTTTGCAACAAGGCTTCTTTCTGCTCTTCTGTTTGTTTGTTCTGCATGTTATCCTTCTTCCTGCACTTTTCTTCATCTTTGAGGACTTCTGTTGCTTCTTTCTGCATTTCTTATTTTTCTTTCTGTGCGTTTTTTCTTCTTTCTTCACATGTCCTATCTCTGTAGGCATAGTTAGAAATTAACATTTAAAAAACCTTAGAAATGCACTGAAAAAACCATAGGTTTCAGGGGCGTTATAGTTAGTTGGACTTTTCACTCGTACAAAACCATTGAAATTCCCCCGTTATAGTTAGTTCAGCTAACGATAACTCGCGCACCCGCAATGCACTGCTGATGACGTCACATATTACATCACTCATGACATGGTCAGTGACATCACTCATGACATCACTGATGACATCTCAAATGACATCACTGAACGGATTTGCACCATTAAAAAAAAAAGGTCGCTTTCTGAATCAAAGCGATACCAAAGGGGATGATGGACGGAACGTTTGAGCAAATCAAACACTCACCCCCATTCAACTGATCTGGGTTTAATCCATCATCATTCTTTAGCTCACTCCACCACCCCAGTTCGGACATGGCCATATGCAAATCAGTCTGACCCTGTGCATCATAGGAACAGTCCAGCCCGAAGTGCCAAGCCATTTTTTCCCTGGACGGGAAACAAGCATCCTGGGACCGGTTTCGGGTTCATAACCCTCATCAGGCAGGCTATCTTGAATCCAGTGGCAAAGTGAGCAAGGGACTCACATCTGGGCATACCCTGCCAACTTAGGGTGAACAAAGCGATACCAAAGGGGATGATGAAAATTAACACACGAAAAATGCGTTTTGGTACCCCCGTTTTTACTCAGCCCTCGCTTGACGAATCACCCCCAAACTTTCAGGATTGGAGATGACCTGTATAGACTTTTTTTGGGGGAGAATTTTGCAAAGATTTATCAAACGACACCAAAGTTATTAGCAAATCAAAAAAACGCTTTTCCTATGGAAACTAGGTTCTAACTATAACTACCTACTGATGACCGCCAGCAGGTCATATATATTTAGATATATAATTTTTAAAAATATATATAAGTCCCCCCTTAAACTCCAAACTGTAATGGTTTTTTAAAATCACTCACTCACTCTATTCACGGGCCCACACTTAGTTTAGAAGTGCATCCCTGTTGTCAGGTGTATGCCCACCCTCCATCAAACCAAGTTTTTGGAGGTCAAGGACTGGCCAATGATGAAGCATGACACCAGGTGGTGTGTGAGAACAGTCCGCAACTTTTTGTGAGATGTCCCCACTTTTTTAACACTGTAAAAACCTTGGTCACTATACTGGGAGCGGCCCATATGTGGTAAACATTTGATGTTGGAGGCTGCCTGCTCCTACTGCTCCGTGCCTCTAGTTCCCTCCACTAGGCCTTCCTGGGGATAGTGTGCTTCATAACTTTTGTTTTTGGGGTCGATTCTGATCCGGGTGAGACAGCCCTCTGAGAGCCATCCGCAGCCATACCTTACGACCGACTCGGTCCCGGAGCCGACCCCGTCCGTACAAGGAAGTACGATGCGCAAATGTGTCTGATTGCCGACTGAGCCGTAGGCTCTGAAATCAGCCTCATTTCCCGTACGAGCCGCAACCATAATCGCAGAATTCGACTCGTCCGGAAGCATTTAAACAGCAGTTTCCGGCCGGGCAAGTATGATGCGCACTTCCTACGCGCCGAATGGTTCGCCACTGATGGCACGTCTCAGCTTCCGAAACTAGAGTCTCTTTGCGTTGTTTCGTGCCACAACATGAAACGGCGGGTATGAGACGAACCAAGCATTTATCCGATTGCGCATGTCATCCCTGCACTGTACGTCTATGACAGATTAAACAACAGGAATCGACGCGCACCACGCAGACGGCATGTACAACACCCATAGGGGGTACATAGCCATAACTACCGGCAGGCCCAACCAATTAAGGGGTGGAGAGGAGGGATGTCCATCACTACCAGCAGTGTCTAGCCCATATGGGGTTGATGCCCTTTACCATCAGCAATCTCCAGCACCTAGGGGGTAGATTCCCAGTCCTTGAGCCTCAGGGGGGATGCCAATCACCCCCAGCAGTCACAACCTACATGGGGGTGGATGGCTATCACTATCTGCATACTCCACCTGCAAGGGGGTGGATGACTATCACTACCAGCATACTTCACCTGCATGGGGGTGAGTGTCAATCACCACCAGCATTCTCCAGCACATAGGGGGTGGATGCCTAGTCCTTAAGCCTTAGGGGGATGCCTATCACCCCAGCAGTCCAATCCACTTCGGGGTGGATGCCTATCACTATCTGCATAATCCACCTGCATGGTGGTGGATGCCTACCACTACCAGCATACTCCACCTGCATGGGGGTGAGTGTCAATCACCACCAGCATTCTCCAGCACATAAGGGGTAGGATGCCCAGTCCTTGAGTCTCAGGGGGGATGCCTATCACCCCCAGCAGTCACAACCTACATGGGGGTGGATGGCTATCACTATCTGCATACTCCACCTGCATGGGGGTGGATGCCTATCACTACCAGCATACTCTACCTGCATGGGGTGAGTGTCAATCACTACCAGCATTCTCCAGCACATAGGGGGTGGGTTCCCAGTCCTTGAGCCTTAGGGGGGATTCCAATCACCCCCAGCAGTCCAAATCCACTTGGGATGGATGTGTATCACTACCTGCATACTCCACCAGCATGGGGGTGGATGCCTATCACTACCAGCATACTCCACCTGCATGGGGGTGAGTGTCAATCACTACCAGCATTCTCCAGAACATAGGGGGTGGATGCCCATTCATTAAGCCTCAGGGGGGATGCCTATCACCCCCAGCAGTCACAAACTACATGGGGGTGGATGGCTATCACTATCTGCATACTCCACCTGCATGGGGGTGGATGCCTATCACTACTAGCATACTCCACTTGCATGGGGGTGAGTGTCTTTCACCACCAGCATTCTCCAGCACTTTGGGGTGGATGCCCAGTCCTTGAGCCTTAGGGGAGGATGCCTATCACCCCCAGCAGTCCAAATCCACTTGGGAGTGGATGCCCATCACTATCAGCAGTCCCACCCATATGTCTTGTAGTACCAGCACCCCTCACCCAGCCATCATGCCAAGATTGTGTATTGAAATTGAAGTCCCTGCATCTGTGACCAAAAGCTGATTCTGGCATCATAAATCCATGCACATCCTGAACATAGCATCAATGGGGCCAAACCCCACCCCACCGCAGGGATCCAAATATGAGTGCCTGTCCAAAATTGTCAGACAATGCTGCTCTGCATGTCAGATTCCTGGTTGTAACACCACAAGCAGCGTAGTGGCTAAGTAGTGGGTGTGTTGCAAACAAACACACATCTGTGGAGTGGAAGTGACCTGCTTCAACTAACGTCCCTCTGACGTGTGCAGAGTAGCAGAGCACATGGAAGCTGACAATGCCTCCAATGTACAACTACACAATGTAAGTAGAGTAGTGCCCAACAGAATGCATACACATATGCACACAAACAAACACACATACCAAGGAATCCTGTGAAGATTGCAGCCATCAGGTAATCAAAACGCATACCATGGCAGCAAGGGAACATAATAACCATGAAGAATGCACCAAATGATGAGGGAGGAGTGCCAGGGACAGTACGGCAATACCTACACCCGTCTTGCAGGCAATGTCCAGAAAAGCTATAGCAACGCATGGGTGCAGGTGCCCAAACACAACCAGCCAGCCCCACACTGCAAAATGAACACCACATGTGTGTGTGTCTCAGTGTACCCAGGCTAGTATGACACACATCCTGTGGTGTTTAAATCAAAACAGATATATGTGTACACACTGCCATCCAGAAGTCACACAGGAACTGGCTACATACATGTGACCAATCAGCCATTGTGACATTAATGGTCACACAACACAGCCATGTGACATAAGCTTGGCTGCACACCAACAAACAGCAAGAGACAGACCCACTCCATCAATATCCATAAGGAGCCCACATTATTGCAACAGTAGCCTGTATGATGAGCCCTCTGCGTGTAACACTTTGGATGTACACTCTACTGTTGAGCACAGACACATGTGCGTTGTGCGCACTGTGGCAGGTATTGACAGCCAAACTGACATCACACTCCCTCATAAAAATAAATGGCCATGTGCTGTGACGTCAGCCCTCCATGTATGTAGTGTCCTAGACATGAGAACACTCGCATATGCCCACTCCAGATGCCACACACCTTCATCTGCACCAATGATCAGCGGCCAATCCCACAGGTACTGCTGACATTGCACATGTACCGATGAAAATCACAGGGGTGGAGGGGAATTAAGGTGTACAAACACATCACACATGACCAGGCAACATCCTTTGCGAATGAAACATACACCGTATATTATGAGGTACATGTGCATGACGTGACACTGATCTGACACATTTGTTTCCTTGGAACAGTCCCCGAACAATGGATAGCACATAAATACCTACAAAGAACACATTTTCACAGCAGCAGACATTGAAGGCTAGGTTCTGATGAGTGGAAGCACTGACACACACATACAAGTTACCAGCCACGGCCCGTATAGGGTGTGCCACCGGGCGGTGATGTGGGGCGGGGGAAGGGCAGGGTGGGGGTTGTAAAATGCGGCATACGGCCGATTTCAGGTAAGTAACGAAAAAAATATATAAAACGAATTTCGTTGTGTGCGCTGCATCGCCAAATGCGATGCAGCACGCGCAACAAAATTTGTTTTATTTAATTTTTTCGATACTTACCTTAAATCGGCCGTATGCCACATTTTACAACCCCCCGCCCCACGTCACCGCCCGGTGGCACGCCCTATACGGGCCGTGGCTGCAAATTACCCAGGCACATGAAGACACCACAATGTGAAATCAACCTGATTTTGGCAACAACAAATTGCAGGACTGAATCCTGGTTATGTACCATGTGAGTTTGCACACATACCAGGGCCATTACATCACACAGCCACACAAATTACTCCCCTATAACCAGTATATACCATGTGCCCACATGTCAGGAAACCCAGTCCTAACACAAATGGCAAACACAGGGCAACTCAGCAAGCATCACAGTCAGGCACAACTGCAGGGAATGTAGGGTGTGTACAAAAGCATGGTTACCCACTGAGACATGCACACAGAACCCAAAAGATGGGCCCAGTAAATGACACGAGGTTACACACTGCCATGAGGTGACTCCACTCATGTGTAACCTCAGCTGTGCCAACAGTCGTCTGTGCAGGGCCAAGTCATGTCAGAGTAGGAGTCTGCCAGTGAGCCACCTATTACTTCTGACTGAAGGTTTGGGTCACATCAGACTGTGTCCTGCAGTGTCCCTTAAGTTACCAGCACATACTCCAAACATATTTTTTGCAAAGTTCAACCGATGACACAGATGACTTGTTCATCACCCATGCATGAAAATGCATGTAAGGTGCTGACGGGCTGAGTCAGTAAGAAGGAACATGTGCACACATGTCAGCACAAAACATGTGCTACAGTGGAAAACAATGATGTGACGTACTCCAAAGGCTGTCCCAATCCCCGTGCAACATCAGTTGTGATCTTGAGAATCTGAATTGACACACAATTATGATTTGGAGACATACTGCTATATGACTCATGTACCATGGCACACATGAGGCACATCACAACATCATATCACACATTGGCAAATGACAATTGCACAACAGCAACTTAATTACACACCTCAGCAACATCGGGCACATGAGAAGAAAAGCAATAACAAAACATACGTTTATTCTGCAACGTAAAGGGGAAATTTCAAGCCCCAAATGCAATAAGGCCAATGGCCAGTCCATGACATCAGTCCATGATGGGGGACAACTGACAACATGTCATCCATAGCTTGCCTGCACTGACACAGAGTAGGGATATCACCCTTTGGCGGGGCATCTATGGTGGCAGGCCAGGCACCGCAGCGACAGGATCAGGGTGCACAAGAGTGGGTCAGGTGAGTGGTGGTGGGTGCAGAGGTCACAGGAGCAACTGCAGTGGATGGGTCAGTGTGTGGGGTCTCCACTGCAGTGAGCAAGTCCGATGGAGTGTGCTGGGGCTCCACTGCAGTGTCCAGGACAGTTGGGGGGACACAGGCTCCACTGCAGTTGCTGGGACAGGCTGAGAGCTGGGGATTTGTGTATGTGTCTGTGGAAGGAGGGGATGGCCTAATGACTTTGGGGATGCGCCAGCAGTGGATGGGTGAACCTGGGGCAAGGTGTGGCAGGGGAACACAAGGAGTGGTGGCATGGGAGCTTGAGGACGGAGAGTGTGTAGTGGGAGTGTGTGAATGTTAAGGGGTCTTCCTGGTTCTTGGTGATTTCCAGGGGAGGCATCTGTGTCCCGGCTCTTGGGTGAGGGTGTGCGTGGTTTGGTGGGTGTACCCTTCTGGCAAGGTGACTTCCTCTTCCCCTTACGAGTTGGCACAGGTGTATCTGAGGGGAAGAGGCCAAGCTCACAGAGGAAGAGCTTCTGGGAAGGGGGCTTAGCAGGGGAGTCACAAGAAGAGGTCTTGGTGGGAGAGGTGTCTGAGGAGTGAGGGCTTGTTGTGGATGTTTGACTGTGTGTCTGCACCCTATCCCCTGTGTGTGTGCCTTCAGTCCCATGTGTGTGCGTGCTGGTGCGTTTAGACTTGGATTTCCCTGTGTGTGTGCTGCTCAGGCCTGTTGTTGTGTGTGACAGTGCTTGTTGTTTTGGGGAGGGTAGTGGTCACTGTGGATGGTGCCAAGGTAGGTGGGGTGAGGTACTGCTGGAGGAGGGACACTGCTGTCATCAGTGAGGAGGCCATGGACTGACTGATCCGTTGTTAGGCAGACATGGTTGCTGACATGCCCTCCACGAATGACACCAACTGTGTCAACAGGTTAGTGTGAGCATGGAGGACACTCAACATTGATGTCTGCCCCACATGGTTCTGCTTCAGCAGGTCCACAGACTCAACACTCAGGGCAGCAGGGGAGATAGATGCAGGGGTGCAGTGCCTGGACTGAAGGAGACTCTTGCCCTAACACGGGTGCTCCATGGAAATCTGGGATGGGAGCAACTGGGAGGGTGGAGATGGTGGAGGTTGCAGGGACAGACTCACTGTCAGTGTTCTCTGGTGTTGAAAAAACACCAGCACCCTCCTGGGAATCATCACTTGAGCCTTCGTCATCCGCAGCAGATGTACTGGCTGTTGACACGCCCTCAGTGTGGCTTCCCTCCCACTCCATGCCACTTGCTCCCTCAGACTCCTCCACAGGGGATCCAGTCTGGCTGTGGCCCTCCTCACTGTCCATGGAGCTGTCCCTCCAGTGTCTGCCAATGATGCTGATCAACAAGGAGGAGAAACAGATTCACATCAGTCACCTGTATTTACTGGACAAATGACCTTAAATGCAACACATCACTGAGCAAGCCCTGGCATCATGTAAACACCAAATCACAATCTAACACACATAGGTGAACCTGACACCAATGAGTCTGCCAGGGAAGCATGCCCCAGTACCCATGATGACAATGGACCTGTCAGCCCATAGTATATATGATGTCGGACAGCACATGTGCAGGAATTGGCAGACTGCCCAGGACTTTGATCTGCTCTGAACGTAACTGTCATGTGTTGTGACACACATGTCACATTCCTGGCCACTGACTCAGGTCTTGAAACAGCATTTGTGATGGCATGATCACATTGTTGATATGAGGAACCTACTTTCGTTAGCAGACACAAATATGGCCCATAATTTGAAATGTAGAGTTAGCACACTGTGGCTGCAGTACAAGACACATGTCACAATACAGTATGCCCCAGAAATTAGTGTCTCGCATGATTCCACAGGCCAGTCTGGCCCATCAGTCAGTGCTGACTACTGTCACAGGCTCAGTGCATAGCTAGTCCACATTTAGCAACTTGCACTGAGAATGGAATTTCGGTAGTGGTTATGTGTACATGGTAACCACATTATGCACACATTTGATAGAACATAATAAAGCCACAGAAGCAACATGAGACATCACAGTTTGTGGGACTAAAACTCGGTATACCTAATCATAGAGGACATCACAAGTACTTAGTGAAGCAGATGACACAAATCTGTTGAGTACACCAAAATGCACATCATAGTTACTACACACATATGTATTGCCCTGTGTGTGTAATCAATAGTTACATGTCAGATGTCTGTCCATGTCAAACACATACCAAACCTCCGAAATACAAAAAGCTATGGCAGGCCAGCTTGTCAGAGAGTCAGACACATGTTAATAACTGTTCACAATGGTGGAAGGGTTGGCTGACACACAAGAATAGGAGGCCACAGTGTCTCATGGGACCCGAGCAGCATACCTGTCCATGGGCCATGTGCGACACGGGATAATCAGGAGTACAATGCAGGTGACCATGGATTGTGCTGGAACTCATACACATCAAATGTCTGAGGTGTCAAGATTGTGCATGCCTGCTGCATGGTTGTTTGGTCAATACCTCACACTCCTATGCTGACCCGCAACAGCAATTACTGCAGAGATGTTGATCAAATACAGAGCACATGTTAAGAATCCATAAATGATTTATTTATTCATTTATTTATTTATTTATAACACTTATAAAGCGCTACTGTTACCCAAGGGTGTCCTGGCGCTGTGTAAAAAATACTAAAAAAGGAACTCAGCATCAGACTGGGGAGATTATTCCAAAAATAGCCACGTTTTTAAGGCTTTATGAAAAGCCAAGAAATTAGTAAACTCTCTTACATGTAGTGGGAGCTTATTCCACGCTTTAGCTGCATTCACTACAAAGCTTCTGCCCCCCCAAGAAGCTTTTTTTACACGAGGAACACAGACTTGTTTTGCGGCAGCTGACCTAAGCGTTCGGGCAGGAGTATACCATACTAATCGCTCTTTTAAGTATGCAGAACTTGTTCCGTGAACTGCTTTAATCACCAGACATAAAGCCTTAAATTGGGTGCATTTTCTAATAGGAAGCCAATGAAGCCTCCGTATCTCATTTGAGACTGAGGCATACTTTGGGATGCCTGATATAAGCCTAGCAGCGGCATTCTGCAATAATTGCAGTCTATTCATTATTCCTTCCTGCATCTTAAAATATAGACTATTACAGTAATCCAACCTGGACATGGTGAGTGTAGTGACTACTGATAAATGATCTGACACTAGTCCCAGATTAGCCTCACCCATGTAGCTCAGGTTAATGAACACTTCGCTGATGTTGGTGTCAACATTCCCTTGGACAACAGAAATACACACAACCCAAGTGACACAAGTGAAATAGTGTAACAGACACACCTGGGCATCAGATGCGAATGGGGCAACACCACATATAGCCACATGGGACTTGTCTGAGCTGACAGACTAACTGTGTGAGTGTTACTTGGCTGAAGGAGTACAAACATCAGGTTAAACCAAATACACCTACAAGGCATGGACTTACCCCCTCCTTGCTGCTGTCTGGCCTTCAACTGTCCATAAAGGTCTGGAAAGACCACCGCCAGAATCCGTAGCATGTGGGGGGGTCAGGGTCCGTCGTCCGCCCCTCCTGCAAGGAGGCGACAGCTTCAGCTGAACCCTTGCTATCCTCTGGGTCCAGCAACGAAGGTCCTACCACCTCTTCTGTCAGTTGGGGATGCGGGGTCTGTAGACCCCCACCGACCTAACTGCCCGGGCGATGGTCAGCCAGATGTCATGCTTCTCATGGGCAGTGACCTGTGAGGATGACAATGTGAGACAACATCACTACACATGTCCCATGTTAACAAACACACAGTTGTACATACATGTCAAACTTGGCAGTGCATATCATGTAGTCAGGTATTGCAACTGTCATAGTGGTCAGTTGTCCTCTGTGCAAACTCAAAACAATGAAATGGCAGTGCGGGCAGACCAATGGCCTAAGGGTGGACACCCACTCACTGCTCAGACCGGACACTGTGAGGCACAGAGTTGCATAGGATGTGTACCTGCATGTGTAGACCTATTACGTGGCCCACTCCACTTTCAGCCCCTCAATAGTCTCTCCCTAGATTGCATAAGCCACATTGATCAGTGAACACTGCCAACAACAACATGTCAATTTAGTCACCATATTTACTACGGGGGGGGTGGAGGGTTACAAGTGTTTGCTTAACTTTCGCAGCCAAACATACTGCTCTGTATCATGAACACAGCAGTGAAGATAGTTGGGGTCTAGGGTCTGCAGCTGTAGTGCAACTCTCCAAAAACTATCTCACTATAATGAATTGGCAATTTCTCATTCCCAAACCACCATGAGGCCCTCCTGCAGATTGCTACCCTTACATGTCTGGTGTATTGCAGCAGTTCTTAGTTGCCTTCACAGTTATTGGTTGCTGAGATGGCTGGAATGGCGGACATTGTCACATTGCCCTCTTCATCAATGCTAACTTTTGCATGTCAGGAAGTGTCACTATTAGTCAATTGTATGTCATACATCAACACATTTAAATATGGGAAATAGGACAGTAAGTCAATCTGAAACATTGCCAGTTGTGTACATACATCCCCACACTCTCAAACTTAAACTTACTCAGTGTGCATGCTTTCCCTTTGAGGGCACAATGCTAGTAGTGCCAGTCAGACTACATGTAAAAATGGCAAGGCAGTAGACTCCACACTCACCTGCTCCCCTGGTTTCCCATACAGTTGCAGGACTGTGGGAGGAGGCTGTCCAGCAGGGCCTGGTTCTCCTCCTCAGTGAATGCTGGGGCCCTCTCCACAGTACGTGCTATTGCAGGAGACAGAGGACGCAGAGAAAGCAGCAGTGGTGTGATGCGACCCAGTCATGTGGCATGTAGTGGAAGCAAGTGCTGTCTCAGGGGAACACACAGCCTTAAATCAGTGCTACAGAGGCAGTATCTGTTCGATGCGGGCACAGAGATAGGTCAGACTCGTTTGCATCATCCAAATTGGCCCAATCCATGTCTTGGAAAGCATCGGACAAGACTTCAGCGTCGTTCAAACTTTCTGCATCCTGACACCATTGAATTTGCAACATTGTTGTATAGGCCCAAATGAATCTGGCAGCACACAAGTCGTACATGTAGTAAAACCCAGGGCTCGTCTCCATGACAGCCAATAGCCAATGGGTGTGTATGTCTTGGATCCTAGGTGTCCGACGCTTCTCACGGATACCAGGGCCATTACATCACACAGCCACACAAATTACTCCCCTATAACCAGTATATACCATGTGCCCACATGTCAGGAAACCCAGTCCTAACACAAATGGCAAACACAGGGCAACTCAGCAAGCATCACAGTCAGGCACAACTGCAGGGAATGTAGGGTGTGTAAAAAAGCATGGTTACCCACTGAGACATGCACACAGAACCCAAAAGATGGGCCCAGTAAATGACACGAGGTTACACACTGCCATGAGGTGACTCCACTCATGTGTAACCTCAGCTGTGCCAACAGTCGTCTGTGCAGGGCCAAGTCATGTCAGAGTAGGAGTCTGCCAGTGAGCCACCTATTACTTCTGACTGAAGGTTTGGGTCACATCAGACTGTGTCCTGCAGTGTCCCTTAAGTTACCAGCACATACTCCAAACATATTTTTTGCAAAGTTCAACCGATGACACAGATGACTTGTTCATCACCCATGCATGAAAATGCATGTAAGGTGCTGACGGGCTGAGTCAGTAAGAAGGAACATGTGCACACATGTCAGCACAAAACATGTGCTACAGTGGAAAACAATGATGTGACGTACTCCAAAGGCTGTCCCAATCCCCGTGCAACATCAGTTGTGATCTTGAGAATCTGAATTGACACACAATGATGATTTGGAGACATACTGCTATATGACTCATGTACCATGGCACACATGAGGCACATCACAACATCATATCACACATTGGCAAATGACAATTGCACAACAGCAACTTAATTACACACCTCAGCAACATCGGGCACATGAGAAGAAAAGCAATAACAAAACATACGTTTATTCTGCAACGTAAAGGGGAAATTTCAAGCCCCAAATGCAATAAGGCCAATGGCCAGTCCATGACATCAGTCCATGATGGGGGACAACTGACAACATGTCATCCATAGCTTGCCTGCACTGACACAGAGTAGGGATATCACCCTTTGGCGGGGCATCTATGGTGGCAGGCCAGGCACCGCAGCGACAGGATCAGGGTGCACAAGAGTGGGTCAGGTGAGTGGTGGTGGGTGCAGAGGTCACAGGAGCAACTGCAGTGGATGGGTCAGGGTCAGTGTGTGGGGTCTCCACTGCAGTGAGCAAGTCCGATGGAGTGTGCTGGGGCTCCACTGCAGTGTCCAGGACAGTTGGGGGGACACAGGCTCCACTGCAGTTGCTGGGACAGGCTGAGAGCTGGGGATTTGTGTATGTGTCTGTGGAAGGGGGGGATGGCCTAATGACTTTGGGGATGCGCCAGCAGTGGATGGGTGAACCTGGGGCAAGGTGTGGCAGGGGAACACAAGGAGTGGTGGCATGGGAGCTTGAGGACGGAGAGTGTGTAGTGGGAGTGTGTGAATGTTAAGGGGTCTTCCTGGTTCTTGGTGATTTCCAGGGGAGGCATCTGTGTCCCGGCTCTTGGGTGAGGGTGTGCGTGGTTTGGTGGGTGTACCCTTCTGGCAAGGTGACTTCCTCTTCCCCTTACGAGTTGGCACAGGTGTATCTGAGGGGAAGAGGCCAAGCTCACAGAGGAAGAGCTTCTGGGAAGGGGGCTTAGCAGGGGAGTCACAAGAAGAGGTCTTGGTGGGAGAGGTGTCTGAGGAGTGAGGGCTTGTTGTGGATGTTTGACTGTGTGTCTGCACCCTATCCCCTGTGTGTGTGCCTTCAGTCCCATGTGTGTGCGTGCTGGTGCGTTTAGACTTGGATTTCCCTGTGTGTGTGCTGCTCAGGCCTGTTGTTGTGTGTGACAGTGCTTGTTGTTTTGGGGAGGGTAGTGGTCACTGTGGATGGTGCCAAGGTAGGTGGGGTGAGGTACTGCTGGAGGAGAGACACTGCTGTCATCAGTGAGGAGGCCATGGACTGACTGATCCGTTGTTAGGCAGACATGGTTGCTGACATGCCCTCCACGAATGACACCAACTGTGTCAACAGGTTAGTGTGAGCATGGAGGACACTCAACATTGATGTCTGCCCCACATGGTTCTGCTTCAGCAGGTCCACAGACTCAACACTCAGGGCAGCAGGGGAGATAGATGCAGGGGTGCAGTGCCTGGACTGAAGGAGACTCTTGCCCTAACACGGGTGCTCCATGGAAATCTGGGATGGGAGCAACTGGGAGGGTGGAGATGGTGGAGGTTGCAGGGACAGACTCACTGTCAGTGTTCTCTGGTGTTGAAAAAACACCAGCACCCTCCTGGGAATCATCACTTGAGCCTTCGTCATCCGCAGCAGATGTACTGGCTGTTGACACGCCCTCAGTGTGGCTTCCCTCCCACTCCATGCCACTTGCTCCCTCAGACTCCTCCACAGGGGATCCAGTCTGGCTGTGGCCCTCCTCACTGTCCATGGAGCTGTCCCTCCAGTGTCTGCCAATGATGCTGATCAACAAGGAGGAGAAACAGATTCACATCAGTCACCTGTATTTACTGGACAAATGACCTTAAATGCAACACATCACTGAGCAAGCCCTGGCATCATGTAAACACCAAATCACAATCTAACACACATAGGTGAACCTGACACCAATGAGTCTGCCAGGGAAGCATGCCCCAGTACCCATGATGACAATGGACCTGTCAGCCCATAGTATATATGATGTCGGACAGCACATGTGCAGGAATTGGCAGACTGCCCAGGACTTTGATCTGCTCTGAACGTAACTGTCATGTGTTGTGACACACATGTCACATTCCTGGCCACTGACTCAGGTCTTGAAACAGCATTTGTGATGGCATGATCACATTGTTGATATGAGGAACCTACTTTCGTTAGCAGACACAAATATGGCCCATAATTTGAAATGTAGAGTTAGCACACTGTGGCTGCAGTACAAGACACATGTCACAATACAGTATGCCCCAGAAATTAGTGTCTCGCATGATTCCACAGGCCAGTCTGGCCCATCAGTCAGTGCTGACTACTGTCACAGGCTCAGTGCATAGCTAGTCCACATTTAGCAACTTGCACTGAGAATGGAACTTCGGTAGTGGTTATGTGTACATGGTAACCACATTATGCACACATTTGATAGAACATAATAAAGCCACAGAAGCAACATGAGACATCACAGTTTGTGGGACTAAAACTCGGTATACCTAATCATAGAGGATATCACAAGTACTTAGTGAAGCAGATGACACAAATCTGTTGAGTACACCAAAATGCACATCATAGTTACTACACACATATGTATTGCCCTGTGTGTGTAATCAATAGTTACATGTCAGATGTCTGTCCATGTCAAACACATACCAAACCTCCGAAATACAAAAAGCTATGGCAGGCCAGCTTGTCAGAGAGTCAGACACATGTTAATAACTGTTCACAATGGTGGAAGGGTTGGCTGACACACAAGAATAGGAGGCCACAGTGTCTCATGGGACCCGAGCAGCATACCTGTCCATGGGCCATGTGCGACACGGGATAATCAGGAGTACAATGCAGGTGACCATGGATTGTGCTGGAACTCATACACATCAAATGTCTGAGGTGTCAAGATTGTGCATGCCTGCTGCATGGTTGTTTGGTCAATACCTCACACTCCTATGCTGACCCGCAACAGCAATTACTGCAGAGATGTTGATCAAATACAGAGCACATGTTAAGAATCCATAAATGATTTATTTATTCATTTATTTATTTATTTATAACACTTATAAAGCGCTACTGTTACCCAAGGGTGTCCTGGCGCTGTGTAAAAAATACTAAAAAAGGAACTCAGCATCAGACTGGGGAGATTATTCCAAAAATAGCCACGTTTTTAAGGCTTTATGAAAAGCCAAGAAATTAGTAAACTCTCTTACATGTAGTGGGAGCTTATTCCACGCTTTAGCTGCATTCACTACAAAGCTTCTGCCCCCCCAAGAAGCTTTTTTTACACGAGGAACACAGACTTGTTTTGCGGCAGCTGACCTAAGCGTTCGGGCAGGAGTATACCATACTAATCGCTCTTTTAAGTATGCAGAACTTGTTCCGTGAACTGCTTTAATCACCAGACATAAAGCCTTAAATTGGGTGCATTTTCTAATAGGAAGCCAATGAAGCCTCCGTATCTCATTTGAGACTGAGGCATACTTTGGGATGCCTGATATAAGCCTAGCAGCGGCATTCTGCAATAATTGCAGTCTATTCATTATTCCTTCCTGCATCTTAAAATATAGACTATTACAGTAATCCAACCTGGACATGGTGAGTGTAGTGACTACTGATAAATGATCTGACACTAGTCCCAGATTAGCCTCACCCATGTAGCTCAGGTTAATGAACACTTCGCTGATGTTGGTGTCAACATTCCCTTGGACAACAGAAATACACACAACCCAAGTGACACAAGTGAAATAGTGTAACAGACACACCTGGGCATCAGATGCGAATGGGGCAACACCACATATAGCCACATGGGACTTGTCTGAGCTGACAGACTAACTGTGTGAGTGTTACTTGGCTGAAGGAGTACAAACATCAGGTTAAACCAAATACACCTACAAGGCATGGACTTACCCCCTCCTTGCTGCTGTCTGGCCTTCAACTGTCCATAAAGGTCTGGAAAGACCACCGCCAGAATCCGTAGCATGTGGGGGGGTCAGGGTCCGTCGTCCGCCCCTCCTGCAAGGAGGCGACAGCTTCAGCTGAACCCTTGCTATCCTCTGGGTCCAGCAACGAAGGTCCTACCACCTCTTCTGTCAGTTGGGGATGCGGGGTCTGTAGACCCCCACCGACCTAACTGCCTGGGCGATGGTCAGCCAGATGTCATGCTTCTCATGGGCAGTGACCTGTGAGGATGACAATGTGAGACAACATCACTACACATGTCCCATGTTAACAAACACACAGTTGTACATACATGTCAAACTTGGCAGTGCATATCATGTAGTCAGGTATTGCAACTGTCATAGTGGTCAGTTGTCCTCTGTGCAAACTCAAAACAATGAAATGGCAGTGCGGGCAGACCAATGGCCTAAGGGTGGACACCCACTCACTGCTCAGACCGGACACTGTGAGGCACAGAGTTGCATAGGATGTGTACCTGCATGTGTAGACCTATTACGTGGCCCACTCCACTTTCAGCCCCTCAATAGTCTCTCCCTAGATTGCATAAGCCACATTGATCAGTGAACACTGCCAACAACAACATGTCAATTTAGTCACCATATTTACTACGGGGGGGGTGGAGGGTTACAAGTGTTTGCTTAACTTTCGCAGCCAAACATACTGCTCTGTATCATGAACACAGCAGTGAAGATAGTTGGGGTCTAGGGTCTGCAGCTGTAGTGCAACTCTCCAAAAACTATCTCACTATAATGAATTGGCAATTTCTCATTCCCAAACCACCATGAGGCCCTCCTGCAGATTGCTACCCTTACATGTCTGGTGTATTGCAGCAGTTCTTAGTTGCCTTCACAGTTATTGGTTGCTGAGATGGCTGGAATGGCGGACATTGTCACATTGCCCTCTTCATCAATGCTAACTTTTGCATGTCAGGAAGTGTCACTATTAGTCAATTGTATGTCATACATCAACACATTTAAATATGGGAAATAGGACAGTAAGTCAATCTGAAACATTGCCAGCTGTGTACATACATCCCCACACTCTCAAACTTAAACTTACTCAGTGTGCATGCTTTCCCTTTGAGGGCACAATGCTAGTAGTGCCAGTCAGACTACATGTAAAAATGGCAAGGCAGTAGACTCCACACTCACCTGCTCCCCTGGTTTCCCATACAGTTGCAGGACTGTGGGAGGAGGCTGTCCAGCAGGGCCTGGTTCTCCTCCTCAGTGAATGCTGGGGCCCTCTCCACAGTACGTGCCATTGCAGGAGACAGAGGACGCAGAGAAAGCAGCAGTGGTGTGATGCGACCCAGTCCTGTGGCATGTAGTGGAAGCAAGTGCTGTCTCAGGGGAACACACAGCCTTAAATCAGTGCTACATGGGCAGTATCTGTTCGATGCGGGCACAGAGATAGGTCAGACTCGTTTGCATCATCCAAATTGGCCCAATCCATGTCTTGGAAAGCATCGGACAAGACTTCAGCGTCGTTCAAACTTTCTGCATCCTGACACCATTGAATTTGCAACATTGTTGTATAGGCCCAAATGAATCTGGCAGCACACAAGTCGTACATGTAGTAAAACCCAGGGCTCGTCTCCATGACAGCCAATAGCCAATGGGTGTGTATGTCTTGGATCCTAGGTGTCCGACGCTTCTCACGGAATCGCACCCGCATAGAGAGACATTACAGCCTATGAGCAAGGCGTGCATGCGCATCGGTGCACAAGTGTCCGACGCGTCTCACGGAATTGCACCCGCATGGAGAGACATTACAGCCTATGAGCAAGGTGTGCGTGCGCATTGGTGCACAAGTTCTGATGCGTCTCACGGAATCACACACACCAGTGTCACCATTGCATTCGGTAGGCAGGGGCTGCCCACCAAAATGTTTTGATATGGACAAAAGGGGCTGGACAACACAGTGACAGCCTGTCACACAGAATAGGCATTCACTATTCATTCTCCATCACATGTGTGTATACATGTGTGTACATTGCATGTTTGATGTGCACAATGTGGTACACCCTACCAGGATGTGCCATGTCACATGGTCACCATAAGGCATTGTGTGTGATGCACCTCCCTACTGTGCTTCAGGACTTTGGTGGCCAACACACGTGGCCTGTGCACAGTGACTGGGGCACATTGAGTATTGTCATGTCACATGAACCCTTCATGGCATATGATATGTAATGTGTGTCCATAGGCTTGCTGTGTGTGGTACATCATGAGTATTTTAAAACAATACTAGGGACATGGACATATTTGTATTTGTGAGTTGGTCATCCCCCCTCCATCAGACTTGGTCCTGTGATTTTGTGTTGTGCCTGTGTGTCACAGACATCCACATTTGACATGCAGACAAGCCTGTTTGCACATCCTGTGTATATTGCTTGTGTTGGGACATGTACATCAGACGTTTTATGGTGACTGTGTCCATGTCACATTACATGTTCCCCATATGTGTGACAGGCAGCTCGTTGTCATATTGACAACACAACTATCCTCACTAACCATTGCAGTGTGTATTTGTCCTGTAGCATATGTTCCAAAGTACTGTGACAGGGCCCACAGTTTGTCGACAGCAGAGCATGGCACTTGTTGTGTCACCATGTGGAGGTGACATGTTTTGTGAGGGGCACATATGTGGCATATGTGTCCATGCAGAATTGCACACACCTGACTCTATTGTGCTCTGATGTGATGTAGCTTGTGTTATTTGGCCTGGTCATTGCCACAGATGTGGGTGAACTGAAATACTTTCTTTGTTTCCCTATGTACTGCAGGGCACCTAATGTTCACAGACCCTTCCCAGACACACAAGAAGAGAACCAAGACCGGTTCTATAGATATATATTAGGGCCTAATGAATAGGTACCTGATAGGATGCAAGACTAAACTGGAAGGGAGTGGACAGGTAAGAATAAATGAAGTATTCAACACAAGTTACAGATATAAAAATAGACCTTTTGCATTTATTTTACTTTTTGGTTGAATATTCATTTCAATTTTTGACCCAAATTTTTTTTCTCAGTAAATACATATTTCGATATTATACAGACAATCAAAACCAATCAAGATATATATCTGTTAAACAACACTATGGTTCAATGCCCCACACAAAACTCAAATTCATACATGCACACACTCAATCCAAACCACATTCATCACATCAAATCAGGTTGGAAGTGAAGACAAATTATCCTTAGGTGTTCAAAATGGATGTAGTGATTGGTATATCATCCAGAAGAAGCCAGGTGATACTTTAGAGAGAGGAAGGTCATCGAATCAAGCGCCAACGCGCGTTTCGGTATAGGACCCACACGGGGGCCCCACCTTCATCAGGGCAGAGAGCGAAGGTAATACTGACGCCGACTTTTGCCGTCCCTGTGGAATTGACGAATGTGGGATCTGAACCTTTCACCAGCCAAAAATTTTTTTGTTTGCGCTCCAGTTACCATTCTGGTTTTCGCTAATTGGTTCTCCATCCTTCGGTGCATAACCTTGAATGTTGACGCTCCTAATCCCACGGAACCAGCTTTGAAGCATTTGTTGCTCGTATCGAGAGGGCGCCTCTGCTGATTCAAATTTCCGGTGCTCCCTACTTGAGCATATACGATACGTCTATCTTCCAGGCAGACGAAGGGAATCTTCTTTATTGTGAACACGGTCGGACGCCTCCTCCTGACACCTGACTGCGTTTACATATTGGTTCGGCAGTCTGATTTCTATGGCCTATCTAGGACTTAGTTTTTAGTCTTGTTCTTGCCCCTTATTATCCTTGGTCTACGCCCTGATGAAGGTGGGGCCCCCGTGTGGGTCCTATACCGAAACGCGCGTTGGAGCTTGATTTAAAGACCTTCCTCTCTCTAAAGTATCACCTGGCTTCTTCTGGATGATATACCAATCACTACATCCATTTTGAATACCTAAGGATAATTTGTCTTCACTTCCAACCTGATTTGATGTGATGAATGTGGTTTGGATTGAGTGTGTGCATGTATGAATTTGAGTTTTGTGTGGGGCATTGAACCATAGTGTTGTTTAACAGATATATATCTTGATTGGTTTTGATTGTCTGTATAATATCGAAATATGTATTTACTGAGAATTTTTTTTTTTGTAAAAAATTGAAATGAATATTCAACCAAAAAGTAAAATAAATGCAAAAGGTCTATTTTTATATCTGTAACTTGTGTTGAATACTTCATTTATTCTTACCTGTCCACTCCCTTCCAGTTTAGCCTTGCATCCTATCAGGTACCTATTCATTAGGCCCTAATATATATCTATAGAACCGGTCTTGGTTCTCTTCTTGAGTGTCTTGCTATTTACCCCGCATCTACCGGTTCTTTATTATGCCCTTGGGGTCCCCCTCTCACAATTGGTTTTCACAGACCCTTCCCAGGCCTTGCCACCATGGTTGAACGTGACTGCATCTGACGGTACCGCTTCACACGCCAGCTGATAGAGCATTTGGAGGTGCAGTTGTCCCCACATTTGCAACCTGGACGTGCATATCCAACTGCGCTGACCCCCAAGGTCAAGGTGATGGCAGCCCTACAATTCTTTGCCACAGGAACATTCCAATACACAGTGGCTGGTGCTGGTGGGATGTCACAGACTATCTTCAGTCGTGTTCTCCGTGATGTATGGGAGGCAATTTTGTTGTATCTGGACCAATACATCCGATTTCCATCCCAACAACAAATGCCAGACATAAAGGGAGATTTCTATGCCTTGGGAGGGATGACAAATGTCATTGGCTCAATTGATGGGACACATGTGGCTTTGATACCACCACATGCACAGGAGCATATGTACCGCATCCGCAAACATTTTCACTCGATTAATGCCCTAGTGGTATGTCTTGCGGACATATCTGTGGGTCCGTTTCCCTGGTTCAGCCCACGACGCCTACATCATGCGGAATAGCAGGATACCACATTTGATGTTACAGCTGCAGAACCAGCGTGCCTGGCTTGTCGGTGAGTAGTAGCGCTTTACCTTACGTGTCTTAGATATCTTTGGATTACACACCCATTTCTGATCCATGACATGTTTGTCTGTTTGTGTGCAGGTGACTCTGGGTACCCCAACATGCTTTGGTTGCTGACACCTCTTAGGAATCCTGTCACACCTGCGCAGATACATTTCAATGAGGCACATGAGCAGACCAGGCGAGTAATACAGAGGACATTTGGACTCCTGGAAAGCCAATTCCGCTGCCTGGACCGGACAGGAGGGGCTATCCAATATGCACCTGAAAAGGTGTGCAAGATATTTATTATGTGTTGCATGTTACACAACATGGCAGTGAGGGAGGAGGTGCCTCTCATCGAAGATGATGACGGACAGCAACCGCCAGCATGTGAGGATCCTGGCCTGGGACATGTTACGAGTGACGATGAGGGTGAGGGGGATGTATGGACTCAGCTCATCAACAACTTCTTCTCCTAATTGTGAGTATACAGTGATGTGTTGGCAAGGAATCTTGATTTACCATATGTGTTTGGGTTGTGCATTGTATGGGTATATGTGTATATGTGTTTCTAAATGCTACGTGTCATGATTGTAGCATTTATGTGTCCTTTGAGTCACTACGTCCTCCCAATCAGTGTTGCCATGAATCTTTGGATATTTTCACAAGTTATTTGAATTGTGTATGTAATGTGTTTTGTAGATGTATGCAGTTGTGTAGTGTAGTGTAGTCCATACATCAGTGAATCTTGGGCATGCTGTATCTGAGGGCTGATTGGCTCTGATTCAGCATCTGTGTGTATGTGCAGTTCACAATGTGTGAGACAAGAAATGTGATGGGCATGGTGTTTTTGTGTTGTGTTGACCTAGGAGTGTGTACCTCTCAAATGTGTCACAGCAACATGAATCAATTTCCAGTGTTTAGATTGCTCTAGTGGTTCCCCTGCCCAGTCTTACTTTAGCATTTAATCACCTATACATGTCAAAACCAGTCAAATTCATCACAGAGTCAAGAATGGTGATTTTGAGTGTTTATTTACATACATGTGTGTGGATGATATAGGTGAAATGGAGTGCTGTACAGTGCAATGGCATTCCAAAGTTCACAGAGGAGTTGGTAGGGATGGTCGGTGGAATTGGCAGAGTAAAGTCCTCAGTCAGTAGATCCATTGGTTCAGATCAAATCCTCCATCACATGTGGGAGAGATGGGGACAGTCGACAAGGTGAAGGGTTTGCACAAAATGGTAGACATCAGGGAAAGGTGTCAACTTCCTGGGTGATGTGCAGGGCCAGCTGCCTCTCACTTGTCCTTCTTTGGACGTCCCCGTGGCTTCTTTGGGGGGGGTCCCTCAGGTGCAGGCTGTGGCGGTGCACTGGAGTCTTCATCAGAATCCACCTCCCTACCTGTGGCAGTTGCAGTTGTTGTGGCAATCTGACGTAGGAATCCCAGTATGTCTCTGTGCACCGCAGTAACATCATCCAACTTGTCCATCTTTGACTCCATGCGGGCCATGTGTGTCTCCACCCGCAAAATGTGTGAATCCTATCTGGCACGATGTTCAACCTGATGTTCTTTAATGTCCCTGAGGTGCACCACAATCTAGCCAAAGTCTCCGGAGCATTGCTGGTACGCATTAATGATACGTACCAATTGGGGATCAGCTTGGGGTTCAGCAGCATGGCCATGGGGTGGCCTCAGCCTACCCCCACTCCCATCACCCCTACCACCACGAGCAGCTTCTGCTGTTGCAGGCACAGACGACACTGGGCCTCCTCTAATGATGACACTGGTGGAATTGGCAGCCACCTCCAGGCTACCCTGTGTTGCTGTGCCCTGGGTGTTGGGTTGGGTTTTTCTGTCTGTGTTAGTAGGGGTCATCTGGGTGTTGTCAGATGGAGCAGGAATGGTGGCAGGGGGCACAGATGTTACTGCTGCTGCACGCTGATCCACACCGGAGGTGCCAGGTTGTTCATGGTCAACGTCAGAGGAGTGAGAGGCATCCACACCGGCCTGCTCTGTGTCAACCAGAGTCTGGGACTGTGAATCTTCCTCGTCTGCTCTTGGAGTTTCCCCAGCTGCACCTGTGGGTGAAAGAGACACACCATGTATGTTGTGGTTCAGCACACATAAATGTATCACACACATTCAATTCTGTACAATGTTTCATGATGAGTGTATGTGCATGGCTTTGTCCTCAATTATCACAGTCAGATGCTGATGTAGGTTTTGTACAATTTCCAGATGCGTTTTATGTACACGTAGAGCTATGTGCATGGATAGCTCATGTATTTTTAAGGTGCCTTACATGTACATTGCAAAACGTGCCCTCCCCTGCTTCACACAGGTGTGTTGTTTGTTGTTGGTGGGAGGAATGTGTGTGGCAGGGCCTGCTGGGGTTGAGGTTGCACTCCTTCTCCCCCCTGGACCGGATAGGACCCCATGGGCCATGCTTCCAAGACAGTGAGTCGGAGTACATGTTCAAGTTGCCTGACAGTGGTGTCTTGGTGTTTGTTGGTGCCCAAGTCCCAGAAAGGCCTTGTGCTCCCCAATCAATCAATCGTTTAATTTGTAAAGCGCACTACTTACCCATAAGGGTTTCAAGGCGCGGGGGGGGTGCTGCTGCTACTGGTCGAAGAGCCAGGTCTTGAGTTGTCTCCTGAAGGTCAGCAGGTCCTCGGTTTGTCGTAGGTAGAGGGGGAGGGTGTTCCAGGTCTTGGCGGCGCGGTGGGAGAAGGACCTGCCTCCAGAAGTGGTTCTATGGATGCGCGGGACATTGGCCAGGGCATGGCCAGCAGAGTGGAGTTTCCTGTTGGGTACATAGAAGGAGAGTCGACTGTTGAGATAGGCTGGTCCAGTCTTGTGGAGTGCCTTGTGTGCGTGGGTCAGGAGCTTTAAGGAGATTTTCATGTCGACGGGGAGCCAGTGCAGGTTCCTCAGGTGGGGGGTGATGTGATCACGTCACGGGACGTCGAGGATCAGGCGTGCAGAGGCGTTCTGGATTCTTTGTAGTCTGTTGATGAGCTTGGATGAGGCTCCGGCGTAGAGGGCGTTTCCGTAGTCGAGTCTGCTGCTGACTAGGGCCTGGGTGACTGTTTTCCTTGTGTTTGTCGGGATCCATCTGTAGGTCTTGCGGAGCATGCGGAGGGTGTTGAAGCAGGTGGAGGAGACTGCATTGACTTGTTTGGTCATGGTGAGTTTCGAGTCGAGGATGACTCCCAGGTTGCGTGCGTGGTCGGTGGGGGCCGGGAGGGTCCCCAGTGACATGGGCCACCATGAGTCGTCCCATGCTGAGGGGTTGGACCCGAGGTTGAGGATCTCCGTCTTGTCTGAGTTCAGCTTAAGTAGGCTTTCCTTCATCCAGTCGGCGACTGCCTTCATTCCCTGGTGGAGGTTGGATTTGGCGGTGAGAGGGTCCTTGGTGAGGGAGAGGATCAGCTGAGTGTCGTCGGCGTAGGAGATTATGTTGAGGTCGTGCTGTCGGGCGATGAGTGCTAGTGGTGCCATGTAGACGTTGAACAGCATCGGGTGGAGGGAAGATCCTTGTGCGACGCCGCAGATGATCTCGGAGGCCTTGGACCGGAACGGGGGGAGGCGGACTCTCTGAGTTCTGCCTGAGAGGAAGGAGGTGGTCCAGTCCAGGGCCTTCTCCCGGATCCCTGCGTCATGGAGTCGCATGCGTAGTGTGCGGTGGCAGACGGTGTCGAAGGCAGCGGAGAGATCCAGGAGGATGAGGGACGCTGTCTCACCATTGTCAAGAAGGATCCTGATGTTGTCTGTGGTGGCGATGAGGGCGGTCTTGGTGCTGTGGTTGCTGTGGAATCCTGATTGGGCGAGGTCCAGGATGTTTTTGTCTTCGAGGTGACGGGTGAGCTGGGTGTTAACTACCTTCTCGATGACCTTTGCTGGGAACGACAGCAGGGAGATGGGTCGGAAGTTCTTGAGTTCGCTCGGACCCGCCTTCGGTTTCTTCAGTAGGGCGTTGATCTCTGCGTGCTTCCAGTTCTCAGGGAAGGTAGTGGTCTCGAAGGAGAGGTTGATGATTTTGTGCAGGTGGAGTTCGATGGAATTGCTGGCTTTGTTGAAGATGTGGTGTGGGAGAGGGTCGGACGGGGATCCGGAGTGGATTGTGCCCATGGTCTTGGTTGTGTCCTCAATGCTCATGTTGGCCCAGGTTGCCAGGGTGTCGTGGGCGGTGGGGTGCGGTGGGTCCGGTGCGGCGAGGTCTGCAGGGGTCATCCGGGGTTTGAAACTGTCGTGGATGTTGGTGATTTTCCGGTGAAAGAAGGTGGCGAGGGAGTCGCATAGGGCTTGCGATGGCGGGATGTTGTTGGCGCTGGAGCTGGGGTTGGAGAGTTCCTTCACGATGGTGAAGAGTTCCTTACTGTTGTGTGCGTTGTTGTCAAGGCGGTCTGTGAAGGAGGTCCTTTTGGCAGTCCTGATGAGGTGGTGGTGGTTGTGGATGGCGTCTTTGTGTGTGTCGCGGCTGATCGGCGTCTTGTCGTGCCATATGTTCTCCAATTTCCAGCAGGTGCGCTTTGAGTCGAGGAGTTCCGGGGTGAACCAGCTGACTCTTTTGCTGGTGTCTCTGTTGGTGGGTTTTTTCAGCGGGGCCACGGTGTTGGCGCACTCGTTCATCCAGCATTCGAGGGTGAGTGCACCATCATCGGGGTTGGTGGGGTTGGTCGGAGGGTTGAGTGCGAGTTTTGTCAGTAGTTGTTCTTCAGTGACTTTGCCCCAGCAGCGGCGGGGGGTTTGTAGGGTGCGGTGGTGTGTGAGGGGTTTTCGGAAGGAGAAGTGTATGCAGTGGTGGTCTGTCCTGGTGAGTTCAGAGGTGTGGCTGAAGGTGACGTGGGGGCTTGAGGAGAAGATGGCATCAAGCATGTGACCGGCGATGTGGGTCGGTGTCGTGACGAGCTGTTTCAGTCCGATGTTGGCGAGGTTGTCGGTCAGGGTGGAGGTGTTGTTGTCATTGTTGTTCTCCAGATGATAGTTCAGGTTTCCGAGGAGGATGTAGTTAGTGGAGGTCAGCGTGTGCGTGCTGATGAGGTCGGCGATGGAGTCGCAGAATTGAGGCCGGGGTCCTGGCGGTCTCTAGATGAGGGTGCCTCTTAGGATGGTCTTAGGGTCCGTGTGGATCTGGAAGTGTCTGTGTTCGGCGGTGCTGAGGGGTGTCTGTTGAGAGTGAGACCCTGATGGTGTTTTTGTGGAAGATGGCGATTCCTCCTCCAGCCCTGTTGGTGCGATCTCTACGGGTGATCTTGTACCCGTCAGGGATGGCTATGGCGATGTCTGGCGAGGAGGCTTCATTCATCCAGGTCTCGGTCAGGAAGGGGACGTCCGGTGATGCGGTGTCGAGTAGGTCCCAGATTTCGACGGCGTGTTTGTGTGCGGAGCGGGTGTTGATCAGGATGCATTTAAGCTGGTTGGGTTCCTTCGTGGCAGGTGTCTCGGTGCTTTCGAGGCAGGTGAAGCTGCAGTTCAGGCAGGTAAAGGGACCGTGGGTGCGCTTCGGGGCGGCCTTGTAGCAGGTGTGGGTCCTTCCTGGGTTGAGAGTGACGAGGGTTTTGGCGTCGTAGTGGCGGCGGTCTTCGTGGCTGCTGCGGGGGGCAGGGTTTCTGGTGCTGGGCGCGGTCCAGGAGCAGACGGGCGCAGCCGGGCTTGCCTTAGGTGCGCGGCGCGCCCGCTGCACGTGTCCGCTGCGCGTCCTCACAGCGGCCGCCATATATGGGGAGGAGGGGAGGGAGGAGCAGCTGGGAGGCGGGAGGTGTGTTACCAGGGGCAGCACATGGGCGCGGAGGGGGCGGGTCTGCAGAGGAAGCAGCGGCGGGGGCAGGGAAGTGGAGCAGGGTGATCTTGGGAAGGAGTTGGGCAGGGGCAGGGATCAGGAGGGCATGGAAGGCAGTAACGGGGCACAGAATCAAAGGGGGCCACAGCAGAGTAAAATAGGGCACAGAATCAAAGGGGGCAACAGCAGAGTAAAACGGGGCACAGAATAAAAGGGGGCAACAGCAGAGTAAAACGGGGCACAGAATCAAAGAGGGCAACAGCAGAGTAAAACGGGGCACAGAATCAAAGGGGGCAACAGCAGAGTAAAAAGGGGCACAGAATCAGGCAATGGGACACAGAACAGAGCGGCGAGCGGGAGGCAGGGGGGCACAGAGGAGGAGCGGACAGGCAGAGAAGGCACGGTAGAGCAGATACAAACCAAGGCCACCACTGACCACCAGGGATGAGGCGCAGGAGGAAGCCTGCGGGTGGTGGAGGGCCTCGACTTCGGCGGCGATCAGGACACTTCAGCGGGTTGCAGGAGGATCTGCAGCGGGGGGGAGCGACCTACCAGGAAGGTCAAGGGTCGCTCTCCTCACCGCGCAACGGCCGCCATATATGGGGAGGACGGGAGGGAGGAGTATCTGGGAGGCGGGAGGTGTGTTAGCAGGGGCAGCGAATGAGCGCGGAGGGGGCGGGCCGCAGGGGAAGCGGCGGCGGGGGCAGGGAAGCAGAGCGGGGCGATCTCGGGAAGGAGACGGGCAGGGATCAGTAGGGCATGGAAGGCAGCAACGGGGCACAGAATCAAAGGGGGCAACAGCAGAGTAAAACGGGGCACAGAATCAAAGGGGGCAACAGCAGAGTAAAAGGGGGCACAGAATCAAAGGGGGCAACAGCAGAGTAAAAAGGGGCGCAGAATCAGGCAATGGGGCACAGAACAGAGCAGCGAGCGGGGGCCAGGGGGGCACAGAGGAGGAGCGGACAGGCAGAGAAGGCACGGTAGAGCGGATACAAACCAAGGCTACCACTGGCCACCAGGGATGAGGCGCAGGTGGAAGCCTGCAGGTGGTGGAGGGCCTCGACTTTGGTGGCGATCAGGATACTTCAGCGGGGGTGCAGGCAGAGCTGCAGCAGGGGGCAGCGACCTACCAGGAAGGTGAAGGGTCGCTCACGCCCCACACCAGAGCCCAGTGTCTCCAATCTTGCTTGCACTTTGATACTCCCTGTGAGGTGAGCCTGGTGCATGGGCCTATTCCTGGGGCAGGTGGGATGGGGACTCTGGCCTGGGACTCCAACTCCCATCATGCATTTGACTCCACCCCCTTCCCAGAAAACCCATGCTTCCTTCCTGTGACTCAGCTTTCCTGGTATTGGATGTGTGCAGACAAGATGGCTGCTGCATGGGACTGGTGTTCAAATCCCATTGCCTTGCTGTGTATTTGTACTCAGTTTTGAGACTTTTGTGAATGGGGATCTTGCCAGTGACATTGCAGGTATGTTTGTAGTTACAATCTGCATTGGGACACAAATACCACCATGGATTGCATATACTCCCACCCGGGCATAGTGTCAGGCATTTTGGAAGTCCGTTTACCTTGAGTCTCAGGTTGTGTTTTGTCCCAGGTGTGTTGTTTGTTATTGGTGGGAGGGGTGTGTGTGGCTGGGCCTGCTGGGAGTTGTAGTATGAGGTTGCACTCCTTCTTCCCCCTGGACCGGACAGGACCCCATGGGCCATGCTTCTAAGACAGTGAGTCTGAGTATATGTTCAAGTTGCCTGACAGTGGTGTCTTGGTGTTTGTTGGTGCCCAAGTCCCAGAAAGGCCTTGTGCTCCCCACACCAGAGCCCAGTGTCTCCAATCTTGCCTGTACTTTGACACTCCCTGTGAGGTGAGCCTGGTGCATGGGCCTATTCCTGGGGCAGGTGGGATGGGGACTATGGCCTGGGACTACGAATCTCACTCTGCTTTCAGCTACACCCACCTGTCCAGCACGCCAGACCTTCCTTCCTATGACTTGGCTTCCCTAGGAGTGTGTGAAACTGTGGCAGCTTGATGGCTGGCGCTGTTTGGTGGTGTATGGGGCCAAATCCCGGGGGTGTTTGTCATTTGGTCTGTACATGTATTGCCCTAGGTACATGTTACTATGACATTGCATGTATTGTGTGGCTCTAGGTGGCATACACATGAGAGGATAGTTATGTTTAGGTTGATGTGGCTTGATGACAGTGAATGTTTTCTCTGTGCCCCTGACATTATTGTCTGTGTGTGCTGATTGCCGTGACATCACATTTTGTAATAGTTGTTTGTGTACTCACCAGTCTCTGGTAACCAGGCAATCCATGGAGGCCAACTGGTGGGAACATGGCCCACACCTTCTCCTCCCAGGAAGTGAAATACACCGGTTTTGCAGGAGGACCACCACCAGTGGGCTGGCTCAGGGCATGGTCTTTGCTGATGAGTTTCTTGACCCTCCTGCGTATGTTGTACCACTGGTTCCTGATGTCATCCATTGTGCGCATGGTAGGTGCATTCACCTTGTTGACAATCCTCGCCCACATCTTGTTTTTCTGGGATAGGGGGGTCTGTTGGACCAAGGAACCAAATAACTGTGGCTCTACTCTGATGATTTCATCTACCATGACCTCCAACTCACTGTCTGAGAACTTTGGATTCTTCTTTGGGGGCATGGTGACGGGTGGTGCTGGAGATGGATGGGTGTGTGTGTGGTAGTGAGGGTTGGTGAGTATGTGAATGGCTGGGTGGCTGCACAAGAACATGGAGTGGACATAGAGAAATCTAAAGTTTTGCAAAAAATGTATAGCCCGGGTTTTACTGATAAATTGAAGGCGCAAACCACTACTAGAACATACTTCAAATTGTTACAGCGCTCAAGCTGGATGTAATCCATCTGCAGAACCTCAAAGGGTGCAGTGGGTGTCGCAAATCCTCCTGCTGGAGTTCGCGTACCTTTCCCTGGGTTATACTTCAGACAGATCATACAGGTCTGCACCACCCTCTTTGCTGTGCTAGCAATCTCTGGATGCTCCCAGACTTGGGTAAGCAATTTCACAATTGCGGAAGCTCCAACATGTGCTAGCCCATGTGCCATCTGGACCATAGGTTGTACAAAAGCCGTGGGTAACTTCCATCTATCCATCTGCTTATTTCTCCAGCAACCCTCGTCATCCAGTTCTCCTTCGCTAACCCATTGTTCCCGCTCTTTGTCAGAAGCGGTCTTTTGTATTTCTCGCACTTGCTCCTTCGCATCATGCCATCTCTCCACCTGTGACTTCACTACATACATGGCAGTAGTGCCGGGCTGCATCGCAGTCTCCCGTGCTACTCGATCCGCTAACGCATTCCCTTCTCCAACCTTATCAACCACTTTCCTATGGGCGCTACACTTAACAATGGCGATTTTCTTTGGGTATGTCAATGCAGTTAAAAGGTTGTGAACTAACTCCCCATGCATTATCTGTACCCCATGTGACGTTAGAAACCCTCTCTCCTTCCAGAGTAGGCCGAAATCGTGCGCTACTCCGAAGGCATAGCGGCTGTCTGTGTAAACATTCACACACAATCCTGTACTGAGCTCACACGCTCGTGTTAACGCTATCAGTTCCGCTGCTTGAGCTGATTTCTGTGGTATGCGTGCTGTCTCCACTATCGTCTGTAACGTAGTAATTGCATATGCTGCTGAAGTCGTACCATCTGGTAGCTTCAGGCATGATCCATCTACCCACAACTCTCCATCTACATCTGAAAAGGGCGTATCCTGGAGATCAATACGACCCTTTGTTTGTTCCTCAGTCACAAGAATACAATCATGCGCTTTCTGTGCCTCAGGCTGGGTCTCGGGGTATGGCAACAATGTGGCCGGGTTTAATGTCACGCACCTTTTTAACGTAATGTGAGGAGCTAAAAGCGTCAACTCATATCCCGTTAAACGGGCACTGGTCAAATGCTGCGTCTTTGTTTGATTAAGCAGGGCATCAACAGCGTGGGGAACTAACACCAACAGTTTATGGGACAATACAATTCCCTCACTTTGGCGTATTGACACAGCTGTCGCCGCAACCGAGCGAAAACACCCTGGTAGTGCTCGGGCGACAGGATCAAGCACAGCCGAAAAGTATGCACAAGGGCGCTGCTTATCGCCGTGCATCTGCACTAAGACTGATAATGCACATCCATCTTTCTCATGCACATACAACGAATAGGGTTTTGCATAATCAGGGGTCCCTAACAGTGGTGCTGAACAAAGGGCCTGTCGTAATTGCTGAAAAGCAGCGTCACATTCATCTGACCAGGGGATCGGGATGGGCGTGTCTTTTGTCAAGAGCGCTAGTAATGGCTTAGCTATGTGTGAAAACCCCAATATCCACTGTCTACAAAAAGAAACAAGACCCAAAAATGCACGCACATCCTTCTGCGTGGATGGCCTTGGTGTGTCCAAAATTACTTGGATACGATCTGGTGTGAGTGCACGCCCCTCCTTAGACAAAAGGTGACCCAAATAAGTCACCTTTGGTCTACAGAATTGCAATTTCTTCCTAGAGACCTTATGATTGTGGGACGCTAAAAAAGAAAGTAAGGCTATCGTACTTTTCTCACACAACTCCAGGGTGTCAGCCGCCAACAGGATGTCATCAACATATTGAATGAGGGCGACCCCCTCGAGTAAGGCAAAGGAATCCAACTGCCGCTTCAAAGCCTGACTATAAATACTAGGGCTTTCTGTATAGCCCTGGGGAATTCTACAAAAACGATAAGATCTATTGTTTAATGTGAACCCAAAAAGAAATCGGCTATCAGGGTGAATGGGAATAGAGAAGAAGGCATTTTTCAAATCAATCACCGAGAACACGGTCGCCGTAGGCGGGACCAAGGTAAGCAACGTCGTGATATCGGAAACCACCGGATACTGAGGTATCACGATCTTGTTCACCTCCCTCAAATCAATTATGAACCGATAAACCTTTGCATCCGTGTCCTTTTTCAGAATAGGGAGAATCGGACTGTTACAGATATTATAGGGAACTTCTTCCACTACCCCCACTGCGATCAAGTCTTGCACAATCTGTATGAGAGCCTCCTCGCCCTCCTGGGAAATACGATACTGTGGGAGGCGCGGTAGTACCGCCCCCTCCTGGACACTAATGTGGACCGGAGGAATCACCATTTGTCCGACATCTGTGTCCGATGTTGCCCATAAAGTTTGGGGGAGGGTAGCCAACAACGCATCCTCTGAGATCGTACACATCCGCCCAGATCGGGGGTAGTTGTCATTTAAAATCACCCTCACACCCTCAGGGGAACAGCGAATTGTAGCCCTAAAATGCTTTAACATATCAAGGCCCATAATGTTATCCGGTGTGTACGGAGCAAGCAGAAACGGACAAGGCGCAGAAAAACAATCAACTTTAAATGCAAGGGGCTGTGAAAGAGGGCTTCGGGAAAGTGTACCGTCAAACCCTACCGATGTAACTATTGAGCCGGATGGGGGAGCCCCCGGAACCAAGTACCTAGACAATGCACTACGTGTCGCTCCTGTATCCACTAGGAACTGATCAGTAGAACCTAAAACCTCAGCCGATACATAAGGACCCGTCTGATCGACCGGCACCTCAACTGATTCGGACCCCCATCCTACGCATTCCTATGCATGCTGAGAATCGTGATATCCCAATCGATCGCTGTCCGATACATGATACTGGTGCTGGCGATCGAAAACATTTGAGCTATCTCGGTGCTGTCCGGCAGTATCGAAACGGACATTATCGTTGGAATTCCCTCTAAAGTTCGAGAAGCCCCCTCTACCTCTCGGCCCACCCGGAGTGTGCCCCTGACGCGAAGCACGCAACGCTGGGCAATCCCTGGCCCAATGGCCCAACTGCTTGCAATACGCACACTGGTTCCTATTCAAATCAGATCGGCCCGAAGGGGGACCATAAGATCCGCCCCTTCCTCTATTATTATTACCCCGGCGGGGCGGGCCATATACTTGTGCTAACATCACTTTGGTTTTAAGATCTTTCGATTTCTTCTCCTCCTGGCCCTTCGCCTCGTGCTCCTGACGCTCATAATACTGGGCAATGGTCAGAAGGGCCGTCGGTGTCGCGGAGGACCAAGAACTCTCACTCGCTTTTAACCGGGCCGCAACTGCCGGCAGCAGATTAGCCACATATTTGTCCGCGAAAAGGTGGCGGCCCGTGTCGTCAGTAAGCGACTGGCCACTAAAATCATGGAACGTTTCCTCAAAACGCGTAAAGAAGTCCGCGACTGACTCGTCAACTTTCTGTTTACATGCTGCTAACATATTCCAGTCAATCTTTTTAGGGGGGATAATCGTCTTCAACTTAGCCACAATAGCCGCAGGGAGATCTAAAATATTCTGGGGTGGTTTCTGTGCGGGCTTCCGTTCCCTATCCTCATCCTCAAGGTCAGACCACCGGGCCTTGAAGGCAACCGCATCATCTACCTTCCGGACAGAGCGCCACATATCCGGCGGTAGGATAAGGCCAAAGAACAGGTCTATATCCGCCAAGGTCATAATGCAAGAATTCAAGGCCCCCTCGACTTCTTCATAGAAGGCCGCTGGATTCTTGCGGGGGTCAGGCAGCGCATTCTTTAATGCCATAACATCGGCCCTATGCCATGGAGTATAAACCCAGTTATATACAAAATATCCCCTTGCATCGGCGGAGTTAACATCCGAGCTAGTCCCCGCTCCTTTAGGAGGAACATACAAAGGCGCCGCCTCTCGCATTGGTTTAGCATGCACTATGTCATCCTTATCTGACTGGGAGGCAGATGGGTGGCCCCCTGCTGCAGACGAATCCGACTGCTTCTCCTCCTCCGTTTGTTGACGTGCTTTCTCTCTAAGGGCCAGTACCTCGTCCCGCAAAGCGAACAGCCGCCGAGCCGCCTCAGAAGCCTTAGGGGGAGAAAAAACACCATTACGTAATGCTCCGGCATCCAAAGACACGTCGTCAGGCTCAAAGACACTAGAATATTTTCGGAAAGCTGCGATTACTTCTTCTGAAAAATGAGACAGAAAATACACCCTCTCTCTATCTTGCCACGACCCCCAAGCATGGAACAACTCATCCATAGACATCTTGCCCTTAAGTGCACGAAGGGAAAGTTTCCGGAGCTCAGCCATATGCTCGGCCGATAACATGGACCGTGTGTCGACCTTACCCGGAGCCGGGCCAGAATCTTGCGGCCGTGGAGCAGATGCGCCAACATAAGGGGGCGGAGAGCGATCTAGTAAATAAAAATCGTCATCAGGATTATTAAGGACAGGATAAAGCGGCTGACGAACAACATATTGACCCGAAACTTGTAGCCTACGCTCTTTCTCTTGTCTGTCCGTTTGCTCTTTATCCTCCCGACGCTTCGCTTCCTGCGCTCGCACATGATCATTCTTTCGCTGCTCCTTATCAAACAGCGCTTTCTCACGTTTCTCTCGCTCACGCACTTCCTTCACCCATAATCGCACACACTCAAACATATCCTGACGAGCACGTCGCTTACACATACACTGTTCCACATACTCAATCTTACGTATATCAAACGATCCATACAAAGGCCATCGCAACTCAGGATCCTTCCTAGTATATTTCCTCCATAACGTGCTGTACATTATGGAAGAAAGACCATGCTTCACGTACATATCCCTATTAGGAGTCCCCTCTGGGGGAGCTGGAGCAGATTCCTCGAGGTTCAACCGATTCCTAAGACAGCAGCACCACTTACGAAGTGCGCTAAAAGCAGGCATGCTAGGAATAATGCAAAATATGCAGTATTATCAAGAAAAATGGCACTTAATCGTTGCGCCGTTCAAAGTTTACACAGCTCCGGAGAAATTTCTCCACATTACCTGCCTATATGTGTTGCAACGCATATATTTTCACAAAGACTAATTCAAAATATGACTAGTCACCATCAATCAAACTCAAATAGCCAGACCAGGCTTCAAAACTCGGAGCAAGTACCGTACAACGGTTCTTACCAATCAAGAGTCCAGGTTCCAACTGCCAAGCTCCACAATCGCCCAAACGGCTCTCACGGCAGGACCGACAGAAGAGGTCTCAGTCGATGACCGGCGCCACCCAGATGGTCAGCTCGGAAGGGAAGGAAGAAAAACCTCGGGATGCCAAGGCTAAGACGCCGCTGGCAGTGATCACGTCCCTGGCCAAACTCCTCACCTTCGTCGCGACCAGTCCTTCGAGCATCCGAGTCGCCGATGAGCCCCACGTGACGGCCGCCAATTGATGAATACAAGCCCCAGCTAGGCCCGCAAGAGACAAGGGTTCGCTCTTCTGTAACGAAATCTATAAGGAAGTTGGCACGGAAACTGCAAAGTACAAAAACAACGTTTATTAACCCTTAAGGGTGGTCCTACAATCCACACAACACTCTTCAGTATTGCAAGGAGTAGCACAAAGAACTTGCATACACAGTCCCCTTTTATACACAGCGAAGGGGCTCATGAGTGGGTGGATACCACTAAGTTGAAGAACATTACCATTTAGGGTCATTCTCGATACCGAATCAATACATGGGCGGAGCTAACACACTCCTTGGGCCCGCGAAAACACATGGTCAAGCAAAGCTAATTATAACAGATGTGGTCAAGTCTGGGCATGCGCCAGACGGACAAGGGAGGGCTATTTATAACCTGTTGCTAGGCAGATTACAAGAGCAACTAACACAGAAGTCGGACTCTCCTCGTGGTGAACACATGGCAGCATGTCAATACAAAATGGAGTCCGGACTTCGGCCAACATAATGGGGAAAACACGATAAAAGGGAAACACTAATGTTTTCAGTAAATGCTTAATCACATTCTGCCTTAATTTACAACAGCTGGCGCTGTTTGGTGGTGTATGGGGCCAAATCCCGGGGGTGTTTGTCATTTGGTCTGTACATGTATTGCCCTAGGTGGATGTATGACGTTACAACGCACACTTTTACAACGCATGCACTTACAACGCATTTTTTACAACGCATAATCCATTACAACGCATGACATTACAACGCATGACACTACAACGCATTTTTAAAAAATACCTTTACAACGCATTGCCATTACAACGCATACTACCTTTACAACGCATACCATTACAACGCATTATATTAAATTACATTTAAGGTAAGTATTAGATAGTATAGGGGTAAAAATTACTATTATAACTCCAGGGGGTGCAACAGTAGGGTAAGTGTTGGATAGTATAGGGGTAAAAATTACTATTCTAACTCCAGGGGGTGCATCAGTAGGGTAAGTGTTGGATAGTATAGGGGTAAAAATTACTATTCTAACTCCAGGGGGTGCATCAGTAGGGTAAGTGTTGGATAGTATAGGGGTAAAAATTACTATTCTAACTCCAGGGGGTGCATCAGTAGGGTAAGTGTTGGATAGTATAGGGGTAAAAATTACTATTCTAACTCCAGGGGGTGCATCAGTAGGGTAAGTGTTGGATAGTATAGGGGTAAAAATTACTATTCTAACTCCAGGGGGTGCATCAGTAGGGTAATTGTTGGATAGTATAGGGGTAAAAATTACTATTCTAACTCCAGGGGGTGCATCAGTAGGGTAAGTGTTGGATAGTATAGGGGTAAAAATTACTATTCTAACTCCAGGGGGTGCATCAGTAGGGTAAGTGTTGGATAGTATAGGGGTAAAAATTACTATTCTAACTCCAGGGGGTGCATCAGTAGGGTAAGTGTTGGATAGTATAGGTGTAAAAATTACTATTCTAACTCCAGGGGGTGCATCAGTAGGGTAAGTGTTGGATAGTATAGGGGTAAAAATTACTATTCTAACTCCAGGGGGTGCATCAGTAGGGTAAGTGTTGGATAGTGTAGGGGTAAAAATTACTATTCTAACTCCAGGGGGTGCAACAGTAGGGTAAGTGTTGGATAGTATAGGGGTAAAAATTACTATTCTAACTCCAGGGGGTGCAACAGTAGAGTAAGTGTTGGATAGTGTAGTGTAATATTATGCGTTGTAATGGTATGCGTTGTAATGGTAGTATGCGTTGTAATGGAATGCGTTGTAAAGGTAGTTTTTAACAATGCGTTGTAATGGTATGCGTTGTAATGTCATGCGTTGTAATGGATTATGCGTTGTAAAAAATGCGTTGTAAAGGTAGTGCGTTGTAAAAGTTGCGTTGTAAAGGTTGTTCCCCGCCCTAGGTACATGTTACTATGACATTGCATGTATTGTGTGGCTCTAGGTGGCATACACATGAGAGGATAGTTATGTTTAGGTTGATGTGGCTTGATGACAGTGAATGTTTTCTCTGTGCCCCTGACATTATTGTCTGTGTGTGCTGATTGCCGTGACATCACATTTTGTAATAGTTGTTTGTGTACTCACCAGTCTCTGGTAACCAGGCAATCCATGGAGGCCAACTGGTGGGAACATGGCCCACACCTTCTCCTCCCAGGAAGTGAAATACACCGGTTTTGCAGGAGGACCACCACCAGTGGGCTGGCTCAGGGCATGGTCTTTGCTGATGAGTTTCTTGACCCTCCTGCGTATGTTGTACCACTGGTTCCTGATGTCATCCATTGTGCGCATGGTAGGTGCATTCACCTTGTTGACAATCCTCGCCCACATCTTGTTTTTCTGGGATAGGGGGGTCTGTTGGACCAAGGAACCAAATAACTGTGGCTCTACTCTGATGATTTCATCTACCATGACCTCCAACTCACTGTCTGAGAACTTTGGATTCTTCTTTGGGGGCATGGTGACGGGTGGTGCTGGAGATGGATGGGTGTGTGTGTGGTAGTGAGGGTTGGTGAGTATGTGTATGGCTGGGTGGCTGCACAAGAACATGGAGTGGACATAGAGAAATCTAAAGTTTTGCAAAAAATGTATAGCCCGGGTTTTACTGATAAAGATTTGGAGAGTTTGAATGCGTCTGGCAAACGATTGCAAATAAAAGAATTAATGAATGCTTTGGAGAAATTGGGTGATTTAGAATGGTGGAAAGGTGGATGGACGAAAAAGAAGGAAGAAATGCTTGCAAGTAAAAATGCGACTTTGTTTCCATTAAGAGAAACAGGACAGGCTGAAATGGTATGCCCTATAAGAGAAGTTCCAGGTGGTGGATATGTTCACGTTCCTTGGTCAGGACAGGATATATTATTCTTTACGAATGATCTTCCCAGGTTGAGAGAGAGACCTGTCGAGTGGTATAAGTAAGTAGAGAGGTTTGTAAAAGTTTCAAAAGTGCTGTTGAAAGATTTAGATGGTTTGTTTGAGATTGTAGTTCCAGCTGATTTATGGACTGAGTGTAAAATTACTGTTGATTGGCCGAAAGAAGAATATCCTAGAGATGTGAAAACAGGAGCACCTTCAGAAGAAGTGATGAGAAAATATAATCAAGTAATTACTTTCTTGAAAAGTAAGATTTTTCCGAAGGAAACCGATTGGGTTAAAATTGACAGGACAACACAGGAACCCAAAGAATCAGTACATGCTTATTATGAGAGGTTGTTACAGGTATTTAAGCAGTATAGTGGTTTCGAGAGTATAGGTGACAAAGATATGGGACAATTTGTATATAGGTTTGTTTTTGGATTAAAACCTGAAATCAACAACACGATTCAGCAACATTTGATTTGTCCGCAGAATAAAACAGTCAATGAGATTCTGCGATATGCTAAATATTGCAGTGATGATATTGAGTCAAGACATAAAAAACTGAAAGAGAAAATAATGTGGGCACAGGTGAAAGTGGCAGAACAGAAAGATGGAGACAATGGTTCTCAAGTAGCTTTTGTCAGATGACAGGACAAAATCAAAATTCTCAGAATGACCAGGTACCTAATGGAGGTAGAGGTAGAGGTAAGATGAATAAAGAAGAATTGAAAAAGAAATTTCCTCGTCATGCATGCGGAAAATTTGGACATTGGAGGAATGAGTGTAAATCTTTGATAAGAAATAATGGAATGAATCAAAATTTCAATCCGCAGATGCAGAATGAGGTGGTTGTGAATCAACAACAGCAACAACAGCAGCAGGTAGTTACACCACAGGTACAACAAGTGCAGGTGCCTCAAGCTCCTATGCCAAATAATGTGAATGCTCAAGTACAGAGATACAGTGCAAATACTGGATTTCACGCAGGTGCACAAGTTGGTAAGAATCAAAATGTACAAGTGGTTTCAGAATATTTGTTGCAATGTCCTTAGAGTGAGTCAGACTCATCTCAATGACAGTGCGTAAGGGGGGAGGAAGAGTGTGTGCTTGGCGCATCTCTAGAGGTAGATCCATCAGGTCCTTTTGTTGATGGGAAAGTGGAGGGTAATGATGTTACATTCCTTGTGGACACTGGTGCTACCCGTTCTACTGTTAGAGCAGCAGAAATTCCAAACCTACCCCTCTCGAGAGAAACCATCCAAGTTGTGGGAGTTTCAAATAAATTTAGTAAGACTCCAATAACAAGACCAATAGAAGTTCATATTGGAAAATTCAGAGACATGCATCGGTTTGTGGTATGTGATACAAGTACGGTGAACCTTTTAGGCAGGGACTTGTTATACAAGATGAATTGCACCATCTATTGTACGGCAGATGGTATTGCTTTTCATAGACCAGATGAGGATGTTGCTTTTATAATGATGTTAGCAAAGCAAGGGACAGAAGTGAATGATTTGTATTCATTGCTCACAGAAGAAGATTCACTTGCAGAGTTGAGAAATACAGTAAAATCGGATGTATGGGATTTTACAGGAAAGGACATTGGTTTGATTAAGGGTGTGCACCCTCTTCAGGTTACAGTTAAACCAGGTGCAGAATATCCAAACACACCTCAGTACAGGATGAGTCCTGAGATCACAGCAGGAGTGATTCCTGGAATTGATCAAATGATTGAGCTAGGTATTTGAAAGAGATACTAGGTAGTGCTTGTAATTCACCTAGTATGGGGATTAAGAAACCAAGTGGAAAATACAGAAGAGTGCAAGATCTGTGCAAAATTAATAAGATTGTAGTACCTTGTTGTTCAATAGTGCCAAACCCAGCAGTGATTCTTTGTCAAATTCCTTGTGATGCAGAATGGTACACAGTGATTGATCTGTGTCAAGCATTTTTCTTGATACCATTACATCCAGATAGCCAATATCTTTTTGCTTTCTGGTTCGGAGACCATGTTTTGGCATGGTGCCGAGTTCCTCAAGGATATGCAGAGAGTCGTTTGATTTTTAATCAGATTTTAAAAAATGTTGGGAGTCATTGATCATGCCAGAAAATTCAGTGTTAGTGCAGTACCCGCCGTCGCCACTACATTCACCACAGTCCTTTGGGGCAACTTGCTGGTGTGACGAGCAGTGTGCGACCAACTTGTGTTCAAATTATTACGGCTCCCGTGAGCTAACGGGCTGACGAGCCCTGGTTCTGCACCTGCGCGCCATGAGAGGTATTTGACCTGTTTTAATTACATTTTGGCAGTCCACTCGGCACCCCGTTACACTGTCCTGCTCCCTGCTGACGAGAGGCAACTACCTCGAAACACGTGTCCAGGGATGGCTAAATGCAACACATACTGTTTTCTTTTTACACATCGTGGCATAGGCGTACCCGCCGTCGCCACTACATTCACCACAGTCCTTTGGGGCAACTTGCTGGTGTGACGAGCAGTGTGCGACCAACTTGTGTTCAAATTATTACGGCTCCCGTGAGCTAACGGGCTGACGAGCCCTGGTTCTGCACCTGCGCGCCATGAGAGGTATTTGACCTGTTTTAATTACATTTTGGCAGTCCACTCGGCACCCCGTTACACTGTCCTGCTCCCTGCTGACGAGAGGCAACTACCTCGAAACACGTGTCCAGGGATGGCTAAATGCAACACATACTGTTTTCTTTTTACACATCGTGTCATAGGCGTACCCGCCGTCGCCACTACCTTCACCACAGTCCTTTGGGGCAACTTGCTGGTGTGACGAGCAGTGTGCGACCAACTTGTGTTCAAATTATTACGGCTCCCGTGAGCTAACGGGCTGACGAGCCCTGGTTCTGCACCTGCGCGCCATGAGAGGTATTTGACCTGTTTTAATTACATTTTGGCAGTCCACTCGGCACCCCGTTACACTGTCCTGCTCCCTGCTGACGAGAGGCAACTACCTCGAAACACGTGTCCAGGGATGGCTAAATGCAACACATACTGTTTTCTTTTTACACATCGTGGCATAGGCGTACCCGCCGTCGCCACTACATTCACCACAGTCCTTTGGGGCAACTTGCTGGTGTGACGAGCAGTGTGCGACCAACTTGTGTTCAAATTATTACGGCTCCCGTGAGCTAACGGGCTGACGAGCCCTGGTTCTGCACCTGCGCGCCATGAGAGGTATTTGACCTGTTTTAATTACATTTTGGCAGTCCACTCGGCACCCCGTTACACTGTCCTGCTCCCTGCTGACAAGAGGCAACTACCTCGAAACACGTGTCCAGGGATGGCTAAATGCAACACATACTGTTTTCTTTTTACACATCGTGGCATAGGCGTACCCGCCGTCGCCACTACATTCACCACAGTCCTTTGGGGCAACTTGCTGGTGTGACGAGCAGTGTGTGACCAACTTGTGTTCAAATGCAGTACATTGATGACCTGATAGTGGCATCAAAAACACGAGAGGCCTATGTGACAGATACATTTGCCTTACTGAATCATTTGGCAGAAGGAGGGCATAAAGTGTCACAAGCAAAATTACAGTTTTGTCAAAAAGAGGTTCAATATTTGGGACACAAAATTGAGTAAGGAGTGAGAAAAGTAACACAAGACAGAATTACTGTGATTTTGCAAATAGGTCTTCCTAAGACTCAAAAAGAAGTTCAAAGGTTTTGGGAAGGTTGGATACTGTAGACAGTGGATCCGTGAGTTTTTACTGATTGCAAAACGTTTACAGAGGTTGAGTCATACAGATGTGGTTGATCCGATCAAGTTGGATGAAGAGAGTATAAAAGCTTTTATTGAATTCCGAGATAGTCTTTGCCGAGCACCTGAATTGGGAATGCCAGATTACACGAAAGATTTTGTATTGTTCTGTTGTGAAAGAGATGGATGTGCACTTTCAGTCCTTACACAAAAACATAGAATGGCACGTCGTCCAGTGGCACATTTTTCTGCTACTTTGGATTCAGTGGCGGCAGCATTACCATGCTGTTTAAAAGCAGTGGCTGCTACTTGTGTGAGTCTAGAGCAGAGTGAAGCAATTGTTATGGGACATCCAGTGAGGATTTATTGAATGCATTACAAATGCCGAAAAGATTGCTGTGGTTAAATTTTTAGTACATAAGTCAGGAAATGACTATGTGACAAATGGAAAAATATACGCAGACCAAGTGTTTTGTTTCTATGCACAAAATTCAGTTTCAATCAACAGAGGAATGGAGAAAAAAAGTACAAATTGCCACTTGATGTTTTCTTCTTTGGAAACATGGGAAGAAATTAGATAGTTGCAGGAAGAAGCAAATGAGGAAGAAAAAGAAATTTGGATAAAATCATGCTGTAAAAAGAGAGCTGAAGATGAAGTTTGGGTGTATGTCAATGAAAGACCAGTAATGCCAGATTGTTTACTCTCACAGATGGCAAGGAATTTAACATGTTGGAATAGATGCTATGATTAGACTCTTCAAGCAGTCATGGTGTAATCCAAAATCTAGGGTCATTGCAGAGAGTCTTTGCCAAAGATGTATAGTCTGCCGGCAGCAAAATCCTGTAAGAAAGACAGTTGTTACTTGGGGTCGAATTGGAAAAGCAGCAGGACCATTTATTAGCCTACAGTTAGATTTCATTGAACTTCCCCCTTGGACTGAAATATGTGTTGGCGGTTGTTTGTTCGTTTTCTCGTTGGTTAGAAGTATATCCAACAAGAAGGAATGACAGCTTAACAGTTGCTGAATTGCTCTTAAGGGAGATTATCCCCAGATTCAGATGTCCAGTTTCTTTAGAAACAGAGAGAGGAACTCATTTCAATAATGAAATAATTCGAATGATTTGTGCAGCATTACAAATTGAGCAAAAGATACATTTTGCCTATTGACCTGAAGCATCAGGAGTGGTCGAACAAATTAATGGCACTATTAAATCCAGACTATCAAAGGTGTGTGCGTCTACAACACTGAAATGGCCGGCCGCTTTACCCCTGGTATTGATGAGTCTTAGAACATTTCCTGATAAAAGGACTGGATTAAGTCCTCATGAAGTTTTGATGGGGAGAGCAATGAGACAAGCAAATGTACCAGCAAACAAACTGATGAATATTACTGATGATCTAGTGCTTGATTATTGCAAAGGATTGGCTGATCTGATGCGTTCTGTGTTTCATCAGGATAGAGAAATTGCAACCACAACAAAACCGGATCAAGCACATGATTTGAGTCCAGGAAAGTGGGTTCTGGTGAAGAAACACGTGAGGAAGTCGTGTTTAGAACCCAGATAGCACGGACCATACCAAGTAATATTGGTAACAACGACAGCAGTAAAGTGTGGTGGCTTGCTGAATAGGATTCATGCAAGTCATACAAGAAGAGTCCCAAGTCCACTTGAAAGACAACAAGAAGAGCAGCAATTGGTAAAGAAAAGAAAATAACCAGAAGCTGAAGAACACAAAGCTATGGAATCTAGTGTTACCGATTCTGAGAGAGTTGAACATTAGGAAAACCAAACACAAGTCAAATAAAGTGGGCACCAGCTACTGGATCTCAAAAGACTGCTGTTGAGAAGGTAAAAGACAAAGTGATTGATCAAAATCAAGAGCAAGTACAACAAAGAAAAGAACAGAATAAAAGAACTTATGAACTTGATAACGAAGGTGAAGGGGCAGTTCAAGTTAAGAAAGCAAGAAAGGGTGATGTGTGGCCAAGAGGAGCGAAAAGACTGAAATACACTCTAGAGAAGAAAAAGCCAGATCCTATTGTTGAAATATCAAGTCAAACTAAACAAAGTGACTCAGAAGAAGAATTGGTACGAAAAACAAAAAGAATAGGAATTCCGAATGAGAAATATACAGCTCCAGAATGGACATATGTGGTGTTGCAAGAAATTGAAAATACAAGTCAAAACGAAGAAGAAGCTGGTACTGATCAAAGTGATCAAAACAAACTAAAACCCTCTTAAAAAGGACTGTGAAAATTAAGGGGCAACATTTCCAATGAAAAATGCTTTTTAGAATTTTAGGGTTTCTCTTAGATTTTAATTTTTTTTATAGGATCTAAAATGGTATAGGATCTAAAATGGCTAAGGTAACGGAGACTGGACATTAAAATCATAGTTTTAAACGTAGATGTATTAATGCTTGCTTATGTAGTGTTTTATTACTAATGTTGGTGTGGTTAACACTGATTGTTATTGTGCCTGTTTTAATGGTGACTAATCACAAAAATAATACTAATGATATGGGAAGTGAGAGAATGGATTCTATTACTAAAGAAAATGTAAACAACTAATATAGAAAAGATAAAAGATGATAGTTTTTATCATCATAATAAATCAATTAATGACTTTTCATTAAAGGTTTTTACTAAATTGTTATATGAATATGTTAACACAATTAATGCAACAGATTGTTATGTGCAATTACCATTGTGTCTGTCTCAGAGGGAGTGACACATCACCACTTACCTTTAACTTATGATGTGTCTTGTAGTGTTTTAACCAGTTTGTTTTATGAGAGAGAAGGATTAGAATATTATTACTCTAATTTTGTTTAATATTTTCAGAAATTCCTATTAGGATAAATTTAAAATTGTTTATGGTCCTGTGTATGCAGCATACATGGGAGATTTTTTCATTAGTTACAAACCAATAGATACAATAAATTCACATAAAAATAATCTAACCTGTAAACTATGACATGAAGAAATAGAATTTATGAATATAGTAGAAGATAGAAGATGAGATTTAAAAAAGAAAGCTGCTGAGCAAAATCTCATGTACCTTCAGGGGCTTTCAGAGAAGGTGATTACAGAAAGGGTGAGACATATGCTGCCATGACTCTAGATTTTCAACATAGAGGAAAACCTTGTGAGTTTAGAGAAAAGACTAAACTTAATAGTTACTTCATTGGTTCTAGTGAATGTGAGCATACTTTCTTGATAAAAGGAAACTGGGGATTGAAAGGAGAAACTGATCCTGTTTTCCCGAGAATTTATTATGTGTGTGTTAAAAATGCCTATTATAGGTTACCCGCAGGTTGGTATGGATGCTGTTCTTTATGCAGAGTTTTTCCTAAAGTGTATCATATAGACAAGAATAAGAGAGGTTATGAAATAAAACAAGGATTAACACGTAATAAGAGAGGAGCAAGTTTTCCTGAAAAAATTGGGAGATATTTTTAGAGCACTGATACCTTCAGTTGGAGTCATTTTGAATTCACATAAAATTAGAATTTTGTCCACAGTAGTTGATCGTTTATCAACAGAGACTGCTGGAGGGTTCTTGATGATTGATACTGAAATGGTTGCGATTAGATCAATGGTTTTGTAAAAGCAGCTTGCCCTTGATATATTATTGGCAAAAGAGGGTGTAGTCTATAGCATGTTGAAAATACAACAATGCTGTACTTATATCCCTGATAAGAGTAAACATCTTGAGGGGTATATTAGAAATATTACAGAACTTCATGAAACTTTGACTGAATTGAAGGTTGATGGTGAATGGGAGAAACTTGGTAAGAGTTTTTCTTCAGTGGGAAATTGGTTTTCTACTATAGGGAGTAGCTTATTAGGAAAAATATTGATACCTATTACTTCAATAGTTGCAGTGATATTAATGGTTATCTCGATTTGTAAATGTTGCAAATGCAAATGTAGAAAGAAGGACACATCAGATCCTAAACGTAGAGCTAGAAAAAGAAAGAGAGAAGAGATAGAATTAGAGGACATGAGAGGAAATTATTATGAGATTATGAAGGATTTAGATGGAAGAATGATAAAACAGGAAAGAAGTACAATTTGTTAAATAATTGGTAATTTGTATTTGTTGGATATTTTGATGATGGCTCATAAACGCCATCAAAGGGGGGGATTGATGGAGCAGGCTTTTGCAAAAATAAAAACCTGCTTGGATTAAACCCTCAGAAACATTCAATAACAGTGTGCTGTGAAAATTAATTAAAAGAAAGCTAAAATAAGGGGAAATGCTTTTGCGCATACATGTAGTAATGCATGGAACTAGGCCGCAAATGCTCTTGGCTTTAAGAATAATAAAAGACTAATGCTGCTTTTGTGCACGTTAATAACGTTTGCTAGGAAATAATAATATGGGTTGTGCAAGGGTTAGTGCAATGCTGGAATGGAGTGCAATGAAATTATATTTAATGGAAATAATAATGTTTGTGGTTTTTTTCTGTAGAAAAGCAAGCATGGGCCTACTCTTCTGCATGTCAGTTTGGGGTTAATAATTGGTGGAGAAATAAAATGACCCAAAGAGGATTTTTAAATAGAAGAGTGAGCACAAAGGTTGTGTGTGTGTCCTTGTATGACTGCCAAGCTACGAGGCAAACAATGGAAGCATAGCAGCTTGCAACATGAAATGTGCTGCAGGAAATATGTACTATTGATGGAGCAAGGACTCGTAGAAAAGAGACTTGCTCTGAAGCAATCCGCTCGTTTAACTCACTAACAAAGTTATTAATACGTTTCATGAAAACTAATCCGCACCACACAAACACGCGGGTTAGCAACGCTTGCTTATGTGTGTACTAACGCGGATAACAATGAAGAAGGACTAATACCCCTTTAAACAGGAAAAGCTGTTGTGCACACGCGTCAACTACATCTACGTAGGATGATGAAAATAATGCTTGGAGGGAAATTCTGGTGCATGAGCAGAAGATACTAAAATGGAGTCTTGAAGACTCGCGTGCAATGCATCTGCTTATTTGAACTAAATTGAGTGGTTTTTACTAATGCTAATGCGGGAAACGAAATTCATAAATAAATTTGGATAGAGTAGAGGTGGGTGGTATATAGTGCAAACACTTTATTTTAGAAAGTAACATCTTTTTTTTACTTTTATCATTAGTGCGTATTTGGACCTCTCTTACATAGCCGGATTGAATGGAGTGACGCGTCTGTGCATGCCCAATGAGTGAAGCCATGAAGGCCATGATTGTGCAGTTGAAAGGGAGCCAAATAACAATAGCAACATCCTGGGAACAGGATGGTGAAGAGATCAACAATGAAGAAAGACATTCATGATTAACCTAAATTGTTGTCATGTTAATACTCTTAGTGTATGGGAACGAAATTTATGAATACAGAATAAGGAGATGGGTTTGCGAACAATAGTTGAACTGATTTCAGTGACATGTTTCACCGTGTGATGAAGAACCCCCCTTGCTTGACCAATCAGATTTCGTATTTTAGTGGGTGGAATGTTCAGAACGAAAGGTATAATTAAGATAGCTATAGTTAGTTAGAGAGAGCGGAGATCTGAGAACGCTGGACCAGAAGAGAGCATGAGATGCTGAAATTGCTGATGAAGAGTTGAAGAAGTGCAGTGCAGAGAGGAGGGAGCTGATTGCAGAACCTAAAGAAGAACTTTCTATCCTAATTTAATTGGGTTAGATCAGAAGATTGCAGAAGAATCTCGAGGAGGGAGAGAGTGTCAGAGAGGGGTGCTGCGCAACCATCGGTATTCTAGGGAGGTCAACTATCCTGTCCTGAGTCCTGTCCTGAAGTCTTTGTCTCCTGACCTATCCCAGGGGACCCATACCAGCCCTTTGGCCAGGGGGTTGGTCTTCCACACAATCCTTGATAACTAGAATTACTTGTTATTTGCTGAATGTTCTTTTCTCTCTGTCCTCTTTTGTCTCTGGGTATTGATTATTGCATGAGTCTGAAGCATATGTATGATGATTATGAACTGAATTTTTCACTCCAATGAATGAAGGTGAATGCACCGTATTGAGTTGTTCACATGCATTAATTTTAGATAAAGATTTGAAACTTCTTGAGTCTGTGGTTATTTACTTTTGAATAAAATATCAAGTTATGTTAATTATCACCATCAACTAGTTCAACTAATGGTCCATCTACCAGAGGAAAGAACTTGTTGATCTGTGAAGGATTAGTTAAGTGATGAATGAGAGTATTGAATAAACTAATCCTAAACAGTTTGTGAAGATTAAACAGACCACCTTAACCGATCAGCGTTTTTTATCATTTGTGAGTTTATGGGCCCAGGTGAGTATATGGTAGTGGATTATCTGTTGTTGGTGAACTGCTGGATCACTATGATTGTGATTAAAAGTTATTTCCTGGGAAGAATCTGTCGTAATGCTGAAAGTTTAAGACAAAAGAACATTGAACAAGATGGTCATGCTGAGAGGTGTGACAGTACACTTCCATACTTAGCCAATGAGAGGCGAAGTTTATTCTCATATTGAAACAAATGTGGGTTGGACATTTGGGTTTTAGGGTATAATTGAGGTGCCCGGTGGGTGGCGTTAGAAGAGATGTCGCTTAGAGGTAGCGGGAGATCATCGCTGTCGTCGCTTTGCTGTTTCCAGATAGAGGCCTACCTGTTTTCCTGATTCCTGACTTAATCTTTGCCACTCGACTCTTGTTGAGGGGCCTTTGTGCCCTTTGGACAGAGGGTAGATTTCCCTAATACTTACTTGGGTGAGTATAGATATTATTCTGAATTTGCATAATCATTTGCAAATGTATTTTGTCGCTGAAACTTTTCTCTCTTTGCCTATCCACTCCTTCCATGCATTGTTTATTTGACATGAGAATGATTTTGTACATTGCTAATACTTTTTCTCTGTGATAATCTATGATTTGCATTGTATGTCGGCACTTGATGAGCATTTATTTGACATTATTTTTTGATAAACATTATAAATTAAACACTGAGTCTGTTATTATTTAGTAGTATTAATGAGTGTATATTATTGCTATCAACTATTCAACTCCCAAAGGTCCGTCGCCACAAACATATTCATTATAAGGAAAAATGCAGGTTCAATTGTGTATATGGTAAAGTTGGGTATAAACTTGCATCACACTGAACCCAGCGTGAAGGAATTAGTTGGGTAAAGTAAATGGGCCTTTGTTTGTGTAGGAATTGATCCCTGATCGCTGGTTCACTGTGCAATGGGAGAATATCTTCGTTAATGTGAAGCTGCACCTTCATTGTCTTAAATTTCCCAAGTCCATGAAACTATGTTGGGAATTGACTCAATATTTCAGAATGGGAATTCTAGATGTTCTTAATAGAAATCAGTCCCTTGTCAGCAGCAGTGTTGCAACTTAATAAGCATGTATTTGACAAAAGGACCTGGGAGCAGATGAATCTGAGCTTGCACTGTTGTTTTCTTGTGCTGCATAGTTGCAACAAAGGAAAATTTACTCCGCAATGGTGTAAAAGCTGCCAAAGTTTACACCTTTGTACTTGAAGGTGTTAGAAGTGGTATTGGAGAAAGTTCTTTGTACTTTGGCATGATGTTGTTCGACCCACCTCTGTCTATAATGAAAGTTGCAAGGCAACCATTCACCTTGAGCATAATTTTAGGACAATGTCCAAAGGAACTTTGTTGCTTCATGTGGTGATTCTTTTCAGCTTTGTGTCCTCTCTTGGAAGCAGCCAATCCTACATGTGTATGTCGATCTGTGAGTGACATCACTATTACACATCCATTTTCCTCATCGTCACTCGATGATGTCAATGAATCATTGGATGACGGATTTGACAATGATCGACTTTGTTTCATTTCTACTTGCCGTGATCGAATTTGCAGTTTGGTCTTGTGGGAGTGGCTGGAGTGTTTCTGGAACTTTCTGGTGTCCATCTTCTTGTCTCTTTATGACACACTTAGGAGCATATGTACAAGGACTTAACATCACCAGAACGTCACTTTTTAAGATGTTCTGGTGGCATTAAGTCCTTTGCCTTATTTACAAGGTGGTGTTAAGCCACTTAACATGGCTTAGTGTAGCCTTGTAAATAAGGCCCCCTTTCACACTACAATTAGCGTGAAAGAGGCAGGCAGAGGGTGTTGCTGTGAGCGTTCTGCCACAATATACATTGATTTTAATGCTGCTCCCTATTTACAAGGGTGGCGTAAATATGGGGTAGTGCCAAAATTAAGACCAAAAAAAACTGGTGTTAACATTGTGAAATGAGAAGAAATTATGAATTTCTCCTAGTTTTTGCTATTTCTATGTGTGCTCCACTGTGCAGCACACATAGAAACTGCAAATTGCCATGAATGATTGTTTATGTGGGGGAAGGTGTTCCTACCTGCACATAAACAATCATTCCCTTCAACACAGGCATCCCTGCACTATGGTGCAAGGGTACCCATGTGGCGCTAGACAGCTTAATTTAGTGCCAGCGCTAGGAGAAATGCAGGGGTGCACTGTATCATTGTAAAAACGGTGAAACCTGCGTTTTTTAACTGACGGAGCGCGTCACTAGAAATTTTGGAGCTAACCTGCGCTCCGCGAATTCATTGAACATATGCCTTTTAGTTTCTCTTTCACTTTGCAAACTGCTATGAAATGGTTTTCCTCCCTGCAGCCTTTGCATATTTGTCCGATAGCAGGACATTTTCCTTTATATGGAAAGGAGAATCCACAGCGGAAACACAATATCTTTTTCGTTTGACACATCGCTTGGTGGGTCTCTGCCTTGTATTTCTGCTTACTTTTCATGCTCAATGCTGATTCATTTTGGGTTGTTCTACCTTCCATATCAGCACCTTGTCGAGTGGCACATTCGTCCATTGTTGCAGCCATGAGTACTTTTTCCAAACTGAGCTTTTCTCTCCGCATGCATCGTCGGAATGAGTCGGAGTGGCAACCATCAACAACTCTAAGACGCATGGCTTCTTCATCATTTAATTCATTGAACTGGCAATGCTTTATAAGTGTATAAAATCTCTCAAAAAACTCATCCATTGTCTCAACAGGTTGCTGTCTTGCTTGGAGGAAAGTGTAGTTGATATTCTGCATTGGATTGAACTTGGCCTCCAACATCTTCTTGATTTGACAGTTTGATATTTTTCCTCGGTTATAATATTTTCTTCATCAACTCTTATACTCTGTCACCTGCAAGGTTCTTTAAGTCTTTGTTGAGGTTTTTGTCATCTGTTTCTTCTAATGCGTTGATGAAATCATTGAATGTTTCAATCCATGCAGTCTATCTTGCACCAATATTGTGCTTTCTGGCAGTATGAAATGGAAGCTGTGATTTCAGAAAAACGGCAGTGCCATAGCCAGCTGTGAACCTCACTCACGTTGAGAGTAGGGCACTCTGCAGCACGGTCTGCTGCCCCCTTATATCGACTCTATTCATATCATCGCTAAGCCCCAGCCGCATACTGGCATCAGTGTCGTCATGGTCGATCTGATGTCGATGGCATCAGTGTCATTGTGGCCGATCTGATGTTGTATGACCTCTTTGGCTGTTCATAGTACAGGACACGACAAGCTTTGTAATTTGAGCAGAGAAATTTAATTTGGGAGAAATTCTGGTTATCCAAAATGCCATTGGATAATTACTAGTAAAGTCGTGCTGCGGCGGGCCCCATTGATCCTAAGGATAATTCTTGTTTTATCTGCATAAGCCACTACCTCCACTTTAGAAGCTCAATCAGTTTTGTTGAAGGAACCATGTGAATTATGGTAAGTTAATTGCAGTTAATTAACCAAATACATTTTGCACTTAAAATTAGAGAGTAAGTAAAAAAAAACATTTTGACAACAATAAAAATTAAATTGGCTAATGACCATTATTTTTTATATATGAATATGGATTCATAAAGTATGAACCAAAATTCAACAGTTAAAAAAACTAACAAAGCATAATAATCTTTTTAAAATGTCTTAGAATGAAATCAAAGTAATACAAATGGATCCTTCATTAAGATACTGTGCATAAAAAATTGTAATATCTAAAGAGCGTAAAATGTAGACAGTGAGTCAACAGCAACTCCACAGCTAGTCTTCTAAAACTTTTAAAAATAAAACAAATTTCTTTTATCCAGATTAAGAAATACTAACTGCAGAAATACTAACTGCTAAGCGTATTTCCAAGTGTCAGTCTACTGTAAACCCAAGCCCAGCCATTGAATCGTGACTCAAGGCTTTCATTTTAAAATACGGCTTTCTGAAGACAGGATAGCATAGAAGAGACCATCATTAATTCAATGACTGCCTTCAGTCTTATACAATGATGTTAATATTTGATATTGATGTTTAATATTTAGGTTCTTTTTCTCAACAATAGCCTGCCTGCCATGTCTACAGGGCCAGATTGGGAACAGCAATCGGCCCTGACAGATTGCTGCTCGGACTGGCCCCGGGAGCAGAGGGGTGCTAGTGAAAAGCACCGCTCCTGCATTTGTTACAGGGAGCCGATATCACAGCACGGCTGCAAAACTGGCACCCAGTACCAGACCGGCCCCCATGGCTACAAAACCGGCCCCCAACCCTCTGGGCACAAAGCAGCACACATGGAAAGTGGAAAAACCGAGGGGAAATAACAACATTTCTCCTCATTACGCCTGCTAAGGGAAGGCGTAAGGTTTTGGCGCTGCAGCAGGTTTACGTGATTGAGTAAATCTGGGACTTAGTCAAAATCGATGTGAACACTCACCGGAACGCCCATGGAACACCTCCTTGACGCAGAGTAAGGAAACGCAGCGCTTTGCCTTACTCCATATTTATGAGGCCATGCAGGGTGGCTTTGCATCACCCAATAGATATGATTGAGAGGCCTGCACCGCCGAAGATTTTAATAAAGTGACACTCAGTTGGCGCAGGCCTCCTGTAAGTGAGTGCATAATCACCAAGTTTCCTTAACAAGTCTCTCCATCTATTTAGGCAGAGAGTCGAGAGATGGGGGGCAGCTAAAACGAAGCTGCATTAGTCTAATTGTGTAGTGGGCTTTTAAAAAATGATCCAAGTAACCTTGGGCTTGGAGGCTTCTGTTTGAGTTTATACCAAGCCATGCATGACTTCTTTTGGTGAAGATCTGTTTATCCATGGAAAAATAGATGTCTTTTGTCACTTTATTTAGCAGCGTCTTGAAGCCAACATTATTGATAGGTGAAAATGTTAGTTAAAGCATAACATTTTAAACTTAAAAACCAAATAACTTGCGCCCAAGCCGTGCACTGCTTACGACCTCACATACTACATCACTCATGACACATTCAATGACAGAACTGATATCTGAAATTACATCATTTATAACAACTTTGTGCATGGTGGGGGTATGGGTTATAGTTTTTTCATGCACAGATTTTAATTACTTCACTATAGCTGCTGAATTTCAGTGGTTTGTTTAGTTTAAAATGTTATGTTTAAACTGGCATTTTCACCTAACTATAATTTCACTTTAACTTTTGTATTTTTTCAGTGAATTTCTGAGGTTTTTTAATGTAAAGTAAGATATTATTAGCATACCAAGCTATAATGTCACTATAAACTTTTTTTTTCAGTGAATTTTTAGGATTTATTTTAACATATAGTAATATTTTATTACCGTGCGAAACTATGCCAACACCGAAGCCATGTGCTGCATGGGGTTGGCCACAGGGCTTGGCATGCAGCCTGCTGCTGGCCAACCACCAGCCCCGATTGGCCTTTAGCCAGCACACTGTGAGGTTGGCTGGATGGCCTGCCCTGCGGATAGGCCCTACGCCCAACGGCCCTGTGAGATGCCATTACCCACTGCACATAGTCTTTGACTGTGCGCAGAGGTGGTTAGCCGCAGTACCAGCCACATGTACGTGGCAAACACACAAAGACACTTATGCCCTCCTTTTATTAAAAATTGTTTTCCAATCCTGCAAGATGCTTGTGGTTTCTGCACTCTCATGGAACTCTCGCTGGAGCAGGGGAGTACCACTGGCTTTTGGAGAGTCCTGTGGGATCGCAGAAACTCAATTGTTTTGTCCTAAATTTGGCTCTGGGCATACCCCCTTATACCCTATTTTTTAAATTTTCATGAAACCGGACTGAGTCTTTATGAGCTGAAATGGCAGGTGCAATATTTCTGCCCATGTTGCAGCCAGACTATGAGAGCTTGAGCTCCTGCAGGTCTTGGAGGAGCTCCTCGCTCTCATGGGAGCAAGCCAGCCAACAGAAAAGAGGCCATGTCGGCCAAACAGATTGCTCTTCTATTTAAAGTTGCATGCTCAGAGGACGCCCGCGAAACTTCAGGGGACCCAACCATCCAGATACACATACATTTTTTAAATTAATATCTTAACGTAAAATCACAAAAAGCACATTTTGTCGGTAAAGATCTAGATTTCTGCCAAATTTAGAGCAATTATGTTCAGCCATTTGGGCTGTAGCACTGTGAAAAATTCCCTAAGATATTTTCATGGGGAAATTGTGTTTTGAGACCCCCTCTTTTTAGGTCGAGCATTCGAGACATCTTGTATATAATTTAGTATATACTTATATGTGTTTGTACTTTGTGGGCTCCGGAGATCAGACCTAGGACTTGTGTGCTTCGGCTTAGGGACTTTTTTTCTGTTCACTACCTCTATTTAACTGTCCTAATAGAAAACGACCAGTAGAGGTCAGTAAAATACCAGAATTGCTTTCTGCTTGTTCAACTGCCTCTATTTAACTGTCTTGATAGAAAACGACCAGTAGAGGTCAGAAAAATACCAGAATTGCTTTCTGCTTGTTCAACTGCCTCTATTTAACTGTCTTGATAGAAAACGACCAGTAGAGGTAAGTAAAATACCAAAATTGCTTTCTGCTGAGGGACTTTACCGTTTTTTTTTTTCTGGCAACTGCCTCTATTTATTCTCTTGATAGAAACGACCAGCAGAGGTCAGTAAAATACCAGAATCACTTTAGAATTCTCTAGATTCCAGTCCATAGAAATTTTCTTCCACAAGCACACCACATACAATAATATTTTTTTCAAATCTTGTATTTTCAGTGATATGACCACAGATGGCCCTGATTTTCTATTAAAAACAGAGCTTTGGACTATACCGATTCCAACCGAAAGGCAAAATTTCTCTCCATGTGTTCCATACCTGGCGTGTCACGCAGTTTGGTGCTTACTTTCCCTCCATGTTAAAGAACAGTAGATGTTTCAGCACCCATGCCAATGTGCTGCATAGCTAAATACATATAAGATCCCAAAGGCGGGACCGCTTGCATTGCAAATGCTTGTTTCTTAGCCACTTACTTTGGAGACTCTGACTCATGTATAACTATACAGTGGCTACTGCCACTGTGTCAGTTATATATATTTTATAGTATCTATTTTTGTTTCTCCAATATCTTTGGCATTGTTTGAAAAATCTACCAGATTCATCTTTCTATCTGCATGCAACTTTCCCAAAAAGAGGTTCATCCACCTCAGGTCCTACCTGGAAATTTTCAGGGTGATCCATGAAGTGGGGGTCCAAGAAAAGGAGGTGGGGCAAAATGTTGATTTCAACTGTTACTTCCCATCAGAAATGTTGGGTAGTGATACGAAAAAACCAGCTGAACGGAATTAGACCAAATTTCACAAGAAGTTAGGACCCGATTCACAGAATTAACTTAGGACAAAATCCTAAACTTACTACTTTTGGTATTCACAGAAGGCATTTAGTAGAAGTAACGTTAGGATTTTGTCTTAAGTTTGACTTAAGACAAACTTCAGACAAACTTAAGACAGACTTAAGACAGACTTAAGACAGACTAAAGACAGAGTTAAGACAGACTTAAGACAAACTTAAGACAGACTTAAGACAGACTTAAGTTAGGATTTTGTCTTAAGTTTGTCTTAAGTTTGTCTTAAGTCAAATTTAAGACAAAATCCTAACTTTACTACTACTAAATGCCTTCTGTGAATACCAAAAGTAGTAAGTTTAGGATTTTGTCTTAAATTAGTTCTGTGAATCGGCCCCTTAGAACTTTACAGCTGTTTTTGAGAAATGGTGTTTAGGTAGGGGTTGGGTTGGATATAAAAAGGTAGGCATATCTGGAGTATTGATAAATGGGGCTATTTATTACTGATTGCCTGGCCCCAACTTGAACAATATACACCCCAAGCCATCTTGATTGAATCAAAGCTGGTATACCAGAGTCATTTACCTTATAAATTAACAAAATGAGGTGGTTCTCTTTGTTATAGAAATTATGGTGAGCGCTCCAGAAATCTAAAATGAGAACAGATTGTCTTTGAATTCTCAAATATATACCTCAATCATTTCGGCAAAACATTCTGACATGCGGAGAGAGAAACATGTACTTTCAACATCAGCAACAGCCTGTCAAATAACTCCTTACTGATCAACTATACATTTTAACACAAATTTCTAATGAGCAACTTGAGTGATTACATTCGGAATGATGGCAAAGTATTGCACACCTGATCACATTCTTAATAAAATTAAAGTTTTAAAACCAAAAGCACTTCATACAGGGGATACTGGAGAAAATGAAAAAAGAGGGGTTTCTTATGTCGGAGAAATTGTGGCTAATGTTCTAGAAAGCTAAAATGAGATCACATTTTCTATGAGTTCTCAAATATCTACCTTATTCATGTTTGTAAACTATGCTGATATGCAGAGTCAAACATGTACTTTCAACACCAGCATCAGTCTGTCAGCAAAACTTCCTAGTGATCAATTGCAGCATCATTACACATTTCTAATGCACAATTTTGTTTACAAACAAATGTGAGGCACTCTTGATCACCATTTTGTTGGAATGGGAACTGTTTCATTTAAAGCCTATCTAGTAGTAAATCAGCATTGAGATGTTAATGCAGGTATAAAACATGAGGGTTAAAATGCTTGTGGGTGTGGGTTTTCAGTAATTCAAGGCATAATGTATTTTTAAATAGTGTAAAAAATTGTTAACGAGAGAGAGGGCTGTGTTAGTACAGCATTTCCTTTCCACATCTGTTTGCTCAGTCTACCCACCTTCTCTGTTGATTAACAGCTCCCTAATTTTAGAATACAAAACTTTTGACACAAAGGTTAATGTAATGTTACAGGTAGGTATGAAAAAACACTTTAACCTACAAAAAAGTACTCCAGAAATTCACTGAAAAAGTGAAACCAAAGGTTCAGACAGCAGTATCTGACAGCGCCTTGAGACCCTCACGGGTAAAGTAGCAGCGCTCTACAAATCCTAATTGATTGATTCAATGGATATTATATTTAGATATGGAAGACACTCCTTAACTTACATAAAAACCCTAGAATTACATCGGGGAAGTGCATGGTGAATCCAGTTGCTGCTTGAGTACACATCAGGCTTTCATTACATCACAGCACCATCTTTTCAATAAAAACTAAAGAGGTCATTACGATGGCTGACTTACTTAAGTCTGTTCGCCATCATCACTGGGATTGGGACAGGCCGCCTATATGGTGGCGGTCCCGCAAGTGCAATTCCAATGCGACCGCCACTGTGGCGGTCGCATTGTGCATGTTTACTATTGCGGCGGGTGCTGCTGGCTGCAGCACCCGCCGCAATGGTAAAAAAGCAGTGCCTGCCACATGGTGCAGGGAAATGTTGGGGGCACCATGGGTTCCCCCCAAGTGCACTACTAAAGTGCCCCTGCAACGGGCCCCCAAAGTACATCCCTGCCAGCCTATGAATGGCAGTTGAACCACCATACACAGGCTGGCAGGGATGCAGTATCCTAATCTGGCGGACGGTGCATGCTAGGCACCGCCACCATTTTGTGGATGCGGGGTGGGTCCGACAGGCAATCGTAATGATCGCCTGTGTCGGAGCCATGGCGGACGGGCTTTCCATCCGCCAGCAAACTGCCCGCCATTCTCCTCTGGCGGGCAGACAATCGCCGCACAATGGAAGTCTGCCGGTGGCGGATTCACCGCTATCGTAATGACCTCCTAAGTTAGAATTTAACAAGTGCAACTGTCTCTTGCCATCCTTTGCTTCCCCCATAGTGTGCACAACACACTCAAACTTTGAATGAGATGGCAAATCAACTCTACTCTAACCATGCTGCATTGTATGGTTAACTGGTGAATCACTTAAACTCAGGTTTCATTCCTAGTATATAAGCTCTAATAACTTTAGGATCTGCAGATTTACACCCTTTATACCACTTTCTTGTCCTCTGTGCTCTAATATGCTTTGAAGAAAGCATCCAATGTCTTATAGAGCAATACAAAAACCTCAAATTAACAAGTACATTGTACAAGATGCAAGTCTAGGTTGAGGTGCATTATCAGTGGGCACTGTGGATGTCTCAGTTGTGAGAAATTGGGATATTATTTGAGGGTGGACATACACAATTGAACCTGTCCCATCCTGCTTCATCACCAAGCAGCTAGCCCTTTTTTGCAAGATGCTTGCTGGGTTTTCTACCATTCTTCACTTCCCATTCCATGGATGGTTGGCCACACCCTTTCCCCATGCATACCAGCTGCCCCTGAAAATGTTATTTATGTACATAAAAAAAAGATTTCTAATGGTATACTAAATACCAATACCCATTTGCATAGACATTCATTGTAGTTGAAAGGCTGAAGAATCATTTTTAAAATGATGTTGTAGCAACTGACACACACTGCTTCTAACCACACCCTGCACCTAGTTCCCTTCCCCGGAGGTGTTTTTACACATCTTTGTGACCTCAGTGGACAGTGATGCAGGTACATTCAAGACACGTCATGGCATTTATGATTATTCAAAATACTACTAAAACTTTCATTATGAGAGAAAAGTGTTCTTTAAGATTCGACCATTGCACAGAAAAAAAGAAAAATTCTCTTAAAAAGTTACAAAAATACATTATGATAATACAAAAATGGGTTATTAGCTGGGGAGGATCCAAGTCCTACCCAATTAATAAATCCCAAAATCCTGAAAGGTCAAACCCACATTTTCAATATTTAAATCTGAGCTCAACCCCTGGTAGCGATGCACAGAGCAGGCAGGCGTAACTTATGAACATCTGTAAAGTATTTGGAAACAGTCCGTAACCAATTAAAAAAAGTGAAGAAAAAATGTAAAAGGCAAATCACTACAAAGCAACAATAATTCAATAAGAGAAACCGGAGATGTGAATTTCTGAATTCTCAAGGGAACTATTTAAGTAGCAGGAAGAGGTATATTGTCAATCAGAAGTCACTGTTTGAGATTAGCAGGCACCTGCGTACTATTTCAGGGTGACCATGATGGAGTGGAAATGTATATTTTGGTAGTATGTATACTCTATTGGAATGGCGATGGAGTATACATACATCCAACATGAAGGTCTGCCTGCCCGATGTAAATGCGGACAGGCCATACGTTTGGCTTCGGCAGTGACTAATCCGTTACTGTCATAGCCAAGTCTATCCAACAGCCTGATGGATTGAGGACCGAAAGAGAAATGTCTCCATGTCTCCCCATCCAATCAGGATGGGCGGGCTTGTTACCATTTCTTTTACTTTCCACCTCCTCCAGGTATGCTCTGGCAGTCAGGAACAGTAAAAACCAAACAATTCTCCACCAGCCATGAAAGATGAATCATTTGTGAATTTTGTCTTCGAAAATAAAAAAGGATACTGTTTGGTGCAGGGTCGCGTCATGCTGACACAGCCCTGAACCAAACAGCAAGATACAGTGACAGAAACACTGTGACAGCTATTCCTGCCAATGCTTTATAAATGGCCGTCAGTTTGGCGTTTCTTACTCTGTCACCCTGGCGGAACAACAGCCTGACCACCAAGATATAAATGAGGCCCTAAGTCTTTTTCATGAGAATCAAAATCTCCAAAATGGAGTAAGGTTACAGGCTGAAGCCAGCAAAGTCAGCACAAGGTCAGATAGCCATTGAATGAGGTCCAGCCGAATCCATTGGTCCCGATTCACAGAACTAACTTAAGACAAAATCCTAAACTTGCTACCATTTTGGTATTCACAGAAGACACTTACTAATTTTGGTATTCACAGAAGGCACTTACTCATTTTGGTATTCATAGAAGTTAGGAGTCCTAACTTTAGAACTCCTAAATGCCTTCTGTGAGTACAGAAAAGTCTTAAAGTTAGGATTTTTCTCCGTTTAGGAGTAGTAAAGTTATGACTCCTAACTTTACTACTCCTAAACAGAGAAAAATCCTAACTTTAAGACTTTCGGTATTCACAAAAGGCATTTAGGAGTCCTAAAGTTAGGAGTCATAACTTGACTACTCCTAAAATGAGAAAAATCCTAACTTTAAGACTTTCGGTATTCACAGAAGGCATTTAGGAGTCTTAAAGTTAGGACTCCTAACTTCTGTGAATACCAAAGTGAGTAAGTGTCTTCTGTGAATACCAAAAGGAGTAAGTGCCTTCTGTGAATACAGAAATGGTAGAAAGTTTAGGATTTTGTCTTAAGTTAGTTCTCTGAATCGGTCCGTTGCCTTTTTCTTTGCATCTGTCGAGCCAGGAACAATAGTTAATCATTCATTGATCAGCCGGAGCTTTTACTTGAAAAGAAAAAGTACTTTAATCACAACACAGAGATGAATACTACACACAGACTTTAGAGGTCAAACACATCACAGACAGCTACCGGGGTGTTCTGTATATGGGACAGAGTTAGCAAATCTTTACTGAAGTCTAAATCCTGGAACAGTGAATGAGGTTGGCTTCCCCAGCCTTATACTCAGTTTGCAGACACAGATTGTGTATTCCACAGCTCTGGTGCTGGGACTAGTTTCTGGCAGTGTTTTCCTCTTTGCGTGTTCTTCCCAGACTGGTCAACCTGCAGTCGTTGACCTCTCCTGTCTGTAGAAAGGAGGACTGGCGCTGCTCTCAGCCAGTGAAACCCTAAAGAAAGGTACACAAGTGTATGGAGCTTCCTCACCCAGCTACCTTTATACTGGGAGGCTGTAACACCTCTGCATAAAAATGGAGCTCTAAGCAGTCAAGATCTGTCAGTCAAACGCACCTACTGTCTACCGTCATCCTCAACATATAATCTGTTTTATTTCTAAAGACTTCTGGATGCTTTCGAGGAGTCCTGCAAATCAGTTAGTTTTGCCTGCCTGGAAGGTCCCTCCAGCCTGGAGGCTACGGTATGCAAAATGGATTCCTAGGTTGCAACAGTCAAGCACAGCACATACACTCCACTTTCATCCAAATACACATACATAGCTTTAACATATAAACAGCATTCATGTCCCACATGGATGAAGCAGAGGAAGCGTGTGTAGGGACAGGTAACCAATTTTAAGCAGGAGAGTCTAGTATGCAAAGTCCAGTATGCAACAGTCCCAGCATTGACAACATGTGAGCATGCCTGTCCTGCTGGTATAATCAGTTTCTGCTGCCACTCTCAGTACTCCACATCCCGATGAGCTGGTGGTACCCATACTCGGAGATGTTGCTGCACATTGTGTGACCCTTTATACCACAGAACCCAGCGCAGGGCCATATTCCGTATAATTGTCGGCACTCACCGTACACGCATGATTATTGTTTATCATGTGCTGCCACCAAAAAAATCAAAAATGTCCAGAGACTGCCTCCATTAGGATCTCATGGTAGGGGTGTACACTCTCCATAGCCTTACATGGCCTTTTCAGTACAAACATATGTCCATAGCATGGACATCCGCATGTGGTAATGGCATTTTCAGTTGATAATGCTCATGTTACATAGTGCGACTGCAGCATCCTTCATTACACACACACAGACACCACACACACACACACGCACACTAGGCCTGGGCGAAAATTTTGTTCCGTTCGTGGAAATTGCGATAATTTGACATTTTCGCGTTCCGCGGAGAGCGCGAAAATGTCAAAATTTCCGCATTCCGCAGCTTGGCGATAATTTGTTTCTTGCTCGCGCTGTAAAATAATACATTCTCGCGCACGCGCGATCACCTTACCTGAATCCCTGCGTTCGCCGACAAGTTTTCTTGATCCGGTCGCATTCTCCATGAGATGTTGTATTGTTTTTAGCCATTTGCGCTGTCTCGCGACAGTTCGCGCCCGCAGTGACGTCATGCGTCACGCGATCACGTCTTTCTTCTCGCGATCATGCACCGCGAGACAACTGAAAACAAGATGGCCGCGCCCGCGAGCAACCACATGGGTAAGTTGGCGAGCCGCAACCATGCAGAAAATCTCGCGAACATGCGGGAAAAAAACTTCTGCATCTTCACGATATTTCCGCTTGTTTGCGATAATTTTAAACATTTTCGCGATAATTTGCGAAAGTGGATTTCGCAAATTCCGCCCACCTAACGCACACACAGATTACATAAAAAGTAACACAATCAGTGCCAGGGCCGGCTCTAGGGTGGTGCGAACGATGCCACCGCACCGGGCGCTGACTTGGGGAGGGGGCGCCATGTTTATTGTTTTAAAAGCTCCAGATGCCACGTTCCTTGTCCGAGCAATTTTCAAGCATTCATTAAAAATGTCACGATAGATAACTCCAGTGATTAATGTTGTTCCTGGTGAGAGACCCGAGCTTTGTCTGGAGAAAGTTTTAACTCATCATAGCTGTTAGAATCCGGGTTCTCTGGTTGGCACAGGTAGGTACTTGTGACAAGCAGGGAACCTTTCCTCTAGTCAGGGTAAGGGGTTACACTACTAAAACAACCCCTTGCTCACCCTCTAGGTAGCATGGCGCGAGCAGACAAGGCTTATCTCAGAGCGTTATAGGTTAAGCATTTGTGAACACATACAGTAACCAAGTGACAACACTACAAATGGACACCACACAGGTATTTATATTAAAAATAAGGATTCTTTATATAGGATTATCACAAGACCATTAAACGATTAAAAATACACAATACGGTTGCTTAGTTGGTAGAAGATTGCTTAGTTTCTCTTAAGTTCTTAAATGCGACACTTTAAGTCAATGTACCTTAGATGCGACACGCAGGGCAACAAAAGTGTTGCAGCGATGCAGATGCGTTGGAAGTTCTTGGTGCAAAAGAAATAAAGACGGGATCTTCCAGATGCGTTATGCTTCTCCGATGTTGCGAGAAGGCTCGACTTGATGCGTCAGCTACAGCGGCGTCACCCTTGACGAGATGCGATGACAGCGGCCTTGGCAGCGGCACTCTTCTCCGACGTTGCGAGACGCTTCCGCTCGATGCGATGCTGCAGCAGCGACACCCCTTCTGCGAGATGCGACGACAGCAGTTCCGAAGGCGGCACGCTTCTCCGTGGATGCGAGGCGCTTTTCTGGATGCGGTGCAATGCGACAACTACGATGGCTGCGATGGCGACAAGCTTCCTCCTCGATGCGAGACTCTTCTCTCGATGCGTTGCAATGCGACAGCTGCGATGGCTGCGATGGCGACGCGCTTCTTCGGCGTTGCGAGACATTTGCGGAATGATGCGGGACACTTCCGCTCGATGCGATGCTGCAGCGGCGACACTCTCTGCGAGATGTGACGACAGCGGCTCCGACGGCGGTACGCTTCTCCTCCTTGCGTCGCGCTTCCAGCTCCTTGCGACACGCAGTCCCTCAGAAGGCCCAACAACAGCAGCAGGCACTTCCAAAAGACTCTGGGGAGCTGGGGGTGAAGTCCACTGGTCCTGGGACTTCGTTCAGGGGGCAAGCTCAGTTCAAGCCCTTGGAGATCTTTTCAAAGCACAAGTTGAAGCAAAGTCTTTAGCAGTCTTTCTTCTCTCCTTCCGCAGCAAGGCAACCACTGAAGGCCAATCCCCCAAGTCAGGGACAGTTACTCCTCCTACAGCTTTCCCAGTTCCTTCTCCTCTGGCAGAGGTTCTTCTTGTTTCAGCAGGATCTAATTTCTTGGGAGCAGGGTCCCAATACTTATACCCCTAATTCCTTTGTTCCTCTTGGGTTGAGGGGCCTTTGCCCAGTCCAAACCAGTTCTTGAGCACTCTGTTGACATGACTCTGCCTTTCTATTCAGGGCGCAGGGCAGAGTCATCAGCCGCTCCGCAGGAGGTGGAGCCAGCATTGTGGTAGCACAGCACAACCCTATTCAGAGCCCAGGTGTACTCCTCCCACCCATCTGACTGCCAATCTTCCTATTCACCACCATGCTACCTAGTCCTGCCCCTCTGGGTTTCCCCAGCCCTGTCACTCACACAACCAGACAGGCAGATACACATCATAGCAGAGGCGAGATGAAATGGTCAAGCAAGCAAATACCAACTTTCTAAAAGTGGTATTTGCAAACACAGAATATTAAAATAAACTTTACTAAAAGATGTATTTTATTATTCTGAGTTCAGGCATACTAAACTTGAATTTCTACCATGTTCCCTGGGTCTGTTGGGATCATAGGATGTAACAATTCTAACAGCCCATTCTGGCCTATGGAGAAAAGGTAGCCTTACAATAGTGAAAAACGAAAATGGCTGTAATTCATTATTAGGACATGCCACACACATCAGGGCTTGTCCTACCTTATGCTTACAATGCACCCTGCCCGTGGGCCTACCATAGGGGTGACTGATATGAAGTTAAGGGAAGATTTAGGGACTGGCAAGTGTGTGCACTTACCCAGTCAGCATGACAGTACCAGACTGCACTCAGGCTCTGCAATGGCAGACCTTAGATACATTTTACCAGGCCGCTTCTGTGGGTGGCACAACCAGTGCTGCAAGCCCACCAGCAGCATTTGTATTTACAAGCCCTGGCACTCCTGGTGCACTTTACTGGGGTCTGACAGCAAACCAAATAAGCCAATCATGGAATCCAACCAACATATACATTTGAAATAGGGAGCACTTGCACTGTGGCACTGGTTGGCAGTGGCACAGTGCTCTGAGCAGCTAACAACAGCAAAACACATGAGGCACAGCGACAAAAAAGTGGAAGGGAGACTCACGCCAAGGTGCCAGGTCTAACAATAGCCAAGAAGGTTAATATGCCTGCTGCAAAGAACTTATACTCTATAAATAGGTCAAGGGGTTATCGCTTATGGTCAGCAAGATCCTAGTGTGGCTTGCAGTTTAAAAGTTAAAATCCTAATATAGAGCAGTGAGCTATTAACTGCCATGAAAGAGCTCATGCAAACTGCAAGAAATATATTACAGCTACATGTTTTTTACCTAGTCTTTCCCTATCCTAGTATTGCAAAAATGTTTCATTTGGGTAGAAATCAACTCTTATTATTAATAAAACATCCTAACAATGATGTTACATTTAAAATTCTTAATTTGCGCTTTTCCAGACCAAGGACATTTATATGATCCTGCCTACCAGTATGAAAGACATGTGATATTGCAGTCCTCTGTCTTATGTAACATTTCCTATACACTGATTTACACACGCATGATTGTCTCCGTGCAACGTATGTGTGATGTAAAGTGTTCTGAGACCCTAAACTGGTATGAGGGGTGGTAGAAAACTAAATGAATCTTAGAGACAGTGGTTATGGTGACTTGGGGGGCATTGCCATATGATGGTAGTGAAGGTATCCGTGGTGAGGTGGTCATGGGGGGGCGCCAACAAACATTGTCGCACAGGGCGCCATCAGTACTAAAGCGGCCCTGATCAGTGCCATCAATGCAGATATTACATTCCAAACGACACAATTGATGACACTGAAACGACAAACAACTGTTCTCTCGGGCAATTGTTGCTGACTAGAAATAATAGCCTTGTTTTGTAATACGGTGTATTACCTTGAAGCCATTGATTTTACGTTTGAATCTATCATTACCCAATTAAAATAAAACATAAAAACTCAAACAAAAGTATAATTCAACCAGACCATTGAAAATGTTATCAATGTACCTGCTTGGTAAAATATATAATGTACGTGCTTATGAAATTAAGTAAAATAATATCAAAGAATTTGAAAATGTATTCAATTTCATCCATTCAGAAATGTATTATAATCATTATGAGGTGCCGCGAGGCTTTATGGATGATTTTTTGAAAATGTGCCATTTGCCAATAATGCCGAAAGAATAGATTTAGTAGACTCACTTCTCGTCTCCCTTAAAATCCTGACATCCGGCAGGATGGAAGTGGTGTGGATTTTATCGAGCTCTTTCCACTAAGCCTGCTTTCTCCTTTACTCTCGGCAAGCAGTTTGCCGAGTATTCTGCTGAGAAGGAACCTGTAGCGAAGTTCTCATCAGTGTGATACTTAAACCCGATAAACTCTCAGCTTTATTTGCCAATTACAGGCCAGCTGGCAGGTCTAGCGACACAGCAGTGAAAAAAAAACACTTTTGTACTAGCAGTGAATGACATGCTTTTGGAACCAATATTCGCGCTAATGGCTTCCAGTGGAAGCTCGAAACAGCAAAGTGGCATTTAATAAGGTGCTCGCCCTTGGCCGCTGTGCTCAGAAGAGCTTAAGATAAGAAGTGAAGCACATCCTTTTTATATTGAATGTAGCCTGAAGCAGCCTTGAAGGAGCAGGGCAGATAATTCGATTGCTTATCCTTACATCAGTCCACCTTTTCTGCAACTGTTGTGCTTGTGAGCTTCTGGGGAACTCAAATATAGAGTGCATGCCTGAACCACAGTCCTGGGCACAGATCATACTATCCAATCACCTGTTAATTGCTGTGAATTTTAATTGGTACTTTAATGAACCAATGAGTAGTTGACTATAGCCATCAAAAGCATCGGTAAACTGAATAGGTCTCACCTTTGACCTACTGGCTTTGTCAATGATTACTTGCATTGGAGCGTCTGCACTACTTAAAAAAAAAAAGCCCTATCCAACATGACCAATGCATCGCATGATGACTTAGGGGTGCTCTTCTGCTCGCTGTAAGAAGTATTCTGACACCATCGTTCTCCCTTTTTATCAGTGAGCATTGGAGACAAGCAGTAGAAGCTACAGTGCCACAACAGAATGCCTCGTCGTGGTTGGTGGTGTGTCCAAGGTAATTGGAAGAACTGCAGCAATGTTTTGCAAGCACGTTAGCACCTGTCTGCACCAGGACCCCGCCCTGCGCCAGGGACCCTGGTCCCCAAACCTTCTGCCAATACGACTAGCACCCTCCTCGCCCTTAACACCGGGACGCCACACCACCTGCCACCTCATGTCGTTGAAGGAAACTCAATGAACTTTCTCCTGCCAAAACTGCAGCTGCACCCTCACCCAGCTGACCCACAGTGCACCCGTCCTAATAAGCTGCGTCCTCCTCAACAAGCGCTTCCTCCACAGACATGCCATGGAAATCTGGGACCTCCTTGACTCTGTCTCTCCCGACATCGTCTTCTTCATGGAACCACAGCTTGGGCCTGGATATCACCATCCCCGACGGCTACAATATCCCCTGCAAGGACCAGACCGACCAACCGGGAGGAGGCATCGCCATCTTCCACAAGAACTACCTGCACCTGGCCACCCACTTGGACGACCCAAAGACAACCATGGAACATCTCCACTTCCAAGTTCAGACCAAACCCAACACCACCCTCTGGGGCACCCTCGTCTTCAGACCACCTGGCCCCGTCCACCCTTCACCAACACCATCATCATCGACCTCATCGCACCCCAGGCTCTTGCATCTACCGATTATATCCTACTCGGTGACCTCAATTTCCACCTTGACAACCCCAATGAACAGAACAATGCATCCCTTCTGGAGAACCTCACTAACGTCAGACTCAAGCAGCAGGACACACACTCGACCCCGTCTTCCTCGCCAGCAAAAACATCACCTCTGGACTGACCACCACTAAGTTCATTTCGCCTTCACCAAACCCACGGTACACCACCGCACCCACTGCCCCCGCCATAACTGGAACAAGGTCACTGAAGAACATCTCACCGCCTCCCTCAGCACAGCCACACCGCCGACATTCACAGGTGCCAATACTGCAGCACGCAACCTCCACCGATGGATCTCCAACTGTTCTGACGCACTGGTGCCCCTCAAACAAGCCCCCTGCAAGCAACACCCCAAGAAACCCAGTTGGCTCACAGCCACCCTATACAAGTCCAGACACACTAGTAGATGGCTCAAGAAGAGATGGAGAAACAACAAAACCCCGGAACCCGACTGTCAGGAAGACCATTGCTTGCATCCAAAAGAACTCCCCTAGAACGAATAAGATCTATTTTGCCCTCTACCCTCGGTGGTATTTGCGATGCCTCCATTCCAAGCTGCTGTTACAAAGATTAATGTCTAAAGCTGCCCACACGGGGTTTTCAGAATCTCAAGATGGTGGCCACCATCGCAACAGTCTTCAGCGCTCTAGTTCTTTGGTGATTCCTCGATCTGACGTGTACCGTCTTGGAGGCGCTCGCTGAACGCCGCACACTTCAACTGACTCTTTCGGCGAGTAAGCAGTGTCTCGCTATTGAGCTCTCTCCGAGGAGATTTCTAGTTAGTCATAGCTTTTTCCCCTGATACTCCACCTCGTTTCTCTAGAGAGGGTGTGCACACCGGGGTCCTTCCCTTTTGAGAGATTAGTGTCTCTTCTTGAAAACCTCGAAATATCAACGTCCTGAAGAGCTCCTGAGGAAAAGGTCACGGTAGGATGCCGTGCGGACAGTAAGAAAGAATCTTTCTCTTCATCTTGCTAATTTTGGGACTATCTGTCCTCAATGTATCCTCGTTCAATTGAACTCTCTCATCATTAAGCCTCACTCCTAACTTTTTTCCTTGAAGGAAGGTTGAAGCAATCGATGACTGAATAAGATTATCTACCAGCCTTTCAGAGAGGGGCTAGCCTCCATTAAGCTTCAGGTGTGTGAGTGACAATAAGGAATAGAGATTAAACAGAACAGAAATTTATGTGATGAAATGTGTAGGATTATTGTGATGCATTAATGTTTACACAGGTCTTTTTGTTTCTTACCAGATAGAGTAACACATTTGAATACTCGCAAAACACTGAAGTTACTTACAATCACTGGATCTGCAGGCGGTCGCTCTTTTTCTTCCCACTTCCCCTTAAACCCCTTGTAGAAGAGTTGTCCAGGTTATTGATACAGTCTGTGCACTTAGCTGAAGAGGGGAGTTGGGATCAAGCATCTGCTCGAGTGGAATATTGGTTTAGCCGTAAGCCTCTGTCCTGACAGATTGAATTGTCACACTGCTACTTATTCCACCGGAGCAGTGTGGCTGAGGGTTTGGATTTAAATGCCTTAGCTTCAGTTATGGACAGCATCCAAAAACAGTTTACCCTCACTCTAGAAGAGAATAAAAATCTAAGAGAAGAGATTAAAATATCCCATTTAGAAACCCAACAACTTATGCAAAAACTAAATGACATGACCTTAGGATCACCTTCCCAGTCAATTGGCTCAGCAACCAAGAACCCCTCCACATCAGCTGCAGAGATTTCTACTCAAGTGATTCACTCCATTTCTCCCATTATCCCTTTGGCCCCTCCCGAATGCTTTAATGGAAATTCTCATAAAGGGCGGATATTCCTCACTCAATGCTCTCTTCACTTTTTATGCCGAACAGTAATGTTTGTAGATGACCAATCTAAAACTGTGTTCATGTTGTCTTATTTGAGTGGTGATGCAGCCTCATGGTCCATGCCTTTGGTTTCACAAAATGATCCTATGTTGTACAATTTTGAAAGGTTCAAGACAGAATTTCTCCGTATTTTTGATCGCAGAGCAATTTCACAGGCAACGGATAATGAATTACTTGACCTAAAACAAGGAAAGTGGGATTTAATTTCATATTTGGCGCAATTCAATAAATTAGTTGTAGAAACAAATTGGCCCAAAAGCAAAAGAGAGTCTATCTTCTGCCGGGGGTTGCGTGAAGAATTGAAAGACGCCTTGGCCCAAATTTCAGACCGTCCTACAGAGGTGTCCAAATTAATCAATTTGGTTTTACAAATTAACCAGCGGCTGTTTGAAAGAAGAACAGAACGCAAGAGAGAATTTCGTCCTTTACCACCACAATATGATAGGAGTACGTTTGAAGCAACCAAAACCACAGAGAACCCATGCAGATCAGTAGTGTTAGAGGTCCTCTATCTAAAGAAGAGAAGGAAAAGAGAAGATCAGTAAACCTATGTTTAGATTGTGGACAATCCAGGCATTTTGTGTAGGAATGCCCTAAGAAGCCAAAAATTAATAATCCGGTAAAAGAGAAGGACCATCAGTAAAGAGAATTGCCCTGATGGATGTAAAACCAAAGTCGACTCCGATTCATCAACAAGTGGCTAACACCTTACAGTCATCTTCCCCCCACCTTACAGTGTCTTTTGAGATCCTCTTCAGAACCAAGAAACTTCTAGAGGTCTCGGTTATGATTGATTCTGGAGCCACTGGGAACTTCAGTGACAGTCAGTATGCTAAGAGGATAGGAATATCATTTGTTAAAAAGAAGGCTCCAGAATCAGCCCCTGCAGTGGACGGTACCAACTCATCTTCAGGCCCCATTACGGACGAAACTGAAAGCATTGAATTGAAGGATTTGAAGGGGAATCAAGAGCGAATATCATTCAACCTTATAGGCTCTCCTCAATTTCAGTTGATTTTGTGTTTGTCTTTGTTAACCAAACACAACCCTAAAATTGACTGGGAGTAAAGAACGGTCCAACTAAATTCAAGTTACTGTCTTCAGCATTGCTATAAACCTCCAGAAGGAATCCACGATTCTTCCCCAGCCAGGATTTTAGCCACTAAGTCTAATTTTGTCTGTGCTATTGAGAAGGCAGTCATACCTCCAAAATACGAAGATTTGGCGTCAGTGTTTGACAAGATGGAAGCAGAGAAATTGCGCCCCTCCCCCACAGGCCCTATGATTGCAAGATCGAGCTGATACCTGGGGCCAACCTGCCTTGTAGTAGAATGTATGCCCTCACTGACAAGGAGAACAAATTCCTGAAGGAGTACCTTGTCAATATTTGTCCAATGGTTTGATACGTCCTTCTCAAGCCCCGGTTTCGTCGCCTCTTTTTTTTGGTCCCAAAGAAGAACTAAGAATTAAGAGTGTGCATTGATTACCGCACTATAAACCAAGTGACAGTCAAGAACCGATATCCTTTGCCTCTGATATCAGTGCTATTAGATCAGGTGAAAGAGGCAAGAGTCTTCACTAAATTGGATCTTCATGGAGCCTACAACTTAATTCGTGTGGTTGAGGGTGATAAATGGAAGACCGCATTTCGCACCAGATTTGGATTGTACGAGTACCAAGTGATGCCCTATGGCTATGTAATGCTCCCGCTGTCTTCCAACACTTTATGAACGATGTCTTGCGGGAGTTTTTGGATTACACCGCAGTGGTTTATATTGATGACATATACATTTTCTCCAAAAATCAGCTAGACTATGTAACACATGTTAGAGCGATCCTGAAAAAATTGTTGGAAAATAACCTCTGTGTGAAGTTAGAAAAATGTGCTTTTCACGTGAAGAAGGTGGAGTTCTTGGGGTTCGTTTTATCAGAAAAGGGAATCTCCATCGATCCCACTAAGATGCAGACCATCCTAAATTGGCCCTCTCGTAAGAACTTAAAGGATGTTCAGAGCTTCCTTGGTTTCTAACATTTTCTACCGCGGTTTTATAAAGGAATTTTCCAAAAGAGTTGTCCCTATCACCAGGCTCTTGAGGAAAGGTATTCCATTTCAATGGTCAGATGATGCTGAGGAGGCCTTTAAGTTCTTGAAGGAATCTTTTACCTCAGTGCCAATTCTTCTTCATCTAGACCCAGAAGAACCATTCTACATTGAAACCGATGCCTCAGACTTGGCCATTGGAGGAGTACTATTACTATCCCAGCTACATAAGAAAATGGGCCAACTTCATCCTGTAGCATTTCATTCTCAGAAGTTGACTTCACCAGATCTAAATTACTTGATTACAGACAAGGAACTGCTGGCTGTTAAAGACGGTTTTCAGGAATGGCAACACTACCTACTTGGAGCCCGCAATGTCATCACTGTATTCACCGACCATAAGAATCTGCGATTTTTAACATCTGCGAAAACCCTAACCCCCATACAGCCAAGATGGTCATTATACTTTGCTGACTTCAATTTCACCATCACCTACCGCCCTGGTTCTGCAAACGGTAAAACTGACACCCCTTCTAGAATTAATACAGTACCTGGAAATGGAGAGGCTGAAGAACTCCCGATCATTCCTGCACACAAGTTTGCTTGTGCACTGTAATTTTCTGAAATAAAGGAAATAATTCGAGAAAACATGTCTGAATATGAAATTTTGAATTGGGCCAAAGAAAATAAGAACAGAAGTGTGAAAGGAGAATCTTCCTTATGTGAAAGACACCTTGGGGCTTATTTATGGGACCTTGCGTCACTTTTGCGCCCCGGTGCGTCACTTTTTGTGACGCACCAGCAGTGTAAAAAAATGCGCCTTGTTGCGCCATAATTACAAAGTGACGCATCTAGGTAGATGCGTCACTTTGTAAACCCCTACACCACATTATACCTGCGCCAGGTAAAATGTATGCAGGGGGCATTCCGACGCAAGAAAGAGTCGCAGAAGTGACGCAGTGAAATCTATAAGATTTCACTGCGCCACTTCTAGGACGTCAATATCTCACGCCTGCCTCATGGCAGGCGTAAGACTGACGCAGGAACATTTAACATGGGACTTGCCCATGTTGAATGATCCATTGCTGGAGTTGCATCACTTTTGTGACACACTCCAGCAATGCGTCATTTTTGCACCTACAGATACGTCAGAAATACTGACGTATTTGTTACTCCTTGTGACATGATGCTCATACTGTAAATATGACGCATCATTGGTGTCGCAAGGAGGGCGCAATGAAAAGTGACGCATCGCTGTTTTCTCACAGTGATGCGTCACTTTTCATAAATGAGGCCCCTTGTATTTGCCTACTCGAGAGTTACAAGAAATTGTCTTTAAGGCTTGTCACATTGACCCTTTGGCTGGCCATAAAGGTGTGTTAAAAACCACAGAGTTACTGAAGAGACATTTTTGGTGGCCTGAAATGGCTGCCCAAATAAGACAAAATGTTCTAACTTGTGACAAATGCATTTGAGGGAAAACTAATCGACAGGACTGTAAGGTGAATTAAAGCCCCTTCCCACTACTCCCTACCATTGGCACACCATAACCATGGACCTTATAGTGGACTTACCTGTAAGTCAAGGTTTTGACATCATTTTGGTGTTTGTAGACACCTTCTCAGAGTACACTATTGGAGATAAGGTTTGGCTGTCCACTCAACACCTTTATTTAAAGTGAAATAGAATATTCCAACCAAGATACTTGGACACTTTTCGAGTCAATAAAATTGTAAATCCAGTGGCAGTGAAACTCTCTTTGCCCACTCAAATGAAAATCTATCCTGTTTTCCATGTATCACTACTTAAAAAGTGTCCCCCTAATGTTAGGGCAACTACCGCTCCAGATCCAGTTGTCATAGACTCTCACCTTGAATATGAAGTGAGCAGAATCTTAGATTCTAAATTTAAGAATGGAAAGATATTTATCTCATAGAATGGAAGGGGTTTGGCCCTGAGGAAATATATTGGGAACCATCTAATAATGTGCATGCTCCAAGACCGGTGAAAAATGTAATTCTGCTTTCCCAAACAAACCTATTCAGGGAGGGACTTCTTTGAGAGACGATACTGTCAGGAACAAAATTGCTTGCATTAACAAAACTCACCTAGAAGGAAGAAGATCTATTTTGCTCTCTATCCTCTGTGTTATTTGGGGCACCTCCATTCCAAGCTGCTGGTACAAAGATTTATGCCTAAATCTGCCCACATTACGTTTTCAGAATCTCAAGATGGTGGCCGCCATTGCAACCGTCTTCAGCGCTCTAGTTCTTTGGTGATTCCTCGATCTTGAGTGTACCGTCCTACATGCGCGCACTGAAAGCCACACACTACAACTGACTCTTTTGGCGAGCGTGCAGTGTCTCGCTATTGAGCTCTCTCTGAGGAGATTTCTAGTTAGTCATAGCTTTTTCCCCTGATACTCCGCCCCCTTTTCCTGGAGTGGGTGTGCACATCGGGGTCCTTCCCTTTTGAGAGACCAGTGTCTTGTCTTGAAAACCTCAAAATATCAACGTTCAGAAGAGCTCCTGAGGAAAAGGTCACGTTAGGATGCCGTGCGGATAGTAAGAAAGAATCTTTCTCTTCATCTTGCTAATTTTGGGAGAAGGATATAATCTTTCACATTATCTAAGAACTCTCAGAGTATTTGGAATAAAAGAATCTTTTCTCGTTGAGAAACTATCTGTCCTCAATGTATCCTGGTTCAATTGAACTCTCTCATCATTAAGCCTCACTCCTACCTTTTTTCCTAGAAGGAAGGTTGAAGAAATAGATAAAATAAAAACTGAATAAGATTATCTATCAGCCTTTCAGAGATGAGCTAGCCTCCATTAAGCTCAGGTGTGTAGTGACAATAAGGAACAGAGATTAACCAGAACAGAAATGTATATGCTGAAATGTGTAGAATTATTGTGATGCATTAATGTTTACACAGGTTTTGTTGTTTCTTACCAGATAGAGTTACGAATTTGAATACTTGCAAAACACTGTAGAAACAGACGATCACTGGATCTGGAGGTGGTCTCTCTTTTTTTCCCACTTCACCTTTCCCCTTTGTAGAAGAGTTGTCCAGGTTATTAATACAGTCTGGTCACTCAGCTGCAGAGGGGAGTTGGGACTAAGCATCGGCTTGAGTGGAATATTGGTTTAGTCGTGAGCCTCTCTCCTGACACCCATGCAGCCTTCAAAGCCACGGTCACCACGCACCGCCTCGTCCTCAAAACTACAAAGAAAATGGCCCTCCAAGACAGAATCAACGCCAACACACACAAGAGCAAGGAACTCTTCGCCATCATCAAGGAGTTGGCCAAACCCAACAACGAGACCACAGAACTCTCACCCTCCCAAGACCTCTGCAACAAACTCAGCACCTACGTCCACCACAAGATCAAGCAGATCTATGGCATCTTCGACACCCAAGACCCACCACCACACTCAATGACGATGCCCCTTGCAGATTCTGCTCAACTGGATCCCACTTGCCATGGATGGTACTCTCTAGACGATGAAGTGCATTCACTCCGGAACACCCCTGGACCCCTGCCTGCACAAGATCTTCCACAGAGCTGCCACGTCCATTGCACCCAAACTACGTCCCACCATCAACTGCTCCATCAAGACCATCACATTGCCCAAAGACTGCAAACATACCGAGATCAACTCCCTGCTGAAGAAACCATCCACCAACCCGACAGACCTCAAGAATTTCAAACCCATCTCCCTGCTTCCCTTCCCAGCTGAGCTCATCAAGAAGGCCATCAACTGCTAACTCTCCCAGTTCATCGAAGCCAGCCACATCCTGGCCCCTCTTAATCTGGCTTCCAAAGCAACCACAGGACCGAAAGCACCCTCCCCTCCACCACAATGACATCCGGGCCCTCCTTGACTGGGGAGAAACAGCAGCCCTCACCCTCCTGGACCTCTTGGCTTCTTTCAACACCACCTCACACTGCACCCTAAGCACGAGCCTCCTTGAGGCTGGCATCCGTGACAAAGGCTTGGACTGGATCTGTTCCTTCCTCACCGGTAGAGCACAGCGAATTAGACTACCACTCTTCCCATTTAGAACCCACGGAGATTGGCTGCGGAGTCCCACTGGGCTCTTCTCTGAGCCTCCCCCCACACCTACGCTCTACATAGCCCCACTCACAGCCAAAGTCAGGAACCACAGACTCAACATCGTCTCCTATGCTGACAACACACAGCTGATCCTCTCCCTCACCAATGAGCTCACAATCACCAGAAACAACTTCCACGACGGGATGAATGCAGTTGCCAACTGAATAAGAAACAGTTGCCTCAAGCTCAACTTGGACAAGACCAAAGTCCTGTTCTTGGGAACCAACACCTCCTCTGAGGAAGATTGCTGGTGGCACACCACGTTAGGAACCCCACTCACGAAACCTCTGCATCCTACTGGACACTTTGCTCTCTTTGAACTGCCAGAGCAACGCTGTCTCCTCATCATGCTTTCACATGCTTTACCTGCTTTGACAGACCTTCAGTGGGAGCCCCAATGAGGCCAGAAAGACGGTCACTCACGCACTCATCAGCAGCAGACTTGAGTACAGCAACGCACTCTACACAGGTGTGACCCAGACGCTCCTCAAAAAACTAAACTACAGAACGTTCAGAACACCTCAACCAGGCTGGTCCTCAACATCTCCCACTGTAGCCACATCCCCAAACACTTGTGAGAACTCACAGTCAACAAAAGAGTCTCCTTCAAGCTCCTCACAAACACCTACAAAGCCCTCCACGACACCGGACCAGCATACCAGAATCACCTCCTCATATTCCACGCACCCACCAGACACCTTTGCTTCTCCCATCTGACCCTTGTCACCTTCCCTCAGATCCCCAAGATTAGGAGTGGACGTTGATCCTTTTCCTACCTCGCAACCAGAACCTGGAACACCCTGCCTCTCCACCTCAGGCTATCCCTGTTGCTCAAGACCTGGCTCTTCGACTTAACCTCAGCGCCCAGTCGGACCTGCAGCCCCCAGCGCCTTGAGACCCTCACAGGTAAGTAGTCGCGCTTAACAAATATTGATTGATTGATTGGGTTGGAGGCATGACCCTTGGCTGTGGTGCCTGGGGGTAATCTGGAATCTCTGCTAGGACTGAGGCTGCGAGGGCCGACAGAGGAGTCCTAGAAATGTGGGGAGACAAGTGTAAAGAGAGGGCACGGTTACAAGCAGCTGCCCACACTGATATCTTGGGACTTGCTGTATGTATATCAGCAGTGAAACCTTCCCTGTCTACATCTTACCCCAAGGGAAACCTCTGTGTTTTGGATTGATGTGTCCCCTCTGGAATTTCTTTTTCTTCTAGGTTTAATGTAGGAGTGTGTGAAATTAGTATACTTTGCTTTCGCATAATTAAGCAAAATTTTGAGAACACGGCATAAAATGATGTAAATCTGACATTTAACACGTTTTAGAGTGACATGCTCCTTTCTAGTAATTTTTTAAATGAGGACGCATTTCACAGTAAAATAAAATTGAGCAAAAAATACTGGTGGTACGAGCAACAGACACTTGCGTTGGAATGTTTGCGTTATTTCAGCAGCTCACAGTAAAAGTTTGCAGTGAACATGCATAAATATACATTGGCGCATAATGGCATATTAACAGTGTAGGAAAGTGCCCTTTTTTCTTGCATGCTTACCCCCCACTTTTTGCCTGACACATGATGCACTTTTGACATGGTGTGCCCTGGGTCCCTGCCATTCAGGTTCCCAGGGCCTGTGTTATTTTCGAAAGTTGTACCTTTGTACCCCCAATTGGCATCTCTGGCCACAGGCAAGCCCCTTGTAAAAGATACCATGGGTACCAAGGGAAATTGACCAGAGAAGGCCTCTAAGGGCTGCAGCACCTATTGTGCCACACTTAGAGGCCCTGTACCTTAATACCCATGCACTGCCATTGCAGGCTGCATGTTTTGGTGCAGAGAAAAGTGAGGAGTCGACATTTGTGTGCCATGGCTGCAATCCACTGCCTGTGTCCTAGGTAAATCAGCCCTATAGTAGACCACAGGTGAGGGTACAGTGGCATGAGCCTTGTACCTCTACAGTGTCTAAGTCTTCGACATTGTAAGTGCAGCGAAGCCATAAAGAGTATATGGTCTGAAAGGTGTTCATTACGAACTCCACAGCTCCATAGTGGCTTCACTGAAACCTGGGAAGTTTGGTAGCAAACTTCTAAGCACATTAAGCCCACACTGATGTCAGTGTGGGATTTAATGTAAAATACACACAGAGGACATTTTAGAGAGGCCCCTGAAAAACGACCAACACTAGTGTGGTTCCTGAATTGCTGCTGCCAGTTGCCACCCCAGATAGGTTTCTAGACCCCTGGGTAGAGAGCCTCTGCTCTCTGGGTCCAGAAACAAAGCCCGTCCAGGGCAGAGTTGTCACACCTTCTCCCCCAGGAAGGGCTGGGTCCACAAAAGGGGAAGCTTCACAGGCCTGCTGCCTTTAGAAGTTGTACTTGCCTTTAGCTGCCTCCAGCAATTGGCTCCCACCAGCTCTTACCCCAACTTTGGTGGGAGAATCAACGAGAAAACTAAGCTAGGAGGAGAGTAGTGTCCACCTGTGCCAAATCCCCCCGACCCAGATGGGGGAAACGAGGTAAAAAACCCATCTCAGTGTCCTCAATCTTGGAGATGAGGGGACACAACAAATTAGGAGGAAGCTCATGCCCCCCTACCACGGGAGCGTGGCATATTAGTGGGTATACTAACCTCAAGGAAGGGACAACTTGGTCCTGATCGTCATATCCCTGTAACACCTCTGAATTTTGTTTTTAGGGGAAACCCTGAACCTGCTGACCCAGCCCTACCAGCCTGTCCCGAGTCTGATCTGCCTACAGCAAAGAAAATGGCGTGTCCAGCAGTCAAAGCCGGTCAGAAGAATCGAACGCCAAAAGACACCCATGCACTTGATGCCCCACGGCCTTTAGTAGCCTATTTTATCACATTGTAGGGGTAAGAGCGTATGCGCCGGAGCCTGATGAGCAGTTTCCCAGTGCAAATAGTCAAAAAACCAGCAGCACCATTCCAGTCCAAAAGCGGGGGTGGTCATTCCAAAAAGGGCACTTTCTCACAGTTTCCTAGTAGGCCTGGATGAAATCTTAATTACGCTGGAATAAACTGAATATTTCAGTAATTAGGCACTCTTCTTGTGATGTAAAAGTACTGAAATTCCGAGATTATGCCAGCTTGAGTAATTAAGAGTCATTTGGGGCAAATGTCCTACCACAGGAGCACAGAAACAACAACCAAGAGAGAGAGTGAGCAGCCAGTGGCTACTGCTGTACATGTCCTGTAGCATTTAGTGCTATTTTCTTAGCACAAAATACACCCGCCCATTTTGGATGCAAGAGTGCATTTTGCACTAAGAAAATAGTGCTGAATGCTCGAATATGCTTCTCACACAATTACACATAATTGCGAGTAATTTTTAGGTAATTACGAGTAATTATGCTAGTGAGAATTATGACAGTTATGTTTACCCTTGTGGCCTCATTTCTGACTTTTTAACACAGGGCAGTGCAGCAAGTCACTTTGCTGCGCTGTCCTGCATCAAAAAGCAAGGGCAGGAATGTGCAGTATCTATGATATACAGCACATTCCTGTCAATTCCCACTGCACTGCCACTGTTTTGGCTGCCTAACACCAATGCAGGCACTCTTGCACCATGGTGCAAGGGTGTTTACATTGTTGGCAGGATTGGGCACCTTCCTTCCCAAAAACAATCCGTGGAGGCTTTTTGCTCATTCTATATGTGCTGCAAAATGCAGCACACGTGGAAAGAGGAAAACACAGGGAGAAAGGAAAACATTTCTTGTCGTTACACCTCCTCTGGGAAGGCATGAGGTTTTGGTGCTGGTGCTGCCCAGGTTAATGTGATTTTGTAAATCTGGGGCAGAGTCGAAATCTAAGGATGCTGTGTTGAAACACCCACCGTAACGACTATGGAGCACCTCCTTGACGTAGAGTATGAAAACGCAGAACTTTATGCTGCCATATGTTTGAGGCTATGCAAAGAAATGCAGGGTGGCTTTGTGTCGTTTCATAGATATAATTGAGAGGCCCGTGCCACCGAAGCATCAAAAAAAGTGCTGGCCTCTTGTAAATAATCCCCAAAGTTCCCAGTGACTCACTGTGTGCAGTAATTGGCTGTAATATTACTTTAATGAACAGTAAATATCAAATATGGTGTGAGAATGTAATCTGATATAGGGTAACCAACTTTTTTTAATCACAATATGGTTTGTGTTTGGTCTGAGATTGTGGTATTGAATAAAGTTGTTAAAATTGAAGTGTATTTTGTGTATAGCAATTGTCTTACACCTTGCAATAGAAATATCCTACACTTTTATGGGTTCCTGGTTTGTATTGGCATGTCTTCACTACACCCCCCACACATCTCCCTACTCAACTTCCAATTGTTCTTCCCGCATTTCCTACTAATCCTATTATTGTGAACGTGTGAGCAGGAGATCTCTGTAGAGAAAAGATACCAAAGGCGGAGGTGGAGATCTCTGGCTGTAGGTTTGTGAATTGCTTTGAAGTAGGGTGAGGGGACATCTGGCCGGCCTAGCAACACAAGGCCCCGTGATGCTGAGGCCAACCCCCTTGATGCGGCGGCATGCCAGAGACTGCAGCCGGCCCCAGCTGGGGAGGTGGTGAGCTGGGGACTGCGGGACTGTGCTTCAGACGAGCCTGGAGGTCGGCCCAGTGAGGATCCCATCAGACTAGGGACTGCTGCCTGCCATCGATGTGGATGGTGCACTGGATTACGATGCAATGGCTGTGGCCCCTGCGAGACTGCCCTTGGCAATCCTGGCTGCACGGAGTGGCCTCTATAGGTGACTTGGTTGCAATGGGAGGCCCCTGAATGTGGAGGACCCAGATTTAAGAGGACAGCACTGGTGGGCTTCTGGCCATTGGGCTGAAATTGCGTGTGACCCCTGGATTTCTGTGTGCCATTTGAGGGGACTGTCCCCCTTTGAGGACCTTGGGGCTGTCTGGGGGCACTCACCAGCAATTCACAGTTAGTGGATAAGACTGGTTTGGTTTCCCCTCGGCGGCAGGTGGGGGGACCCTGCGCTCGCTGTTCGGCAGTGCATGGTGAACCTTCTGCTGAGCCTGGAAGGGTGGAGCAGTGCAGTGCTCTGGGGACCCTGAACAACTGCTGTGCTTGGGTGCCAGGGACCCCCTCTGTGCCTTGGAATAAGACTGCACCCCTGTCTGGTCAGTGCGCATAATGGGGAAAGACAGACCACTGCGAGGCACTGAGCAAACCAAAATGGATCAGTTTACAGCTTCTGAGCAGGGAGTGGTGGGTGGCTGGCCTCGGACTGTGTATGGGTGGGTATGTAGGAGCTCCAGAGTCCCATTGGTGCTCAAATACCTGCAGCCATTGAACAAGCGCAAGTGAACAGGCAAAGATCATGTCATCATTGTAGGAGGTTGATCTGCTGCGAGTGGACCATCAGAAGGTAGGAGAAAGGTCCTTGGACCCTGAACAGACTGTTGACAAACTGCAAGAGGAATTGGCTGTTCTTAAGATAAAGTTGGCTGATCTCTCGACATGTACCAATGGCCAATGGCCTGGAGATCCAAGTAGAGGATGCAGAATGAGATTCGAGACTGCACAATCTTTGATTTGTTGGCTTCTCAGAGGGGGTGGAGGGCACAGTGCTAGAGCTCTTTTTGGAGAGGTGAGTGAAATCAACAGTACCTTCTGCAAAACTGTCACAGTTCTTTGTGGTTGAGAGAGCACATATGGCGCTGAGGCCCCCGCTTCCGCCGTAAGCACCACCCAGAATACTGATCACAAAAATTCTTAACTACACGAATGGAGATGCGATCCTGGAAGCAGTCAGGTAAACAGGTGATCCCATTTTTGTGAAGAATGTGATCCAGATCTTCCCGGACTACACACAGGGGGTGTAGCAATTGTGATAAACAAAAATTGAAGGAGATGTGACTGTGCTATATGATTCTCTACCTGGTGAAGCTTAAAGTAAACCATGATGGCCGCACTCAATTCTTCACTACACCTGTGGCTGTATGAGATTGGCTGGACATACAGGGGGACGGTTGAGTCCTTCTGCTGGTGCCTAGGGGATCCAGGAACTGGACCCGGGGTCGGCAACTGGACCCCTTAGAGGAAGAAGCAAGGCAGCTTCCCAATGCGCATTCCAGGTGGTAGTGTGTCTAGATAGCACCCTGGACCTAGAGCACCAAAAGACAAGGAGAGCAGCATTATGGGCATTGGTGGGGGCAGTGACAGTCACTAACTCTGGAGAGGAAAGCCTGGAAGTGGGGGATGAGACTCCAGACCTGGGAGAGGATTCATGCAGATATGCTGTGTGGCAATGCTTCTTTCTACTTTTCTGTTTTTTCAGGTGAAGATTACCAGTGTGTTAACAATCACTGTGTAATTGCCACCTTAAATGGCTTCTAAGAGAAACATAACTGCCCCCTATGCAAGTATTTCCCTTTTGTATGTGCGGGGACTGTGTTCAAAATGTGGCTTACACGCCATGTTACAAATAGACTGTCAGTGGGGAGAACATACTGTATAGGCGGCCCTAGCCCTCAACTTGAGTTGCTTTACTTTATTAACCAGTGTTGGGGTATATGAGAGTGGACGTAATACTCACTGTTTAGAGTTGTGTGGGTATCCAAGGTGTTTGGATAGTGTTCATAAGGTACGGGCAGGGATAGGTTTGGGGCAGGCCAAGTCCGAAGACAGCTTTATCTTTGCTTAGCACTGGGTGAAGCTGTCCCCACACTACAATACAATACAAGTCATGAGGACCTGGAAACAGCTCTAGGTACCTGCTGCAGACTGCACCTATACTCACAGGGATGACAATAAGTTGAGAGGAGAGGTGTCTTTCTTGGAGCAATGATTGGGGAGGCATGCCCTGTTCATGTACGTGTTTACCCGGTGGGTGGGAGGGGTTATTCTATCACATTACAGTTCAAGGCAGCAGAGGGACGGTAACCATGAGTGTGGTGAGTTACTGGATGTACGCTCAGAGCGGGTCCTGGTGCAAAGGGGTGGGGGTGGTGAGGAGCGCAGACGTGGAGTGTTTGTGGCCTCAACCCATTTGTCAACGTACCTCTGAAGACAAGGCATACACATCGCAATGTTGAAGGAGACCCACCTGATACATGGGGAAGTGCTAAAAATACAGAAGAAATGGCAGCAGAGGGACAGTAATCACTTGTTTGGTAAGTTACAGAATACTCACATTTAGTATTGCTGAATATACAAGATTTGCGACGTGGAATGTTCGTGGCCTCAACACATTTATCAACGTACCGCTGAAGATGCTGAAGGAGACCCACCAAATAGATTGGGAAATGCAAAAACTATAGAAGAAATGGAAGGTGCACCTACGCGCTGTCACTTTTCCACATATATTAGCGGGGTCTTGATCTGAATTTGCCCCGTAGGTCCAGTTCCAGGTCCGTAGCTGTAGGGCTGACATTGAAGGGAGATACCTGTTTGTGTATGGAGTACTAGATGGGGTGGAGATGTGCCTTCTGAATGTGTATGACCTAAACACTGACAATGGGGAGTTCTTCGATACAATAGAACATGAATTCCTTCATTATGTGGGCGTTCCTAAACCCAAAGATGACTTTGGGGAGTTCATGGAACGGATGGAATGTAAGGTTATATGATGGGAGATGCACAAGGGCGTAATGGAATTATTCCGCTATACACCAGCGCATGATACATATAGCAACCTGGATCGCTTTTTAGTGGCAGGAGAAATAGTAACCAATGTGCTGAGTGCACGTTTTCTGGAAAGATTCCTCTTGGATCATGCTCCACTCATATTGCAGTATGACAAAAGGAGATAAAGGCCCAGGATCCCTCTATGGCGCTTCCAACAGGAGGTGCTGACTGGTACCCTATTTCAGGAAGAGCTCTGAGAGGTGTTAACTAGGTATTTTGACGCTAACTGGACTTCAACATGTTATAAGGGGACAGAATGGAATGCCTTAAAAGTTGAGCTAAGGGTGAGTGCATCTCTAGGGTCAGTAGTACCTCAATGCGAGATTAAGGAGGTTCCGGTCAGGGGGAAAAGACACTAGCCCCTGTGCATGGAGAGGGGGAGACGATGGGTCATTTGCTTGTGTGGTTACTCAAGAGGGAGTGTACTCCCCTGAGAATTCTCTCATTAAGGCAACAGGATGGGATAGACCCTGCCAAGGGATCACTTGTCATTGGTCTATAGAAAGTCGCACAGGACTCCCCAGAGGGTGTGGAGGAGTTTCTAGACCTGCACAGAGGGAGGATCTGGAGGAGCAACTCAGGGTAGAGGAGTTGACAGAAGCCATAAGAGAAATGGTGCAGTGCCGAGCGCCTGGACTGGATGGACTCCCCGTGAAGTATTACCAGACATACTCTGCCTTCCTTGACCCCCACCTGCTGAAGTCACTGTGGGAGGCTCAGCACTTGGGCATGCTGCTGCAGTCCATGAGTGAGGCATTGATTGTTATGATACCTAAGCCTGATCGGGACCTGATGTATCCTGGCTCATATAGGCCACTATCTATGTTAGGAGTTGAAACCAAAATCCTATGTTCCTTTATACTAGATTATGTGGGGTAGTGCTACACCTTGTCCATGAGGACCAATGCATGTTAATACCTGGCTGTGGGATCCATTCGAATCTTAGGCTGCTGACCCATGTACTGCACTCGGTAGAGGGTGCAGACCTGAATGCTGCATTTGTGGCATTGGATATCAAGAAATCGTTCAGTACTTTAAGCTGGGAGTATTTCTGGGAAGTGTTGTGACGTATGGGTTCAGGGCTGTGATTCCTGTCTTGAGTACAACTCCTTTATGCCCAGTCAGTGGCCAGGGACCAGACATAAAGCATCCAATTGTATACCGGTAGACATGGATGTCCCTTTTCCCAGCTTCTCTTTGCCTTGGTGATGGAGCCCTTAGCAATAAGATTGCAGTGCGATATTGATGACTGGGGTATAAAAGTCCGAGATATCTCATATATTTTCTCACTATACGCAGGTGATGCCGTGTTATATGTCTGGGTCCCAGCACAGTCGGTTGGACTACTAATGTAAATGATGGTTGATTTTGGCAGGGTGTCGGAGATGCATGCAAATAAGCTAAAAACCGTGCTCTTCCCCCTGGAAAGACTAGTGGGCCTAAGCCAGGCTCATCTCCCTGAGATGGGACTTGTGCAGAAAAGCAGTCATTTTCTTTATCTTGGAATCCAGATTGCATGTTCAATGCATAATTTGTAGGTTTCTGTGCCATTGTGACTATTGGTTCTAACAGTGATCCCTTTGGTTGAATGATAAATGCTTGCTGGTTGAAACAGGACTTCGAGTGTCGTGGAATGATGTGGAGTTAGGTCTAAATTATTCCCAGAGGATGTTCCTTTTTGGGTGTTCCCGGGAGGACCAGTACCATCTGAATATAGGGAGGGTGGCACCAGGACCCAGCGGGCCTCCATCTGGTTCTGGAACCAGCTGCTAGTGTCTGTGAAGGGCAGGATGGCCCTGAGCAAAATGGTGCTGCTCTCCCTGTGCCTCTATACTTTGCATAATGCACTGTATAAAATCTGGAGGTCCACGTTTACTGAATTAAATAACCTTCTGGCTTCCCTGTTATGGGCGGGTAAAAGAAGTAGATTTCGATTGGAGATTCTGAAGACCAGGAGCATGAGGACTAGGCCTCCTGGATCAGCAGGAATAAATGGGGAAAATAAGTAACTGGTTGGGATGGTGGACAGAGATGACCTCCAGATGTGTTTAATGTGAGGAAAAGGGGTCCGAGTGACTGTTCGTGTATTGTTCGACAGGTAGCGAAGTCCTGGGGATTGGCGGTTACCTGGCTACTACGCAGGGCGGCTTATGTCAGAATGCTCCCCATTGGGTGACTTTGACCTTTTCAGCAGATATTCTCCTTAATAGATATGGTACATTGTACAGAGGGTGGCTGACTCAGGACTCAGTAGGGGCTTCATCTCCTGTAGTTATAAATCCTTAGGAGCTGACCAAACTCACTCTCAAGTGGTTGGGAACATTATTGGCCACAAGGCTTTTGTCCATTGAGGAATACTGACATATCTAGCGCATGCTAGAGAGAGCCATAGAGTCCTTGGGCCCGATTCACAGAACAAATTTAAGAAAAAATCCTAAACTTAGTACCATTTTAGTATTTACAGAATGCACTTACTACTTCTGGTATTCACAGAATGAACTTACTAATTTTGCGATTCACAGAATAAACTTACTACTTTTGCTATTCACAGAATGGATTTACGACTCCTAACTTTACGTCCGCACTCGGGCCGGAAATTCCGGGCCGGAGGCGGAGCTTCCGGCCCGGAGGCGGGGCTTCCAGGCCAGAGGTGGGGATTCTGGCCAGTGGCGGAGATCCGCCACTGGCCGGAACCCCCACCTCCGGGCCGGAAGCTCCGCCTCCGGCCCGGAAGCTCCGCCTCCGGCCCGGAAGCCCCGTCTCCGGGCCGGAAGCTCCGCCTCCGGACCGGAAGCTCCGCCTCCGGGCCGGAATTTCCGGCCCGAGTGCGGATGTAAAGTTAGGAGTCGTAAATCCATTCTGTGAATAGCAAAAGTAGTAAGTTTATTCTGTGAATCGCAAAAGTAGTAAGTTCATTCTGTGAATACCAGAAGTAGTAAGTGCATTCTGTGAATACCAAAATGGTACTAAGTTTAGGATTTTGTCTTAAGTTTGTTCTGTGAATCGGGCCCTATGTATCCGTTGTGGCGTAAAGTAAGCATGGTGCAAATAGTAACATTGTACGTTGTTGAGCTTTGTGCTAACTAAATCACGCAAAGTGGATTTAGGTGGCTTAGATAATGGCAAATATTTTTTGCAACCCAGATGTAAAATCATAGTAAATCTAGGCCCTGGTTAATCTTTTAGCCACGTCTTTGGCCCCGCCCCCACACACACAGTTTCTATACTTTTTTGTATTCACTTCAACTCTAGGTTATTCCTCAGCATTACTGTGAATTCCCAGATTTCTCAGACAAATTAGATGACCAAAAGCTGGAAACGTGTTACCAACTGTAGAAACAAAAGTCACAAAGAAGAACACAACACGAAAACGGAACACAACAGGAGGGATCTTTTTAATTTCTATGTAATAGAGTAAAATATTCATTGAAATATTTGTGTATGTTTACCGTAGCCTGTCCCTGAACGCCACAGAATTCCATAAGAAATGTTGAGGAAATGAAACTAGACCCTTTGAAACACAGCAAATAAATACTATTCTTTCTCAGGCATGTTTGAAATTTGACACAATGATCCTTCTCCTTCCAACTCGTTAGGACTTTTCTTCATCACTTGTAAAAGGATCTATGGAGTATTTTTATTTTTGAATACATTCGATGTAGCCAGCTAAATCTCCTCTAATTGCTGAATGTATGAGGGTACTTGATCCCAGGCACATTGGATACACAGGGGCAGATTTACAAGCCCCTTGCGACACTTTTGCACTGCCGTTGCCTCACATTTTGTGATGCAGCGGCGGTATAAACAATGCGCCACTTTGCAGATCACTTACAACATGAAGCATCTAGGGAGATGCGTCACATTGTAAAGTCCACCATTACATTATACCTGCATCAGGTGTAATGTATACAGGGTGGGCTTTCCCACCCGGGAAAAGCCTTGTAGAAGTGACACAGTGAAATCTACAAGATTTCCCTGTGCCACTTCTAGGACGCCACTGCGTCAAAACCCTACGCCAGGCATAAGGAGTGACGCAGTGCAACTAGGAACAGGCATTCCCATGCATTGCTGGAATAGCATTGTGCTTCAGACACAACTCCAGTAATGAGTGACTTTTGCGCCGACGCCTGTATTGAATTCCAAATGCCCATAGAAAGCATTCATAGACAAAAACCTGTTAAGTAAATGTAAAAAAACTTACCTGCAAAAGACATTACCATCCCAAATATACATATACCTAGAAGTTAATCAACAAAATACAACTTACATCACACAATTTAGCAAAGCATTGTAATACATTAGTAAAACAGTGTAGACAAATGACAAACTAGTGTAAAACGGTGACAGCATACATCTAAATATACCAATAACCCACAAACAACACTATAACTATCTTTTAGATCTCCCTTCTAAATCACCCTTACCCTCAAAACTCTTAAAAATGCTTTAAAAAAGGGGGCGTGGCCAAGTTGGCAGCTGGGTCGGACATGTTTTAAGGAGCTAAGTCCATGACCTGGCCCAACATCCTGGATTAACCGGCCCCTGTTGACAGCACAACATCAAAGTGGTGGGGTGGCCCCAACTTTGAGAGAATGGGGCTGTTGTAGCGGTCTATAATACGACCCGGCACCAACTGCAGACATCAGGAGCAGGGGCTGCAAGTATTGGATCAGATGCAGATTGGAAGGTCCCAACGCTCGATGTCTCTACGATAGGACTGCCGAGGCCACAGTTGCATATTCAGGACAATAAGGGCTGTTCCCTTAGCATCTAGGCCTCAGTTGGCAGCATTGGGGTACAGGCCATCTGTCGGGTGCGCAAGTTCAGTAAGGTTTTATTTCACCCGAGGATGTGGCGGGAGTCCCAGCCCGAAAGAGAAGACATCAACCGTGGGGCCTTGAGGACTGAACAGCCTCTGGGGACAACAACAACAGAGGAGGAGAGACTGTGGCTGTGAGATGTCCCCCCACGAGGCACGAGGGGCAGCAAGGAGACCATGTGGCTTAGAGGGCCCAGTGAGAGGTTGGGACAGCTGGCAATGCTTAGTAAGGCATGAGGTGAGAAGGTAAGGTTATGACATCCACGGAGGGCCCAGTGAGTCCATGGGGGCCGCGGGTGGCTCAGAGATTCTGGGCCAAGATGAGGCGGTGTAGCGCCATACTGTCTGGGAGGCCCAAGGGCCTGGGGGCCCCAGATTCACCATGGACTATGGGAGACTAAAGAGAGATCAGTAGGAGCCCCAAGATCTTGAGATTATGGTTCAGCCCAAGTCCCAGAAGATGGGCCCCATGCAGATCCTACGAGGCTCCCAGAAGACGGGGCTGGGCAGAATTTATCAGAGGACCCTGTTTCTGGAAGATTGACTCCTTATGGAGGTGTTCAAGGGCAAGGCTTCCAAAATGTTCACGATCAAACGAGCACATAGAAGTGCCCAGCATGCCCAAGGTACCTGGGGCACCACTCCACCAGATAGTGGCATGGCTGCTCAATTTCCTCAACTGAGATCCCACACAGCAAGTGGCACAAACCCACGGACACTACCAAATAGAAGACACCAGGGTGAAAATCTACCCAGACTACACCAATGCTGTCCAAAAACAAAGAGACATTTCACAGGGTAAAACAGCACATCTGCATTCTAAACCCTAAATACATTAGTTTTTTCCCAGTGAGACTGCAGGTAAGTACTGGCGGAGAGAGTCACATTTCTTCCATATGACTGGTGGGGCCTGGGAGTGGCTGGAGAGGGAGGTTAGTCCCTACCGAAGCAAGGTGATAAACCTACTTATCATGCATAAAGACGGCAGAAACTGCGTAGGAGATGGCGGGGGCCGGCAGTGGCTCTGACAAGATCCTAGGCAGAGACAAAATGAACCAACATGGTAGCAGATATGCACTAAGGCAGATCCTGAGGCAAAAGCAAAAAATCAGAGGCCTTTTCAAAGGACTCAGAGGAAAATGGCAGTGACTCATGGTCTCGAGTGATGGCTCTGAGGAAACTGATAGACTGTTAGTCACTCCAATGATGGTGTACATGATCATCTGAAGACGGAGATCACTCAGGATGGCCGATGGGAGCACGCCAATCCAGATTCAAGATTATCCAGTGATGGTGGGCCGGTAAAATATAAAGATCCATATGTAGGAAGCCAAATACCGGTCGGTAACGGACGATTTTCGGTAAATATCCCGTTACCGACCGGTATTTAGGCATTTGCTATGTAGGGGGCATATTTCAGGATTCGGTAAAAATACCGAATCCTGAAATGAGATGTAGGAAACACTCTAATGAGTGTTGTGTAGGAATTAGAATTCGGTATTTACCACCAAATATAGGTTGGTGATAAATACCGAATACATTGCAAAAAGCAATATTTTGCTGAAATAAGAGTGCCATGTGGCAGACATACATGCCCTTAGGGCATGTATGTCTGCCACATGTGCACACATGCAGGAATCAGGGGTGCAACAGGGTGTCAATGTGACACCCTGCCACCCTTGAATGTGCTCCCCCCATTACCGAATCGGTATTTACCGATTCGGTAATGAGGCATACCTTCCCATTGATTCCTATGGGCCTCCTATATTTCTTCGAATCGGTAACATTTACCGAATTATTACCTACATACAATTTACCGATTCTTAAATACCGAATCGGTAAAATTCGGTATTTAAGAATCGGTAAATTGTATGCCACCTACATATGGCCCCATGAGTAATTATACTGGGGGAAGGAACACCCACACACCCCCACTACTGTGTTGAAGTCAGTATCCTGAGCTTGGACTTGAAAGTCATAATCAAATGTTCTTCTTGTTGAGGGGTGCTACAGACACCTCAGGCATTAAGGAGGAGGATAGTTTTGAATTTGCAGTGTGAGGAGGGTGGGTGAGGGAGTGGGGGGAGTTCAAGGGTCAGCTAGAGGCATACTGAGGTACCTACACGATGGCCCAAGACAGGCTCAGGCCCGAAACAAAGGACAATAGCCACATATCACCTAACGCACCTTGGTATCTCCCTTAAGGTGTTACCCTGGAACATGAACAGGCTAGGATGCAAACTGCAGAGGGGTAATATGGAAGTACCTGATGCAACTGAGCCCAGATATTGTTCTTCTCCAGGAGACGCATCACATTGGAAACACTTGTAGAATTCGCCACCATGGCAGGTAGACCCCAATGATACATGCAGACTACTCACCCGGATCAAGAGGTGTGGGCATTCTGGTTTGCCGATCACTCCCCCTGACGGTGACCCACACACGGGGGGTCTGGATGGAATGCCAAGCCTCAGTGATTGGTCAGTGGAACAGGCATGACCTGACGCTGGCCACGGAAGTGCCAAACTCACTTCAGCTGATTGGGCGGGGTCATAAGTTTAAGAAATCAATGTGACTGGGACAGAATGACAAAACCAGATGACAGGCCACAATGGGACTCATACCTGGAGACCTTCCTGGAGACTATGGGAATGGTAGACATATGGTGGGCGGAACATCCGTAGTCCCACCAGTACACATATAACTCCAACCACATGCTTTCTATGTCTAGATTAGACTACTTCCTTGCTCCAAAACAACAATTGGGATGTTTTCAACACTCAGTGATACAAGCAAGGGTCATTTCTGACCATTCACCACTGACAATGCTTCTACACACAGTCACACCAAGCTCACTGTGGGAATGAAAATTGGACCCCTGAGACTTAACGGCCCGGGAGACCAGAAAACTGGTGATGGAGAGCACGACCCAATACTTTCGGGACTACTTTAGGACAGTTGACTCGGAGGTTATTCTATGGGACGCATACAAGACCGTTCTTAGGAGATGTGTTATTGCACACATTGCGTGCAAAAGAAAAGAGAGAGATAAAGAGATGGCGGCTCTAGAGGCACAGTTGGCTCAGTGGGAGGCGGACTGTGTCCACAATCCCACTTGGGTCATGGCAAGCTAGCTAGAGACAGGGAGGAAGGAATTTAGGTGCCTACTCCATCAAGAAGTAAGGGCACTTTACTAGGCAAAGCAAGGCAAGCAGTACGAAGTAGGCAACAATGCAGGCAGACTGGTGGTATGGCTCGCCAGAAAGGAGGAGGGCAAGAGATGGATAGCAGAAATCGGAGAGGGCCTGGGGACCTGGGCTGTGACTCTAGAGGGCATTGCAGGAACATTTGTGAAACATCTGGAGACCCTTTACTGGACAAGGGGGCGTCCATGAAGCCCTATGGGGCTTAGTGGGTGAGGTGCCGGTACCTGTTCTATGTGGAGACTTGAATGAATCCCTTGATGAGGACCTCTTTCACAGAGAGATAGCTGAGGCACTAAGCCAAATGAAAAGTAGAAAAACTCTGGGGCCCAACAGGATTCCACCAGAGTTCTTTCAATGCAAAAAAACACACATGTTAGGCACACTCTGGTCGATGTATATCAAAGCCCTTGGGAAGGGGCCTTACCTAGAAATCTCCATAGAGCTAAAGTAGTACTCACCCACAAACAGGGGAAGTACAGAGAAGATTGTGGCACTTACTACACCATATCCCTTGGGGACAAAAATCTAAATGCCTGAGCACCTCCTGTAAGTGATTGACACATTAGTGGCCCCCGATCAGTCAGGCTTTATGCCTTATGGGGCCACAAGGCACAACCTTCATAGACTGGCAGCAGTCATAGACTGATGCCCGTTTTCCCCCCTGCTGTTCATTCTGGTGATTGAACCACTGGCCTGTTCGTTGAGAACAGATCACAGATACGTTACTGCATGGGTAACAGTGGGACCCTGACTGGGAAGACGTTGCATCCCTACACTGGGATGATTTCCTGCTCTATCTGGCTGACCTGCATCGCTCGGTCCTGAGGGTATTGGAAATGGGCTCTTTTACATGACTCCTCTTTAACTGGAAACCTTTCTTTGTGTGTTCACTATTTGGGAAATTGCTAGATGCAGACTGGGGATGATCCCTGACATGGCAAACCCAGGGGTTCAAACATCTGGGTATATTCATAACAACTTCTTATTTGCTGAAAACCTGAACAAAATCTTGGACTCATGTAGAATGCCGGTGTACAGCTGGAAGAAGCGCCCTCTCTCCATCATGGGTAGAGCAGCTCTTTACAAGATGATCTACCTGCCCAAATTTCTGTACGTATTACAGAACACTCCTTTTCCTATACCGGACGGCTTCTTCAGGTCACTGAATGCAGTCACAAGAGGCCTGCTTGAGGGAGTGGGGCTCCCAAAAAATAGCATGGACACCCCTCATGAGGAAACAGTTTAATGGAGGCATAGCTGTCCCGAACCTTCGATTATATTCCTGGGTGACCAATTACAGACAATCAATGACTTGGCTTTTACATCTCAACAGGAGCTAACAGTGATGGCAGACAGGAAAGCAATGGACCCAGAAGAGTACATTCAGCGGTTGAATGATAACAAGGGACCACCTCCACTGCCGGTAACCTCACAGGTGGTGGCGGAGATGTGGAAAAATGCCAACAACGCCCAGATTTGTAGGGGTTCATTGATGCTGGAGACCCCCCTGTGGGCCTCCGATCATCTGAGAGGGCTACGGTTGATGAATGTTTATACCAAATGGGACATGATAGCGATTGCCAAGATGGGGGACATTTGGAGGGAACAGGAGATGATCCCATTCCAAGAGCTCGAAGATGAATGTGAACTCTCCTGGTGGCAATACCTCACCATACCAACAACTGAGGCACATGCTTAGCCTGCATGTGGAGGCTCTGAGAGATGTCCTGGATGAATTTCCCCTGGAGTATAGAGTGTTGGGGGCCCCCCTCACCAGCAATGCGGTGTCCCGAATCTACTTGACCCTATTACAAAACAGCGTTCCCCAAAGGACCATCTCAGGGAGAAGCGGGAGGGGGACCTGGGCAGGCTGGAGGATGATGACTGGGGGCAGCTTGCAGATACCCCGAGAAGTGGCCATTCGAGCTGGCCTTCAGTTGATTCAGCTGAAGCTGTTCCTCAGGGATAACTACATCCATTTGAGACTGTTCCAAATGGGGAAGACAGATTCATGCAGCTGCACATGTGGTGGTCAACAGAGAGGCACCTAACTCCACACAGTATCGGATTTCCCATTCCTCTGGAAATTCTGAGGGGAAATAGGGAGGCAGCTCTCACAGGTCCTAGACTGCACGGTTGAACTGACACCCAGCTGATAACCTTGGGCATATGGAGTGATCAGTCCCTACACAGATATCCCCTGCTCTTTTCTAATACAGCTCTGATGATAGCTAAATTGGACATCATTAGACTTTGCGGGAGCAACGAGGTCCTGAAACAGAGAAACTCCAAGGCCACTGTAGATTGGTGCATGCGTTATGAAAAAATGGTGTACAAAGCACACAGATGTCCTAACAAATTTGATAAGGTGTGGGGACCCTGGATACAAGCCATGCACAACATGTCCTGAGGGGGAGACATGACCAAGAACATAAAGTGAGCCCGAGGGACATTTGAGTTGCATCAATAACACTATGTATCATGACTTTCCAGAGTGGCGATTTCTGTACCAATGGATCCTTTGTGACTAGATTTGAGCCATGAGTGAGAGATACTGCATTTAGGGCCTTTTACGAGTACGGCAGTCCCAAGACCGCCGTCACCTCAGCAGTCTGACCGCCCGATTCCAACCCTAGAGGCCAGATCGGTAGAAGATCGCAACCACTCCCAGGATCCTGGATCCCACAGCAGTGTGGTAAGTGGCGGGTAATGGAGGTGGTGCCAATGCTGGCAATTCCATGCCTATTACGACCTGCCTTTCCACTGACCTTTTCGTGGCACCATTAAAAGGTTAGCGGAAAGGCAGGAAGGGGGCCCCAAAGAGGACCCCCGGTCATTTTCACCCATAGGACATTGTGACTGGGGTCACATGTTCAGCCCCCCTATGCCTGCACTATCGTGCGCACACTGTGTACCATGTACAACATGGTGCATGATAACAGTGCGCGCATGAAAGTGCAGGCTCTGCAGTATGGCATCATTGCCTTCAGACTTTTTCACGACCGCTGCCGCCCGGCGGTCCGACCGCAAAGGTCTGAACCAAGCCCTTAGTGATGTAATAAAGCTTCAAGTTTAAGCTGTATTGTTGCATTAGGGTATCCATTTCCAACCAGTTGATGAAAACCAATCAAAAGATATTTAAGAAAAAAAAGGACTCACAAGTTCCGACGAACAGCAGCACCTTACCGCAACCTGGTTCCGTGAAAATAGACTAAAAATAGCACAAATAGAAGGGACAGGAAAAAAGAAATGGCTGCAAAATGAACCAAAAAAGACTATCCCCTCATAGAAATAAATGGGAAATGTTGTATCCAGTGCCTGGATACCCTCACCTGTGACAAGCAGCGCTCTAGAAGTTGACTGATTGATTGATTGATTGAAAGTGTTGAACAAATGTTTGAAAAATGTAGAAAATGATTATACATATAAAACACAATGCTATAGAAAATTGCAAAAAATTGTAAAGTAAAAGTAAAATGATAGTATAAAATATACAAAATTATTTAATATATACCAATAAAATGTGTGTTAAAATAAGGTTGAAAATATTTATATAAAAAATAATAAATGTTAAAAAATCGTTTACAATGAAATATGAAACATAAGAGTTGAAAACATACAAATGTATATCAATATAATTTAATTGATTTCTTATTATTAAGAAAGAAATATGGTTGTGGCTGAGGAGGTACCTAAGAGACCCCTCTATAAAACAACCCTGCACTATGTGGCAGACACTGTGGGGTGCCCACGCAAGCTGCAGGGGTTTACACACACCCCATTTCCTCATAGAAGCCTGTTTTGTTGGGCAGAACACAAGCTCCCACAGGAAACAATGGGACTCCGACCAAGCATCGTAATCGGGTCGTCGGAACCTCCGACCGCGAGTCGGTTTGCCCTGATTCCTAGTCGGTGTGGGGCGGAATGTTTCCACCCGAAATCGTAATCAGACCCTAAAGCGGTGACAATACTATTCCCACTCCAATCTTAACCAATTTGGGGAAGGTGTTGGACACTAATGAGGTGACATTTACTATTCCCACTCTAACCTAACCATATTGTGGGAAGATGTTGGACATTAAAGAGTTGACATTTATGATATACACTTTAAATTAAAAGAATTTACATAACATATTACAAAATAAAAATATTACAAACACATTGAATACTCCATTTTCTCACATACATTTTAAAATATAAAACTCACTAAAATGTTTTATAAAAACACTCTAATCTAAACTACAAAGCTTTATATAATATTTATATTTTTAATTATAAAATTACTATTTTATTTACTATTACAAAATAATATTTTGTTCAAAATATTTACTATTATTCATGAACTTTATGCAATACAAAAATGCATAACAAAATTAACCATCATGAACTTTAAAACAATATATATATATATATATATATATATATATATATATATATATATATATCAAACCAACGAGTTGCCTCCAAAGATGAAACCACTTCCCAGCGTGTAAAGTTCATTTATTTCAAGGATTAGCACAAGCCAGGCAAATGCACACAAATAACAGCCAAACGCGTTTCGGGCGTGGACCGCCCTTGATCACTGGCAAGAAACTAACAGCAGAGCAGTCCAAAAGCACAATTAAATATCCCGCCCAGGTGTGCTTTTGGACTGCTCTGCTGTTAGTTTTTTGCCAGTGATCAAGGGCGGTCCACGCCCGAAACGCGTTTGGCTGTTATTTGTGTGCATTTGCCTGGCTTGTGCTAATCCTTGAAATAAATGAACTTCACACGCTGGGAAGTGGTTTCATCTTTGGAGGCAACTCGTTGGTTTGACATATTGCGGCTGGCCCAGCCGCGATGAAGCCCCACTGCGGAACTTGCAGGACCTCCGTGCGGTATATCAAGAGGCACGAGAGGGACAGCGTGTTCGTTTCAAGGATGGTGATATCGTGTGCAAGCCGGGCTGGGGTGCACATACCCACTTGGGTAAGATGAACATTTTTTGAGACTGACGGCGCCCATTCATGGTTTTATCAAAGAGCAGACTACAAGAATCATAATCCCTTTGAGCACACGCCCACCTGGGCGGGATATTTAATTGTGCTTTTGGACTGCTCTGCTGTTAGTTTTTTGCCAGTGATCAAGGGCGGTCCACGCCCGAAACGCGTTTGGCTGTTATTTGTGTGCATTTGCCTGGCTTGTGCTAATCCTTGAAATAAATGAACTTTACACGCTGGGAAGTGGTTTCATCTTTGGAGGCAACTCGTTGGTTTGACATATTGCGGCTGGCCCAGCCGCGATGAAGCCCCACTGCGGAACTTGCAGGACCTCCGTGCGGTATATCAAGAGGCACGAGAGGGACAGCGTGTTCGTTTCAAGGATGGTGATATCGTGTGCAAGCCGGGCTGGGGTGCACATACCCACTTGGGTAAGATGAACATTTTTTGAGACTGACGGCGCCCATTCATGGTTTTATCAAAGAGCAGACTACAAGAACCATAATCCCTTTGAGCACACGCCCACCTGGGCGGGATATTTAATTGTGCTTTTGGACTGCTCTGCTGTTAGTTTTTTGCCAGTGATCAAGGGCGGTCCACGCCCGAAACGCGTTTGGCTGTTATTTGTGTGCATTTGCCTGGCTTGTGCTAATCCTTGAAATAAATGAACTTTACACGCTGGGAAGTGGTTTCATCTTTGGAGGCAACTCGTTGGTTTGACATATTGCGGCTGGCCCAGCCGCGATGAAGCCCCACTGCGGAACTTGCAGGACCTCCGTGCGGTATATCAAGAGGCACGAGAGGGACAGCGTGTTCGTTTCAAGGATGGTGATATCGTGTGCAAGCCGGGCTGGGGTGCACATACCCACTTGGGTAAGATGAACATTTTTTGAGACTGACGGCGCCCATTCATGGTTTTATCAAAGAGCAGACTACAAGAACCATAATCCCTTTGAGCACACGCCCACCTGGGCGGGATATTTAATTGTGCTTTTGGACTGCTCTGCTGTTAATTTTTTGCCAGTGATCAAGGGCGGTCCACGCCCGAAACGCGTTTGGCTGTTATTTGTGTGCATTTGCCTGGCTTGTGCTAATCCTTGAAATAAATGAACTTTACACGCTGGGAAGTGGTTTCATCTTTGGAGGCAACTCGTTGGTTTGACATATTGCGGCTGGCCCAGCCGCGATGAAGCCCCACTGCGGAACTTGCAGGACCTCCGTGCGGTATATCAAGAGGCACGAGAGGGACAGCGTGTTCGTTTCAAGGATGGTGATATCGTGTGCAAGCCGGGCTGGGGTGCACATACCCACTTGGGTAAGATGAACATTTTTTAAGACTGACGGCGCCCATTCATGGTTTTATCAAAGAGCAGACTACAAGAACCATAATCCCTTTGAGCACACGCCCACCTGGGCGGGATATTTAATTGTGCTTTTGGACTGCTCTGCTGTTAGTTTTTTGCCAGTGATCAAGGGCGGTCCACGCCCGAAACGCGTTTGGCTGTTATTTGTGTGCATTTGCCTGGCTTGTGCTAATCCTTGAAATAAATGAACTTTACACGCTGGGAAGTGGTTTCATCTTTGGAGGCAACTCGTTGGTTTGATATATATATATATATTAAATGTAACTTATAATTAAAATTAATATTTTTATTTAAATAAATGTTAAAGTCTGAATATTCTTCTTTATTATTATGTTTTTATCCTTTTAGAATTGGCTCTTATTTAAAAAGTAATTAGTGCCATCAATATAAGCATCAAATGTAAATTTATTAAAAAATTAACATGATCAAATCCATTTAAAAGTCTATATTTTAATGTACGTACCGTTAAAATTATTGCCGTATAATTTAAATTTTAAACAATCATTTAAAAAAATCTTGCTATCCTTTTCCTCTAAAACCCAATATACCAGTACAAGAAAAATATTCGAAAATCCATTATATACATTGTTATAACGAAGGGGCCGATTACAATGTTGTGTTTGGAAAGCATACCGAGCGACTCGGTGTTGGAAAGGTTTCCGACCGAATCGGATTCTGGGAGTCTGACTGACCGATTATGATGTTTCCGAACACCTGCTCCCATTGAAAAATAAGGTTGTTGTGGACAACCTTGTACCCTGTGGCGGGCACCCCTTGGTGCCTGCCACACTGTGCATGGTTAGAAAGAGGGGACCCATGGGAACCCCCACAGACCCCTACCGGAGGTCTCCTGTTGAAGGGGGTCCTGCTACGGGCCCTCAAAGTCAGATTCCAACAGCCAATACGTGTCGGACAAACCGATTCAGAAAGGCTGTCTAAATCCAACATCGTAATGCGTAGGTCAGAAACGCGGTCCATAAACCTGTATGATTTGACTCTGACCGACTCGGTTTTTCTGAATGCAATTGGAACGGAGTCAGAACGACTGAACGGTTTACGACTATCGTAACCGGTCGGTCGGTCGAATGTGTTTCCGTGTCGGTCGGAAAACCGCATTCCGAATCGGATTTGGACAAACCGTATGCCATTTGGGGACTTTCCGACAGACATCTTAATCGGCCCCTAAAAATACAAATTTCAACAATTTCATAAATAAAATAATATCATACTAGAAACACAAATAACAATATCATAAACAAATACACCACAATACATAACATACTAATTAATACTTACAAACAAATTACATACAATATTTTCTACATCAGTATTTTTTGCAACAATAGTAAAAACAACACTAAAAATGATATTTTTGCCTAAGTTTTTCCTGCCCACAATACTTTTGATGTCCCGATATTCTTGACACAAAATTTTTGCATCACAATATTATTTTTCTGATGTTTTGTCCTAACACCTTCCCTACACCTCTCTCTCTTCTCACCTGTCATCCCTTTCTCAGATTAGTCTTACCAATCACCCTATTCCCATCAACCTCTTTTCTCATTATTCTTCTACTCCATCCTGCTCAATCAGCCTCCTTCATCTACCTCAAACACCAAAATTATCGTATTTTCTACTTTCTGACATACATCACTCTCCTACTCCTCTATGATCAGCAGCTATGCCAGATATCTCTTATCTTCTATTCTACTCTCTCCTTTACTCCTATTTCATCCACCTCTTTCCTTACCATTCTTTTTCCTTATCCTTTATTTACACATCCTCAATTTTCTGTCCTACTGTCCTCTAATCACCCTCCATTTCTCATCTCTTTACCCCATCACCATTTCCTTCTGTCAGGATTCTAGATTTGTGATTGTGTTAACTTTCCTGTACATCAACAGTTGTGGAAACTGTAGACCTGGGTTGCTCAAGACTTCTGACTAAAGGACACTAACACATATTCAGCAAGTTAGTTGATAATTAATAACATAAGTGGTCTGAGCAGGTTATGTGTTCTACCTTTGAAAATGGAGCAAAACAACACAATTGAAACTTAAACGAGTTTCTTATGTATCCAGATGAAAGACACCTAGCAGCTCAGAATTTGTATATAGATGGCAGGACAGAAACGTTTTTTTACACTGCTTGCTGTCCCACAATTTAGTGGGAAATAAAAGGCCATGTAGAAATGTGAAATTATGAAGCCACAGATTGTAGGAACATCTTAGCAGCAAGTGCATTATCTCACTATTTTATCTTATTAGTTTAAGAAAAATTCCCGTACGACTCGTATCCGGACTTTTTACCGTACGAATCGTACAAGTGCCGTACAAACTGGCAATCACGATTCGCATGGTAAAAAGCCCATACGAGTCACATTGGGAATAATTCCCCACACGTCCTCGGGTCGGAAAAAGTGTCCGACACGTCCTCGGATGATTTACCGTACAAACGTGAAAAGCGAAGTCCGACAGGGGAATCACGATCCGTCCCGGGCGTCCGAATGTAGAACCGTATGGTTAAAAGACCGTCCGCACCGAACTCCTATAACAACCATGGAGACGTCCAAACAGGTGCCCGGTACGCGCCGTACCCCCCCCAGCCCCCGCATGTACGCGCCGTACCCCCCCCCAGCCCCCGCATGTACGCGCCGTACCCCCCCAGCCCCCGCATGTACGCGCCGTACCCCCCCCAGCCCCTGCATGTACGTGCCGTACCCCTCTAGCCCCCGCATGTATGTGCCGTACCCCCCCCAGCCCCCGCATGTATGCGCCGTACCCCCCCCAGCCCCCGCATGTACGCGTCGAACCCCCCGTGTATGTACACCCGAGTACGCGTCGAACCCCCCCGTGTATGTACACCCGAGTACGTTCGAGTCGTACCCCCACCCGTGTATGTACACCCGAGTACGTTCGAGTCGTACCCCCCCGTGTATGTACACCCGAGTACGTTCGAGTCGTACCCCCCCGTGTATGTACACCCGAGTACGTTCGAGTCGTACCCCCACCCGTGTATGTACACCCGAGTACGTTCGAGTCGTACCCCCCCGTGTATGTACACCCGAGTACGTTCGAGTCGTACCCCCACCGTGTATGTACACCCGAGTACGTTCGAGTCGTACCCCCACCCGTGTATGTACATACACGGGTGGGGGTACGACTCGAACGTACTCGGGTGTACATACACGGGGGGTTCGACACATACTCGGGTGTACATACACGGGGGTTCGACGCGTACTCGGGTGTACATACACGGGGGGTTCGACGCGTACTCGGGTGTACATACACGGGGGGTTCGACGCGTACATGCGGGGGCTGGGGGGGGTACGGCGCGTGCATGCAGGGGCTGGGGGGGGTACGACGCATACATGCGGGGGCTGGGGGGGGGTACGGCGCTTACCGGGCCACGTACTTCGCTTTTCCGGCACTTTTTGGGTGCCGTAAAAATATCGCCGTCCGGACTGCTGTCGGTTCGAATCGTAAAAACAGTGCCAAAAAGCCCAAAGCACCATCAGTCTATGGAGGCAGTAGACCAGGACCTAGGCGTTATTTGAGACCAACCGCCATGTAGACCTCTTCGGATACACTTTTGGCACTATGAAAAATATGTAAGTAAAAAAGTTTTTAAAGATTGCTTAGACCCAATACAGAAATGTCAGCATTTTTCCTCAAAAAGAGAACAAAAGGCCAGGTGTGTGACACTAGTCGTAATACTCTGGTCTCAATTTGCGACCAGAATTTTTGCAACAAGTTTGACATTTTGTGAACCAGCCTCAATTCCTAGTGGTCATTGACTTACCACATGAATGATAATGTGGTACTTGTCAATTTGCGACCAACTGGAAATCTCAGCATCACAGGAATGGTGGCCTGCTGCGGTCGGCGTCCACCATGTCTGTGACTAAGGCAGTTTTTCTCTCGAATGCAGCCCATTTTTCTTTTTTTTTAAATGGGATATGTTGAAAAAATATATATATATATATATAGATATATATGTGTATATATAAATAGATAAATATATATAGATAAAATAATATACTAAGACTTCACAAGCAACAATAACTTCTTGCTTTGTTTCTTTCAAATTTCTTTTATTCTTTTTTTAGATGTTTCATTTCAGTACAGCATACAGCTTTCAATACAGCAAACAGACAACACGTGTTTCGCGCACATGCTTTTCTTCAGGGCTGTTACAAACACAAAATTCCATTTGAATATTTATCATCCAAAGACAATAAAAATAATTCATTCCCATGTACTCCATAAGAATCTACCTCTCTATCATTTGAAATCCTATTTAATAACACACTATGTAATGCATCAAAGAAACATATATCTCCTTTGATAAAAACATTAGATTTGTTACGCCATAACGCTAGCCATTGAAATCATAGCAGTAAATAAATAAACAGCTTGCTGTATGGGAATGAGAAATAAATATATTCTAAATAAATTTCACAAACATCGCTAGGTGATATCTTACATGGTTAAACTCCTTGCAGTCATTTCTAATAAATTATTCATGCTCCCTATACTTAAGGACCTCCTGTAAGGAACACCTTATTCATAATAAAAATCACTGAGGTGTATTACCTCGCAATCTATATCTTTAGGTCTTCCTAGTTTTCAACTAGCTCACAGTTTTCTCTTGGTGGTTCATAAATATTGTGGTCACTGCAAATGAAAAAAAGGGAAGGGATATATGGAGGCAGTTTAGACTCCTATTCACATAATTCTCCTCTCAACCTTTTAAAGGAAGCAATTTCTCCCCTGTTTTTAGCTTTATGTTCTTTAAATTCTCACCTAAGAGATCTATTTTAGTGTTGTGTCTTGTCTTTCTTAATCCATATATTCGGTTTATTTAATTTATATTTTGCTCTATTTTTGGTTCCGCCTGAGAAGGGTCTACAATTGGAGAAGAATCACAATAACTGGTCACATTTATTATTAATAATTCAAAATAACATGTAAGAGCTTTTTTTCTCTAAGTCAAATATATTTTTTGATATTGAGCATTCCTTCGAAAAAATAATCTTATCACTCACCCCTTTACAAGTTACTTGTCTACCTCTTTAGTTATCTTATTAAAGCCATTCTACACAAGCTTGCTCTCTATTAATTCTATAATTCTGTTAGTTAATTCACGCGCTGTTCATAACTTACTCATTTATGCATCTTTATAACAAATATCATCTAAAAAGTAGCAGAGTCATTAAACCCTTAATTTTACGTGAATTATTCTCAGTGCAGTCCACCATTCAATCTATTTTTATCATCGTGTTCATTTAAAAAAAAAAAAATCCTATTCAGATTCAATTAAACTAGCTTCATGGTATAAGCAATTGCTAGATACAAGTACAATTATTTGTGGGTTGAGAATGGAAACATTTCCATAATTTACTTTTTGCCAAAGATACATAAGGGAAGCAGGATACCATCTAGTAGACTCATAATTTTCAGGAATTGGTAGTATAACTGAACATATTTGTGAATATGTAGACATGTACATGGCACATTTTGTAAAGACGTTGTCTTCATATATAAGAGACACAAAAGATATTTTAAAACAAGTCAGTGACATAAGTGGGGAAGATGATATGTACTTGGGGACTATGGATGTGAACAGTCTCTACACCAGTATAGAGCTTGAGGAAGGAATTGAGGCTGTAAGATATTTTTTATATACAAAATCAGCCAGCTACTTGCAACATTCTAACATGATTCTCTAACTAGTTGAGCTAGTGCTTAAAAATATTTTTTTTATACAGGAAAGACCTTTTTCATGAAATTAGGAGACCAGCCATGGGATTCAGGTTTGCTACCTTTTATGCTAATCTTTTTATGGGTTACTATGCGAGGGAGCATGACTGGAAAATGAAAGATGTTTATGATGGGTATTTGATATACTGGGGCAGGTAAATAGATGCTGTTTTTATTATCTAGAAAGGAGATGAAGAGACACTAAAATCTTTTCATAGTTTTCTTAATGATAACCAATGCAATATGACCCTAACTTTGGAATATAGCAAGAAAAATATCTTCTTTCTTGATCTGGAACTATATGTGAATGAGGGACATTTGGAATCTAAGTTATGAAGAAAATCCACAGCAGCCAATTCCATCTTACATGCTGAATCAGAACATTTAAGGATACAAATAGAAAACATCCCTTATGGAGATTTTTATGTGCTAAATGCAATTTTACAGAATTGAAAGAATATGAAGAAATAGCTGAAGAGGTTACAAAGAGGTTTCTAAAAAGGGGACATGGATATTATAGAGAAGGCCAAGAAAAGAGCCCATAAAATCAAAAGAGAAGATTTGCTGAAAGACAAAAACAGTGTTCAAACTGAACTGTTCGGGCTGGACTATTCCCATGAGGCACAGGGTCAAGACTGATTTGCATATGGGTGGGTTCAAACTGGAATGGCATGGTGAGCAAAGAAAACGATGGATTTAGGCCCAGATCTGTGTACTGGGGTGAATGTATGACATTGTTCTGCATTCTGTCCATCAACTGTTGTTTTTGCATTTGTCACCCCGAGTGGGACGGGTATGCCCAGACGTGGGTCCCGTGCTCTCCATTCCACTGGAATCAAGCTATCCTGGCTGAAGAGGGGTGAAACCCCAAAACTGGTCCTAGGATGCTTGTTTCCAGTTCAGGGAGGACCTGGCTTGGCAGTTCGGGCTGGACTGTTCCCATGAGGCACAGGGTCAAAACTGATTTGCATATGGCCAGGTCTAAACTGGGGTGGCAATATTGCCTTAGGGTCCAAAGCCAAGAAACTCTTCCTTTCAATATTGAGAACGAGTCACATAATACAAAGGGATGGTACTCAAAAAAGGAACAAGGGATGAGAATAAAGGAGGTAATCCCTATGCTTAATTTAACTCAAAACTCGTTCTCTTAAGAAAATTCCTGACGTTTTTACTAACGCAGGGGCCAAATGTAGCCGTAAACGTGGATTTAATGTTTGATATTGTTTTATTTACATTAGTGTGTGGTTGTTTGCCTCTGGCTGCCGGGCTCGTGGCATGGGAAGTAGCTAGGTTCTATGTCTCCGTGCCGGGCTCGATTGTGTGACAGTTGGAGGCTGGCGGTTTTACCTGGCTCTTGTGGTCGGCTGTCCGCGCTGTCTCTCAAGAATAAACCCAGTTGCACTTACCATAAAGAAGTGTCCTTGTTTCCTTACGACATTTTCAAAAAAGAAGGTACCTTTGCCTGCTTGCACTGCATTTCGAGTTCGCTACATCCGCTGGGTGCTGTTGCTACTGCTGATGCCCATGCATAATAACTGTCCACATCGTTTTTCCTGAAAGAGGCTGGGCTAGTCCACGCTGCTTCGTACTTGTTGGAGTCAGCACGGAGGCGGTGTCTACTATATTTAAAGATGCTGTGGCTGTATTTAAAGGCGCAGGGTCCCTTGCTTCAGTGTGTAACTGGCCGTGTGGTGGTCTTTGGTACTGCAAGAGGCAGAGCGTTTTACCAACTGTCTAAGCAGAATGTGCAGACTTTTGATACCTTTAAGCTTATGTCTTTATGCTTATCAGCTGGTGTACTCTTGGCCTCGTTTACTGTTACAGCATGTAGCCATTGGTCACAATCTCAACTGGTGACACGCACACCCCTTAAATTCGTTCACAGCTCGTCATAAGCCTGATTAAGCATACACTGCGGTGATATGCACCCCAGAGCCATAATTTAACCATTGTTGGGATTTACAGTGGTGACCTACACACCTGTTTGTTAGTAAGCAGCAGGTCCAATTTTATTAGCCAAGGTGCATACAGCAGTGACACGCACACCAGATAATTGTAGAAAGAGGGTGTTACAAGTCACTAGGTAATGCAGTAGCCTTACACTGTGTTTAATACTGTGCATTGGTATCTGTTGGTTTAAAGTTTATTACTGTTCATTGGTACGTGTGTTAAAATGAATATTGCAAATACAATAACTGCACCACCTCCATTTTTACTTGCTGCTGGGGAACCGTTAATGGAATGGATGGATTGGTGCGATTGTTTTGAGAATTATTTGGTGGCGCAAAATGGTACAGAAGTTTCTGCAGTGCGTAAAAAGGCGTTATTACTAAGGCCATTGGGAAAAGAGGCTCAACATATCTTTAAATACCTTCCGGCTGCTGCTGAAGAAGTAGATGATGTTTACAAAGATGCTATGATCAGATTACGCACTACATTTGCTAAACGGGAGAATATTGTGATGCGTAGACACAAATTCTACACACAACCTCAAAAAGTCAATGAAAGTGTGGATGAATTTGTATCTAGGTTAAGGGAGTTGTCTACTAAGTGCCATTTTCGTCCCATGCAGGATGATATGATTAGAGATGAGCTTATTGTTCAATGTTACAGTAAAAAGGTTCAGGAGAGGTTGTGGGCAGCTAACAATCCTTCATTAAAAGAAGCCATTACTATTGCTAAGATGGTGGAGGAGTTAGAAAAGTGTATGTGAGAAATAAGGGTCATCCAACAAGACAAAGGTTTGGAAGTAGCTACTTTACATAGCGAGTTGAAGGGTGTGAATGTGGTACCTAGCAAGTATAATAAAGGGGGTGCTCCTAGTGGAAAGTTCATTCCTGGGAAAAATTTGAACTTGCTTGGACAAAGAAGTTCAAGTCGTATTTTTCATCGATGTGGCAGTACTTTTCATTTGGCAGATTCCAAAAATTGTTTTGCAATAGGTAAACAGTGTCTTAAGTGTGGGGAGAAAGGACATTTTGTCTGCATGTGCAAAGCTTCAGGGAAGAAAGTTGCACTGGTGGAGGAAGAAGATGGAAGTGAAGTCAAAGTTATGGTTGTTAAGGGAAAAGAGAACGATTCCAATGGTTTACATAAGAACAGAATTTGCCCCAAGGCTGATTTCTTGATCAATGGGCACACGTTGTCACTCATGGTGAATGCTGGGTCACTCTATACTATCATTCCAAAGTCTCTTTTTGACGTGTTCTGGAAAGGTGTTAACTTGATCCCCTCTGATGTGATCTTGAAGGGCTATCAAGGGACCAACATTGGTGTTCTGGGTTATATGGAAACTACGATAACATTCCAGGACAGGTCCACTGATGGGAAGGTTTATGTTGCCCCGGAGGGTCCAGCCATTTTAGGGTGGCATCACCAGTACGATCTGAACATTAGAGTTGATCCGAGAGCTGGACAACAGGTTATGTGCCTCAATGACGACAGTATTCAGGGCATTTTACAACAACATGACGACATTTTTAGCATGGCCTTGGGGGAGGCGGTTGGATTTCAACACAAGATCAATTTGAGAAAGGATGCCATACATGTTAAACACATTGCCAGAAGAGTTCCCTTGGCTGCTAGGGCTCAAGTAACGGATATTATCAAACACATGTTGGATGATAAGGTTATTGAAGTTGTGGAAGCGGCTGAATGGTTGTATCCAGTTGTCGTCACACAGAAACATGATGGTTCTCTTCGTTTCTGTGTGGACTTGAGGACCTTAAACAAGGCTGTTATCCTCTTCCAAACATCAACGAGATCATCTTAAGTTTGGCTGTTGGTCATATCTTCTCTAAATTAGACTTACGTAGTGCGTACCTTCAGATCGAACTCCAGCCGGATTCTAGGAAGTATGCATCTTTTATTACAACTGAAGGCACTTTCCAGTTTAATAGACTACTGTTTGGTCTTTGCTCAGCAGCCAGCGTTTTTCAATGTATCATCACAGAGATTTTGAAGGGGATTGATCGGCTAGTATTTTTTCAAGATGACATTTTTAATACATGCTCCAAGTGTTAAAGATCACAACATCATCTTGGATCAAGTCCTATCTCGTCTGACCAGAGCTGGCTTGACATTACGCAAAGACAAGTGTATTTTTGGGGTTGGTGAAGTTGACTATTTGGGTTATCACATCACACAAGATGGCATCCAACCCAAACATGATTTGGTCAGTGCTATTGTTAATGTCAAAGTACTGGATGACAGAGATCTTTGTTAGGCATGGTTGAATACTATGCAAAATTTGTTCATGACTTTGCACACAAAGTAGAGCCTTTGAAAGAGTTTTTGAGGAAGATCATGAAATTTGCTTGGGGTGCTGAACAAGATAATGCCTTTATTGTTGTCAAGGAGAGCATTGTTAACGCTAACATCCTGGTACCATTTTCTCCTGGGTTGCCACCTATTTTCACGGTTGACGCCAGTTCTGTAGGTCTTGGTGCAGTATTATCTCAAAAACATGATGGACAAGAGAGAACTGTAGCTTTCGCTTCGCGTTCTTTGGCCGACACAGAAAGGAACTACTCGGTCATAGAGCGGGAAGCGTTAACCTCTGCCTGGGTTACTAGACACTTATGGAGTGTCACCTTTACACTTCGTACTGATCACAAACCACTGTTGAAGGCGTTGTGTCCTGATGGCACTAGGAATTGCTCTGGCAGGTTAGCTCGCTTTGTGGTTAGATTACAAGATTTCAAGTGTAGAGTGGAGCATGTTTTAGGTTGGCGTAATAGTGTAGCTGACTGTTTGTCTAGACTACCGGATACTGAAGCGGTTGTGTCTGATTTATATACTGAAGAGGTTGTGGCTATCTTGGAGGATGTCACGGAGGATGTTGGCAAGGCCATTTCTACGCAGGATTGGATGCAAGGGATGCATGAGGACAACATGGGGGTGTGAAAATTATCAAAGAAAGTGCCCCAAGGGAGATCACTGTCTCACCTAGTCTTAGACCTTTTGTTAAGTTGCAAGATTAACTTTACATTCAGAGTGAGTTTGTTGTGATGAGGGGTGAAAGATTTATTCCTCATGAATCGGTCAGGTGTAGGGTGATTGGTTTAGCGCATGAGGGACACCTAGGTCAAACTCTTAGTGCTAGGCGCTTAAAAGAAAGATTTTGGTGGCCTGGAATGGATAGTCAGGTCAAGGCATGGATAGAAAATTGTACTGGTTCTAAAGAATCTGAGAAAAGGTTACGTGTTCGCCTGGATAAACCTGTTGCTTTGCAACACATCATTGGTTTAGAAGGTGTTTGGCAAAAAGTGTGTATGGCTTTCATTGGTCCCTTCAATGAATTACAGGATTGTGAAAGGTTTGCTTTGGTTTTAGTGGATTCTACTTCAAGATGGGTGGAGGTCGCCTTTATGAGAAATACTACGACTGAGTCTACTATCAAGGTTTTCAATGAGGTGTTAAGAAGGGAAGGTATTCCTGCTATGTTGCTTACTGACAATGGTACACAGCTTACTTCTAAAGAGATATTGGACTATTTTGGTGGGATTGGTTTGAGGCACTTGTGTACTTCTCTTTACAATCCTAAAAGCAATGGACTTTGTGAGAGGGTGAATAGACTTGTTAAAGGCACCATGCAGCTAGCTTTGTCATCTAATGTTTCAGTTCAACAAGAAATCAAAGAAATGTTGTGGGCGTATTGAACCACAATTCATCAGGGCATGGACAAGTTTCCCTTTGAATTGATGAGGGGCAGGCAAGCTGGCTCAAAGTTAGTTTCAACTTGGTTACTTAAAAATGACACTGGGTCCCTCGTAACCTCAAGGTGCAGAATGCAAGAATTATTCAGCCTGGTGTCTTGGTGAAGGTCAAACCTGGTGGTGTTAACAAGGGCTTCAACAAGGTTGATTGGTGGATCTTGGGCCAAATTGCACAATGGGAAAACTTGGAACCTTAGGAGGGTGGCTCTGTACCAGAAACAAACTAAACCTTCACAGAATGTCTCACCCTCTGAGGATGTGGGTGGGCCCAAAGTCAATGATGGCTCTGTCACTTCCTTTGCTAAGGTTGGTGTTCCTGATGGATGAGCTGTGAGGGTACGCAAGACGCCTATATATCTAAAAGACTTTGGGGCATATCAACAACAACCGGCGATAATTATCGCTCAGCGCTCTTAGCGTGAGGATAATTATCGCCGGCTAGCGTGAATTTTTATCGCTGAGATAGCGTGCTATTAGCAACGCTTATCTCAATAGCGATAAAAATCTACACGCTAACAGGCTAACGTGAGATTATCGCTGGAAACCCAGCGATAATCTCACGTTACCTTGTTGATAGGGACAGGCAAACTTAGCCATGATATCCTCCTCCCATAGGATATCATGGCTAAGTCTGAAAATTAGCAGACGTAAAAAAGCAGCGTTAACCGCGGTTAGCGCTGCTTTTTTTGTCTCTAACAGGGTTAGCGACATTCTTGATAATAGGAGAAATGTCGCTTAGCGACATTTCTCCTATTATTATACTCTGGAACGCCCCCTTTGCATCTCATTAGAGATGCAAGGGGAAGCGTAGAGTAAAAGGGTGCTAACATGCAAATTTGCGTGTTAGCACCCTGTTGTTGATAGGGCGCTAGTTTTATCTCTGCTTTTTTGGCTTTTAAAGCCAAAAAAGCAGAGATAAAGCCCTTGTTGATATGCCCCCATGTTTGTGATTAGGATGCTGAGGAAGGGAGTTGGGAGTTGCATTATTGTAATTCTGTTCACTTTTCACTTATTGAACCATTCCACTACTTCCTCATTGTGTATATTTAAGTATGGTGTCTTCTTTCTATTGCTTTTATTTGTTTTATCTTTGTTTTTTATCTTTTATGTTTTGCATCATTCCCTTAAAGGGATGGAGATGTGTTGTATTTACATTGGCACACGCTTGTTTGCCTCTGGCTGCCGGGCTCGTGGCATGGGACGTAGCTAGGTTCTATGTCTCCGTGCTGGGCTCGATTGTGTGGCAGTTGGAGGCTGGTGGTTTTCCCTGGCTCTTGTGGTTGGGTGGCCGCGCTGTCTCTCAAGAATAAACACACTTCCACTTACCATAAAGAAGTGCCCTCATTTCCTTATGACAGATATCAATATTAAATAGGCATGGGTGGCAGAATTTAGTTGCAGCCCTATTGCGGTACATATTAAAAAGACACAAAGGAATTAGTAGCTGAGGATCGGGATTTCCAAAATGTATCCCTGCTATTAGAGTGGATTATTATAAAGGCCATGTAGATAAGAACAGTGAGTTCGAATCCGGACTGAATTAGAATGGATTTCTACATAATTTTAGAATAATTTTGTAAAACAAGTAGCTAGGAGATCAGGAATATGTAAACTCATCCCGCTAACATTTAGGATTAATAGTAAGACCATGATTCATAGGGGTTGGGAGTTTGAGTCCTAACTGGGTTAAAGTTGCCTTCTACTTAAAAACATATTTTTTACAATATGAAAATAATATTCTAATCTAATGATTGTCTGGTTATAAATTGTTTTTGCAGAAAGGCAGGTATATATATTTTTTCTTAACTATAATCTAATAAGAAAAGACCATCAGTAAAGACTTTAGCAAAGCAAAGTTTAAATACACAATCCTCGTATATTTTTTCGCCCCATCCCAGGTGCTTCCAATTAAGAACAGATGAGAGTATAAAATGATTGTGTGTGGCGGGATCCAGTGTTTCTCTTTTTTGACTGGATAAGACTGATGGAAGCTACCAGCTATCACTGGGTAAGCAATAAGAATATGGGTGGCGAGATGGGTGTGTAAGGAAAGATACATTTTAGTCTCAAATAGTGGAGCTAGCTTGATGTTATAAAATGGGAAATGTTTAACCTGAATGGATATAATTTAATGAGATTCTACTTCAGGTTTGGTCACTAACAGGCATTTATTGCAAGCGTACTAGGTAGAGATGCAAACGCCTTGGCGACCTCTGTTTATACCATGAGGCTACTTTAACTAAATCTGAATAGGATCTTCTTTTTTTTTTTTTAAACGAATGCCACGATAAAAATACATTGAATGATGGGCTGCACTGAGAATAAGTCACGTAAGAAATAAGAGTTTAATGCATCTGCTACTTATTAGATGCTATTTGTTAAAAAGATGCATAAATAAGTACGTTTTGAACAGTGCGTGAATTAATGAACAAAATCATAGAATAAATAGAAAACAAGATTGTAAGGAATGGCTTTAATAAGATAACTAAAGAGGTAGACAAGTAACTTGTAAAGGGGTGAGTGATAAAAGCAATATATAAATTGAATAAACCGAATATATGTTATGTTATGTTATGTTATGTTATTTATATTATTATAGCGCACAGCTGCCCCAGCAAAGGGGCGTCCTGGCGCTATGACAGACACTACAACATAACACACAAAAAAAGAAAAAGAAATTAAACAGACACGGGAAACAGGAAAGTTTTGATCGCCTGCCTGAAGGCGAATAGGTCTTCAAGAGCTCGGATGTGTACCGGGAGCGAGTTCCATAAACCTGCCGCGAGCACCCTAAAGGAGCGGCCACCCATTCTGCTCAATTTAAAGCGTGGACAGACAGCCAGGTGAAGCCCCTCCGATCTCAAGGATCTCAAAGGCGTGTAGGGCGTGAGTAGGTTGGCAAGTGCCGGCGGCGAAGAAGATTTCAAACTTTTAAAGGTCAGGCACAGCGCTTTGAACTGGATTCGCTGTCTGACCGGGAGCCAATGTAAGGCCGTGATGGTACCAGACACTGAGCAATGTCTAGGGAGGCCCACAATGGCCCGTGCCGCGGCATTTTGTACCATTTGGAGCCTAGAGGCCTCTGCTTGATTCACCCCTAACAGCAGTGAACTGCCGTAGTCCAGCCGAGATAGTATAGAGGCCTGGACCACAAGCTGTCTACTAGGGGGATCAAAATACTTTAAAACCGGCCTTATTCCCCGCAGAATGCCATAGCACGTGGCAGCCACCTTCTTAGTGTGGTCCCTGAAGGTGAGCGCAGAGTCCAACCAGATGCCTAAATTTCTCACTCCAGAAGCTGGAATGGGAGTGACACCCAACTCTGATGGCCACCACTGGTTACCCCATAGCTCAGCGTGCTTCCCTAATACCAACACCTCTGTTTTGGTGGCATTTAACTGAAGGCAGTTGGTGCGAAGCCAGCTTGCTACTGCCATCAGACCCGCTCGGAATCTGGGGGCCTCCACCTCAGGGTCTCCACTGAGTGTCACCGCTAGCTGTGTGTCGTCCGCATATGAGGCCATCGTAAGACCCCACTGTTTGACGACACCAGCCAACGGTTTCACATAGAGGTTGAACATTGTAGGGCTCAACGAGGATCCCTGTGGTACCCCCAGCTCCAGGGGATAAGTGGCGGATTGGCCAGGTGGTATAGCCACTGTAAAGGATCGATCCGATAAAAAAGACCGAAACCACTGGAGGGCGAGATCAGTCACTCCCACCTCCTGTAAGCGTTGGATCAGTATATGGTGGGACACAGTATCGAAGGCAGCGCTTAGATCTAATAGTAAAAGCGCTGCAGTACGGCCTGAGTCCAGTACCTGGCGAAGATGTTCCGTGATGTAGAGTAATGCCGTCTCGGTACTGTGTCCCGACCGGAAGCCGTTCTGACTGGGATCCAATATCTGGTTGCGAGCCAGATGCTCAGACAGAACAGAGTTGACATGGGCTTCTGTTACTTTGGCAATCCAAGGCAACAGGGATATGGGTCGATAATTTTCTGGCAACCGGGGGTCAGAGTTGGCTTTTTTTAATATAGGAGTGACCACTGCCTGTTTCCATGCCGTGGGTACCGTTCCGTTGGACAATGACATATTGATAAGATTCAATAAGGGGTCATGGCACAGTGGGGAAAGTGTGTTGATAAAGGCTGGCTTTAACGGGTCCGAGGGAGAACCTGACTTGACCCTGAGGCTAAGCCTGTCAAAGGTCTCAATAGTCAGTTCAGGTATCATAGCAAGGGTCTCATATCCCATCATATCGGGGACAGTAACCTCTCGGTTCTGGTGGAGTGTGTCAAAACCTTGGTAGATTTTTTCCACTTTCTCCACAAAAAAGGAGGCCAGCTTGTCACAGTGGGAATCTGTGCAAATCACCTCTGAGGTGGATCTGTTTTTCATAAGATCCTTCAGTACCTTGAAGATCAGTTTTGAAGGGTTAGGGCTGGTAGCAAAATTCTTGAGCGTAAAATGCGGCTCGTGTTCTGCAAATAGCTCTATGGTAGAGCTTCAGCTCAGTAAAGTACCGAGTTTTCAGAGCAGGGTCATAGGATCTTCTCCATTCCCTCTCTGTTTTTCGGCAAGCTTTTTTCAGTTCTGCGAGTGACTCATTATACCAAGGACTAGGTGTTTTTGTCCGGCCTTTCGACCACCGTAGAGGTATAAGAGAGTCCAAGGCATCGGTGATCCAAGCGCAGAACTGTTGGTAACCTTGTTCCACATTAATAAAGGTGCTCAGAGGTTTCTGTTCCAGTAAGCTATAAAACTCTTCAAGCCTAAGCTTGTGCCAAAGCCTTTTTCGAATAGGTCTGTCCACAGCAATAAAAGGCTTATCGTGGACCGGACAAAAGGCTTCTACCAGCAGATGATCAGTCCACCCCATCAGCCTCGGATCTGACAACCTCACCCCATCAAGTGTGGAAAAGAAGGGGTCCAAAATATGGCCCCCTGAGTGGGTTGGAAGGGTGACGAGCTGAGTGAGTTGAAGAGCTTCAAGGTTCGCCAACAGAGTGCTCACAGTAGTGGATGACCCATTATCAAAATGGATGTTAAGGTCCCCCACGATGTTGAAATTGGCACAACCAAGTGCTATAGGACTGACCATATCGGCCAGTGCGGACCTGAAGACAGAATCATTGCCGGGAGGACGGTAAATGAGCATACCACTGAAAGTGAATTGATGGGAAAAAGCGACTTTAAAAATAGCACTTTCACATGCAGGTAGTCCCGACGGTTTCCATTCAGCTGGAAAACAGGATTTGACTGCCATAGCAATACCACCTCCTCTTGTGGTCCTATTGGTAGTGAAGACGGTATAGTTCTGAGGGAATGCAAGATTCAATATGGCAGAATCCGAATCCAGAAGCCAGGTTTCTGTCATTAGAAAGACATCGGGGTCCTCTTTCTCAAGCAGGTCATAAATGGACAGGTGATGTTTTACCAGCGATCTAATATTTAGACACCAAATACGAAGATCTCGAGATACAACACACGTTCGCGTGACAGGAATAGCATCTTCCAAGGAACGGATTTTAGTAGGGCTCTTAAGTGACCAGCCTTTGCAGGCACAGCTGTAAGGGCCAACTAAAGGGTCCACAGGCTTAAGACAGACAAGACACAATGCTAAAATAGATCTCTGAGGTGAGAATTTAATGTACATTTGGCTAAAAAGAGGGGAGAAATTACTTCCTTTAAAAGGTTAAGAGGAGATGTATGTGAGTAGGAGTCTAAACTGCCTCCATATGTCCCTTCCCTTTCTTCATTTGCAGTGATCACAATAATAATGAACCACCAAGAGAAAACTGTGAGCTAGTCAAAAACTATGAAGATCCACAGATATAGATTGAGAGGTAATATTCATAAGTGATTTTTATTATGAATCAGACGTTCCTTACAGGAGGTCCCTAAGTATAGGGAGCAGGAATAATTTATTAGAAATTACCGCAAGGAGTTTAACCATGTAAGATATTACCTAGCGAGTTACGTGAAATTAATTTAGCATATATAAATTTCTCATTCCCATATAGCCAGCTGTTTAATTATTTACTGACATGATTTCAATGTCTATTAATATTGTGTAACAAATCTATTATTTGTATATGTTTCTTTGATGCATTACAAAGTGTGTTTTTAAATTAGACTTCAAAGAGAGGTAGATACTTAATGAGCATATAGGAATGAAGTATTTTTATTGTAAACATTGCATGTTTTTGGACGATATATTCATACGGAATATTGTGTTTGTAACACCCTGAAGAAGCGCAGTTGCGTGAAACACATTTGGCTGGTTGCTGTATTGAAAGCTGTATGCTGTACTGAAATGACGCATCTAAAAAAGGATAAAAGAAATTTGAAAGAAACAAAGCAAGAAGAAGTTATTGTTGCTTGTGAAGTCTCAGTATAATGTTTTATATATGACAAAAATACCATACTGGTGCAGGCCAGTAACTGGGCTACCTAGCACCGGGCATTATTCCTGTGAGCCAAAGTTGATTGCTATATATATATATATATATATATATATATATATATATATTATCTACTGGCGGTCGCCAGTAGATAGTTATAGTTAGGACCGTGTTTCCATAGGAAATCCGTAACATTCTATTTGGAATAACTTTGGCGCCGGTTGACGAATCCTCGCGAAATGTTCAAAATAGGTGGGGCGCTCCACTCCGCTCCTACCCTGAAAGTCTCGGGGGGATTCGTCAAGCGGGGGCTGAGAAAAAAGGGGGGTCCCAAAACGCGTTTTTCCCATGCAATTTTCCATAGGGACCTTTAGTCCAAGGTACAGCCCGAACGGCTGAACAGAATTACTTGAAATTTGGCAGAGAGGTAGTCCTCAGCTCAGGGATGTGCCTTTTGCATATATGGTGTCAATCTGTTCAGTAGTTCCTGAGAAGATCAAAAGTAAAATCATATATATATGTGGGCGGAGCCTAACGACACATCTCATCCTGAGATCTGATTGGCTGTCAGCACTTCATCCAAGAAGTGTTGGCAGCCATCTTGGGACCAATATACATGATATCACCTCATTAAAAAGCATTGCAGTTAATAGAAGGTTTTAAGACTTTAGTTACATTATAAATCATTTGTTGATGGTACTATACTCATTTTAGGAATTGTGGTATGTTCTAAGGTGATTTCACCATGTGAAAAAGCCTTCTCTTGGGATATCATGATTGAGAGAAAAATATTTTCTCATGCTTTTCCCACAGAGGTTTGGAAGGTGATCTATAAGCTAAACTGAGAGCTTATTTTCTGTAAATTCACATTATCTTTCTCAGTCATGTGAGAATGAAGTCTGACATTCTCAGTAAAACATGTACATCCAACAAGGGCAGAGACTGTCAGTTGATTCCTTTGTGTTCTACTGCAGCTTCCCAGAGTGTTCCAAAGAACGACTAGAGCGCTAACAGTTCTACTTATGATAAACGTATGGCACACCTGAAGCCATCTTGCTTGGATTAAAGTAGTAACTCTTAAAACATTTAATTTAAAAAGGAACAAAATGAGGGGGTTCATTTTTCCATAAAAAGTATGATTAGTGCTGCAGAAAGAAAAATTAGGGCACATTTTGAGTGACTTCTCAAATCCTCTTCTATTTCATTAAAAAATTCTGACATGCAGACTGAAACATGCACTTTCAATACCAGCAGCAGTTTTCCCTGGTGAGCAGTAGCTTTACTACAGTGATCTAATGAGCAAAAAGAGTGCTAACATTCTGAATTTATGGCAAATGTGTGACACATCTGAATGCCTTCTTGATGGAATCAAAGTAAAAAACTGAAAGTATTTCCTACTGAGGAGACTGCAGTACATGAGGAAATTAGGAAACTTCATAACAAATAAATCTCCCAAGATGGTCACCGGAGACAAAAGAGCCCAAATGTAGCCCAAAATCACCCAGATGTAGCCCAAGTATAGCCCAATGACAGAAGTGTGCAAAACACTTATTATTTTGTGTTTTTGCAGTGTTATATAGTGCAGACTTGTCAGGTATTGGAGTGCTTTACATGAGCATTGGTTACATCACACAAGAACAAATTAATTTTGGTTGTAGACATGGGGAGACTAAGTGATTTGACCAGAATCACAGAATGTCGAGCTGAAGCAGAAACTCCAACCTGGTTCCCTAGTTGCAAAGTCTGCAGTTCTGGAAGTAACACCACATCCTCTCCCCTAAGTGCAACATTTAATCAAGTGATCAACTGGATAAAAAAACATAAAGATAGCAAATAATTTAAAAGTGCTTTGTCGCTATTTGAAAACTCAGAAAATATGTCCTTATTTTAGTCTTTTAGAGCACTAACCATAATTTTGATGCCAATAAGACGCTCTCATATATGTAATAATAATAATAATAATAAAGCCATTTCTAAAGCGCCTGGCTGCACTAAAAATAGTGTGTCCCCGCGCTGAATTGTTGCTATGTCACAGGAGGCAATGAGTCTTGAGAGCGGAAAGGGGCGGGGGGAAGAAGGGGATTAGTTGGGTGGAAATAGGTAAGTTTTAAGTTTGCCACGAAATCTGGTCTCTGAAGGTTCCATACGGAGGTCTAGCGGTAGTTCATTCCAATGCCTAGGGGCCAGGTACCTGAACGAGCAACCTCCCATTCTGGCTCTGCGAATGCGGGGAAGTTTAAACAGCATCGCGCCGGATGACCTTAAATTCCGGGTGGGGCGATGGATAGTGAGGAGCTTTTGTAAGTATCTAGGACCTTTGCCATGGGCGATGCGATGCGTGAAGCATAAGGCTTTGAATTTAATGCGCTCCTTAACCGGGAGCCAGTGGAGTTTAGTTAGAGCATTCTTCCCAGATGCTCTGCGAGGCAGGTTAAGTACCAGGCGAGCCGCCGCGTTTTGTACGCACTGAAGACGATGTAGGCCTGTTTTACTTAAACCTAGGAGCAAAATATTGCCGTAGTCAAGGTGGGGTGTGACTAAGGCATGGACGAGTGTTTTTCTAGTGTTGATGGGAAGCAGGTCAAGGACTTTACGGAGAGTTTTTAGTGTGATGAAGCATCTACCCGTTACTTTGCTAACCTGAGACCTGAAAGAGAGATCGGAGTCGATCATTACTCCGAGGTTTCTGACAGATTCCGCGGGAGTGGGAAAATTTCCCAATTCCGCAGGCCACCACATATGCGTCCAGGCATTTGAGGCTTTTCCGACGATTAAAAGTTCAGTTTTGTCGCCAATAAGGCGCAGACAGTTGTTGTTCATCCATGTTGCCACTGCTGATAGGCAGTTGGAGAAATTAGTGGCATCTTCCGTGTGGTCGAGCGTAAGCTTGATCATTAACTGGGTATCGTCAGCATAGGTGACAATATCCACACCAAAAGCTTCAAAAATATGGGCCAAGGGTTCCATATAAAGGTTAAACAGAGTTGGGCTCAGACTGGAGCCTTGTGGAACCCCATGGGTCAGCTTGCGGGGGGAAGATTTAAAGGGTGGGCAGTGCATTTGGAAACTCCTGTTATCTAGGTAAGATTTTATCCAGGCAAGGGCGGATCCCTTCACCCCCATGCCAGAGAGGCGGGACAGCAGCGTGGTGTGCATCACGGTGTCAAAAGCTGCACTAAGGTCAAGTAAAACCAACGCTGCTGTCTGTCCTTCATCCACCATCTGTCTAAGGCATTCGGTGGAGTATAGGACGGCTGATTCCGTTGAGTAGCCAGCTCTGAAACCCGATTGGGTGGGGTGAAGAAGGGATTCCTCCTCTAGATAGGTCATGAGTTGGCCGTTGACCACTTTTTCCAAAATTTTCGAGCAAAAGGGGAGGAGGGAGATGGGACGAAGATTTTGAAGTTGGGAGATGTGGGTATTGGTTTTTTGTTTTCAGTGGGATGACCTGTGCTGTTTTCCATGCATCAAGCACATGGCATTCTTGGAAGGAGAGGCTGGCAATATGAGTGATCTGATCAATCATGCTATCCAGGACTCCCTTACAGCGCTTAGGGGGACACACGTCACAGGGGGAGCCGGATTGTATGCTGTAGGCAATGTTCAGCAATTCTTGTCTTTCAGGAACTTTGAAATGTGTCAGACCAGGTATTATGGCAAGATTGTCTGTAGGTGCTGCATGCTTACTAGGGACATCGGTGTTGATTGTGAAAGTGGCATGTATTTTATCAACCTTGCAAACAAAATGATCAGCAATAGCATCACATAATTCACTGGAGTAGGTGTCTTGCGCTTCGAGTCTGGTAGGGACCGTGAGCTCTTTGTAGATGGTAAAGAGTTCTCTGGTGGGATTGTCGGCGAATTCTATTCTACTCTTAAAGTGGGCACCTTTTACTGTTCTTATAAGTTTATGATATTTGTTAAGTTCTGTTCTATATAGTGACTTACTTTTATGGTTATAGTTTTTCCTCCATTGTCTTTCCAAATTTTTGCATTTAACTTTGGCTATTTTAAGTTCCTCAGAAAACCAGGGGGCCGTTTTGGTATGTCTTGCTGGTGGTTTATGTGTCCAGGGGGCTACCGTATCTAACGCGTTGGACATCCAAGTTTCATAGCTATTCCATGCCTCCTGTAAGGTATTACTAGGGGGTGGAGGTTTTTCAAGTAGGGCAAGATTAAATGCTTCTTGATTGAATTTTTTCCAATCTCTCCGTTTCAGGGGTAAGGGTTTGTTGAATCTTGTTTCTGAGGACGTGTTTTCTATATCGAACGGAATAATAAAGTGGTCTGACCAAATAGTTCTGATCGGGGGGACACGATTACACCCTCCCAGTTGGCAAAGATAGGGTCGAGAAGGTGGCCTAGTTGGTGTGTGGGGGAATTGGATTGGAGGTTAAATTCTAGGGCTTTCAGTGCTTCTTCTACGTCTTGTGCCTCCCTGCAATCAGCAACATCGAAATGAAGGTTTAAATCTCCTAAAATGAGAAATTTTTTGTATCGAAGTGCTGGTTGGGTGATTAGTTCTGTGAGTAGGTCGCCGAACTGAGCTGCCCCTCCGGGCGGGCGGTATATAAGTAGCCCATTAATGATATTTTTAGTTCCTGCCTTTATAGTGAAAAAACCACCCTCGCTATTAGGTAGCGAAGCCTTCCCTAGGGTGCATTCTAAGTGTGTTTTATACAATAATGCAAGCCCCCCCCCTCTCTGTTTCTGTCTGTCTAATCTGAGTATGCAATAACCGGAAGGGATGGCTTCGACAATTTCAGGCGATGAAGTTTCGTCAAGCCATGTCTCGGTAAGAAATAGAACATCCAGACAACTCTCCGTCAATAGATCGTGTATTTCCAATTTATGTTTCTTCAAAGATCTGCAGTTTAATAGCAGCATTTTTAATTTCGCTGTCGCCCGTTTTTCCTTTAGCAAGGGTTGGAAGGTGCATTTGCAGGTTTCGCAGATGAGGGGTAGAGCGTCCGCCTGCGCGGTGTGGAAGCAGCTATCTATCAGTGTAGGGCATAGGGATAATAGTTCTTGTTTAGTGTAATGTAAGTTTTGTCTGTGGACTGCCGGGAAGTCCCGGGGGACAAGTGAACCAGGGGGTAGGGCCCCGGGCCCCGTTCGGCCGCGGACGGGCGCAGACGGGCTTGCCTTTGGTGCGCCTTCGCCGCGCCGGCGGCGCGCCCGCTGCGCGCGTCTGCTGCGCGTTCGCGCCATCGCCCCAGATATAGTGCAAGAGAGACAGACGCTAGAACTGCTCCCTGCACTACACCCAAGATGGCGGGCGCGTCGGGACTGAATGAAATGAGAACAGGTGAGCTTAACTTATGGCAGCACAGACTTAGTGGAATCAGACCGGAGTTAAGAATCAGGAAGTGAAAATAAAAGCACTTAAAAGCCCCGTTTTTAGCAGCCCCCAGACCAGGTTAAGAACACAGAAAATGTACAGTTTACAATTTTAAAAATCGCTGTTTGATCAGTAAAAACGCTAAAAGGAACTCACAGGGAACGATGAGCGCTTCCCTCTCACTCTCGGCTCAAGCCTCAAGAGTGGCAACACTGCGCGTTCGCGCCATCGCCCCAGATATAGTGCAAGAGAGACAGACGCTAGAACTGCTCCCTGCACTACACCCAAGATGGCGGGCGCGTCGGGACTGAATGAAATGAGAACAGGTGAGCTTCACTTATGGCAGCACAGACTTAGTGGAATCGGACCGGAGTTAAGAATCAGGAAGTGAAAATAAAAGCACTTAAAAGCCCCGTTTTTAGCAGCCCCCAGACCAGGTTAAGAACACAGAAAATGTACAGTTTACAATTTTAAAAATCGCTGTTTGATCAGTAAAAACGCTAAAAGGAACTCACAGGGAACGATGAGCGCTTCCCTCTCACTCTCGGCTCAAGCCTCAAGAGTGGCAACACTGCGCGCTCGCGCCATCGCCCCAGATATAGTGCAAGAGAGACAGACGCTAGAACTGCTCCCTGCACTACACCCAAGATGGCGGGCGCGTCGGGACTGAATGAAATGAGAACAGGTGAGCTTCACTTATGGCAGCACAGACTTATTGGAATCGGACCGGAGTTAAGAATCAGGAAGTGAAAATAAAAGCACTTAAAAGCCCCGTTTTTAGCAGCCCCCAGACCAGGTTAAGAGCACAGAAAATGTACAGTTTACAATTTTAAAAATCGCTGTTTGATCAGTAAAAACGCTAAAAGGAACTCACAGGGAACGATGAGCGCTTCCCTCTCACTCTCGGCTCAAGCCTTCTAAAGGAAATGCTCTAGGTATTACAGTTTTGATTACATCAAGATGACGTCAGGCGTTCCACACTTTTGTAATAAATATAGAATGTTAGCAATCTAGTTGTTCATTAGGATACTGTTGAGAGGCAGAGGCCAGGGGCACGGACTCTGAAAATTGAAGGCAGGTAGGAGGGTGCAAAGGCAACAATTTAACCACACTGAGCAGGCAGGAAGGGCCGTGGCAGCACAACAGACTATGGAGGGCAGTGGAAAGGGGGGCAGGGGCAACAAACCAACAATACAGGACTTGCAAGAGAGGCTGTGGCAATGTAATAGACCATTGTGGGCAGAAGGAATAGGCAATGGTAGTACAACCATACATGCCAACAGACCCGATTCAGCCAGGAAACGTCCAATGTTTTTAAGCTCAAATGGGCTTTATTTGATCTGTCTCCTGTCTACAATCTCCTCTTTTTCAATGTAACTCAAAGGGGAAAATCAATACCCCAGTTTTTTTTCAAAATCTCCCTCTTACCAAGTTCAAAATGTTTGCAAGTATGGTACATTGGATCATGGAAGGAAATGGGGTAGGGACATGGACTTTGATAACAGAGGACAGGAGGGACATGGAGAGATGCACCAAACTGACCCTGCAGGTCAGGCATCATGGTTTGCAACAGCACAATACACCACACAGGGCATGCGGGACGGGAGTGCAGCACAACAATCCATAGAAAGCAAGAGGGAGGGGACAGGACCATGCACATGGACAACAGAGAACAGAGGGGCAAGAGGCAATGGTAGCTAGCTGACCATAATGGACAGACAGGAGAGAAAGCTGCAGCATAACAGACCATAAAGGGCAGGAGGGACGGATCAGGGGCATTACAACGGAACAGACAAGCCAGGAGGGAGGGAGTAGGGGTCTGCACATGTAAACAGAGGGCTGGGGGCAAGGGGGCAGGGCAGGAGCAGCAAGATAGCCATGGAGGTCAGGCAGGATGGGCACTAGAAGCAAGACACACCATGAAGAGCAACAGTGAGACTGTGATGGAATACACACAGACCATGGAGGGAAGGTGGGAGGGGGTCAGGGGCAGCTAACTGACCACACAGGGAAGGTGGGAGGGGCCATGGCAGCACAGAAGACCATGCATGGCAAGTGGGAGGGTTAGTGGCAGCACAATGGCTATGATGGGCAAGAAGGAGGGTGCAGGGGCATGCACAAAGGACGATGGAGGATAGAAGGGAGGGTCAGGACCTGTGCACAGACAAGAAAGTTCAGGGGAAGGGGCCTCACAACAGACCGCACGGGGCAGGCAGGAGGAGCAGTTGCAGCACAACAGACCAGGGAGGGCAGAAGGGTGTGGCAGTACAATGGACCATGTAGGACAGGAGGAAGAGGATAGGGGCATGGCATGTGGACAGGCAGGGTGGAGGTGGCAGGGACAGGTTACAGTCATCTGACAATGCTAGGCAGGTGGGAGGGGAGTGGCAGCTCAACAGAACACTCAGAGTGGATAGGAGTGGCAGTTCCATGGAACATGGTGGGCAAAAAGTATGGAGCAGGGGCATGCACAAAGACATCGGAGGGCAGAGGGAAGGAGAATAGGGGCAGCAAGCTAAGCACAGAGTTTAAGCAGGAGGTCAATGATGGTGCATAGAATTGGGCAATGGAGGGCAGGAGGAGTGGACTGGTACATCATACTAAATTGAGGGCAGTGGCAGCACATCAGACCATGCATGGCAGGAGGGAGGAGGCTAGTCCATGGATTCACACAACAGAGGATAGGGAGGAGGGGGATGGGGCAGCAAGCTAACTGTTCAGAGAAGGCGGGTATTAGGAACTTTATTGTTTTTAAAACGTGTGTCTGTGCGAACTACTTAAAATATGAACAAGTATGCAGCATAATCTCACTTTTATTCAGGAAGAAGAGGACGTTTGTGACTGTGACTCCGGGCTCACTTGGCAGAAACACCCCCTGACCCTCCACCCCCTATCGCAAAATTTAATGCCCGTGAAAAGGGTAGGTGAACACAGTGTTATATAGAACATAGTCCTGAGAGCACGATTGAAAATGAAAACTAGATATAGTGTATGGTATAAACTATGCACCAAAAAGTGTGATATAAGATGAACCGGGCGTGAAATATAATATGCAATACATTGTGCGCAATGACAGATTCATTGGAGAGCGCGAGATAGCACAGGCACTAGCGCGTGCTATGCGATATGCGCCTTGGAGTGTAATATGCACAGGGCAGTATTGTGTAACCTAACTAGTCTCTAAAGTTGTAATATAAAATATGTGCTGGGGAGTGTAAAGTTGCATATGCACTGTGACAAAGATATGGATCCCAGATTGTAATATGTATGGCGTAGCACTGTGCGTTATAACATAGGCATCGAGGAAGGCACGTTAGATGGGGCAATATAACCCGTGCGAAGACAAGTGTGGCATGACATATTCACGGGGTGGTGTTACAGTGCACATGAGCTAGAGAGTGTCATAGCATATGCACTAGCTGGTGGAATACAACACAGAGGTGTGTGGCACTCAGCAGGCAATGGTGGGTGTAACACAGCATTGGGCTCTGCCAGGAGCGCGCTGTGACTCTCAAGTGATGTTCGTCCCCTTTCCAGAGAGTAAAATAAAAAGTATTACACATCCGGCAGTGGATGTGTGTTTTATTAACCGTGAGGGGGGTTTCTTGCATAGTTTTGGTCAAATTTTTGTCGAATCCCCTTTGAATGGCTTGGTGTGCATGTGTATTAAATGTGCCCGTCAATAGCTACCCATGTTTGTATAAATAAACGACAAGGGTGTCTACCGGGATTAGGCACGGTAGGGCATCAGACATGTCAGAGCTTCACTAGTGGTGTAAATGCATTCCACGTGGATTCATTGTATGCATAGTCGCCTTTTAATGAATATCACGCAAATCGTCATGGTGATAGGTACATACGGTTTGTCAAGCATGTCCTAGGTGTGTCTATAAATATATATTTTTTTAAAATAATAAACAGTGGCCAGTCCTGGGGATTGGGGTCAAAAAAATATAATTAGGAGACAGGCCCTGGGGGATGGGGTCATCAGGGCCAATAAATTAGAATAAGAAGGGGAACCACACAGCCCCCCTTCTTAAAAAATTAAAATAAATAAAAGACTGGCATCGTGCCGGAGGCCACGCCCCCTCCTTGCAGCACTCTGCAAACGCGCCCCCTGGTGAGTTGTAAGTTGGGGAATTAATTCCTCTTCAATACTGAGGGTCCCTGAGGGCCAACTAGCCCAACAGGCATCTCCAGTATGCGCCAGGGAGCTGCGTTGCAGACAGGTGTTCTGAGGCCAAGCCCCTTTTTACACCTCTCCGCAACGCAGCTCTGTGGCGCTTACTGGAGGTACCTAGGGGTCTAGTTTGACCCTAGGGACCCTTAGGATTCAAGGGGACTTAATCTCTCAACTTAGAACAGCCACAGGGCGCGTTTACACAGTGGTGAAGGGAGGGGACGGGGCCTGAGGTGACGTGTGCAAACACGCACTATGGCACGTTTTAAATTGGGGATATAATTTCCCTTCAATACTGAGGGCCCCTGGGGGCTAACTAGCCCACCAAGTGCTTCCAGTAAGCACCACTGAGCTGCATTGCAGAGAGGTGGTCCAGGCCGTGCCACTTTTTACACCTCTCTGCAACGCAGCTCTGTGGCACTTACTGGAGGTACCTAGTGGGCTAGTTGGACCCTAGGGACCCTCAGGATTCAAATGAACTTAATCTCCCAACTAAAATCGGACACAAGGCGTGTTTACACAGTGGTGAAGGGAGGGGACGGGGCCTGAGTTAACGTGTGCAAAAATGCCCTGTGGATTGTTTTAAGAGGTAGTTTTAATCCCCCTGCCCTATTATATACTAGGGGCTTACAGAGGAGGTCATGCTAATCACAGGGGGACCCCAACGCATAATGTTCCCTAGTGTATGTAGGTGTTTTCACTGTATTCTAAGTGTCTTTTAACATAGCACTGGCTCTAGGACTGGTTAGTCAGACTCAGTTACCACCAGTATCCGTCTGAAAAAGTTGAGGGTACAGGATGATTTTGCAACAAGGCTTCTTTCTGCTCTTCTTTTTGTTCTTTCTGCACGTTATCCTTCTTCCTGCACTTTTCTTCGTCTTTGAGGACTTCTGTTGCTTCTTTCTGCACTTCTTTTTTTTCTTTCTGTGCATTTTTTCTTCTTTCTTCACATGTCCTATCTCTGTAGGCATAGTTAGAAATTAGCATTTAAAAAACCTTTGAAATTCACAGAAAAAACCATAGGTTTCAGGCACGTTATAGTTAGGAATTAGCATTTAAAAAACCTCAGAAATTCACTGAAAAAACCATAGGTTTCAGGGGTGTTATAGTTAGCTGGACTTTTCAATTGTACAAAACCATTGAAATTCCCCCGTTATAGTTAGTTCAGCTAACTATAACTCGCGCGCCCGCAATGCACTGCTGATGACGTCACATATTACATCACTCATGACATGGTCAGTGACATCACTCATGACATCACTGATGACATCTCAAATGACATCACTCATGACATCACTGATGACATCATCCTTGTGATAGAGTGGCAGACCTCCTCTCACCCTAATATAACCTTTGATGCACACATTCAAAAATAGAGACTAAAAATTTCAAAACAATGGACATACCAATACCAGTTACAACAACCTCTTCAGTAATTCTAAGACCCACATACACATCCACTCATTCACCAACAGTCCTATACAGTCATTCATACATGTACTCACTCATCATATGTACTCATACACCTATACATCCTGTTACACAATGCCACTCATCCATAGAGTTACTCACACACATAGTCACTCATGCTAATAAAGAATCAAACATACATATACTTGCATATACAGTTATACACACACCACCACACTTACTTCTACGGAAACTTACACATACTTAGTCTTTTAAACAATCACTTATAGAAACACATACTTATTCATACAGGAACTCTTTCAATCTCTCACTCTCACATATACTCACGTATATACACCAATAGTCACATATACTAGTTTAAAACATATGTAGTTACTCATAAAGACACTATTGAGACAGTCATTCACTCACTAACACACCCATACACACACTCATCCACCCATACAGTCCTGCACACATGCTGTCTTCAACACATACAAACAGTGAGTCACTCATTCATGCACCTATGCACTACGTAATACCCCCCACCGAACCATGCAGACACTCAGACTGATACTCAAAAAACCAACTAATAACCTATATAGACACCCATGAAGCTACTCACCAACCCATGCAGCCACTTATACACAAAGTGAGAGACTGATACAGATATTTACATATTTAAACATTACTCACTAAGCCATGTATTCAATATGATACACTTAATCAGTCAGTTACACAATCAATTTTTCAAAAACAAATCATCCATTTAGACACTTATATACCCGTTTATTCTTCCATCGACCTTGAGATATACATATATAAAACATATTTAATTTTCAGAAAAACACACATTCACTGGATGATGTAATCAGTGATGTCATCAGTGATGTCATTTGAGATGTCATGAGTGATGTCATGAGTGATGTCACTGACCATGTCATGAGTGAGGAGTGATGTAATATGTGACGTCATCAGCAGTGCATTGCGGGCGCGTGAGTTATAGTTAGCTGAACTAACTATAACGGGGGAATTTCAATGGTTTTGTACAATTGAAAAGTCCAGCTAACTATAACACCCCTGAAACCTATGGTTTTTTCAGTGAATATATATATATATATATATATATATATATTCACTGAAAAAACAATAGGTTTTAGGGGTGTTATAGTTAGCTGGACATTTCACTCGAACAATACCATTGAAATTCCTCCGATATAGTTAGTTGTACTAACTATATCTCGCGCGCCCGCAATCCACTGCTGATGATGTCTCATATTACATCATTCATGACATGGTCAGTGACATCACTGATGACATCTCAAATGACATCACTGATGACATCACTGATGACATCATCCAGTGAATGTGGTTTGGTTCGTTATTCAAATATGTATTATAGATATATAGGAATTTGCATTGAAGAATGAGTGGATATATAAATATAAATATCTGGATGGAGGATTTAGTAGCAGTGTGATTGACTGTTTACGTGACTAATTTACAGTGTCTCACTAAATATATTGGATAGTGACTAAACTGTGTAAATATCTGTATCACTTTGTAAGTTGTTGTGTAAACTGCTGCACCAGTTGGTTACTAGCTACGTGAAATTCTATATTATTGATTGATTAGTTGACCGAGTATTTGTATGGGAGAGTGAATGTGTGTGTGGTTCGGTGGGGGGGGTGTGACTGCCCAAAGATGTGTGAATAGTTGATTCAGTAGGTATATGAAGTTAAAACTAAATGTTATAACAGTTGTTTGGGTGAGTGAATATCTTTATGGGTGTGGTGATGAGCCAATACATGTCTCAATGGTACATGTCCAACAAACTAGGAAAATAAAAGCCAGTGTATTTGTCAGTTGTTGTATATAAATAAGTATATATATGACTCAGTGATTGTATGAGTGACTGTATGGATAACTGTATACTTGTATGACGCTTACTGGAGGTACCTTGTGGGCTAGTTGGTCCCCAGGGACCCTCAGGATTGAAGAGGAATTAATTCCCCAACTTAAAACGCACCATAGGGAGTGTTTGCACACATATCACCTCACGCCCTGCCCCCGACCTTCACCACTGTGCAAACGAGCCCCGTGGGATGTTTTAAGTTGGGGGATTAACTCCCCTTGAATCCTGAGGTCGCCTGGCGGCCAACTAGCCCACCAGGTATCTCCAGTATGTGCCAGGGAGCTGGGTTGCAGAGAGGTGTTCAGAGGCCACACCCCTTTTTACAACACTCTGCAACGCAGCTCCTTGGCACTTAGTGGAGGTACCTGGTGGGCTAGTTGTCCCCTAGGGGACCTCTGGATTGAAGAGGAATGAATTCCCCAACTTAAACTGCGCCACAGGGCGTGCTTGCACAGTATCACCTCAGGACTGGAAACAGGTGAGCTGATACTCGTGGGGGCGGAGCACGCTTGAACCAATAAAAAGATGGCCCGGACCTTACTGGCTCTGTTGTTGGCAGTTTTGGGTTTTCCGAGGAATCGGATGGTCTGGATCCGCCTCTATGCTTGGGAAGAGAAAAGGGCGGTTGTGAGGTATTCTACCTCATGCAGGGCGGCTTGCATTGCCAGTCAGTCCCCGCCAAATGGACTCCTGAACACTGAAGCTGAAGCGTTTGGGGACTCGAGGAGGCGCTTTTTTGTATATTTACACAAGCAGGAAAACATGGTTTTAACTTCGCATAACATCTTGCATCCTGCGCAACCACTTGGCAAAATTACCCCCATCAATCACCTACCTGGAAGCATCACAATGCATTATGGGTTGTGCAGTCCACAAGAGATCCGAGGACTGGAAACAGGTGAGCTGATACTCGTGGGGGCGGAGCACGCTTGAACCAATAAAAAGATGGCAGGACTTACACAATGCGAAGGGAAGCCTCCTGAACTCTTGGGCGCTGAGGAAGGCAAACATATGCCGAAATGCATTCGCCACTACATGCAATAAAGGGCTTCTTCGAATTTCCCCTGTGAGGCCTCTGCTCTTTGCCCGTGAAGGAGTGTATTGGATTTAATTTTCATGTCAGCCAGAGACGTGATACAGAGGGCCCCGCTCCACAAGAGGCCCGGACCTTACTGGCTCTGTTGTTGGCAGTTTTGGGTTTTCCGAGGAATCGGATGGTCTGGACCCGCCTCTATGCTTGGGAAGAGAAAAGGGCGGTTGTGAGGTATTCTACCTCATGCAGGGCGGCTTGCATTGCCAGTCAGTCCCCGCCAAATGGACTCCTGAACACTGAAGCTGAAGCGTTTGGGGACTCGAGGAGGCGCTTTTTTGTATATTTACACAAGCAGGAAAACATGGTTTTAACTTCGCATAACATCTTGCATCCTGCGCAACCACTTGGCAGAATTACCCCCATCAATCACCTACCTGGAAGCATCACAATGCATTCTGGGTTGTGCAGTCCACAAGAGATCCGAGGACTGGAAACAGGAGAGCTGATACTCGTGGGGGCGGAGCACGCTTGAACCAATAAAAAGATGGCAGGACTTACACAATGCGTAGGGAAGCCTCCTGAACTCTTGGGCGCTGAGGAAGGCAAACATATGCCGAAATGCATTCGCCACTACATGCAATAAAGGGCTTCTTCGAATTTCCCCTGTGAGGCCTCTGCTCTTTGCCCGTGAAGGAGTGTATTGGATATATATATATATATATATATATATATATATATATATATATATATATATATATATTCACTGAAAGCACAATAGGTTTTAGGGGTGTTATAGTTAGCTGGACATTTCTCTCGAACAATACCATTGAAATTCCTCCGATATAGTTAGTTGTACTAACTATATCTCGCGCGCCCGCAATCCACTGCTGATGATGTCTCATATTACATCATTCATGACATGGTCAGTGACATCACTGATGACATCTCAAATGACATCACTGATGACATCACTGATGACATCATCCAGTGAATGTGGTTTGGTTCGTTATTCAAATATGTATTATATATATATAGGAATTTGCATTGAAGAATGAGTGGATATATAAATATAAATATCTGGATGGAGGATTTAGTAGCAGTGTGATTGACTGTTTACGTGACTAATTTACAGTGTCTCACTAAATATATTGGATAGTGACTAAACTGTGTGAATATCTGTATCACTTTGTAAGTTGTTGTGTAAACTGCTGCACCAGTTGGTTACTAGCTACGTGAAAGTCTATATTATTGATTGATTAGTTGACCGAGTATTTGTATGGGAGAGTGAATGTGTGTGTGGTTCGGTGGGGGGGTGTGACTGCCCAAAGATGTGTGAATAGTTGATTCAGTAGGTATATGAAGTTAAAACTAAATGTTATAACAGTTGTTTGGGTGAGTGAATATCTTTATGGGTGTGGTGATGAGCCAATACATGTCTCAATGGTACATGTCCAACAAACTAGGAAAATAAAAGCCAGTGTATTTGTCAGTTGTTGTATATAAATAAGTATATATATGACTCAGTGATTGTATGAGTGACTGTATGGATAACTGTATACTTGTATGGCGCTTACTGGAGGTACCTTGTGGGCTAGTTGGTCCCCAGGGACCCTCAGGATTGAAGAGGAATTAATTCCCCAACTTAAAACGCACCATAGGGAGTGTTTGCACACATATCACCTCACGCCCTGCCCCCTACCTTCACCACTGTGCAAACGAGCCCCGTGGGATGTTTTAAGTTGGGGGATTAAGTCCCCTTGAATCCTGAGGTCCCCTGGCGGCTAACTAGCCCACCAGGTACCTCCAGTATGTGCCAGGGAGCTGCGTTGCAGAGAGGTGTTCAGAGGCCACACCCCTTTTTACAACACTCTGCAACGCAGCTCCTTGGCACTTAGTGGAGGTACCTGGTGAGCTAGTTGTCCCCTAGGGGACCTCTGGATTGAAGAGGAATGAATTCCCCAACTTAAACTGCGCCACAGGGCGTGCTTGCACAGTATCACCTCAGGACCCAACCCCTACCTTCACCACTGTGCAAACGCGCCCCGTGGCACATTTTAAGTTGGGAGATTAAGTCCCCTTGAATCCTGAGGTCCCCTGGCGGCCAACTAGCCCACCAGGTACCTCCAGTAAGAGCCATGGAGCTGCGTTGCAGAGAGGTGTAAAAAGGGGTGTGGCCGCATTACACCCCTCTGCAACGCATCCCCCTGGTGCATACTGGAGGTTCCTGGTTCCCGGGGGGGTGGCGGTCCCCAGGGCATGTGGGGGGAAAGAGGCCCCTCACACAGGGTTTGAAAAAAAAAAACAAGCCCCGGGGGTGGCGGTCCCCGGGGCTGCGGGAGGCCATGAGCCCCCCGCATACATTCAGATAAGCCCCGGGGGGTGGCGGTCCCCGGGGCTGGGGGGGCCCAATATACAAATTGCCCCCGGGACTTGGCCCCCCGGGGGCTAAATAAAAATGAAGCTTTTTTTTCATCAGTGGGATGCACATCCCTCGATTCTTTTTAAAAAAAAATATTTTTTTTGGGCCTTTGGGGTCCTTGTGGGACCCCTGAGCAGGCCTAGAAGTCAGGGTGTTTCTACACTGCCCCCTTCTCACATTTGCGCCTTTTTTTTCGGATTTCTTGTGCCTCGGTCCCCGCTTGATGAATCGCCGTGTAATTTTCAGGATAGGAGCAGACCGGTGCTGGCCAAAAGTTTGGAAAATTTTGCGAAGATTCGTCAATCGGCGCCAACGTTATTCCAAATAGAATGTTGCGGATTTCCTATGGAAAATAGGTCCTAACTATATCTACCTACTGGCGACCGCCAGTAGGTAATATATATATATATATATATATCTTCACAAAGCAGCTCCGTTCAGTGGACCCCTGGCGATTCTATATCCGGTGCGAAACTCCAGCAGAGCCAGGCTGTCATTAATTCGTCAACAGTTTCCTTTTCAGGAAGCTAAATGGAACACACTCACAGATTTCTTCATTTATCCCAATTTTTCTTTATTTACTCAATAGCATCCAGTCTCGAGGAAATACCAACACGTTGGTATTTCCTCGAGACTGGATGCTATTGAATAAATAAAGAAAGATTGGGATAAATGAAGAAATCTGTGAGTGCGTTCCATTTAGCTTCCTGAGAAGGAAACTGTTGACGAATATATATATATATATA